>NC_141693.1:627967253-629226781 GCF_964263255.1 Lissotriton vulgaris
GACAATGGTCGAAAAACGTTTTACGTATCCGCATTTTACCCCCCCAACCACAACCTATCCCCAACATCAGCCATCCTACATGTGCAGTTCAATGCTACATAGCCGCTACCGTTCCACCCCCGTGCACTGTGAGGCCTTATCATGTCTGTCCCGTACCCACCTGCCACCTCCCGCTATCCACCTACGCCCCACAGGCCCAGTCTCAGTCCCAGAGTCGCTACTGCTGCCAATCTACCTCCCGGCTCCTAACCCACCCCGAACTCCCTCTAAACAACCCCCTAGTGCCCCCTCCCCAGCAACCGCTAATGGCGTGTGTCAAGTTCCTGATTATTGTATGGGTTCCGCTACAGTGTCAATGATATCTCTGAACTAGTATGCCTCGTGGCGTCCTCAGGTCCCATCCATTCAGTCCTCATCCTCCACTAATGAATCACGCAAGGCCTGCACCACCAATTCCCATGCACACGCCGATTCCAAGGCTTTCTCATTATCAAGCTTGACAGCCTGCTTCATTCGAAGCACACTCTCACACTCGGACCACCGCAGCAAATCATTCATCCACCTCCTTACAGACGGCCCTCCCTTAGATTTCCAATGCCACGAAATTTCTCTTTGTGCTAGTATCAACCCCAGGTCAATGAATTTGCTTGTCACCTTAGTGTGTTTGGTGTGCGGGAACCAGAGCAACAGACATGCCGCCATATCAAATTCAACCTCCCTGTTGGTCACTGCGTTGAGAAGGTCCCCTACCTCTGCCCAATAGGCCTCCAGATTCGGACAACCCCAGAACAGGTGATCCATGTCCGCCTCCGGCGACAAGCACCTCGGGCACCGTGCGTATTGCACCTGGAAGTACCGTCTTATCTTTTCCGGAGTCAGGTAAGCCCTATGTAACACAAAGAAGTGCACCTGCTGGAAACGCGCGTTCCTCGTGCCCTTCCACGTACGCTGCAGTATATGGCTCCATGCCGTGTCCGGAATGGGCCTACCAATGCTCTCCTCCCATTTCGCCTTGTGCCCCAGGAGCGGTTCCAGTCCCTCGTTCAGCATCCTGTTATTGAGGCAGGTCACCGCCTTAAAGGTGCCCGCTGCCATTACTACGTACTGGCATGCCATAGTCGTGTCCGGTTCGATGAGCCCTCCCTTCCAATGTTTCTGTATGGCCGCCACAACCGCCGCGAGTAAGAGGAAACCCCCGTCAGGTAGCCCGAACTGTTCCTGTAGTATTCCAAAGGGCACCAAGGTCCCATCGACATACAGGTCCCCCACCACTTGCAGTCCCGCCTCCTCCCATTCCAACAACGGGGACCAATCGCCCCCATGTGGTAGAGCTGTCAGCATGCCAATCGGTATCTCCGGCGCATACGGTCGAGTCGCCTTAGCCCTCCTGAGACTCCTCTGCCAGCACAACCTGAGCGTCCGCTCCTCCATAGTGAGGCCTCGCAACTCCAGTTTCTGCTGCATGACGATGTAGGCCAGTACATGGCGCTGTATCCCCAACTCTCTATCACACTCCGGTCCCCTAAACACCCGGGCCACGTGCTGCGTAAGAACCTGGAGCTGGGCCGCCAAGTAGTACAGTTCAAAATCGGGGACGGCCATCCCCCCCTCAATCTTGGGGCGTAGCAACGTGCTCAGCGCCACTCTACGGCGGCCATGCCCCCACAGGAAACCGATAACCATCGTCCTCAGGTCCCTAAAGAACCTCTGAGGAATCCAGATGGGCAGCATCCGGAAGTAGTACAGCAGCCGGGGGAGCGCCACCATTTTCAAAAGAGCAACCCTACCCAGCACCGTCAGTGGAAGGGTCGCCCAAAAAGACATACTACCTCTCAGCGCCTGTACGCACCGTCCAATATTGCCCTCCAATAGGTCCGCGGTCACGTGGTAGATGCGGACTCCCAAATAAGTGAAGCAAGATGGCTCCCAAACCACCCCCAAGTCACGTGCGGGGCAGGGGGACTCCGAGTGAAGCGGAAAAACACAGGTCTTCGCCCAATTGACCCTGAGGCCTGACAACTGGCCAAACTCCGACAACTGGTCCATCGCCCCTTCCAACGCTCGCTCCGTGTCATCCAGATAAAGCAACAGATCATCCGCGTACAGCGAGATGTGGTGTAGCCGCCCGCCGCTGTCGATCCCCGCGTATCTGTCTCCCGACCTAGCATGGACCGCCAAGGGTTCCATTGCCAGGGCGAACAGAAGAGGGGAAAGGAAGCACCCCTGCCGTGTGCCTCTACCGACCGGATAAGCCGCGGACACCAAGCCGCCCAGGCGTACTCGCGCCGTTGCCGAAGAATACAGCACCTTCGTCCATCTGTGGAACCCTTCACCAATACCAAACCTCTCTAGCACTCCATCCAGAAAAAACCATTCCAAACTATCGAAAGCTTTCTCAATGTCCACTGACAGTACCGCCTGGGCCCCGTTCTCATCCACTACAGCATCCATTATCCCAACCAGGCGACGGATATTCAACGCCGTACTCCTCGTGGGGATAAACCCCGCCTGATCCCTATGCACCAGGCCAGTCATATGTGGAGCCAACCTGGTGGCCAGGATCCGGCTCAGTATCTTGTAGTCCACCGTCAGCATGGACAACGGTCGATAGGACCTCACATCCGTCCCATCCCTGCCGGGTTTTAGCAGCGGCACTATCAATGCTTCCCTCATGGATCCGGGCAAACCCCCTGACCTATAAGCCTCCGTGTATACCACCAGCAGTCTGGGTGCCAAACTATCTACAAACCTCTGGTAAAACTCTATCGGCAATCCATCCACACCGGGCGTTTTATTCCGCGCCATATGCTCAATGGCCGCCCTTATTTCAGCTAGTGTGATCGGCCCGTCTAGATCTTTCGCGTCCTCGTCGTCAAGGACCGGAAGCTGCCTCGCCTCTAGGTACTCTGCGATTACGTGGGATTCCACTCCCAGCTGACTCTGGTACAAATCCTCATAATACGCTCGAAAGCACTCCAGCACCGCCGCCTGAGAATACACCGTTTCCCCCAGTGCGTTGTTGATGCTAAGGACCGGGCAGCCCCTAAGTTCAGGATTAGCAAGTCTGGCCAGGAGCGTGCCCACCTTATCCCTTTCAGCATGCGCTCTGATGGCGTATTGCCTATAGTCGTAGCTCCTCAACCGTTCCGTTTCGGTAGCGACCACTTCCTTAGCCTCCAGCAACCGGGCCTGCAGGTCCGGTCGGGACGGCCTGCGCCGCTCCAAGTCTCTCAGTTTCTCTTCCGCATTCGCAAGTGCATTCAACACAGACGTACGAGCATTCGAAAACCTGCCCAGGCATACCCCTCTCACCACCACTTTCATCGCATCCCATTCAGTGGACCTACATGTAGCAGTACCCTCATTCTCACTAAAATAATGATCGATGCCCTGCTGTACCGCATCACTGAACACCGAGTCTTCCAACGTGTCTGGCCGGAGCCGCCATGTTGGAATCGCCGAACGCTCCCTCTGCCACTGGACATGTACCAATAGGGGATTATGATCCGATATGGTTCTGGCCAAATACTCCGTATGAGAGATCAGTGGGGCCAGGGACCCGCCACAGAGCACCGAATCAATTCTCACATGTAGTGCATGGAGGGCTGAGAAAAAGGAAGAGTCCCTAGCATCCCTGTGTTGTTCCCGCCACACATCCAGCAACCCCCACCTATCCTGCCAATCCTTCCTGTGCATGGCTAACTTGCGTACCGGGGAATCAACAAGGGGAGGGTGAGACCTGTCCAAGACCACATCCGTAATCGAATTAAAATCCCCCCCCCAGTATCACCGGGCCCGCTAGGAAAGAGGCCAAGGACCCGGATAGGCCATCCAAGAATCAGGCCTGATCAGCATTCGGAGCATACACACAGCAGAGAACCACATCCCGACCATACAACCGCCCCTCCACCGCCACAAACCTGCCCTCAGGATCCACCACTTGATTCAATACCTGAAACGGTATCCCCGCTCTCACCCATATCAGTACCCCTCTAGCAAACGCTGAGTAAGTGGTGCCAAACACCTGACCCCGCCACCTCTTTTGCAGTGCGGCACATTGCTTTTTTGTCAGATGGGTCTCCTGCAGCATGGCAACCTGGACCCCCCTTCGCACCAAATACGCATGTACCTTGTGGCGCTTGACCATAGTACGCAGCCCCCGGACATTCCACGTCAGGCATTTTAAATTAGGTAACGTCCCCATACCAGCAGTGAACAATCCAAGTCAAACATTGCCATTTCGCGCCCACACCATAGCAGTTGCCCCCCCAACACAAATGTTAGAAAAGAAAACACCCCAAACCCCACTCCCCAGGACAGAGCCCACAAACCCAGTGTCAGCCCTGATCCAAACCTCAAACCAAACACACATCCGTCTAACCTGTGGTCGCCACCACAGAAGGCCTTAAGGGCCCTGGGGGGGTGAGTTATGGTCGACCTCAGCGAGCGGAGCCCACGCCCCGCGCTCTCCATCCCATCATGCCAACGTGGCACCCTACCCGGCAACCCACCCATCTCCAACAGGATACCACCCTACCAAAAACCGTGTCCAAGTCCCAATGAAGCATCAACCATGAAAAATCCCATCGGATGTCTGGGGGGGTGACCACCGGCCCCTTCGAGCTCTCCGCCTCCGAAAGGTCCTCTCCAGTCCTGCCGCCTTCGTCGCCAGAGTCCGTCTCCGCCAGTTCACTTTCAGGCTGCGATCTCGTAATGGCCGCCGTCGCTGCAAGCGCCTCTCTCTTGTCCGCAGCCATTTGGGCCTCCCGTTTCTCCCGCTGGCGCCTATTGCGGGATCGGATCCGTTGCGATTGTCTGACCTGAGGTGGTTTAGTCCGCTCTCGTCTACTTTTGTGAGACCTATCTGTCCCGGCCCTGTACGATTCTAGCCACTGCCAAGCTTCGTCCGGGGTCTGAAAGAAGTGCGTGGTCTCATCCAGGATGACCCGCAGCTTGGCCGGGAAGAGCAAGGAGTACTGGATGCCCTCCTCTCTCAGTTCCTTCTTCACCGCCAGAAACGATGCCCTTTTCTTCTGGACCGCCTGGGTGTAGTCTGGAAAGATCGTTACCCTGCTGTTCTCCACCTCATACGGGCCCGATGCCCGAGCCCTCTAGATGAGGAGGTCCCGGTCCTTATAATGGAGGAGCCGCACCACCATCGGTCGGGGAGGGCGGCCAAGCGCTGGTGGGTGAGCCGGCACCCTGTGGGCTCGTTCCAGGGTAAAGAAAGGAGTAAGTCCCTCTGGTGCCACCACAGTTCGGAATCAGTCCTCCGTGTAGGCCACCGCATCCTCCCCCTCAATTCGTTCCGGCAGGCCTACAACCCGCACGTTGTTCCGCCTATTGCGGCTTTCGGCATCCTCCGCTCGTCGTTCCAGCGAATCCAGCCGGGCCAGGATGTCTGTTATCCTATGTTCCGCGGTCACCACCGACGGTTTCAGGTCCAATAAGAGTTGGTCATGGTCCTTGACCTTATCCGCCAGCTTCGCATGATCCGCTCGCAGGAGTCCCAGCCCCGTGGCGACCTGTGCAATGTCCTGCTGCAACGCCTCCTTGGTCGAGGTGATAGCATCTAGTATGGCATCCAAGCGCCGATGCAGTCGCTGCTCCTGGTCCAACATCGGCGGGGGGGCCTCGCCAACCTGGGACAGCGCAGCCAAGTCCTCCCGTCCCTAACACCGGTCCTTGATAATATGAACCTAAGTTTAGTGGGGAAAAAAAAAGAGGAATGGGCAGTAATATCAACAAAAGGCGATACATTATTGTCGCTTTTATTGGCAGGAAACTGCTGATAAAGCGCCGATAATGGGCTTGATAATATGACCTTGTGAATAACCATAGCAGCCCAGGTTAACATCAGAACTTGGGCTGCTACGGGAATTTATAAGGGCCTATGTTTTTTTTTATTAATGTTGGGAGGGTAGGCTTGATAATACGTTCCTGTTAATTGCCATAGAAGCCTATGTTGTGGTGTTAACATGGGCTTCTATGGGAAATAACAAGGCCGTATTATCATGGTCATTATCGCCGTTTTATCTGAAGTTTCTTGCCAATAAAACAGCGATAATTGTAACACCGGCCCTTGACAATATGCACCTAAGTTTACTTGTCAAAAAAAGAGCAATGAGCCATATTATCAACAAAAAGCGATACATTATCGTCGCTTTTATCGGCAGGAAACTGCTGATAAAGCGGCGATAATGGGCTTGATACTATGCCCTTGTGAATAACCATAGGAGCCCAGGTTAATACCAGAACCTGGGGTGATATGGGAAGTTACAAGGGCCTATTATCAAGCCCATTATCGCCGCTTTATCAGCTGTTTCCTGTCGATAAAAGCGGCGATAATGTATCGCCCTTTGTTGATGATATGCTCGTTCATTTCTATGATAGTATGTAAAGGTTTCCTTTTTTGTTGGTGTAGCAGTTGTACTCTCTTCGCATGCGCAGTGTCGTTTCGAAGCCCACGTTTTCTTTTTCTTCAAGTTCAACAAGCAAACCTTTCTTAATATCAGTTAGTAAATCTGTCGCTTTCTTTTTCTGGTTCGTGTGTGTCATCCGCTGCTGTTCTTTTGTACAGTATTAATAGTCATATTCTATGGGAAATAACAAGGCCGTATTATGAAGCTCATTATCGCCGTTTTATCAGAAGTTTCCTGCCAATAAAACGGCGATAATTTTAACACCGGTCTTTGATAATATGCACCTAAGTTTACTGGTCAAAGAAGAGCAATGAGCCATATTATCAACAAAAGGAGATACATTATCGTCGCTTTTATTGGCGGGACACTGCAGATAAAGCGGCGATAATGGGCTTGATAATATGCCCTTGTGAATAACCATAAGAGGCGAGGTGAACACCAGAACCTGGTCTGCTATGGGAAGTTACAAGGCCTATTATCAAGCACATTATCGCCGCTTTATCAGCATTTTCCTGTCGATAAAAGCGGCGATAATGTACCGCCTATTGTTGATAATATCCTCCTTCATTTCTATGATAGTATGAAAAGCTTTCCTTTTTTTGGTGTAGCAGTTGTACTGTCTTTGCATGCTCAGCGTCGTTTCGAAGCCCACGTTTTCTTTTCCTTCAAGTTTAACAAGCAAACCTTTCTTTATATCAGTTAGTTAATCTGTCTCTTTCTTTTACCGGTTCGTGTCATCTGCTGCTATACTTTTGTACAGTATTAATAGTCATATTTTTTATATATTTATTTGAAAGGTAGTGCCGAGGAGCCGAACTTTGATTACATACTTCATCCACCGCCATTTTATTAGAACTCAGTAGTTTTCAATCTTAGCCTTGACTATCTTACTATAGTATTTCAACATTATTTTTTATTGTGGGCCATCATACCCCTCCTCCACAAAATAAAAGAAGTATGTCGTTTTTTTTAATTAACTTTTATTAAACAATAAATGTAAACGAAACTCAATTATAACTATATTAGAACTGGAAAAATAACTTAAACAATGTTATAAACAAATTGTGAAATGGATTCCAAAAGGTGTCCGATTGTTAATCTGCAAAAGAAAAAAGAAAATTAGAGTTTAGAATAATGTAGAGGTGAGTAAATGAGCTGAAGCATTACGGGGCATATTATCAAGAACGGCGATAGAATTATCGCCGGTTCAGCGGCAGGAAATTGCAGCTAAAGCGGCGATAATGGGCTTGAGAATATGCTGTTGTGAATTCCCATAGCAGTGCAGGTTCTGGTGTTAACCTGGGCTACTATGGGAATTTACAAGGGCATATTATCAAGCTCATTATCGCCGCTTTAGCTGCAGTTTCTTGTCGCTGAAACGGCGATAGTTTTATCGCAGTTCTTGATACTATGCCCCTACAAGTTTTGGTAACTCTACGGTTTTACGTGTGCAGTGTGACTCGTACATTCCAGTTCTGTTATAGTGCTGCCTTCAAGTGGTGTCTATATGGAAGGGCCTAGTGCGTTACTGACGCCCATTATGGCGACTTATTTCTAATTCATTCTTGTGAAAGCTTTGTAGATCTAGGCCTTTGTGCTTACCGTTGTATAAACCTTGCGGGTAAACATTTTAGGCAGTTGGTGTCACAACTTATTCTGAACAATTCTTCTACATGTCTACACATCGAAGACAGCAGTGTCTAAGTTTAAGAGGAAAAGAGAAATTATGTCACAGAGAGTGAGAGAGAGAAAGAGAGAGAAAACAACATTAAAACTGTGTCACAGAGTCTGGAGTTGAGATTTTTTCCTTACGTCACTTTACTCATGTTAAAAGTCACTCAAAAGTGGCGTAATACGGTTGTGGATCTGTTTGTCAGACTGTTGTAACCTATCTGTTGTCATTGCTCGGAGATTTTTATAGATCAAACCCATTATAGCCACTTTCGCTGTAGTTTGCTGCTGATAAACTGGCGATAATGTTCTCGCAAAGGCTTGACAATATGTCCCTCTCTCGTTTCGCAAATAAAGCTAACACTACAGTTTTACGAGTGCAATGTACCTGGTACATTTTACTTGTTATAGTGTTGCGTTCAAGTGGTGTCTACATGGAAGTGCCTACTGCGTTACTAACGCCCGTTATGCCGAATTATTTCTAAAGCATTCCTATGAAGGATTTGCAGATCTAGGCCCCTGTGCTTACCGTTGTATAAACCTTGCGGCCAAACACATTAGAAAGTAGACTTCACAACTTAAGTTCAACAATTCTTCTACACTTCCAAGCAGACAACAGTGTCTAAGTTTAAGAGAGAAAGAGAAATGATGTCACAGAGAGTGAGAGAGAGAGAAACCTTTAAAACTCTGGGCCATAATATCAAGCCTGGGCTACAAAATTATCGCCACTTTATCGACAGGAAAGTGTCGCTAAAGTGGCGATAATGGTTTTGATAATATGCTCTATGGAATTCCAATCAAAGGTCATGTTAGATGTCCTTCACATCTAACATGAGCTTCGATTGGAATTCTATAGAGCATATTATCAAACCTATTATGGCCACTTTAGCAGCAGTTTGGTGCTGATGAAGGGGCGATAATTTTGTTGCCAAGGTTTGATAATATGGTTGTCTCTGCTTTCATAAATAAAAGTTACACTACAGTTTTACGAGTGCAATGTACCTGGTACATTTTATTTGTTATAGTGCCGCATTTAAGTGGTGTCTATATGGAAGTGCCTACTGTGTTACTAACTACCGTTATGCCGAATTATTTCTAATGCATTCCTATGAAGGATTTGTATAGCTAGGCCTCTGCACTTACCGTTGTATAAACCTTGCGGCCAAACACTTCAGGCACTTGGATTGAAAACTTGATTTCAACAATTCTTCTACATGCTTAAGCAGACAGCAGTGTCTAAGTTTAAGAGAGAAAGAGAAATGATGTCACAGAGAGTGAGAGAGAGAGAAAACATCATTAAAACTGTGTCGCAGAGTCTCGAGTTGAGATTTTTTCCTTGCATCACTTTAACCATGTTAAAAGTGAATCAAAAGTGGCGTAATAAGGTTGTAGATCTGTTTTTCAGACTGTTGTAACCTATCTGTTGTCACTGCTCGGAGGTAATTATAAAATCTAAACAGAAGCTACTGTACAGTACGCTCTATGGGCCATAATATCAAGCCTGGGCGAAAAAATTATTGCCACTTTATCGCCAGGAAAGTGTCGCTTAAGTGGCGATAATGGGTTTGATAATATGCTCTATGGAATTCCAATCGAAGGTCATGTCTGATGTCCTTCACATCTAACATGAGCTTCAATTGGAATTCTATAGAGCATATTATCAAACCCATTATCGCCACTTTCCTGCGGATAAAGTGGCGATAATTTTGTCGCCCAGGCTTGATAATATGGCCCTCTCTCGTTTCACAAATAAAGCTAACACTACAGTTTTACAAGTGCAGTGTACCTGGTATATTTCAGTTGTTATAGTGCCGCGTTCAAGTGGTGTCTATATGGAAGTGCCTACTGCATTACTGACGCCCGTTATGGCGACTTATTTTGAATGCATTCCTGTGAAGTCTTTGTAGATCTAGGCTGCTGTGCTTACCTTGTATAAAGAGTGCGGCCACCGGAGTTCACCACTCCACTTGAACTCTGCTTCTATAAGTCAAAGTATATTCAATAAGTTGCAGAGAATTCCATTGCTGTTGCTCGATAGGCCGTGGTTACTTCAGAACGATGTTTGCTGAAGGAAACAAAGGACATTTTGATTAGTCATCGTAAACGGAGTTGCGTAACTACTATCAAAAGTGAATTATAATGTGAGTTCTTAGTATTCCGTAGTTAAGAGTGTTGCAGCTACAGCAAACAAAGGAAGATCAATTAGTTAATAGAGGCTTGGGACGGCCTCGTGACGCAGAAAAAAAAATACTATCATGGATGCACAATTAATAATAATAATAGAGGCCTAAGCACGTGGTGTAGTACAAAAATGCGGCACAGAAATGTATGCTCGCACAATTTTTAAGATTAGAGGTGTATAGGACCTCGTGACTTATAAAGAAAAATTTCAATTATGTAAGTACAATTTAAAACCATTGAGGGGTAGGAAAGCCATATGAAGGATAAAAAATTAGTATTATGCATATTCAATTTATAGTGGAGGCTGATGTTGTGACGTCTTCTCTTACCTTTGTTTTTGTCGTCTTTTGTCGTGTCTTGAAAGGCTGTGGTTTCGCTGATTCTGGGGTGTTTTTGACAGTCTGTGTGTCATCGCAGCAGAGGCAGGCAAAAGAGAGCGTGCTCAAGTCAGTGCCCGCATTATATGGGAACCGCGGGGGCTGAACAAACCAAGCTTAGGGCCATCATTGGTAGCGTTTTCGCCGTCTGCAAGAATGATGGCCCTGGGGGACATCCCATTGGCTAATGTATTGGTTTCCAGGCAAAATGATAGCAATCATGCTTGGTGGTGGCATGTGTGTAGTGTGGGCGGGCGTGCACCGCGCATGTGCAAGTGTGAGTGTGTGCACCAACAATTAACAACAGAGAGAGATCGGGCGGTGTTATCATGTGCGCAGAGGCAGGTCCAGAATCGGATCTGCTATGAGTCAGCACTTCTAATCATTCTCCTTAGCGTGCCCTGAGCTCTGATTTGTCACTGAGAGGGTGATCGCACCATAGTTTGTACTGCTTATCATACTCAGCGTGTACCCGCGCATACAGTACGAATATGCTTTGACGTTACGCGTCGCATTAAAGCTTCGGTGTGACGTCATGAAAGGGGGCAATGTTTCTACTTGGTTTAAAACATGTATGTATTTAATGTACATACTAAGGGCAGACATTTGGGATAACTATGATTTTTTTTTAATACTTGTAATAATCATATATTACTTTTAAAAGGAATTACACAAATTGCGGTAGAACATCATGCGTACTCGTATTGAAAGAGTTGCGCAAGCGCACCATAAGCGTACGTATAGCTATGTGACTTAAAAAGTAGATATTTGATTGGTTCATAACTTTTCCTATTGCGACTGTTGAAAGATCCGTCCCATTATAATTATTCGACTTTGAATTTCTTAGAAGAAACATTTGTCCTGAGAATCTTCTCAAATAGAAGGAAGATCACAATAATAAGAGCAATGGAGTCATATTCCAGCAGTTCTTCAGAGGGAGATTTCATTCCTGAAGAACCTCCAATGAAGAGGAAAGAAGCTCTAATTTGGAATGTTTTCACTTTTCCAGAAGGTCAAAAAAAGGTTAATGCTCCAAAAGTAACTTGTAAAATTTGTGAAACAACTCTTTCAAGGGGTGATCCATGTAAAAAATACTCCTTTGGCACAGCAAATATGGTGCGACACTTGAAGAATTTGCACCCCAAGAACTTTGCTCGAGCTGCAAGACGGAGGTTGCACGACAACCCACCTGCTGCTACACCTAGCACATCAACTGTGTCAGCAGCATTTTAAGCAAGCAGTCCACACCCACATATTAATTCTGGCTTTGCTAAAGTTAAAATTCTATGCATTTATTGTGATAAACCTTTGTGTTATGGGGAACAGTCTTTAGACTTGATGAAACGCAGGATGCAGGATCATTGCTGTCCTCGACATTAGTTGTTCTTTTTTTCATTCTTTTGTTCCGCTTGGAATTTGTTGAGAAAACACAAAAAAAATACAAAACAAAAAAACAGTTCTTTTTAGAACTACCTTCACTGGTCAAAGAAAGAACTATATTTCTATGTTAGTGTGTAAAAGTTTGTCAGAATGAATGTGTAGTTCATAAATGAATGAATGAATATGTTACTAGTGTATGGAGAATGTGAAAGTGCAGAACTATAAGGAACGTCTACAGCATAAATCTATAAGTTGTTTATCTATAGTATACTGTAGTATGTCCCAAGCACTTGAATGTATCATATGTACATAAATATGTTACAAGTCTATGTTTCAATTTGCGTTGCTCGTGAAAGTGCCTGGGTGAATTTGTATGTCTTAGGGGTGGATTTACAATCCCCTTGTGCCTCTTTTACACAGCCGTTGTGTCACTTTTGTGACACAGCGGTGGTGCAAAAGATGTGCCATGGTGTGTGGTATTAACAATGTGAAGCATCTGGAGGGTGAATTACATTGTAAAGCGCTGCGCCAGAAGAGGAGATCTTGTGCAGAAGGGGGTGCAGCAAGGCCTTCTTAAAGTGAATGAGTGAAATGTATAACATTTTATTCAGTGACTTTTGAGCTTATGCTGCGTCAAAACCTTGCACATGCTTGAAGGAGGTGTAAGGATTGATACAGCATTGTGAGCATAGGGCCCCAAGAGAATTGCTGGAGCTGTGTTATACTTGGAACCGACTTCAAGCAATAATTCTTCTGTCATCAGGGATGTTATTTGAGATGTCATAAGTGATGTCATGAGTGATGTCACTGACCATGTCATGAGTGATGTAATATATGACGTCATCAGCAGTGCATTGCGGGCGCACAAGTTATAGTTAGCTGAGCTAACTAAAACGGAGGAATTTCAAAGGTTTTGTATGATAGAAATGTTCAGCTAACTATAACGTGTGAAACCTAGGGTTTTTTCAATGAATTTTCAAGGTTTTTTAAATGCTAATTACTAACTATAACGTGTGTGAAACCTATGGTTTTTTAAGTGAATATATATATATATATATATATATATATACACAAATGCACATATGTGTGTTTGATTGTCTACACATAAGTATATGTTTAATATTAAATATTAGTGGAATATATTTAATTTACATTATATTAAATGTATGTATTAAAATATTTAACATTTACTACTTTAAAGTCTATAAAGGTACATCGATATTTATGTTTATTTTGGGATAACATTAGTGTTAATAATATTTTTGCCGATACTTTTGTACTAAGCTACAGCTACAGGAGTACGATATTTGGGTTAACTATGTTTCCAACAGGATATTTTTGTCAACAGTATTATTTATGAGGATATTGTGTCAGTGACCCGCAAACACTAGACTGGAGTCTCAAAATGAGAATGCCTTTCTAATGGGGTGAGAAATGTGTTCCACCTGCAAATCCAATGTCAAAAATGACTTAAAAATTAGACATAACATGAAGATTTTAGTGCTTTTTGCACCCAACTCTGCTTATACCCTGACTTACTTAACCTTTCCCCCTCATTATGCCTGTCAATGTTTAATCTGGGGATTTGGGCTTTGTCGAACCGATAATTACAGGGAGCTGTAAACTCTGTAGTACTTGTGAATGAGATCAGTTCACAGAAAAGTGTTTCTATGGGGAAAGGCAAATACAATATTGTGCAGTTAATAGAGAGTTCTGATTGTCCATTTACTTTGTTTGGGATTTCCCTGTTGAGGGTCCAGTTGAGCTGCTTGCAACTCTGTCATTTTCTTCATGCTTCGAAGTTGATTGCAGCAGGAAAAGCATGTGATTCAAAAGATAAAGAGAAAAAGTGAGAGAGAGATAAAATGAAGATAAAAATGGCTAGACGGAGATAGAAAGGCAAGAGAGTGAGAGAGAGAGAAAATGAAGAGAGGTGAGGAGGGGAGTGGGGTTGGTTTGAACATTATTGTCAATGCTACTTTTGATTTCCCCCATGCCCTGGTAATTGAGATCAACATATTTATGGTACAAGTGTTAAGGTGAATGAAAAGGAATTAATCAACAAAAGGGTGACATTTGGTCTAGAGAAAATAGCTGAAGTGGGTTGGAAAAGGTTTGGGTATTTATTTCTGGGGTTCATTCGAAGTTTTGACTCCGAAGATCCATTTAGCTATGATTTTAATGAATTACAAGTCGAAATGTAGAGCGGTTCATTTTGCTGAACATCCTGTCATCAACAGCGGATAGAATTCCTTAAAGATTTAGGGACAGATGTAGGTAAATATCATTTACCGATTCTAAAATACTGAATTTTACCGATACAGTATTTTAAAATCGGTAAATGGTATGTAGCTAATGATTCGGTAATTTTTACTGAATCAGTAAATTTCGGTAAATACTGATTCGGTATTTACGTATTCGGTATTCCCAATTCATTCCTTTGGCCCATAGGAATAAATGAGAATTACAGATTCAGTAAATACCGAATCGGTAATAGGGATAGACTTACAAGGGTGGTACGGGTGTCACATTGACACCCTGTTGCACCCCTGAATAGTGCATGGCCATGTGGCAGACATACATGCCTAAGGGCATGTATGTCTGCCACATGGCACTGTCAAAAAAGCACAAATTGCTTTTTTAACGGTTTTCGTTATTTACCACCAACTTGTAGTTGGTGGTAAATAACGAATCCTTAAATGTGAAAAGCACTCACTTGAGTGCTTCCTACATTAAGGATCTGGTAATTTACTGAATCGGTATGTTAAGAATTCGGTAATTTACCGATTCCTTAAGTTACCGATTCAGCAAAATACCGAATCCTACGATCATGCCACCTACATTCCAAATGCCCAATACCGGTCGGTAACGGGCGAAATTTGGTAATTTCGGCCGTTACCGACTGGTATTGGGCCTTCTACATATGACCCTTGGTGCCGTATTCTTTAGAGAAGGTCCACCGAAAGAATCAATGACCAATACCAGGGTTCAGTTTATTTTCTGTGATATGCAAAGTTCATGTGGCACCATTTGATGCCTTAAGAGGACATGTTTGAAACCAGGTTGGTTACTAAGAAAGAAGCAGGGTAGGGTATTTGGAAGAATTACAGATCAGGATCAAGCCCAAACCAAAGGAGAGCAGTGCCTAATGTTAGTCTGTGGTTTGTGGTGCTTGGCACCTTCACTTAATTGACCACACTGGCGCTTATAGCAGTATGACACATGGTCGCGCTGTTTGTCTAATTTACAGATCGGCATAACAACTGTTGTTTATTAATTCAATCTACATTAAAGATAACTTACACCAACCGCCCAAGCCATTCTTTTAGCTTTTGGAGCCTCTATTAGTGTTGTGTAATTGTCAAATTTTTTGGTGTGTGATAGGTATCAGTTGTGTTGGTCATTGGCTGAGCTGGCAGGGGCAATGGGTGGTGCAAGGTGCAGTGACCTTCTGATGAGGGTCCTGACACTTTGTTTTATATAAATTAAGTATTGAAGTCAAGGTATGGTAGACTTCATGAGATGAAGCCTAGGGAAGGTATGGTCAAAATGTCAGGAAAGGAAAACTGAACTTTGGTCTGGTAGTATCCAATCTATCTGTATCTATGGAGTCTGTGAACTGGTGGAGCATGTTGCTGAAGTGAGCAGCAAGAAGGGGGTGGCAGGTGATAGTAGTAGTATGATTTATACATGTGATACCGAACAAGTTAACATACATAGATCATACTTGTGAAAGGGATCCCTTATGGAAGAAGCAGTTTGTATAGCTTTTCTTCTGGTTTTCTGTTAATTGTATTTGGTACATTTTACTATACATTTTTAGTAACTCATTATTTTTTTATGTCTCGCTCCTCTATGTCTCAATGAAGATTGCATATGTGCTTTTATTCGTTTGTAATGTTGTTAAGCAGAGATGTGTTGTGTTTTTTTGAGTGTGAGAACCTATGTTCGTTGTTTCACTATGCCACCAAATGGAATTTGAAAGTTGTTTGTTTGGGTGAGTGGGATCAGGAGTAGAGCTACCTTTTAGGCTGATGTTGACTTTGTGATGTGCTGCAATGTGGGCTGCAATAAAGGCTTGTTCTCATCTTCTTGTATCCTATATCTCTTTTCACAAAGGCTAATACAGCTTCTGGTGGAATAAGGGCTACGAGCAGGGTGGGGTGCAAATTACAAACAGTTGAAGGTTGTGGGTTCTTATTCTGCCCAAAGACTAAAATACTTAATGTGTTAAAATGTACATGGAAATATTTGCTAAAGTGAAGGTGCATTTCTTCACTAAGAAGAAAAAAATCATGTTTAAAGAAATGTATTGCATTGGAGTAGGGGTACAGTGCTGCTTCTTACTATAACTTGCAGCCACGGTCCATGAATGTAACAGTGAGGGGAGGGGTGGGGATTTAGAGGGACAAAGCTGAGGGAATATTAAAAAATAAATTAATCTGTTTCGGCATCATCCCTCAAAATTACTGCCCACACGTCCCCACTGCCCTACCGCTGTTACCTGCACAGTCCGTGGCTGATAACTTGTGAATTGAAGTAGTTTAAGGGCCTGATTTCGAATATGGGTTGCAGATTACTGTCCATTACTGTGTAAGAGGACATTACCTCCAAAACCCTAATGGAATACTGCCCATCAGATTTGGAGATGATCCCCAGCGATCATCTCTGTACATTGAATGGAACTTACATGACAGTTGTTCCTTATAATGTACTAACAGTTTGGTGGATGATCTCTGTCGGTTTTGACAGATGTCCACTGTGGAATTTTAGTTTGCGATCTAAACATCATCTGCGCCAGCTTGTCACCTACGTACTACGTGCACGGCAGCCATTTTAGGTATCATGGTCTCCCTGTCCGCGATCTATCGTCAGCGCGCCCCTCTGACCCAGCAAGCATCCTCCGCGCACCCTGGCTCCCCCTCCCTCCCTCTCATGAGCATAACCCTTCTGCATGACCCTGTCCTTGGGAGTCACGCCTGCGCCTGACCAGCATCTCCTCTCCTCCCATGAATGCCCCTCTGTTGATAAACCTCCCCTCCACGCTCGATTGTCCACGCGGCATGAATACCACTCCTTTGATGACCCCTTCCCCCGTGTCCAGCTGTCCACACAGGTCCGAGGCCATGGCCTAAGCCGGGAGATATCATTTACTGCCCCTTATTGTATGAAGTCACTCTTCTTCAAAGGACCCTCTATTGATCAAGACCTCCCCACCCCCCGGGATATGATCAGGCGCACACATCCTAAGAATCGGCAGAACACTCAGCTGCGTGATGACCCCCTCCTCTTATCAGCATGTTGAGGATCTCTATTGTAGAGGCATGTGGGGTGGGATTGACACGAGGATTACGGGGATGACTTTTTCCTTGTTGTTCACAATGTTCTGATTGTAATAGAGAAAGGTCACATGCCATAAACCAGTGTATAAGAGGCCAGGCCTCCGAGAGGCTGAGAGAGCACCTCGAGACGATACCTTGTTGTCTGATCTGATGTGTTCTGCTCCGTCGGAATAAAACTTCTGTGTCCTGCCTTCTGGTCTCCGGCGCCTGCCTCATTGCTTGGTAATTTGAATGGTACAAGGGTGGTCAGCGCCGGGCACATCTTGAAAAAGGTCTTAGCCCTACCTTTTTCCACAATTGGCGTCCCAAAGCGTGGGGCCCATCAGCGACACGTGGATCCAGTGGGAGAGGTCCCAACGACAGAGTGAACGACTGCAACGATCGGGAGAGCTCGTGTCCGATAGACCCTCGTCTGACAGCCGATCATCCGACCTTCACTAGTTCCGCACAGACCTCTCTCGAGTGATCTACGGTCCTGACTGGGAACCATCAGGAGTGCCACGAACATCACGAAGAAGAGAGGACGATCGGGCGCTGGATTCAGAAGACAGGAAACCGTCCATGCGGTCCGGGTAAGGTCGTGTAAACACGACAAACTGAGAAAAAGATTGTTTGGTTTGGATAATACTAGTATTACGCTTTGTTGAACCCTCTGGAGATTCACCGTCTGCAAACGGAGAAAATAACAGGCTCTCTCTTTGCAAGCAGTGAAGGATAGGTAACGCAGACTTTTGAACCCATTGTAATCCGTCATGCCTATCTTCCTCCCCCACTGTTGTCCCGAACTATCGTTCGTGGATTATTGTCTGGAGATTCTTTGTCTGCAAACAGGGAAGAACAAGGTCTCTCTTTGCAGGTAGAGAAAGGGTGGGTAACGCAAACTTTTCGTACCCACTTATTCTCCCCACTGATTGTTTGATTGACCGAACACTGATTGTTCGGTATTGGTTCTTTTGAGGTATTCACCGCCGGCAAACAACGGAGAATAGAAATATTCTGTCTAGTCTTTGCCCGCCGTGATAAGATAGGTAGTGCAGACCTTTGTCCCCGTTGTAACCCGTCATGCCTATCTTCTCCCCACTGATTGGTAGCCTGTACAGCCCGGACCGCTTATTAGAGATGAACCATCCGGCTCCACTGGAGGGCACCCCTAATAAGGACATGTTCACTAAGCATGGACTAGTCGCTATAGCTTATACTAAGCTATGGCATAAATATACAAAGAAGAACCCTGAAAGTCAGTGGCCACTGATAGGTTCCTTCGATGAAAATAAAATAAAAACATTGGAAATAGCGCTCCAGAAAAATAAGACCACGCCCACTATACTCGATAGTATTGGCATGTGGCGCAAAGAAACGGAACAACGAAAGAAAAGAGAAGAAGCAAAAATAGGGAAAGAATTACGAAAGGCAGCCCACCTAGCCGCTAAGCAACTAGAAGAAGAAATAAAAGAAAGAAAGGAAGCTACACAAAACCAAGAATCAGGGTCGACAGGTCAATGTCCTGTTAGGACCCCCTCTGCTCTCTACCCTGAATTGCCCTCCAAACAACGGGCGAACGATGAGTTACTGCTAGGTCCCCCAATCATCTACATGCCCCCTCCATATGCCCCCTGCCAACAAAACTTGCAAGCCCCGAGTGCGAGCAAAAGTGACCTTAGTGCTAGTGCACCGGCCCTCACGGCCTCCGCACCAGCCACGTTAACAACATCGTCAGACGACCCTGAGGCTAGCAAACGACCACCAGCCAGACCAAATAGGTTGAGCAAAGATGAGCGGGATGGGATCGACAAAATAGCAAAGACATTAGTAGAACGAAGGGAGAGCGAAGAATACACAATGAGCATATATAATTCACATGCCGACAGCCACAGACGGCATTTCATTTTGCGATTCAGCTACCACATCCTGAACGCATATGAAGATAGGTATCAAAGTAAGGGTCCCGCTAAACTAACAACGCTGTATAGGAAGATTGATGTTGGAGATGCGACTGAATGTGAGGCGACGGAGCTCTTCATGCAGATGCTTGAGGTCCTCCGCCACCTCACGGAACAAAAACCAGAAGCCAAGGTTACAGACCCTGAAACAACCTCAGTAGGAGTAGCCAATACTATGATGCCCATCAGAGATGCGGCCCCTTATTGGATCCCGCCACGTGGCCTGGGAACAAGCGACGATATTAATCACGCAGACGCAAAAGGGAGAGTTGTGTATAATTGGGTTTACCAACCATGGGACCGACAAGATATCCTAACCTTTAAACAAACTCTGCCCGATTTGAGAAAGAACCCGACAGCATTCAATTCCGAATTGGGCACAGCCTTGGGTTTGACGATAATGACTTTAGCGGACATTGACTTGTTCTTCGGGTTATGCCTGCCAGCTGACGTGTGGAAGCAAATCCGGAAGGCTGACCACACGGATCTGTTTGGACATACCTGGGACCAACTCGGTAAACTAGATAGACAGCGAGAGCCAGGAAGGAAACCAGTAAAGGACATACTGGAACTCCCAGACAAACTAGTTCAGAAGTTAAAGACACTGATCCCAGAAAGAAAGGTAGACTGGTCGATAGTCACGGCCTGTCGACAGAAACCCCAGGAAGATGTGTCAGAATACTTCTCCAGATTCGAGACAGTGTTCTCCGACTACAGTGGCCAAGACATGACCACCGCAACCGGACAGCACCTGTTTGTACAAAATTATGTAAAGGGCCTAACACAAGAAGTCTCCCAAAAACTGCAGACGAGTGAGAGTAGTTGGGGGGCCTCCAAACCCGCAGCTATCCTTCAGATGGCTCAGTATTACGAGCACCAAAAGAATGAGAATGATAGGGCGTCTGAGAAAAAGAAGAAAGATTTAAAGGAAAGGGTAATGATAGCCCAGATACAAGGTATAGCGGTAGGACGGGAACACCAAAGAGGGAACTACCAATCGACCACCCCCAGAAATCTACCCCCTAAAGATCACTCCCCAACACCACACCCTGGACGTAGAGACATTAGCAATGACCAATGCGCCTTCTGCAAAGGATTCGGCCACTGGAAATCCGAGTGTCCGGTTCTGCTAGAGATGAATAGAAACAGGGACCCCAGGGATGTGGCAGGTGGTCAGAGAAACAGAGGACAAGGACGAGGGCACACAAACGACACCAACAATGACAGATCAGGGAGATTGAACACATTTGACCGTCCCCGACAGAACCAGTATCAAGTATCTAACGGTGAGAATACCCCTGATTTTGCATAGAACTGCCAGGGACAAGGGAGGGATCCAGTCGAGCTCTGTGTTGACCAGCAAGGTCCTTATGTCACCGCTAAGGTCCTGGGTACAGAGTCTCCATTTTTGGTAGACACTGGGGCGACACGTAGTGTGTTATCGAAACGACTGATTCCAAGGGCACCCTTGTCTGGCTCACACATTACCTCGATAGGTTTCGATGGGACGCCCTCCACTAACCCCCTGTCCATACCTATCACCTTTGACCTAGAAAGCAACACCACTGATACGACATTTCTGCTCTCCTCCAACTCCCCTGACGCCATTATGGGCATTGACTTACTGAAACATTTTCGAGCTACCATTAGGTGTTCCCCAGATGGAATCCGAGTCATCCTGTACGACAATCCAGGCATGCCCAGATCCTGCCCCTCACGACACATGTGCTCCATAACTGACGCTGACCTGTCCTTGCTTGACACCCTGCCTCCGTACCTGTGGGCCAAAAGTGACTCTGATGTGGGACGAATGATGATTGACCCTATTCATATAACTGTAAGACAGGACGCTATGCTCCCGAAACTCCCACAATATCGGATATCCCCAGAGGGCGAGAAGGCACTGGTAGCGATCATTCAGTCTCTGGTAGATGCAGGAGTGGTTGAAGAAGTGGTTAGCAACGTCTGCAACAGCCCAATCCTACCTATTGTTAAGAAGCAAGGCGAAGGAGATGAGAAAGCATACCGCTTCATCATCGACTTGCGAGAAATTAACAAAGTGGTTGTACCCCAATACCTTGTAGTCTCCGATATCACCACCATTCTGACCCTCATCCCGTCCACTGCCACCACCTTCACTGTTATCGACCTTAAGAATGCGTTTTTCTCTATCCCCATCCATCCAGACAGCCGTTATCTCTTCGGCTTCACTTTAAAATCCCGCTCGTACCGATTCTGTAGAGCTCCCCAGGGGTACACTGAAAGCCCCAGCATTTACAGCCAGGCCCTCAAAAGACAGCTGGATGCCTTCCAGCTACCAGATGGAGTGGTGTTGATCCAATATGTCGATGATATCCTTTTGGCGGCCGACACCACCCCACTTGCAGTCACAGCCACTGTCCAACTCCTACATTTTCTTGCAGAGAATGGCCATAAAGTTTCCAAAAAGAAATTACAGTTCTGCCAGCCACAAGTGACATACCTAGGCCATCTCCTGTCCAAAGAAGGGAGGAAACTCACACCCGACCGAATCCAAACCATTCTAGACACCCCTGTCCCAAAAACTCAAAAGCAAGTCCGCTCTTTGGTTGGCCTAACTTCTTTTTGCAGACAGTGGTTACCTAATTTCAGCCTCATTGTAAAACCCCTACTTGCCCTGCTGGCCAAAGATGTCCCCTCCCCGCTCCCTTGGACCCCCGAGTGTCAAACGTCCTTTTGTGAATTACGAAATGCACTCTGTTCAGCACCCGTCCTAGGAACCCCGAATTACTCCAAACCCTTCTCCCTCTTCACCCACGAAAGGGAGGGGTGTGCATTGTCTGTCCTGACTCAATCAATTGGCCCTAAGCAGCGCCCTTGTGCCTACTTCTCCGCCACTCTTGATCCTGTAGCCAGAGCTTTGCCTGCCTGCCTTCGAGCAGTAGCTGCCGCTGCTGTCTCTATCCGTCAGAGCGAGGGAATAGTACTTTCGAACTCCCTCACTGTACTAGTACCCCATGCTGTCGACACCCTCCTGAACCAAACCAAGACTCAACACCTGACTAGCGCACGACTGACAGGGTACGAACTGACGCTACTTGCACCCCACATCACACTAAAGAGATGCACGACTTTGAATCCTGCCACATTGTTGCCCTTGCCAGAAAATGACCCCGACGTTCCTCCCATACACGACTGTGTGACCCTCACGGACGAACAAACTAGGAGTAGAGTTGACCTCCGAGATACTGCTTTCACTGACCCCGATGGAGAGCTATGGGTAGACGGCTCATGCATCAAACTCCCAGATGGCACCACTTCAGCTGCCTATGCAGTCACGACAGCCCGAACAGTAGTTGAGACAGCCTGCATCACACAACGATCTGCCCAGGCAGCTGAGCTGATAGCCCTTACACAAGCATGCATCATAGCCACGGGGACCACTGCGAACGTATATACAGACAGCCAGTATGCCTTCGGGGTGGTTCACCATTTTGGGCTCCTGTGGAGGGAGAGGGGATTCCTGACGTCCCACGGCACCCCTATCCTCCACGGAGATCTAGTCTCCGCCCTGATTGATGCAGTTCTCCTCCCCAAACGATTAGCGGTGATCAAATGTCAGGCGCACAAAAGGGTGACAGACATAGTCGGACAAGGGAATGCACTGGCAGACATCACTGCACGAACCACAGCTGAGAATAGGACGGTGACCCGCATGTATGTGACCAGGTCACAAGCAGAAAAGTGGACTGACGCAAGGGAAATGATCAGAGACATCCAGTCGGCCAGCTCCCCTCACGAACTGACTAAGTGGACAAGGGAGGGTTTGAAGGACGATGAGGGCTGCTGGCGAACAAAAGATGCAAACAAATGGTTGCTGCCTGACTCATACCTGATCCCCATACTGACGATGGCTCATTCCCCCACACACATAGGATCTGCACCCATGATCGAGCTCATTTCCAAGGTCTGGCACAACGACAAAATCCCCGACTCAGCCAGACGCCTAGTCCAACAGTGTGTTATCTGTCTGCAACACAACCCCGGGAAAGGAACTGTGGTACCCCGGGGAGGGTTTGGGATCCCCAATCACCCCTTTGAGGTCCTTCAGATGGACTACATCCAACTAGAGAGATGCCAAAGCTTGAAGTATGTACTAGTCATCGTATGTGCCTTCAGCAAATGGGTAGAGGCCTATCCAACCCGTGACAACACTGCCATGACTACTGCCAAAGTACTACTGAAAGAATTCTTCCCTCGCTATGGCCTTTGTAGAATTTTATGGAGCGACAATGGCCCCCACTTCATAGCTGAGGTTATCCAATTAATCTTAAAGGGGTTGGGGGTGAAGCAAAGGTTTCATGCGGTCTTCCACCCCCAATCCGCCGGCCTGGTGGAACGTCATAACGCCACACTGAAGCTGAAATTGTCAAAATAGTGGCCACCACTGGACTTAAATGGCCGGATGCCCTCCCACTGGCATTGTTATCGATGCGCTCCACTCCCACCAAACACCATTTGACCCCCTATGAGGTTGTATTCGGGCGACCGATGAACCTCTGGACTGCTCCCAAACCTTCCTCCATTCATGACGTCCCGGACGTCCTACTATCTGATTATTTGTGCAAATTAACTAAAACGTTGTCTGTCATTCATCAACAGGTGCAGCAGGCCATCCCCGATGCTTCCAGGGGCCCCGGCCACGACATCCAGCCGGGAGATTTCGTGCTGATACGAAATTTCCAGCGGACCAAGAGTCTGGAACCCCGGTGGACGGGCCCCTGGCAAGTGCTGATTACCACACGGACGGCGCTTCGAGTGGAGGGGAAGAGGCACTGGCTGCACGCGCATCACTGCCGGAAGGTCTCTGCAAACCTGGCCACGACAGAAAACGTCAACACCCAAGAAGAGCTCCTGAACAAAGACCGACCGACATTGAACTGTTATCCCGATACTGAGGCACTCGAACTTGCAAAATTCTCTGATCCCACTGTGCCATCCAGAGAAGGGTATTTCCTGCGTCGAAAGGAGGGAGCTTCGGCTAAGTAGGCCACGGACTAAGTTAAATCTCAGAACGGTGACCTAAGCACAACCAAGGGTTGCCGGGAGAGAAGCTAAACGAAGTCTGTGGTTCTGCCCGCTACCGAGCCCCTTGAAGGTGATGGAAGCGCCAGATAAGAAGATGATGGAAGCGCCAGATAAGAAGATGATGGAAGCAACAGGAAATACCCACTATAGAAACCCAAAGACTGACAATTTGCACAAATCAAAGACAATCGCCCTCTTTATCGTCTTCCTCTTCTGCCTCCTCCTCATGACCTCCTTCTGGATTCTGGAGGAAGGCACACCGGCTCATGAGGCATTGCTACCTGCTGCACAACCAACACCCCTGAGAGAGCATCACCTAATCTCTCTGTCGCCTCAGCTCCGAGAAAGGCGCAGGGAATTTTGGAACAATTCTTTCGTGCAACTGTTGCACCAACACAACCTTGCCGCAAATGCTACGAACTGCTGGATCTGCGGGTTGCTCCCGCATGCCACTGGACACTCCATCCCCTTCATCCCTTCTCCTTTCTCAGTTCACGGCTCCTGCCTCGCCTGGTTGATCCTCATGCAAGAGAGCCACAAGGACAACGCCACCTCCAGCCAGACAGTGTCGCACTTCTACTCTGGTTTCTGGCTGAACAAAACCGGAAAGACCTCTGCTGCCCTGTGTCCTGCGCTCACGGGCGCCATCTTCCTTAAAGACATTCCAGCCAAGGAACGTGTCGAAGTACAGGTGCTCCACAATCCAGCTAGATCCACCTTCTCTCATCTGCAAAAACAAACCACCGCCACTCTGACTGTGGCTCTGTCTGTTATCAATGCTACAGGTCTTGTGTGTCTCGAAGGCCAGGGAACACAGCCGGTGGGTCGCAGTTCCTGCCGAATCATCAGAACATTGGACTCAGCCGACCCCCCTTCCTTTGTTGCTTCTCCAAACATGTACTTTGTGTGTGGCACCAAAGCTTACACCTGGCTCCCGAAAGGTTGGAAGGGCGTCTGTTACATTGCCTTCGTTCTTCCCCCCACGTATGTAGCCCCTGCCAACCATCACCGGCAGAGGCGTGCAGATGACATTGGACAAGCCGACTCCACTGGAGCACAGTTCCTAGATGCAGCAAAGGGACTTGTTCCTCTGTGGGGCCCAATGGCAAATAGCCGCGCTATCCGACACCTGACCCAGGCAGTAGAAACAACGATCAACATCACGGCTGGCATCCTCGCTAACAACACGGCTGAGCTTCAAGCGGTCCGCCTTGTGACACTTCAAAACCGCCTTGTCCTAGATGTGGTCCTAGCCGACCGAGGAGGAGCATGCCGCATCATCGGATCTAGCTGCTGCACCTACGTGCCTGACAACTCGCCTTCAGTCTACAAGGCAATTGAGCACCTCCACAGACTTTCCTCGGAGGTTCACCAAGAACAAGAAGGATGGTCGCTTGGAAGCTGGTTTTGGGACACTTTGAAGGGCTGGGGTTGGAAGTTGTTTTCCTTCATACTGATACCTGTTGTGATATTATGTGGGTGTTGCTTGGGTATTCAATGTCTACCCTCCTTGTGCAGCTTCGTTTCTAACTGTATGTGCCCAAAGACTTTGGACTTCCGAACTGAGCACATGAGTCCCCTCTATGAAGTAGAAATACGTGGCCTTATGGGGATAAATCCAAACTGACAAGTTGGCGAGACATGTTAAAAGGGAGGACTGTGGAATTTTAGTTTGCGATCTAAACATCATCTGCGCCAGCTTGTCACCTACGTACTACGTGCACGGCAGCCATTTTAGGTATCATGGTCTCCCTGTCCGCGATCTATCGTCAGCGCGCCCCTCTGACCCAGCAAGCATCCTCCGCGCACCCTGGCTCCCCCTCCCTCCCTCTCATGAGCATAACCCTTCTGCATGACCCTGTCCTTGGGAGTCACGCCTGCGCCTGACCAGCATCTCCTCTCCTCCCATGAATGCCCCTCTGTTGATAAACCTCCCCTCCACGCTCGATTGTCCACGCGGCATGAATACCACTCCTTTGATGACCCCTTCCCCCGTGTCCAGCTGTCCACACAGGTCCGAGGCCATCGCCTAAGCCGGGAGATATCATTTACTGCCCCTTATTGTATGAAGTCACTCTTCTTCAAAGGACCCTCTATTGATCAAGACCTCCCCACCCCCGGGATATGATCAGGCGCACACATCCTAAGAATCGGCAGAACACTCAGCTGCGTGATGACCCCCTCCTCTTATCAGCATGTTGAGGATCTCTATTGTAGAGGCATGTGGGGTGGGATTGACACGAGGATTACGGGGATGTCTTTTTCCTTGTTGTTCACAATGTTCTGATTGTAATAGAGAAAGGTCACATGCCATAAACCAGTGTATAAGAGGCCAGGCCTCCGAGAGGCTGAGAGAGCACCTCGAGACGATACCTTGTTGTCTGATCTGATGTGTTCTGCTCCGTCGGAATAAAACTTCTGTTTCCTGCCTTCTGGTCTCCGGCGCCTGCCTCATTGCTTGGTAATTTGAATGGTACAAGGGTGGTTAGCGCCGGGCACATCTTGAAAAAGGTCTTAGCCCTACCTTTTTCCACATCCACCAAACTTTTATCTTTTTTTTGTTTTTCATAAACAAACTCCCAAAAGCAGGAGTTTGTTTGTAAGAAGCAGAAAATGAATCATCTTCAACCCCGCAAATATTCACCCAGAGTCTGGTAGTTATTGTGAGAAGTTGGCCTGGTACATGCTGTCCACTAATTAAAATGGGCATCTAGAAACCAGTCCAAACAACTCTTATGATGTATGAGGTCAAATATAAACTTTAGAAAACTATCCTAGTGGTAGCTGTAGAGAGCAGCCTTTAGGCTTAATCTTGAAGGAATGTAAAGCAGCTTTTTTTAACCGGAATATCACCGTTAGCGTCAACTAAATGAAAGGAGAACCACAAAGTAGTTATAAAAATATGTATTGATTTATATAACACTCTCTAGAATCCTCTACACGATGATACAACACAAAGCACACAATACTATAGTAAAGAAACAGTTGTAAGTAGCACAATGCACATTGGGTGCCGGGGGAGACCAAACCATATACTAAAATAGTGGTATAAGAAACACAACTTGAGTAGAGACAGTGTCTAGAACACGTAGAATCGCTGGGACACCTAGGACCTACCCAAGGTGAGTAAACAGGAACCCCACGGAAGATTGGTGCAGTGTGCTAACACGACCGCGAGCTCCATACAATTCTATGGGGAAGTTGCGGTTACAATGTTAAAGTTTAATTACCCTTCTTGGTGGACTTCAAGGAAACACTTTGGAACTTAGGAGGTTGGAGAGCCCCCCCACCTGTGAATACCGGAGTACCTGAGTTACCTATCCCAGGGTGCCGGGTGCATATGTCTGAAGCGGTGTTGTAAACCGCCTTCATATTCAATGGGGAGCTTCAAAGAAGTGCTGCTGCCGGGAAGGAAGAAAGTGTCCATTGAAATCCAAGGATGGATTTGTGATGCAAGGAACCTGAAAGCATAGGGGACAAAGTATGGGTCACTTCAGGGTGACCAGGGGCTCAGTAGGGGAATGCCCTCCGATGTTGCGTGACTCAGGTGCAAAGAAAGGATCCTTGACTTTGCAGCCACGAGGACCAGGAGATTTTGAGGATGACCAGGAGCCGGTTGTGAGCTGTCGCACAAAAGATATTGAGTGCTGAGCAGTCAGTGACCTGCTGGAGCACCAACAAACCTTGGCAACTGCAACCCACACAGAAAGGTCAAGCAGTTTACAGTGTAGAGCAGCAAGGTCCTGGGGACTCACCAAGCACTGGGGGGTCAGGGCACATCTGGAGCAACAGAATTCAAGATGACCCCCAGGTGGACCCATAGGCCGAATGACCAGGTGTGGCGAGGGGACCTTGAGCAAGATCACAAAGTAACAGGCCACGGAGCACTCATTGTAAGAAGGCCAGAGTTCTTTGGTGGAAATACTTCTCAGGGTCAGGATTATAAGGAGTCCAATGCACAAGTTTGGGAATTATCAATAAGCATATGTACTTGCAATAGTACATGGTACACGGGGTTCAGATTATGCGATCCCCACGAGGAATACTGGCCTCAAACTCGGTGAGAGGGCAGCCCAACCTCAAGGAATGTCAGAACCCACTTCTGGGTTGCTTGAGCCTTTGGAGTCCACAGGATCTCAGGATCAGCAGACTGGTCAGTTGTGTTACAGTGCTTGCAAATGCAGGGGAGTGACTCCTTCAACCCAAGGGAGATTCTTCATTTGTCCTTAAGGCTCCACAGGTCCTGCACGGAGACTGTATGATGCACGGACACAGACAATGCTTTGGACGGAGAGGGAGACGAAGTGCACAGGGGTTCGGGTTATGCGATCCCCACGAGGGCTACTGGTCTCAAACTCAGTGAGAAGGCAGCTCAACCTCAAAGAATGTGGGAACCCACCTACTGTGAGCACTTTGGACGGAGAGGGAGACAAAGTAAGGCCCAGTCGAAGTCCAGCAACGTCCAGAGTGTCCAGACAGTCGAATGTGAGTGTTTTTTTGTTCAGAATCTTGTCCACGTCAAATCTAAGGTCCTACAGCCATGTAAGCCCAGAGGAGAGGGTTGGACAGATTTAGGGGACCCTCCTAGGGTCTGGACAGAGGGGATGTTACTCCCATGTCCTTTGTTTAGTTTCGCGCCAGAGCAGGAGCTAAAGGCTCCCACAACTGTCAAAGTCAAAGTCAAAAATTTTGCTTTATTCGGTTAAAAGATTTAAAATCATCAAAGCACAGAACAATATTTCATTCAGCAATTAATCATAATTACATAAGTACATACAACCAACTTGTCCCCCTAAGTACGTTACAATGTAACAATACTATACAAATTGCTACACAATAAATAAATAAAATAAAAACAGTTTGTCACCCACAGAACATTCCAAAGATCGACTAAATACTCCTTTCAGTATCGATTTTCAATGCTAAAAAATACCCATGCAAGAAGGGGCCTGGCATGGGCGGATTACGATGGCAGTAATTTGTTTCGACTTCTGATAGCCCCTGTAATGTAACTCGCCACCCCAAAGCAAACCAGCTCAGACCCAAGCATTTGTAGATAGGTCAGGGCCGGTCTAGCTTGCTCAAAATTACAGCCCCTTAGTAGTGGCACAATTAATTTCTTACGATGCAGTACATAAAACTTGCAAAAAAAGATCATATGAAGCATATTTTGCTCAGAATGATTATCACATGGGCAAGGCCCCAAAGTCCCACTTTTAGCAAAACCTTTAGGAAAAGATAGCAACCATGGAAGCATGTTATGCTTAAACCTTAATAGCACAAACAGATGGAACGGCTTATTTATGTAAGTCAATTACGGCTGGATGTCCCTCCCCATACTTAGCATTACAAAATTTCTCACTGAAGGTTTTACCAGTTCCTCTCCTTCCCTCTGTAGCATCAACTGTTCAGGAACTGGGACTTTACGGCTTTAATGGCCGTTTTGCTTAAGGCCTTCGGGTTCATGAACAGGTCAGGGCTACCCATTGAATCCATTTGAGTTTTGATATAACGGATCCAGGGAATAGCAAAGGCCTTATCTAAGGACAAACAATATTGAATGATTAATTGGTTTAAATTCGGAGCTTGCTTTGCCCATATTCTCAGCCACCCCAACAACGGGGCCACGGCGATCTGATCTGAGATATAGCCAGCCCCTAAATCTTCAGGAACATTACAAGTAGCTACAGTTTGTGGGAGCGATATCACTTTTCTTAAAAAGAGATTTTCTGTAATTTGGATCTCACTCACATCAGTATAACCACACACCTCACTCCCATAAAACACCATGGGTACGCATTTAGCATTATAGATTTTCATAAGAGCCGGTAGTGGTTTACAGCCCAGTCGTTTGGCAAAACCTAGCAGAGCACCTGAGGCCCTCGCTAATGTGTTCTTTTTTAATGCACGTTGCGTAACCCATGACCTTCTGTCATCAAAGACAATCCCCAGATACGGGAAGGTAGGTACTTTAGTGAGCTCCTGCCCTTTACAGAAAAAAGATGCCTTTTTCGCCCGCCCTCCAACTACTGACATAGCATGTGATTTTTTAAAATTGGTTATCAAATCTAAAGAGTCCATAACATTATTAAAACAGTCTAAAAGGGATTGTAAACCTCTTGCCGTTCTCGCCACTAAGACAGCGTCATCCGCATATAATAAAGCCGGAATCTTTTTTGGACCAACTCTCAGGATATCTTTACATGCTAGAATTAATGCATCCCCCAGATTGTTTATGTAGAGCGTAAACAACAAGGGCGCTAAGATGCACCCTTGCCTTACCCCTCGCTTTACTGGCCATGCATCAGTCAGACTCCCATTCTCGTCATAACGGACTGCTGCACTGGTGTTCTCATGAATTTCTGCTAGAAAGGATATCAATACAGGATCCAGCCCCATGTCAACAGGGAAGTCCAAAGTTTTTGCCAGTTTACGAGGTCGAAAGCAGTGGACAAGTCCATGAATGCTAAATGTATGTCCCCCTGCTTTGCGACTGTGTATTTCCCTATGACAAGGTGTAAATTAAGACACTGGCTAGCGGTACCTCTTCCTTTTCTAAACCCATACTGCAGGCCCGAGACGACAGAGTTCTCTTCCAACCAATCTGTCAGTCGCTCAAGTACGGCTTTTACCATTATTTTCGCAGCCGAGTCTAAGAGTGAGATCGGCCGGTAACATGTCGGATCTTCTCTCGAACCCTTCTTGGAAATTGGGACAATGACTGCTTTGCCCCAGGACGCTGGTGAGCCAGATTTGGTAGCTGCATTAAAAACAGAAGTTAAAATCTTTGCCCAGTACTTCGGGTCGGCCCTATACAAGTCGGCCGGGACCCCATCTGGGCCCGGCGCTTTCCCCTTTGCTGTAAACTCAATGGCCTCCAATACTTCTTCATCAGTAAAAATAATTTTTTCGGCCTGTGTGGTCTCACCTCGAGAAAGAAAACATGAAGGGTTTATTTCTGCATAAAGACCACTAAAATGCTCCACCCACTTTTCTGGGGCAATGAGACAATCCTTATTTGTATTATCTGTCTCATTAAACAGTGGACTATTGATCACTTTCCAAAATTGAGTGCTACTTTTCAGAACACTCGCTTTGGTCAGTTCCTCCCATGCCATTTTTTTAGCTCAGCTTTCCTCTGTTTGGTAGCATTTTTGTAGGCCCTTCTAGCCAAAGCAATCTTATGTGAGTCCCTACCAGACTCTTTTAGAACTTCTAAAAGAGCTGTATGCGTATTGCTGCAAGCTTGGTCAAACCAGTTTTTCAACTTTTTAAAGCTAGGTTTAGCCTTCCTAGTCAGGTTTGCCGCTACCTGTACTGTTATGCGGTTAAAAGCACCGAGGATTTCACTTGGGTCTGAATTTATAGCTAATCATATGCTCAGATCCTCAGTATTGCTCCTGTACAGATCTTCAAGAAAGTCCACAGAGGTAATCACCTCCCACCTTAGTCTCTGCCCTTGGCATATAGTGTTTATATTTGAGTTTTTAATAGAGGTCAGTGCATTTTTGCTTTTAAGAGCCCAGATATTAATATCCATACTAAGAGGATTATGGTCACTAAAACCATTCTGTATAACGCCAAACGAACCTATTGTATCTATCAAAAGGGATGAAACAAAAACATAATTTATAGTGGAATTATGTCCTTGACCCACAAAAGTTGGAATAGGGCACGAAGTTTCACATTGTTAGGGAGCAAACAAATAATACTCAGATAAAAGACTCTCAAGATACATTCCGCTCTTGGTGTGCTCAAAATGGGTACACCCCCGGGAGTCATTTTCAAAATCAACATTCTGCAAACACTTTAGGTGGCAAACATGAATATTAAAATCGCCAAGAACTAAAAGATAATAATATGCATCGTTGTTTGCATTATATTCATCCAGAAACATCGACAGTGCTCTTAAATGCTCCAATTCGTCAGTCCTGGTGAAGGAATTATAAAAATTTACCACCAGAATTTTGGGCAAGTTGTCGCCCTCCAGTCTTACCGCTAAAATATTTGGGGAACTTGTCACTACTAGCTCGGCTTTGTACAATGGTTTAAGACTAAATAATAACAAAAGCCCCCCCCCCTGGATCTCCCCATTGGTGATGGTATTGCAAATTTATTAAACGATTGATAACCGTCCAAAAAGTAACACTCTCCAGAATCCCAGGTTTCCTGCAGGGCAATAATATGGTATGGTAATAGAAAAGCCTCCCAATTTGGGTCCCCTCTTTTTGATCGCAACTGCGCGATATTCCATGACAAAAACGCCATCTTATTTTCAATTAAGATAGCTCTAGATTTTTTAAACTCATTACCTTCAATATTCACAGGGTTTGATGCCACTAAATTAGTAACACCATCTTCCTCTGCAGACCCCAAAATCTGGGCGTCCGTTTCTAACAACGACCCTTCTATTACAGATCGCAACACAGACCTATCTCTCACCAGATCTAGTTCACTAAGTGAAACAGTTGGAACTCCATCACAAGTGAGAGTGTTGCTATCTATCCCAGAGGTGCGACCCGGAGCCTGTGAGCCTGATTCAGTAGGCGAGCGCGCTCTACGATCGTCAACTGAGCTGGCTATTCCCGGCTCTAAGTTTTCCCAGCCACAAAGTCAATCATTAATATTCAGTGAGCTTAGCGCCTCATATCTATTACTCAATGCAACTGGCCCAATGGAAGTAACTAACTCGGTACTATCCCTCCTCTCCCCATTCACTCTGATATTCTTGGGAGGATAGAAAAACCCCAGGGGTAGTACAGTAACATAGTCAGAATTAATCCTAACTGAACCTGCCTGCTTCAAAATGTGGTCAACCAATATTGGGCAACCAAAGCTTATAATAACGCAGTCTCCCTTAAGAGTCTTCTTAGTTTTCCCCACCCATGAAACCCTTCTCACCATTTTAAAGTTATTAAACAAATGTTCACCTAACACAGTTTTAACGCTCAAATAGTGGAGGGCCTTGTTTTTAAGGGTGGTCCAGTGTTCCTCTCTGCCGTCCTGTGTTTTTGGGACATTTGCCAAAATTATCGAATATGGGCTGGCTTCTGGAGGGAGGTGCAACGATTTTTCACGAGAACAAGGCTGTGCTGGAGGGCTTATTCTCCTCACAGGGCCTACTGGCCCCTGTTTTTCTCCTTGGCTGACTCCCTCTCCCACAACTATAGCGGGGATAGATGGTAATACAACTTGGGGTTCTAGAGTCAGCATAGTGTCCACCAAATCAGTTACTCTCGTTGTAAGTGCACCCAATGAGTGTACTTCCAATTGGTTCGATCCATGCGTTGAGGCTTTCTGATTTGAAATATATTTTTCAATGATATTTAAACTACCATGTATTTGCTCCAATTTTTCCATAACAGGGGTAATAAATGCTTTCAAACGTTCTTCCATAATTGTAATGAAGTCACCCATCTTACCCCCCATGGTATCTTTGGCATTATATTCGTTGAGCTCCAAGCCTCCCTTTGTCCTGTCTTCTAAAGACTGTTTGGTAACATTTCCATCCAGTCTACCCTGCCCAGACGAAGTATTTTTATTTTTATTATTCCTGGGCTGCTTAGCTTTTCGCCAACTACTTTTAAGGGGATCACTAGCCTTTCTTTTCCCTGGCGCAACATTGCTGTTAATGACTGAAGTAGACCGTAACTGCCTATGTATGTATGTACGTATGTATTTCTTTTTATAAAGCGCACATATCACCATTCGGTCTCACAGCGCTGACAGAGGGTTTGGGAGATGCAGAAAAGAAGGGGTATTACGCCATTGCCTTGAATAGTAGTGTTTTGAGTTATCTCCGGAAGATTTTATGATTCTGGTTTGATCTTAAGGCCGTAGGCGGGGAGTTCCATGCCGTAGGGCCAACCTTCGAGAAACTCCTATCTCCATTTCTAACAGTTCGAACTCTTGGTATTTTTAGGAGATTTTTGTTTGAAGAGCGCAGTGTTCTTTCCGGGCAGTATCCCTGAAGTTTGTTTTTTTGGGGCCTTGTCTATTTATTGATTTATGCACTAGGCAGCAGATCTTGAACCATATGCGTTTTCTGACTGGGAGCCAGTGCAGTTTCTTCAGGCACGGGGCAGAGGGAGTGCGTGGAGGCAGGTAGAGAGTCAGTCTAGCTGCTGCATTTTGGAGTGTCTGCAGTTTAGTTAGTGTACCTTCATTCGCATCTGCCAAAAGTGCATTGCCATAATCAAGGCGGCTGGTGATTAGGCCTTGTATCAGTGGTTTATGGTAAAGCAGGGGTAGCCATTTGAATATTTTCCTTAGGCTTCTCATAAGACCTACGATTTAGAAAAGGGGGGTGGTGATGAACAGAGTGTCTGAATTAAGCAGACCACTCTTACCCAGTCCAAAGATCAGGGCTTGATCCATCACCGTTATTTATCTCACTGCCCCATCCCAGCTCAGAACCTGGCCATATGCAAATCAGTCTGTCCCTGGCCCAGTGCTTCCTGGGAACAGGGCAGACTAAACTACCAAGCCAATTCTTTACCAGAAAGGAGACAAGCTACCGGGGACCGGTTTCTGGCATTTCAGCCGTCTTCGGCCCGGCTTGCTTGAATCCTGATGGAGCAGTGAGAAAGGGACTCATGTCTGAGTATACCCTGCCACACCTATAGTGGCCAAAAACGATTTAGAAAAGGGGGTGGTGATGAACAGAGTGTCTGAATTAAGCAGACCACTCTTACCCAGTCCAAAGATCAGGGCTTGATCCATCACCGTTATTTATCTCACTGCCCCATCCCAGCTCAGAACCTGGCCATATGCAAATCAGTCTGTCCCTGGCCCAGTGCTTCATGGGAACAGGGCAGACTAAACTACCAAGCCAATTCTTTACCAGAAAGGAGACAAGCTACCGGGGACCGGTTTCTGGCATTTCAGCGTCTTCGGCCCGGCTTGCTTGAATCCTGATGGAGCAGTGAGAAAGGGACTCATGTCTGAGTATACCCTGCCACACCTATAGTGGCCAAAAACGATTTAGAAAAGGGGGTGGTGATGAACAGAGTGTCTGAATTAAGCAGACCACTCTTACCCAGTCCAAAGATCAGGGCTTGATCCATCACCGTTATTTATCTCACTGCCCCATCCCAGCTCAGAACCTGGCCATATGCAAATCAGTCTGTCCCTGGCCCAGTGCTTCATGGGAACAGGGCAGACTAAACTACCAAGCCAATTCTTTACCAGAAAGGAGACAAGCTACCGGGGACCGGTTTCTGGCATTTCAGCCGTCTTCGGCCCGGCTTGCTTGAGTCCTGATGGAGCAGTGAGAAAGGGACTCATGTCTGAGTATACCCTGCCACACCTATAGTGGCCAAAAACGATTTAGAAAAAGGGGTGGTGATGAACAGAGTGTCTGAATTAAGCAGACCACTCTTACCCAGTCCAAAGATCAGGGCTTGATCCATCACCGTTATTTATCTCACTGCCCCATCCCAGCTCAGAACCTGGCCATATGCAAATCAGTCTGTCCCTGGCCCAGTGCTTCATGGGAACAGGGCAGACTAAACTACCAAGCCAATTCTTTACCAGAAAGGAGACAAGCTACCGGGGACCGGTTTCTGGCATTTCAGCCGTCTTCGGCCCGGCTTGCTTGAATCCTGATGGAGCAGTGAGAAAGGGACTCATGTCTGAGTATACCCTGCCACACCTATAGTGGCCAAAAACGATTTAGAAAACGGGGTGGTGATGAACAGAGTGTCTGAATTAAGCAGACCACTCTTACCCAGTCCAAAGATCAGGGCTTGATCCATCACCGTTATTTATCCCACTGCCTCATCCCAGCTCAGGACCTGGCCATATGCAAATCAGTCTGTCCCTGGCCCAGTGCTTCATGGGAACAGGGCAGACTAAACTACCAAGCCAATTCTTTACCAGAAAGGAGACAAGCTACCGGGGACCGGTTTCTGGCATTTCAGCCGTCTTCGGCCCGGCTTGCTTGAATCCTGATGGAGCAGTGAGAAAGGGACTCATGTCTGAGTATACCCTGCCACACCTATAGTGGCCAAAAACGATTTAGAAAAGGGGGTGGTGATGAACAGAGTGTCTGAATTAAGCAGACCACTCTTACCCAGTCCAAAGATCAGGGCTTGATCCATCACCGTTATTTATCTCACTGCCCCATCCCAGCTCATAACCTGGCCATATGCAAATCAGTCTGTCCCTGGCCCAGTGCTTCATGGGAACAGGGCAGACTAAACTACCAAGCCAATTCTTTACCAGAAAGGAGACAAGCTACCGGGGACCGGTTTCTGGCATTTCAGCCGTCTTCGGCCCGGCTTGCTTGAATCCTGATGGAGCAGTGAGAAAGGGACTCATGTCTGAGTATACCCTGCCACACCTATAGTGGCCAAAAACGATTTAGAAAAGGGGGTGGTGATGAACAGAGTGTCTGAATTAAGCAGAGAGCTTGTTTCCTTCCCAGTGTAAGAATTGGCTTTTGTAGTTTGGTTTGCCCTGTTCCCATCATGCACTGGGACAGGAACAGACAAATTTGCATACAGCCAGGTTCTGAAACTGGGATGGTGCAGTGAGCTAAAAAACGGTGTTGGATCCAGCCCTGATCTTTTGACTGGGTGAGAGCTTTCTGCTTAATTCAGAGACTCTGTCCCTCACCACCCCTTGTTGTAAATATTTTTGTCCACCCTAAGCGTGGAAGGGTATTCTCAGATGTGAGACCCTTGCTCATTGCACCATCAGGATTCAAGCAAACCGGGCCGAAGACGGCTGTAATGCCAGAAACCGGTCCCCGGGAGCTTGTTTCCTTCCCAGTGTAAGAATTGGCTTTTGTAGTTTGGTTTGCCCTGTTCCCATCATGCACTGGGACAGGAACAGACTAATTTGCATACAGCCAGGTTCTGAAACTGGGATGGTGCAGTGAGCTAAAAAACGGTGTTGGATCCAGCCCTGATCTCTTGACTGGGTGAGAGCTTTCTGCTTAATTCAGAGACTCTGTCCCTCACCACCCCTTGTTGTAAATATTTTTGTCCACCCTAAGCGTGGAAGGGTATTCTCAGATGTGAGACCCTTGCTCATTGCACCATCAGGATTCAAGCAAACCGGGCCGAAGACGGCTGTAATGCCAGAAACCGGTCCCCGGGAGCTTGTTTCCTTCCCAGTGTAAGAATTGGCTTTTGTAGTTTGGTTTGCCCTGTTCCCATCATGCACTGGGACAGGAACAGACTAATTTGCATACAGCCAGGTTCTGAAACTGGGATGGTGCAGTGAGCTAAAAAACGGTGTTGGATCCAGCCCTGATCTCTTGACTCGGTGAGAGCTTTCTGCTTAATTCAGAGACTCTGTCCCTCACCATCCCTTGTTGTAAATATTTTTGTCCACCCTAAGCGTGGAAGGGTATTCTCAGATGTGAGACCCTTGCTCATTGCACCATCAGGATTCAAGCAAACCGGGCCGAAGACGGCTGTAATGCCAGAAACCGGTCCCCGGGAGCTTGTTTCCTTCCCAGTGTAAGAATTGGCTTTTGTAGTTTGGTTTGCCCTGTTCCCATCATGCACTGGGACAGGAACAGACTAATTTGCATACAGCCAGGTTCTGAAACTGGGATGGTGCAGTGAGCTAAAAAACGGTGTTGGATCCAGCCCTGATCTCTTGACTGGGTGAGAGCTTTCTGCTTAATTCAGAGACTCTGTCCCTCACCACCCCTTGTTGTAAATATTTTTGTCCACCCTAAGCGTGGAAGGGTATTCTCAGATGTGAGACCCTTGCTCATTGCACCATCAGGATTCAAGCAAACCGGGCCGAAGACGGCTGTAATGCCAGAAACCGGTCCCCGGGAGCTTGTTTCCTTCCCAGTGTAAGAATTGGCTTTTGTAGTTTGGTTTGCCCTGTTCCCATCATGCACTGGGACAGGAACAGACTAATTTGCATACAGCCAGGTTCTGAAACTGGGATGGTGCAGTGAGCTAAAAAACGGTGTTGGATCCAGCCCTGATCTCTTGACTGGGTGAGAGCTTTCTGATTAATTCAGAGACTCTGTCCCTCACCACCCCTTGTTGTAAATATTTTTGTCCACCCTAAGCGTGGAAGGGTATTCTCAGATGTGAGACCCTTGCTCATTGCACCATCAGGATTCAAGCAAACCGGGCCGAAGACGGCTGTAATGCCAGAAACCGGTCCCCGGGAGCTTGTTTCCTTCCCAGTGTAAGGATTGGCTTTTGTAGTTTGGTTTGCCCTGTTCCCATCATGCACTGGGACAGGAACAGACTAATTTGCATACAGCCAGGTTCTGAAACTGGGATGGTGCAGTGAGCTAAAAAACGGTGTTGGATCCAGCCCTGATCTCTTGACTGGGTGAGAGCTTTCTGCTTAATTCAGAGACTCTGTCCCTCACCACCCCTTGTTGTAAATATTTTTGTCCACCCTAAGCGTGGAAGGGTATTCTCAGATGTGAGACCCTTGCTCATTGCACCATCAGGATTCAAGCAAACCGGGCCGAAGACGGCTGTAATGCCAGAAACCGGTCCCCGGGAGCTTGTTTCCTTCCCAGTGTAAGAATTGGCTTTTGTAGTTTGGTTTGCCCTGTTCCCATCATGCACTGGGACAGGAACAGACTAATTTGCATACAGCCAGGTTCTGAAACTGGGATGGTGCAGTGAGCTAAAAAACGGTGTTGGATCCAGCCCTGATCTCTTGACTGGGTGAGAGCTTTCTGCTTAATTCAGAGACTCTGTCCCTCACCACCCCTTGTTGTAAATATTTTTGTCCACCCTAAGCGTGGAAGGGTATTCTCAGATGTGAGACCCTTGCTCATTGCACCATCAGGATTCAAGCAAACCGGGCCGAAGACGGCTGTAATGCCAGAAACCGGTCCCCGGGAGCTTGTTTCCTTCCCAGTGTAAGAATTGGCTTTTGTAGTTTGGTTTGCCCTGTTCCCATCATGCACTGGGACAGGAACAGAATAATTTGCATACAGCCAGGTTCTGAAACTGGGATGGTGCAGTGAGCTAAAAAACGGTGTTGGATCCAGCCCTGATCTCTTGACTGGGTGAGAGCTTTCTGCTTAATTCAGAGACTCTGTCCCTCACCACCCCTTGTTGTAAATATTTTTGTCCACCCTAAGCGTGGAGGGTATTCTCAGATGTGAGACCCTTGCTCATTGCACCATCAGGATTCAAGCAAACCGGGCCGAAGACGGCTGTAATGCCAGAAACCGGTCCCCGGGAGCTTGTTTCCTTCCCAGTGTAAGAATTGGCTTTTGTAGTTTGGTTTGCCCTGTTCCCATCATGCACTGGGACAGGAACAGACTAATTTGCATACAGCCAGGTTCTGAAACTGGGATGGTGCAGTGAGCTAAAAAACGGTGTTGGATCCAGCCCTGATCTCTTGACTGGGTGAGAGCTTTCTGCTTAATTCAGAGACTCTGTCCCTCACCACCCCTTGTTGTAAATATCTCATAAGACCTATGCAGGTGTGAACTACTTTGTCTATGTGGGGTGCCATGGTCAGCTTGTCGTCTAGGGTGATGCCCAAGTTCCGAACGGTACTTTTCGGAGATGGGCATGGTCCGAGTTCCTGTGGCCACCACTCCTGAGACCAGATGAATTTGGCAGCGCCGAAAAGCATTATTTCTGATTTGCCTGCATTCAGCATCAGGAAATTATTGGTCATCCAGCCCTTTATCTCTAACATGCAATTCCTGAATCTCACTCTTGTCTCTGATGGCTCGGGGCCAAGGGTTATGAGGATTTGAGTGTCGTCGGCGTACGACACTGTGTCGAAGCCGAAGTCCCTAATTATTTTGCCCATTGGTGATACGTAAACATTAAATAGGGTCGGGCTTAGAATTGAGCCCTGGGGCACTCCCTTATCGTTATCTATCGCCCCTGATGAAAAAGGTCCTGATTTGACCCTAGAGCTTCGCCCCGCAAGATAGCTCTGGATCCAACCTAGGGCTTGGCCTTCGACACCCATCCCCGCCAGTCGCTTTAGTAGGACTCTGTGGGATATGGTGTCGAAGGCCGCCAAAAGGTCTAGCAGGATGAGGATAGCCGACTGTTTGAAGTCCAGTGCCAGCCGAACGTTGTCAACCACCTCTATCAGTGCGGTCTCTGTGCTGTGGGAAGCTCTGAATCCTGACTGCAAGGAATCCAAGAGCGTATGTCCTTCCAGGTATTTGACTAGCTTCGCGTTGATAATGGATTCCATCGATTTACCAAAAAGTGGTAACAGAGATATGGGGCGGTAATTTATCGGTTGCTTAGGGTCTGCGTTATTTTTCTTCAGGATTGGCCTCACAATGGCTTCTTTCAAGGGAGTAGGGAAGGTGGCACGTGTTAGGGACGCATTAAAAATAGATGTTAGTGTGGGAACCGGGGCGAGTGCTAGTTTTGCTAAGATCTGGGTGGACGCTGGGTCTTTAGGAGATCCAGTTTTAGCTTTTTTTAGTTTGTCAGCTACCTCGTCCTCAGAAATTGTTCCAAAGTCAGATAGGTTCTGCTTTATGGGGTTTGTGGTGGAGAGGTCTGCATGGCATACTTCACTTGTTGTGCCTGTTTCTGTGGGGAATGATTCATGGATTATATTTATTTTATCTTTGAAATAGATAGCTAATTTATCAGCCCAGTCCTGAGACTTCAGTGCGACCTTTTGGCAGGCAAGGGGGTTTGAGAACTCTTTTACGATAGAATAAAGTTCTTTCTGTGAATTTCCTAGTACATGTAACTAAAGGAGAGGGTGGTAAACTAGGCGCGAAAGAAGAATCAGATGCAATGGACAAACTAGCATCTAAGACTGACCCATTTGAAATCTGAGGGATACCCAGAGGGACCGAGGGAGCAGTGGTACTTATAGAGGACTCTATAGTTGTTTTCAGCAAAAGTGTTTGGCAAGATGGATCTAAAGATAACCTTCTTTCAACGAGTTCACAACAGTTTCTGCTCTTTTCAGAAACGCATCCAAAGTCCCAACCCCCCCCACCGCCCGAACACACTTTAGATAATGATTTGGCCATATCAATATGAAACAATCTCAATTAATGCAGGATAGTCTCATGAACAGATGGAAACAACAAATCAAGCCGGTAGCCAAGTCAAGTCAAGTTAATGTCTCACCCCTTGCTTTTTAAGATGTCAGAGAGAGGGCCCAGCCCAGCCTCCTCTGGCCTCTGACGGCCACAGACGACCCGCCCTTGTCCTGGGCTTCTCCCGGCGCCGCCCGTGCGCGTCCCGCGTTGCATGGGGGAAGGTGGCGCTTTAAGCGCGATGTCAGCGCCTCCCCCTGCAGCAGCAGCTGTTCTCACTTGGGCCTCCAAATGCACCCTGAGACCAAGAGCCCCACCAGGGCACAGACACGTCGGTAACAATGCAGCGCTTCCACCCGCAGAGTCAGCAACACAGCAGGTAAGGCGATGGGCGGTGTTTTAAAAATATAAGTCAGCCTCCAGGAATCAAAGTGCTCGAAAAAGGGCCCTGCGCTGCGTGGGGGAATGCAGCGCTTTAAGTGCGATTTCAGCGCCTCCCCCTGTAGCAGCAGCTGTTCTCACTTGGCCTCCAAATGCACCCTGGGACCACGAGTCCCACCAGGGCACAGACACGTCGGTAACAATGCAGCGCTTCCACCCGCAGAGTCAGCAACACAGCAGGTAAGGCGATGGGCGGTGTTTTAAAAATATAAGTCAGCCTCCAGGAATCAAAGTGCTCGAAAAAGGGCCCTGCGCTGCGTGGGGGAAGGCAGCGCTTTAAGTGCGATGTCAGCGCCTCCCCCTGTAGCAGCAGCTGTTCTCACTTGGGCCTCCCAATGCACCCTGGAACCACGAGTCCCACCAGGGCACAGACACGTCGGGAACGAGTCACAGACAACCCCGGAGAATGGTCTCCAAAGGCTGCAGAGGGGCTGTGCTCATACAGGGGCACCCTCTCATGTAAAACTCAGAACCCTCCCTTCAGGATTGTTAAGGCCTGCTATAGAGGTGACTTATAGGTTTTAAATATAGTGACCTTTAGATATAGTGAACCTATATCTAAAGTAAGTAGTGCAAGCACCAGCTTACAAGGGCTGCAATAGCAGACCAGTAATTACATTTTGGATAGACTCTCATGGGTGGCATAATACATGCTTCAGTTCATGGGAGGCCTCTAAGGTACCTATGCTCTGGGTACATGTGTACCATATACTAGTGACTTATAAGGGTACCCCAGTATCCAATCTGGAGTGTGCCAAAGTACATGGCAAAACATTTTAAGGAGAAAGCCGATAGACTGGGGTCCAAATTAGCAGGGTCCCAGTCAGACTAGTCAAAAACAGTATAACATCAAGCAAAAAGTGGGGGTAACCATAAGAAACAGATTCTACTTTCCCACACAACCCCCTCCCCAAACGTAAGGAGATGAGACTTGCCCTGCCCAGTTGAGTTTTAATTTTCTAAGTGGAAATATCTGGAGAATCAATCTGCATTGGCATGGTTACTCCCAGGTCTATGTCCCACTGTTTAAAAAAGTATGGCCTCAGCTTCTTCAGACCCCAAACCACAGCAAAGACTTCCCTGTCAATGGCTGACCAACGTTTCTCTCTGGGGGTCAACCTTCTACTAATAAAAGCTACTGGTTGATCCTGACCCTCTGCATTAAGTTGTGACAACACAACCCCTACCCCCAACTCAGATCCATCTGTTTGGCAAACAAATTTTATGTAATAGTCAGCACTTTGCAGAATCGGAACAGTGCACAAGGCCTGCTTGAGATCCTCAAATGCCTTCTGACAGCTAACTGTGCACTGAACTTTCTTGGGGCTTTCTCTTTGATGTGAGATAATTCAAAGGAGTCACTATGAACCCATATCTTTTAAGAAATCTCCTGCAGTACAAATTAATGCCCAATAAAGCTCTGACCTGAGTCTGGGTAGTGTGAGCACCCAGTCTATGATGTTGTGGATTTTGCTCTGCAATGGATGAACCTGACCTCCACCCATGAGGTGGCCCAGGTATACAGCCTTACTCTGCCCTATCTGGGACTTGGTGGCCTTGATAGTGAGACCTGCTTTCTGCAGAGCCTCCAAGACATTCTTCAGGTGGACCAGGTGACAATCCCAGGTGGAGCTAAAGACAGTTATATCATCAAGATATGCTGAACTACAGGCTTCCAGGCCTGTAAGGACTTTGTTCGCCAACCTTTGGAATGTGGCAGGTGCATTCTTAAAGCCAAAGGGCATCACAATAATGCCCACTAATGGTTGAAAATGCTGGTTTGGCATCCTCAGCTAGTCTGATTTGCCAATATCCTGCAGTGAGGTCAAATGTGCTGAAGCCAAAGTGTCTATTAGTTCATCTGTCCTAGGAATAAGGTGAGCTATTGTCCTGGTGACTGCATTGAGCACCCTTTAGTCCAAACAAAACCTAATTTTTCTCTTACCACCCTGGGTATGAGGTTTGAGTTCCAGCACCACGGGACTAGCCCAAGGGCTATCTGAGGGTTCAATCATGCCCGGAGGCGCTTAAATTGAAAGGAGGCATCCCTCTGCTCTGGATACCTCGCTGCTGCTTCTGGGGGTCAGAGCCACGCATAGGAGCCATACCGAACTCCACTTCCCAAGCTCCCCCTACCAATGCCATGCTACTCTGCGCTCGGAGGCACTTAAATTGAAAGGAGGCGTCCCACTGCTCGGGATACCTCGCTGCCGGTGGTCAGAGCCACTCACAGGAGCCATATTGGATTCCACTTCCCAGGCTCCCCCTAGCAACGCCATGCCACTCTATGCCCGGAGGCACTCTTTGGTATCGCTAAATTGAAAGGAGGCATCCCGCAGCACGAGATGCGCTTGGGTTGTGCTGGGTGAAACCCAGGCCAAGGGCTGGCCCGTCTGTTCCAGGAAGAGGCAGGGCAGGGCCACCTCTCTAACACCTCTTGCAGGATTTGGACAATTTCAAGGTACTGTCTTGTGTATTTGGGTATCCAATGGTAATAGCTAATGGATGTTATTAGTTAGCACAGCTTCGTAGGCAAGGACAAGGTCAACTGACCACTTAGCCATTGATCAGACGAGATCTAGCAAACCTTCTGGTCTTTGGCTGTTGTTACCCTCAAGGATTTCATTAAGATGGACCCTAGAGCCCCAGTGTGGGGTAGTATGTTAACAGTAAAACTAGAGCGACATTGTTTGTTTTAAAGTAAGAGTAAGAGCAGTATGGGGAAAAGAAAGGTAACAGAAGTCTTAAGGGGAGGTATAGCGGGGAAGGTCAAAAAGTTAAAAAAAAAACAGACAAGTATTCATTGCACACTAAGCAAAGCTGTGTCATGACACAAATTGATAATATTATTACCGATTTTGAGCAGATTCTATATAGTCCCCTGGCCTTATATAGTGCTAACCCCAATGCCCATCAAATCAAACAACCCTCTCCTCCTCAGGGCCAAGCTGGTAAATTAATCCAACTATGTTAAAAAAATGCAGACGCAAACAGACTCTCACATCGACCCCCCCATTGAATGAAGGGACTGAACAATCACGAGAGCAGTTAGTCCCCGCTTCATCATGTGATTCTCCACAATTTTACATGGATAGTGATCTTGAGTGCAGCAACAGGTTTGCACCCCTGATAAGTTTAGTAGAGGACCGTATGCCATTACAGCAGGCAGACCCAACAGACCAAATAGTCTCAAGATGGACCACAAATATTGTACCTCCTGACAATGCTTGTAGCTGCTCCTGTAGAAGTAATTCCACTGAGAGTTTAGGGGTTCTGACAAATCTCCTCACTGAATTAGTCAGTACCCTGAAGTCCCTGGTCGATAAATTGATAGATAACCTGGTAACGCCAACACAAGTTACCGTCCCTGATAGATACACAAAGGCAGGCTGTGGACCAGCCAAGGCGTTCAGCTGATAGTGCCTTTAGCATGATCAATAATGGCAGAATGGGTCTTAACCATGATGCACACATGGGTTCCCCAGCGGGTATACAAACTTCCATAGGGTAAAGGTACCAACAAAACAAAGCCAGTTTGCATTTAGGATCTAACTTAGCTGAGGCCAATCAGAACAGTTCTCAGCTGCAACAAAAGAGGGAGGGTTCTTTAGCAAACTCTCTCCCTACCACACTAAGAGGTCCGGGACCATTTTCATACAAGGATAATGTATATCCTAATTCTCTCTTGAATGACCCTGCAAAAGCCCGAATTTTCCTTAACAACATCCCTAAACTTCCATCTGCTTTAATTATCGAAAATGAGCAATCCTTGATTAACAAGACAATGCACTGGCTATGTCACACTAGGAAGTGCAGATCCATAATAAGAGAAGACATCCTCTCAGTGAAAAGGTATATGACCCATGGCGAGAGTACAGACTATTAATGCCTAAAGCTGCAAACCATGGATCTTGCAGATAATCTGGTATCATTTGATCTCAGAACATCAAATTTGATACCAACTAACATCAGGATCAAATATAATGCTCTTGCCCTAACAGTTAGAAATAACGCTCAAACTGTACCCTTAATAAGTAATGAGGGATCAATCTTAGATAAGTTAGATTGATGCTTAATGCCAGTCTCCCCTTTGAAGTTGTCTGGGAAGGCGGAAGCAATGGGGAGGGAAACTATCACCTGTACAATTCACAGGGAACCAGCAATCAGGTGGGCATGGACACCTCCAATGGTGAGCTGACAAGCTTGATGCTACCCCTTGCCTCCTGGAATATAGCAGGTCTACAGCCTAAGATAGTGTGAACAGATTGTTCATCATTTATAGAGGGTAATGATATCTGGGCCTTTCAGGAAACCTGGGCACAGAGTCCAATCTTTCACCCAGCCTACCTGAATTTCTTGAAACCCGCCATAGCAGGACAAAAGGGGAGACCATCAGGAGGACTTACTACATGGGTAGGGCAAAAGTCAGGATTTTGGGTGGAAGAGATACCAACGGATAGCCCTGATATCCTGGCTATTAGAATATGTTCTAAACATGACCCAGATATATTAGTGATTAATGTATATGCAAGAGGGATGGCGGGCGGGAAACTTTCAAACACTGCTTCCCTATTAGACACCTTTATTGAGAACTACCGGGGAGCAAATCATATGGTAATTGCAGGGGATTTTAATTGTACTTTTGAGCCTCTAGATTATGAGGATGGTGCCCTCAGTGGCAATGAGGATTCTCCCTGGTGCATTCCACTGTTAACACTCTGCCAATAAAGAAAATGGACAGAGGCTGCACTTCAGCTAAAAAGCTTGTGTCTTAAGCGAGGTATCAGGGCTGCAAATGGAAGGACATTATCAGACAGTGATGGCTGGCATACTTATAACAATGCGTCAAGAAGCAGCCAAATTGACTATTTTCTTATTAATTTGGAATTGTGGTCCAGTCTTGTTGATATGTTGGTCCAAAAGAGAACCGAGAGTGACCATAACCCTTTACTATTAACCTTACTAATGAAGGGGCTGGTTATGCAGCCATAGCCAACTGAGATAGTAACGGGCAGATGCTCTCTTGTCAAATGATATGCGTAGGGTAAAATGGACTTCATTCATGGGAAATGATAACACCCTAGAACATATGAAGGCAGAGGTGGAAAATACAATAACAATTATGTGACCCAGGAAGACATCGATGCTGAGATTTTACAAGCCCATGAAGAGCTGTTTGCTAAGCTCAAATGTTTTTTCATAAAGACTACAAAAGCTAGCAGACGAGAAGCTCGACAGTCAGCAAAATGGTACAATAAGGATTGTAGAACTGCTTATAAGTACTTGTCTCAAGTTATAAGAAAAAAATCAATAGAGGATCTCAAACGTGCACGGATTGCGTATAAAAAAGTTCAACTACTGCCAAAAAAGGAGTTCGATGAGAACAGGTGGAATGAACTTCTGCAAGCAAGTAAGGAGAAAAATTTGCAGAAATTCTGGCAGGTAGTAAAATGGGGAAGTGGTGAAATTAGACAAGCCCTGGATAATAATGTAGCACCTGAACAGTGGGTCTCATATTTTCAGGCACAATTTACTGCCACGTCAGACAGTTCTAACAATCCTTTTATAATAGTTGACCTTTGGGATTGGGGAGGTTGAAATTGCCCTGGACGCAATTCCAAAGGGAAAATCCCCGGGCCCAGACTGCATCCCGTCCGACTTATTCAGGCATGATATAGCCAACTGGATTAAGTGCATTTACACACTTGCCAACGCAATAACCAGAGGGGCTCCTATACCTGAAACTTGGCGAGGTGCAGAGATTATGTCAATATATAAAAAGGAGGACCGCACTTGCCCAAGTAACTGTAGGCCAATAAGTATAATAGATGCGATGCAAAAGATTATGGCCAGGTTTGTGCTAAGTAGAATCAATAGCTGGATAGGTTAACCCATTCCATGCTCATGACGGCTGGGAGCCGTCATGGCACACAGTGCTTGTGTGCTGATGACGGCTCCCAGCCGATATGACCACGACCGCGATCTGAATATGGCACACAGGAGCCGAATTCCGGCCACAGGCAAGGGGTTAATATGATATTCTATCAACATTACAAGCTGGTTTTCACCCCCATGTTACTACCGTCGACCAAGTTTTCAGGTTCTTCATGATCTACTGGAGTACCGTAATTATTGCTGGAGGAACTATATACGCAGCCTTTATAAACCTAAAATCTGCATTTGATTTAGTCTCCCGCAAAAAGCTATGGGAATCATTAAAGGAATCAGGGATGCCTCCAGAACTACTTGCCATATTTGTTAGATTACATGAGTCTTAATACGCTCAGGTCTGCTGGGGCACTGAGGGAAAGGTAAAAAGTAGGTTCCCAGTAACCAAAGGCGTTCGGCAAGGGTGCATCCTGGGTCCCACTCACTTCTCATTGTTTAATAAAGGGGTTGTGAATTATTTTGTTACATACCCGACCGATGCACCTACACTCACTGGCATGAAGGTACCTCTGTTAATGTTTGCAGATGATACCCTAATTCTATCTAAGACACAAACAGGGCTGCAGCGAGCCCTGGATGGACTTGGGGTGTTTTGCAGTGACCATGAGCTAGTAGTCAACGTAGATAAAACAAAATTTATGGTCTTACATAAACATAAAATAGTGATAGGGAGAGTAGTTATGGATAATGCTCAATTGGAGCAAACTGACATGTTCACATATCTGGGGGTCACTCTGGGAAAGAGGCTGAGTTGGAAACCCCAGATAGACTTATTGGCCGTTAGGCATGCCCAACTTGCAGGTGTTCTATTAAAAGAGCATCAACTTTCACAAAATAAGCCGATTAGCCCTGCTTTAACGATTTACAATGCTAAAACTAGGGCTTCAATTCTGTTTGGTGACGAGCTCTGGGGCTTCGAAAATGCAACATCTGTAGCCATAGCCCAGAACAAGCTCATTGGAACCTTAACAGGTCTCCCACAATCTACACCTCTTAAACCCCTTTTTCTAGATCTGGGCTGCATTGCATTTGAGGAGATAGCACAATTTAGGCCTATATCGTATTGGAGAAGACTTTGAACTACGCCGGAGCTGTCACCCTACGCAAATGCTCTAAAATATGTAAGAGAAACCAATTTGTAATGCAAAATCCAATGGCTACAAAAAATTAAGCGTTCATTGGTTGACATTGTTCTTAGTCACTTGTGGGAGGATCCAGCTGGCAGTCAGTTTCCATCGAAAAAAGATTACAAGGAAGTATACTGGAATATGGTTAACATCAAGAGTATGTCATCTATACAACACTCCTCCCTCACTGGTATTTTCCTGGAGCCCAAGTATGAAACAAGGTTTGAGGTTTATTGGACTATATCTCTAAACCGTGGGACAGGAAACTGGTTCATCAATTTAGAGTAGGCTCACTCCCTATAAAATCGTTCACATTAAAATGGATATAAAATGCCCTTCTTGCCAAACAATGGATGACTCGATCATGCATATTTTGTTCGTATGCCAAGCATATAAGTGCCCCGGAGATAAATGGCTAAAACCGATCTGTTCCAATCTTGGCACTAGACCAAGTGAAACAGCTCTAAGTATAGAGAGGACAAACATGAAGATATAGTAATAGCAATGGCAAAGTTTCTGAGCTAGATGTGAGGTATTGAAAGGAACAATTTGAAGAAGCTAGGTGCAATGAATGTCAACCCTGTTCCCAACATTTCTTAAGTCTTCTTGTATACTCCCAATTGGGGAGTCTTAGATATGTACAGGTTCTGTTTTATTATTACGTTAATTAGCACACAAGAGAAAGAAAATGGTATAGCTAACGGTGTCATACTCATACAAGGGATTAAACGTGCAATATTATCAAATGTTAAAATCTTTTTAATCTCTTAATATTTTTATGAAATTTGAATACAATCATTTTTACTATTTGTACTGCATGTACTGCATGTATTAACTGAAAAACAATGCTTTATAATGTTTAGTTGCTGTATTGTGTCTTTAATGATTGAAGATATCGAAATAAAGATTAATTTGAATTTGTAAATCTTGTTTTTAACAGGTAAGCTCTCACCTGTGTCCATTTGATGGGTAGTGGTCTAACTAGCAGTCAGAAAACATATGCATATACTGATTGAGGACCTTCCTGCAATCAGTCTGCTGTTGCTCAGTGAGGCTGCCTGCCAAGGCTACACCATCTACTGAGCCATCATCAGGGTTCTGTGAGAGATCAGGGAGTCGGTCACTCTCTTCCTCCTGTCCCTCATCAATAGCCATGAGCAAGCCCATGTCTGCCCTGTCCACATAGGGTTTGAGCCTGTTTAAATGGAGCACCCTGTGGGTGCTCCTGGGTGTTCCAAAGTCCACCAAGTAGGGGACCTCTCCCTTTTGCTCAATGATAGTATGTGGTCCACTCCACTTGTCCTGGAGAGCTATGGGTCACCAGGCTCCAACGCCCATACTTTCTGTCCTGCCTGATAAACAGTCGGTACAGCCTTTTGGTCATGCCAAGCTTTTTGCAATTCTTGACTTGCCTCAAGGATTTTGCTGGCCTTCTTCATGTACTCAGCCATCCTGGAGCAGAGACCAAGTGCATAGTCCACTATGTCTTGTTTAGGAGGTTCTCTCTTTTACCAAACACTAGGGACCACTAACTGGATGCCAGCACAAAAGTTCAAAAGGGCAGAAGCCAAGCCCCTTTTATGGGACCTCTCTGCAGGCAAAGAGAAGGCAGGGCAACAGGACATCCCATTTTCGCCTGAGCTTTTCTGGGAGACCCATGACCATGCCCTTTAGGGTTTTGTTGAACCTTTCAACCAACCCATTGCATTGTGGGTGATAGGGTGTGGTGAATTTGAAATTCACTCCACACTCTTTCTACATTCAGCGCTGTAACTAGACATGAAGTTTGCATCTGTGTCAGTTAAGACCTCCTTAGGGAAACCCACTCTGGAAAAAATTCCCAGGAGGGCCCTGGCCACCACAGGAGCTGTGGTGGTTCTAAGAGCTATAGCCTCTGGATACCTAGTGGCATGGTCCACCACCACTACAATATAACTGTGCCAAGATGCAGTTGGAGGGTTCATGGGACCAATTATATTAATCTCAACCCTCTCAATGGAACCCCCACCACAGGTAGTGGTGTTAGGGGGTCCTTTGTGGTACCACCTGACTTACCACTGGTTTGACAGGTGGTACAGGAGCGACAAAACACTTTAGTGTCCTCTGATATTTGAGGCCAGTGAAAGTGAGGGACAAGCCTGTCCCAAGTGTTACTTTGGCCTAGGTGTCCTGCCAAGGGAATACCATGTGCTAGGGTGATTAGAAAGCCCCTAAACTTCAGAAGTATGACCAACCTCCTGGTGGCACCAGGCTTGGGGTCTCTACCCTCTGAGTAAAGTAGTCCCTCTTCCCAATTGATACTGTGGTACCCACTAATACTCCCATCAGCCTCAGCAGAGCTTGCTGTCTGAGGGGTTCAAGAGAGGGGCAAGTTTGCTGTTCCTGACTCAGATCTTAACTGGAAGGGCCCCCTGTCCCCAAGAACTCAACCTGATCAGGTTCAAATTCATCTGGGACAGTTCCTTCACAGGGACTGGGGTCATCTCCCTCAAGAGACTGTCCTCTTTCCGAGACTGTGGGAAGACACAGCTTTAAGAATTTGGCCTGGCATATGCTGTCCACTACTCTAGTGGGCATCTTGCACCAGTCCAAATGACCCTTATTGATGGTAGGTTTAAGACTACCTATATTGAAAGCTATCCTAGTGGTAGCTGTGGAGAGCAGCCTTCGGGCTAAGTCTTGAAGGAATGTAAAGCAGCTTGTTTTACCCGTCTATAATCTTGTGAATAACCAAATGAAAGGAGAACCACATCAGGTATAGCTATAAAATATATGTATTTATTCTTAACAGACCCCTCTAGTCTCTTTATGAGTCTAGAGGCAAAACTACATATGGTAAACTTATTTAGCACACAGTAAATTAGCACAATATACGTTGAGCCCAAGGGGTGTACCAAACCATATATTAAGTAAGTGGTATAAGAACCATGACTGACATAGATACGAGGCCTAGAGCCTTTAGAACCGCTTATGGCACCAGGAACCACCCAAGGTAGTGACACGGGGACGCATGCAGTGTCTAAACACAGCGAGCGTCACCATTAACTTCTATGGGGAAAGTCGTGGTTAGAATTTTAAATATAAAGGGCACTTAGAAGAGGACTTGGAGCAAACCCCTTTAGAACTAGGAGGTTCTAGATTCAACACTCATGGGAGCACAGGAGTACTCGAGTTACCTCATCCAGGGAAGCCGGGCGCATAGGTGTCTTTTCATGTCGGGTTTCAACGTCGATTTCAATGGAGAACTGCTGCAAAGTGCTGCTGGCGTCCAAGTGGAAAGTGCCCGGGTGGATCCAAGGGTGGAGCGGAGATGTGAAGAACCTAAAAGCAGAGGGGACAGAGTCTGGGTCACTACCAAGTGACCAAGAAGGCAATGAGCAGATGCCCACCGATGTTGGGTGATTCAGGTGAAGAAGGTGAAGTTTGACTCTTCAGCCATGAGGACCAGGAGGCCTCGATGACAACCAGGTGCTGGATTCAAGCTTTCCCATAAAGGATGTCGAGTGCTGCGTTGTCGGATTCCGGATGGGACTCAACAAGCCTTGGCAACAGCAACTTATGCAGAAAGCAAAGATTGGCTTAGGTGCAGACCAGCAAGATCTGGTAGACTCACCTCTTGGTAGGGACTCAGGGCACATCTGGAGCAACCAGGGAAGCCCAAGGAAAAGTAGAGTTACCTTCGAGGGGACCCACCAGTCAACAGGCTAGGGATCGCAAAGGAGCCTCGTGCAGAAATGCAAGAAGCAGCCCCACGGAACACTCTTGGAGTATAGGCCCTCAACCTTCAGTGCAGATGGTGTTTGGGGCTTAGACTACAAGTATCCCAACACAAAACTTCGGGAAAGCTTGAGAAGTCAATGCACTTGCAAATGTGCACCGTATCCAGGAGTTCCGGTTCCACATCACTCTTGAGGGCTGTGGTTCTCAGTTTTGCTGGGATCTCATGTCCGCCTCTGAGAAGTCTGGAAGTCCATGTCCTGAGTCGCAATTACTTCGGGGTCTGGCGGGAGCCTCGGAAATGCAGACCGGCAAGATGCTTCTTGGTGCCTGTTTGAACAGGGGAGTCACTCCTTAACCCCAATTCCATCTTCTAGTCGTGTAGAATGTCGAAGTTCCAAGATATATGTTGCAGAGTTTTGTCCAGGTGTAATCTGAAGTACTAAGGACTGGGTCCCATACTTATACAAAATTAGGGGGTTGGACATACTCTGGGGACCCACATATGGGAGGGTCTGGGGAGAGGGGTGGTTACACCCCTTTTCCCTTTGTCCAGTTTCACGCCAGAGCAGGGGATGAGTGCCCCTGTAATTGGTTTGAACTGGGGTATGCACAGGGATACCAAGTGTGCCCCCAGCACTGTCTGAAAAGCATTCTCTGAATGCACCCACCTAGCCCCAATACACTAACGCCTGTCTGGGAGGTGGTTACACTTCCTTGTGACAGGAAACCGATTGTCCATGTCTCCCCTGCCGAGTTTTCGTCCAGCAGCAGGAGGTCAGACCCATGTCTGTGGCTGCAGCATCCATTTTGTGATGCTAGGGTTCTTTTAAACTATTACTGGTCAGACCAGTGTGTACATGTCTTTCCCTCTAGAAGGGTGGAATTCTACCCAAGCTGCCAGGACTGGTGGGGGGTAGGATTCCAAAGTGTTTGACACCAAACACAACATGTTTCCATGCAGCCATTCCAAAGTTAGCATATACTGTGAGGTTATAATGTACTTAAGGGTATATGGTCTGGCTGCATCACAGAACAGCCTCAGAGAATAGATTCCGAAAGCTGGGAGGGGTCCTGCTCATGTATGGGCACCCTCTCACACAAAACCAAGCACTCTGCCTTCAGGATTGATACGACCTGCCATAGAAGTGACTGATAAGTTTATATGTGTCAGTGATTTAAAGGTAGATATAGCTAACCTACATCTTAGTAAGGGGTGCATGCACCACCTTACCCAGGCTGCAGCAGCAGACCTGTGGTGCCATTTTGGAAGGCTTTCCAGGGTAGGCCTCTTGTATACCTATGCCCTTAGTACCTAATACTAGGGACTCACAAGGATAACCCAGTAACCAGTCTGGAGTGTACCTAAAGTACATGCAAACAATTTAGAGAGGAAGCAGCTAGGCTGGTGTCCTGGTTAGCAGGGCCCCAGCCAGACTAAAGTCAAGAAACAATGAAACACCAGCAAAAAGTGGGGGTAACCATAGTAAGCAGATCATACTCTCCTACAACAGCCTTACCCCTCCTGCTCCTTCTCTTTGAAGGCAACTAGTCCATTTGTTTCAGATTCCAGGGCCTGTTCAGTAGACATCTGTTTGGCCTGTGACCTGGTCACAGCCAATACATCTGCAGAGATGCCCAACATTGATGCATGTGATCTGAGTTCCACTTCAGCCCAGGCTGAAGTCTCCAAATCATTACTCAACAAGCATTCCACAGGGAGGTTCGAGCTAACCACAACCTTTTTTGGGCCATTTACCCCTCCCCAGCTGAAATAACAACTGCCAAGGAATGGTCTGTCCTGACATTGTTAGCATTGGTCACTTGGTACATCTCACCAATTATGATCTGTTCAGGGTCCACAAGTTATTTTGCCACCATAGTGACACTTGCACCTGTGTCCCTGTATGCCACAACCTCCTTGCCATTAATCAAAGGCTGCTGTCTGTATTTGCCCAGGTTACTGGGACTGACAAATAAGATGGTAATATCCATGCCACCATCACAGACAAGCACAGCCGAAGCTAGCATTCTACTAGGCCAATGTGATGCAAGGAACCTCAAAGCAGAGGGGACAGAGTCTGGGTCATTTCAGGGTGACCAGGGGCTAAGTAGACAAATGCCCTCCGATTTCTGGTGCTTCAGATACGAAGATGGGATCCTTTACTCAGCAGCCATGAGGACCAGGAGATATCGAGGATGTCCTGGAGCTTGATGTGAGCTATCCCAGGAAAGATGTCGAGTGCTGAGGGGTCGGTGTCCGGCTGAAGAAAAAACAATCCTTGGCAACAGCAACCCATGCAGGAAGGTCAAGCAGGTTAAGGTGTTGACCAGTAGGGTCCAGGGGACTGACCAAGTAATTGAGTGTCAGGGCACGTCTGGAGCAATCAGGAAATCCCAACAGAATTAAAGATGACCCACAGGAGGACCCACAGGCCGAATGACCAGGAGTCAGGAGGGGACCTGGAGAAAGATCACAAAGTACCAGCCCATGGAGCACTTGGTACAAGGAGACCAGAATTATATGGTGGAAACATTGCTCAGGGTCAGGACTACATGGACTCCAATATAAAAACTCAGGAATTGCCAACAAGCATATGCACTTGCAAACGTACGCAGTGCACAGGGGTGCGGGAGATGGGGCCCCCACAAGGGATACTGGCCTCAAAGTTGGTGAGTGGGCAGCTCAACATCAAGGAACATCAGAACCCACCTACTGTGTTGCTGGAACCTTTGGAGTCCTCAGGTGCTCAGGATCAGCAGATCTGTCAGTTGCATTACGGGGCCTGCAAATGCAGGGGAATGACTCCTTCACCCAAGAATTACTCCTTCACCCAAGGGAGATTCTTCAGATGTCCTTAATGCTGCACAGGTTCTGCACAGGGCCTGTATGGTGCACAGGCTAAGACAATGCTTTGGATGGAGAGGGAGATTAAGTCGGGCCCAGTCTAAGTCCAGCAAAGTCAAGAGTGTTCAGACGGTTGAATGTCAGTGGTTCCTTGTTCAGAATCTTGTCCATGTCAAATCTAAGGTCCTACAGCCAGGTAAGCCCTTATGTACCCATGGGAGAGGGTTGGACAGATTCAGGGGACCCTCCTAGGGGAGTATTAGGACAGAGGGGAAGTTACTCCCATGTCCTTTGTCTAGTTTTGCCCCAAAGCAGGAGTCAATGGCTCACAGAACTGGTTTGAGCTGGACTATGCACTGGGCCACCAAATGTGCCCTAGATGCAGACTTTAAGGCACTTTTGAAGTGCACCAACCCAGCCCAAATACACTAAATCCTGTCTGGGAGGTGGTCACACCTCCCTGTGACAGTATGCCTATTGTCCTGCCTTCCCCTGCTCGAGGTTGGCTCAGCAGCAGGAGGGCATAAATGTGTCTCTGGTCGGCAGCAAACATTTTGTGTTGCCTGGGTTGAGAAGGCTGGCACAGGAAAGACCTGTGCCCCCCCCCAAGCTCACTTCAGATGGGTGCAATCATACCAAAGGTATGATTCCGAGGTGTTGGATACCAAACATGACATGTTTTGTTTCAGCCATTTTAGAGATAGCATTTACCGCGAGGTTATAATGCACCTCTATCTTTATGTCTGGCTGAATCACAGACAACCCGGGAGAATGGTCACCAAAGGCTGCAGAGGGGCTTTGCTCATACAGGGGCACCCTCTCAAGTATAACCAATGTGCTCTAGATGCAGACTTTCAGGCACTTTTGAAGTGCACCAACCCAGCCCAAATGCACTAAATCCTGTCTGGGAGGTGGTCACACCTCCCTGTGACAGTATGCCTATTGTCCTACCTTCCACCACTCGAGCTTGGCTCAGCAGCAGGAGGGCATAAATGTGTCTCTGGTCGGCAGCAACCATTTTTTGTTGCTTGGGTTGAGAAGGCTGGCACAGGAAAGACCCGTGACCCCCTCAAGCTCAGTTCAGATGGGTGCAATCATACCAAAGGTATGATTCTGAGGTGTTTGATACCAAACATGATATGTTTTGTTTCAGCCGTTTTCGAGACAAGCATTTACCGCAAGGTTATAATGCACCTCTACCTATATGTCTGGCTGAATCACAGACAATCCGGGAGAATGGTCTCCAAAGGCTGCAGAGGGGCTTTGCTCATACAGGGGCACCCTCTCACGTATAACCCAACACCCTGCCTTCAGGATTGTTAAGGACTGCTATAGGGGGGATGTTGGACTTGGCCCTTTTGGCAGGTTCACCCCTAAACTTTTTTCTTTTAATTGTGATCTGGTGTTAGTTGTTTTAGGCTTCTGCGCAATTTAACACTGTGGCCCAGTGTAAAGTGCTTAAGCAGCCTAAGTGCGTGTGGTGAGATTGGTCTGCCCTTCCATAGGAATGCATAGGGGAGATGAGTGTCCATGAAAGTTCCTGATGTGAGAGGAGTGCAGGGCGAGTTTGGTATGTGTGAACTCGTGGGAGTAAATGCTGCTTGACGGTGCGCGCAGATTTAATGTGACTGGTGTAGAAGTGCCACTTTTAGAAGTTGGCATTTCTGTGTGCAGTGAATGTGAATTGACTGTCAGGCTTGTAAGTGACAGGGGCTGGCTGGTGTGCCTGGCTCCAGGAGTCAGGATCGGTCTGCCCGTTGGTTAATAGGGAGATCTGCATGTAGATGGAAGGGAGGAGTTGCACCTGGGACCTGAATAGGGCTGGGCCTTCCCTCCACAATGCTGGCTTCACCCCCTGTGGTGCGTCTGATGTCCCTGGCCGATCCTGTGAATAGGGAGAGGGGCTGAGCACAACAAAGTGCTCCAGAACCAGTTGCATCTGGGTTCCCCCCTGCCCTGCACCCTTGAGACAAAAGGAATTTGTGTATAAGGAGTGGCTGTAACCCCATGTAAAAAGTTCTCATGATCCTGACTTAACCCCTTCGATGCTGATGACGAGCTCAGCTCGTCATCACCCACGGGTGTTGTGTGCTGATGACGAGCTGAGCTCGTCATGGGAACAGCAAAATGGCAAAATCCAGCACAGGAGGGGGAAAACACCTAGCAGCCAAGGTGTTAAGGGGGTTCTGCTGCTGCTGCTGGGCGCCAGGAGGAACCACCACTGGGACTGCCTCCCTGCTGGAGGGCCCTGTGAGCTTGCCCCTGGGCCCAGCCTTTGCCCCCCTCCTGCCTTCTAAAAAGACTTTCCCTGAACTTGAGACTTTAGGATTTCTAGCGCCTTGGGAGCGCTTTGCCTTTGATTGGAAGTACTCTGTATTTGTGGAGAGAAGTGCCTTGTGGGCACTATTTGGTGGAGGTGCTAGGAGAGGAGAGAAGCCGGCTTTGGCAGCGTGAAGCTGCGAGGGGGACCCGATGTGGAGGCTTCCCCCAGGCTCTTCTTGTTAGTGAGTGCCACCCCGCGTCTCTGCCGTGTCATGTTTGTGATTTATAGTCTTAGCAGGAGCCCACCCTGCATTGTGTGCCTAGCGCATGCCTACCCCGCATATCTGCTGATTTTTAACCCTAGCGGGTGCCCACCCCGCCAAGGACTTTGCCATGCCTTTAAAACCCTAGCAGGTGCCAAGCCCACCATGGACTTTGACGTGCTTTTAAAACCCAAGCGGGTGCCAACCCCTCCAGGGACCTGGTCTTTAATCGGGAGCCTACCCCATATTGCGGCCAGAGGAAGCCCATAACATTCTGAGGGCCGCTGCTCTACCCACGGTGACCTAGAAGTACTTGCTGGAGCCTACCCCGCGCTCCGGCGTGTGCCCGGAGAGACGTGCGGGAAGGACTACAGCAGAGCCATGGGGCTCCCGTCTTAAAGGGAGAGCCCCGCGCGGAACATGGTGACCGGTGCCCAGAAGAGTGCTGCCGCGAGGATGAGGAGCAGCACGACCGGAACCAGGAAGCTGTGAGGAGTCATAAAGCTGGGGTCCGCAGCCGCGGTGTGAGCCCTGCATGTGCTGAAGGACGTCTTAGAAGCGGCATCAGTAGGGGTCCCTCGAGCCCCAAGGAGACAGAGCCTGTAGCAGCCCAACAGAGCCCGGTGAGTAGGGCTCCCTTGCTTATTATTGAAAAAGGGGGCTTCAGGGCACATTGCCGGTGCCTGCCCCCCTTCTGCCAGTACTTCCATACTTTGGGGCACTTTGATGTATTCTTAGAGCCTTGCATAGCTGTATTGGGGGTAAGTTTATTTAAAAGCCCCGTGGGGTGCCAGTGAGGGCACCATGGTTATTACCTGAGCGGCCGGCAAGCTAGAGTGTCGCCCCAATGAGGAGACACCTGATGATTGTTAGAGCCCTGTGGCTCCCACATCTGGAGCAATTTGTTTAAGGGCCTTTGAGAGCCCAGGCCGCATAGTAACTCTTACAGCTGCCCAGCAAGTGGTGGGCAACTGCACCGTTTAGGCGCACAGTTCTTTGGGGGCACAGTTGAAGTAAGGAGAGAGACGCACTCCTTTGCCCCATCCATTTCCAGCTGCCTAGCAAGTAGTGGGCATAGTACTGAGAGAAGGGGTCCCAGCAAGCGAAAGCATAGTATATACAAAAGTGACAGAGAATAATGACACAATTAATTTGCATACATTGTTATTTAATCACAATGTAGGTATATCTTGAATAGCACAACATTGCATATATAAATAATTTACAAAATATTTACAAGTGCCCCTGGGAAGGAGGGAAGTGGTATGGTGACAGGAGGTGTGGGTAAAGGATAGTGACATACAACACGGCCAAGCGACATCACTGTATTATGTAAATATAGTCAAACACAGACAAAAGGACTATCAGTTCAAATAATCTATAATGAACATATCATGCTCCACTTATTGCAATCAATGTCAAATTTTAAGGGGTGGAGCTGAGGTGAAACCAAAGTTGTCGACGTTTCGACACCTTGAAAAGGGCAGGTACTAATTGTTCCCTTGCGGCGGGGTCTTCATCAGGCCGGGGAACGGGGCAGGACACCTAATTGGTAAGTAATGAATGTGTGTTTTAATAAATAGCATAAATCAGGATGGATTCCCTAAAAAATGAGCACACAACAGACAATAGGCAAGACATACCCAGCGGTCGCCTGTCTTGGGTGGAGATGGAAGAGAGGCCAAATGCTCTCGAAGAGGATCCTACAAAGTCAGAGAGAGTATAATTGACGGTCCAGTTACGGGAAAGGTCACAATGGCACTAGAAGTTATCAGGACAGGCACTTACTCAATTGGTGGAAATAAATCGACCATCAATGTGAAGTTTCAGGTCGCAAAAAAGCTCAGGGTCCGCCCGGGGGTCGGGCACCTCGCAGTGAGAACCGTTGCGGTGTACATCGTTGTGATGCAATACAACGTCGGTAAAAAGCGGACCCAAGTTATATTGATGATAACACAAGTAGGGACAGACAAGGGACATCTTAACCCGCGGGACAGATGCTTACCAGACGTGGGTAGAATTAATCCACCCAGGTACGAAGCATGGTCAGTAATGGAGACCGGCTTCTTCCTGGTTGTTCTATACCATGGTAACCGGAACACGTGACCTGGTTCAACGCGCTCTTTCAATAGACAAAGAAACAGGACTGTCGGAGTCTTGAAATGGAATTACGGGGAATGAGTAATAACGGGTTGTTGTAAAGTGCCGTTCTCAGTCTAAAACTTTGCAATCCCAGCAAATTAGCTGAATCTTACAGTTCCGTAATGTATTAAAAGAAATTTATGGGGGGGGACATGTGAAATATTGGAATAATCACAAACAAATGTAAACAATGTTAATAAAAGAATATGCACATCAATCAAAATAGAGACATATTTCAATTGCATAATACCAGTCAATACAATCGAGGGCAGTACAAAAAGATATGTGTGGCACCCAGGAACATTCAGTATTTAGCACAATACTTGTACCACACATGTAGAACCCCATAGTGATAGAGAAAGTGGTTGATCGATAGGAGTTCAAATGAGACAAGAATGGGTGCCAATGCCAGTTTAGAAATATGAGGAGTGAAGAACCCATTAATTCAACGTGGCCAGTTGTGAAAAGGAACTATCATGCTCATTTAGGCCATTGTGAATGGAATCAAAGTAAAACATCCATTTTAGTTCCTGTATGTTGAGAATATTGGAAATGTTGCCACCTCGGGGCCCCAATGAGACCTTTTCAAGAACTACCCATTTGAAGCTATCAGCCGGGTGTTGGGCAGATAGAAAATGCTCGCCCAGTGGTGCACCTTGTACTTCACAACGTATACGGCTGGTATGTTGCAGGATTCTGACTTTGGCCTTTTGTTGCGTTTGGCCAATGTATATCTGGTTGCAAGTGCACACTATGGCATAGATGATGTTAGTTGTGTTACAGTTGGTATGTGATTTAAGTGGCACTTTGTGTTGATTATGATGAAACTCCTTGGTTTGTACCGTAGTATCACATGCCTTGCATTGTCCACATCTATGATGACCTACAACGGGTGGGAGATTCCACATGGTTATAAATGTTTGTTCCTCCCTGGGTTGCAGAAAAGATCTCACCACATGGTCTTTCACACTTTTTGCTTTTTTAAAAGCATGTAGGGGTGTACTCTCTTGTCCTACATCCTCAGCAACCAGTTTCCAGTGTTTGTTGATAACACGTTTTATTTTGTTACTTTTTGTTGAAAGCGTGGTAACGCACGCAAGTCTTTGTTCCTGTTGGTCTGTCTTTTCTTTAGGAGTCAATAAATGCTCACGAGGACTATACCATACACGTTTTCTAGCCCTTTTGACAATTCTTTTTGGGTAGCCACGTTGTAGAAGGCGGTTACACAAATCCAGAGATTCATTCATATAATCTTCTTTATTTGAGCAATTCCTACTGATTCGTAGGAACTGCCCAAAGGGCAAATTGTCCCGCAGGGCTCTGGGATGATGGCTGTTATATTGTAGGAGTGAGTTCCTCTCTGCCGGTTTGCGATATAGAGTTGTTTGAAGAATACCAGATTTTTCATAGATGGTAATGTCCAAGAAATCAACTTTTTTGCTGTCTGAGAGCATAGTGAACTTCAAATGGGGTGATTGCTGATTGAGCCATGAATGGAAAGATGTCAGATCAGTATGGTTGCCGCTCCATATCTGTAGTATATCATCTATATACCTCATCCAGAGACGGAGATGGTCTCTGAATGGATTGAAGCTGTTCAAGATGACATTGTCCTCAAATGTAGACATGTATATGATCGCTACATCAGGAGCAAAGGTAGCCCCCATGGCTACACCTTTAGTCTGGAGGAAAAATTGGTTACTGAAAATAAAGAAGTTCTTTGTCATTGCTATCCTGAGAAGGGCAACAATGAATTCTGTGGGCACTGCCACCGGTGCAGGGCATTTGTCCAGAGATCTAGTCACTACTGCTAAGGCCTCCTCCTGGGGAATAGAAGTGTAGAGGGGGACTACATCACATGTAGCAAGGATCTGTTTACTGCTGTTGAAAGGTAGGTCTTCAGCGATGTTAATGGTGTGCATTGTATCACGCAGATATGTCTTGGTTGCTTCGGCAATAGGTTTAAGAAAAAAATCCACATATCTTCCAAGTGGTTCAAGAATGGAGCCACAGCCCGAGACGATGGGTCGTCCCGGGGGGTCTACCATGCTTTTGTGTATCTTTGGTAGTGTGTAAATCGTTGGTAGCCTGGGGTTCTTCTGATTCAAATAGTCAAATTCTTGTTCCGTGAGGAAACCAAGATCGAGACCTTCCCTAGTGACTTCAAGGATTTCACGGGCCAGAGACAGTGATGGGTCAGCCGTGAGATGTTTGTAGCTAACCCCATCATTCAATTGTCTGAGGATCTCTGAATCGTATTTGGAAACATCCTGTAGGACTATTGCCCCGGCCTTATCGGGTGGTTTGATAACAACCTCTTTATTTTTGGCAAGGGACAGGAGTGCCTTCCTCTCTGCTTTATTGATGTTGAACTTGGTGTAGGTATTTTCTTCCAAGATTTTGTCGATATCGCTCCAAACCACAGGCTCATATGTTAGAATCTTATGTGACATGGCATTTGAAGGAGGAACAAAAGTTGATGGAATCCTCAAGCCAGTCTGTGATCGATGTTGATAGGGTGGGGCATTGCAGAACAAATATTTCAATCGTATTTTTCTGAAAAACTTGAACAGTTTGGTCCTCACCGAGAATTTGTCCGGTAGGTTAGTGGGGATATAGGATAGTCCCTTGCAGAGTACTTTATGTTCATCTTCACTCAGGTTGTAGTCAGAGATATTCACTACAGGGTCGACACGGGGTGTTAGATTTACCACTGGTACTTCTTGCGTCGCATTGTTCTTTCTCCATGCTGTTCCTGTTGGAAATGTACTTGTTTCTGAGGTTGGCCCCTGCCCCCATCCCATGAGTTGGTGTTCTGTTGTTGTCCCCATTGTGGGCCCCTAGGCCAGTTGGTGCCTCTGCCTATTAGAGGCCTCCATTGGCCTTGTCCCTGTCCTAAAAAAGGAGGGTATTGGCTGGGGTTGTATCCGTAGTCTTGTTTGGTATAGGTGTTACTTGGGCCTGCTTGGTAAGGTTCTCCTTCAAAGCTATAGGAGGAATCTGAGAATGTTGTATATGTGCGTCTTCCACGATAGGAGGCTCGGCCTCTGTTGGTGAACCGGCCTAGGTTGTCTTGGCAGTAATAATCCTCTTGCAAGTAAGGGTAGGTCTTCTTTTTGTCATATAGTCGCAGATCACGTGCAAGTTTCTCAATTTTCTTGTTCTGCGTGGTGAGTTCGAAATCCGTAAGTGAAGTGTCCAGGCTGTCTAGTGCCTCCTTGGCATTGGTGAGGGTGGTATCGCTGTTGATCTCAGCCTTGAGAGCATCAATTTCTGCTTGTAGAATCTGAATTTGTTCCACAGCAGTTTCCACACCTAACACCATCCAGTGACGTGAGCAGTTATTCGCAACGTGACTGAAGCCTTCTTTAAATTTTGGCACTTCTACAAATATCGCTGGTTCTATCTTTATTTGCAGACCTATGGGAATAATATTCTCTTTCAGGTATCTGGTCAGAAGATGACCGTGCCAGCGAGTCCGGATCAGTTTTTTCTCCAGGCGTTCGAGGCGGGTGATCTTATCTTTAAACGTGAAGTCAATAGTCGGAATATTAGTGGACAAAAAGTTGCTTCTGGGATTTTGTAACAGTTGGTCAATATATTCTTCTGAGTAGGAAAGTAGTTCCCTCTCAACCATCGTGTGCTAAGAGGAAATTAATTCAAAAAGAAAATAAAAGAACCTCGCAGGCCAGCACCTGCTCAGAATAGGGTATGCAAAAGGGTTCATCCATTATAAGTCACTGGGACCTGGGTAGTTATAGTACTGAGAGAAGGGGTCCCAGCAAGCGAAAGCATAGTATATACAAAAGTGACAGAGAATAATGACACAATTAATTTGCATACATTGTTATTTAATCACAATGTAGGTATATCTTGAATAGCACAAAGTTGCATATATAAATAATTTACAAAATATTTACAAGTGCCCCTGGGAAGGAGGGAAGTGGTATGGTGACGAGAGGTGTGGGTAAAGGATAGTGACATACAACATGGCCAAGCGGCCTCACTGTATTATGTAAATATAGTCAAACACAGACAAAAGGACTATCAGTTCAAATAATCCATAATGAACATATCATGCTCCACTTATTACGATCAATGTCAAATTTTATGGGGTGGAGCTGAGGTGAAACCAAAGCTGTCGATGTTTTGACCCCTTGAAAATGGCAGGTACTAATTGTTCCCTTGCGGCGGGGTCTTCATCGGGACGGGGCAGGACACCAAATTGTTAAGTAATGAATGTGTGTTTTAATAAATAGCATAAATGAGGATGGATTTGCTAAAAAATTAGCACACAACAGACAATAGGCAAGACATACCAGCGGTCGCTTGTCTTGGGTGGAGATGGAAGAGAGGCCAAATGCTCTTGAAGAGGATCCTTCAAAGTCCGAGAGTATAATTGATGGTCCAGTTACGGGAAAGGTCACAATGACACTAGAAGCTGAGAAGTTATAAGGACAGGCACTTACTCAATTGGTGGAAATAGATCGACCATCACTGTGAAGTTTCAGGTCGCCAAAAAGTTCAGGGTCCGCCCGGGGGTCGGTCACCTCGCGGTGAGAACCGTTGCGGTGTAGATCATCGTGATGTAATAAAACGTCTGTAAAAAGCGGACCCAAGTTATATTGATGACAACACAAGTAGGGACAGACAAGGGACATCTTAACCCGCGGGACAGATGCTTACCAGACGCGGGTAGAATTAATCCATCCAGGTACGAAGCGTGGTCAGTAATGGAGACCGGCTTCTTCCTGGTTGTTCTATAACCATGGTAACCGGAACACGTGACCTGGGTCGACGCGCTCTTTCAATAGACAAAGAAACAGGACTGTCGGAGTCTTGAGATGGAATTACGGGGAATGAGTAATAACGGGTTGTTGTAAAGTGCCGTTCTCAGTCTAAAACATTGCGATCCCAGCAAATTAGCTGAATCTTACAGTTCCGTAATATATTAAAAGAAATTTATGGGGGGGGACATGTGAAATATTGGTATAATCACAAACAAATGTAAACAATGTTAATAAAAGAATATGCACATCAATGAAAATAGAGACATATTTCAATTGCAAAATACCAGTCAATACAATCGAGGGCAGTACAAAAAGATATGTGTGGCACCCAGGAACATTCAGTATTCAGCACAATACTTGTACCACGCATGTAGAACCCCATAGTGATAGAGAAATTGGTTGATCGATAGGAGTTCAAATGAGACAAGAATGGGTGCCAATGCCAGTTTAGAAATATGAGGAGTGAGGAACCAATTAAATCAACGTGGCCAGTTGTGAAAAGGAACTATCATGCTCATTTAGGCCATTGTGAATGGAATCAAAGTAAAACATCCATTTTAGTTCCCGTATGTTGAGAATATTGGAAATGTTGCCACCTCGGGCCCCAATGTGACCTTTTCAAGAACTACCCATTTGAAGCTATCAGCTGGGTGTTGGGCAGATAGAAAATGCTCGACCAGCGGTGCACCTTGTACTTCACAACGTAGCAAGTAGTAGGCAGCTGCCACGTTTAGACTTGTTTCCTTGTGCAACTTTGCTTTGGCTGCCTAGGCAGCATGCCCTGACTGTTTGGACAGAGGCCATTTGAGCCCCATGGGAGGCGCGTTGGCCTGAGGTCAGTAACTTCTGTGGTTCTTGCTCAAGGTGATTGGTGATTTGTGTTTATGTTGATAATTGCCTAATGTGATTAATGCATAATGTGCAATGCCTTTTATGCCTGTGATACCTCTAACTGTGTTTTTATGATCAGGAGGTTGGTTTGTCTAGTATAGTTTATGCTAGTCAGTTTATGTGTCACTGTGTGTCCTATGCCTAGGGTGATTAGTATTGCATAGTGTGTTCCTACCTTTTACCAGTGGCCCACGTGGACCTGTCATGTGTGAATAATCTCCTGTAAATACTGCCCAGTGCCAGTTGGCACAGTGTATCTGTGTGATTATGATCTAATGTGTTTATGGTAATACAAAGGCTATTTTTATATATAACCTTGTTTGGAGTCCTTTTTTGTGGTGTACCTAGTGTGTTGCTGCTGTGTGTGTGTGTTGCGCAAACGCTCACACATTGCCTCCGGGATGAGCCTTACTGCTCTTGTCATGCTACCCAGGGGGTGAACAGGGGTTATTTTGGCGTGTAACTCCCTTCCCCTGACTAGAGTGGTGGTCTCTGCCTGGCTTTGACACAAGCCTTAGCCAACCAGAGATCCCATTTCTAACATTGGTTGGCAGCGGTGGGATTAGGACTTGTGTTTGCGCAAGACCACAGCGACAACTATATGCACTTCAAACTCTGCATTTAGATAATCATGTGTTTGGTGATTATTGTTTTTGAGTTTTATTTTATTGTTTCTCCTAAGAGCGTTATTTTTAGATTGTGTACTCTTGCTTCAGCTCAGACAGTTAGGTCCCCTGTGTTGCACGTGTGTCTGAGCGTCCTGCCAAAATGGAGTCTGCTTTTAATTTCTGTGGTCTATTTACATACAGTATGTATGAGTTGGTAGAGTTCTGTGAAGAGAGAGACATAGCAGTGAGTGGGTCAGACACCCAGTCCACGCTTAGGGATAACCTAATCCAATGGCAGAAGGATGAAGGGGAACGTGAGCGCAGTGAGGAGGTGAGGGCCCGGGCCGCATGCCATGAGGGTGGTGGGTCTGAGGGGAGCCCTGAAGAGTCTGAAGAGGAGGAAGAAAATGACAGGACATGAACTCAAGTAGATAGTAAGGTCCCCATAGATAGGGAGTCCCTTGCTTGGTCCAATGTCGGGGGCAGCGCCCTATCCCTTTCCCTGTCCCCAGAGGAGTGGATAGATAGGAGGGAAGAAAGGGAGTATCAGCTGGCTTTGAGAAACTCCAGAAGGAGAGCTGTTAGCATGTGTAAGCTCAGAAATTGGATTTTGAGCATAGGAAGCTAGCCTTAGAGGAGAAAAAGGCATTATAGGCTCAGGAGTAGAGTCTTAAGCCGTTGGGCCTTGAAGAGCAAAAGCTAGAGGCTGAGAGGGCCTTCGCCAGAGACAGATTAGCTCTGGAGGGTAGATTATCCCCTGAGCGCAGTTGTAGTTTTCTGGATTCACCAGTGAGGGTGGGCTCCAGTGGTGGCAGCAATTTAGAGCCCAGTGCAGGAAGTCCCATTCCCAGTTCCTAAAGTATGGTACCTTGTTCCCGAGAGGAGGAATGCAGGTTGAATTTCAGGGACAGTAAGAAGCTGTCTCACCAGGATTGGGGGGATTTTACAGATGATTGTCATGATGCACTGCCTGATTGGGTGACGGTTAACGCAGTAGAGGATTTGGATGGAATGTTCAATCTGGTTATCAAGGAGCGGATGCTCAGTTGTTGTTTTCCAGGGTTGCACCAACACTTGTTGTAGTGTGGGTTCGCTAGTCCATGGGCCCTTGCAGAGGAAGCAGACCGCTGGGAAAGTGCTCGAGGTTCTGAAGAGGCATTGGTGAGTGATCCCAAAAGTAGTGGTTCAGGTATCTCCCAGTCAGAGTGGTGGAAGAAGTTCAGAGTAGCCCAGCTAGGTCCCAGTGTAGAGAGAGAGGTGTAGGGGCTCACGTCTTGTCTCAGTGGAGTAGGAGTGAGTGTAGGACTGAGTGTTCCCAGGTGCCCGAAACCCAGTCTCAGAACCTGGATGATTTCTTCAGGGAACACCAGCTTGGGGACCTAGGCTGTCCTGTTAGTCCATTTGTTGAGGATCTCGTAGTGTTTAGGGAACCTGGAGCTTCGGTAAATAGAGCTCCAGTGGTTCTAGTGCCTGGCATTTCCACTCCAGTTGGGAGGGCACAGAAGTCTGAAGTGAGGGGTGAATGGGGGATGTGTTCCCCAGTGGAAGAACCAGTGGGTCAGGGACAAGCCAGTTGGGCTGAGTCCCCTTGGAGTGACCTTGGTGACACCACTTCTATTCTGGGGGATCTTCGGGCACTGTCATGTGGACAGAGGACGGGAGATCTGCGCCAGGCAGACGGTCCCACAACATATGAGTCATGTGTTACCCCCGGGAGGATAGTGTGTGAGTCCCCAGAAGTCCTAGAGTGCTAGGCAAGTACTCTTCCAAAGGGTTTAGACCCAAGGGTGGGAAGCCAGGTTCAGGATCTGCCTGACCTGGAGGGAAGGACGTCTGTAACCAGTGTCCTGACTGGTTCATCTTCCAGGGGTACCGCTCCAGTTGGGAGGGTGCAGAATTCTGGAAGGGAGTGCAGAGGGAGGGAGTCCTCGCCTTTGACCCCGGCGCAACCTGAGGGGTTAATCCCTTGGTTGGGAGACCAGTTATGGGAGAGAGATCCTGAACTGGTCGGAGAGTGGTGTTCTATTGGTACCTCTCAAATGAAGAGAGAGCAGAACCCTAGAAGGAGAGGTAGGGGGAGGAGAGCCTCACCTGTGACTTCTGATCAGCCTGAGGGTGCACACCCTAGGCTGGAGGATCAGTGGCAGTCTAGAACTGTCCTGAGGAAAGGAAGAGTAGAGAATGGCTTCTATGCGCCAGGGGTTACTACCCCCCATTCTGCAAAGGAGCAAGGAACAGTGGCATCTGGGTGGCCTGGGGCCTGGTCTGGGCCATGGACAGCTTGGGAGTACCAGTGGGATAGCCCAGTTGTTCCAGACAGTTTTTTTCTAGAAGGAACCACATGGGTTCACTGTGGCGTAGAACAGGAGGGTGTCCCTGCAGTTGCGAGCCTGCGTCCATGTTCTATCGCCCAAAGCAGGGAAGCCCATCGCAGTGGTAATTGGTCTGCCCTGCGTTTTGGCTGGGTGGGGGGTTTGTTGGACTTGGCTTTTTTGGCAAGTTCACCCCTAAACTTTTTGCTTTCAAATGTGACCTGGTGTTAGTTGTTTTAGGCTTCTGCGTACTTTAACACTGTGTCCCAGTGCAAAGTGTGTGCGCAGCCTGAGTGCGTGTGGTGAGATTGGTCTGCCCTCCCATAGGAATGCGTAGGGGAGATGAGTGTCCATGGTAGTTCCTGATGTGAGAGGAGTGCAGAGGCGAGTTTGGTATGTGCGAACTCGTGAGAGTAAATGTTGTGCGACGGTGTGCGCAGATTTAATGTGACTAGTGTAGAAGTACCAATTTTAGAAGTAGACATTTCTGTGTGCAGTGAATGTGAATTGACTGTCTGGCTTGTGAGTGACAGGGGCTGGCTGGTGTGACTTGCTCCAGGAGTCAGTATGGGTCTGCCTGGTGGTGAATAGGGAGATCTGCATGTAGAAGTGAGGGAGGAGTTGCACCTGGGACCTGAATAGGGCTGGGCCTTCCCTCCACAATGCTGCCTCCACCCCCTGTGGTGTGTCTGATGTCCTTGGCCTGCACCTTTGAGACAAAGGGAATTTGTGTATAAGAAGGGGCTATGACCCCATGTAAAAAGTTCTCTTGATTCTGACTTAAGGGGGGCCTGCTGCTGCTGCTGGGCGCCCCTGGGCCCAGCCTTTGCCCCCTCCTGCATTCTAAAAAGACTTTCCCTGGACTTGAGACTTTGGGATTTCAAGCGCCTTGGGAGCGATTTGCCTTTGATTGGAAGTGCTCTGTATTTGTGGGGAGAAGCGCCTCGCTGGCACTATTTGTTGGAGGTACTAGCAGAGGAGAGAGGCCAGCGTTGGCAGTGTGGGACTGCGAGGGACACCCGACGTGGAGGCTTCCCCCAGGCTCTGCTCGTTAGCGGGTACCACCCTGCGTCCCTGCCATGTCGTGTTTGTGATTTATGATTTATAGGCCTAGCAGGTGCCTACCCCGCATATCTACTGGTTTTTAACCCTAGCGGGTCCCCACCCCACCAGAAATTTTGCCGTACCTTTAAAAACGCTAGCGAGTGCCCACGCCACCAGAGACCTTGTATTTAATCGGGAGCCTACCCCGTACTGCGGCCAGAGGAAGCCCGTAACTTTCTGAGGGCCGCCGCGACCCGGAAATGGTTAAACAGGAAGCAGCGGGAGCCTACCCCATGCTTTTGCGTGTGCCCGGAGAGACATGCGGGAAGGACTGCAGCCGAGCCACGGGGCTCCTGTCTTAAAGGGAGAGCCCCGCGTGGCGCATGGTGACCAGTGCTCAGAAGAGTGCTGCTGCGAGGAAGAGGAGCAGCCGACCGGAACCAGGAAGCTGTGAGGAGTCATAGAAGCAGGGCTCCCGCAACCGTGGTGTGAGCCCTGTGTGTGCTGAAGGATTGCTCTAAAGCGGCATCAGTAGGGGCCCGCAAGCCCTGAGGAGACAGAACCTGTAGCAGCCAACGGAGCCCGTGAGTAGGGTTCCCTTGCTTATTATTGAAAAAGGGGGCGTCAGGGCATATTGCCGGTGCCCGCCCCCCCTCCTACCAATACTTGCATACTTTGGGGAACATTGGTTTATTCTTGGAGCCTTGTGTGGCTCTATTGGGGGCAAGTTTATTTTAAAGCCCCGCGGCGTGCCAGTGAGGACACCATGGTTGTTTCCTGAGCAGCCCGCTAGCTAGAGGGCCGCTCCAACGAGGGGACACCTGATGATTGGTAGAGCCCCGTGGCTCCCACATCTGGCGCAATTTGTTTTAAGGGCCTCTGAGAGCACAGGCTGCATAGTAACTCTTACAGCTGCCCAGCAAGTAGTGGGCAGCTGCACTGTTTAGGAGAACAGTTCTTTGGGTGCACAGTTGAAGTTAGGAGTGAGACGCACTCCTTTGCCCCATCCATTTCCAGCTGCCCAGCAAGTGGTGGGCAACTGCCACGTTTTGGCTTGTTCCCTTGCGCAACTTTGCTTTGTCTGCCTAGGCAATGCGCCCTGACTATTTGGACACAGGGCATTTGAGCCCCATGGGAGGCTAGTTGGACTGGGGTCAGTAACTTCTGTGGTTCTTGCGCAAGGTGATTGGTGATTTGTGTTTATGATGATAATTGCCTAATGTGATTTATGCGTAATGTGCAATGACTTTTATGCATGTGATACCTCTAACTGTGTTTTTATGATCACAAGGTTGTTTTGCCTAGTATAGTTTATGCTAGTCAGTTTATGTTTCACTGGGTGACCTACGCCTAGGGTGATTAGTATTGCGTAGTATGTTCCTACTATTTACCCGTGGTTACTGGTTGTGTTCTACAATTGTTATTTTGGGCTACAGTTGTTCTATGTGCTACATCTACTATTTCTACTAAGTGCCGATTCTGACAGTGGCCCACGTCACCCTGTCATGTGTGAATAATCCCCTGTAAATACTGCCCAGTGCCAGTTGGCACAGTGTATCTGTGTGATTATGATCTAATGTGTTTATGGTAATACAAAGACTATTTTTATATATAACCTTGTGTGGAGTTCCTTTTTGTGGTGTGCCTAGTGTGTTGCTGCTGTGTGTGTGTATTGCGCAAACGCTTTACATATTGCCTCCGGGATAAGCCTTACTGCTCGAGCCATGCTACCCAGGGGGTGAGATGGGGTTATCTTAGCGTGTAAGTCCCTTGCCCTGACTAGAGTGGTGGTTTCTGCCTGGCTTTGGCGCAAGCCTTAGCCAACCAGAGATCCCATTTCTAACTGGTGACTTATAGGTGTTAAGTGTAGTGACCTATAGATATAGTGAACCTATATTTAAAGTAAGTGGTGCAAACACCAGCTTACACAAGCTGCAATGGCAGAGCTGTAAGTCAATTGTGCATGGCCTCTCATGGGTGGCATAATACATGCTTCAGTACATGGGAGACCCGTGGGGTACCTATGCCCTGGTTATATGGGTACCATAATAATAATAATAATCCACGCTTGTAAAGCGCACTACTAGGGACTTATAAGGGTACCACAGTATTTAATTTTGAGTGTACCAAAGTACATGGCATAACATTTTAAGGAGAAAGCAGATAGACTGGAGTCCTGATTTGCAGGATCCCAGTCAGACTAGGCAAAAACAGTGTAACATCAAGCAAAAAGTGGGGGTAACCATAAGAAGCAGATCCTACTTTCCTACAGTTATTATAGGATTTTTTCCTGTTCCTCACTATTTTTTCCTGTTCCTCACTGCGAGGAAAAACATGGCAGACATGACACCTTTCACCTAAATAGGGCAGGCAATTTCTCCTGACAGTCCATGCTACAATGGGCCATCTGAAGAAATATTCAGCCATCAGAGCCAATGGAACTTGTTAACAGAATACTTAAGTCTGCCAGTCTTCCAATGAGATCAGCACACTGCGCGTTTGTCGGGCACAATACTCCATTGTGTTTGAGATGAAGTGCCCTGCCCACCACAGTCTAAATCTCATACCTGCCAACTCACACGGAAGCCACGTGTGACACACGATATGGGCTCCCGTCACACGGTCTCCGGTGAGGACCTGACATCACACAGTGGCAGGGAAAACGACCTGAAAACCAATGTAAATAGTGGTTTTCCAGTTTGCTTTCCGTGGTTTTGAACTGCTGAAGTTCATTAAGGGGTGTGAAAACCAACCAGAAACTCGTCACCAGCCTCACCAAGCTTTTTTTTTTGTGGGGGGGGGGTGAGGAGGGGGCTTGGGGGCACGGGGGTCAAAAGCACCTAGTAGGTACTTCTTGCCAGGAGGCCCCTCCCCCTTCAAGGCCCTGCCCCCTCCTCACAAGGTGAGACTGTTCTTCAAGTTGGCAGGTAGGAAATCTGACCCTTGCCAATTTTTAAGTTTTAAGTTGTGATTCTTAGCAATAAGTTCTGTCAACTGATGTTTTTAATGACATTTCTATTTTTAACGTCGTGGTATTTATATTGTGATTAGAATTATCATCCTTTTATTAACGTTTTATCAGTGACTAAATATATCATAGGATTCATTGTTTCTCTGTATCCAGGCAGAGGGCCTGTTCTGGTTCCCTACTATATCAGTGACCATGTATGTGCTAATAAATATCAAAGTGTACGCACATATACTATTGCGTCTTGATTCACGAATGCATTTACGAGTCTGAGACCTGGAGAAAAAACCTGGTGGAAGTTCCTGTCCGAGGTTAAACTCACGCCTCCAGCAAACATATTCAGATGTGTGACACACATGGGATGAGGGCAAGGATCACTTGGCCTGCTCTTCCGAGATGGATGCAACCATTTTGATGTATGGGATTTGAGTGGAATATTTTCAAAGCAATAGCAGGGGAGTATGTTTGTGAAAACGATAACAGGCAAGAGAGCTCGATGGCTACAGGACTTTGCATCCTAGTTGACTGTCTAGGCCAAACTGCAGGTGGGGTGGGGAGAGTGGCAACTATCAGTCAAGTAAGCCACTGTGAAATCTAGCATAGAAATGGCATGTCATCAGTATGGGAAATAGTGTTTTTTTACCGTGTGCCTGGAGCGAGGCCAGAAATGATCTCATTAAGTGAAACAGCATTCTGTTACCAAAAAGATAACAGAGACAAGGAATCGCTCGTGGAGACAGCAAATTGAAACCATTAAAATTGTAATGAATTGCTTTTCACACATGGATGGAGCAGAGAAAGTGTTTGCTTTCTTTTTTGCGGATACAATTTCAAAACTTAAAGCAGCCACATTATCTATTTGTGCATCTCCGAAATGTAATGTGGGTGGCTTTAAAACATTCCTTTTCAGTTATATGAAACCTGTAGCCCTTGAAACATGTCGAACAGTACAACTCGAAAGCAAGTTGCGGATCGCCATTGAATTAAAGTTCCGCATTGGCAAGTTTTGAGATTCTGACTCTTGCACAAATAATTCTCAGAACGTGGATTCTGAATTGCAAACACGTTTAATAGCCAGAGGTTACTGATCCTGAAAATAGAGGAATGTATTTTTAATTTTAAGTTCGTTTTTAATCATTGTTGGAAAAGAACCTACCTGACACTAGACTACGTCAACTGTTGTAAGGCTGGGTAAAGCTGTAGCCCACGAACCCTGTTCAACCTTGACTGAATTTAGGGGGACATTGCTTGGACCACTACTTTTATAAAAACAATATCTATCCTTTGTCGACTTTATTTATATTTGTTATCAATCATGCAGATTGTTAAACTATATTTGTTATCTAGAATGCAAATGTAATAAATTATGCTGTCAATGTATAAGGACTTTATAAGGCCTACCCCCCAAAAAAACAATGTTTACTATTATATTATTATTATTAACAGTTTTAGTAGTAGTAGTGTGTTGTAACTTATAATTTGGTCCCTTCCACCACTTCCTTATTCCCCCCTGCCTCCCTTCCACTTGGTATGGCCCGTACTGTCCCCTGAAGGCTGCAGTGGAATGTTGGGTTGTTTTTATCCTGTCAAGCTGGGGGCACCTATGTTAAATAGAACTTAATAAATGTTCTTGAATCTATTAATGTGTGGACTTACATTACTACACTTTTTGGCGACGAGGGAAACGGAGCTGAGCCAGGGTCAGTGAGGTGCCTCTCCCCTGGATGAGTTTGAGCTTGGACGAGGAGGAGAAAAGAAAAAGAAGAGATTTGATGACTTACCCGTTTTGAAGAGCCGGTCATACCCTGATGTGAAAGGAGGCTGGTTGCATTTTGAACGGTGACACCACCGCACACCGGATAACATACCACGTTAAGAACTGTATACATGAAGAGCCAAAGTGTATTACGGCAGTGGCAAGATTGAGTTTCAAGTTTGAATGGATGTACAGTGAATTCCAAGCAAGAAGTGATATGGGAAGGAGTCAGTAATAATTTTATTGGACTGGGAAAGGATTAAAGGTGAAAGTAAAATCAGATTCAACCTCTGGCGTTTCCGTGAAATTGTTATGGTGCAGGAAAGCAAGACCCAAGTCGGAAACAGAGGGATTCGCGCAAGTCTATGAGGTGAGCCTTTGAAGCTGTCGGAGGAGAAGGAAGCGGAGCAGGGAATAAAGCCAAATTTCCGATACCGCAAAAGAAACTTACCCGAGGCAGTGCGCTTAGTGTTCGAGGCATGAGTGAGTGACAGCATTTGGAAGCGGGTATCTCCAAACACCAAGTACTTTCGGAGGCGAGTAAATAATAGTCTCAGTGAATTCGGGAGTATTCATATAGGTTATTGGGTGGAAGATTACCCGAAGGGGACCCAAGCTGGATAACACTGAATCGTAGTGAGCCTTTGAAACAGTGTGAGGAGCGGTGAGCGGAACAGAGTGTGCAGTAAACGTATGAAACGGAACTGAGGCAGCGCGTTGAAGCTGCGTGAGGAGATTTGAGAGGAACAGAGAGTGTGGCAAACCTCTGGTACCGTGTATGAAACTGAACCGAGGCAGCGTGTTGAAGCTGCGTGAGGAAATTTCAGAGGGACCGGGAGTGCAGTGAACCCCAGTGGAGGCGCTTGATACAGATTTGAGGCAGCGCGTCTAGTGAGAGATACGTAATCTTTTTGGAACTTTGACTTGAGGTTGACAAGGATCGTGAATTTACAGGCGTCATCAGCAAAGCATTTTAAGCGATCTCAGGTAGCCGAGAAGGGAAGCAGGAGGCGGAGCAGGAAATTAGACCTTCAAACAAGAACTTTGTCGGCCTGAAGGAACTAACGTCTGGAGTTCTGGACTTTTTGGTTCCGTCCAGAGGTGTCAGGGAACAACACCCAAAGACCCCGGAGTTCCACCTGTCTTGGTGCGCAAATGAACAGAAACACGGGCTTCTCGGTGGTGGCGTCAAAGACCAAAGGTTTATTACTGCAGGGACACAGAAGTCACAGAAACCACACATGGGCAGATTCTAGGAGCCTGTTCAATTTGTACAGAGAGGGTTGCTCCTTATATACTAAATTTTTAGCTGGGGGCGAATTCTTTACATGTAATACATTCTCGAAACCTTTGTGTCTAAAACAATAAATATTTGGCGTTACACAGGAACCATCGATAATATCTGATGCCAAACATTACGAAGAGGGGTTCCCACTAGTTCATCACAATCCCTTGTCAATATTGCATTCAAGAGCCGGACCGCCTCATCGTAAATTTCGTTGCCTCCCCCTAATAAAGATTCAGAAAGAAAGGAACGGAGCCAGGTGTGGAAGATAGAAAAGTGGGATAAGGGATGTTTGTGGGTTGTAAATGGGCAAGGCTACCGGCTTCGGCCGCCTAATCATGATCGGGACAATGGACGCGAAGACCAGTTTAGCAGGACTGGCCTCGGGCAGAGGAGGCAGCGTTTGTCGAGTCATGCAGCTACAGCGTGATCTGGTTTAAGGTGCACGTGTCATGAAAGAGGTGAATCTCCGGCTAAGGCTACGTGTCCTTAATTGAAATGAAGTGATCAGAGGTTATTGCGTATGTGAGGGCAAGAAACACAAAATGGCTGCCATGATCTAAGATGGATGCCGTGGGTAGATCAGAAATGTGTTCATAACAGGAGTACTCTTGCTCGTAGCATAGCGAAAACACCAGGATATGCTAAATGGATCATTTGCGGTTCGCTGATACCAATATTATGTATTTCCGACAACATCGAAAACACGGGTTCAAGTCATCACGGAACCTCAGACCCTCCTTTTGCCCTTACATAGGCAATTACTCAGTCTATGTCAGAATCTAGTTCTATGCTCATCAGGTCAGTGACATGCTGTTGTATCATCATCCTTTCTCGTGCCTTTTCTCCAAACGCAGGTGGTCTCCTAAAACAGGTTGCAGCACAAAGGCTACACAGAGCTGGACCACACTGGATAATCAGGCAGCATGAGAAGAGGAATACTAAGATGACACCAATGACCATTAGAACCTTCCATCCCCACGCTGATATCAGAGTCCAAAACCACCACATGAAGGATCAGTTTCCCTTGTCTACATGAATAGAGTCGGAAATCTTGTGTAGCTTAGAGATCGTCTCGTAGACTGTTGGAGCATTATTAGGAATAAAGACACAGCAGCTCGATTGGATCATTCTGCATACCCCACCTCGATCTGCAAGTATAACGTCTAGAACCATACGGTTCTGCAACGTCATGAGTCTATCCGCCTGAAGCTCAGCTGTCAAATTGCTAAGGGCACCAGCAGTTTCGGTAATAGTAGATTCAACTACCCGTGTTAGCTGACGTATGTTTCTACTATTGGCCATAGGCCCCCAGAACGGAAGGAAGCCTTTGAAGAAGTCTCCAGCTTCCTGACCGGCGGTATCTTCCTTGCTGAAGACACCTCTCGCTACTCTGGTCCTGTGGTAGTCAGATGAAGCAGTGTATGTTGGAGGCAACCATCGAGCAATATAACATGAACCTGAAAAGTCAGCAGGTAACCATGTATATGCTCGGTCTCGACAGATGAAGTAGGTACCCCTAGCAGTAAGGAAGGCAGGGGAAGAGTTAGCCGGAAACACATAAGTCTCTACGCACTCACTCCTCCCTAGCTGAGCTCTCGGATTTCTCCCATTACCTTGCAAACAGACCTGACCTCGGTGAGGTACGACCCAGATTGGAGTTGAGCTTTTACGCTTGCTTTCTCCCAAACTAAGGCGATACTCTGAAGAATTCCAACTCAAATATACTCGCAATTCGTCTCTAGGGTAAGATGGAGTATTATTGACGTCCTTGATCATGTCAATAATTCCCTGGACTAAGGCTTTGTTGGCAGAGTTATATTTAGTGGAACGTGGTGGACGCGGAGGATAGGTTTCAAGGGCATAAGCAAAGATGGTTTGAAAGGCCTGAAATGATCCATTGTAGCTGAAAGGCAAAACCAGATAGGGAATGCCTTTATCCATAGTGTGGGGTATCAAGCCACACACCCAGCAGTCTGTAGTGTTAACTACCAGTTGGTGTTGGTGCAAGAGCTGTATAAAAGTGTTGTTAATGAATTCTGAGCGTCGAGCGTGCTCGTGTTCAGGAAACGAGTGAAAAGAGTGTGTAGAGGAAACAGTAGAAGTAGCAGGATTAAGGGGAGGTACTGTAGTTACTGGCACAAAAATCAAACTCATACCGAAAACGATTCCACCCACCAACGTTATCAAAACAATCAAAAATGTAATGGCACATTGCATTAGGAAACATTTACTATGAAGAATTCTGTAAAGTCTGTTTCTGCGAATATAAATCACATTTTCTCGTTGCAGCGCAGGAAGCTCCATCTTCTACAATCCGCTCGCGACCACTGATGATGTGTACGTAGATGAAAATGCCTCTATCAGCCCTGGGAGTTCCCAGAACCAACAGAAAGATCGACCTTGTGTCAGACCCCCGCAGATTCAACTAGGCACACAGCCACGACCCTACGGCTACCCAGACGGCAAGGCAATTTTAAAAACAATAAAACAATAGCAAACTTCCTGGCTGAAGGCAAAAGTTCAATATTTCAAAATATCACAATAGGCAGTTGCCTGCTTTATTTGTCCATTTTACGAGGTCGTAAATCGTATCTTTGCTTTGCAGGTACTGTTTGATCGGCAAATAGCGTATCACTGGTAGCTGTTGCAGTGTTCAGGTTCGCAGGTGATAGAGGTTTTTCTGATGCAGGGGACAAATGTTCAGAGTTCAAAGGAGTCTTTTCAGAAGGAGAGTCAGATTTCGGAGTGTCAGTAATCAATTCGGCATCGCTGAAAGGGATGAACTTTGGTGTGCGTTCAAATTCGGAGGCACCAATTCCCTTCTTCACCCAGTCGTCGTAAGGAAGTGGCAAAGGTACACGCTTAACATGAGATGCGTGCACCCAATGCTTGCGACCAGCTACACGAGCTGCTGTTCTCGTTGCAAGCAGGACCTGGAAAGGGCCGACGTATCTGGGCTGAAGATTCTTCGTCCTCGCGAAGTTCCGGATTACAACTTGGTCGCCGGGTTTCAGCTGATGCCCTGGACTCTCCGGAGGCTTTGGCAATGTATCGAAAACCTGTTGGTGAATAAGACTCAATTTAGCAGTCAAGTCGTAAAGGTAGTCGATCAACATAGGATATTCTAGAGACAAAACTCTTTAGGTCTCGGCACACCCCAAATATTTGCCGGGCGGCCAAAAACGATCTCATACGGGCTAAGCCCCACTCTAGAATGTACAGTTGCTCTCGTTGATAATAAAGCCAAAGGAAGTGCGTCTGGCCAGGACAAACCTGTGGAGGCTTGAATTTTGGCTAGTTTTAGTTTGAGGGTGCCATTGTAACCCTCAACTAAACCAGCAGACTGGGGATGGTTTGCACTGTGAAACTTCTGTTTTATGTTCAGACCGGCACACACACTCTGCATAACTTTCCCTATGAACTCACTTCCGTTATCTGACCATACAATCCGTGGCATACCATATCTAGGGAAATATTCTTTGAGAAGAATTTTGGCAGTTGATAGGGCAGTATTGTCCTTTAGTGGGTATGCTTCGATCCATCTGGAAAAAGCACAAACTACCACCAGGACGTATTTCAGATTATTACAGCGATCCATGTGAATGAAGTCTAACTGAATCACTTCAAAAGGACAGGAAGGAGGAGCGAAGTGACCAGCAGGAGTTGGAGTTCCCTTGCCAGGATTATGCATCAGGCATACCATACAATTTTTCACCACTCTCTCTGCACACTTACTGATCCCATCATTCTTCCAGACTGGAGCCAACATCTTACAGATTCCTTTAGAACTTATATGCGCTACTCCATGCGCCATCGTCACCACTGCAAGCACATACGCATCAAGCAACATCCAACGCTGCTGTTCTGTCAAATCAATCCAACACCCATTCGAATCCAACTTGCCCGTACTCTCTCTCCATACACGTTTTTCCTCTTCAGTTGCCTCTTTCTGAATCTCTTTCACACTTTCCATTGTATCCTCACACATTCCAGATTCAGCAATCCACCTTGCGGACGTAGCAACATACATTCTACTCATCATGTCTCTAGCTGTCTGTTTAGCGGTCTCATCAGCAAAAGCATTCCCACGACCAACATCATCCGTGATTGCTTTATGAGCACTGCACTTCACAATCGCAACTTCAGTCGGCAAGGTTAGAGATTCCAACAGATCGTTAACTAGCTGACCATGTTGAATCTTAGTCCCATGGGACGTAATGAAACCTCTTTCTTTCCACAACCGGCCAAAACTATGGGCCACGCCAAATGCGTACTGACTATCTGTAAAAACATTCACTCTCTTTCCCTTAGCTAAAACACACGCTCTGGTTAAAGCTATTAATTCTGCAGCTTGGGCACAATTCTGACTCACTCTTGCAGTCTCCACAATCGTCTTCAAAGTCGTTACTGCGTAAGCAGCAGTCACATCACCATTCTCCAATTTAAAACATGACCCATCCACATACAACGTGCCATCAGGATCTGATAATGGAGTGTCCTTTAAGTCAATACGTCCTTTTGTCTCTTCCTCCGTTCTAAAACAACAATCATGTGGCTCGGAATCACTCGACTCTTGATTAGCCGGCAACAGCGTTGCTGGATTCAATACATTACATCTTTTGATCTGAATATGACTCGCTAGTAATGTCAGCTCGTAACCAGATAGTCTCGCACTGGTAAGGTGTTGTGTCTTGGTTCGGTTCATGAGTGTATCCACCGCATGAGGAACCATGACCACTAGCATGTTGTTCATCACCAAACCAGCAGATTGTCGAATGGAAGCCGCAGCTGCCGCTGTAGCTCTCAAACAACTAGGTAACGCTCTGGCTACCGGATCCAATGTTGATGAAAAATACGCACAAGGGCGTTGTTTATCACCAAACGTCTGTGTCAGAACACTCAACGCGCAACCTTCTCTCTCGTGAACGTAGAGCGTGAATGGCTTACTGTAATCGGGTGTACCCAATACAGGAGCTGAACACAATGCTTTTTGTAACTCAGAAAAACTCTCTTGACATTCATCAGACCATGGTACCGGACTCGGAACATTTTTCCCAGTCAAAGCTACCAATGGTTTCGCTAAAAGAGAAAAATTTGGGATCCACTGCCTACAGTAAGAGGTAATACCTAGAAAGGCACGTACTTCTCTCTGTGTGCGGGGAACACTCATCTGCGTAATTGCTTTTATTCTCTCTGGGGTCAACTTCCTTCCCTCCTTTGACAAGAGATGACCTAGGTAGGTCACTTCTTGGCAGCAGTATTGCATTTTTGAAGGTGATACCTTGTGATTCAAATTAGACAAATGATGCAATAACGAAACCGTAGCTGCTTTGCAAGTTTCCTTGTCATCGGCAGCCACTAGAAGATCATCTACATACTGCACTAGAGCAGAACCTGGAGGAAGGACAAAGGAATCTAACTGACTTTTTAGTGCTTGACTGTAAATAGATGGGCTTTCACAATAGCCTTGTGGAGCGCGTTTAAATCTGAAACTTCGACCTCCTAGACAGAAGCCAAAAATATCTCTGCTTTCTTCGGCTATCGGAATGCTGAAAAAGGCATTCTTCAAGTCGATGACTGAAAACCAAGTAGCTGTAGCAGGAATCAATGTTAACAAGGCAGTAATGTCTGGAACCACAGGAAACTGCGGGACCACAATCTTATTGACTTCTCTGAGGTCGATGACAAACCTATACACTGGAGGCTTTGTAGGATCAGTTCGTTTCAAAATCGGTAATACAGGACTATTACAAACATTTCCTCTAGTTTCTTCAACCACACCTTTCTTAATTAAATCTTGCACAATCAATAAAAGTGCACGCTCACCTTCACTAGATATTTTGTATTGAGGAATTCTTGGAAATTTCACATTTGCTTTCAAAGTTACTACATATGGTGGAATTTCTAAAAGGCCTACATCATTAGGACCAGTCGCCCAAAGAGAATCAGGGAGTGAACGCAGCTCTGGCGGGAGTGCATCCATTGACAAGTACATCGGAGAGGTGATTCTTTTACCCAATGTAAGCTGTACCCCTTCCGGAGAACAGTACAATGTCGCATATAGGCGTTTTAACAAGTCTAAACCAAGCAGATTTTCATTACAACCTGTCGTCAAAATCAGTGGTGCTTTTAATTGGCACGGTCCAACAGAAATAGACAAAGGACCAGATATGGGGTTGTAAACAGGGGCGCCTGAAAAACCTACAGAAACATTTGTTGAGCCGGACAAAGGTGCGCCAGGGAGTTTCGCATGAATGATAGAACTTTTTGCGGCACCAGTATCCAACAGAAACGGTTCGACTACACCTGATGTTGCTACTGCGACATAAGGCCCACTCTGATCCACTGGAACTGATACTACTCCCTCTCTCTGTCCATGGCTGTCCTTGTACCCATTTTGCTGAAATCCCTCATCCGCTTCACAATAGTCTTCAACAAGATATTGTTGAGATCTATTTTGCTGGGCAGACTGTCCATTTCGTTGATCAAAGTGATTGGAAGGACGATCATTCGTCTGTGGAGGCATAGCACCTCGCCCTCGACCTCTAGAATTCTGCACAAAACCACCACGACCTCTTTGAGCTGCTGCTGCATTATTTTGCGCTAAGACTGGACACTCATTCTTGTAGTGACCCTCTTTCTTACAGTACGCACACTGGTTCCACTGATATTGAGGTCTAGGTGAACTATAATCTGTCCTTTGATACGAACCTTGCTGCGTGTTAGTCTGATTCATGCGAGGCGGATACGCCTGTTGCAAAAGAACTTTAGTCTTTAAATCTTTCGTTTTCTTGTCTGATTTCTCTTTTTCCTCTTTATCCCTATTTTCATAATACTGTGCAGTTGCAAGTATTTGCGCAGTTGTAGAAACAGCCCACGCACTCTCTGAATCCTTTAATTTATTGCATAACTCAGGTAACAAATTATGCACGAATTTATCGACAAACAGTCTCTGTCCTCCTTCTGTGCTCATATCTTGACCACTATGATCTACAAAAGTCTCTTCGAACCTCGTGAAGAAGTCGGAGACACTTTCGTCTTTCTTCTGCCTGCATGCGGATAACTTGTCCCAATTAACACGCAATGCGGGCATCACAGTCTTCATTAAGTCTATTATCCTACCTGGAAGATTAGCAATTAGGGGTTCGGGTTTTGCACCACCTGTTTGCTGACCATCCGTTGCAATGATAGCTGCCCAATCACCACTCAGGGCAACTGGATGATTCTCTCTACGAATTTTAGCCCAAATTGGTTGCGGAACTACATTTCCAAATAACATATCGATGTCTGCTAAGTTCATTATACAAGCCTCAACTGTTTGCGTCAGTTCTTTATAGTATCCAGCAGGGTTCTTACGCGGGTCTGGCAAGGCCTGCTTCACTGCTAGCACTTCGGCTCGCTTCCACGGAATGTGTATCCACACCCTTTGGAATTGCGCCGGAGCAGCTACAATACCATTAACATTGTCAGCTTGCACAGCTTCGCGCCAAATTGGAGGAACCTCCCTCATTGGATATTGGCGACTTAGCTTCGTCTTACCTTTCTCTAAATCTCTTGGTGAACGAAGAGATGGATCATTTCTAAAACTTAAGATCAGTTCCATCGCTTCTTCTATATTTTCACCTACTATCATTCCTGCAGCAAATTCTTTCTGAACCTTAATTAAGTCTTCTAAATTCGATTCAACATCATCTTCTTCTATCTCCTCACGTAACAGCGAGCACATCTCATCAAAGACATACCGTTGCGTTGGTTCCTTCCACTGCATAAATGTATCTAGCACGTCTCTCGTACTATATCTCCTACTCTTCGAAATCCATCTGAGAGCCGTGGAATCTAAAATTCCCCGTTCCTCAGTGCTTGGATGCTGACTGCGTCTCTGTACAGAGTCAGAAGTAGGAGTCTTAATTAGAGTTTTATAGAAAGGAGACAGAATGTTAGAAATAGAATCAGTGATTCTTCGACGAACAGAAAGTGGAGTCAACACACTCGCAGACGTAGAGAACACAGTAGAGGTAGGAACAGATAGCGGAACAGTAGGAGTATCGAGGAAGATACTTTGTGGAACAGTAGGTGTAAGCGAGACAGATACAGGTATAGAAGTCGGCAACCCAGGAGGAGGAGCCGTAGGAATATTCACATTAACCACAGGAGGTACAGGAGCTTGATTCTGAGGGGCAGGAGCAGGAATACCAGGTTGTCCAGCAACCGGCAATTGAACATTCGGTAAAGGTGGAGCCGTAGCACCTTGTGCATACGGTGGAGGTGACCGTAACAGATAAGACAACAGAGGATCGTTTTCGGGGTCCTCTAGTATCTTAGCTGTTTTCGATGGCAAGGCAGGATAGCATTTGTCAATCGCCAAATTATGCTCTCTAATGGCCACCTCTATGGCCTTCTCACACTCATTATCTTGCAGCTGCTTAGCCGCTTGCTCCAGAGTCAACTCTTCTTGCTCTTTCTGTTCTTTCTTTAACCTCTTCATTTCTCTCTGTTTGGATTCTTTTCGCCAGTAACGGAAAGAATCAAACATTGCCGGCCGGGCTTTCTTCCTAAACAATTTCGCTTCTAAATTATCAAGAATTTCGGGTTCAAAACTACCATGCAGTGGCCAACTAAGGACACCATCTTTCTCAGTGTATCGGACCCACACCTCATTATAAGATACAGGACCCACACCATGTTTACAGTACAAGTCATATAAGGGAGTCCCAATCGGAGGAACCAGACATGAGTCCTCCAATCGTGAGTCACTGTTGCAACCAAAACAAGACAACATACAGTTTCTCCGACTTACCATTTTCAGTCCGGAACACAAAAACAAACAAAACAAGAAACAGATATGTGCACCTGAACCAAGAACTTAGGCCTACCAAAACGAACTGATGTATCGATACCCAAACTAAACCAAACAGATTATCGTAACCAGAACAACCAGTGATAATCTTACGAAACCAAACCAAACCAAGAACCAAAAAGGATTTTAACAACCCTCACGAAGTAACCAACTAGCAACCACTAAATACTTAACTGAGGCACTGAAGACGTCACCAAGGAGAAACCCGTCACGTTTCGCTGTACTAAGGGCTGCACCTCGGGTCCAAGACAGGGCGACGGTCAAGGCAACGGCCCACTGCAGCCGTCCTGAACGGGAACCCTCATGGAAGAGAACTTCGGGCCACTTTTGCGATATGCCGGGATCGATGAAGTGGGGCGCCTCCCTCAGGAATCTTCACACGAAGCTTCTCAAACTCTTCAGGCTTTTGGACCGGTACCGAATGACGTCGCCCCACGTTGGGCGCCAATTGGAGTTCTGGACTTTTTGGTTCCGTCCAGAGGTGTCAGGGAACAACACCCAAAGACCCCGGAGTTCCACCTGTCTTGGTGCGCAAATGAACAGAAACACGGGCTTCTCGGTGGTGGCGTCAAAGACCAAAGGTTTATTACTGCAGGGACACAGAAGTCACAGAAACCACACATGGGCAGATTCTAGGAGCCTGTTCAATTTGTACAGAGAGGGTTGCTCCTTATATACAAAATTTTTAGCTGGGGGCGAATTCTTTACATGTAATACATTCTCGAAACCTTTGTGTCTAAAACAATAAATATTTGGCGTTACACAGGAACCATCGATAATATCTGATGCCAAACATTACGAAGAGGGGTTCCCACTAGTTCATCACAATCCCTTGTCAATATTGCATTCAAGAGCCGGACCGCCTCATCGTAAATTTCGTTGCCTCCCCCTAATAAAGATTCAGAAAGAAAGGAACGGAGCCAGGTGTGGAAGATAGAAAAGTGGGATAAGGGATGTTTGTGGGTTGTAAATGGGCAAGGCTACCGGCTTCGGCCGCCTAATCATGATCGGGACAATGGACGCGAAGACCAGTTTAGCAGGACTGGCCTCGGGCAGAGGAGGCAGCCTTTGTCGAGTCATGCAGCTACAGCGTGATCTGGTTTAAGGTGCACGTGTCATGAAAGAGGTGAATCTCCGGCTAAGGCTACGTGTCCTTAATTGAAATGAAGTGATCAGAGGTTATTGCGTATGTGAGGGCAAGAAACACAAAATGGCTGCCATGATCTAAGATGGATGCCGTGGGTAGATCAGAAATGTGTTCATAACAGGAGTACTCTTGCTCGTAGCATAGCGAAAACACCAGGATATGCTAAATGGATCATTTGCGGTTCGCTGATACCAATATTATGTATTTCCGACAACATTGAAAACACGGGTTCAAGTCATCACGGAACCTCACGTCTGTTACGTAGAGTTACTGAGGGGCCATCTTGAGTGTGAAAAACACCGTGTGAAGTAACCCGGACACATTTTCAGAATGTAAGGAAATATACATGTTAGGCGGTAGTAGAAGACAAACGAGAATAAAAATATAGTCATTTATCGGAACCGGAACCACAAATTATAGTACGAAAGTCTCTTCTAGACGAGTCTAAATCCAGTGATCAGTGTAAGAGGTACTTCGGAACGTTCAAATTGGGCATTTCACGCACCGGGTGGCACAGGTAAATAATCTACGGAGCTTCATGTGCTGCGAGAGCACGAAGACTGTATCCTTAAAAGTTAAAATTCAGGGAGAGTGGGTAAACTTTGTTGTGTGAGGAGCACAAATAAACAGAAAGAAGTCATTGGCACTTGTGAATATAAGGGGCAAAGTAGAGAGAAATTTTCATTAGTAGAGGCAAAATGTGTAATTTACCGCATCCTGAGCCATTAATGAAAGAAGAGGGAACAAGTATAGCGGATTGGGAAGAGAGGAAGGTTAGGTTTAAAAACGCATATCATTTTTCATATCCATTTTTGATGAGAAGGAAGAACCTATGAAAATAGAGAAAGAGGCGGAAATATGGACAAACAGTTTGGGAGCTGGTGGATGGAAAGAGAATATTAACAGAGAAAAGAGAAACTTTAAGGGAACTGACAGAAACGGTTGGCAAAAGGTCTGGCATGATTTAGTTGTACACTATAAGTGAGAAGGGAGTGCCAAAGTACAAGGGAACAAACCATACAGAGAAGAGGGAGATAACGAAATAGTGAGGAACAAAAGTGAAGCAAAACAGGTGTATACCATCAATAGAGGTGGAGAATTTAAGGGATCTATCGCGGATTCAGAGTCACATAGTACTGTAGTAGACAAATACAGGTGGAAGAGTGAATTGTCATTAACGCTAGGAAATGAATTTGAAGCAGCAGACACGGGTGAAAACTTTATCTTGAGAGGAAACGGAGAGATGGAGTGGTGCTACATGAAGAGAAGTACTAGGGGTAAGATTTATAATGCGGAAGAAGTGGTTGCTGTACCGGAAGGGGAGGAACGAAGGAAATTAAGTACAACGAAAAATCCCAATAGTTCTGAGCCCAGGAGAGGGTTGGCTGTAAACGACAGTAGTCAATTTACCAGGTTGGAGAGTTTGAGGGTGAACACGTATCCATCCTTAGACATTGAAGTAAGGACAAAAGGGGCTTGGAGGTATAAAAAAAAAAAAAAAAGAAACAGTCATTGTCAAATGCGAAAGAAAGCAGAATACGTCATTTGGAAAGGAGGTTGGAGAAAATATAAGGAAAATTTTAGGGAGAATTATCAGTGAACATGATGTTCTGGAAGTAAAAGAATTGGTTATTGAGGTAATGTGCGGGGTTACACATTCCACGAGAGTAGTGGAGGAACTTTGCAAACCAACCCGCCTCAAGGATGAGAAAGCATGGAGCTCTACGGCTCGGGTCAAATACAAGCTCAGGTCGAGTGAGAAATCTGTCCTTTACATGGACCTTGAAGAAGAAGTTTGTCAAAGAATGAGTGAGAATCCACTCAAAAACGTACCAGGCCAGCACTCAAAAGGTCCGGTTGGAAGTATCAGGTTGCTCCTAGAAGGCTGGAAAGAAGATGTGTTAGGGTTTACAGGAGACAAAGCCACATTCACAAGGTGAACCCAGGGGACGAAGTCGGAGGAAAGTCTAGTCCCTGAAGAAGCATGTACAGAAGGAAGTACGAGAAGCTCAGGCACAGCATGCCACAAGAGAAGTTATGCTAGACCCAACGCTTATGAGGTCAATGAGAAGGAAATTGGTCGTAGGCGCAGGGTTAGAAGCAGTGTAACATGGTCCAGGAAATTTCCGAGAAAAATAAATAAATAAATAAATAAAGAATTCTAAGGGGTTGTCACTCTCCAGCAGGGTGAGGTGGTACGAGAGATTGAGGACTAGAGCACGTCAGCAGAGTAATTGTTCGGGCCGCAGGGCTTTAGAGGAGTTAAGGAGAGAGTACTAATAGGCACCCGTACCCTTTCTAACCCACAACATAAACTAAACAGGGAAGGGACTTAAGCTTATATGAACGGAGGGGAGAGCAAAGTTTCTTGCTCTCAACTTCATCAATCGCATCTTATTGGTCAGATCAGTCATCCATTCCGTGGAAGAGACAAAGCGTGGCCAGGGAACACACGGAACAAACAATCTTGACTCACAGCAACTCCGCCGCAGAAAGTGGAAGTGGTCATTGCCACACGGATGGGGTTAGCTAATGCAGAAAACGACTCGGAGGAATGTAATCTTTTCCCGTGACAACAGGGTCATTCAAATAACAGACTCATGTAGAACAAGCATCGCTGATCTTATCGGACATGCACTTTCTTTGTTGTTTTTTTTCTCATATTCAAGGAAATGTGTAACGTGTGCACCCCTGTCTCCTGGTTTGGGGTCCAGGACTCAGCTTCTTTTCATTCTAAGTGGTAGGGTTTAAGGGGTTTTGGAGTCAGTCTTGGCCGCGTCATGAATAGTATCTTTTAGCAGTAGTTGGGGCATCTAGACCAGGCAGTACCCTTCACCAACAGATGTATCCAGAGGGTAAAGGGGATTTAGTGTCAGCTCCCGGTTGGTAGGAAAGGAGGGCAGAGAAGTTATAGTCTCAGGTTACCCCTCACCCCCTCCTGCTTACACTTCCCCGTCCTGGCAAAGACAGTTCTTCTTGTTTTAAGGGGCATCCTGCCAGCTTTGGTAGAGATTATGGGATTATCCCTTCAGGTAGACCCAGGGTTTTATCCTGGGCCAGGGTCTTCCTTTCATGACCCTCTGTTGTGCTTCTCTTCGCACACGTTTATACCTCTTCCTCCTCCGTTCACCTGTCTTTCCCTCCCTCTCACCTTCTCTCTCTCTCTCTCTGCTTCCTCTCCCTTCTCCTTGTCTCTCCTGCCCTCTTTTCCCTCCCTTCGTGGTTCCCCTAGGGAGGATGATGTGTTGTAACTTATCATTTGGTCCCTTCCACCACTTCCTTATTCCCCCCTGCCTCCCTTCCACTTGGTATGGCCCGTACTGTCCCCTGAAGGCTGCAGTAGAATGTTGGGTTGTTTTTATCCTGTCAAGCTGGGGGCACCTATGTTAAATAGAACTTAATAAATGTTCTTGAATCTATTATTGTGCGGACTTACATTACTACAGAGTGCTTTCATTATTGATAGATTCATAATTAAAGAGAAGCTAGTCTTTATAGCAAAAGCGCAATGCCTCTGATATAACTACTTACATTGTTACATGTGCATTTACAGCATACAAATGTTCACATATTTGCTTTACCCTGAGTCATCTAAAATATAGATATCAGATAATAGTATAACTTTAAATAGAATCCTTAGACTCTACTCCCTAAGATTTTATGGCCCATATGTACAAAGCTTCCTTAAATAGTGACTCAGTGGGATTCGCTATATAAGAAATGCAAAAGGGTATGTACTAAATTTGCGATTCCCTAATAGCAATTCCAACAAAGTAGGAATCGCTAATAGGGAATTACAAATAGGAAATGCCATCACATTCCCGCCTATGGGATAAATAGGAAATGGTTTGCACTTCCTAAATTGTGTTTTTCTAATAGGAATCGCAATTTAAGATATGCAAAGCCAAGGGTGCCTCTGGGTTTAAGCCCCTCCCCCCCGTGGCACCCCGAATTTTCAGGTGCACATGTAAGTGCACATGTGCCCCAGGGGCATATCAGCGCTTCATGTCACATTAAAAAATGCTTTTTTAAATGCATTTTTTAATTTTGCACATGGTTAACATCGGCTTAAAGTTGATGGTAATAGCATTGTCTAAATTGCCAATTCGCATTTAGGAAATGCTGCCTACATGTGCCTTAGGAATCGCAAATAGGTATTCTTTATTTTCGATTCATAAATCGCTGTTGCAATTTGTGATTTCTACCAAGTAGAAATAGCAAATTGTGACCAGTTTTGGCCCTTTGTATGTTTGAAATGGCCATTTAGCATTTTTGAACAGGACGAAATAGCGATTTGGCCAGTTAAGAAATGCTAAATCGGTTTGTACATCTGGGCCTATATGTTATGCAGACATCATCTTTCAAACCCCCCTCCTCACAGGTGTTGAATAAATTGGAACACATTTTAGAAGACTTCATTTGGGCAAGTAAGAAAGCATGCATAGCTAAACAACAGGCTTACTTATCCCTAGCGAGGGTGGCTTCGGGATCCCCCACCTCACTGTGTAGTTGCAAGCCTCAGCAAGGCCCACCAGTGCAAGGGGTTCGCCCTTCTCTGCACAAAGTCCTCAGACCATATAGGAAGAAGTTGCCACAGAAACTGGAATAGAAAAGGTAACCTTTATTATACCTCATGAGGTGGTGGTACGGTTCAAACAGTACTGTCCGGTATTGTAAGAAGTAGCACCACGAGCTAAAAGACCATGGTCCTTTTATACCCATACAGGGGCTCAAAAGAAGGCGGTACAAACACAGAAGCGAGTTTTATGTACATATAATGTAATATAGTAAGGCACAATCGATAAGTTGGAGGAGCTAACGGTTTTGGGAACCAGTAAACACATTCCTGTCTGGTACTAATCACTAACAGCTGTAGACCCTACTGGGCATGCGCGAAAGTGGGAGATGCTAAATATAACTCATTGCCGGGCAGATTTCAAGCGTAGTTAACAGGAAGATAGGACAAAGCAGATGGTGGGCACGTGGCAGCAAGTAGCAAACAAAATGGCTGCCATGAATACAAGATGGAGTCCACTAAATGTCACGATACTAGCTAAAACTGAGATGTCTTCTGCTAATGCTTAATCTAAGCGCTGTCTAACTACAACAGACGACCCTTTCAGCATTAGCTGAAGACATTTGCTTTTCTGGGATGATCTAAATATTCATCCTGTATATTTATACTCATTATTTCAGCTATTTCCTTATCTAACATGTGTTGTGCTTTCATTTCTGTAACATCCTTCTTGACTGGTATACAAGTAGTAATACACATGGAGCAAAGCATTGGGCCACAATGAATACACATACAGCATGTGAACAATATTGCAATTACAATACACAGAATAGTCAGTAGTTTCAGACCCCAAACAGAGACTAGAGCCCACAACCATCCGGCAAAAGTCCAGGTACCAGTTTCCGTATAAATTTCTGTAGCAATTTTATGTAGTTTAAATATTGCATCATATACTGAAGGCAAATTATCGGGAATAAAGACACAGCAACTACTACCGATAATGCGACATGCACCACCTCGATCAGCTAACATCACGTCTAACACCATACGATTTTGGAGCGCTACAATCCTTGCAATTTGTAGTTCCTCAGTAATATTTCCAAGTGCCGTAGCTTTCTGATTGGTAACAGCTTCTACAACCCTAGTTAATCGTCTCACTTTCCTACTATTGAATGCAGCACCTAAAAAAGAGAACAAACCTAAATTAAAATCGACATATTGTTGTAGACTAGTATCTGTTTGGCCTACTTCATCAGCACTTATTGTCGTCTTGTATCTATTCTTAGTAATGTCATTAAACAGTTTAAAATCTCGATGAAATGATGCAGGTGCCAAAAATACAGGAGGTAATAAAAAAGATACAGAACATATACCCGACTACCCAACTGGTAGTCGATAATATCCATAACTGCCACACACAAATTATGTGCTTGTGAAGCTACAAAAGAACTATTGTTCACACCCTCAATATCTAGAATCACAATACAATCACTTATTCCCACTTGAATTTGTCCAATACTTTGTACACATAAGCCTGCTTTAGTCTTTGTAACAGTAATCACAAATTGTTCATTTTCGGCAGAGTCTCTTATGTTGGTGAAGACATATGGCGTGGAAATATTGTCCGGTGGGTATTCCTCCCATTCGAATTTAGTTCCATTAGCTTGGGGATACCCATCTTTGTCTTGATAACACACTTTATTAAGGCGAAAAAGAAGTCCGCCCACGGTACGCCTTCTCGATGCAAACAAGAGCGCATACCAGGCTTGGCAAGAACCATTATGTGAGAAAGGAAGGGGAATAAAAGGTGTTCCTCCTTTCTTTTGATGCACAGGTATCATTCCACATACCCAACAGTTGGTAGTGTTTGTGGCATTATGAGTATGATGCAACATCTGAACAAAAGTGTTATTGAGATAAGATCGACGACGCTTCGGCTCATGATACGAAGGGTAAAATAGTGATGGTCGTCTGGGACTGGAGTAGTAGCAACAAAAATTTTACGAGCAGGGGCCATCTTCTCGATAGACCAAGTGATTACTGCCATAATCATCAAAACAGCAACAAATCCTATTGCACCAATAATCATTTTCTTATTCATTTTAGCAATAGTGAAAATCAATTCTTTCCAGAAACTGAAAAAAAACAACTGTTGGAGGTCTTACCCCTGGGCAGCCGCTGATTTCTTTACTACGGGCCAAGATGGGTGTCACTACACTAATGTATGGCTGATCTCCCCCCCTTGCCATATTGGCTCTCTGTTTCCACTAACCCAGGGCAGCTATACTAACTTTCTCAAGCACTGCAGATTCTTACCTCAGTCTCAAATGGTATCGCGATGCTCCAGGAATCGTTTGGTCCGGGAAGAACTCAGCAGATTCGTCAGGTGATACAGCTTGGCCTTTCTCCGTATTCAGGATCTCTCGATGATCGGTCAGCACAGCAGGTTCCACCAAGGTAGGCAATACTTTCTTGCAGTGAGTACTATGCACCCAATTTTTCCGATTCGTCACTCAAACTGCTGTTCTTGTGGCCAAGAGCACCTGCTCTGGCCCTCGCCACCTCGGGTTTCAGGCTGCTCGATCTTTCAAAAGACTTTATCATAACCTGGTCACCAGGTCGGAGTTCAAGGCCTTCACCTGTAGATCTGTCAGGAAGTGCTTCTCGAACCTGTTGATGAATAGAAACCAAGCTATCAGTTAACTGTGCCAAATAGTCATTCATCAGGACATCAGGATCCTTCTACGTACCCAACAGGAAACTCCGCTCCGCCGACCTGTCCCTGGCCACCGTCCCACGCATTCACAGAACCACTTCCGGGGGCAGATCCTTCTCCCACTGCACCACCAAGTCCTGGTATGCCCTCCCTCTCCTTCTACAGTAGACCACAGAGCTCCCAGCCTTCAGAAGACTGCTCAGACCTGGCTCTTCGACCACTAGCAGCAGCCCCTCCCCCACCGCCTTGAGACCCTAGCGGGTAAGTAGTGCGCTCTACAAATTCTTGATTGATTGATTGAAGGTACATTATATACAGAACTCGGTTTCGGAACTCCCAAAATATTCATTGGCCTCCCAAACACAATCTCATAGCGAGTAAGGCCTGTTCGAGAATGTGGTACTGATCTAATGGACAACAATGCCAGTGGCAACGCATCTGGCCAAGTCAAAAATGTGGAAGCCTGTATTTTCGCTATTTTCAGCTTCAGAGTAGCGTCATACCTTTCCACCAATCCTACTGCTCATTTTAATTGTTAAATCAAGGTCAGCGTTCCACACTCTGCTGCACGGTCCCACCCACTCCCTCTTAAAAGGGATTGCACCGAGCGGACGTGCACAGATTATCACAACTAATGCACGGAAAGGTAACTCCGCTCGCCAGGAGCTTGTGAGAGATGCTTTTTTAACTTCCAGTCAAAAGGAACTGCTCATTTTAATTGTTAAAGCCAGGCTCTGGCTTGGCTCTTTATGTTAACAGCGACTCGGTCTGTATTTTAAAACTAAAATTACCAAAGCGCAGCTTGCACATATATACCTCTAGCGTCCTGGTGTCCCCCTGGTCCTTCACAGCTTGTGCCGATTGAAAGGAAGGGCTATACACCATCTTGGACCGCCAAGGCTCACTCACTTCCTGTGTGGAAAGCAAGGTCAGCGTTCCACACTGCTGCACGGTCCTGCCCACTCCCTCTCAAAGGGTTTGCGCCAAGCGGACGAGTGCAGTGGAGCGCCGAAGGCCGCCAAAGGCAAGCCTGTCTGCGCCCGTCCGCGCCTGACCGTCGCCAGTCCCCAGTTACCCTGTCCTTTTCATCTCTGCTCTTCTTTGGCTGCCTATTATCACCTGCAGATGGCCTTAATACAATAGACAAGTCAGGAGCTTCACTCCTTCAATACAGCTCCCCGCCCTGGACATAGCTATGCCCCAGACCAGGAACACCCCTCTCCCAGACGACATTCTCTAATCAATCCCGACAAACCCTCACCGAAACTAATCTGTTTGTACTGTAATGCTCGGTCCTTCCCGAAGCACACCTTAGAAATATGGTCACTACTAGATTGCGAAAAACCAAACATATTTCTTGTGACTGAAGCCTGGCTCCATGACTCCTGTTCACCTGACATCGCTGTAGTCATGCCTCCTGACTACAGGATATTTAGACTGGACTGAGTCGGGAAAAGAGGCGGTGGCACTGCAATCATTTATAGGACAAACATCTCACTACATGTTATTGAGACCTTCTTGGACAATTGGGGCAAATTGTGTATCGTCTCCCTCGTGACAGGGACTAATGAGCTATGGAAAATTGCCCTTCTCTACAGACCCCCCGGCACCAAAACCAATTTCGCCAACAAACTCACGGAGACATTAGCCCCTCACACCCTTGCCTCCGGCAACTTTATCCTGGTAGGGGATTTTAACTTTCACGCTGAATTGATCCAAGTTCCTCACACCTGTGACCTCATTACCAGTATTAACTTACTAGGTCTAAACATGCTAGCAACTGGCCCCACTCACATAGCAGGTCATACATTAGATCTCCTTTTCACAAACACATCCAAATTGGTAGTCGATCAAACACTCCTATGGTCTGACCACTTTGTCTTTAGGTTCTTAATTTACACCAACGCAACACAACCAGTTAAAAACCACGTGAAATGGAGCAGGCCTTGGAACAAGATCAACATCGAATCCTTCACCACCCACTTCTCTCCCCCGTCCATCAATATATGCTTTGATCCTAATAAAGCAGCAGCCGCCCTAGAACATGCTATTTCCTCCACCTCAGACTTAATTGCCCCCAAAAAGGTATCGAAAGGGTCTTACAAACTCTCTCCATGGTTCACCCCAGACTTAGACAAAACCAAAAAGGTGGCAAGAGCTGCCGAACGCAAAAGGCGACTAACTAAGGATCCAACATATAGACAAAATGACAAAACTGAACACAGACATTACATGAATGAGATTGCTGCAGCTAAAAGAACCCACTTGGGGAACAGGATAAATCTGGCAGCCAACTCACACAAAGAACTATACAAAATAATTAAAGATTTTACAAACCCTCCGGCCTGCCAGCCCCCACCTGTTGAATCCCAGGACTGGGCCAACACCCTCTCTTCCTATTTTCAGGATAAAATTAACACCATTCATGAAACCTTCCCCAAGATAATCAACGCACTGGCAACAAACTCACCCCCTAACCAGGCTGACTCGTCCCCTCCTCCACGTGCCGTTGTCCTCAAAGAATTCCTGCCATTCTCAGAAATTGAAGTTGCTCACTCACTGAAAAAAATCAAATCTGGATCCCCCACTGACCCTACCTCTTCTCAAGTTCTTGCTAAAATTGCACCTGCACTAATCACCGATCTCACAAAAACCCTCAATCTCTCAATATCCCATTCCTCTGTTCCCTCTCACTGGAAACAGGCCATCATAAGTCCGATCCTAAAGAAACCCACTACCGGCCCCAAACTCCCATCCAACTACCGCCCGATCTCCCTCTTACCAATATTTGGAAAAATCATGGAAACCCTAATTACCAAGCAACTGTGTAAACACCTAGAGGGCAACCAGCTGCTTGACTCATCTCAGTCTGGTTTCAGGGCACACCACTGCACTGAAACAGCATTGATTGAGATTGTGGATAATATCAGGCTGACACTCGATGCAGGACAGTCTGCCATCCTGGGCCTGCTCCATCTCTCGGCGGCCTTCGACACCATCTCTCACAGCATTCTCTTAGAGCGTCTGCTGGAGATGGGTGTCGAAGGTCGAGCCCTACTCTGGATCAAAAGCTACCTACCCGAATGGGGCTAAAAGGTGCAAATTGGACCCTTCCCCTCAAATAGCCAAGTTAACGATAAGGGGGGGCCCCAGGGATCAATTTTGAGCCCCACTCTGTTTAATTTATATGTACCCCCCTTAGCACAAGTAATAAGGGCGCATGGCGTCGACACAGTGTCCTATGCGGACGACACACAGCTACTGATCACCCTAGGCTCTGACCCCTTCGATACCAAGCTGAGATTCCAGCATTGCATGATCTCTATCAAGGACTGGATGACGAAGAACTTCTTAATGCTCAAAGTCGGTAAAACCGAGATCGTGCTTTTTGGAAACGCCCACAAACACTGGACTGATGAATGGTGGCCTCCATCACTAGGACCCTGACCCACTCCCAAGACCTCGGTTCGCAACTTGGGAGAGACAATTGATGACAAACTGTCCATGGCCAGTCATGTCAGCAAGATTATGCACTCAATCTTCGGGCTGATGCATAGCCTCAAAAAAGAATTCAAATGGATACCCCTTCCCTCTCGTATGCCCCTAGTCCAAGGCCTAATAATTAGCCGGTTGGATTATGGTAATACTCTACTTGCATCCATCAATGAGAGTCTCCTTGCTAAATTCCAGGTCCTACAAAACAACGCAGCCAGAATGGTTCTTTATCTCCCTTCCCACTCCCCATCCGTGCCCAATCTCAGAACTCTTCACTGGCTCTCCGCCAGAAACCGCATACACTTCAAAATCTGCTGTCTAGTCCACAAAACCATCAATGGACAAGGTCCCAAATACCTAGAGAAGAAACTTGTAAACCATTGTCCAGTCAGATCCCTTCGGTCCACCAACAAATGTTTCCTCACCGTTCCCACAGTTCGCACGGTCAGAAATGGTGATAGGTCCTTTTCCAAATTAGCCCCTGATGCCTGGAATGCCCTCCCCCTAAACATAAGGACCGAATCCAACCACTTGAGATTTCGAAGACTCCTAAAAACATGGCTCTTTTAGCTATCTGGTGTACTGGTTCTCCTTTCTAGCATCTGCAAGCGCTCTGAGACCTAAAGGTGATTTTTGCGCTATATAAACACAAATACAATACAATACAATCCAATACAATTGCGGGTGGAACACCGCATGGAGCTTCTGTTTAATCCCTAATCCTTTCAGGACATATTTAGTAACTTCCCCAACAAAATTAGGTCCGTTATCATTCCTTAAAAATTTGTAAACACCAAACCTAGGGAAAAATTCTTTCAACAACACCTTAGCTGTAGTGATAGCAGTATTGTCCTTTGTGGGGTACGCCTCAATCCATTTAGTAAAGGCACAGACCACCACCAAGACATACTTTAGGTTGTTGCAATGCTCAAACTGAATGTAATCCATTTGCAAAACTTCAAAACGTGGAATTGGTGTAGCAAACCCTCCTGCAAGAGTTTGTGGCCCTTTTCCAGGATTGTATTGTAAACAGATCAAACAAGACTGTACTACTCTCTTAGCTGTGTTAGCAATTTCTGGATGCTCCCAAACTTGCGTAAGCAATTTCGTTATTACTGAAGCTCCAACATGTGCTAGCCCATGTGCCATCTGAACCATAGGTTGTACAAAGGCTGTAGGCAGTTTCACCGATCCATCTGTTTATTCCGCCAGCAACCCTCATCATCCAACTCTCCTTCTTAAGACCACTGTTCACGTTCTTTCACAGATGCAGATTTCTGTATCTCTAGTACTTCTTGTCTAGCATCATGCCAACGTTCAGCTTGTGACTTCACTACATACATGGGAGTAGTGCTTCGCTGCATCGCAGTCTCACGTGCTACGCGGTCTGCAAAGGCATTACCTTGTCAAACCTTATCAGTCACTTTCTTATGTGCACTACAATTCACAATAGTTATTTTCTTTGGGTATGTCAGTGCAGTCAAAAGATTATGCACTAGTTCTCCATGCATTATTTGCATCCCGTGGGATGTAAGAATGCCTCTTTCCTTCCAGAGCAGACCAAAATCATGCGCCACTCCAAAAGCATATTGGCTATCTGTATAAATGTTCACACATAAATCAATACTAAGCTCACATGCTCGTGTCAAAGCTATCAATTCAGCTGCTTGAGCTGATTTCTGTGGTATGCGAGCTGTCTCCACTACTGTGTGAATTGTAGTAATTGCATATGCAGCAGAGGTCGTACCATCTGGCAATTTCAAACAAGACCCATCAACCCACAGTTCCCCATCCACATCTGGAAGGGGCGTATCCTACAAATCAATGCGACCCTTTGTCTGTTCTTCAGTAAGGAATATGGAATCATGTGATTCTTGCGACTGAGGCACTGGATACGGCAACAAAGTAGCTGGGTTTAGGGTTGCACATCTCTTCAATGTAATGTGAGGAGCTAGCAATGTCAGTTCATATCCTGTCAGACGAGCGCTAGTTAAGTGCTGCATCTTTGTTTGATTTAAAAGGGCATCAACTGCATGAGGTACCAGCACCAACAGCTTATGTGACAAAACTATCCCTTCACTCTGACGTATTGACACAGCTGTTGCCGCAACTGAACGAAAACACCCAGGCAACGCTCGGGCAACAGGATCAAGTACTGCTGAAAAATATGCACAAGGACGTTGCTTTTCGCCATGTGTCTGAACTAAAACTGACAATGCACATCCATCTTTCTCATGCACCTAAAGTGTAAAAGGTTTCGCATAATCTGGAGTACCTAACACTGGTGCTGAACAAAGGGCTTGTAGGATCTGCCAAAAAGCAGTCCCACATTCATCTGTCCATGGAAGGGGTATTGGAGTATCTTTTGTCAAAAGTGCTAGCAAAGGTTTAACAATGTATGAAAACCCCAATATCCATTGCCTACAAAAGGAAGTAAGACCAAGAAATGCACGCACTTCTTTCCGAGTTGAGGGTACTGGTGTGTCTAAAATTGCCTGAATATGATCTGATGTGAGTGCACGTCCCTCCTTAGACAAAAGGTGACCTAAATAGGTTAACTTTGGTCTACAATATTGCAGTTTCTTTCGTGATACTTTATGATGATGTGAAGCAAGAAAAGAAAGCAAGGATAAAGTGCATTTTCCACATTGTTCAGGGGTATCGGCTGCCAACAAGATATCATCGACATATTGTATGAGAGCCACACCTTGAGACAAAACAAAATAATCAAATTGTCTTTTCAATGCTTGACAATAAATGCTGGGACTCTCAGTATAGCCTTGAGGAACTCTACAAAATCTATACAATCGATTATTCAAAGTGAAACCGAACAAATGTCGGCTATCAGGATGAATAGGGATTGAAAAGAAAGCGTTCTTCAAGACTATCACAGAGAACGCAGTTGCAGTCGGGGAAACCAAAGTAAGAAGTGTCGTAATCTCAGAAACCACAGGGTCCTGTGGTACTACAATCTTGTTTACCTCTCTCAGGTCTATGATAAATCTATAGACCCTAGTGTCAGTATCTTTTTTCAGAATAGGAAGAATCGGGCTGTTACAAACATTAAATGAAACTTCCTCAACAACTCCAACTTGAATGAGATCATGTACAATTTGTATGAGTGCTTCTTCACCCTCCTGTGAAATTCTATATTGAGGCAAACGTGGCAACACAGCCCCCTCCTTAACAGTAATATGTACCGGTGGGATAACCATTTGATAACCATTTGACCCACATCAGTATCTGAGGTGGCCCACAAAGTTTTAGGGAGTGAAGCCAATGCAATATCCTCTTTGACAAGACAAGGTCTTTCAATCACAGGATAATTATCGTTCAAAATAACACGCACTCCTTCAGGAGAACATCGTATTGTAGCCCTGAAATGCTTGAGCACATCAAGACACACAATATTGTCTGGTGTGTTGGGAGAAATCAGAAATGGACATGGAGCACTGAATTTATCGACATGGAATGCAAGTGGTTGAGACAATGGGCTAAGAAAAGGTGTCCATCGAAACCCATCGATGTAATAGTTACGCCAGACAGGGGAACCAATTATTTAGACAAGGCGCTACGAATAGCTCCTGTATCAACCAGAAACTGATCAGTAGAACCCAGAACATGTGCTGTAACATAAGAACGCGTCTGATCTACTGGAACTTCAACTGATTCCTTACCCCATCCTAGGCAATCCTATGCATAAGCAGAATCCTGAAAATCAGGCTGCACATAATCAGACATCTGATATAGATTTTGTCTATCAAAAGTGTTAAACCCATCCTGCGCTCGTACATTAGTATCAAACCTAGCGCGATCGTTCGTATTTCCCCTAGGCCCTGAATATCATGAGCGATTTCTCATTTGTCCCCGACCTCGTGAATACTGCTGAGAACGCAATACTGGACAATCAGCTGCCCAATGCCCGAATTTCCTATAATACGTACATTGATTAATAGACAAATTTGAACGAGTGTGAGAAGAACCATAAAATCCACTTCCGCCTCTATCATTGGTGCAGAGTAGTAATATCGACGTAGAAATATCGTCTGATATTAATATCTCCGCAGAAATATCGAGTGGAACAAATATCGACAACAAAAATATAGTTTGACCAGAATATCGACTGACAGGTAAGTAATATTGATAACAATCATATAGTTGTAATAAATATCGTTTACAAAAATAGTTTACAAAAATATTGATTTATTAATAATGTTATGTATTTTAGTGTTTTAAATGAGAAATGTTTGTTATTTTATTATGTTTTGGAATAGTATTAGTTATTAATGTTTTTTATGTTTAATTTTGTGTTATTACTTCTGTAGCGGGTTGTGGGTTTATAGGGGAATAGGGTGGGAAGTAATTTAATGATATAAAATTAATTGATTAATTAATGTGTTAATTAATTAATAATAGTGTAATAATTAATTTCAATTAGTCAATTAATAATTAATAATGTTAATTGTTTAATTAATTGTAGGTGTGTGTTGGGAAGTTCATATGTGTAAATGGGGTGAAGGGTGGTAAATATATAATTAATTTATTATTGATTAATTAATAAAATAAATTAATTAATAACCATTAATTCATTAGTAATTATTTATTGTAAATGTGTTATTAAATGTAGGTGTATGTTGTGGTGTTTTTAAGTGTATATGGTGTGAAAGCTGGTAATTAATTAATTAATTAATAAAAAATACATTAATTTTCATTAATTAATTAGTAAATATTAAATGTAATTGTGTTTTTAATTTTAGGTGTGTGTGGTGGATGTTATAGTTTTAAATAATGTGTAATTAATTAATTTTTGTTATCTTTGTTAATAATAATATATTTAAATGTATATATTAATTATGTTTATATTGGAAATGTAATAAAAAAAATAAATGTGATAGTTTTTTTATTGTTTTGTGTTCCAACACTTTCCTTACTATTGTACTCACTGGAGTGGGAATAGTCATTTTTACCACTACGCTATCCAGTGCTTTTCCTACTGTTGCACTGTCTGGAGTGGGAATAATAATTTTTACCCCTACGCTATCCAGCGCTTTTCCTACTGTTGCACTGTCTGGAGTGGGAATAGTAATTTTTACCCCTACGCGATCCAGCGCTTTCCCTACTGTTGCACTCTTTGGAGTGGGAATAGTAATTTTTACCCCTACGCTATACAGCGCTTTCCCTACTGTTGCACCCTCTGGAGTGGGAGTAGTAATTTTTACCCCTACGCTATCCAACATTTTCCCTACTAATGCACTCTCTGGAGTGGGAATAGTAATTTTTACTCCTACGCTATCCAACGCTTTCCCTACTGGTGCACTCACTGGAGTGGGAATAGTACGTTTTTACCCCTACGCTATCCAACGCTTTCCCTACTGTTGCACCCTTTGGTGTGGGAATAGTAACTTTTACCCCTACGCTATCCAGCGCTTTCCCTACTGTTGCAACCTCTGGTGTGGGAATAGTAATTTTTACCCCTATGCTATCCAGCGCTTTCCCTACTGTTGCACCCTCTGGAGTGGAAATAGTAATTTTTACCCCTACGCTATCCAATGCTTTTCCTACTGTTGCACTCTTTGGAGTGGGAATAGTAATTTTTACCCCTTCGCTATCAAATGTTTTCACTACTAATGTTTGTATTTTGTTTTTAAATGTATGTATTATTATTTTTTAATACTTTAATGTGTTAATTAAATATAGAATATTATTTTTTATTCATAATGTTTTATATATGTGTTTATTTTATTTTTATATAATTATTAAAGTTTATAAATTAAATAAAGATAATAAGAAAATGTAAATAAGAAAATATATGTATATGTACACATTTATTGTGTTTATATTAATTAAATTAAGTTTATTTGTTATAATTAGTTGAAATATAAATGTAAAATAATTTATTTTGTTAATAATATTAATATTATTTAATTATTTAATTTAAGTTATATTATTTTTTAATGTCGATATTTTTTACATCTATATTTTTTACATCGATATTTTAGAGGCGATATTGTTGTACTTACCTGTTTAAGTATAGGGATTCGATATTTTTGTAGTCGATATTTTTACATCTATATTTTTGTTAACTATATTTTTGTTATCAATATTTAGGTATGGAACCCTATCATTACCTTTTGAAGGAGGACCATAAGCTTGAGCCAGCATAACCTTTGTTTTTAATTCCTCAGACTTCTTGTCCTCACTACCTTTCGCTTCTAATTCCTGTTGTTCATAATATTGAGCCATAGTCAAAACAGATACTGGAGAAGATGTAGTCCAAGAGCTTTCACTGGCTTTTAAATGGCTAGGTATCCCTGGTAACAAATTTGTAACATATTTATCAACAAAGAGATGTCTGCCCGTATCATCTGTCAGTGACTGACCCCTAAAATCATGAAATGCTTCCTCGAAGCGTGTAAAGAAATCAGAAACTGATTCATCTACCTTTTGCTCACATGATGCTAGAACAGTCCAATATATCTTTGTAGGGGGAATAATCATTTTTAACTTAACCAATATAGCTGCAGGAAGATCTAGTATCAACTGACACAGCTTTTGAGCAGGTTCCCTTTCCTCATCCATTTGCTCTAAATCTTTCCATCCCGCTCCAAAAGTTACATGATCATCATCTTTACGAACGGTCCTTCACATATCCGGCGGTAATATCAATCCAAAATATAAATCAATATCACACAGGGTCATAGTGCAAAAGCTAATGGCTCCCTCAACTTCCTCATAAAAAGCGGTTGGATTTTTCTGCGAGTCAGGTAATGCTGTTTTAAGTGCCATCACATCTGCCCTATTCGAAGGGGTATACACCCAATTATAGATAGAATAACCTTTAGCATCAATAGAACTTCTATCATCACTCGTACCCGCTCCTTTAGAAGGAACATACAAAGGCGAGGCTTCCTGCATAGGTTTCGCATGAACTGTCTTATCTGTTCCGAAGATAGAAGCTTGAGACCCTCTGGTCTGAGATGTCCGTGCAGCTGCAGTTGCAGTCTTTTTCCCCTCCCACAAGCGAACCGCCTCAGTTCATAGTTTAACCAAACGCCTGATCGCATCAGTCACCTGGGAGAGAATAAAAAGACCATTACGCATTTGCTTATAATCAGATGCTATATCATCAGGCTCCAAGTTTGTAGAATATTTCCGAAATAATTCCATGGCAAACACCTCAGTAAAATACAACTGCTCCCTTTCCTGCCACCCTTTCATGCTATCTAAAAGTTTGGAAGCAGGAGCAGTGCTACGTTGTGCTTTACGAGCGGCCTGTCTGAGTTCGGACGAACGCTCAGCGGACAACATAGAACGGGTGTCTCGCATCCTTTGTTGCTCTGACCCGGAATCCTCATCGTCTTCAGACGGAGCAGACGGAACGGCATACGGAGGTGGAGGGCGATCTAGTAACAAAAAATCATCTTGCGGTTTATTAAGGACAGGATAGAGAGGTTGTCGACCAGCGTATTGGCCAGATACCTGTAATCTGTGTTCTTTCTCTTCTCTCTCTTTCAATTCTTTCACTTCTTTCTTTCTCATTTCCAATGCTTTCTCATACACATTCTTCCATTGCTCTTTCTCAATCAGGGCTTGCTCACGCTTCGGTCGTTCACGCACTTCTTTCTCCCACATACGCACACAATCAAACATATCACGTCTAGACTTCCGCTCAAACATACATTGTTCCACATACTCAATCTTTCGCAAATCAAATGACCCATGTATGGGCCAACGTAACTCAGGATCCTTACGATTGTATTTATTCCACAATGTGCTGTACATTGTAGAAGAAAAACTGTATTTAACATGCATATCTCTATTAGGCGTCCCCTTTGGAGGAGCCTCTTGCGATTCTTCAAGTCTCAAATTGGCACCACTACAAAAGCAACACATCCAACGAAGTGCGCTAAAAACAGGCATGCCAGAAATAGTGCAGAATATGTAGTTTTATAATCAAAGTAGCACTTAAAAGTACTTCCAGTACGATGTGCCGTTCAAATCTAAATCAAATTGGAGAAAAATCTCCACATTACTTGCCTATATGAATTGCAACTCATATATGAAATACAAAGATACAAATATGACTAGTCTTTCCAAACAAATATGCCACAGTAAGTGTTCCTAGAACTACTTTACCAAACAAGGGCACCCAAAACCCATAGCAAGTGCCGAAAAACGGATCTTACCACTCACAGGGCGCCCAGATTCCAACTGCCAAGTTCTAAATTCGACCAAACGGTCACTGCATGGCGAATCAACAGAATAGATCTCAGTCGAGGACCAGCGCCACCCGGATGGTCAGATCAAAAAGAAGGGAAAAACACCTTGGTTTGCCAAGACTCGGGTCTCCTCGGGCAATGATCGTCCACAGCGAGATCCCAATCCTTCGTCGCGAAACTCCTTCGGGCATCCGAGTCGTCGATGAGCCCCACGTGTCGGGCGTCAATTTGTAGTAGCGAGCCTCAGCAAGGCCCAACTGTGCAAGGGGTTCGCCCTTCTCTGCACAAAGTCCACAGACCATATAAGAAGAAGTTGGCACAGCAACTGGAATAGAAAAGGTAACGTTTATTACACCTCATGAGGTGGTGCTACGGTTCAAACAGTACCCTCCGGTATTGCGAGAAGTAGCACCCCGAACTAAAAGACCATGGTCCCTTTATACCCACACAAGGGCACAAAAGAAGGCGGTACAAACACAGAAGCGAGTTTTATGTACATATAAGGTAATATAGAAAGGCACAATCGATAAGTGGGAGGAGCTAACAGTTTTGGGAACTAGTAAACACATTCCTGTCTGGTACTAATTACTAACAGCTGTAGACCCTATTGGGCATGCGCGAAAGTGGGGGATGCTAAATATAACTCGTTGCCGGGCAGATTTCAAGCGCAGTTAACAGGAAGATAGGACAAAGCACATGGTCGGCACGTGGCAGCATGTAGGAAAGAAAATGGCTGCTATGAATACAAGATGGAGTCCGCTAAATGTCACGATAATAGCTAAAACTGAGATGTCTTCTGCTAATGCTCAATCTAATCGCTGTCAAACTACAACAACGGGGTATTATCAAGTGGCACAACTTCAGTATATAGTGGAATGGAACAGGACCCTCTCGGAGAAGCCCTGGTGCTTTATTGACCAAGCAGTAACTGTGTTCGAATTTGGAAGGTGCCCTGGCTGCCCAAACACCCAAGACCATCAGGGGTATATATGTTACCTTTTCCTAGGGCTACAATAAGGACCTCGGATGGGGTGCAGATCTCTAAATAGTTATCCACTCACATCTCCACACTAACACCAATCACTGGAAACCCAGATTTCCAGCCAGCATACCAGAACTCCAGCTACACACAATGGTAACAAGCCAACTGCAACAGAATAGGTGAATTTTTGACCACATGGGACCACTGGCCTTTTGTCAGGTTCAGCAACAATATCGTATTCCATCCTTACTTCCCATAGACCCACCCTTAACCTATAAAGACATCCCCCACCCCACCACCTCCTGTACATAAACAAGCCACATCGGAACTCAGTTGGACCGCACCAGGAGGGCGAAGGAATCATGACAGTAGGTGAGGGAGTAGGACTGGGAGTTATGCCATTATCAGTAAGTAATGGACGCCTACCACCCATCTCTCCCTCGCCTTCTATCTTAACCAATAAGGTAATAGCAAGAAAAATAGAGACGGAGAATGGGTGAAGAAGAACACACTTAAATAAAGTGCACAGATCACTACACAACTCCCCTTTTCCATTATAGAGGATAAAACTCTGTGACTCAGGACAGTATTCAGGAGTTCTAACTCAGAAATCTGATAGTGGCGAACAAAGGTGGAAGGAGAAGACCAAGTTGCAGCCCTACAACTCTCCACCACAGACGTCCCCTGCAATTTAGCCACTGTAGCCGTCATACTGCGTATAGAGCACCCCTGCACCCCAACTGGAAGAACCACCCCTTTCACTTCATTAGCCAAAAAGACCAGGGACCAAATTGAATGACTCAAAGTAGCCATGAATGGCATTACCGACTTCTTTGTATGACCAAAAGTAACAAACAAAGTGTCCCCCTTCCTGAAGGACTTCACCACCTGCAAATACCACAATAAAGTCCTCTGTACATCCTAGCAGTGCAAACAGCATTACTCCTCCATGGAAGGCTCTTGATAATTCTCAGGTAAAATCACCTCTCGACTGAGTTTAAAAGCTGAATTCACTTTAGGGACAAAGGACAAAACTGGCACCAGCACCAGCCGTCCGTAAAAACCTTGCAGAAAGGATACTGACAGGACAAGGCCCCCAACCGACCCAACCGCCTAGCCAACGTGTTGGTCACCAAGAAACAAGTTTTAGCAGTCAAGAGCTTCAACTCCAGCCACTCAAGGAGGGCTGGCCAACAAATCCAAGACCAACTGCAAGTGCCAACAAGTAAAAGAATGAACAGGCTGAGGAAAAAGGTTCAAAATACCCTGAAACAACCAAGGCATCAGACCAAATTTATCCTGCAAATTGTGCCAGGAACCCCTAAAAGCCTGAAAGGCTGCCCACTGAATGATCAGTGTACAACAGACAAACCCAACTGGGCACCATCCTACAGGGATTGCATAGCTAAAAAGAGATCAGCCATAGTAGGTTCCACTAGCTTGCTATCACACCAGGCCGAAAACGCTCCTCAATGCCTGGTATATGAAAGCAGCGTAGAAGAAACTATGAGAAGGCACACGGTCACAGCCAAATGCTCAGGGATTCCTAAACCGGCTAATCCTCTCAGCTCAACCTCCATGCCGTCAAGTGCAACTTCCTTCACGGTACACTGGGGAAGAGCAGGAAAAACCAGCGGAGATGGAACCACAGGAAGAACCCACTGCCGGTCGCACTTCAACAACACCAGCAGAGGAAACCAATTTGCACATGACCACCGGGTGCGAGTCACACCACCTGAGCATGCTCCCTCAGGACCCAAACCAGAAATGCCCTGATCAGCTGGAAGAGAGGAAAGGCATAGAGCAGACCCCGAGGCCAATGAAATATCAAGCCATCTATACCGCAAGCCCAGGGACACCGACCCTGAGTACAAAATCACTGCAACTTGGCATTCCCTGGACCCCCAAAATAGGTCCACCACTGGAAGGACCCATCGACCAACCAACAGTTGACACAAAATGGGAAGCAAGGAGAAATCTGTGGATGAGGGAATATCCCTGCTTAACGATCCACTTGGACTTTTTCAACCCACCCGAATGTAGAAAGCACTCAAACCCAGAACCCAGTCCTGAGCCCAAAGGAAAATGTCTTCAGCCTTTCCTTGTGACAGAGCATAGAACCCTCATCCCCCAAGCCTCCCCAGGGTCAGTCCTTGGGTCCTCTGATCTCAGAGTTGGCAACGCCTGACCCACTGGTCCTCCAACTAGGGATTGTCTGCCCCTCTTACCCTTCCAACTGGGCTTCTGCACCCTCCTCTGTGGAGTGGTGCTGCTAGAAGCTAACACTGCTTGGACGCTTGTGGTAGCCCCCCCAAATTCTCCTGACACTATGGGGCCCCCTCAATGGATGGTCTCTTGGTGCAGATTTTGCTCTACTGCTGGTGGTCCCTCTGGGTTACTATCCAAGCTCTGGGGTGGGAAATAGGACACCATGGGTCTCTGCCCACCCCCACCTCCCCTTCAAGTATTAGAAGGGACAAGGGACCCTTCCTTCCCTACTATACTGGGACCTGTCTCAGTGACTGTAAACCTCCCCGCCGTCAGTTGGGGGGAACAGGGGCCAATCCCCTTAGAATCACTCTCAAATGCCTTTACAAACAATCTGTGGTTCATGCAGAGGCCTTCCTCCTCTGCATGTTCCCTGGGGTCAGAGAGCTCACACTCAACCAGGTGTTGGCATGGCCTTGGAAAACAAAAACTGAACATGTGATCTCTGGCAATCAAATTGTACAGCCCTTTAAAAGTATTCACCATGAGACCCTTCACCCAATCATCCAATGCTCCACAAAATACTCCACAAAATCCTCCCAGGAGTGGTGAGACAATTTCTGACTGGTCCTAAATCTCAACCCACACACTTCTATGGTGAATTCATACTTCTGCACCAGGATCTCCTTCATGGGGTATACCTCGGCCTGTCCTCCTCTTCTGGGGCCAGTAGGGTATCCCTTCCACCACTAGGAATATGACTCCATATGCCAGCTCCTCCATCCTCCTCAGGGATCCTGTACACCTTTAGAGCACCTTATATGCCTGTAACCACTGGTGTATGTCATCCCCCTCCTTGAAGCTAGGTACAAAGTCTCTGTTTATTTGGGCTGTGTCTTCAGCACTTGACGCAGTAGTTTTACTGCCACTAATATTGTTGTTATTGGACCCTAACTGTAGGGTTTTGATTTCCAGCTCCTTGAAACTAGGTTCATGAGCCTACAAGACCTTTCTATTTTACTTGGCTCTCAGCCTCTGCTGACTCCATGGCAAGTTTATTTCTGGTTAAGGCCCTTCCAGCCTCAACCATCCTCTCCTCACTCAGGGATTTGTCAGACTCAACTGTTCTCTCTTCTGCAGCCAGCTGGGCAAGCTGTAGCTTCAGGTCTCTCCCAGCCTGTCTGCCCTTGAAGTCCTCAGGGGACGGGATTTGGGAGGAGACACTAATCCCAGCATAGAATCCAGTAAGGGACTCCCTCTCTGTGGGCTCTTATCTGTCTTCCAGAGCCTTTGCCCAGTTTTTTCTCTTCACCTCCTCCTTCTCAGTGAAACTGCCCTCTTGGGCTTCTGGTGGAGACTCATTTTCTAGAAATCCTCTCCCTTAGAGTTTCCTGTTGTTGCTCTCTCCCCCTGCATTTGAACTGAAATGCATGTAGGTCCTGTTTGAGGTCCAGACTGTCTGAACCTCTCTTCATAGGCAGCCCCCTCTCCTTTCAGAGCCTCCTCAGCTCCCTCATACTGCAGGCTGAAAGGCAACTGAGATCCATTTCCATTTTGTCAAGGTTTCGCTGGTACAACAACAAACAGAGTCCCAAGTTGATGAAGATGAAGCAGGACTAAATTTAGAAAAATACCCAATTGAGAGAATAGAAGCATTTGAAATGTGTAATGGTCTTTGTATAGAGTTGTAGTGAATAATGAGTTACTATATGGTATTGCACAAACACAAGTCCTACCCTCTCCACTGATCACCAATTTTTAGAACTAGGAATCCTGGTTGGTGGACGTATGCACCGAGGATAGGCAGGGTGAAGTAGGTACACACTAAAAAATAACTTTGCTCACCCTCTGGTAGCTTGGCAGGGATCAGTCAGACTTATCTAAAGAGGCAACGTGTAAACTATTTGTGCAAAACACACACAAGGTAACACAATGAATAATGTCACAAAAAGATTCCACACAAGTTTAGATAAAGATAGTATTATGTTCTGAACAAAACAAGACCAAAATGACAAAATTCCAATGTATAGAAGTTTAAATATTGAATTATAAAGGAAAGAATACAGAAATGTGCTAGCTGCAAGAAGTGCTAAAAAGGTTACATTAGGCTGCACTGGACTGGGGCAAAACCAACGTTTGGGTGACCTTGTGCACCCACAGGCTGGCTGCAGGACCCATGCAGGCCCTGGTGAACAAAGTACCTTTCGTGGTCACAAGCAACAAAATGCATCGATCTTCTACATGCAGTGAAGGTAATGTGTCAGTTCTAATTTACGCGGTCCGGTTGATGCGTCGTAGGTGAGCCTCGTGGTTGGGACCGCGGATCCGTGCTGCATTGTCATTGAGCCACCCAGGGCTATCTCCAGGTCAGCACTGCGTCGTAGGGTACTGAGTCTGTTCTGACTGGCACAGCCGTGACAATGTGTTGATTTTGTAGCAAAATAGCTACAGAACCCACTTCTGAGGCAAAGGAACTGGAGAGGCCACCTCAGGCAAGCATAGGACTCACAGATAGCTGTCTCCAGCAGTACCAGAAGAATTGCAAGAATTTGTTTGTGTCCCTGAGACTTCAGAATACAGGAGGGAAGCCAGCAAGCTCTTGGAGATCACTTAGAGTAAAGGCAGAGTCCAGCTCTCCTTCAGCAGAGTCAGAGAGCAGTAGGCAGCAGGGTAACAAACAGTGAAGCAGTCCATCCAGAAAATCAGTCCAGTTAAGTCCTTTAAGCAGCACAGCAGACAGAGGTTCAGTTCAATATCCAGAAGTGTCTGATTTTAGGGGTTCAGAGACCCAGTACTTATACCCAAAAGTGCCTTTGATGTAGGGGGTGACTTCAAAGGAACTCACCGAAGTGCACAAGGATCCCTTTCAACCCAGTCCTGTCTGCCAGGCTAACCCTGGGGGTTACATCAGTGTTTTTGTGTGTGGCAGGTAACTATCTATTTAAGAGTAAGTGCCAGGCCCTCCCATTCCTCCCTGCCAAGGAAGACCCTTCAGAATGCAGATGAATGCAGATGGAAGGAAGCTGAACCTCACTGTCCTGTGTTTGTGGCTGTCTAGATGAAATGCACTAAGTGTAGTTGTCATCCATCCGGCATGTGTATTGTAGAAGGGCTGTCAGGCACAGAAAGCATCAAGTTCAGAAAAATGTCCACTTTCTGAAAGTGGCATTTCTAAATGATAAAATGCAATTTCACCAGTAAGGAGGATTTATCCTTACTATTCCAAACACATCAAACATGAAAATGCTTCTCTTCTCTGGTCAGAAATTACAGATTAAAAGTGTATTAAAGAATTCACAATTCTAGCCTATGGGAGGGGTATGCCTCACAGTAACGAACAACGAATAGGCTCACTACCAGGACATTAAAATGTATAAGTAGTTATCGTACCTTTTAGGCATCCTGTTAATAGGGTTACTTGAGCCCTACCTTAGGGGTGACTTATATGTAATAAAAGGGTAGATTAAGGCTTGGAAAGTAGTGTGAAATGCCAAATCAAACTAGCAGTAAAGTTCATACACAGGAACTGCAGCGGCAGTCCGGAGAAAGGTTTGAAAGGCTACTTCTGTGGATGGCACACTAAAAAATAAATCCAGTATTTGTAAAGCGCACAGCTACCCGGAGGCATCCCAGCGCTGGGGGCCGTTGGGAAGATTAAGCAAGCTATTGCCCAGAGTCACATGGTGCTTGGCAGACCCCTGCCGCCAGAGCCGGGGATCGAATTGTGAGCCCCAGCGTCTGGTGTCAGTCGCCCTTGCCGCGGTGCCACACCTCTTTCCCTAAGTGCTGCAGCGAAATATTAGCATTTAAAGTACAGGCCCTGGGTATATGTTATAATACTTACCAAGGAACTGACTAGTAAATTAAATATGCCAATCAGAGTAGTGAGCGCATGCACTTTAGCACTGGTTAGCAGTGGTTAAGTGCTCATGGTCCAAAAACTAACAAAAGATAGGTCAGGTAGAGAGGAGGAGAAAAGCTGAAAAATAGGGGTGATCCTTCAGAGAGGGCTATTCCAACAAAGACCCTTTTTGGAGTTTCCTGGTTTCCTGGTTAGATTTAATGATGTAGATTTATTGTGCCAGTCTGTGAACGAGCTTATGAAATGAAGTAATCGGAGCCCCCCCCCCTTTGGTTGTGGTAGCATACCGTTTAGAACTCCATTGTCTGGGTTTTTTAGTGGCCCATACAAAGCGGACAGTCTGTCTATCAATTTAGTTCAGTTGCAGGTGAGGGATCAACAAGGGCAACATCCCAAAGATATAGTTAAAGAGTGGCAATATATTCTTCTTGTGGACCTGCACCTGCCCTCTAGCAAAAGGTTCAAAGTAAGGGTGGGGGGTGAGCTCCCCTCTGCCAGCGGAGTTTGCGGAGTTTTGCCAACTCCATACATCGCTGGGAGTGCACAGTTTAACAAAAAACTCCAGTTCCCCATCGTGGCGGAGTTTGCCACCACACCCACCTCTAATTAGCACCCACCAGGGATGCGGAATATCATAATATGCGCAGCTATTATTTTGTGAACATGAGACATTGCTAAGGGGGACGTGGATCAACAAACAAAGGAATGTATGAGCACTCTGTGAGTGACAGGCTCACATTTCATGGTATGTCTGCTTTAAACATTTGGCCCTGTTATGCAGGACCCTGAAAAACGGACTTGGTAAACAAAGAGAAGGCGAGCAGGGGCCTATGTTATCCAGACTGAAATCAAAGCGCTCACCTGCTGAAGCTGTCTGCAAAAACACCTCCCTGGCTAGCCTACGGGTCCATTGCATTTTTGCTGCCCTTTAGGTGTCTGGAATTTGACATTTTGAGCTTCTGCTACCATGACAGGACTGCGCACAGCTTGTTTCCCCTCTGTACAGGATGTGTCAGGCCCATATCTAAGAATACTTTACTGCAGACCTGCATCTACCTGTAGCCTCCTTTTAGCAGAGGCTGCCCCCGAAGGGGACCTCAAGGGCCGGCACCTTAACGGCCGCCGAGCCCAGAAGGAACAAATCCAGTTTGTGCAGGTTAGCACCACCAGAAATCCCCGAGCCCCTCCCCTAGAACAAAGGGAAGATGGAAGGGGGGAGGGGGATGTAAGGGGACGCTCCCCCTGGGCAGCTCACCTTTTTCATCAGTAAGCTGGGGGAGCGGCACCAATGATTTTTGAGTGCTAAATGGTGTAGGGATGAAACATTATCCTCCATCTACCATCTTGCCGCTGTTGAAGAGTGACCATCAGAGGACAGCTGGCCGCTGCCGGGGCATGGAAAGTCAGAGCGGAATGGACGGAGGCCCAAGGTCGAGAGAGGCAGGCATGACACCCAGCTCCCCAGGCAGCAGTTGAAGGAAGAAGCTATTGGCAGCCGGCACCGACCGCAGTGGCACGGTACGGGCTCAAAGAGCGAGGAGTGGCGGCGCTGCATGCCACTTTCTCCTACAACTGTGTTGAACTGCAAGCAGCAGCAGAGCGCGCTTCGGTACAGCGGGCCTGACCCCTTAGAATAATAATCTGCCCCTGTCTGTATTAGCGCTACTGGTGCTACTGCCCGTTGTTCGGGCGCCAGTGAGGGAATGGTTAGAGGGGCCCTGAGGATAAGTCACAGGAAGCAAGTTACCCTGCAGGCACCCACACAGCTGACGAACCGGTCAGAACAGGGCAGCAGTGGTAGGGGGCAAGGCAGATGACGAATGTTTGACTTTGTTGACCCGCGGGCTGCTAAAATGGCATTTTGTAGTGGCCAACCTCTGGCCGGCAGGCAGGCTGTTATGTTGTCTCTTTAAATCCTTTTAGAATTGTTTTCCTATGTTCCATTGTATCCTAGCTTCCCTCCCTAGCAACCTCAGCAGTTACTGATGAAGAAGTCCTGTGTGAAGTAGTGTGGCTCACTGGTTAGAGGCGGCAGACCCGAGAGCAGAGGACGGCCCGGGACCAGGGTTCGATTCCCGGCGCGGCAGGTTTCTGGACCAGGGTCAGCGGACTCGATAATTCTCTCGCCTCGGTGCCCACTCTGATCAGCGTTCACACTCGGCAACTCTGGGCATGAGCTTGCCTCATCTTCACTAACGGCCCCACCTGACCGCCGGGGATGCCTGGTCTCACCCTGGAAATACCCATTAAAGGGACCATCTCTCAGGGAAGCCAGGAAGGGTTTCGCAGCGGTCGAAGCGCCTTGGGACCCTCCGGGTAAGTAGTGTGCTATATAAATGCCTATACATACATACATAGGATGTTACCTACCTTGCTCCTGTGTTTCTTTAAATAAACTACACTTATTTCATCTATTCTTGTGTAGTCAACTTTACAATTTTGGCGACTTGGCTTCAAGAAACACTAGGAATCTCGAGAACCCGTTTTTCATTTTATTTTTCTTCAATTTCATCATTTTGAAATTCTAATTATATGGAAGATAACTTAAAAAGAAAGAAAACTTCAAAGGAATTGCTCCTACCGAAGCAATCTACCGACGTTATTTTAAAGAAGAAATCCTCATTTCAAATTGAATATTCTTCTCATCGTTTGGAAAGCGTTACTGAAGATTTCGTGAGTAAACGTCTCTTTTCAAAAGACTTCGTGAGTAAAAGACTTTCATTTCATTTACTCTTTACTAGCGGTTACAGTCAATTCCGCTTACCGTTTTATTAATTTTTAAGACTTTGCTGTTTCACAATTTGGGAGATTGAAGCGTTTGATCAGTGCATGCATCTTTTGAATTGCAACTGTACCTTCAGCGCGTTCGTGCCAGCACGCTCCTTTTCATTCCTCGTTCACTTGCTCGCTCCTCCATTGCTACTTGTGCTGTCATCTCGTCGAACGGAGCATTTCATGGATGCGTGTTGACGCGGAGCATTTCATGGATGCGTGTTGACGCTTACGTTTTTCAGCGCGCTGCAACCTTCTATCTCCATAACAACGCTCATAACAACGCGCACAATGACGCTTCTCTTCAACAACGTTGTTTACGAGTGTGAAAAGCGGTGCATATATTAAAAACGAAGTCTGTTTAAACGTTCTAATTTCTAGTATAAAGAAGGAAATTTCTGTTTTAATTTTCTACTTCTTTCTTTGTTATTTAAAAGCTTTTACGTTCAGTGCCTACTTCTGAATTCACAAGTAAGCTTTAAATTATTTTTATTCTTGTTTTCATTGAAAATGACTTCGCAAAATTTTACTATTCAGTCTCCACAACCTTTTTGGCCTTCTGGTTTAGAACCATGTATGAAATGGCTACAATGGAAAGCTTATTTTATGAACTTTATTGACACCATAGATGAGGATGGTAAAATGAAACCTGAAAGGAAAAAGAAATTATTTTTACACTCATTAGGCGCTGGTGGTCTCAAAGTTTATGAAGAAATGCCTAAAAGTAGTGGTAGTGGAGATTCCAACGTTTTTGATGATATTTTAAAAGACTTTGACAGTCATTTCTCTCCTAAAGTTTGTATAGGCATTACTCGTTATAAGTTTTTTCACAGAAAACAACGACCTGGAGAAAACATAGATGTATACATTGCTGAACTTAAAAAGATAGCTGAGGATTGTAAATTTGACCATCTACAAGAACAATTCATAAGGGATCAAGTAGTGATGCATGCTTCTGATCCTTCCATTCAGGATAGACTTTGGATAAATGGTGATTCGGACCTTAAAGATATCCTAGCCATTGTCAGGAAGGCTGAACTTTCAGGTCGCAGCGCAAAAGCGATTAAAAATGAAGAAAAAGCCATTTCTGAATCTAAAACTTCTTGTGATCAAACTATTTCGAAAGTTCAAAGTAAATCCAATTATAAGCAAAAGTTTCAGTCAAAAAACAAACCTCCTGAATTTAAAAAGAATGATAATTTAAAATGTTTTCGTCGTGGAAGCAGTTCGCACTTGGCTAACTATAAGCTTTGACCTGCAATTAAGGAGAAATGCTCGAATTGCAGTTTGATTGGGCATTACTCCAGGGCTTGCAATAGACTCAAAAGTAAAAAAGTTAAAATTGTTTATGATTCATCTTCTGATGACGAAGAAGCTTTAACTAACAAAGTTATGCATTGTTATGTTGATGATGATTGTGTAAAGAGTATTACACCTTGTTCTATGTATGATAATTGCATTGTTAAACCTATTGAGAAAGTTTACATTTTTAATATTAATGACTCAGGTAAAAGGAATGTTCTTTAAAAACCTATATGCAATATGCTTATTGGTGGGGTCCCTATTGACATTTATGCAGACTCAGGTTCCCCATATACCATCATCAATGAAAATGTTTGGAATTCTAAGTTTGTACGTTATTTAGGAAATGATCTCTATTCACCTGACATTTCTGCTGAAGGGTTTTCTGGCGGGAAAATTGATGTAATTGGTTACAAACCTTTAAAATTTAAGTTCAAAGGTAGAGAATCTTTAGGTAAATTGTATATAGCAAAACTTGGACCTTCAGTTCTAGGGTGGAGAGATCAGTGGGATTAAGACATCGTCTTAAATCCTAACAGTCCAGATCCTGTTTTAGTTTTCAATGAAGGAACTGAAATTGGAGATGTTATGCTTAAAAAATTTCCCAAAGTGTTTAGTGGAAAAATAGGCAATTTTCAAGGATTTTCCCACCACATCGTATTAAAAGATAATGCCAATCCTTAAACTTTTAAAGCCAGAAACATTCCTATTTTAGTTCGTGGCGATGTCGAAAAAGAACTAGAAAAACTGGTCAGAGAAGACATTATTGAACCAATAGAGTCTTCTAATTGGATTTCGCCAGTTGTTATCTCAAGGCGTGCCAATGGCAAAATCTGTCTTTGCGTTGACCTTCGTCATTTGAATGATAATATTGTCGTAGATAAATTTCCCTTACCTAAAATTAATGAGATGCTGTCTTCGGTTAATGGTGCTATGTTCTTTTCCACAATAGATTTATCTTCGGCATACCACCAGATTTCTCTTGACACTGAAAGTAGGCAACTTACTGCATTTATTACTCCCATGGGGTGTTTTCAATTTAAACGCATGCCATTTGGCTTGGCATCTGCTGCTGCCATCTTCCAGCGCATCATGCACCAACTGTTCGGAAAACATCCTAAAGTTAATTTCTTTCAGGATGATATTCTGGTTTATGGTAAAGACAAAGATGAACATAATGCTATTTTGGAAGAAGTGTTAGGCATTCTTGAAGAAAAGGGTTTAACTATTGAATTCTCTAAATGCAATTTTGTGGTCAAATCTGTGACTTACCTTGGCCATGTTCTATGTTGTGATGGTGTTTCAACCAAACCTAAACTGGTTGATGCCATTAAGGAAGCTCCACCTCCTACCTGTAAAGATGATGTAAGGTCATTTCTGGGAATGGTGGAATTTTATTCTAAATTTGTTAAGAATTTTTCAAGCCAAATTTTCAATATTCGACAACTTCTGAAAAGCAAAGTCAGATTTGATTGGTCTCCTTCTTGCGAGAATGAGTTCAACGGTATCAAGTTTGACATTATTAATGCTCCTGTTTTATGCCCTTTTGAAGTAGAACTAAACTCCGTGATCACAGTTGATGCTAGCAACAAAGGCTTGGGAAGTGTTCTTTCTCAAATTGATAGCTTAGGAAAAGAACGCATTGTTGCGTTTGCATCAAGAGCACTTTCCGTTCCAGAGAGTAAGTTCTCGGTTATTGAAAAGGACACTTTAGCTGTGGTCTGGGCTCTTGAGCATTTTCGCAGTTTTGTATGGGGAAAGGAATGTATAGTGAGATCTGACCACAAACCCCTCACCAAACTCCTTACCACTGAAGGCCTTTATAATGCTACTGCTAGAATAGCTAGAATGTCAATGCGTTTACAGGATTTTATTATCAAAGTTGAATATTTACCTGGAAAAAGCAACGTTATTGCCGATTTTCTGTCCCGTATGCCTACTGACCTACAGCAATGCGAAGTGAATGAGTGGGATTCCCTTCATGTTGCTTATATCCTTGACAGTAATCCTTTTTGTATTGAGAAAAAGTTGTGGAAGGAAGAATATTTGAAAGATAACATTTTAACTTCTGTTATTTCTTTCATTCGTGAAGGCTGGACAGAAAAAAAGGAATTGTTATCTGAGTTTAAACCATATTGGGAGGTTAGAAATGAGCTAACTGTATGTGATGACACTATTTTTAGAGGCGACAGAGCTGTTCCTCCTTCACCTTTAAGAAACAACATTATTGAACTGTGTCACAAAGATCATTGTGGCATTGTGAAAACCAAGCAAAATGTCAAACAATGGTATTGGTGGCCAGGTATTGATGTTCTTACTGAGAGAATGGTTCGGGATTGTGTCACGTGTTCCAATTCAGACAAAGTACTCAACACACTTAAACCTGACATGTGTGAACCTTTAGTACCAGAGGGTCCTTGGCATACTGTTGCTATCGATATTATGGGACCAATTGGGGAAGATCATACATTTATAATTTCTCTGATTGATGTGTTTTCAAGATGGCCCAGTATCACTGTTGTTGACAAAGTAGATTCTTCTTCTGTTTTAAACTTTATTGATAAAGTTTTTATTGAAGAAGGTCTTCCCAATCAGGTCATTAGTGATAATGGCGTTCAATTTACTTCCAAATTAACTAAATCTTACTTTGACAGGGTTGGCATTGTACATAAAACTACCTCTCTTTAGAACCCCAGCGGTAATGGACTTTGTGAAAGGTTCAATAGAGTCCTGAAGAATGCCATACAAATAGCTATGCAAAATGGTGAGGATTGGGAAACTTCAGTTTTTAAAGCTGTATGGTCTTACAGGACCAACATTCATGATGCTTTAAAAATGTCACCTTTCGAGATCATGAGAGGTCGTGTTGCAAGAACCAAGTGCAATCCCATAAGGTTGCATGAAAAATCTTGTTTATATATATGTATGAGTAAAGTTAGAGCTGACGTTATTGATAAACATCTAGAGTATAAGAGAAATTTTGATAAGAAATGTTGCTCCAGTACTGCTGATGTTAGTGTTGGTATGTGGGTTAAAGTGAGGAAACCCTGGAAAGTTCGTAAGGGGGATTCTCAGTTTTCTAAACCCCTTATGATTAAGAAGATTCTTCGCAATGCTGTTCTTTTGAGTGACGGTAAGGTGTGGAATCTTAAAAGAATTGCAATCTACCGAGGCAAAAATTTAACGAAGGATTCTAATAATTTACTTGAGACCTCACCTTCTCCTCATTCTATTCATTGCGAGGATCATGGTGGTTTTAGTGTATCTGAAAACCTTTCCCGCAACTCTAATCTTTCCACTACCGATGTTGCAGATCCTTCTCCTATTGTGGATGTAGTGGATCCTTCTCCCAGTGTTTCCACTTCACTTGAATCCTTTCCATCTAATCAAGATTCTAATTTGACATCTGTTAATGAACCTAATTGCCATAGTGATGTATTTGTGAACCGGAAACGTATTTGCTCTAAACCCAAGTGGTTAGAAGATTTTGTTTGTTAATAATTTTGTTTTTTTTTCCTTTTTGTTTCCTCTGTTTATAAAGGGGAAGATGTGTTATGTTGTCTCTTTAAATCCTTTAGAATTGTTTCCCTATGTTCCATTGTATCCTAGCTTCCCTCCCTAGCAACCTCAGCAGTTACTGATGAAGAAGTCCTGTGTAGGATGTTACCTACCTTGCTCCTGTGTTTCTTTAAATAAACTACACTTATTTCATCTATTCTTGTGTAGTCAACTTTACACAGGCAGACCCTGCAATGGAGAGAATGGGGGTGTGCAGTGGATCGGGTTGTGCTGCTGTGCTCGCGCAGGACACACAGATGGATATACTTGCACAACCCCCCAGGTCGGACACCCGCTGGTGGTGTGGCAGGTGCCCAGACAAAGGACTCCCATGGGGAGCGTGCACGGGAAGCAATTGCGGGCGTTTTTGTTTTTGAAAGTTGCCCCCAGGGCTTGCTACGTCCACCCAGGGACCGCGCTCGAGGCAGGCTGAGGAGGCGCATCACAGGCAGAGTTCTTCCATCACTAATGTACCATGGAATAGGTCTTAGACAAGAGCCATAATAACCCCAGCAGGGCATCCCCTGAAAAGGGGAGCAAGCTCTCAGGGACCCGGATCACAAAGAGGGGGAGGGGGGGGGGGGAGATGCATGACCAGGCATCTAGCGCTCGCGGATGCTTAAACCCCTCCAGACATTGGAAGTGGTTTGCACTGGCACCCCTCTGAAGGCAAGGGCTGAGGTGAGGGAAAGGCCCTAATAACCCAATTCAGACTGCCGTCCCGCTGCTTGAAGGTATGCCAGTGCCACAGCCAGATGAAATGTACTTACTGATAAAGTGGAAGGTCCGCGTGTTCTGGAAGCTAATGTGGCAGAATGCAAAAAGTTTAAGGGTAGAGGGTTTTGGTACCCAGCTGTTTTGAAAGTGCAGGCCAAACTAACAGATAATGGGATCCCGGCTGCCACAATGGGTTAAAGCGGGAACTCAGTAAAACCAAAGGTCGTAAGTTTGAATCAAGATAAGACTGAGACCTCATCCCCCAGAGGTATAGAACATCAACACTCGCTGGGAAAATGGATGCGGGGATTGAGCACATTTCGAAAACACTTTGTAAGCAGAATAGGGATAAGAAGTGGATCGTGCCACCTTGAATATAAACTTTTACGGTATGGGCAATTAGAGGAGAGCGTTTCCACCCATGCAAAACACACGTGCGGGATAATGTGCAAGAACTGTAAAAATGCATTTTCGATAGCTATCACGGTCTGAATGAAGGATAGTTATTAAATGAGGCATGCAAGCAGCGTCATGTCGCAGCTTAGCAAGTTTAGTCGTAGTACTTTAGCGTTAGAAAGGCTGCACCTCTATAGCAGATGAAGATGTCCAGGTAATTTCCAGGCATAAACGAGTTTGGGTTTGGAAAAAAAATATATATATATATATAGTATTTAATTTGAAAAGGGATCGTTGTCTAAGTTGGAATAAAAGTTTCAATACATTGAAGATGCTCAGGTACTTCCCAGGCACATACGAGTCTTGGTTTTTAAAATATGTATATATAGTATTAATTTTGAAAAGGTAGATGTCTTGTGTAAAGTAAGTGGTGCCCAGGTGAAGCGCTTGGCGTTTGTGATATACAAACCCGAAACACGAGCTCCCTTGAAGTTGAGATGCTATTTATTTGTGAATTTTGATATAGCGCGGATTTCCCCCGAAGGTGTCAGTGCGCTGTACAATACCATTCGACCAGCAGGTGCCATGGCAGCAACATGGTATGGGGAAAGTAAACATTTGGGCTGCAATGGGGTCCAGCATAGAGTAGCAGAACATGTCTAATTCTGTATGCAGACCGATGCAGTCCGGGAAGGAAGGTACTAGCAACTACGTAGTGCATGAAAGCACAGGGCTCTGTGCATATAGATGCCAAATCAAGTAAAACATTAGCTGTACAGCGTAGGGCCTTACCACCCTGAATTCGCCGGATCTCAGAAGATAAGCAGGGTTGGGCCTGGTTAGTACTTGGATGGAAGACCCCCAGTTGCTGGGTGCTTGAGTTTTTCTGGGTTTAGATATTAAAGTGCGTTATTTTGTGGAGCGGGCATCCAGCGCTGATGGAAGCCTTCCGTTTTGTGACATCCGAGTGAGTTAACAGTTAATTAAGTATCTCTGACATTTCCTGTTCTAGGGAACATGAGGGGCCATGGCTGGAATCTATTCCACCCACAATTAGGCGAGTAGGTTGATGGAAACACTGAACTGCTAGTAGGGAATACGAATATTAGCCCCCCTGCAGTTCCTACAGTCGAACACACTAATCTAATGGTTGAATAGGACCACGTGGGGGGCAGGTCACCGTAGGGCATCCAGTGGCAGACGAGTTCTAGTCAGTTCCTGGGGACCTACGATTGTCCTTGTGTAAGGGTAACGGTGGGGAACACCGTTGCAAAAAGCGCTGATTAAGGGCAGGTACCTCTTGAGGCCCAGGAACAGTTCTAAATACAAGCGCGCTACCTCAATAGTGAAACCCTAATGGTGCAGCAGCAAATCTAGCTTTAAAGCAGTCGAGAGTCCACGCAGCCCACAGTCCTAGAGCATGTGTTTCAATTCACAGATAAAATGTGCTTAGGCACGATCCGAGCGAGGGGGGTCTCAGTCTACTCAGGGCATGCAGCACTGAGGGTTAGGAGGCCAGCTGCACAGAAGAGGTAACATGCAGGGAGAATATGTTGGCTGATACTAAATCAGTACCAGGGAGTAGGGCGACAATAAACACCTGTAACCAGTGCCTAGTTGGGGTGGATATGCACTCTACAAATAGGTGAGAGTTTGTTCCCTGGAACCCCGGCTGTGCCAACTCGTGAAAATAGAAACATGCACAGTTCAGCGGGGTGGCATGTATACAAAAGAGTCTAACATGTTAGTACTAGAATGTACTAACACAACCGAGAGCAGCTTCCAAGACCTGATGCTAACAAGGAGACAGATGTCTCGAGCTGGTCCCTGGGCGACCAGTCCATGGTGTTGCGGTTTGTGGTAAACATAGCGAGGGGACACAGCAGAATGAAAAATCAGTACCTTGGAGTCGGGTTGACAATAAACAGCTGCTATTCAGCACTAGGACCCCCCCCCCGCCCCGGGCGTAAGCGCCCTTTACAAACACATAGGTGTGGCTCTCTGCACCCCGGCAGCGTCTACTCAGGATCTCATCCTTCCAAGATAGGAAACAAGTAGTAAAGTGATGTGTGCTGCGTGGGGCGAGTAAGAAAGGAGGAGCATGCACCTGAACGGGGCACAGCGGACGTACTGCACTTGCAGCATAGGGCGAGATGACTCCAACAGAGGAGAAATAAATTACAACCAGGCAGTAGTTACACACCCCCACCTGCACTGGAGGTGGGACAAGCACGGGCCCGGGCACGCCCTCTAGCTCCATCATACCACACAGAGGAGCCCATAGTAATAGGAAGGTTAGGTCCCAGCTCCTCCCGGTGGAGCCTACTCGGAATTTCATCCTCCCACAGTAAGGAATAATGACAGTGCAGTGGATGGGATGAAAAGAAAATGTCCAATGCGAAAGTGCCACAACAAAATGCACAGTTATGTGATAAAAGAATGTGTCAGGGATAATGTGATACTTATGAGGGTGGAGGTCATGTAAGTAACATATGTTGTATCACGCCTCCACAAGCAGTATCTGACTGTGTGCCAATATCTAATTTCATGTGTAACCCATGGTGAGATGAGACGGTGCTGTAAGACTTCAACCAGGACACAAAAGTGCCACGCAGATTAACAAGGACGGAGCAGAGGACACCTTGGCGTTTAGGGGAAGAGTGCTGTTAGAGCTTACCAGACTTCAGCCTCCTGGAGGTACAGCTAGAGGTGGGTACCCCAGCGCTCGAGTGGTACAACAGTATGGGCAGGCCCACAGAAAGAGGAACAGAGACGCGAAGAGACGACACAGGGTAGGGGGAGCCGCAGGAAGACAGAAGTCTCCCTGGAGGCGTGGCAGAAACAAAAGGTGTATTGGTTTGGCTATGGAAACACACGACAGGGTGGTGTGTAGAAGGATGGCCACTCACTCTCAGATGCCTCACAGCTGGGTGAGTATGCCTGACAAAACAATTGTTGTAGCAAACGGAGATGGCACTCGCAGCCCAGGCCCCGCTAGATGCAGGTCGCAGGAGAGACTAGCAAGGTAGCGATTTGGGCCTGGCTCTGGGAAAAGGCTACCCCACATGCGCAAAGGGGTGTGGAAAACAACAAAGAACAATCCACAAGCTGTCAGGCTGATTTACGACTCTAGGATATGCAAATGAACAAAAGACAAACCAGTGATTTATGGTCAGCCGATGATTTATGGCTGATGATTTATGATGTCCATACATAATGATTTGTGATAACAAAATGATGACAGATTTGTGACCAAATGATTTATGTCAGCCCGATGATTTATGACCATGATTTAGGGCAGCTGATTTATGACGATCAGGCAGCGCGATTTATGACAGCAAGATGATGACCCATTTGTGACAGAATTATTTATGATACCCGATGATTTATGACCCATGATTTATGATGTGCATGAATTTTCCTTGTGCAAGGTAATCGGCACCAAGGCTGGGTAACAGTGGGGAACACCATTGCAACAAGCTTTGATTCAGGACAGGTACCCCTTGAGGCCCAGGAACAGTTCTAAATACGAGCGCACTACCACAATAGTGAAACCCTAATGGTGCAGCAGCAAATCTAGCCTTAAAGCAGCCGAGAGTCCGCGCAGCCCACAGTCCTAGAGCATGTATTTCAAGTCACAGATAAAGTGTGCTTAGGCATGATGGGAGCGAGAGGGGTCTCAGTCTATTCAGGGCATGCAGCACTGAAGGTTAGGAGGCCAGCTGCACAGAAGAGGTAACATGCAGGGAGATTATGCGGGCTGGTACTAAATCAGTATCAGTGAGTAGGGCGACAATAAACACCTGTAACCAGTGCCTAGTTGGGGGTGGACATGCACTCTACAAATAGGCGGGATTATGTTCCCAGGACCCCGGCTGTGCCAACTCGTGAAAATAGAAACTTGCACTTTTCAACGGGGTGGCATGTATACGAAAGAGTCTAACATCTTAGTACTAGAATGTACTAACACAACCAGGAGCAGCTTCCAAGACCTGTTGCTAACAAGGAGACAGATGTCTCGAGCTGGTCCCTGGGCGACCAGTCCACGCTGTGGCGGATGGTTTGTGGTAAACATAGTGAGGGGACACAGCAGGATAAAAAATCAGTACCTTAGAGTCGGGGTGACAATAAACAGCTACTATTCAGCGCTAGGACATCCCCCCTGGGCGGAAACGCACTTTAAAATCACATAGGTGTGGCTCTCTGCACCCCGCCAGCGTCTACTCAGGATCTCATTCTTCCAAGATAGGAAACAAGTAGTTAAGTGGAGTGTGCTGCGTGAGGCGAGTAAGAAAGGAGGAGCATGCACCTGAACGGGGCACAGCGGAGGGACTGCACAAGCAGCATAGGGCGAGATGACTCCAACAGAGGAGAAATAAATTACAACGCAGGCAGTAATTACACACCCCCACCTGCACTGGAGGTGGAACAAGCACGGGCCCAGGTGTGCCCTCAGGCTCCATCATACCCCACAGAGGAGCCCATAGCAATACGAAGGTTAGCTCCCCGCTCCTCCCGGCGGGTCCTACTCGGAATTTCATCCTCCCACAGTAAGGAATAATGACAGTGCATTGGCGGGATGAAAAGAAAATGTCCAATGCGAAAGTGCCTCAACAAAATGCACAGTTATGTGGTAAAAGAATGTGTCAGGGATAATGTGATACTAATGAGGGTGGAGGTCATGTAAGTAACATATGTTGTATCACGTCTCCACAAGCGGCATCTGACTGTGTCCCAATTTCTAATTTCATGTGTGACCCATGGTGTGAGGAGACGGTGCTGTAAGACTCCAACCAGAACACAAGAGTGCCACGCAGATGAACAAGGACGGAGCAGAGCACACCATGGCGTTTAGGGGAAGAGTGCCGTGAGAGCTTACCAGATGGCAGCCTTCTGGAGGTGGGTGCCCCAGCGCTCAAGTGGTACAACAGAATGGGCAGGCCCACAGAAAGAGGAACGGAGGCGCGAAGAGACAACACAGGGTGGGGGAGCCACAGGAAGACTCCCTGGCGGCGTGGTGGAAACAAAAAGTGTATTGGTTTGGTTATGGAAATACACCGACAGGGCGGTGTGTAGAAGGAGGGACACTCACTCTCAGATGCTTTACGGCTGGGTGAGTACACTTGATGAAAAATCGGGGTGGCAAACGGAGACAGCACTCGCAGCCCAGCCCCGGCTAGATGGCAGGGCGCAGGAGAGACTAGCAAGGTAGCGCGTTAGGCCTGGCTCCGGGAAAAGGCTACCCCCCAAACGCAAAGGGGTGTGGAAAAGAACAATTCACAAGCTGTCAGGGTGATTTACTACCCTAGGATATTCAAATGAGCAAAAGACAAACCAGTGATTTATGGTCAGCCGATGATTTATGGCTGATGATTTATGATGTCCATACACAATGATTTGTGATAACAAAATGATGACAGATTTGTGACCAAGGGTCAGATGTAGGTAGCCAAATACCGGTCGGTAACGGCCGAAAATACAGAATTTCGGCCGTTACCGACCGGTTTGGATATTGAGATGTAGGGGCCCAAAAAAGACCTATACGGTAAATACGAGTCGGTAATTTACCGAATCAGAATTTACCGAATTGGAATTTACCGATTCGGTATTTACCGATTCGGTGTTTACCAAATTCTTATTTACCAAATCAGTAAATAAGAAATGGGAAAAAATGAGTTTTGAGATGTAGAAAACTTCTAAAATACCATATTTCATGAAATTCGGTATTTAAGAGTCTGTATTTACCATGGATTGAAAGCAGGTGGTAACCAGGTGCAGGCCATAAAAAAGGACCCAAAATGCAACATTGTGACCAGATGGCGCATTCTACGTGATAGCAAGGCGGCTAAGGCTACAGGTAGCAGGAGAGAGGGTCTGGATGAGGGAGGAGCAAGTCTATAGGCAGAGGATTACGCTGTTCCAACTAACTGAGCCAGATATATTACAAAGGTACAGATTACACCCCCAAACCATCCTGGACTTGATCAGGGACCTGCACCCACTATTGGGGCACCCAACCCCAAGGGTGCATGCCATCCCACCCCATGTGCAGGTGCTCTGTAGCCTAGACCTGCTTTCATCGGGGAGTTACCAGGGGGTCATTGCTGTGGCAGTTGGGGTGTCTCAGGGCTGTCCTATCCCGTTTCTTCAGGAAGTTCCTAGAGGCCATGATGCAGAGGATGCATCATTACATTTGCTTCCTTGACACACATGCAGAACTGCTGAAGACCAAGACTGATTTTTATCAAATTGCACATTTCCCACACATCATCGGCTATATTGATGGCACCCACATCCCTATATGCCCACCTGCTGCCACAGAGTACATATACAAAAACAGGAAGTCAACCCACTCCATCAATGTTCAAGTAATCTGTGATGCCAACAACATAATCACAGATATTGTGGCCAAGTTCCCAGGAAGTACCCACGACTCCTACATCTTTCAGAACAGTGGGATCTACACACGCCTGACAGCAGGGGAACTTGGCGAAGGATACCTGCTAGGTAAAACACTGTAACACACCCTGATAGATATAGCAGATGTATGTGTGCATGTGAGTAATGATTTTCTCATTTACATATGGGGGAAACTGCATATGCCATCCGCTCATCCATCCTGACACCCTACCTCAACCCTTCAACCCGCAGCCAGAGACGATACAACATGGCACACAAATCCACCAGGAACGTTGTGGAGAGCACCTTTGGCCTCTTAGCAGGTTCTGCTGCCTCCACAAAAGTGGGGGAGTATGACAGTACGCACCAATAATCTGCTGTAAGATGATTGCAACTTGTGCAATGTTACACAACCTTGCTACAAAGAGGGGCACAGAGGTGGATTTGAGCGACTTTGAGGACCACGATGATGAACAAACACAACAGGAGTTGCGCCACCAACCGATGGCACACAGAGACGGGCAGAGATCACACAGAACTTTTTGGGAGTAAGTAAATACACACAGAAAGGTGGAGTATGCACCCAACGTAGTTTAATATTTGGCACTACGCAGGTATTCAAAAGCACAAATGTGCAACACAAATGTTATCCATTTAATAATGGTAGTCCTGTCTCACTTCCCCATTTAAGTTCATGGAAAGTGGGCTTTATGAGTCATTTCCGGGCACGCCTACCAGTGCCAGGTGAAAGTGGCTGGCTGTCCTCACTGGGTGTTTGGGGTGTTGGTTCACCATGGTGCCTTCTGCTCCTGTGTGTCTCAACTACAGGGGGGCTTGTCATGCTGCTTCTACTGGTGTTTTCCTCACTTTCCGGTACATCCAGAGGAGCAGTTTGTTCTGTCTGTGCATTAGGCAGCACCTCTACAGCACTGGTCACCCTTGCAAGGCCCCTAGACACCTCATTGCTGCTGTGTGTTAGTCCCTCTTGCATGTTGATGCATCATCTGCATAGCAGGGAAGTGATTTGGCCAGGTGGTTCATAGCCCTAATTTGTTGCTGCGCATGTTGTCTGTCCTTGCGCCTTGCTAACCTGTCCTGTTCCAGTTTACTGCACAGGAGCTGCACTGATTGTGTCATGTTCCGCACACCTGTGGCCATCTCCTGCATCCCTGCAGCCATCTCCCTCATACCTGATGCCATGTCTTTATTCTCATCTACCAGTGCAATGATGCCCTTCCCTATGTTTTCCATATTTGTATTCAGGATCCTCACCTGGCGTTGCACAGCCTGGATGGCCTTCCCCTGCATTCTTTGGATCTTAACCATGCTACCCTCCAGCCCACGGAACACAATGGGGCCCTCCACATGTTGTGCAGCACTGCTATCTCTGGGCCTGCGGCGTCTGATACCTATATGGCCAACCTCTGGACTGGACTGCTGTGTGGCAGTGCTTTCTTCCCCAGCCAAGATTTGATTGTCTTCACCCTCCATTTCACCTGCTGAAGTCTCCATTTCTACCAGTGGAGCTACTGCATGCCTCCTGCTTTTTTGAGGTGCAGGTGTTGTTTGCGGCAGTGACGCAGGCAGTTCCGTTGAGGACAGTAGCAGAGGGGATCCTGAACGTTCTGGGGACGCCTGCAGATGTGGAGACATTTCAAGGTCTTGGGACGGTGGCAGTGGTGTTTGTGCACCATTGTCCTCTATGACATTCTCTGCACTTGTGCCTGCCTCTTGGCTTTCATCCCTCTGTGGTGCTGTGCCTTCCTTCTCCCTGGTACGCCTGTGAGATGTCTCGCCTGTGGACATAAAAGCGTACATTAGCTTTGTGCTCCTGTCTCACTGCTTCTATAATTACATTTTTTTCACTCAAACACTGTACATATTGCCACAGCCTCATTATGACTGATATGTTTACCCTAACTTCTTCATTGCTGTGCTGTATGACATGGTAGGTCTTTCAAACACTACATGTCCCATGATGCATTGCTCCTGTCTAATACTACCTCTACTGCAGTGGGGTAAACTTTGCCACATAGGGAAAAGGGAAGGTGATGGGGTGGGGGTGATTGCTCTGCATGCGTCTTACCTTTTCTGTCGGGAGCTCTGGCTGATCTGTCTGCATCTCCCAGTCCACAGACGCTCTCTGGTTCAATGGTGGACCCCACGAACTCCTCCAGCTCAGTCAGGGGAGTTACACGGTTCTTCCCTCCTCCAGTTTTGTTTGCTTCTTTGTGGAGCTCTGCTATTTTCTTCTTGGTTATGCTCCTGAGGTCATACCAGCTCTTTTTCAGGTCGTCTCTCCTACAGCATTCACCTTTGTCTGTATTTCCAGCCAAATCTTTCTTTTTGCAGATTCAGCCACAGTCAGGGACTGCTTCCCAAACAATTTCTGGTGTTCTTTCACCACCTCCTCCACAAGGACCTGCAGCTCCATGGTGCTAAATCAATTTTTTTCTCTTCCTCTCTGCATGATCATTTTCACTGCTGCTTGCCAAAGTTTAAAAGCACAAAAAAGTTTTCCTGTGGCTCAGTGACTCCGCTCTGCTTGCTCTCCCTCTCCAGAAGCTTCTAATTACTTCCAGCTGCCTGGATTTGGCCCCTTCCTGGTTGGAAGGGGTGGGGGTACCACCTGATTGGCTGACTCATAGGTATCACTTTCTTCCCTTTCCGATTCGGTATTTCCCATTCCCATCCAATTCCAAAAGGCCCATAGGAATGAATGGGAAATACCGAATCGGTAAATACCGAATGACAGATACCCAATTTTACCGAATTGGTAAAAATTACCACATTTTTACCTACATCCCAAATACAGATTCTAAAATATCGAATCGGTAAAATTCGGTATTTAAGAATCGGTATTTTTGGATTACCTACATCTAGCCCCTAATGATTTATGACAGCCTGATGATTTATGACCATGATTTAGGGCAGCTGATTTATGACGATCAGGCAGCGCGATTTATGACAGCAAGATGATGACCCATTTGTGACAGAATTATTTATGATACCCGATGATTTATGAACCATGATTTATGATGTGCATGAATTTTCCTTGTGCAAGGTAATCGGCACCAAGGCTGGGTAACAGTGGGGAACACCATTGCAACAAGCTCTGATTCAGGGCAGGTAGCCCTTGAGGCCCAGGAACAGTTCTAAATACGAGCGCGCTACCACAATAGTGAAACCCTAATGGTGCAGCAGCAAATCTAGCCTTAAAGCAGCCAAGAGTCCGCGCAGCCCACAGTCCTAGAGCATGTATTTCAAGTCACAGATAAAGTGTGCTTAGGCATGATCGGAGCGAGAGGGGTCTCAGTCTATTCAGGGCATGCAGCATTGAAGGTTAGGAGGCCAGCTGTACAGAAGAGGTAACATGCAGGGAAATTATGCGGGCTGGTACTAAATCAGTATCAGTGAGTAGGGCGACAATAAACACCTGTAACCAGTGCCTAGTTGGGGGTGGACATGCACTCTACAAATAGGCGGGATTATGTTCCCAGGGAACCCGGCTGTGCCAACTCGTGAAAATAGAAACTTGCACTTTTCAGCTGGGTGGCATGTATACGAAAGAGTCTAACATCTTAGTACTAGAATGTACTAACACAACCAGGAGCAGCTTCCAAGACCTGTTGCTAACAAGGAGACAGATGTCTCGAGCTGTTCCCTGGGCGACCAGTGCACGCTGTGGCGGATGGTTTGTGGTAAACATAGTGAGGGGACACAGCAGGATAAAAAAGCAGTACCTTAGAGTTGGGGTGACAATAAACAGCTACTATTCAGCGCTAGGACATCCCCCCTGGGCGTAAGCACACTTTACAAACCCATAGGTGTGGCTCTCTGCACCCCGCCAGCGTCTACTCAGGAATCTCATCCTTCCAAGATAGGAAACAAGTAGTAAAGTGGAGTGTGCTCCATGAGGCGAGTAAGAAAGGAGGAGCATGCACCTGAACGGGGCACAGCGGAGGGACTGCACAAGTAGCATAGGGCGAGATGACTCCAACAGAGGAGAAATAAATTACAACGCAGGCAGTAGTTACACACCCTCACCTGCACTGGAGGTGGAACAAGCACGGGCCCGGGCGTGCCCTCAGGCTCCATCATACCCCATAAAGTAGCCCATAGCAATATGAAGGTTAGGTCCCCGCTCCTCCCGGCGGGTCCTACTCGGAATTTCATCCTCCCACAGTAAGGAATAATGACAGTGCATTGGCGGGATGAAAAGAAAATGTCCAATGCGAAAGTGCCACAACAAAATGCACAGTTATGTGGTAAAAGAATGTGTCAGGGATAATGTGATATCAATGAGGGTGGAGGTCATGTAAGTAACATATGTTGTATTACGTCTCCACAAGTGGCATCTGACTGTGTCCCAATTTCTAGTTTCATGTGTGACCCATGGTGTGAGGAGACGGTGCTGTAAGACTCCAACCAGGACACAAGAGTGCCACGCAGTTTAACAAGGACGGAGCAGAGCACACCATGGCGTTTAGGGGAAGAGTGCCGTGAGAGCTTACCAGATGGCAGCCTCCTGGAGGTGGGTGCCCCAGCGCTCAAGTGGTACAACAGAATGGGCAGGCCCACAGAAAGAGGAACGGAGGCGCGAAGAGATGACACAGAGTAGGGGGAGCCATAGGAAGACTCCCTGGCGGCGTGGCGGAAACAAAAAGTGTATTGGTTTGGTTATGGAAATACACCGACAGGGCGGTGTGTAGAAGAAGGGTCACTTACTCTCAGATGCTTTACGGCTGGGAGAGTACGCTTGACGAAAAATCGGGGTTGCAAACGGAGACAGCACTCGCAGCCCAGCCCCGGCTAGATGGCAGGGCACAGGAGAGACTAGCAAGGTAGTGAGTTAGGCCTGGCTCCGGGAAAAGGCTACCCCCCACACGCAAAGTGGTGTGGAAAAGAACATTTCACAAGCTGTCAGGGTGATTTACTACCCTAGGATATTCAAATGAGCAAAAGACAAACCAGTAATTTATGGTCAGCCAATGATTTATGGCTGATGATCTATGATGTCCATACATAATGATTTGTGATAACAAAATGATGACAGATTTGTGACCAAGGGTCAGATGTAGGTAGCCAAATACCGGTCGGTAACGGCCGAAAATACAGAATTTCGGCTGTTACCGACCGGTTTGGATATTGAGATGTAGGGGCCCAAAAAAGAACGATACGGTAAATACGAGTCAGTAATTTACCGAATCGGAATTTACCGAATTGGAATTTACCGATTCGGTATTTACCGATTCGGTATTTACCAAATTCTTATTTACCGAATCAGTAAATAAGAGATGGGAAAAATCAGTTTTGAGATGTAGCAAAGTTCTAAAATACCATATTTCATGAAATTCGGTATTTAAGAGTCTGTATTTACCATGGATTGAAAGCAGGTGGTAACCAGGTGCAGGCCATAAAAAAGGACCCAAAATGCAACATTGTGACCAGATGGCGCATTCTACGTGATAGCAAGGCGGCTAAGGCTACAGGCAGCAGGAGAGAAGGTTTGGATGAGGGAAGAGCAAGTCTATAGGCAGAGGATTACGCTGTTCCAACTAACTGAGCCAGAGATATTACAAAGGTACAGATTACACCCCCAAACCATCCTGGACTTGATCAGGGACATGCACCCACTATTGGGGCACCCAACCCCAAGGGTGCATGCCATCCCATCCCATGTGCAGGTGCTCTGTAGCCTACACCTGCTTTCATCTGGGAGTTACCAGGGGGTCATTGCTGTGGCAGTTGGGGTGTCTCAGTGCTGTCCTATCCCGTTTCTTCAGGAAGTTCCTAGAGGCCATGATGCAGAGGATGCATCATTACATCTGCTTCCTTGACACACATGCAGAACTGCTGAAGACCAAGACTGATTTTTATCAAATTGCACATTTCCCACACATCATCGGCTATATTGATGGCACCCACTTCCCTATATGCCCACCTGCTGCCACAGAGTACATATACAAAAACAGGAAGTCAACCCACTCCATCAATGTTCAAGTAATCTGTGATGCCAACAACATAATCACAGACATTGTGGTCAAGTTCCCAGGAAGTACCACGACTCCTACATCTTTCAGAACAGTGGGATCTACACACGCCTGACAGCAGGGGAACTTGGCGAAGGATACCTGCTAGGTAAAACACTGTAACACACCCTGATAGATATAGCAGATGTATGTGTATGTGTGCATGTGAGTAATGAATTTCTCATTTACATATAGGGGACACTGCATATACCGTGCGGTCATTCATCCTGACACCCTACCTCAACCCTTCAACCCGCAGCCAGAGACGATACAACATGGCACACAAATCCACCAGGAACGTTGTGGAGAGCACCTTTGGCCTCTTAGCAGGTTCTGCTGCCTCCACAAAAGTGGGGGAGTATGGCAGTACGCAACAATAATCTGCTGTAAGATGATTGCAACTTGTGCAATGTTACACAACCTTGCTACAAAAAGGGGTACAGAGGTGGATTTGAGCGACTTTGAGGACCACGATGATGAACAAACACAGCAGGAGTTGCGCTACCAACCGATGGCACACAGAGACGGGCAGATATCACACAGAACTTTTTGGGAGTAAGTAAATACACACAGAAAGGTGGAGTATGCACCCAACGTAGTTTAATATTTGGCACTACGCAGGTATTCAAAAGCACAAATGTGCAACACAAATGTTATCCATTTAATAATGGTAGTCCTGTCTCACTTCCCCATTTAAGTTCATGGAAAGTGGGCTTTATGAGTCATTTCCGGGCACGCCTACCAGTGCCAGATGAAAGTGGCTGGCTGTCCTCACTGGGTGTTTGGGGTGTTGGCTCACCATGGTGCCTTCTGCTCCTTTGTGTCTCAACTACAGGGGGGCTTGTCATGCTGCACCTACTGGTGTTTTCCTCACTTTCCGGTACATCCAGAGGAGCAGTTTGTGCTGTCTGTGCATTAAGCAGCACCTCTACAGCACTGGTCACCCTTGCAAGGCCCCTAGACACCTCATTGCTGCTGTGTGTTAGTCCCTCTTGCATGTTGATGCATCATCTGCATAGCAGGGAAGTGGCTTTGGCCAGGTGGTTCATAGCCTAATTTGTTGCTGCGCATGTTGTCTGTCCTTGCGCCTTGCTAACCTGTCCTGTTCCAGTATACTGCACAGGAGCTGCACTGATTGTGTCATGTCCCGTACACCTGTGGCCTTCTCCCGCATCCCTGCAGCCATCTCCCTCATACCTGATGCCATGTCTTTATTCTCATCTACCAGTGCAATGATGCCCTTCCCTATGTTTTCCATATTTGTATTCAGGATCCTCACCTGGCGTTGCACAGCCTGGATGGCCTTCCCCTGCATTCTTTGGGTCTTAACCATGCTACCCTCCAGCCCACGGAAGACAATGGGACCCTCCACATGTTGTTCAGCACTGCTATCTCTGGACCTGCGGCGTCTGATACCTATATGGCCAACCTCTGCACTGGACTGCTGTGTGGCAGTGCTTCCTTCCCCAGCCAAGATTTGAGTGTCTTCACCCTCCATTTCACCTGCTGAAGTCTCCATTTCTACCAGTGGAGCTACTGCATGCCTGCTGCTTTTTTGAGGTGCAGGTGTTGTTTGCGGCAGTGACGAAGGCAGTTCAGTTGAGGACAGTAGCAGAGGGGATCCTGAACATTCTGGGGACGCCTGCAGATGTGGAGACATTTCAAGGTCTTGGGATGGTGGCAGTGGTGTTTGTGCACCAGTGTCCTCTGTGACATTCTCTGCACTTGTGCCTGCCTCTTGGCTTTCATCCCACTGTGGTGCTGTGCCTTCCTTCTCCCTGGTACGCCTGTGAGATGTCTCGCCTGTGGACATAAAAGCGTACATTAGCTTTGTGCTCCTGTCTCACTGCTTCTACAATTACATTTTTTTCACTCAAACACTGTACATATTGCCACAGCCTCATTATGACTGATATGTTTACCCTAACCTCTTCATTGCTGTGCTGTATGACATGGTAGGTCTTTCAAATACTACATGTCCCATGATGCATTGCTCCTGTCTAATACTACCTCTACTGCAGTAGGGTAAACTTTGCCACATAGGGAAAAGGGAAGGTGATGGGGTGGGGGTGATTGCTCTGCATGCGTCTTACCTTTTCTGTCGGCAGCTCTGGCTGATCTGTCTGCATCTCCCAGTCCACAGACGCTCTCTGGTTCAATGGTGGACCCCCTCAACTCCTCCAGCTCAGTCAGGGGAGTTACACGGTTCTTCCCTCCTCCAGTTTTGTTTGCTTCTTTGTGGAGCTCTGCTATTTTCTTCTTGGTTATGCTCCTGAGGTCATACCAGCTCTTTTTCAGGTCGTCTATGTCCCTTGGAGTCACTCCTACAGCATTCACCTTTGTCTGTATTTCCAGCCAAATCTTTCTTTTTGCAGATTCAGCCACAGTCAGGGACTGCTTCCCAAACAATTTCTGGTGTTCTTCCACCACCTCCTCCACAAGGACCTGCAGCTCCATGGTGCTAAATTAATTTTTTCTCTTCCTCTCTGCATGTTCCTTTTCACTGCTGCTTGCCAAAGTTTAAAAGCACAAACAAAGTTTTCCTGTGGCTCAGTGACTCCGCTCTGCTTGCTCTCCCTCTCCAGAAGCTTCTAATTACTTCCAGCTGCCTGGATTAGGCCACTTCCTGGTTGGAAGGGGGTGGCGGGTAGCACCTGATTGGCTGACTCATAGGTATCACTTTCTTCCCTTTCCGATTCGGTATTTCCCATTCCCATCCCATTTCAAAAGGTCCATAGGAATGAATGGGAAATACCGAATCGGTAAATACCGAATGACATATACCGAATTTTACCAAATTGGTAAAAATTACCACATTTTTACCTACATCCCAAATACCGATTCTAAAATACAAAATCGGTAAAATTCGGTATTTTAGAATCGGTATTTTTTGATTACCTACATCTAGCCCCTAATGATTTATGACAGCCCGATGATTTATGACCATGATTTAGGGCAGCTGATTTATAACGATCAGGCAGTGCGATTTATGACAGCAAGATGATGACCCATTTGTGACAGAATTATTTATGATACCCGATGATTTATGACCCATGATTTATGATGTGCATGAATTTTCCTTGTGCAAGGTAATCGGCACCAAGGCTGGGTAACAGTGGGGAACACCATTGCAACAAGCTCTGATTCAGGGCAGGTACCCCTTGAGGCCCAGGAACAGTTCTAAATACGAGCGCGCTACCACAATAGTGAAACCCTAATGGTGCAGCAGCAAATCTAGCCTTAAAGCAGCCGAGAGTCCGCGCAGCCCACAGTCCTAGAGCATGTATTTCAAGTCACAGATAAAGTGTGCTTAGGCATGATCGGAGCGAGAGGGGTCTCAGTCTATTCAGGGCATGCAGCACTGAAGGTTAGGAGGCCAGCTGCACAGAAGAGGTAACATGCAGGGAGATTATGCGGGCTGGTACTAAATCAGTATCAGTGAGTAGGGCGACAATAAACACCTGTAACCAGTGTCTAGTTGGGGGTGGACATGCACTCTACAAATAGGCGGGATTATGTTCCCAGGGACCCCGGCTGTGCCAACTCGTGAAAATAGAAACTTGCACTTTTCAGCGGGGTGGCATGTATACGAAAGAGTCTAACATCTTAGTACTAGAATGTACTAACACAACCAGGAGCAGCTTCCAAGACCTGTTGCTAACAAGGAGACGAATGTCTCGAGCTGGTCCCAGGGCGACCAGTCCACGCTGTGGTGGATGGTTTGTGGTAAACATAGTGAGGGAACACAGCAGGATAAAAAATCAGTACCTTAGAGTCGGGGTGACAATAAACAGCTACTATTCAGCGCTAGGACATCCCCCCTGGGCGTAAGCGCACTTTACAAACACATATGTGTGGCTCTCTGCACCCCGCCAGCGTCTACTCAGGATCTCATCCTTCCAAGATAGGAAACAAGTAGTAAAGTGGAGTGTGCTGCGTGAGGTGAGTAAGAAAGGAGGAGCATGCACCTAAACGGGGCACAGCGGAGGGACTGCACAAGTAGCATAGGTCGAGATAACTCCAACAGAGGAGAAATAAATTACAACGCAGGCAGTAGTTACACACCCCCACCTGCACTGGAGGTGGAACAAGCACGGGCCAGGGCGTGCCCTCAGGCACCATAATACCCCACAGAGGAGCCCATAGCAATACGATGGTTAGGTCCCCGCTCCTCCCGGCGGGTCCTACTCGGAATTTCCTCCTCCCACAGTAAGGAATAATGACAGTGCATTGGCGGGATGAAAAGAAAATGTCCAATGCGAAAGTACCACAACAAAATGCACAGTTATGTGGTAAAAGAATGTGTCAGGGATAATGTGATACTAATGAGGGTGGAGGTCATGTAAGTAACATATGTTGTATCACGTGTCCACAAGCGGCATCTGACTGTGTCCCAATTTCTAATTTCATGTGTGACCCATGGTGTGAGGAGACGGTGCTGTAAGACTTCAACCAGGACACAAGAAAGCCAGGCAGATTAACAAGGACGGAGCAGAGCACACCATGGCGTTTAGGGGAAGAGTGCTGTGAGAGCTTACCAGATGGCAGCCTCCTGGAGGTGGGTGCCCCAGCGCTCAGGTGGTACAACAGAATGGGCAGGCCCACAGAAAGAGGAACGGAGGCGCGAAGAGACGACATAGGGTAGGGGGAGCCATAGGAAGACTCCCTGCCGGCGTGGCGGAAACAAAAAGTGTATTGGTTTGGTTATGGAAATACACTGACAGGGCGGTGTGTAGAAGGAGGGTCACTCACTCTCAGATGTTTTACGGCTGGGTGAGTATGCTTGACGAAAAATCGGGGTGGCAAACGGAGATGGCACTCGCAGCCCAGCCCCGGCTAGATGGCAGGGCGCAGGAGAGACTAGCAAAGTAGCCAGTTAGGCCTGGCTCCGGGAAAAGGCTACCCCCCACACACAAAGGGGTGTGGAAAAGAACGATTCACAAGCTGTCAGGGTGATTTACTACCCTAGGATATTCAAATGAGCAAAAGACAAACCAGTGATTTATGGTCAGCCAATGATTTATGGCTGATGATTTATGATGTCCATACATAATGATTTGTGATAACAAAATGATGACAGATTTGTGACCAAGGGTCAGATGTAGGTAGCCAAATACCGGTCGGTAACGGCCGAAAATAGAGAATTTCGGCCGTTACCGACCGGTTTGGATATTGAGATGTAGGGGCCCAAAAAAGACTGATACGGTAAATACGAGTCGGTAATTTACCGAATCTGAATTTACCGAATTGGAATTTACCGATTCGGTATTTACTGATTCGGTATTTACCAAATTCTTATTTACCGAATCAGTAAATAAGAAATGGGAAAAAATGAGTTTTGAGATGTAGCAAACTTCTAAAATACCATATTTCATGAAATTCGGTATTTAAGAGTCTGTATTTACCATGGATTGAAAGCAGGTGGTAACCAGGTGCAGGCCATAAAAAAGGACCCAAAATGCAACATTGTGACCAGACGGCGCATTCTACGTGATAGCAAGGCGGCTAAGGCTACAGGCAGCAGAAGAGAGGGTCTGGATGAGGGAGGAGCAAGTCTATAGGCAGAGGATTACGCTGTTCCAACTAACTGAGCCAGAGATATTACAAAGGTACAGATTACACCCCCAAACCATCCTTTGCCACATAGGTAAAAGGGTAGATGATGGGGTGGGGGTGATTGCTCTGCATGCGTCTTACCTTTTCTGTCGGCAGCTCTGGCTGATCTGTCTGCATCTCCCAGTCCACAGACGCTCTCTGGTTCAATGGTGGACCCCACCAACTCCTCCAGCTCAGTCAGGGGAGTTACACAGTTCTTCCCTCCTCCAGTTTTGTTTGCTTCTTTGTGGAGCTCTGCTATTTTCTTCTTGGTTATGCTCCTGAGGTCATACCAGCTCTTTTTCAGGTCGTCTATGTCCCTTGGAGTCACTCCTACAGCATTCACCTTTGTCTGTATTTCCAGCCAAATCTTTCTTTTTTCAGATTCAGCCACAGTCAGGGACTGCTTCCCAAACACTTTCTGGTGTTCTTTCACCACCTCCTCCACAAGGACCTGCAGCTCCATGGTGTTAAATTAATTTTTTCTCTTCCTCTCTGATTGTTCCTTTTTACTGCTGCTTGCCATAGTTTAAAAGCACAAACAAAGTTTTCCTGTGGCTCAGTGACTCCGCTCTGCTTGCTTTCCCTCTCCAGAAGCTTCTAATTACTTCCAGCTGCCTGGATTAGGCCACTTCCTGGTTGGAAGGGGGTGGGGGGTAGCACCTGATTGCCTGACTCATAGGTATCACTTTCTTCCCTTTCCAATTCGGTATTTCCCATTCCCATCCCATTCCAAAAGGCCCATAGGAATGAATGTGAAATACCAAATCGGTAAATACCGAATGACAGATACCGATTTTTTCCGAATTGGTAAAAATTACCATATTTTTACCTACATCCCAAATACTGATTCTAAAATACCGAATCGGTAAAATTCGGTATTTTAGAATCGGTATTTTTGGATTACCTACATCTAGCCCCTAATGATTTATGACAGCCCGATGATTTATGACCATGATTTAGGGCCCCTGATTTATGACGATCAGGCAGAGCGATTTATAACAAGATGAGGACCCATTTGTGACAGAATGATTTATGATACCCGATGATTTGTGACACTCGATTTATGATGTCCAAATCACACTGAGCGATAACCAATTGTTATAATGTATGATAATGATTTATGCCACCGGCCTGAGAAGAAATCCAGGGGAGTTGTACAAATATAACGTATCTCATGAGTAATAAAACTGTGGCCAACAACCCCCACAAAAACAATGTCTGTTGGCTGTGTGTAGTAATACATGTAGACAGGTATGGTACGGTTCCAGGAAGGGGTGCAGTGCGGCCATTATAGCAGAGGCTGCCCCCGAAGGGGGCCTTGAGGGCCGGAGCCTTAACGGCCGCCCGAGCCCAAAAGGAACAAATCTAGTTTGCGCAGGTTAGTGCCACCAGGAATTCCCGAGCGGTGAAAGACGACGGAGGCCCTCCTCCTCCCCAAGAACAAAGAGAAGATGGAAGGGGGAGTGAGATATAAGGCGACGCTCCCCCTGGGCAGCTCACCTTTTTCATCAGGGAGCTCAGGGAGCAGCAGGATGTGTCAGGCCCATATCCTAAGAATACTTTATTGCGGACCTGCGTCAACCTGTAGCCTCCTTTTGTGTTTGCACTACAATTGATGACGGGTTAATTGAGCAGCGGTGCGATCGACATGACCTCATTGGTGCACACTGTTACTGTGCACAATCAGAGCACACCTTTTTCATTACTGGAATTAATTGACCTGGAAAGAACCTTGCTTTCTGAATGCACGTTCGGAACGGGCACAGAGCAATAAGTTATGTTGTTATTATCCTTGTCTATAGTTTTCTGTACTTTCATATCGTCCCTGAAAAGGCAATAAATGCACAAGATTTAAATAATGTAGACTTGGTGCTATTGTTCAAGTAATTACAGATGGAAAGACATGGTTACTGGGCATTCTGAAGAAATCAGAGAAATCGAAAACTGACACAGAATTCTCTCTTTATCCAAAATGTACAATGCGGCTCTCTGACCTTAATACAAATTTTACCTTTAAATCTTTTATGTTTGGATTAACTGCATTAGCAAAAAAGTTAAACTGTAGGGCTTTCAATATGATGATGCTAACAAAGGTGTCCCCCAATTCATGTTGTCCATTTGTGAAGCGAAAGGCCGGGTCCACTGAATATTGAGTTCCAGTCATCCCTTCTGCCGTAGTTAGCATGCCAATGGCAAGAATTAATGTCATAAGAGCAATATTATCACTTTTTGCTCTTTTGCCAGCAGAAATCACGAAGACAGCAGTAGAAGCTATGTGTTTGCCTCCCTCACATTTATTTTCCTGGGTGTACGGTGGAGTGGATCTGCAGAGATGCGTAGCACGAGCAATGCAGCAAATGCGAAGGGCAAGCATGTTGTGTTGCATTGTGATGTCTAGTTACAGAAACCAGTAAGGCTCCCTGCACCTTTATTGGTCTTTTCACGGCATTGGAACAGCTGATTGTCTTGTTTTATGGCGTTTCTATGACAGAGTAGGGCGGAGTGGAACTACGTGGAATGCCACTGCGTTTTTATGTAACTCCGCAGAATTCCACATAGTACAACTCAATGAACTCCGCCCACGCCTAGCAGTCTATTTACTAAAGTCCCTTTTCATTCTGTCTATAAATGGGAGGATATTGTTGGGGAAAATCTTCTGTAGACTTATATTGATTAGGATAAGGGGAAGGGACTCAGCAAGGCCCTTGTGGTGGAGATATTAAGTGGTAGAGCCTCACATTGAGACCAGTTTATATTGTATCCCGAGAAGCTTGACAAGAGGTCACTCAGATCTATCAAAGCAGTGGCAGACTCAAGAGGGTGATCAAGATAGCGTCAACATAGTGAAATGCCTTGACTTGCCTCGACTTTGTCGGTAAGACTTTGATGAGCTAATTGTGACGTATGGTTATGGCCAGAGGACAAAATGTATTGGGAAGAGGGGGCAGCCTTATCTCATGCCTCTATACATGGGAGAGTAGCACGAGTAATGGCCCCCATGATGCAGTAGGTTGATGGTACATACTCTTAAATGAGTATGATGAAATTAAGACCTATGCCCATACTCTCCATGGTTTTCAACATGTAACCCCATTGCACTCCATTAAAAGGATTTTTCAACGTCTAATAAGAGCATCAAGGATTTTACACTTTTTCCTGATTATATGTGAGAGAGTACGAAAATGATTTGTTGATGTGCGGCTTGGTACAAACCCTCCCTTAGACTGGTAGAACCGCCGGGTAATTACTTTTTTGAAGCAAGTGGCCTAGCTCTAGTGAACTAATTTCTCAGTTTATGTTCCTCAAGTATTTCTCAGAACATGGAAGATATTATGGGTATTGTCAGTGGCATTCTGAGTTTCTAATTTTAGTGGAAAATCCATCATCTCCAGGGGGCTTCTTATAGGCCATCATTGATAGGCACAGCTGTCTCATCATCGGAGATCAGACATCCAGGCTTTCAGCTTGTGTCCTTGTCAGTGAGGAGATAAGCAATCCACGAAAGAGCTCAGTTTCCTCTGTCTCATTTGAATTGCTGTCTGTTTTATGCAGGGAGTCATAAAAATGTTAGCACTTCAACAATATATCCATAGGGTTGATCAGCAGACCTCTTGTCTTGTCACTAATAACCAGTATCACCCTACTGGATTCCATTTGTTGAAGATGGATGGCTAGTAAGCAGCCAGCCTTTTTCCCCCTTCCTAATGACACTGTTGCAGGTGGTACCGCAACTTTTCAGCCGCCTTTGTATGTCACTTGTTCAAACCCATTTTGACAGAGAGTAGACACCTCCGAAATATGGGTTCAGGGAGTTCGGAGTAGGCTGAGGTCAGGTCCTTAGCCAAGGATTCAATGCGTACTCTACCTGAGTTCATTGACCCTTTGCCCTAATTAAAGTTGCCCTCATATAGGCTTTCCCCATGCCCCAAAGAGTCTTTGAGGAGGAGAGGGAGAACTCTTTGTCCAAATGGAATTGCTCTACATGGTATTGCAAGCGGGCCATGCCCTGTGGATCTTTGATTTCAGATGTGTTCAACTGCTACCTGGTTCTCACATGAGGGATTGTGCTTAGTTCTAGGTACACAGCAATTGGATCATGGTCAGAAGTCCTATTGGGGAAAATGGCTGCAGAGATTAGGTGTTTTGCCACAGTAGGTGTCGCAAGAAAATAGTGAATCCGGGTGTGTGTATTATGCCAGCAGGAGGTAAAGATGTAATCTCGGTCATTGGGGCAAAAGAAGCACCAGAGTTCAATCACTGCATGGTCCGTGACCATATCTTGTAAAATGTTGTGATCTCTATTTTGGCAAAGGTCTGGAACCCCAGATATATCTAGTATGGGGATCAATGGTCGGATTCCAATCCCCTCCCAAAAGAACTTCAGTATTACCAAAGGAGGTAAGCAATTGTGTATGGGCAGATAAGAAATATTATTTATCACCCACGAGGGTGTAGATGGGTCCTATTATTATGCTTGATGAGTTTATCCATCATTTAGCAAGTATGTATTGCCCTTCAGGCTCTTTCCATGTCTTTAATACCCTCACCGGAAGAGATATATGCAAGAGGTTCACCTCTCTTCTAGAAGGAGGCATCTGAGTCAGATTAGGGGGTTCCTGCTGGGTGAAGCTTGTGTGGAGGGATTTACCCACCCTGTCTCTTGAGAGTTTTGCTCCTTCTGGAAATGGCAGGTGGTCTTCTGGATTACCTCTATGTCCAGTTAACCCTTACTCAGGAAAGTGAGGATTTGCTTACACTTGATGTAATGAATCAAGCCATTAACGTAAGGAATATAACTTTGAGCTGTGGGATGTAAGGTCTCGTAATGGCAACACCCTAAACTAAGAATCTTCAGGATCCGGTTGACACCAGGGATTAGGCTGTGCATGGATGCCACATAGGCAGGGGAAATGTATGAAAGGTTATGTGTGTATATTTCTCAGTGAAATAGGCTGAAGCCTCAGGAGGGATGAACCAGGGTAGGATCAGGGAACCCCAGTTGGGGGTTTCACAGGGGTTCTTTTTAGGGAAGGGTTACACACACGAGTAGCCAAGTCACCTGTTACAACTGTGGGCAGGTAGCAGGATGGGAGCCTAACCTAGCAAAAGAGGTGTTCGGTACCACCAGGCCACATAAGAAAGGCAAAGGCCAGAAACAATGAAGGATACAGAAGGTGCAGTGGTGGCCTCATCTGGAGTGTCTGTGGTCACTTTCAGAAAGAGGGTGTTGTGAACTATCAATGCATGTTTGGCATGAACATGGAGAATGTCTGGTTTTATCGAAGCAGGGAAAGGTGTGCATTCCCTCTCATTGCCCCTGCCCTCTTCTCGGCCAACGCACCCCAATATGGCTTTCCCATGCCTGTTGCTCTGAGCGAATTGGAGTCCAGTGAGCATAGGATCACTTACACAAGAGAGACAGAGCCTCTGTCAGAACCAGATTACGGTGGGATGCAGATCATCCAGTGGTGGTATGGTGTGGAGGGAGGAGAGGGGAAGGGAAGGGAGCGAAAGTAATGAGGTGAAACAGACAGGTCATGACTTAAGAGGGGATCTCAATTTGTCTCTGGGTTCAGTGGGCTGTGCCTTTCAAGGTTTTCCACCTTGGGCCCTTATGTGTGTTACAGTCTTCCACCAAAGTCTTTCCGCACAGCAGGGACGTCTGTCAATGGAGTAGCATCCAAGTCTGCTCCATCCAGCTCATCAAAGAATATCTTGAGGACTTCAGGCTCGTCATTTCATAGTGCGACCATGGGCAGTGATCAGCATTGTTGCTGGTTCCAGAAGACCGTACTTCATCTCCTCTTTACTACGTTGCGGTCTCAAAGCAAAGGAGCCTTTCCGTTTGGTATTCGGCTGTGAGAGAAATCTGAAGAGAAATACACTTGATCATTTTCAAACTGGCAAGGGTCATGTTTTTTGTACTCATTATAAAGTCTCAGGCCTGTCGATGTCGGACACAACAGAGCAAGATATGTCTTCTAGAATCCCCATGTTTGGAATGACAAGATCGTACGCGATGAGCCCTTTGAATTCCAGTTGGGGGATCAAATTCAGTTTGCAGCAGTGTGGGTATCAGCTTTCTAAGAAAAAGGTGCATATTATCTTTCTCTGCCTGTTCGTAATTCCAGAGATAAGTGCATTGTCTCTTCTGCTGCAGTATTCCAAGTCAGTGATGTTCGTATGAAGCCTCCATTGTTCAGGGTCCCACTCAGGTTGCACATCGAGACAGTGTTCCAGCTTGTCTACGTGTTAGGTTTGAAAGTTAGTGATGTCTCCAAGCAATGAATGCACCTCAGACATATTAACTAGCACTGTTGCGTTGATGGTGCCCATGGAGAGTTTGATGTCCAGCAGTTCTTTGAGTAGGGTTGTGTCTGGGATTACCAGGGCTTTTGCCATGGCAGATGAGGATTTTGCCTTCATGCTGTTGGCCGCCACCTCGAAAAACAGTAGTTGGCAGGTGGGTTTAGCCTTCAACATGTGAGTGGCACTAGAAAGGGGAGTTTTCTAGCCAGGTGAGTCTACAAGCAAAAGTAATGGGGACAGTGGCCCATACACAATAGCGATGTGCCCGCTTAGTTAGTCCAACAACAAGGCACTGAGTCAGGCACTAAATGCCCAGAGGGATACCGTGATCTGGACGTCACCTCCGGGCGTTAATTGTTTGGTAAGTGTTCACATGAGACACTGCTGCATAAGGACAGAATTAAGGTATATATCTAATGATTGCGGTGTGATGTCCTCCAAGATGTACAGGACCAGGGGGTCACATCATGTGTCTTCCATGTCAACCGGTTTTCCCCCAACAAGTCGTGTATTGGAAGCCCAGGATCTATCCTGTGCGAGAACAGCCCCTGTCAAGGGGTTTGGTGCAGTCCCCTTTTCATGTTCATGGATCAGTCTGCAGGCCTCACTGGAGAGGGACCGGGGGCATCTCTCCTAAACAAATGTTGCTGCATGGAGCCCCTAGTATGGAAGGCAACAGCTCAGCCACAGTGCTGCATTAGAGTGGCAGCAAACAATGAAGGTAGGGGACCTCGTAGAGCAAAAGGGCGCCCTGGTGGTCCTAATGCCACCAGGCTTGCACAGGTCTGCCGGATCTGCGCTGTGGGTGGTAACTGGAGGAGGAGGGATAGGAAATCCCTGCACCTCACTACATCAGCCTGGAACCAGCCCTTCCTCCCAACAGCCGGGCATTGCATGGTGAGAGTGGCTGGGCGGAGGACAGGCAAAGGACAGGTCTCTGCTTTGTCGCCGGTAAGTAGAGCAACTGCGCTCAGTCGTGGCAGCGCAGGGTGTTTGAGGCCAATGTAGAATTACACTAATAACAAAAGGGCAACTCACTAGTCCCCAAGGAACTGGGTATTATCAATAACATAGAGGGTGATCCTTGAGGAATTATTTCACAAATCTTTCTTATTTTTCAGTTGTCACTAACGTGAACTAATGAATTAACTAGACGCGAAAACACAACATTTTTATATGAAAAAGATTTCATTTTTCATATATTGATTGATTGAATAAGCTTTATTTCGATATAAAAACATATCATAAAAGCAACACATTACATCAAATAAAAAGTAGTTTAACACACTCAGTATAAAATGTCCTACAGGATCAACATGGAGATTTAAAAAACAATCATTGGTTAGGAAAGGGCAAGACAGGGGAAGAACATATTACTGGATCAACAACTTTTTTGCAGTTCTTATGCGCCAAGCCCAACCTAAGAATTTTGCCATACAGCATGCAAAAAAGGGTCTTGTATCTATACGCAATATGCGTAAGGCTTCCAAGTATGATCTCATTCCCAGGCTCCTACATAGGGGCTTCAACCACCTCCTTCTGGGCACCGCATAAGCGTTGCTCTCGAACAACAAGTGTGCAACGGACTCGACCCTTGAGTCACTGAAGGGACAATATGGTACAGTTTGTAAGGGTGGTTTCCAGGTGGAGGTGAACTGTCCTAAGGGGAGTACCCCCACCCTGAATTTGAAGTACAGTGATCTGTCGCCTGAGTTATGGATTAAATCCAAATAGGGTTCCCTATAAGGGCGCTCCTTAACTAACAAAAACTGGGCAACAGATTTACAATGATTTGAATTGCACATTCTCTCGTTGTCCACCCATGACCAATAGGCCTTCTTTAGCAGTTGTTTTGAAGGTGCTGATTTGTTGTCCCAAGCATCTCCTAAACCCAGCTTATAGAGAAGCCACTTGACCTCCCTAAGCCAGGTAACCTTATAACAACCCGGAAGGGACAGAAGATCATTTAGGGCATCTGCGTAGCTGAGGAGTTCAGGGACATTCCATATTCTGGACCATAATAAAAGGGGGCGTAGTTTGGCTTGCTCACATATTGGGCGGGTGCCTGCATCTAGCAAAAGGGGGATTGTGGGGGTACTGTGGGGTAGCCTCATAAGATCTTTGTGAAAATTGTTTTCGAGGGAGGCCAAGGTGTCAACTCTCTGTATGCCCCACAGTTCTGCGCCGTACAATGCTGCGCTCACAACCCTTGCCCTATAAATGTCTAGGAGTGCCCCAATTGGTTTTATGGATGAGGCACGCTGTTCTTTGAGCAGGGCACCTGCGACCCTCTTATGAGCCAGAAACACCTTTTGGTGGTGTGCCTTCCAGCTCATAGTGTCGCAAAGACGTATGCCCCAGTAGTCAAATTCTTTGACTCCTTCAAGAGGGACAGAGTCTAGAGCGGGGGGGGCAACAGATTTCTTGGGAGGATTAAGGACAAGAAATTTGGTCTTACCTATATTTATAGCCAGACCCTTAGTGTCGCAGAAGGCCTTGAAACTAGATAGCAATTTTTGAATGCCCACTGGTGATTTCGAAATTAGAAGGGTGTCATCCGCAAATAGGAGCGTCGGAATTTTCCTTCCAGCCAGGGAGGGTGCGTCCGATGGATGTTGGAGGAGATGCTCCACCACTCCGTTAACGTAGAGAGAGAACAGAGTGGGGGCAAGCACACACCCCTGGCGGACGCCCCTATTTACGGGGATACGAGATGTTTTTTCCCCCTGGGCACCCCATCTAATTTGGGCAAAATTGCTATCATGAAATTTTATGAGCAAGGCCAACAAATAAGGCGGTAGACCTAGCCCATCGAGGACATTCCACAGTAGGGCTCGTGGGACCAGGTCGAAGGCTGTTCGCAAGTCTATAAAGACTAAATACAAACTGCCCCCTCCCAGCACCACCACTTTCCAATAAATCATTAGAAGGCGAAATGTCTGCTCGATGGTACCTGTCCTCGTTCTAAAGCCTGCTTGAAAATCTGACAGGATCTGGTTTTCTTCTGCCCACTGCAAAATCCTACCCAGTACAACTTTGCCCGCAACCTTTTGAGTTGAATCCAGCAAACTGATAGGGCGATAATTTGCTGGGTCGTCCCTACAGCCTTTTTTAAAAATAGGGACGACTTCTGCGCCCCTCCATGAATCAGGGAAAGAGCCTCCCAGCAAGACCTAATTTAGCAGAGAAGAAATTAATCTGCTCCACAATAAGGGGTAGTTCTTTAGCAAGTCGCCCGGAATCCCATCAGGGCCTGCAGCCTTATTGGGTACAATACACCTAATTGCCCTTTCTACTTCCTGACTTGAAAATAAACCGTCATTACATGGAAGGTCAACTGTGGGACTGGGTAAAGGACCCAGATTTGGATAAGATGCCCCCAGAGGAGCAGAATATAGCTTGGAGAAGTGGGCAAGCCAGACGTCACCAGGGATATTGCAAGTTAACTGTTGATCAATAGGCTTATCCTTGGCTCTTAGCAGATCCCAAAACCCCTTGGCATCTTTCCTAGTACTTGCCTCTGCTAACTCCCGCCAAAAATTTGAATCGTGAGCCTCCTTTGCCTCTGCCACAGTTTTTTTATAGAGTTTTCTCATGGTTCTTATACTAGCTGGGTCTTTGTTCTTTACTGCAGAGATAAGTTCCCCTTTAGCAACTCGACATTTGGAGGAATACCACTTATCTCTAGCCTTGGAAAAACCTTTCGGAACAACCCTAGCACTAGATTGGGGAATAATAAACAAATCACTCAATGCTACTATGGTCTCTGTCAATAATGGTAAGACCTTTTTGCTGGTGGGGCTTAAGGCGTCAAGCCGAGGTTCCACCCCTAACAAGATGGTCCCGGCTTGTGCCATCCTTGCTTCGTCCGCAGATACTTTTGCCCACTTTAGGCGCCTGCCACAGTTTGAAGGAACAATTTCATGAGATGCTTTCCACTTGTGATCAGACATGCCTTGGTTCCCAACCTGCCAAGGGGAAGTAATGGTTAGGGAAAGGGGATTATGGTCACTGTCGCAAGACACTATAACCTCCATGTCTTGGTGGAATGACCAAAGATTATAGTTGAGCATGATGAAGTCAATTCTGGAGGAGTGACCCGTCCTGTTATATGTATGAGCACCCATAGAATCCGATTTAGAGCGTCCATTTGCTGGTCTCAGATTGTCTTCCATACAAAGAGCATTAATGTCTATCGCGCTTTGCGTCCATTTAGGGATCGGATCTAGGGTCAGGATAGGGATACCTCTCCTTGTGTCCTCATCGAAGGTGTCCAAAAATGTCTTCCCTGGCCAGTGGCTCAAAACAGCAATTAAAGTCGCCTGCAAGAAGAACGTGAGAGTCAATATTGCATGCAGCTAGATCGCTGCTTAGGCCTGTTGAGGTTAGACGTGATGCTCCACCCCTGGCGCCCCTCAGATAAATGTTGAATACTTCTAGATTCCTTTCCCCTTTACAATGTATTGTTCTCCACTGGAGGTCAGGAGATTTAGTGGACCTTTGACTTACACTTAAACCTAGTGCACTGCTGACCCATATGAGAAGGCCGCCGGACGGGCGACCTTTGGAGCCATGTTGTTGGACAGCTGGGACAAAGTAGGTTGAAAAACCTACTCTATGTCTGGGTTCATGACACCAGGTTTCCTGTAGGAGGCAGATGTTGTAGGGTTCTAGGAAAGCATTCCATTCAGGATTATCAAAGTTGCGGGCAAGCCCTGCCACATTCCAGCTTAAGATCTTTAACAGGGGTTCACCAGGGGTAGACTGCTTAGGAGGATAAACTCAGTTTATATACAAATCAGCAATCATCAAGAGAGACAAAACTAATTGTTCAGGTACATTCTCCAAGGCAACACAAAAGTACTACTGTCAAAGTTTACGAATTTGCAGTAGTATCACACACACCATTTGTACATATGTACTGGCAATACACTTAAGTAGCCATACAATAATAATTTATGATATTCAAAATAATTCTATTCCTTATGATGACATCGTGAAGCCACAAATGGTGTAGCAGCGTCGACGTTTCGGTCTCTCCCAGTTATTTCACCAAGATCATCCTCAGGACAGTTTGTTGTTGCACTCACAATCTAATAAAACATATATTAATGCCATTATACACATTCTCTTTTACATCATATTTCACGTCTATAACCAGATCGTCTGCTCACATTACACTACCAATTACTAAAAAGCACCCCGTGTAACACCCAATCCTTAACCAACAACACAAGCACATCCAAAGTGCACAAAGCCAATTAGATATACTACTCACTTCACTTTTTTGTACAGCACTGTCGTTTCCAATCCTGTAGGGAAAAGCCTACCATTACACCTAAATGTACTAATATATACACCCAACTAAAAACACCAAAACTGTGAGTACTTGCAACCCATGTTCACATCCATGGGTTTACCTTCATTAAAAACAAGCAGAACAGAAGTCTCCATTTCAGTTTGCTCAACTTTCCAACAAGTGTCCTCTTTATCTACAAAGTTGGAGCAAACAAAAGACTATACTACACCATTGTTTAAACAAGCCAACTATATCACATTTACAGCAGGAAAACCTAAGCGTTTCTCCAAGACACTTACTCAGAACACGGCAGTCTCAGATTCAATCAATCATCCATATCGTACGATTCCGGCGTCTGCACATCCGCATCCGCGGTGTGCAACCTTTAACCTCAAAACTCACACGCTATCGCGCATTGACACATGCGCAATAGACGCAGTAAAGTATCAGGCTATTGTGTCGGCCATCTTATAATGGAGTTATAGCATGGAATTTTAGCTAAATGCGAAGTGGTACATCTTATCTCTTATGTTCTCACCCACCCCAGATCCAGGGACACAACATGTAATTCACTATTTCACTCTCGATACTAGTATAAAACGGTGCAACGACCAGCAGTCACATGATACTTCTCGTAACTCTCTACACTTATCAATCCTTATTCCATTGCCTTTCCTGCCCATATCCATTTGTTTTCTTTTAATGTGAGCAGACGAGCCACATTTTGTCTACGCCTAGAACTTTTTACAACCTCCAAAACAAACCACTTCATATCTTTAGGACCATGCAATTTTTTTATATAATGTTCAACAAGAGGTGCAGTTAGAATGTTACATTTAATACGTGACTGGTGTTGCATAATCCGCTTCTTCACTTCCTGTGTCGTTTTTCCTACATAATATAGGGAACAAGGACATTGTATACAGTATATGACATTACGAGTCAAACAATTTGAATGATGCTGGAACACCCATTCCATTTCATTTAAAATACAAGATTTTGTCACTGAGGTGGTTTCACAGGCTACACAGTGTCCACAAGGGTAATGGCCCACCACCGGTGCCAAACCCCACTGTCTCTGTATTGTATTTGGTATAGGTTCGTTATACGCTCTCACAAGGTGGTCCCTCAAATTTCTTGCCCTCTTGAAAGCAAAACGTGGGTGACTCACTTGTGGTTCAACCTTTTGAATCAGATGCCAGTTTTTTGTTATAATCTTTTTGATCTGTTTGGATTCCGTACCGAACAAGGTTACACATGCAATTGAGTCAGAATCCCTCTCTTTTTGTTCTTTTGTCTCCAAAAGTGCCATTCTATCATAATACCAGGCCTATTTTAACGCCCGCTTTACCAGTCTATATGGGTAATGTCTTGACACTAATTTGGTTTGTAAGATCTTGGCCTCTGTAAAGTAATCCTCCCTTTTGGTACAATTAAGTTTTATACGTAAAAATTGACCAAAAGGGAGATTGTTCCGTAAATTACATGGGTGATGGCTTGTATACTTTAAGAGTGTATTTCTGGAGGTTAGTTTTGTGTATAGATTTACTGCCAAAGTCCCGTTATCATTCCAAATAGTGAGGTCCAAAAAACGAATGGACTGGTTATTATGTTCTATTGTGAACTGGAGATTATTGTTTTGTTCATTAAGCCACTTATGGAATTCAAGTAGTTGGATGGTAGAGCCCTCCCATACCAGACAGATATCATCTATATACCGTAGATATTTCTTTATGTGTGTCTCAAAGGGATTGTTGTTAAAAATCACTTTGTTCTCGAAGCATGCAACAAAGAGGTTAGCTATGTCAGGGGCAAAAATTGTCCCCATGGCCACCCCCTTTATTTGGCCATAAAAATCGTCATTGAAAATGAAATAATTTTGTTCAAGTGCGATTTTAGCACACTTGACTATAAAATCACCGGGAACCCGCAGTGGGCGTGGTCGTTTATCTAGAACCTCTTCCAGGACTACCAGAGCTTCAGTTTGAGGTATACTTGTGTATAGGCTCTCTATGTCCATTGTTACAAGAATGCTGTTTTCTTGATTAAATGGTTCTCCCTCCAGGCTTCTGATGACATTTGCACTATCTTTTGTATATGATTTAGTCAAAGGAACGAAAGGTTTTATGAAATAATCCACGTATTCAGCCAATGGTTGTAGAATCGACTCACAACCCGCCACAATAGGTCTTGCGGGGGGTGCTGATCATTTTTATGGATTTTTGGGAGCGTATAGAGTGCCGAAATTGAGAAGTCTTTTTTATTCAAATACTCAAATTCCTTTTGGCTCAACCATAACCCACCACGGCCTTCCATGGTTAAGTTCAGAATCTCACTTCTGATCCTCTCAGTGGGGTCTTTAGATAATTTGATATAGTGAGATGTATTACCAAGTTGTCTCAAGGCTTCAGCATCATACTCACTTTTGTCTTGTACAATAATGCTTCCCCCTTATCTGCAGGTTTTATAAGTATGTCATCCCACCTAGCTAGGTTTTTTAAGGTCTGGTGCTGTTCTTTCGAGAAATTGTACTTAATATATCTCTTTTTCTCTTTGAAGAGTTGATCAACCTCCATGAGTACAATGTTCTCAAATGTTATCAGTTCTTTGGGCATAAGATTAGTGGCAGGGTAAAAGGTAGATGGACAACAAAGGCCTGTTGTACTCTGTGTTGTAGTCAAAGGGGACTTACCAAAGAAATATTTAAGACGTATTGTCCTAAAAAATCTAAAAAGTTCCATTTGAGTGGTAAATGGGTAATTCCTATTGGTAGGAACAAACGATAATCCATAGCTTAAGAGTTCTAACTCTTTTTTACTCAATTTGTGTCTAGATAGATTAAAAATGGGCACTACCTCAAGGGAGGGATTATTAAGAACTATTGTAGAATTACATGCAGTGGTCATTGTTAGCGCTCTTGTGTTCCCAAGGCCCTACATCTCTCTGGGAGCTCTATTGTTGTGCAGCCATTGCTCTGAAGTGTCGACTCGTGCCCTTCCAAAGCACCAAGCCTCACACCACACTGATGATTTCAAAGTGGAAGAGCAATACAACTGTTGCATCAACTCCACTACCTCCAGAGAGCAACCTTTAGATTTTTACTCCTGCCTCTCAAGAGCCATGCCTCTACCTGAAGCCTCTACAGAACCAGAAGCGGAATTGAGTTGGCTTCAAAGTTTGAGGACACAACCGAATTCGCCAACATTGGGATACTACCCGTTGCAGTAACAATGGAGACCATGACTGTCGACTCCAACATGGGACAATCAGAAGCTGCTCTGCTTGGTTCTCTGTCACCTTCTGCATAACTCTCTGAATGAGTGGAATCAGATAAAAAGAATAAAGCAGGCCATTTGACCACTCATAGGATTTTGCATTTGTCCTGCAAACTCTCTCCATGGGGGCAAAAACCCTGTTGAGACAGTCCCCTGTCACATTCTCCATTCAAGGAAGAGACACTGCCTTCGAGGAGAATAGATTTTGTTCTGATCATAGTCAAATCTCTTTTCCTAACAGATTCAGTGCTTAGACCCTGCAGCTTCCCTGGTGATTGATATATCCCATGACAATCCTGTTGTCCGCCCTGATCTAAAATGTTTGACCCGCAATCTCCTGGAAAAGACTGATCAGAGCCAAATAAACTGCTTTTAGTTCACTCCCAATGAAAGAGGTGTCTTCTTCTAGAACTGGCCACTGACTACTGACCCCGAACCTGCAACAGGCATTGGTCTAACCATGCTCCCCACCCCAGTTGGCTGACATCTGTCATTATCAACCTTATCGGAACCGCTGTAACAAATTCCCCCCCTTAATCACCTCTGTAACCCCAGAGCTATTGTGGTAATTAACTGAAATGTCCTGTTTGTAATTCCCTGACATCTGATTCCAATGGGAAAGGAGATGATTGGCTAGGGCAAATAGGGGCAATCTGACCATGGTAGAATCATCACCGCATGTGACATCAGTCCCTATACATTTAACGAATCTCTGGCTGGAGCTGACCTGCCAGATGCTCCTCCAACTTTGTCATACCCTTTTGTCTCCTTGTTTGTGGAAGGAACACTTTGCCCAAATGCATTTTGAAGGCAGCACAAAATAATTGGATTTCCTGAGCAGGGACATACAGTGATTTCTCATTACTCATTAAAAAAAACATGCAGTTGGACCAGATTGTACACTTTTCAGACCTGACTCTTCGTTTTTGCAAAAGAAGAAGAGAAAAGCCTGTCATCAAGGTATGATCAATGTTTAAAAACACCTGGATAGCTTTAGAATTAAGACATTCAACCAATGGAGCAACCACCTTAGGGAAAACCTGCAGTGAAGAAGACAAACCAAATGGCAGTTCCTGAAACTGATGGTGATCCTGTCCAACACAAAAATGTAGGAATTGCTGTGATGTTTCATGAACTGGTACCTGGAGGTAAGCGTCTTTGGGATCTAGTGATGCTAAAGCATTTCCTCTGTTTATGTATGGAAGAATTAGCTGTAGACTGGTCATCTTGAACTTTACAGGTAGTGAAGATGAATCCAAAAACTTCTGCTCCATCACTGGTCTGCAGTTCCCTATTGGATTTCACACTAAAAACAAAACTGAGTAAGTCCCTTTTCCTCTCTGTTTGGGGGGAACTGGTACAACTGCCTTTGTCCAACAACTTCTTCACTCCCTTCAACAAAGCTTCTCTTTTTATTGGTTTACTTGACAGAGGAGTTGCGCAGAAGAATTCCAGCATAATAAAATACAATTTTATCTGATACCCTTCTTGGACTACTTGTAAGACCCATCTGGTCTGAATTTCCTCTTCCCATACCTGTCAGAATAATTTCATTCTCCCTACAACAGACAACACTGACCTCCTATCGGCATAGCTATGACTTGATCCACCAGGTTGCTGCATCCCTAACTAAAAAGGGTTGATAAGCCATCATAAACTGGAACGGAAGACCAAACGCACAGCAATCACCAGCAAATTGCTCCCTTGAATCCTGTTTCACTGCAACAAGTACGTCTTTATCCTCCTGTTTATTCATATTCTCTGGCTGAGCACTAAAACAGTTTTTGGCCTATAAAAGGAATTTTCATCAATAAATAATTTTGCGTATATTCCATCTTCCATGACCTTCTCCATCATTGGTGATTTGCCGCTGTCAATGGTCGTGGCTTAGGGCTTGTTGGCGAGAGGGAATTGGAGGAGACATTTGAAAATTACTTTGCCTGCTACTTCATGATTGCTCAAACTGGAGTCACAAACTTCCCCTGATTCAGCCTCTCTGCCTGACGTTAAACATCGACTAAACCACATTATTGGAATAGGCAGCAGATCTAATGGCAAAATTAGAGGCAATCAAATCCACTCTTTTGCCCACCGGATTTGATGTAGATGCTTCTTCTGAAATGATAGTTTCTTGTGAAGACAGAGCAGCCATCAGGGAATCTACCTTGAGCACTGAGGAATAACCATCTGCTAAACCCTGCAACGGGTATCTCTCGGTTAAAAAGAAAGGGAAATTATGCTTTTTGACCACTTTCAACTCAGTCTCAATCTTTTTTGTCACTGAATCATGGAGAGAAAGATTATCTGACTCATTCTCATGATAATGAGAATAAAATCTTCAGATTTGTCAACCACAAGCAGATCTAGAAAAGCCATGTCAAGCGTGACAGGATACAAAACCTCTTTTATTTTAGCCCCCCTGAATAAATCTAGCCCTGACTTCCTTGTCACCAGAGTCCGGAGGTTCCATACAAAGTTTATTTATGGGAAGGTAGACATTCTGTAGCCTTAAAAGCTGCTGCCACTACCTCCTGGATCATAAGTTGCAAATCTGTAGGCCTGTGTGTTAAATTCTGCTACGCTCACAGAATTTGGGGAATTTAGGCAAGTTTGCATTCCGTGGAGAACGCAGAAATGCTGAAAATTCCGTGATCTGCGGCGTAGCGGAATTATTTTCTGGTTCACCCTTTAAAAATGCATTCTAGCGTGCGCGATAGCGACTTATCGGGATTCCTGCGTTCGCCGGCGAGTTTTCCTATTCATTCGTGTGCACCATGAGATTTTGGTAGCCTGCCGCATGATCTTGCGAGAGTGTGCAATCGTGAACATGTCATTCCCTGCGCCATCGGACACCACAAGAGTTTGCGATCGCGAACACATCATTCACCCCGCCATCGTGCACCGCGAGAGAGATTGCTATCGCGAACACGTCCTTCAGATGCGCCATCGGACATCCGGAGGAATGTTGGTGAAGCTCATGATCCCGAACGCGCAAAATCTATAATCTGGAAAAGAATAATATCTTGAGCAGCATAAAACCTTCTATAAAATTATGATTTGGATGAAAAAAACTCCTCAGATTGACATTTGACTGTCCTTTTTTGTGCAAGGGGTCCTTTTTTTATTTCTTTTTTTTGGGAGAGGGAGGAGGTGCCTCAGAGTCTCCAACTTCCTGTTCCTGTCCAGCAGGCTCCTCCCAGTGCTTTTTCCATCTCCTGTTCATTTTTTATTTTTATTTTGAGCCGGAAGGATCACTCTTTGTGTCTGCTGCATCATTATCATTGGATTTGTGGACTTTTGGATTTGAGATTTTATAAGTAAGTTGGTATTGTTGTTTGTCTGATTGGGGCATTGCAGTCCAACTGCAATTTTGGTACTTTTCATCTTTTAAAAAAAAATTGCTCTGGGGAGCCAGTAGGCCCAGAGCTAGTCATGGGTGGGTGCATGATGAAACAACTGTTTCTGTGTGTTCAGGTGAATGTAAACATCATTTAGGGCATGGATGGCATTGGATTTAATTGCAAAATGTGTATTTTTGGGTGTGTGTTACATAAATGCCTTTGTTATGTGTGGTGTGTTGTGTACCTTGCAAACCTTGTTTAGCCCTGTGGATTTTCGTTTTTGCATTTTATTGCATTTCAGGCAAAGCAGTGTGGTTTAGCATGCAGCCTTTTCCTGGCTAATATAGGCCTGTTTTCAGTACATTGATTTCCAGGACTCCTGCTTGTTGCTTGTGATTTGTGAGTGTCCATGTGGCTGGTGGCCTTTTCAGGTGGGAGTTATAAGTGTGCTGCTTTTGCCATATAGGCCTGCAGGTGTTTCCTTTGTGGCCTAGACTTCTTGTTGTTGTGGGCCTGGCCATGAGGCTGGTGGCCATTTTGAAGCCGGACAGTGTGCTATTTGCCATAGGCCTGCATTGTCTGTCTTCAGTTTGTTGTTGTTGTGGGCCTGGCCATGTGGCTGGTGGCCATTTTGAAGCCTGGTAGTGTTCTTTTATCCATAGGCCTCCAAGATTGTGGCCTAGTCTGCCAACAGGCCTTTCATCCAGTAGGGTCAGAGGTAGTCAGGGGTGCATGAGACTACAGTTTCTATCTGTTCTGTTGAATTTAAACATCATTTAGGGAATGGATGGCATTGGATTGAATTGCAAAATGTGTATTTTTGGGAGTATTTCAGTTTTTGGGTGTGTGTTAAATAAATGCCTTTGTTGTATATGGTGTGTTGTGTACCTTTTCCCGCAGATTTTCATTTTTGCGTTTTATTGCATTACAGGCAAAGAAGTGTGGTTTAGCATGCAGCATTTGTCTGGCTATTATAGGCCTATTTTCAGTACATTGTTTTCCAGGCCTCCTGCTTGTTGCTTGTGATTTCTGAGTGTCCATGTGGCTGGGGGCCATTTCTGGTAGGAGTTATACGTTTATTTTTTTTTCACAAAGTTTTATATAGCACAAACTTGACCCGAATCAGGTATCCAAGCTCTTTACATAGCACCAGTTGCATTACATAGGGCCACTTTTTTTTGTTTGCTTTTTGTTAGGCACTGGGAGATTAAGTGATTTTCCCAGAATCACAGGATGTCCAGCGTCATTGCCAAGACTCTAACCCAGTTCCCCAGATTCGAAGTCGATCACGCTAGCCGTTAGGCCAACTCCCCTCCCGATAAGTGTGCTGCTTTTGCCATATAGGCCTGCATGGCTTTGCTCTTGGTTTACTGCTTCCATCCATCCCCCTTGCCAGCTGCAGCTCCCTGAATGATGTGATGAGCAAATATTTTAATGCCAAACTGTGTCCACTTCCATTACTTTTGTATTTTTGTTGTTGTTCCTCTTCTTTCCTATCCTTCCTGAGAGTGTACACAGCCCTTGTTGACAAACTCTCACACATGGCTATACTAAGTTATACATTTTATTTGTTTGTTTGTACTATTAGTAATTGAACCACAACAACAAATGCAACATTCCACTTATGCTCTTCTCCTGGCTTATTTGCTTTTAGGTGCACAAAAAGACAGAGGAGGAGCTGTCATCATCACCCGTTGTACTTCCAGACAGAAGTCCTGCTGCACACCACGTCACGTCCACGTGTGACCACAGACATTTCTGCAACTTGTGCACCTGCGTCCTGACATCTGAAGAAGATGGCCCCAAAGAAAGGTACCAGGTCCTCCAGTACCAAGACAGTTGCCAGTGAGAAGAAGAAGGAACAGAAGAAGGAAGTGGCACTTACCAAGACTGGTGTGCCGCCCTACTTGTTTCTTGGGAAAATAAAACATATGCCTGCAGCAGCAGTGTCCGACGGGGACCAAGCTGGGAGCAGCACCTCCGCATCAGCGGGCCCACTCCACCAAACTAGGCCCAAGCCCATGCGTGTGGCAGAGGTAGCCAGCCAACTCACGAGCAGTGATGTTGAAATGTCACTATTGCAAAGAAGTACCCAATCAATGCACTTGCAGGTGGAAACTCAGCAGATAAGTGGGCAACAATAGCCGCAACAACAGCAGCAACAACAGCTGCAACAACAGCTGCAATAACAGCCACAACAACAGACGCAACCACAGCCGGAACCAAAGCCATAACCACAGCCGGAACCACAGCCAGAACCACAGTCGGAACCACAGCCGCAACAACAGCCCACAATAGTAGTTGTTCCTCCTGAAGTAGGGGCAGTTCAGGAAATTGAGCCTTTTGCAGACAAAGAGGAGCAAGCCAGAAGATCCATTATCTTTCAGACCCCCAGCAAGGAAAATGAGGGTTAGTCCATCAACTTCTTCAAGCCCCGCTTCTTATGATCGAGATGCCACATGGAAGCCACCAGCTTAGTCAGAGAGTGATGCATGCCACAAGACGAGGCTAGTGAAAAGGAAGGCTCTAGAAAGAAAGCCTTAGCGTTATGGAGGTAGATGTACAAGAGTGGGATGATGATGATGACGAGCCAGTCATCATGAACATCACTCCCGGCCCAGAGGAGATGGAGACCAGCAATATTACACCATCCAAAATCGCTGCAAGGGATGGAGCACGGATACCACCAACACAGGTAATGCCGACATGACCTCCAGCTTCCATATTTGCATTTGCAAAGGCCAGTCCAGGACCTACATCCAGCTCAACCAGCACCACAGTAGGTAGTGGTAGTGGTAGTGGAACTGCACAGAGTCAAATTCCAGGCACACCCTCCATTTCATCTGGTATTGAAAGTAGCACCTCCAGCAGCGCCAGAAAGTTCTCTTCTCCAGTTTGGGACTTTTGTTTGGTTAGCAGTAAGGAGGAGAACATTGCTATATGCTCAATTTGTCAGCAGGCTGATAGGCAGGGTAAGCTTGGTACAAACTATGGTACCGGAGGCCAAACAAGTCATCTAAAAAAACACCTCAGTATCCAGTGGGAGACTCACCTATTTTGCTTAGAAAAAAGTAATGTTCAATCTCTCAACTATATAGTGCACTATGCCAGTATAATGAGGATAACAGAGGAAAGGTATTTGACAAATGGAAAACTAAATTAAACTTAGTTGGGAATGAGGCTGAAAAATCACTTAGGTTAGGAAACACTATCTTAAAGGTTGCAAACCTGCAGGCACAATATTATAAGACTCTATTTGAACTATATTACACACCACATAGAATAGCTCGCTGGGGGGGGGGGGGGGGGTATGAGTGGGATCCTCTGCCCAAGATGTCAGAGTATGGAGACTGACACAATACACATGTTTGCAGCTTGTCCTAAACTAGACCCCTTTAAAAAAGCTATGGATTTTTTTTTTAAAAGGAATTGAATATTCCTACTAAATTAACTAATGAGTTCATGGTTCTTGGGGTGGCAAAGGAGGGGCAGGATGTACCCCATCAAGAATTTTTGTTTATTGCAATGACGCTGAGCCGGCTTTGTATTGCAACGTTATGGAAAGACTCTAATCCTCCTTCGTTTCAACAATGGCTCTCAAAATTATTAGCTATCTATATTCTAGAGAAAGCCTTATATGAAAAATAAAGCGTTAATGCAAAGCGATTGGGGAAACAGATATGGTCCCCAGTAGAAAAATGGAAACTTAAATTAGACGGGTAATCTAAAAGGGGGATAGACTTATGCTTGCTTATTCTTGTAGGATTATAGTCGACGGTGTTAAAAATTGCTTAGCCCTCTCCAGATTTTTTTCTTAACTCTGTTTTTATTAAAATTATGTTTTGCACTTCATTTGGTACTTTAAGTGACTAGGCTTTAATTGAATAATTTCTGTTGTAATAGATATATATGTCAAAAATAATTAATTGTTTACACTGTGACTTTCTGATGATGAAATAAAAAAGAAAATAAATTAAAAAAAGTAAAACTGAACCCATTGCTGTGGTTGGGGATGAAGAAGTAGGGGAAGATATGATTGCGGTGGAAGGTGAACAAGAGGGAGACATTTCTAGCCCTGTCCCCAGCAGTGTAGTGGTACCAACTACATCCTCAGCAACATCTCAGTGGCACATTAGTAAGAAGTCATTCTCAGAGTCAGACTGAGACACCAAGTCAACCGAGTACTGCAGTGAGGAAAAGTGTGTTGTCGTTGAGCCTAACTGGGTTCAAGAACACAGCTGCACAACAAAGGAAAATAATCCAGCCTACCATTGACAGCATGCTTAGGTCGGAGGGGCAGTACCAACGCAACCACCCAACGGCACGGTTGTACATATTTGAGACATTCTGTGATTGGAAACAGATCCTACTTTGTGAATGTATTTTAATGTTAATATTAAACCTCAAATAAACATATGTATCCATTGGTTGGATTAAATAACATAATAAACTGTAACTTGTCAGTGAAATGGGAAACAAATGCAAAAAATTGGGATGTTTTGCTCTGACTAACCACACCTCTGACTCCACCCTCTGGCCCAATTTGCGGGTATTCCCGCCCTTTGATTCTCCGCCCACAGTTCCCCTACCTTTTTTCCCCCCTACTTCAACCAATGACTTAGACCAGTCAATCGGAGATGGTGAAAAGACTAGTCAGTAAGCCAATCAATATCAACCAAATTTAAACAGCATTTTATACTTGTATGAAAATCAGCATCTCCCAATAAAGGTGTCATATAGGTGGATTTTGGATTAAACTGTAGAATAAGTACAATGGAGAAAAGACAATTTTGCTTTATCCAGTGGCAGCAAGATTAACTGCCTTATTGTGCTTTCCCTAAGTTATTACCCTGAAAATGTCACAGATAACTGCAAACAATTGACTGATGGCTGCCAGCACTTGAAGTAGTGTCCGGCGGGGTGTACTAACATGGAGGATGATACACTGTATCTAACAAGCACACTGAAGTGGCCAGAAGGCAACCTGCATGCGTGATAACAAACTCCTTTTCCATAAACTAGGGATTAGAGACAGCCCCACATGCTGGATCTGCAACGTAGCCAAGGTGACCTGTAACACCTTATTTTTCTGTGCCCTTCACTCAATGGGTATTGGGGAAAGATATTTTAGTTTATAGACAAAGCGCTCCACTGTAAAATAAAGAGGGATTTTGCTTCAAAAACGACAGCTTTGTTGCGAACTTAACTCCCCACAGAGGGAGAAAGAGAGCTGTTGCACCCTCTCCTAACCGCTGTAGTCAAGTTAGTACTCACGAACTGGAGGGATACCTCTAAAGCATCATACAGCGGTTTGCTCAGTTGGATCGCCTACCTAAGAGGAACCGACACCCTAGCGATAAGATACTCACCATGGAAAGCCTCTTCCAGGAACCTTTGGGGGTCATTGGACAAGAGCTCCCCCCCCCCAACCCACCCTAAATACCTTAACATCTCAACGAACCATCAGCCAAAAAGAGGGATAGTTGCCACAGCAACTACACATGCTGAACCTGCCGAAGCTACAGGATACTCTCTCTCTCTTTACTTATTCACACTTTCCTCTCCTCCTTTCTAGCACACCTTTATTGTATAACCAGAAAAGGGGTGCCATCCGAATAATGTTTACCATGTACCTTGTATCTTGCACCGCACAGGATGGCTGCCCATATGACGGAATCATTGTGCATTGTATGTATATGTATAAAATCCATAAAAAAAATATATATTTTTTTTTAAAAAGCAATAAAATATTTAACCGATAATTGTTTCTAACTAGAGGGGCAGCAGACTATTTTTAACTCGCTAATATTTTACACAATAAAATGAACGCTTGTAAGATACGAAATCAGGTTGCAGCAACATGACAACAGATGAACCTATTATGGTGAGTAAAAAAACGCAAAGAACATGATTGTATGTATTCGCATATGCCCAGCTTGGATTGTAGCAATAATGCCAAGCCAAGCTGCATATAGGCTGCCTCCTTCCCACACATTATGTCTTCCTAAGAAGAATGACTGAAACCACGTTTTCAAATGAAGGCCCTGGCAGTCTAATTGTTCCCACGAGGATCTCATGTTTGACCTCTTCAAATACTGAACTCCAGTAATTTTCCCATTTCAGGACTTACAAATGACTTTTCGCGCTCTGCTGCCTCCACCGAGAGAGGAAGATGGCGCACGTCAAGGCCGCAGATGTATTTCAAACTGATGTTGAAAAAAACGAGCTTGTAGAAATATCATCCATATCAGTCGTCTGGATCGCCATTTCTTATGATGTTCTAAACTTAACTTTAAACAGCGCCTGGCATGTCTGACAGCTGCAGCCGGGAAATCCCTTAGAGAACAGGAAGTAAATCACCATGACCTTGCTGTGCTTTACTGTAAAGGTCGCTGGTACATCCTTCCTTAATGACAGACATTCATTTTCTTTCTTTGGTAGTTTTATGAATCTTTTACAGTTCCCTGCGTCTTTTTTGTCACTGTTAGTAAAGTCTTCATTATCTCAGAGTTCTTAACCCCCGTCCGTTTTAAAGTACTGCACTCTCTGCTACACTCAAGTAGAAAAGCCCCACTGACAGACAGAGAAATGAAACAGGGCGTGATTGTGAGTTGCAGTACACGATCCAGAATGATCAGTTTCTGCTGGTATTCCGCCACGTGTTGTGCAATTCTGAGTTTTAAGGGCGGCGATTGGGAATAACACATATTTACCTGGCCCTTTCTATATTTATTGCTATATCTGTGCTTACGTGTGCTGCAATCTCTGTCAAAAACACAGGGCTCGCTTTACAGGAAAGAGTAGGGGTGTCACCATTCTTAGAGTAAAATTCTTTGGGGCAGATTGACAATTACTGGCGCATCCCTGTATATCGGCAGGGATGCGCCAGTAATCGTGCGCCGCAGCTCCGCCACCCTTGATGTGCCGCATTTACAAGGCGGCGCACCATGGGGCAAAAACGGCACAGATGTGTCACGCATCTGTGCCGTAAAAGCGGCACATTGCTGGAGTTGCGTCGCAAGCGCGACGTGGCTCCAGCAATGATCAGGGGGGCCCTATGTGCACAATGCTGCGTTAATCCTTACGCCTGCTTCAAGCAGGTGCAGGGTTTTGACGCAGCATGGGCCCAAAAGTGACTGAGTCAAATCTTGTAGATTTCACTCAGCCACTTTTGGGAGGCGTTCCTGCGCCGGAACGCCTCCCCCTGCGATGGTACGCATCTTCTGGCGCAGGGCTTTACAACGTGACGCATCTGGGAGATGCGTCACGTTGTAAATACCCCGCACCATGGTGCATCTTTTGCGCCGCCGCTGCGTCACAAAAGTGACGCAACGGCGGCGTAAAATCGGCGCAAGGGGCTTGTAAATCTGTCCCTTTCTATTTCACTAAATGTTGGTATTCTGGAACCGCCAGTGGCTGGTATGTGCAAAAAGAATTCTTTTAAAATTATCAGTGTGCTTTGTAACATGGTAACTAGCCATCTGTTAACTTTAAAAATCATTCTAAATGATTCAACCAGGTCTGAGGTGCTTTTTAACATTTCTTTATGTTATTGTTGTTCTAGGTTTATGTTTCAGGTGGGAAAAAATACCGAATATCACCATTTCTCACAGTATTTTTACCGGCATGTACTTACAAATACAGAGCAGACGAGTAAAAAAAAAGCCAGCTGGCACTTTCAAAAGTGGAAGATTTAGAAAAAAAAACAGGGGAATGTACTTTCCATAATGACTTATATTGAGTTAGAGGGGCATATTTACAAGGGGATAGCGCCACCGGAACATCACTTTTTGTGACGTTCCCGTGGCGCTATACCTTGCACCACCTTTACCAAGTGGTGTTAAGCCACTTTTTGTGGCTTAACACTGCTTTGTAAATATGGGACCCTTTCATGCAGGTATCTTCGGAAAGAGGTGTGCAATGGGTATTGATGTGGGCGTTCCACCACAACACCCATTACTTTTTGCCGCTGCCTTAGATTTACAAGAAGGAGGCAGCGCCAAAAACTATTGTATTTAAAAGCAGACGTTACAATGGCGCAACAAGGAGAAATACTTTTATTTCTCCTCATGTTTGCTTTTTCTATGTGTGCTGCATTCTGCAGCACACATAGAAAGAGCAACATGCTATTAATGACTGTACATGTGCAGGAAGGTGTCCCTTCCTGCACACAAACATTCATTAAATATTGGCAATTTGCTACTTTTATGTGTGTTGCAGAATGCAGCACACATAGAAGTAACACATCGCCATTATTGATTGTTTATGTGCAGGAAGGGACACCTTCCTGCACATAAACAATCATTCCCTGCAAGGCAGGCACACTTGCACTATGGACAAGGGTGTCTGCGTTGGCGCTAGGCAGCCATTTTTAACACCGACGCTAGGGAAAACACAGGGGTGCGCCGTACTGTTGTAAATACAGCGCACCCCTGTAGTTTGGAAATGGCAGAGCGTGGTGCTGCAAAATTATGACTAACTCTCCAAGGTGGAAGTCTCACAGGAGGTGAATATTTCACAAATTCAGCAACTGAATCAAACTGCTCTTGCAGACCTTCAGATTCAGAAGAACTGGGAAATTCTGTGGTATTTACAGGAGTAATGAGAGTGGCAGATGAGGGAGGGCACAGATCCGGCTCTAGAAATCCGGTCAATGACAGGCAAAGGTAGGGCAATGTCAAAACGAGAGAGTAAACTTTCCCCGTCAATTGAATCTGATGTTTGATGTTTATACAATCCTTTGAAACTCCAATATTTACCATCTCCAGTGGTGACACTTTTCTTGTTAACCTGATGGGCTTATTAAATATACTATATCTTTTTGTACCATTCTGGGGATGCAAATACTGACCTTATCAAAATCCCAACTGCCTAGCCTGTCCCTCGACTCCTCCCTTTCCGCCCGCCTCTGTCTTGCTCCCCGCGCATGTCCTGGTGCCCCTGCATTCACGTCATCACATCTCCCCCCTCTGTAAAGAAAAGAAAAAAAAAAAAAACACACAACAATACATCAGCTCCTCTTCTTTCACGTTACTGGACATCTCACTTACAGTTCTTCAATGAGGCGTGACGGTTTTCTAATGGTCCGTCTGGGACACAACTGAATGTCAGGGTTATCTGGCTCTCGTCGATCAGGGGCCAGCAGTGACGATTGACACTACTGGATGGCGCCTCAGCTCTTATATCCTCAGAGACTGGTTCAGCCAATAGTCCTCTGACACTGGGACTGCACTTCCTGAAGTGCGTCACGTTCCTGGTGACTCTCCTCTCATTTGTTTCGGCAGTGATCATAGTTCCTTTCTGCTTGGTGACCCTCAGCGGAGTCTCGTGATAGCTGCTGTTAGTCTTTCTCTGTTGGTCTTGACGCACCAGCACCCAGTTCCCCTCCTGGATCGAGACAGGGGTGGTTTTTCTGCGGTCGTCTGCGTAGCTCTTCATCTTTTCTTTCTTTATTCTGTCCATGGCGGCAATCTCTTCATGATCGGAGTCAGGATACATAGCACCCTCGGTGAGTTCATCATGGGCAATCTAGTACGCACTGGCCTGCCCAGCATGAGGGTGGCCGGACACTTGCCTGTCGTGGAGTGAGGCGTATTTTGATAGGCTCGTAACATTCTGTTGAGCGCTGTTTATGTATTTTTTCAGGTGAGCTCCACTTGTTGAATGTTTTTTTTTTACTGTGGCCATAAATCGTTCCACCATTCCGTTGGCCGGTGGCCAGAGTGGCGTGATTTTGCGATGTTTGAAATGTAGGTGTCGCGCAAAATCAGCAAAGTCCTGACTGTTAAATGGGGTCCATAGTCAGATTTTACCACCTGGGGAATGCCCCATGTGGCGAAGACTTCATCAAGAACCGGTATGATGCTGGATGCCTTGGTGGACGTGATGAGTTGTACAATCGGGAATCGAGAAAACTCATCCATAATAACTAGGACGTATTGTCCAGATTTGAACGGCCCACAGAAGTCAACCGCAACTTGTTGCCAAATGCCATCCAGCAATGGAGACATTTGCAGTGGTGCAGGAGAGTCTGGACGGCTCACCAGTTGGCATTGCGGGCAGTCCTTCAGTGTTAGCTCAACCATTGGATCCAACGTCGGAAACCAGACCTACTCTCTCAGTGCCCTTTTTGTAGCTATAATGCCTCAGTGACCTTCATGTGCCAGATTAATGGCTCCTTGCCGCAGATGTTTAAGAATTACTATTCAACTGTCTCATAGAACTAAACCATTGACAGCGATCGACAATTTGTCGTGAACGGCCTTGAACGCAGACATCTCTTGGGTGTCAATCTGGGAACCTTGTCCCTTGTCTTCTATGTGTCTCCAGCTGTTGGTTTGTATTGGACGTTTGACTTCTTGCAGAGTAGCATCTTCTTGAGAGGCATCACAGATCGCTTCAAGCGGGACAGCAGGTGGCCTGGCCTGAGCCACCACGAAATGTATGTGTTCCTCCGCTATCGATTGCTTGGACTTACTTGTCAGGTTTGGGTGCCTCGACATGTAGTCGGCAGGATTTGCCACCTTCCCCGGCTTATGCACGATGGTGTAGGTGTCATCGACTTTATATAGTATGTCCACGAGTTTTAGTTGTTCCGCCGTAGGCAGACTTAGGAGGCAGTCAGCTTCAGGCCCATCGATGACATGGATGTAGGCTTGGATGGTGCGATTTTGATAGGCCAGGACCGTTGGAAACTTCCCAAGACAGGGAAGTGGCTTCTTGGACATCCACGTGTATACACGCACATGGGCATTGCTCAGCTGGGGTGGGGTCTTTATCCCTTGATATTCAGTCACTGGTATGTAATTGAGAGAGGCTCCACTATCCAGCACGAACTTGGCACAGTGAGAACCAATTTTGATGTCAAGCCGTGGGTATTCCTTTAAGCTGTCAGGATCCGCCACCAGGCATATGTATTCGTCACTGTCCTGCGAGATGGGTGACAGCGATCTGGACTCTCTTGACGAGGAACGCGGAGATTGGTAGGTTCGGCGGGAGTGACAGCTGGAGTGTGACAACCCAGTGGACGAATCTCGGCGATCTTGCACCGCTTTAGCATGATGGCGACTGCTTGAGGGACGAAACTGAATGGTGTGTTCTCGTTTATCATCTTTCTGGGGAGTTCCACACACACTTTCAAAATGATTGTACCTTCAACACTTCCGGCACCTCTGACCTAGTGCCGGGCAGATGTCCAAATGAGGGAGGTCATATCCGCACCTGTAGCATTTGAGTTGGCGCTCCAATCTCTTCTTGGTGCAGCAGTATTGTGCTAACCGTCTCAGACGTGTAATAAAGACACTCATAGGTTCCTCTTTCTCTTGCGATGCCAGGTTGAACGTGTACCGCTCATAGTCAACGTTCTTTTTCTGTAGAAACTTTCAGTTAAGTGCCTCGCAGACATTAGAGTATGAGGACGCAGCCGCCTCTGGTATTTCTTTTATGATCTGACCAACTTCTTTGCTTACTAGATTCCGTAGAGCGATTCATTGCTGTTCTTCATCGGTCATGTGGGACCCCTTCATGAAGTCCGTGATATCCTCCAGCCATTCTTGCCACTGGAGACCCATATCCCCACCAGATTTAAGAGTGAGTGGTTCTGGGGGGTGCAGGAATGACACTCCTAGCACACCCATGGGACCGAGGCTGGCGGTCGCCTGACGTTGGCACGACAATTGAGATCCTGACATCGTGCAGCTGTGAGACCCTTTTCGGCCGATCACACTGCGAAGGCTCCTCCACCACAGCTACTTCAGCTCCGTCTCCACAGGCAGCTGAAGCGTCTGCTTTCCAGGTTTGGGAGAAGAATATAGTTCCAGTCTGCATCCAACTTTATGTATCCACAGACTTCTGGCACCTTCAAACAGACATCTGCCACTTCTGCTCACGATTTTATATTTGCCAGTTGAGTTTGTCAAGGCTTGTTGACTTTTTCAGCACTCTGCCTGACTTCAAAATGGCCGCCAAGGATCCCTGACAGGGGATTGGACGAGGTGCCTGACCTCAAGATGGCCGCCGCAAGAGTCTCACTCTTCCCGAGATTAGGATCCTGAACTGCATGCACGAGGAGCACTTCTACTCCCAGATCCACAGCAATACCGGCAGGCACTCACCCGACCCCAGAAGCAGCTCCGTGGGCACAGGTGAGAGAGGCGCTCGCAGGCCGCCTCACGTGCACTGTTCAGCTGGGGTGGGCTCCCAGCATGCAGGCAATGGAGCGTTCGGCTCACGATGTGGGCTCCCAGCGCGCATAGTCACTAACGCAGCGGCACAGCAATAGGGCAGACAGGCGGTCAGACACTCTGGACCCGCCACCATTTTCGGGTACCAGACACCCGTGACAGCAACACCAACCGTTGGTATGCAGCTCCGCACCACCACAGGTCCCGTGGCCGCCCTCGTCGCCAGCTGTAGTGTCTGGGTGGTACACACGACACGGACTCAGTGGGGATGTTTGCACCTACTTTATTCTTGAGACTGCCCTCTTCCCACATCCTATCCCAACTGCCTAGCCTGTCCCTCGACTCCTCCCTTTCTGCCCGCCTCTGTCTTGCTACCCGCGCAGGTCCTGGTGCCCCTGCCTTCACGTCATCACAATTAGCATAATTGAATTTTTGATGTTCATTGCAATGTACTTTGCCATTTTCTTGATGTTGTTGAACCTCTCTGAGAATTTGACCAAAACAACATTGTGGTTCATCAAATGAATATGCAAGGTATCTAGATTTGAGCCACCAACGTCACATGGGGGAGATAGGCTCTTTGCTTCTCAAGAGGAACAGAGGGGATTTGCGTGTGACTGAATTTGGAAATATTCTATAGGCCCAATACCTTTTTCTGATGGCAACTGCTAAAGAAACCTCCTCAGCTAAGGAAAGGTGTATGCTGTCTTTGAGAAGACTGGTGAAGCATTCAACAAGGCCATTACATTAAGAGTAATAGAGTGCTGTACTAGTGTGTTTGATTTTATGGGTAGACGTAAATTCAAGAGATCAGAAAGGAAGTGAGTTGCACCTTATTTTCAGCAACACGATGCTCGGGATAACCTTCACAGCTGAATAGATCCTAAGAAAATCTAAAACTACTGTTGTAGAAACTCTATCCGTGAACATCCCCTAAGACCTCTTAGAATGACAATCAATTAAAAGTACAGCATATTGCATGTTAAAAGGTTATTCTTTATGGAGTCTTGATTTGTCAAGTCCTACTTTTTACCAAGATGCATTTGGCCAGGGAATGCTACACAAGAAAGAAGTGTTATGTTTACATTCATCAGTTGAGGAGCAAGTGGAACATACTCTCATATAGTGCTTTTCCTGAGCATCCATGCCAGGCCACCAAAAATAATTTCTTGGAATATTCTGTAACTATGACATACACAAGTGCCTCTTATGCCATTCATTGATGAAGATTCCTCTCATGCCTACTGGGGTAACATATTTGTCTGTACAGAATACAAACTCACCAACAGCACTCAACTCTTTGGCAACGTAATCAAAGGAACGAAGAGGATATTTTAAGTTTGTAGATATCGGTCACCCTTCACTGAATTTTTTTTATACTTAGGATAACAGTTTGTACTTTCCGTCCTTGATATTCTATTTTTCTTCACTTACACCTTCTCTTCTAATGACACATATGTCCCAAACATTAGCAACAACATCAAGTCATCATCTTCAAGGGTTTTAAAATTCAGGTATAGAAGAAGGCAGCCATGACAAGCAATCTGTAGATTGGTTAATACAAACTGGAAGATATACAACATCTAAGTTGTATTCTTGTAGTTTTGAACAAAGCCTGGAAACATGAACCGTCTACTCAAACCTCTACCTGGCAGCAAAATCTAGGTAAGTATCTTATGGTCAGTTTGCATGGTGAACCTACTTCCACAGACATAGTGCCTAAAGTGATAAATTGCCCGTACACCAGCCAGCAAATGATGTTCAATGGCAGAGTACCATCTTTCAGTGTCACTCAATGTTTTGAGGAGTAAGCCACTGTCCAATTGCTCATAACAGATTGTTGTGAATGCATAGTACCCAAACCATATTCACTGGCATCATCAGATATAATACAGTGTCTTCCACTTACAAACTGTGCAATGTGGGTCAGTGGATTATCCGTTTTTATGCATTCAAAAGTTTCATTTTGATATTTCTCCACACAGATTGTACATCCTTTCTAAGAAGCTTCATGAGTGGTTCCTTCAATATGGTAACATTCTTAAACCTGCTACAGTATTTGCAGAGTCCATTGAATGACCTAAACGTTTCTCAGTCATCTGTCATGGGAGCCTAGATATGTCCTCAATAAGTGACTCTTTCAGAGCTTTAACAGTCTCCGACACTGTATGTCCCAGATAGTCAACTTGTCTTTCAAACAAGTGGAAGCATATCAGGACAACAACCAGACCTTCTTGAGACAGTCTCTTACAAATGTCTTCCAAGAAGGCAACATATTTCTCAATGTCCCTGGTGAAAACTAAAAGATCATCTTGAAAACACCTGACATTGGCATTCATATCCTTGAAGGTATGGTACATCATGCACTGGAATATAGTAGCTACTGAAGCCAGCTTGACATACCAACATTTCAAGGCTAGAACCAAAAGTACGTTAAGGGGAAGGGAAAATCAATTTTGATAGGTTCTACTGCATCGAGAATCATGATTTTATTAAAGACAAGTAGACTAGTATTGTAGCGTTAACGTGTTGGGCCCCTTTCGATTGACTATCATTTGTCCACATTTTGTTTATCAGATTAATTTTAGCTACCTTACCAAATGTCAATGGTCCTCTGATGGATCTTGTTCTGTGCTGGAAGGGACTGGAATACTTACAGAGTGAGCAATTATCAAATGAGAACTGGGAATAAGATAGTTGCTAACCTACAATATTATGCATACCACTGAAAAGTCCTTCATCTGTTTCAGATGAACACCAAATTAAAATGAATTTTAATCACAAACAAATAATGAGTCAGAATCAGCTGAGTTAATGAAGTCCTAATTTATATTATATTCAAGATTACAATGAATGGCATACAATCCCAAATTGAATTAGATCAGATTTAATAAAGCATTAACAAAGCTCTGCAAGACCCAAATACAAAGAAATGTGACTTTCTTCAGCCGAGGGAGATTATTATTTTACAGTTTGATCAACAAAGGAAATCAGTTGTGTTGCATACCAACCCTTTGTGGAATTTGACTAAAAAACTCCCTTTTCCGCCTGGTGTCCCATCATGCACCCTATCCATCCTAACATCGACCAGGCAAGCCGATTCTCCTACTTCAAGCGCAAATCCTGTTATACCCCCCTCTTGCCTGCTCTTTTTCTTATAATACTAGCACATGCAAAGAATAATGATCAGCTACCATGTATCCTACGGGTTTCCGTCCCGTTTAATATTTTCCTTTAGACCAGAACGGAGTCAGTCAGATGGTTGACTCGAAAACCCCCCTACCTAAACTCTGTCACCAAAAACGAGCAGCTCTCGCCCGTCAATGATCTCCCAGTTTGCGAGGACAGCCATGGGTTGGGTTAACAACTAAGGGAAAACCTAATCAAGCACACAAGACAGCCACGAAGAAGAATAGTTTAGTACAGCCCATTCTCCTTCTTCCCAGCTGCACACACATACCATTGTGAGACATCACCGCCCTTGTGTAAGAAGTAAAGAATGCACAATGCCTCGTCCTCTTTACCTTTCCGACAGAAATGACCCTGTAACAATGCCTCTATTCTCTGTCCTCAGATACTAGCAACTCTGTAACTTGTCACCACAATCACCCCGATGCAATATGATTGTCTATCTGTAAATGCTATTCAGGCTATTCTTTAAACGAGAACAAGCATGCAATGCCTTCCGTATGATTACATCATGAATGATTGAATCAAGTCTAAGGGAACTCCTTCTTTTTGATTGTACTAGTACTGTATATAAGTGCTGTTATGTTCCAAGTAAAGCAGACTACTCCTGAACCCGCTTGGTGAAGGAGCTCTCCCTTAACTCGAGTTCTGGAATAAAACCCTTTCAACTCGAAGACCACGGACTCTGCTCCTCATTTTATGCATTACCATTTTCTTGGGTAATTATAGAAATTCCGAACGGCGTAAATAATTCGTTTTTTATTTACCACACCTTACTGAGTGTTCATTAGGTGCCGAATGACCAGTTCCAGTTCATGAAGACAGAATATCTTCCTCTCTCCAACACTGCAGCGTCAATGCCTCAGCTGCTCTGATGGGAACCCTTTCAGCCAAAGATTTGACGCGATTGGACAGTATGGAATCACAGTCTTTTTAAATATTTCTATTGAATCCTCTCTCCCTCTGCCTTGAGTTGTTGCATTTTGGTCTTGCCCTCCTGCTACTCCTCGCATACCAGTAATCGTCTGACCATTTCCCTGCACAACAACAGAACAATCAGCACCAACTCCTGCATATCCTTTCTTTGCTGCCCTCATCTGAGCCAACATAACCTTTTCCTTTTTTCTCTTATGAATGGAATTCGCTTCGCCTCAGCAATACTTTCTATACCAAAGAATACCATCTGTGGGTTTGCTATACCAACAAAATTAATCCAGTTGTATCATAGCACTCAATGTAGGTCTTAATCCATTTACAAATCAATATATGAAATGGAAATGTCCCATATGCTTTCCATTCCACTCTACTGCTTAAATGCCTGTAAAAGTCTCCCATAGTACGCCTGCACGGTCTCCCTTAATTCTTGTGTTCTTCTGACAATCTTTACCCAATCAGTTTCATTCAGAGAAATATTTCCCTTCAAATAAGTAATGATCTGATTGTATTTTTTCATTACTTCAGATGATGGTGTGCCAGTACTGAATTTCTTGCAGGTTCTGTTTCTGGCCAGTCCACAGCAATCTTACATTCGGGCCATAAATCACTTGGAACCACAATGTAAAACAAGGTATCCAAATCCTTTAACAAAACTTTCACAAACCTCTCAACTTGCCTATACGATTCAACTGGTTTTTCTTTTAGTTTTGGGAAATCATTCATAAAGGACATTATATCAGGTCTAGTCCATGGAACATGGACATAACCTCCCCCTGGCACTTCCCTCGTTGGAAATATTGTTTTTTCTGCTTTTTTGGTTTCACCTTCAAACATTGAATACAATAGCATAGATGCTTTCTTTGTTTCCTTCTTTTTAGCCCATCTGCTTTCCCATCTTTCTAACTCACCCCATTTCCTAATAGTTGACAGTAATTCTTTAATCTGTAATCTTTTACCTGGGGGTTTTAGACTCTTGAGATCCTTATCAATAACCTCCAATTGATAAGTCTTTTCGTAATGTTTTTGATTTTTGTATATCCACCCCGTATTTTAGCAAACTTCACCCAATTTTTCATTAGTATTTCTAGCTCTCCTGGTAATGTAATTGCACATGAATAATAATTCATCATCCCGATAGCTAGCAATCCTACCAGAACTAATGGTTCCAAGATAATTTCTTCCAACTCCACTTTAAGTTTTGCTACATCAAGTGGGTTCTCATTCAAGTTTTTCATCACTGATGTTCCCTGATCTTCCATACCCTTACGAAAAGTAATCATCAAGTTCTCGTGGGGTAGTCCCTATTGGTTGATTTAGTGCACCCTCTTGGGACCCTCCACTAGCTCCCTCCACTTGTGGGGTGACATGGGTTTCAGAACCTCGAGTTCCCATTTGTAAAGTTTTTCCTGCCGCTGATTGTGATCCTCTACTGGTAATCTAGTTGTTTCTCTCTACATGTCTAGACAAGGGGGTCGGTTTCACTTGATTATGTGATATGGTAGTTTCAATTGTCCCATCAAAACTCCCGATTCATTCCTTTGATGTGAGGTATCAGCATTCGGAAGTGTCAAATTGGAATTTATTTGATCTCTACTCAATCCCTGTGGAATAATATTTTCTCCCCCCTAATCCAGTGGGAACAGTTAAGGCATATATTTACTGTCCTCCCATTCCTGATTGATACAAAGAAATAATAGGTCCTATGGTCCATGGAACTGAAAGAACATCTGGATCACTTTGTATTATGGGGTTATTAAACCCTGCTTCTCTAGGCATTTGCTTTTCAACCAGTAAAGAAGCTTTAGGATTTAAACTATTTGGCAGCGAAGGTGCATCTGGTTCAGTTCCCACAAATGGATTTGACCTTGTCTGTGACTGCTCTTTGTTATATGGTGGAGGTCGATTCATCATTAACTCTCTCAGAAACTCGTCGTCAATCTAATCACCAATTTCATTAGTTAACGTAAGGGCATGAGAGTTTTCAAGATGTTTTTTTCTTTATACTTTTCCCCTTACTCTTTTCTGTGACTAATACAAATACATTTGTTCTCCCTCTGCAACATCCCTTCTCCACATTTTCTTCTGAGCATTCCACTTAGCCTCTACATACCCATTTAAAATGTTTTTAAATATTCCCTGATGTTTCTGTTTTTCCTTCTGATAGGCCACATGTTTCCGTTCTCCAAGAGCTTCAAATTGCCTAGGTCTTGGTTTTGGTCTAATATCATTAATCTGTTTCCTTACATTTTCAAGAATTTGTACATTACAGGTAACATATTGAGGAATAGCTTAAGGTCCATCCTTCTCAGTATACTTCATCCAATTCTTTAACCATGTACATGTATGATAGCCTTTCTCTAAAGTCATATACAAATCAGGCATGCCTTCAGGTACAGGCACATCTCCATGTATCAATGTTTATATACTCTTTAAAATATTCATGACACAGAATAATGTCCTTTACAAATTATCCCAATTGCCTTTCCAAGAGGTACTTCTTTGTTATTATCCAACCCCCAATTGCAGTGCGGCTTTCTCTTTTGAGAATTATCTGAGTTCTATCGGTGTGTCAACACAATTTTCACTATTCACCAGCACGATTAGTGATAAGAATGATAATTCTCACACTTGCGACACGGATGTGTTGGGGTGGCACTCAGGAAATATAGATGTATCGTTGTACACTCACTGAAGTAGAGGCACAAACCAAGTATGTAAAGACCAGAGAACCAGGTCTTTTTGTAATTATACTCTTACGAGATACATGCTCCATTGTCAATTTTCTGTTCATTTCAGCCCTGAGGAATCGCGAGTGCGATGAAACACGTGTCGGTTGGCTGAATACTGCATTAAAGACTCCAAGACTTACCCTTCATGAGAGTTTTTTGTTTAAACACTTCTGTCATTTGTTACTTTTTTGTTGTATATTGTTACTGAACAATGTGTACCATATTGAGTGCATCGGCAACCAAGTCTGTTGAATAAGGGGTAGTTTCCTCTACTCTAATTGAGTGGTTTAGGGTTTCTCCACTCGCCGATTTTGCACCTGAATAATAGTAAATCTGTATTGTGTGCGTACATACGGGCAGTGCACCCGGAGCGTAAACTGATCCAAAAACCTTCAGAATCCATATCCTATCACAGCATGTCACGCTATGATGTCAAAACCCACTCCTCACAGCAGCTAGCTCTACCTTTGAAAACTGACCTGTTCAAACTCTGACTTTAAACAATTTGCTGCAAACAAGTAAGCTCTTGTCTGCCCCGCTAAAAGAAAAATATAGATCAGCTTACGACCAGAATTTATTCACACAACCTAAGCAAAATCTCGACCAGCGTGATTCAACCTAAAAACCCTTATGATGCATCTCTGTGCACTTGAGAAGAATACTAACAATTTTAACTTTCACACTCTCACAAAGTTGCCTTCTCTGGTGTAACTGCCGACTAGGTCTCATGCACAGCACCTTCGAAACAGCAGACAAATGTAATCAGTGCATGCCACACTGAAACCACCCCCAGGTGCATATCCCGGGATCTTAGGTCGCCTTGGACCTGATAACAACTACAATTCAACAACATTTTTATTTATTTATTTATTTATGTATTTTTAAAGCGCAACATTCATCCCATACAGATATCACGGCGCTAGGTGTAGCAGTGACGTGGCGGGAGAGGTTCTGATTAATAGGGGCAACGGTAGATGGAGGAATTAGGGAAATAGGTATGTTTTGAGTTTCTTCCTGAACGTCATGTGCTCATCGGTTAGTCGTAACTCCAGATGAAGCTCATTTCAATGAAGTGCTGCAAGGTGCAAAAAAGAGCGTCCACCTGTCCTGCTCTTACTGATTCTTTTGGTCGTGGCTAATGCTAAGGAGTGTGACCTGTGTAGGCATCTGGATGGGATATAGAATTTGATTCTGTCCTGGAGAATCTTGGGGCCTGTGTGGTGAAGAGCCCGATGGGCGTGCCCTAGGAGTTTAAAATGCGCTCTTTGGCGCATGGGCAGCCAGTGAAGCTCTTTTAAACATTTTGTTGCGGAACTATATCTACTTTCCTTGCACACCAATATAGCTGCTGCATTCTGTATGACCTGCAGACGTTTAAAAAGATAATCTGGCATGCCGACAGAAAGTGCATTTCCGTGATCCAACCTACTGACAAGCAATGCATGCGTGATGGTCCTCCTGCTGTCCAGAGGGATCCATGGAAATAGTCTTTTTAGGAGCTTCAGGGTGGCGAAGCTTCTGCCACACAGGATTTGCACGTGGTCTTTCATCAACAAAGTATTGTCAATAATGATGCCCAGGTTTTTGGCGCACTATTATGGTGCTGGCGCCATGCCCAATGAGTGGGGCAACCAGGATGAATCCCAAATGTGATTGGCTCCGCCGAGAAGCAGGATTTCTGATTTCTCTGCATTGAGCTTTAGGCAATGTTCTGACATCCAGTTTGCCATCTCAGTGAGACAATTATTGAGTTTGGTTGTGGTGTCATCGTGCTCGTTTCCGATGGCTATTGTCAGTTGGGTGTCGTCCGCAGAGGAATAGATCCCAAAGCCCCATTTCATGCCAATCTTTGCCAAAGATGAAACATAGGCGTTAAATAATGTGGGGCTTAATGATGCTCGCTGCGGAACCCCGCAATTAAGGATTTTTGGGGTGGAAGAAAAGGTGGTACCCAGCTGTACAGTTTGAGTTCTGTTACATACAAATGAACTCAGCCATTTCAGAGCCTTAGCATGAATCCCTTTTTCATATAATTTTTCCAAATAAAAGTTGATGGGAGACCTTGTCGAAAGCCACCGACAGGTCTAACAGGATCAGGACTGCAGCCTTCCCCTGATCCAACACCGATCTTACATTGTCTAAGACAAGCAGGAGGGTTGCCTCCATGCTGTTGGTAGCTCTGAAACCTGCTTGTGTATGATACAGCAGCTCATTTGATTCTAGGTAGTTAATTAGCTGTCTATTGACAAGTTTCTCCAAGACCATGGAGAGGTAGTGAAGCTGTGAAATTGGCCTGTAGTTGGCTGGATTGTTAACATCAGATCCTACCATTTTCAGTAGCGGGGTTACTAAGGCTTGTTTCCAGACCTCTGGAAAGGCCACTGTCTCCAGTGATTGGTTAAACAGCTGTGTGATCTAAGGGCACAGAATAGGTGTAAGTTGTGAGAAGATAAAGTGTGGACATGGGTCGAGAAGGGATCCTGATTTGACTTCCCCCATTGCTTTGGCGATCTCGTTTTCTGTGAAAGCTTTCTAAATGCGCAGGGCTGTCTGGGTGAGGGTCAGTGTTTTCGCAGTTGACAATATTTACTGGGGGGATGTTGTTAAATGACGAGTGGATTGTATCTATTTTGCCCGTGAAGAAATTGCTAATTTTTTCACAGCCGTCTACTGAAGGCGGCAGAGTTTGAGACATGCAGATTGGCTTGCATAGCTCGCAAACTATTTTATAGAGCTCTTTTGCCGAATTTGTATTCTCATTAATTTGTTGTGTAAAATATGCTTTTTTAGTTTTCTCGATTACCTGGGTATAGCCCTAAGTTGTGTTTTAAACACTAATTTATCAGAGTCCAGCCTGGACAGGCGCCACTTGTGTTTCAGTGTTTTACAATCTTTTTTCAATGTCTTAAGTTCTACAGTATACCACTTTTCGGATGCTGTTTTCCTGGGTTTGGATTTAGTTTTTGGTGCGAGTTGTTCTAACGTTTTGATAATTTCTGTTTCAAGGTGAAGTGCACCGATGGTAGGGTATATTTTCTCCAGACTTGCTAGGCTGTTGGGAGAAAAATGGTGGGAAAATGAGTCAGGTAATACCAATTTCCATGTTCTGTATGTTTCGTGCATGGGTTTGGTGACTCTTACAAGTTTTTCATGTGTAGGGAGAGTGAAGCTAATTACTGAATGATTGGTCCATGTGACTGCTTTAATCTCTTTCTCTGTAATGTCTTCTATATTAGAGAACAGAAGATCTAATGTATGCCCTGCAGTGTGTGTAGGTCCCTTTATCCATTGTTTTAGTTGAAGGATAGAAATGTCATTTTCAAGGTGACTTGTTGCTGTGTTATTTAACAACAAGGGGTGGTGATGGACAGAGTTTCTGAATTAAGCAGAATACTCTCACCCAGTCAAGAGATCAGGGCTAGATCCAACACCGTTTTTTAGCTCACAGCACCATCCCAGCTCAGAACCTGGCTATATGCAAATTAGTCTTTTCCTGTCCCAGTGCATGATGGGAACAGGGCAAACCAAACTACCAAGCCAATTCTTACACTGGGAAGGAAACAAGCTTCCGGGGACCGGTTTCTGGCATTTCATGAGCTAAAAAACGGTGTTGGATCTAGCGGATCTAGCGGTGTTGGATCTAGCCCTGATCTGTTGACTGGGTATGAGTGTTCTGCTTAATTCAGATACTTTGTCCATCACCACCCCCTTTTCTGAATCGTTTTGTCCACCATAAGCGTGGAAGGGTATGCTCAGACATGAGTCCCTGGCTCACTGCACCATCAGGATTCAAGCAAGCCGGGCAGAAGACGGCTGTAATGCCAGAAACCGGTCCCCGGAAGCTTGTTTCCTTTCCAGTAAAAGAATTGGCTTGGTAGTTTGGTCTGCCCTGTTCCCATGATGTACTGGGCCAGGGACAGACTAATTTGCATGTAGCCAGATTCTGAGCTGGGATGGTGCAGTGAGCTAAAAAACGGTGATGGATCAAGCCCTGATCTGTTGACTGGGTATGAGTGTTCTGCTTAATTCAGATACTCTGTCCATCACCACCCCCTTTTCTGAATCGTTTTGTCCACCATAAGCGTGGAAGGGTATGCTCAGACATGAGTCCCTTGCTCACTGCACCATCAGGATTCAAGCAAGCCGGGCCGAAGACGGCTGTAATGTCAGAAACCGGTCCCCGGAGGCTTGTTTCCTTTCCAGTAAAATAATTGGCTTGGCAGTTTGGTCTGCCCTGTTCCCATGATGCACTGGGCCAGGGACAGACTAATTTGCATGTAGCCAGGTTCTGAGCTGGGATGGTGCAGTGAGCTAAAAAACGGTGATGGATCAAGCCCTGATCTGTTGACTGGGTATGAGTGTTCTGCTTAATTCAGATACTCTGTCCATCACCACCCCCTTTTCTGAATTGTTGCTGTGTTGTCAGTTTTTTCGTAATAGACATTGAAGTCTCCAATGACCCAAAAAATGTTGTAATTCATACATGCGGGCAGTAGTTCAGTGAGCAAATTTGATGCTGAAGTCTGCCTGATATCCTGGGGGATTATAGATCACAACTCCTCCTAATATTGTGTGATTCCCAATGGATAATTCGAATAACAGTAATTCATGCTCTCCCGACTGGGTTATTGTGATGAGGGAGCAGGTAATATGATCTTTGAATAGAATTGCTAGCCCCCCACCCTTCTCCCCTAGTCTTTCTTGTCTGAGTATTTTATACTCGGGGCAGGGTGTTAGCGATGTCTGGGCAGTTGCTCTTGCTTAGCCAGGTCTCAGTGATAAAGACCAGGTCTGGGTCTGTCTCTTTGATAGTATCCGAGATCTCTGGTGCGTGTTTAGGCACTGAACTGGCATTGAAATAGATACTGTTAAGCTTTCTATGATTATCCATTTTTCCTTGTGCCTGCTCATGCAGGGTTAAGCTGCTCCATTTGTCCCGTATGCAAGAGAAAGATCCTTCAAAACAGAGTGAGATTGTTTTACATAAGGTGTGGGTGGCTAACCCGACAAGTGTTTCTCTTGAGTAGCACAACAGGCTTTTTGATTCTTTCCCAGGAGAAATAGGGGTTCTGGCCCCTGGTCTCTGTCGTTCGTAGATGGGCGCAGGCGGGCTTGCCTTAGGCTCGCCTTCGGCGCACTATCGGTGATCCGCTGCGCGCTTCCGCTGCATGCACGTTGGCACATCATTTTAAGAGGACTAGCGGAAGTGCAGCTCCGCCCCTTTTTCGGACGAAAATGCTATGCGGCGAATTTAGGTGTTGTCAACCCCGCCCTCCACTCAAACAACACGCTGCTGCGGTGAACCAGGACGGAAGACAAGCCTTTCTCTGTGCGACTGGGCACCTCGACGCCTCTCTGTGCAAGTAAACAGTTTAAAAAAACAAAGTGAACAGTGCGCTTAAGGCAACAATGCAACACACAGTTAAAAAGTGGTTTATTTTTTAAAATAGTGAGGATAGACAGTTTAAAAACGGGCTAGGGACAAGTATATAAAATATTTCCCCTCCGCCCTTCTGTCAAGCAGCTGGTGATCGAGTCAGGTTCCTAGCAGACTCACCACGCTCCCAATCTCTATTAAACATTAAGCTAGGGGTGGGCGTTAAACTCTGCTTCCCTGGCGAAGTTTGTGGAGTTTTCCAACTCGGCACTCCGCTGGAGCACTGAGTATAGAAAAAAAACTCCAGTGGCCGCAAGCGGAGCTGAGTTTACCGGTGTGCACATCATCATAGATGATCTTTGGGGATTCGGAGGTTGTGTTGAGTAAAGTTGGAGAGACTTTGGTGAATCTTTGCCTGCAGAAGTGGAATTTTGATTATGCATGTAAATTTGCTTAGTGGACTAATTCACTGTACCTGACTCCCTGGAAGACTCTCTGTCTGCAAATACAGTAATGCACACCACAGTTTTCCAGCCACTGAGACTATAAGCTAGAGAGTCTGATTCGGGAGTACAATAGAGAAAGATGAAAGACTTAAATATGTGTGAGGACGGCTCGAACAAACGGCCTGGGGAGACCATCTTTATGTGAGGATATATTCCTCAGTTGCCCACCCTACATGCTTCTCACAACGTCACCACTGAGTTCGCTGGTGAATGGTGCCAGACGGTTGGCAGCTCTATGCGCTCTGCAGTCATGTCTCTCCATTGCGGCTTTGCCATGACCGAACCATGGGCCCCCTGGGCATCCGCCTGTTGTCACTGAGTGTGGATGTGTTAACAGCACTCCTAGCTGTGGGTGTGCTCTATCACCAGTAAGCTGGTTTCCTGGGTGCCTGTCTATCCGCTCTCCTGCCACCCACAAGAGATTGAGGAGAGGAGGAACTGTGACCCTACACTCAACACATTGTCTTGTGTATCTGGTAGCGATGAAGTGGGGTTCAGACTCACAAGGTGCGAGAAGTGTGTGGAGCTGGTGCCCTGAGTGAAAAAAGGATAGGAAGCAAAAACCGCAAAGGCGCTGACGACAAGTTCACAGATGGCAATGTGCTGTCCAACCAGCTATCCACAACACCTTCCCCAATCTCCAGGTATCGCTCTTTGTGGTCATGTGCTGGCATCAGTGCTCATGTGTGCACGTGTGAGAGAAAGCATGTGCCCTCACATATCTTGCATCAGGTCCCACAAGCTACTGTTTGGTGGTGGCCACATCCAGATTCCCTACCATAAGATTATACAATAAGTCTATTTGAACAATGCCTCTAATAACTAACCATCTTTCCTTCGTTGCGGGAATCAGCAGTTTTACTGGCATATCCTCCTTAGGTGGCCTCCTAGCATTGTTCCCCCTGCTTGCGGACCTCCTCAGAATTTGGCAGAGTTTTTTGGTAACTTCACGGAATTCCGTAGATATAACGTTGAAAGCTCCGCCCGGGCCTACATTAAGCACTAAAACATTTCTTTACTGATTCTCATTAGTTACAATACTCAAACCACTGCCCTCATTGTCTCGTCCTCTTCTCTTCAGAACTGGCACTCGGTCAAATGTCACTGAACTTGGGTTTTTGGGTAAATCACAGTTTTGTCAGACAGCTAACTATCCAACATGCTTCCAGAAACACTGTTGCAGCGTCAACATGTTGGGCCATTTTTGATTGACTATCATTTGTCAAAATTTCTCCTATCTTAGGTTATTTTGAGCTATCTTACCAAATCTCAACATTCTTCCAATGGATCTTGTTCTGCACTAAAAGGGACTGGAATACTAAGAGGATGATCAATTATCAAATGAGGATGGGAATAAGAAAATTGCTCACATATAATATTATGCATACCAGTCCTTCCACTGTTTTCAGTTGAAAACTAACAAATCAAAATGATGTAGTAAGTAAAAAGTATACAGATCCAGAAAAATTAAGAAATCCTTTACTCATGAGTTTCTTAGAGACATTGTAATTTAGTCATATGATCATTCTTGCATTCAGAAAGTTGCCAATGTTATGCTCTCGTCCCTTGTCTGTCAGATTCTCATGCATTTGCTCTAGGAAGTAGCACTTTTGTTGTGAGTCTAATCTTGTGTGCTAAAAATGTCAAAGAAGTAATTGGAAGTCAGAACACAAGTGGTAACCTTTCAAAAAGTTCCCATAGGCTTCAGACTGTTCAGTTCAAAAGTTCATATTAGGAAAAGAGGCAAAATTGAGGCCTTCATGAAATTTCGCTCATACACAATGAAATTGTGCTGAAACATGAACCTCATATTACATAGAATAATGTATTAATCAAGTTTCTTTTGTGCATTATATGTTATTAAGGCATTCATATTTAAAAGCACATCAAAGATAAGATTTACAAAATTAATTTTTTAACATAGACTTTTGTTTACCTATTTATCTTTTATTTTCAATGCCCACATGACACATTCTAACATTGCTATTCATCTAATTTCATTTAATTAAACTTTATTCTGTTTTACAATGTAAAAAACATAAAAGTTACAATATATATATATATATATATATATATATATATATATACACGTCACATAAAAAAGAAGTTTAAAGTCCATAGCCAAACAACAAGAGAAGTTACAAATAATATTTGGCTTGTACAATAAATATGTTTCTGTACTTAAAATAGAGAGCAAACTAGAGGCATACCTTAAAACTATGAGTACACCCTCAACCTGTAATAACTAATATTCCAGGCAGGCCCTGGTTCGCACCAAAGATTTCAGATAGCATAAAATGAAAATTATACAGTCTGGTTTCAACAGCTGCAAAAAAAAAAGTGCTGGGCGAACCTGGTTAAAATGATGCCTCTTTAAAAGGGGGAGTAAAAAAATGTCTCTGAGGTACATCATAGAATTTGAAGAGGAACATAAAGTGTAGCAGGTCCTGTGGAGACAGGTTGTCGCAGCCAAAGGGTGCTAATACCTATCCTCTGCTACACCCTTTCAGAACGGAAATTAAAAGATGGAAAAAATCGAGGCGAAACCTGGACAATACAAACCGCTCATAGGTCGTCAATGTTCCCAGAAGGTATGGCTCAGTCGTTGGATGGGTTTTTAGGATCAGAAATTTACGAGCGCTTGGTTTACGTAATTCCTGTTCATCTCTTTCTAGCTTCCTGGCACAAATAAAAGCTTTTTTTACCAATTCCACATCCTTTTTTATTATAGTTAACAGCTTTAAAAAGAGTTTCGGGCGACCCAACTCTGTAAAACGACCTCTGATATACTTCAACCATGGGATTCTAGACATATGTTCCAGGGTCATGCAGTAAGTTAGTATTTGCTGGTGTGAGCTTTAGCTCCTTGTTTGGCCAGCACTTAAGCCAAAACACTAGAGGACGCAAAGCAAGGGTATCACATAAAAATGGGACCCGCAGTTGTTCATGAGCTACCAAGTTCAATAAACAGGATGGCATTCCCAGCAGGCGTTTCAAAAAATTATTCTCTGCCACCTGCAGTGCATCTGCTGTGGTATATCCCCAAACTTCACTACCATAGCATGCAGTTGACACACCCTTGGCCTGATACATTTTTAGCATGGCTGCAATAGGGCGCTTGCCCATCTTAGCAGCAAAGCTGAAAATAGCGGCAGTTATTCGAATGAGCTCTCCCTTTTTCTTCAGCATAAGGGGCCCCCACTTCAGGCGATCATCCAACAGGACCCCCAAATATGAAAAAACTGACGTTGTGTGGACCTTCGCAGAACCTACGAGAAAAGGATATTTTTTCGTAGGACGAGCCCCTACCTGCAGGACATAGGATTTTGCATTATTGACCGCTAAGTCACTGGACCCCATAAAGTTCAGAAATGCATCTAGTAGAGATTGGAGTCCTCCAGCAGTTCTCGCTATGAGGACGGCGTCATCCACATTTAGGAGGATGGGAAAACCCTGGTGACCCACATACGGAAAATCAGCCCCCATAGCTACCAGAGCTCCTTCAAGACCATTGATGTAGAGGTTAAACAGGAAGAGGGCCAAGATACAGCCCTGCCTTACCCCTCTTTTAATATTGAATTCTGGAGACCCGAAGATCCTGTGCATATCTAATATTTGCCTTGGTATCCCTAAGCAGATCCTTTAGAAAGTCCACAATATGGGCCTCCACCCCATGGTCCTCATGGACTGCCACAGTTTTACCCGGTTTACACAGTCAAATGCAGAAGAAAGGTCCATGAAGGCCATGTAGATCGTGCCTGGGTGGGCCATCATGTACTTCCCAGGGATCAGGTAAAGGTTTAACCATTGGGCCACCGTCAACCTCCCCGCACGAAACCTATATTGGGTGTCAGAAATGATATTGTGCTCCTCAGCCCATGAAGACAATCTTTGCAATAGTACCCCTCCCACCACCTTTACTACAGAGTCAATAAGAGAAATAGGTCGGTAGCAATGCGTACTGTTTCCATCCCCCTTTTTGAACACTGGCACAATGTTAGAGATGCCCCAAGATTCGGGGCTACCGTCCCTGGACGCTGCATTCAATACAGCTGCCAGGATCGAGGCCCAGAATGATGGATCCGATTTGTAAAGGTCCGGCGGATTTCTGTTTGGTCCGGGAGCCCTATTACTGGTTAGGCCCACAATTCCCACCTCTGTCTCTGATACCTCAAAAGCCAGGTATTCAATGTTTGATTTCCATGGGAGCTGGTCATGATGACCTCTAAAACCCTTAAACATGGATTGGAAATGGGCCACCCATTCCTCCTCTGTGATGTGAGAGCCTAGGACATTGCATGTACCTTCGGTGAACAGAGGTCTGTTGATAATGCCCCAAAACTGTGTGCCATTCCTTAAGGTACTAGACTCTAGCAGCTCCCTCCATGCCTCCTCCTTCGAGGCTCCCTTTACAGGTAGCTAGGGCCTGCTTATATCCTGTACGGCATGCCCGTATGTGTGGGGGGGTTTCTCGGAACAACTTTCAAGGCCTCCTTTGACTTACGTACTGCCTGGGAACAGAAAGAATCAAACCATCTTGGTTTTGAGATAAATACCTTTCATGGGTGGAGCCCTCAAACGTTCTCCTGCTTTGCGTGAAATAGTGCTAAAAGCACTGTGAACATCGCTTGGTAAACTCTCTGGTTGAACGCAAAGAGCAAATTCAGCTACACACAAGTCTCTCACCTCCCTGTGGAAGGCATCAGGGTCAATCTAGGACCATTTAAGGAGGCGCCCACCGTCTATAGTTCTCGTGATTCCCAATGTCCTTCCCCTAGATTTGATGGATAGCAATAAACCACAGTAGTATACACAAATGGGATTGTGATCACTATAACCACTGTCCTTAATGGTAAACCTCTGGAAAAGGGACTGAGAGGAGGAAGAAATTAAAATGTGGTCTATAAAAGACCCGGTACCTCTCCCCTTTAAAGGTGGTAATCAGGGATTTACTGATTGGAGCAGAGAGGGACAGTAGAGTCAGTAAATCAAATTAGTTAACTAGATTAATTAGTTTATCCCCCTATGTTGAGTGCTCAAAGTGAAAACCCCTCATTCAGTGGCATCTCAAATCGGACATATATGTGATCTTTGGGTCGCCACAGGGATGAGTATTAAAATCTCCCAGCACCATCAGGGAGTGTGAGCTGAGATCACAAGACATCCTTATATAGTAGCTCAACTACATGATGTTATCGTCTCCCTTTTTGCTGTTCGGTGGGTTATAAAATTTGATCAGGGTCAGTGTCTTGTTCCCCTTCTTAAGTGTGATGGCCTGAAGGCCCTGGCTAAAAAAGGGCGGGTTTGTACCTAGCAGTCCACTGTCAGGGAGATATACATAACCAAACCTCCTTTGGCTCTGCAACTGGTTGACGGGGAGGCAGGGACAAAATAAGCTTTAAAATCCTCCAGAAACAGGTTGCAGTCCACTAACCAGGTCTCTTGAAGGCAAATTACTGAGAATTGCCTAACAAACTGTTGCCATAAAGAATCCTGAAACTTGTCTGCTAGGCCTGCTATATTCCATGATAGGACATTACTGTCCACATCGTGTGGTGTCACCTCTGTTTGTGATGGTGGAAGGTGAACCATCTGCAATGATTCTATCTCGGTTCCCGAGGTTGAAAGCGCCCTCTGTTGGTGCATTGGCTCTACTACGACCTCGGTAGGGATATCCAGTCAGTCGCATTCCTCCAACCCCGATAGCGTGGAGAATCTATTGGCTAATGCTAGGGTAGGGGGCATGACAGGGGCAAAGTGAGGTCCCCCTGGGTAACTTGTACTTTTAGAGGGTCGAGGAAAACCTTGGTTGCTGCCTACCAAGTTATTATAAGGGTGTCTGGCTTGCCAAGGTTCCCTTTCTTTGCTCCCCGTTAAATACCCTTCAGATTCAGCTCTATAGAAGAAACCCAGTTGAAGTGCCTGTATTATGGACCCATGATATGACTGACCAGCACGAAAATCACTTGACAGGATTATTTTGGCTACAGAGGCCCTGTTAAAATTAACTATAACACATTCACCCCTCCCATCTTTCTAGAACTGCCTATCCAATCCACTCGACGTGCCATGATGATGCTACATTCCACACCAGGACCTGTAGTGTAGTTCCTATTTTCGCAATAGGCTCTGCGTATTGGAATAACATAAACGATAGTTTAGATGTAGGACTGAGGTAGACTAGGTCTCTATTGAATATGTTAGACATAATTAGGTTTGCCAGCTAGCTCAGAGGTCACTAGAAACTTTCTCGAATGAACAGGGAGGAGTGAACTTCCCTGGTTAGACAAGAAGGGATTTAGCTTCTGACAACCGCATAAACATGACAACTTTGCTCCCCCAGAATAAGGAGTATATCTCCAGAGTTTTGTGAAAACAATAGATAGCTATTTCACTCAGTCAACGGTGCATACTTAGTTTCACCAGAGTGCAGAGAAATAGAGAGACAGGCGATTTCTATTAAAGGTGTTATTTATTAAGCAGTCTACTTTCTCATGCAAGAGAAATGAATTGGCACAATTGCAATACTTGTTATAAAGTAAAGTGCGTACACTAAAAGGAGTATTATGAAATAATACTGTAAAAGTATTGATATGGTTTCTCAGCCATATGATACTTAAAAGGTATAAAATATACACAATTGCATACAATGATAAAAGTTGACTAAACGTACTCAACTGATGTTTCTAAATACGCCTGCCCCAGTCTACCTAACCTAAGCCTAGTACGTGGGAAGGAGTAAAGGAGTTTTTAAGTTAAGGTAGTTTTGCCATGAATCTTACTCAAGAATTCTCTAAGGATCTAATCAGCTCCGTACCTTGGTTTTAGAATGAAGGAGGTCTTGTATCTCGCTCTGAGGACTCGATCTCCCAGTAACCCGCAAGGGTGACTGGAAACACTGGAGCTGGATTTTCTCAGAAGGAGAAAAAGACAGCATCTATTTCAGTGCATCAAATTGGAGGGACGGCTTCCTTCGGCACTCGCATCAGCTGGGCTTCGGATAAGTAGATAGCCGCTCTGCTCCAAGCCACCGTGTGTTGCTTAAGGCAAACGTTGGTATATTTATACCTGGAAGGTGTAGAGTTTGACGTAAGGTTGGACATAAGACGTCAATAAAAGATGTCACTAAGAACTGGCCGTTCTTTCGGACTCGCAGAAGTTCTAGTACAAATCAAAACAAAAGCATGGGGAATTCCCAGGTTGCTGGAGGTGTGGTTTGTTGAAGGAACTCGTTGTACTTTCTAGGATTCTAAGGAAGTAGCCTTGCCGTATTTGGATTACATTGGCTGTTACTAAATATGGATATGATTCTTATGCCTTTATAAGGGTATGATTTGTAATAACCACAAAAGAGCATAAATCGAGAATATTTTTTTAGGGTCCTAGATACAATCACAACACCCACTCCACGTAAAATGTCCATCATTACTAAATACTGAGCAATATATAAACATATAGGTATGCATGTGTTTTCCAGCCCACCCCAAAATACATTGAATGCATTTGAAATGGTATAGATACACGGAAATGAGTATTATACTGTACGCTTTCAAGCAGTGGTATCATTCAGATAATGCAAATATAAATATCAGCTGAATGAACTGCGAAAATTACATTAATGAAATGGCTCTTAATACAGAAAAAAAGGTCAAGACCATTTCATCACATATTTATACAAGAATGTACATGTGCTAGAGGCTGATTCAAAATATTGTCTCTAGAGTCTCTAGGAATAGAAGCTCTGTTCTCTAAGAATAGTTCTACTTTAAGCAGAGTACCTTGTGCCAGAAAAAAGTAAATTTTTTTGAAAGTTGTGAAAAATAATTTTGCTTTCAAGGGAAAAATTAGCTCCAAGTGTTTTTTAGCAGTGTTGTTTATAAAAATTGAAGGCCGAATTCAGAGTTCAGGGAACGCTGTGTGCTCGCTATTTCAAATATTATTCTCGTTGTTAGGAGAGAACATCACCTCAGCTAGACCGGCAAAAAAATTGTCTACAACAGTAGGTGAAAGTTGGGCCAATGCTGAAAAATCAGAAATAGTGCATATATGCGATGCATTGCCATCATCGGTGTTTAGATCAGCAATGTTCACAGAAGGTTGTACCTGTGTGCAGCGGCTTTCATCTCGTACTTCACCCCCACCTAATCGTAATGGTGAAGTCTCAACGAATGCCGTCATCAGAATCGGTAGCCGCTGGTGACAACACGTTGCATGAGTCGTTACCAGACAAAGCAAAGCGTTGATATCCATTGGTACTGTCGATGGTAGTGTAAGACAGATGTCCAACATGCATTCTTCTCCGCATAGCAGACATCAAAGCACAGGTAAGATGCAATTTTGCTAGATCGGTCTGAATGAAAGAAACCAGGTAGTATTCAGATCTCTTAGCCGGGCCAATCCGAGGACCTTAGTGATACTGTTTCGGTATTGTATTGCTAGGATCGTTTCTTCTATCGTAGCCTGAGTTTTGTTTGTGACTTGGCTTGCCATATCGGAGCAGAAGGAACAAAAATAAAATTCCTGCTACGAGTCCCAAAATTAGAGGCAGGCCACCGAAAAGAGAATGCACAAAATTCGGGAAGATGGCCAGAACTGTTTCAAAAGGTGTTAACAGTCCTGAAAAAATTGTCTTAAATACATGTTCGATGCCACTGGTATCTGACATGTTTAAAATTTGGATTAACATTTCTACGAAATGCACGGGGCAATTTGTTGATAATAGGGTATGTATCTCTGCCGCTGTCCTTGCAGCTTGCAGGTCATACGCCTCTTTGGATGAGGTTAAAGGCACAGTTGTCTGTAAAAGAATAGACTTCATTCTGCTTAAAGTATCAATTCGAATAGAAGAGATATTCACAGAAGGCCATAATGCTGCCTCCATGTCTGGATTGCTGTTTGGATACAATACTTGCATACAACAAATGACCCTGGAAGTAACGCTCACGAGATAGGGTTTCCCTGGCATCATGCCACAACAGCTGTGGTCACTTAATTTAACGTAGCTACCGTTGGAAAGTTGTCTGAAAAAGGGCTCTCTCTGTGTAGCTGGGGTGCCGTGCAGATGACATGAAAGGTTGTTTGATGAACCTTCGCAGGCTCCATGCAAATTTATACCTTGACATAGAAGTGTACCGCTCAGTGATGTTTTACATTTATTACCACTAAGAAATACCTCTTTCTTGCCCCCACTCCAACATCTATGTGTATAAGGTAAATTCCAGGTTGATTTGATGTATCCTTTACCCAACCTTTCATACAGGCCTGCTGGTATATACTTTTGGCAGTATTGAAATTAAAAAGTTGTTATCTGGATTGTAATCGTGCCATGTATTATCCATTCAATGACAGGTCTTTCTGACATTGTTAATGGTAATCTCTCAAGTTTTTTAATGCTCAGCACCGTATAGTCTGCTCCTTTTTGTGCCAAAGAGATTTGTCTATCAGTAAGGTTAAAGATAGAAAACAATGACGTTATGTTGATTAGACGCCATGGCACGTGACCTGAACGGAGGTTTTGTAACGTCCAGCCTAGCTGTACAATAGAATGCAATTGGGACTGACCATGTTGTAACATTATCATATCCTGTTCTATTATATCAATAGCAGATGATACAATGCTGTCCAGTGAATAGATTCTGGAGGACAGAGTCGTTAACCCATTGTCCACTACAGAAAGTGTTTTTTCCAAATTAATACGATCAATTTCTAGTATTTTTTCTGCAGTTTCAATTTGATTTAATTTCCAAGCTTCAATGTAAGCTGCGTATATACCGGCGTATATGAAACGTTTTTGACGCTGTTTGCGAGGTCCCAGTATGAAATCTCGCAAGTCAGCACAGTCTTTAAATAAAGTTAAGTGCTGCTTAATTTTGGGAAGTGTGGATCTCTGTAGCCAGTCGAGGCATAGATTTCCTACACTGTATATTGTAACTATCCCTGGATGTTGTCTCTGGAAATATCTTGTGTCTGGCCTGTTCTGTTTGAACCCCTGTATTTTGTTCAGGAATCTATCTTGACAGTTTTTAGTGTCTGCGGGCCAGATCAACCATTTGTTCCAATCAGGAAATGTTCTGTTTTGTTTTAAAATATAGGCCACGTCTACCCCCTCATCTGTAGTGGTGTTTCTATCAGGCATTGGCTTTGGTATAGACGGGTTGTTTAAATCTTTTATTTGGTGATAACAAGACAGGTTGTATGCTGAATTGTGTCATTCAGGAACATTATTTGTTCTGGGATCATGCAGGCTCTGAACAATGCTTCTAAACCTTGTACCTGCCATTCTTTTGTACCCCAGATGGTTTTTGTCTCAATGTTGTTTTTACAAAATTCAAAACCAAATGTAAACATTTTTTCATAAAATTTCTCAGAATAAATCAGTTTAGTGTTTGTCAGCATGTTTTTCACTCCTGTCTTATTTAACATTTTGAAATAGAATGTTCCAGGATCAGTGACATTAAACCCTGAGAAGTATTGGAATTTTTCATAAAATGTTTTTGAACTACCTTTTGGCGGGGTTGGACAATGTTCCCATTGATTATAACTGAAAGTACTTCTAGGATTTGCAGATATATGCACATAATTATGCCCAAAGTGATTGTAGCAATACAGTTTCTCATAACTCGACGAACCCTGTAAATAATCATGTTCTAAAAATTTGCTGACATTTCTAAATCTGACATCATATTATTAATATTTTCAAAGTACCAATCATCAGAGAAAGTGCTAGGTGATACAAAGTCACTTAAAGAAATCTTAAATTGGTGTGGATATTTCAAGAGCTCAACCGGGCCACAGATTTCAAAATCAGTTTTGTCCCATGCTATACCACCAGGTATAGGCTTTGCTGTGATGTTCACTGATGACAGTTCTCTTTTTTCGATGTGTGATTATCTGTGTGGTTTCAGGACCAAGTTGATGTTCTGACTTGCTGTGTCCATTGTACTATATTTTCCATCAATAAATCCACCCAAACTTAAAACCAAAATGAGCCATAGAAGGAGGAAAAGTACGTATAACACAATCCATAATTTAATCCATTGTGAAGTTAGATATGTTTCTCTGAGTTGATGAAAGAGTTCTGTGATTTTTTCTTTGAATATTTTTGTTGCTGGCTTGTCTCCATGTTCACTTGGATCATCGGAAAAGTCATCAAAGTTGATAAAGTAGCCAGATGCAGTTCTATCAATTGGTGGGATTGCTTCCGGATTTCCATTGATCTTTCCATTTTCTTTTGTTCCATTTGTATAGTCCGAGGCTACATCGTTGTAGACTGGTGTTTCTTGATGAACTGTTGCAGTTTGGGTTTCAAGAGGCACAAGTTCCATGGCTTTGTTGCATAGTCCTTTTTTAATCACTGCAGGTTTGTCAAATGTGATTAGTCTCTCAGTTTGAACATCTTGGATTGTAGCAAGATTTGATCTTCTGCTATTTCTTGGAAGTCCACTGGGCCTACTACTTATTATCAACCACATGGTTGTGGTTTCACCAGGTCGATTGATACAACTCGGTTCTCCTTTTTTCCAGCAAGGGGCGGTAGTACAACTGATCTTGTTCCGCTGACAGCTAAGACAGGTACTGCTTTTCTGTAAGAAGGCCCAAATTCCTTCTTCACCGCAATCTTTTCTCTGACCGGATCCCCAATCTTTGGAACCCAGACAGGTCTTGCTGGGAGAGGTGGTTTTTCTTCAGTGGTACTTGGCTTTAGTTTTTCGTTACTCAGACTTTTTCTTGTTACATTTAAATCCTGTAAAACAGCCAAACGATCTTTGATATCAAAGGTTTTTTGTTGCACCACTGAAGTCTGACAATCCAAGTCCCGAATGATCATTCTAGTACCAAATAAAAGTTCATACGGACTGATACCTCCTAGAGAATTTCTTGGCATATTATTAAGACTACGTTGGACACTTATTAGATGTTTGACCCACCCGTCACCCGAACCTAATACCCTCGCTGTTATAGATTGCTTTATGTCCCGTTTTTTTCTCTCCACTACCGCATTTCCCTTGGGATGGAATGGACTAGAATACCGCAATGCAATGCCCATGCTGGCCATGGCCTTCTTGTAAGCCTGAGAGCTAAAAGCAGGACCCTGGTCAGAATGTAGCATGCCAATTGCGTATGTGCCGATAAAGACTCGCAAATCTTTTATAACAGTTCTGGCGTCAGCCGAGCTCTGGGGCCACATCCAAATGAATCTCGTCTTAATTTTTATGGGACCGCATTTGTCCGGTCGGACGTCTGCGCATAGACAGCCTAATACTTTCTAATAGTGGTGTCTGAGCTGGTGTCGGGTCCGGTTCACAACTGCGATCTCTGTTGCAGTCCTGACAATTCATTGCAAATTTATGAATTTCTACGCTCATCCCCGGCCACCAGTATTGTGATTGTAATTCTATTAGAGATTTAAGGATCTCTTGGTGTCTCAGACCCAATCCCATGTGCGCTTTTTGTATCAAGAGGACTCTCCGGTTCGTGTTTGGAATTACTCTATCCCCCACTCCAGGGATTTGAGCAAACGGAACGGAGTTCGCATCAATTATGTATGTATTGCCGAGTGGACAGTTTAGAGGTAATGCCGCATAATTGCCTTCCATTGAGGCTTTTACTGCAAGCAGCGTTTCGCCATCTATTTGTTTTTTCGTACGCGTTTTTGTAGCTACGGAAGCCGTGTGATCAGCTGCCGCTGTGGCTTTGTCAGCCAATGAATTCCCTGCAACGTGAACACCATCACGTTGAAGACTCTGCGTATGTATCACGTGAGTCTTTTGTAGTTCTTTCTGAAAAAGAACTACTTGTTTCCATAGTTTTTATGCTTTATTGTGGCACCTGTCTCATCTTTGTAACCGTTTTTTATCCAGGTCTGCATGGAATTATTGTAAGATCGGACGCAGTAATGCGAATCGCACACTATTAGTGTCGGGAATTCTTGATCAGCATTTTCAAGCGCCATCTTTAGAGATCTTATTTCAGCTCGCTGAGCTGTACAGTTTCTGAGAGGTTAAGTTTTAGTGACCATCGGTCTGAATTTACCTAAGCGCCAGCGACCTTTAACAATCACGTACGTAGCATTGTAAATCTGTTTTTCCACAACGTAGTGTTGTGCAAATCTGTCCGTGTAGATTACACAGGTGTACTGTTTGAGAGGCAGAATTTCGATCGGCAGAGGACATTCATTTTCATATTCCAGATATTTTCCTTTTTTCATTTCTGGATCAAATGCGTGTGTCACGTCGTCTGTTGCAAGAGAAGTTTCCCATGTTATCCATTTTGGATCTAGAGCTTTAGCATTAGGATTGCCTGGTATTGTTACCGCCTCAAGGGCTGATACTGCTGTTAAAACAGATATCCTTTTTCCTTGGGGTAGGGCTCTTTCTTTTGCTACAGCAGTTTGAACCGCAGTTAGAATTTTTTCAGTAGAACTGAATTTCATTTCAGCTTGTGTGTACAAGTGTGATTTGTACGCTACTGGTACCGTTTCTCCCTCATTAGAGGTCAGGTATGTGAATCCGCATCTTCCTAGGATGACTTGGATTACAAGGTTGCGTTCGTTTGCGCGTGTTTGCAGTTTTGTTTTAGTTAACATGTCTGTCTGTAATGATCTTAAAATTTCTGTGTGTTTTTTAGTCCAATTAATCGGTTTAAAATCAGGTTTTATTAGTTTGTAGAGAGGTTTAACCCTCTCTGCATAATTTAGAATGTATGTTCTTCCAAAATTCAGGAAACCTAGTATTGATTATAAGTTCTTCAGCGTTTTTGGAGCTTGGAATACTGCACACCTCTCTAAGAAGTTGTCTGCTAGGCTTTTGCCTTCACTTGATAATTCATATCCTAAAAATAGGACAGTTAGATGGGCAATTCGTGATTTTTTAAAGTTACATTTGTACCCTTCAGAAGCGAACCTAAGTATTATGGTGTTCACTCTTTTCAAGTGAGTCTCAAGGTCATTGTCTGAAAGATAGATGTAATCAACATAGGATAATGCCTCATCATCATACATTTGTAGTAACTCTGTTACCCTAGCTGAAAATAATCCTGGGTTATTCTTGAATCTCCAAGGGAGACAACAAAATTGTTTTTGGGTCTCCATGCTGGAGAAAGCGGTCAAGTATTCGCTTTCAGGTGCTATGTTTTGACAGAAGAAACCATTTGAAATATGTAGTGTCGTTTTATATTTCTTTCGCACGATGTTATTCATTAGTGCGGCACTGTGTGAGTTTTGTACTGCAAACTTTTTACAGCAGGAGTTTAGATGTCTGTAGTCCAAAACTAGACGATATGAATCGTCTGGCTTGGAGACAGGAAACAAAGGATTGTTCATTTGTGTGGTGCATGTTTCAATCACCCCCTGATATTCAAGTTGATCTAAAATATATTTTACTTGTTTTTTAGCTTCTTGCTTAACAGGATACTGCCTCTGTGCAGTAGGTTGATATTTTAACTGGATTTTATGGTGAGGAGAATCCTCATCCCATCCTACATGATTTTTATATAATGCAGGGGCTTGGGCCACTGCCCATTTTCTAGCAAGTGTGTATTTCTTATGAATTGGAATGTGATTTGAGAAGGCAGGCATAATCATTTCTTCGCCATGTGGGTACTCCCTGACAAACTCTGGTGGCCAGTCTTTCTCTGCTAGAAGGATATCATAGCCTTTAGATAGATTCTCCCAAAAGAGACCTTTTATTTTCCTAGTTTTATCTCCCTCTATACGTAAAGGTATTTCATATAGTTTATGGGGCATGCTCACTCGGGTGTCTGCAGTTTCCACTTGAATGTATTCATTCGTGTCCACTGTCTCCAGAAGATTCATCAGGATCTTGCGAGCTATGCTCACTTCTGCTGCGCTGTCTAGCATTGTCTGGGGCCACTCTCCGTTTTTCAGTTGTGTCCTCAGGATTCTCGGCATGTTTTATTTTAATACTGGCTACCTTCTTTCTGGGAAATTGCAATTTTTTACTTTGATGAGCAGGTTCCTTGTCTTTGGACTTGACGTGCTCTTCTTTATGTTCTGACCGTCCTCTTCCTTCCGATTTCTTTGATGAAGTCTGAAAAGATCGAGAGGGACGTGTATCAATATCTTGATATCTGTCAGATTTTCTCAAATTGTCCCTATTTCTAAGGTTGTATCTTTTTTCAGAGGGCTCCCTTTGGGGAGACCTGCCCCCCCGATCTGGAGATTTATCTCTTCATTGGGGAGACCTTCCTCTGGTCTGAAACTGGTTTTCTCTGGGAGTGGTTTGTTTATTGCCCTCCAACTTCTTCTTTTGAGAATTCAGATTATTTTTAATGAAAGTCTTTTCAGGATTTTCAATTAGTGTATTTAGTCGGTAGGTTGTACTGTCAACTGTTAATTGAACTAAATCTCTATATGCCTTTGTTAATTTTTTTTTAACTAAGAGTTCTTCGATTGACATTTTTTCAATGTCCGGATGTGGTGTGTAGCTGGCAAGAACCGGCCATGTGGCTCCTGGTCTACCCAGTGGACCGACCCTGGTAATGTGATTTTGATGTTTTAGGGCGCAATTAAACAAGAGCAGGTGCTCTTGGTATGTTAGTGGAATTTCAACTTCCTCAAAAGGAGAGTATTCCGCTGGAGATTCCGCTATTTTGTAGTAGTGGAACTCAAGTGTTGCAGTGTGTGCTGCTGGAAAATTTATCACGGAATAGAATAACTCTGTCTGCCGATATTCATGTGCCTCTACCACAAATATGACTGTACCACCTCTTGATGTTACTCCATTTTCTATAAGTTTTATAGTTATGGTTTTTCTTATATTGACCGGGATGATTATTGCATCATGGTCGTCTTCATTAAACCCTGTAAGGTCTGCACCCGGTTGATTCGCATTTACTGCAGCTTCACCGGTTTCGTTGTTGTCGCCGTGATTTGACATTGTTTAATGTAAGTTTCTTGCAGAGCAAGTTTTTTGAGGAAACAAAGACTAGGTGCACAACATTTTAGAACACTGTATCCTTCAACATTGACTAAACCAAAAAATAATACATAGGATTCTCATCCTACTAAGTTCCCACGGATATTAACCTTTCACCCACACCAGACGTCTATTGGAGTTTTTACGGGAAAAAGGGGTCTGTGTGAAAAAGCACGACTGAGTTACTCTAGTATCTTGCATTAGATTATCACCTTACCAAATGTTGGGCGCCATGTAGTGTAGTTCCTATTTTCCCAACAGGCTGTGAGCATTGGAATAACGTAAAGGATAGTTTAGACGTAGGACTGAGGTCGACTAGGTCTCTATTGAATATGTTAGACTTAATTAGGTTTACCAGCTAGCTCAGAGGTCACTAGAAACTTTCTCGAATGAACAGGGAGGAGTGAACTTCCCTGATTAGACAAGAAGGAATTTAGCTTCTGACAACCGCATAAACATGACAACTTTGCTCCCCCAGAATAAGGAGTATATCTCCAGAGTTGTGTGAAAACAATAGATAGCTATTTAACTCAGTCAATTGTGCATACTTAGTTTCACCAGAGTGCAGAGAAATAGAGAGACGGGCGTTTTCAATAAAAGGTGTTATTTATTGAGCAGTCTTCTTTCTCATGCAAGAGAAATGAATTGCCACAATTGCAATACTTGTTATAAAGTAAAGTGCGTACAGTAAAAGGAGTATTATGAAATAATACTGTAAAAGCATTGATATGGTTTCTGAGCCATATGATACTTAAAAGGTATAAAATATATACAATTACATACAATGATAAAAGTTGACTAAACGTACTCAACTGATGTTTCTAAATACGCCTACACCAGTGTACCTAACCTAAGCCTAGTACGTGTGAAGGAGTGAAGGAGTTTTTAAGTTAAGTTAGTTTTGCCAAGAATCTTACTCAAGAATTCTCTAAGGATCTAATCAGCTCCGTACCTTGGCTTTAGAATGAAGGAGGTCTTGTATCTCGCTCTCAGGACTCGATCTCCCAGTCACCCGCAAGGGTGACTGGAAACACTGGAGCTGGATTTTCTCGGCAGGAGAAAAAGACAGCGTCTCTTTCAGTGCGTCAAATTGGAGGGACGGCTTCCTTCGGCACTTGCATCAGCTAGGCTTTGGATAAGTAGATAGCCGCTCTGCTCCAAACCACCGTGTGTTGCGTGCCGAGTTTGACGTAAGGTTGGACATAAGACGTCAATAAAAGATGTCACTAAGAACTGGCTGTTCTTTCAGACTCGCAGGAGTTCTAGGACAAATCAAAACAAAATCATGGGGAATTCCCAGGTTGCTGGAGGTTTGGTTTGTTGAAAGAACTCGTTGTACTTTCTAGGAGTCTAAGAAAGTAGCCTTGTCATATTTGGATTGCATTGACTATTACTAAATATGGATTTGATTCTTATGCCTTTATAATGGTATGAATTGTTATAACCACATAAGGGCATAATTCGGGAATATTTAATTAGGGTCCTAGATACGATCGCAACAGACCCAAGGGGGTATTAGTTGTTAACCAGTGGAGTACCTTGTTCTTTAAAATATTATAATCCTCATTTATACCTGGGCGAAGAGGCGGGACAATCCCCAAGACCACTACATAAGGTGTGGATTCTGGGGAAAGATGCATGATAAAAGGGCACTGACAGACCTCCACTGGCAGCGCCGTAGGCCGTCCAGATGGCCTACAGTAGTTTGATGGACCCACCTGTACAGCGGAGCTGTCAGTGGCCTATTAGGGGTCTGACCGCCCCTTTGGCCAACTGCCTACCCTTGAGCCAACTGCGCCGCATGGCGCTGTGCACGCTGCTGGTCTTCATGTGATTTGGTAGGATTTATGGGTATACCTGGGACAGGTTTAGCTGCTGATTCAGATTCAGGGATCTCGCTTGTAACTCCCCGTTTTATGCAGGTATCAGGTTGGGCTCCCCTGTGAGGCTTTTAGCAATTGCTGTCAGCCTCTCTAAAATAGGACTCAATTTGGTATCCAACAAGGTAGTCATTATGTCTTGGAAAGCCTTGGTAACCGTCGCGTCTATGTTTGTGGCTACTGTTTTGGACACCAAAGGTTTAGTAGACGGCTTGATGGCCGGGGTGAGTTTTGATCTTTTTGCTTTACCCCCTGTAGTTTGGAGTTTCCGTTTTGTACTCCCATTAATGGTAGACCCCCTCTGTGCGATAGGTTGACTGGTCTGAAAGAGCGAGTGGGTGGTCATAGGATTCAGTATGTTAGTACGGTCCATCCCTTGAAGTGGAGCAATTCTTCTTCTTCTCTCAATGGCTACAACTGGGGAGCGGGATCTATGCAGGGTTGGAGACGGTGCTCGAGAGGGAGCTTCATTTACAAATGGTAACCCCTCAGTAATAAAAGAGACTGCAGGCGACCCCTGGCAGCTGTCGGAACAGACAGATGGATATTCAACCGGGGGCACACTGGATCTAAGTGTATGTGGGTGCAAACGGTTAGAGGGTGACCTGGAAAGACGCCTATTTACTAGTTCAATCTCTTTGTCGATAACAGCAGCTGCTCTCTGCAAAAAGGAGTCCATTGTAGTAACGGTAGTAGATGAAGTAACCCTTGGTTTAACCCCAGCAATTCATACAACAACTAAAGAGGGACTACCTGTGTATTTAGAAACCAAAACACACTCAAAAGTAAGTGTGAAAATCAGTGAAAAAATCAGAAAAAAATCAGAAAAAAAGAGAGAGACACAAACCTATTGGTAAAGAGAAAGAACTCTATTTGTAAAAAGAACCCTCACTCACCCTAGTGGTGACATGCTTCATCATGGGGTTCCCACGAGGGAGACCGAATGTCCCCCCGTGTGCTTCAACGCCTGCAATTGCAGCGGAGCAGGTTCTTTGTGAAACAGACAGTGTGTGTTCAGTAAAGTGCGTGCTAATGTTAAAAGATCCCAGTAGTACCCTTAAATGATTTTATTCATGGGTTAGCTGATCACATTAAAAACAAGTGAGGACCATATAGTGATTTTTTTGGAAACCACTGTGTCCTAAAAATAGGTCGACATGTTTCTGCTGTTAGTTGCCATATTCAGCTCAGCTTTCATCAGGACCATTGAGTGAAATCCACGGGCGGTCAGTGCTCGCTAAGGCACGTCCAACCCAGAGGATATATATGTGAAAAACAAATATACAAATTTTTTTTTTGTTTTAAGAAAAAAACTTATTCAGAAGTTTCTCATACAGACTCACGGTTTTGTACCGTTTCTTTGAGCTCCTAGAAATTCACCAGGGGTCCACTCTGTAAAGAGATGACATAAAACCAATGCAAACAATCATTTTCATGTTTTACATTCATTTACTCTGCCTTTAGTATTAATCAGAAGTGAGTTACTCTATTGTTTTGTCTCTCCATCTTATTCTTATGTTTTAAGAAAATACTCGCTACGTTTTAAGCGAACTTTTAGTTACCAATTTCGACTAACAAGTTGGTCGATATTGTGAAGACCCCAGCAATGCCCGTCTGGACCTTACGCCTCCACATGGCTTTACACAGCTTTTATAATACCACAACTAAGTTAAAACAAATACAAATGTTAAATGAATATGATAAATAAAATGAAATTAGACAGTGTGTATACAGGCACAATAAAAACAGATGGGTGTCTTTTACTCGTGATATATCGTGGTATATGTCCAACACATAGTCCTGGGCAACTTCCTTCCTATCGAGAGCTGTGAATACCAGTGCCTGTATTATGCGTCCCAGCAGTGGCTATATGGAAGGTGTTGTTACAAGCCTACCTCCTTCCGCAGGTACAGGAACTGGATGGCCAACTATCCAGATGTCAGGGAAAGTCGGCCAACAGCTCGAGAAACGAAATCCTAAAGGGATGGCCCAGCCTGGCATCTGCCAGTCTCGGACGGGCCCACCCGCAGCCCGGGCTTTGCCCGGGCGCGACCAGTGCGCGTCCCGCGGGATTTCAGGGCAGTGTTTTAAAGTGCGATGATCGCACCTCCCCCAGCGGCAGCTGATTGCAGTGAGGACGCTTTGATGCACCCTGGGACTCCGAGTCCCACCAGGGTGAGGCAGCGATGTGCGGCGATGTGCAGCAGTCTCAGGATCACTCCGGCAGCAGTAGGGGCATAAGCAGCAGCCATGGGCCAGCAAAATCAGGGAAGAAACACACACGGAGTGCAGGAAAGTCCTCAAGCGCGTCCATTGCTATTCATCTCTAACATGTGAAACTGAAATTTCTATGCTATCTAATCACAAGATCAAAAGTCATCAAAGTGTTACATTTGACATTTACTTATTGAACGTTGAACATAACACAGACTACTTCTAACATTCTGCATTGCTTTTACGATTCAGTATATAAATCAGAACAATTTTGTAGTTTTCTTGAAACGTGGTAACTAACACACGTTTTGTCATTTCCATGTAAAATAATGTCATAAATCATTTTTGTGTAAATTGTTGTATATTAATGAGAAGAAATACCCCTGCTCTGTCACAAGCATTATGCATTATCATTGTATTCAGCACTTCAGAGCTGCAACACTTAAACGAACCTCTGAATTGAACTTTTAAACACCAAACAATTGAAATGGAGCTCCAAAGTCCTTCATAAGCCTTCCGTCCTCCATCTTCTTCCTCTTTTGTTGCATTCTTCTTACAACATCCTTCTTTATTATTCATGTCCAATCCGGTTTCTAATTCTCTGCAATGATTTCAAAGAAACAACATTCATTAAAAACTTTATTGAGCAATATCTTCAATCTTCATTTTTCATCCTTTAAAACTATTAACATTTATTAAATCAAGTTTCCTCTTCCCCCACTTCCAGGGTGGGAGTGAGGGATAATGCTAGCCTCCTTGTCTTTAATAAAATCATGATTACTTATCAGCAGATCCTATGAGAATCAACATTTTATGGTAATACAGGAGGCTAGCATTATGCATGTTCAAAGTTTTTCAACACTCTATTTGAAACATGCTGAATTGGTTTGAAATAGCATTTCCAAAACACCTTCAAATTAGACCAATCGGCTGCTTTCAAAATTTCCTTTAGTCTTCCACAATTTATGTAAACCTTACTAGCCATAGCACTTCTGACTGAATGTGCTACAAATTGAGTTAAATCCACACCTGCCTCCTTCATCATAGATCTCACCAATCTAGCTATACTAGCCAATGAAACACTTCTGAATGGTTTCATATATGAAATCAACAATTGGTCTACTCCATAGCTCCTATTCTCCATTTCTCTAGATCCATATTCATTCAGACATCTGACCATAAATCACTCAGGACGAGCATCAAACCTTGGATAAAAAACAGACTCTGACATAGTCTTTGTTCTCCTTCAAATCTCAAACAGATCTACTGGTCAATCAAAAACTCTAATATCCGAAACCCTTTTAATCGAAACCATGCACAATAAAGTAGCCAATTTTCATGTGAGTTCCCTTATGCCAAGATACTTATTTCCAGGCCATCTCTCAAATAATTTTAAAACCAAATCTATATCCCCCTCAGAGTTATACCTTGCTTTAGGAGGCCACTCAACCTGATGCCTTCCATTACTCTACTCACTAAAAGACTCTTGCCTTCTGACAATACTTGAATCAAAGAATATCCAGCAGCAAAATCTTATCTGTAGCAATGTACTGTTCTGTATGAAAAACTTTTTTTAAATAAGTCCACTAAACAATTTGCTACCATTACCTCATCAGTCTCCGCGGGGTCCAAATCCCTTGCCGTGCACCAATGTAACCAGATACTCTATATCTTTTTCATTTTCCTGGAGCCCATGACTCATTGACCAATTCTGAAGCTGCTCCTGAAAGATATTTAAATCTATCGAATCTCCTAATATTCTCCAGACTAGAAGGTTGAGTGAACCTGCCTCTACCTGATGATGCTCTATTCCTTCTTCTCTTGCCAAAAACCCTTTGCAGGCTCCTATTAAATATGGAACTTCTATCGCCATATCCATCACTGAAGGAAACAATGTTTGTGAATTCGAAAACGGAGTCGTTAACACTATCTGACATCCCTGTCTCCTCACATGAATCAACCCTCTTTAGATCAAAGCAAATGGAGGAAACGCTTCGCCTTCAATCACCTTCCAATTCTGAGTAAAGCATCCACTGCAAAACCTATTGGGCCTGGCCTCCAATTGATACATTTCTCTAACAGATCAGTTAACCTCCAGGCAAACAGATCTATCTTCAATGCACTTAGACAATCCTGAATTTCCTAAAACAATCCCTTGTCTAACTTTCAATTGCTGTAATCTAGTATGTTTCTTGAATTCCAGTCTGCTCCAAAATGTATATCCCTGGTATGTATTGGGCCTGCAAACCAATTTTGTATTCTAGACAAAATTCCCAAACCTCTTTCTCTACCTCTGACAACCTCTTTGATCTACTGCTTCCCAATTTGATTATGTATGATACTGATGTAGTATTGTTCATCTTTAAGAGTACTGAGCATTCCTGTCATTATGATCTGAAACTGAGCAATGCAAAACGCCCTGCTTTCATTTCCAAACTGTTTATATGTTCCATTTGTCCTTCCAAACTCCAACGACCACTCGTCACTTGTTTTGAACACATTGCTCCTCATCCATATTGCTCACATCAATTTCTATTACAAAATCTGGGTTTGGTCCAAAAATCGCTCAACTATTCTAAGTATCCACATTTTCTAACCACCATACCAATTTCTCTCTTGCCTCTTCTGACATAATCACATAATCGACATACAATAATCCTTTTGCAAGACCAGAGAACTTCAAATGCTGCAACGCTCTGTAATGTAAAGGACCCAGGAACACCACATAAATGTATGATGACAAAAGACCTATCATCCAGGCCAAATCCCTCAACTTCTCCAGATTTACTAGAAAACCTATGGACTCCAATAGGTCCTTCACTATTTTCATCTGACTTCTTAACATAGTTGCACTCTGATTCATAAGCAGTAAATCGTCCAGATAAATGATTAATCAAATACCTCTCTCTCAAAAATTGTACTACTGACCTCATCACTTTTGTGAAACACCAAGAGACTGATAACTGCCCAAATGGTAGAAATAGAAATTGGTATCACTGACTTTTCCATCTGAAATTCAATTACTGTTGGCTTTCTACTTCAATCAGTATAGGGAAGTATGCATCCTTCAGATTCCTCTTTACCAACTAATCTGATTCCTGTAACACATCTCTCAAAAGATGTACTCCCACCATTTTGAAATGTCTGTATGTCACTTAATAATTCAGTTCCCGCAAATTGATCACAAGCCGCCAACCCTGGTCCTTCTTCTCCACTAGAAACAGTGTGCTTACAAACTAAATCTGATTGTTGTTTATTTTTATAACTGCATCTTTTTCCTTCAAAACCATTTCCTCCAAATATTTTTTTTTAAAACAAAGTTCTCTTTGTTCCTGTAAGCAATGAGGTTCTGAATTTAACTCTATTTGGTAACCTGAAACCAACCCCAGCATCCAAGGATCCTTCTTGAGCTTTTTCCATTGCTCCATATAGAATCTCAACCTTCCTTCCACTTTTTACTGAATAAAACCAGACGTAATTCTCATACTCACCAGTTCCTGTGGAGAGAGAGTGTCCCAGTTCTCCAGACAGTCGTGTTCTGGACCCTCTTCCTCATTGTAGGTATTATCCATAACTACTTCGGGATCATCTATAAAATCCTCTACCAGATCCTTGGGACTTATAGTAATTATGGCCAGGAGGTTTCCTTCTCCTCCCAAACCCGCCATAAAAACTGCTGGCACCTCCAAATACTTTACACTTTAAAAACTGTACTTAATCCAAAGCCATAAAGGTATGGACATACTTCCCTAAGGCCCTAATAATTCCTTCTCCAAACAACAGCCCCTTAGCATCAAAACTAGGCTCTTTCTTAGCCAACTCACCCAACTTAGGATTTATCTATGGCAGAACTGCTTCACGTCTTTCCTTAATTAACCCAGCATTGGCATTACCCCAAAAACATAGTGCACATTGACACCATCCTCTCAAGAAATAACTGTCCACATCACTACCTTTTAAGTACGCTTTTTCAATCATAGCAAACATTCTGGAAAGAGATCCCAGTGTATCCAACAGTTTGTCCTCACACTGCTTGAGCGATCTCTCTAATCCTTTTCTAGGATCCCTACCTAATTTAAATATATAGATGATCAACTCTGTATCCAGGTTAGGAGTCATTGAATCTTTCTCCCCAATAACTGAGTGTGAGCATTTAGCCCTCATTATGTTTCCTTTCTCTTTTTCCAAGGGTCTCCTGATCCAGTACTTAATGCACTCTGTCACATGTCTCAATGGCCACCCATCTGACCCTCGAGAGTGTGTAATAATCTTTAGGATCAAATATGTTTTGGCCTAATGGATCAATCACAGATCTCTCACCTTTCTTCTTGCTATTAACATTATCCCTAAACTCATCATGCAGATCATCTTAGAAATTAAGGTCAAAAATATTTTCATTGATGTCATTATCATCACCTCCTGCAGGGGTTTCCTGCCCATCTAAAGGGTCATGATGGGCACCCACTCTCTGTGAGCCGCAATGGACTCCTTTTCCATCTTTTTTATTTACTAAATATTTCCTTTTATTGGAACATTTGCCTCCTGGACCTCTCTATGCTCTTTCGTCTCCTTCTGAAATAGAGAAGTATTCATCATCCTCATCAACAAGACCCCTTTTTCTATCAGTCATAACATATATTACTGATTCTTGAACCAAATCTTTGATTTACTGAGTAAATCATTTCCGAATCCACAACTCCTGACTATCTCCACTTTTGCTTTGCTCAGCCATATCTACTCTCTTCTCAATTCATGTACCACAAAAATGTGGAGAAACTGTAATAAAATACACCTTCTTAATCAATTAAACCTTCGTACAGTGGCCAAACTCCTCTGTTACCCCTCTGAGCTGCTTCACATCTAACATGGGCTTCGATTGGAATTCATGGAGCATATTATCAAGCCCACCATCCCCGCTTTATCTGAAGTTTCCTGCCGATAAAAGTGGCATTAATGTAACTCCCATTCTTGATAATATGCCCCTCAGTTTGTTCTTAACAACGACAAAATGTGTTACCTAGCAACCATTTCCATTCCGAAAGTAACATGACCAACTTTCTTTAGAAAAACAAGCACATTGTGTGCCCAACTCAAAATGTGGTCATTTTAGTATTTAACATCGGAGCATGCCTTCTATACAAAACGGCCCTTGCATTAAACTGATGCATATCAAAAGACTATTACTAAGATGGCTGCCAAATCTATTTCGACTTCACACTACAAATGTGCATGTGTGCGTATTATTAAAATGCCAATTGCTTATACGTTTATAAACACTCCAAGTGACCTTACGCTTCAAAGTGCATGTGTTTACTTTTAAGATGGCTGCTGACTCACGAGACAGCTGTGCGCCGTCTCACGACGTATTATTATTTAATCCCATGCTGTGCGAGCTCAACGGTATGCTCACAGCCTGAATTGGGGGTATTAAGCGAGCGCGAAACTAGTAAAGCATTTGTCTGCCAAAACCTTTACCTTAGAAGTAGTTCACATTCTCTATTTTATTTAATATTTGTATTTGATATTCTCAATGTATATTTTGACCATTTGCTTTAAACTATCTGTTAAATAAGGACTATGTTGCACAATATTCTTCATAATGCAACATACAATACCAAATAAAATAGCTGATAACTATTACCCCAGTCAACTATTACCATACAGGTCCAGAAATTGGACCTAAGTTTGACAAACCACAACAATCATTCATATATGCAAATATTAAAGAGAAAATAGTACTTATCTGCTCAAAAGCAGCATATAAAAGAGGAAGAAAATGTTAGACAGAGGTTTATAAGGGGCTTTGGAGTTCTATTTCAATTGTTTGGTGTTTAAAGGTAATTTAGAAGTTTGCAGTTTGGCTGCTCAGAACTGGCAAATAAAAGGATAATGCATAATGCTAGCCTAATGTCTTGCCCTAAAAGTAATAATAAGTTGAGGAGAAGTATTGGAAGAATGAGAGTGGAAAATATAGGGGTGGCAACTTATATAAATGTTAATGAATTGAGGTCAAAGTACAGATAATATAAAACTAAAAATAATACAACACAGAGGCAAATTTAGACGGGAGAGAGCTAAAATAAAGACATTTGTGACTCCAAAAATTGTGTGTCTCGCACCTGAATCAGGTCTGTTGGCATGTATGCAACCCTAGATAAGAGAGGTAGTGATCTCTTGTTCACAGGTTTGTGAACCAAAATTTGGAGTATGTAAAGTAGTAATTCCTTGCATTATCCAAAATAGTTTGTAAATAAGGCCCAAGTGTCCATTCATTTCAGAATATGCTATATCCAGCAATTTTAGAATCATACTCTGTACATCTGGGTCAGAAACATAACTTATCAGAATTAGGAGGTGGCTACTAATTTCAAAAACAGCATGCAGATTAGTTTGAAAAACAGGACACAGCAACTAGTTTCAGAATCATGGCATGGTCACCAGTTTTAGTGATTTGGCAAGACCACCCTATTCAGAAACATATTGGGGCAGATTTACGAGCCCCGTGTGGCACATTTGCACAGCTGTTGCGTCACTTCTGTGACGCAGCGGCGCCGTAAACCATGCACGACGTAGCGCCCTATTTACAACGTAATGCATCTAGGGAGAAACATCATGTTGATAGCCCCTGTTTCATGTAGGCGTTCTGGCGCAGGGGGGGGGCGCGTTCCTTCACAGGAACACTTCGGAAAAGTGCCTAAGTGAAATCTACAAGATTTCACTCAGTCACTTTTCTGATGCCGCTGTGTCAAAACCTTGAGCCTGATTGAAGCAGGCGTTAGGCGTGACACACCATGTTAAGGATAGACCAGGTTGGAGCAGTGCTGGAGTTGTGTTGTGCCCGCGACACAACTCCAGCACTGCACCAACCTTACGCCGGCAGATAGGACAAGCATCTGTTTATCCTTGCGCCATGATACACCACATTGTAAAGGCGGCGCATCTCTGGTGGCGCAAGGGTAAACTTGCATCACGCATCTTTTCTGGCGCATCCCTGCTGATTTGCAAGGATGCACCTGGAAACGTAAATCTGCCCTATCATACCCAACGGTTTCAGAAACATGGTATATATAACAGATTATGAATCATGACATATTTTCATAAGAAATGGTATGTCATCCAACTGAACAAACATAGTCTGTCCAAAACTTTCAGAACTATTATGTGTCCATCAGATACACTGTATCCACTAATTTAAAAAAATAGAATATTCACTGGCTTCAGAATATTGGTATGTTGACAGTTTCAGAAATGTGCTGTTCCTACCAGTATCAAAAACATGGCATAGCCTATTCATTAAACTATTTTTTTTAAAGTGCATAAAGTAGACCTAAATTACATACTCCAAAATGCAATTTACAAATCTCCAACTTTAGATATCTGCCTTTCCTATCTTTTTTGTATGAAGATCTCTGCCCCAGTGGCAGAGTATGTATATGTAGGCAGGGAAGGTTGTGGTGGACCTTTTTTCTTCCCTACTAAGAGGTGATCTTCCCTCAGTAGAAGAGGAAGTGGATGGCTGAAGCTGAACATGTATGGTACCAATTAATCAGTAGATTTGGAGAGTGTGTTTTGCCACCTATGAGGGTATCCAGGCGCTGGCAAGGTCCAGTAGATTACCTGAATAGCCAGATCTTCAAGGGCTCTCGAAACTCTGGAAGAAATGGGGAGGTTTGTAGATGAAAGAGTAGCTTGTTCCATGTATTCGCTGCTATGTAGGAGAAGGAGCGACATCAGCATCTGCTACGTTGGATGCGGAGGTAAGGGTTAGAAAAAGGGATGCAGAATGGAGGTGTCTGGTGGGCTGATGGAAGTTCAGGTGGTGGTACTAGTAGGTGGGTCTGCAGTTGTGTAGGGCCTTGTATGCATGGGTCAGGACCTTGAACTTGCATCTTTTCTGTACTGGGAGCCAGTGGACTTTCCAGAGGAATGGGGTGATGTTGATTTGTCCAGAGAGAACCAGGACAAGTCTGGCTGTGGTGATCTGTATGGTCTGTGGTGGTCATAGGAGGTGAGCTGCACTTCTTGTTCATAGAGCGTTGCTGTAATTCAGTTGGCTGGAGATGAGGGCCTGGGTGATGGTGCCTCTTCAGCTTTGGGGTATCAATTTGAATATATACCAAACCATGCTGTGGATGAAGAAACAGGAGGATGAGACGGAAGTGACCTGAGTCATCGTGGTTAGTTTGTCATCCAGAATGATGCCTAGGTTCCCAGAGTATTCAGTGGCGGTAGGAGTAGGTTAAAGTTCTTAATGCCACCAAGATATGTCCCATGGGGAGCTTTTGTTTCTGAACTTCAGTATCTCTGTGTTGCGTTTCAGACAATTGTTCTTCATCCAGTTGGTGGAGTCTGTCATGCAGTTGTTGAATTTGGTCTTGGTATTGGTGGTGGAGAGAGAGGATGAGCTGTGTGTCATCAGCCTAGGATATGAGTTTAAGTCCATGGGTTTTGGCGATGCTGGCCAGAGTGTAGAGCTGAGAGACGATACTTTTCTTACTCCACTGAGGATTTCCTTGGGTTTGGAGGGGAAGGGAGGGATGTATGTCGTTACAACGCATGCTTTTTCCACGCATGCCTTTACAACGCAGGTTTTACAATGCAAGTCGTTACAATGACTTGCGTTGGGGGGCGCTGGATAGTGAATAGTTTAATTTACTATTCCAACTCCAGTCCCCGTGGATAGTAGGGAAGGTTTTAGATAGTAAATTAGACTATTCCTTATCCTACAGCGCCCTCCAGCGCAAGTCGTTGTAACGACTTGCGTTGTAATTCCTGCGTTGTAAAGGTACTGCGTGGAAAAAGTTTCGTTGTAAAGGATGTTTCCCGAAGGGAGGAAGGCAGAACTTTTGCATTCTTCCAATGAGGAAATAGTTGATCCATCTCAGAGCAGCTCTTTGGATGACTTTGTTGTATAGCTTTATGATGATTCTGTGGTGGGAGACCTTATAGAAGCTGACAAGAGGTCTAGGAGGATCAAAGCGCATTCTTTCCTCAGTCAAGTAGGGCTTGGATGTCATTGGTAGTAGCAATGAGGGCTGTCTCTGTGCTGTGGTTGTTGCAGAATCCGGAATGGGAGGAGTCAAATAGGAGGTTCCATTCCAGATATGAGGGGAGATATGGGTTGATGGCCTAATATTTGGGCCAGAAGCATTGCGATCGGTCAGTAGTTGTTGAGTTGTCTGGGGTCTGCCAATGGTTTCTTTAGTAGGACATTGACTTCTGTGTATTTTCAATGTTCGGGAAGGTGGATGTGGCAATTGAGGTGTTCAACAAGGTGGTGAGAATGTGGCTGGGTTGCTTGGGTTGAAGATGTGGTGTGGGTATGGGTCTGTTGGGGCCACTGAGTGGACTGAGTTCATGATGGAGGCGGGGTCCAGTGGGACGAGTTGGCTCCATTCGGTTAATCGAATGTCAGTGGTGGTGGCAGGGTTGTTGTATTCCTTGAAGAAGTCCATGGCCTTGGGCTAGGCGTTGACATTTCTGTAAATGTTGGCGATCTTGTCATGGAGAAAGTTTCCAAGGTTGTCGCAGAGGTCCTGTAAGGGGGTGATGTTGTTTGTTGCACCAGAGGGGATTGGAGAATTCTTTGACAATGTTAAATAGTTCTTTGCTATTATTGGAGCTTGATTCGATACATGAAACTAAGTCCTTAATTTTTGATTCTCTCAACTGTCTCTGGTAGAGGTTGAGGGCTGTTTTGAAGATGGTCTTGTCGGTCATGTCCTTGCTGGTGCACCATCTCCATTCCGGTTGTTTACATTGTAGTTTTTCTGAAGTCTTCGGTGTACTGTCTAGCCTGCTTGGTGGACCTTGTGTGGGTGTTGTTGCGGATGGGAGTGACACTATCTGTGCCGTTGGTGAAGTTTCTCATGTTCTGGTCTAGGTTGTTGGATGAGGTTGGTTCATGGTATGGAGGGCTTTGATCCATGTGTCCTTTGAGACTTTGCTCCAGTTGTAGTGGGGGCCTTGGGCAGATCGGGGCAGAGGATCCTGAACTGGTGATGTTGAAGTGGATGATGGAGTGGTTGGTGCAGGTGAGTTCAATGGTGTGGCTGTACCTGATGCGGTCGCTGGAGGTAAATATGAGGTCTAGTGAGTGGCCTGTGGGGTACATGGGGTCATGGTTCAGTTGGGTAAGTCTGATGTTTTTCAAGCTGTTGAGGAGGTTGATAGTGTTGAAGTAATTCTGGTCATCAAGATGGAAATTGAAGTCGCAGAGGAAAATGCAGTTATTGGAGTCCATGGCCAGGAGGTGAAGAAGTCAGTGATGAAGTTGCAGAAGGCTGGATGTGGTTCTGGACAATGGTAGGTGATGGTTCCCCTGATGGTGGTTTTGCGGTCTGTTTGGAGTTGAAAGTTGATGTGTTTCATGGCTAGGGTGATGTCGTCATTTCTGGTGATGCTTTGGATGGATTCCTTGTGTATGATGTTGTTCCCTCCATCAGGCTTGTTGACGTGGTTGTGGTGGGTTATTTTGTATGCTTCGCTTATTGCTGTGGCGATGTCGGGCATGGAAATGTGGTTGAGCCAGGTATCAGTGAGGAAAAAGTATTCAGGTGTTTAGTGGAAGTGAACTCCCAAATCTTGGTGTTGTGGTTACATAATGAGCATTTGTTGAGAAGGGAGCATGTGAGTTGGTGTTTTTGTTCAGGGTGTGTCTGAGGTGTGTTTGTGGTGGTGCTGGTCAGTGAGATTGTGTGTGCTGTAGCATGTGAAGTAGCAGTGGGTGCAGGTGAAAGGTCTTGGAGCATGGGCTGGCGCAGTGGCAGGGTTTGTTGCAGTGCCCGGGGTTGAAGGTGCAGAGCTTGGCAATGGTGTAGCTGCAGGGGCAGGAGGGTCAAAGGTCCTAGTGCAATGGTCTATGCTACAGGCATGGAGGAGTGGGGACAGGCTTGTCTTTGGAGCACCTTTGGTGTGCCTTTGCCCCATCCGCTGCATGAGCCTGCTTTGTGGTTGTGCTGCGGCTTGAATTAAGTAGGTCCTGGGGTGGGTGGGGCTTCTGTTGGTGTGAAGAAAGGTGAGCAGGAAACCCCAGGCAGCAGAGGTGTTACTGGATCAGGCTGGAACAAGCAGGAACTGGAGGCCACAAGCAAGTGGCAGGCTAGGTGCCCAGGTGCCTACTACAGTGGTCCCGCTGCGGATTGCATTAGGTAGGTCTTTGGAGCCATAGGTAAGTTGCAGGTCACCTATAAAATATTCACTCTATTGGAGGTAATAATGCACAGTCTATTCCCATATGATATGCTAACACACACCTTGGAGCAGCATCAACACCAAGCCTCTCATTGCCCAATCTGGTGCAATCAGTATCACCTTTTCACCTCAGAAGATGAAGTATCAACAAAATAGGAGGAAGTGCATAATGCGGTTAAAAATCATCTCTCAAGTAAAATACACTCCCTTGGCATTCAACAAAACTGCAGGCACTGAGAGTTCTTCCAATTAGCTAATACGTCCATGGGCCAAAGGTCAAAGATGGACTGAGCCACCTCAAGATGGAGATACCACTCATGGTTTGCAAGATAACGCTGCTAAGGCAGTGTGCCCTCCTGTTGAGAGAGGCAACCAGATGCCTCACAGGCAGCAAGCATCATTTATTTATTTGTAAAGATGTATATAGCGCGAACGCGATCCACGAGGGTATCAGATCGCTTTACAGTATACTGTATAAAACATAAAAGGAAGAGGTAGTCTACAAGCATTTGATATTTGTCATTAAGTACAAAAGAGGTATACAGTATATGGGTAACATAGGAGACCCGTTTTCAGAATGGCATTGCACTATATACAGTTATTGAGCATTAGGTGGTTGTGATAATAAACCTACATATAATATTCTCCTTTGATCAACCATGGGCATGAGGTATATGGATAGTATAGTAGACCCGTGGCCAACTGATCTTTACACTAAATACAGTAATTGAGCATTAAGTGGCTGTGGTAATTAACATACATAAAATAATCTCTCTGGGCCCGATTCACAGAATGAACTTAAGACTCAATCCTAAACTTACTACTATTTTGGTATTCACAGAATGCACTTACTACTTTTGGTATTCACAGAATGAACTTACTACTTTTGGTATTCACAGAAGTTAGGATTTTGTCTTAAGTCTGTCTTAAGTCTGTCTTAAGTTTGTCTTAAGACAAACTTAAGACAAAGTCCTAACTTCTGTGAATACCAAAAGTAGTAAGTTCATTCTGTGAATGCCAAAAGTAGTAAGTGCATTCTGTGAATACCAAAATAGTAGTAAGTTTAGGATTGAGTCTTAAGTTCATTCTGTGAATCGGGCCCTTTCAATCCACCGGAGGTAGGGAATGATATGCGGATCGTATAGGTGATTCAGTGTCAGCATAGAATTAAGTCTTAGGATATGAATTTCTTCATTATTAGTATTGTTACTTCTTTTTTTAATGCAGTAAAGGAAGAGATTCCAAGTACCCCTGGGGGTAATAAGTTCCAATTCTTTAGTGCAATCCCTGAGAAGGCTCTGCAACCAGTTCTATTCTTGTAGAAGGATTGCGGTTTCAGAAGTAAAGTACTCCGCACTTCGTAGTTGTCTGCAACCTCCCGCTTTCTAGCTGTAGAGCTAAGTACCTGTGTGTATTGTTATGTATTGCTTTATGGGTCATACAGACAACATGTAGGTGTTCTTGCCTCGTAGGGCAGCCAGTTCAGAGCTTTCAGGGTCGGAGAGATGTGGTTATTTCTTTTTGTTCCTGATACAAGTCTTGCCGCAGCATTAAGTGATGCCCTCAGCGGAGCCAGCTTGTATTTGGGGAGACCGCAAAGAGTGGTGCTTCCATAGTCTAATCCTGGTAGCACTAGGGCTTGCACTGCCATTTTTAGGTCGGCCTGAGGGAGGAAGGGTATCATGGTCTGAAGCCCAGAGTAGACGCCTCTGTGATATCAGAGAAAGGGATGACAACTTAAATTGCCCAGTTTATTTGCATACCACAGTCATGTTGTCTGTTTCCATACACTCTGTTAGGACATAAACTCCCTGACCACAAACTGCTAGCATGAATGTTTTGAAGGCCAAGCGAATCTCCTGCAGCTCAAGCAGATTAATGTGGCATTTATGCTCCACATGAGCCCTCAAATTGTCATTTCATCTAGATGATCTCTATAGCACACAACATACCTCCAAATAACCTTGGTTTCCTCTAGATTACATCCATATGACCCCCCCCCCCCATCCAAAAGTCAGCTGGTGATAAACAGAAAGCTTTCAGTAGGGCAGGAGGCTATGCGCCAGCCACCGCCGTAGTTTCTCTGATGTTTTCAGAGAAATCTGAATCCTGTCCAAAAGAATTCCCCATTACCGGCCATAAAAACAGAGGCATAACTGAATGGCGTGCATTAGTCATAGGTGTGTAGCAGATGAAGGATGCAGAAGGTTGAAGGCCCAGCAGCTGAAGAAGTGTTAGGGCTGCAAAAGGAAACCCACCCCAAAATAACGAGATCATATCCTGGATGTTCTAGACCTGTTACTTTGGGGTAATGAGCCCTTTGGCCTGTGATGACATCATAGGAAAGTACTTCATACAGCCCTGTTCTTGGAAGCATCAGAGGAAGTAATGTCACATGATCTTCAACTCCTTTCAGCATCACAAGAAGTGACACCACTGAAGTTAAAGAAGTAAAATAAGTACCACCATAAACAATAAATCTAAAATAAATTAATTTAATAAAAATGTTTTGCCAGAGCAGGTGCAGTAAATTTTAGTTACCGAGCATATGCAAACTAAACTTCGACCGTAATATGTCTGATTGCAGTAATCCCACACACCCAAAGGAAGGCATCATATACCAGAAATCCATGCATGCTCCGGTCAAGTATTGCCAAACATGCTAAATCACTGCCCTTAAAAGCAGGCACAACACCAACTGCCCATGCACAGCTGCAATTGGAAGATTCATTCAGGTACAAAGATCAAGAACATCATGAACTTTCCCACAAGGTGGTGCTCAGCAAAGGCAGGAGCAATTCAAATTTCTCGTAGTACACAAAGCAGAAACAGAACGGTAGTGCAACTGTTGATACTGCGAGCAACGCAAGTGCTAGCGTAGTGCTCATGACAGTCATGCCTTCTACCTATAACAGAAAATACCTAATGTCCCAAGATCCAGCTGACAACAATGATGGCTACAAAGAATGGGAGCGAATCCATTCAAACATAGAGAAGTGGGCATTTTTTTTATAATATTTGGAAGTGCTCAGAGATTAATTTGTGGTGCTATTAGTATGATGCTTAACATATCTGCCGGACAGCAGTATTGATCAGATATACCTGGGGACAGTCATCTTTACAGTTTCCAGGTGCTAGTGTCAGGCTGAACCAGTTGGGGGCACATTTCAAAGGCAGTTTCACAATGCTCTAGTTAGTCACTTGTTTCCATGCAGTCCAACAAGGCCACTGGAATGCACATATTTACTTAAAGTATACAAATTCCCCAGTTAGGCACGCATTTCAAACTACATTTACAGTTTTAAGGGACGCTTGTCGATTCCATATGCACAATGCCAAAATTAGGTACACATTTTTATACAGTATGGGAGAGGTGTGGTGTAGCAGCCAGAGCAGCAGATTCTGGAGCACTGGGCTTGTGGTTCGATCCCCAGCACTGGCGGCAGCTCAGCTCAGCATCATGTGACTCTGGACATCAGATCACTTAAGCTACCTGACTGCCCTCAGCGCCTTAAGACCCATAGGGGGAATTAGTTTGTGCTTTGCAAATACCAGATTTATTATTTATTCCCTTTAGGTATGTGTAACAAAAACGCAGAACTATGCTCTATTAAGGTTAATAATTCCATATATATCATAATAATCTGGTTCTATTCAATTATCACCTTGCTCCAGTAAGCCACACATTTCCATTGCCAGCATAACAATGTTCCACTCATTTCCATACCCGTATCACAATATACCTGGGAGGTACACCTTCCCATTAAGTATTTTGATACTTAATGAACATTGCTAAAGATCAAACTAATAACTTTCTAAGAAAGGATAACCAGCGGCCATTTTAAGGTCAGGCGTCTGCTGCTAAATCATCAAGCTTTGGCAATGCAAGCTGAGGGAAGTGAGTTTAGGTGCATTTTCATACTTTTCAAGGTCATATCAGGACTTATGGGACTGTTTGTGCATTTACCCACCCAGCCTTGATGTTAAGTAACACCTGTGGCCGCACGAACATTGTAAAATAGTCAGTGGACTGATCTTCCTTCGCGAGCGCTCTGCTAGTGAGCTTTCCATGATAGTGCAACTGTAGAGTGGAGCTGGCAGTGACGTGACCCGTGTGGCAGGCACTGAGTCATGCCTCTGTCACTGCCAGCACCAGGCCGGAATCGTCTACGTCCACAGGGCAAATCGGTGGACACCACCTTGGCTTGATTGGAGTCTCTTTTCTACACCCGCCAGAACCTTTGGTCCTCATTTCGGGGGGAGGTATGGGCCTTTGCTGGCAGGAGTGGCTAGAAGACTTTGAAGACTTCATGAAAGGGTCTCATGAGACCGAAGAGGAGCAGCAACTGATTGCACTACGCAATCTAATTGGGAAAGATGTTGGTCAGATTATAAAGGAGCTTACGGCGGATGCTGCTTCGTCATATGCCAATGTGAGTGATGCACTAAACAGAAAATTTCTTACCAAAAGGAACGTTGACTACGAAAGATATACATCCAATTTGGCCTCTCAAGAAAAAGACGAGCCCATGAATACTTTCATCACGCGACTTAGACGTCTGGCCCGCTACTGTGAATTTGATTCTTTCACGACGGAAGATGCCCTTCGCCTGCGAATCAGAGAAGGATGACAGTCTGAGTCATTACGAAGACGCCTACTAAAGAAGAGCTACTCTCTGGACAAGATTGAAGAAATGACGCGAGTACATGTTCAGGCAGAAGAACATGCCAAGAAAATGGAAGCTGGAAAAGGCGAACAAGCCTTTTAACTCCAATCCCGTAACACCAACAGGTCCTCCCCTGCAAAGCAAAGATCATCCAGATCCAAAATTCTGTCCCATTATACAAGTCGGAGGCGTCGCAGTTCTAGCCGGACTGATAAGTGACAGGAGTGTCAACTTAAGTTCTATCTCTGTGGATATGATTTCCCGCACACGGACACATGCCCTGCTTTAGGCCAAAAATGCAGGAAGTGTGGTCGGGACAACCATTTTCAGAACGGCTGCGGTGCCCCTCGCAAAGATGTCCACAGAGACACTTACAGACAATATCGACCGTCTAACACTAGACATCACGCTAAAGCCGTGTGGGACGACAGCAACTCTTCTACTGGTTCTTCACAGTCCAGTCGTCAGTCTCATGGGAGGTATCAATCTTGTCGGTCACAATCTCGTGAGTCAAGGTCGCTGTCACCAATATCGCAAGACAGTGATGAGTATGTCTGCATGGTTGGGGACCCAGACCAGCTGAAGAAGTACCCGCGACTAGATATTAAAATGGACACTCACTGGGCCAAATTTGTTCTGGATAGTGGAGCATCTCTCAACTACATCTCAGTTGCAGAATATAAGAAGATGAGTCCACCACCGCACTTGCATAAAGCCAACGTGCGAGTATACACTTGGATGTCAAAAAAACCTCTTCGGTGTTTAGGACAGTTCCCCACATGTCTCACGTACAAGGTCAGAAATATTTCTGCCCACATTCACGATGATGGCCCTGAAGTGGATTGTCTTCTCAGTTTGCCCACGGCGGAACGTCTTTGATTAGTGGACATCTTGTATAAAGTCAATGATGAACCTGACATAGTTCATACATTTCCAAAACTATTCACTGGACTTGGAAAAATGGCTCACTGCCAAGTTAGATTGCACATAAACGAACGAGTGACTCCAGTAGCGCAACATCACAGGAAAATCCCATTTCACCTTCAACAGTCTGTAAAGGAGAAACTGCAAGACCTTCTCCAAGCTGACATTATTGAAAGAACGGCAGGAGCAGCACCCTGGGTCTCTCCACTGGTAGTCGTGCCTAAGAAAGGCTCACCTGGCAAAGTGTGCCTATGTGTCGATATGAGGGCCCCTAACACCGCCATTGAAAGAGAAAGACACCCAGGACCTCAAATCAGCGACATGATTGCGTCACTCAATGGTGCGCAGATATTTTCCAAACTAGATCTGAACAAGGGCTATCACCAATTGGAACTTCATGAACAATCGAGATATATTACCACCTTTTCAACTCATCAAGGTCTGTTTAGATACAAACGACTCAGCTTGGGGTCTCTTCTGCCGCAGAGATTTTTCAGGAGGCCATTAGAAAGGTAATTCATCACATTCCCAATGTTTTAAACTACAGTGATAATTGGTTGTGTGCGTTACATGGGGAGTAAATGCATCCTTGCATATGGGCACACAATGTGGTTCGTCGGATGAAGACAGACTCCAATGTTGCTTTTAGCAGTTGATTATTTATTCATCAATCTCGCAAAAAGTTGTTTGTTCATTAATTCACAAAATTTCAAAGTTTGTATATCCCATCGCTATGATGGTGTGTAGACAGACATTTCCAAAGAGATACTCAGATGCATTTCGGGCTTGTGTTGCCCTTTGTCAAGGAGTTCTGAAAACAAAAACACGGTTTTACCTTCCGAATTATAACTGATAAAACATATACATTTACATTGCATGAAAAATAAAATGGCATTGTCAATAACAGCAAGCAGGTAGTGTACCCATTGAGTAAACCCATGTGATGGCGTGAGCTAAGTGGAAAACAGTGGGAGTTTAAGGGAATGCAGGAAGTTTGGCGTAGTACACTTACGTGTCACGGTCGTGTATACGCTTGGCTCTCTAGGGAGAGAAGAAATAAGCGGTTAAGCAGGATGAGTGTCCGACGTTAAACATGGTAACGCGGGTCTCTGTTGGAGCTCCAACTTACTTGGGACTGGATGAAAACAACAGCGGCTGGTCGATTCTCGGATCGAGGGCTGAAGGGTTCACGGAGTGGCGGCAGTGGCCACCGGAATATGACACTACGCAGAGTTTGGTAGTGGACATGAAAAAAGGACTGGGCGGATGCGAAAGTGGCGGCCATCTTAAGGCGGAGGGTGGGTGAAGGGTGGGTAACAATGTAACAATGACAAATGTGTATATTGGTGGTATGTAAACAGCAGACACAAAAGTTAAATCGTGAAACACATGTACCACAAAAGGGTATTCATAGAAAGCAGCTCAGTTCTATCCGGTCGTTGAGACCGTGCGGCTTCATTGCCTGTAATCTGCATATCCAAGCGGTCTCGCGCTAAAGAAGGATTTTGTTGTTGTCTTTTCCTTCATGCTTTTGGATCATCTCAAGTACCAAGAACTTGAGTTGGGCCACGTTGTGGTGGAATTCATTGAAATGGATGGCAATGTTCGATTTTTGGTTTTTAGTACGAATGTTCGACTTGTGCTCATTTAGGCGTGTCTTTATTTTTCTGGTGGTTTTACCAACGTATATCATGCCGCATGGGCATTTCAATAGATATATTAAATTGGTGGAATCGCATGTGGCATTGACATGAAGTTTGATGTTAAATCCTCTCATGGGGTGGTTGATACTGTTGCCCATGATGATGTTGTGGCAATTGTTGCAGTTGTGGCACGGGCGTGTGCCGGTATGTGAGGTTTGTTGGATGGGTTCTTTGCATAAGATTTCTTTTATGTTCTCAGATCTGGTGTATGCAAAGATGGGTGGATTTTCGAATAAGTTGCCAAAGTCAGGTTCCGACGACAATATGCGCCAATGTTTCAGGATGATTTTTTTATATTTGATGCTGGAGGTAGAGTATTTCGATACCAATACTTTTCTATTCTCATCTTTTCTCATGGAGCCTTTGAGTGCTTCCTGACGTGAGATAGCGTTGGCTTTCTTCATGGCTTCAGTAAGGGATTCTTGAGGATATCCTCTGCTGGCAAATCTTTTGGCCATTTCCTCCATTTTCTGTGTGCATGTTTCAGGATTGGAAACGATTCTTTTTATTCTTAGCATTTGACTGTATGGCAAGTTCCTTTTGAGCGATTGTTGGTGGAAGCTGGTGTAGTGGACTGTGTTGTTGTGGTCTGTTGGCTTCCTAAACAGATCAGTAGTCAGCCCAGTTTCTGTGATTTTGACCAACACATCAAGGAAGGTAATTTCATGTTCGCTGATGTTCCACGTGAGAGCAATGCGGTTGTCTTTTGAGTTCAAGTCAATCAATGCTGATTCTAGGTTGTCTCGGGTGTTTTTCCAAATAAAGAATAAGTCGTCGATATAGCGAACATATAACTTGAGGTTGTCTGTCCAGTTGGAATTGGCGTAGATGTGAGTTGATTCAAATTCTGACATGTAGATGTTCGCATAAGTTGGTGCGGCGCAATTGCCCATAGACATTCCAGACATCTGAAGGTAATGGAGTTGTTCATGTGTGAAGTAGCTGTGGTATAGCGTGAAGATGAGGAGTTCCATAAGAAAGGTTTGGAAGGGTTCTGAAAAATTGCTGTTGAGTAGCGCTTTTTCAATAGCTTCAATCCCACCTCCGTGGGGAATGGACGTGTAGAGACTTTTGACATCAGCAGTGCACAGGATGATGTGTTCATTTGTAGCAAGTGTTATTTCAGAGAGTTTTTGAAGGAATGCAGTAGTGTCTTTAATGTAACTCCTGAGGTTCGTAACAATTGGTTGTAGGTGACGATCCAAGAATTTTCCTGTTGGTTCGTGTATGGATCCCCGTGTGGACACAATGGGTCGGAACCGGGGGTCAATCAAGTTTTTGTGTATTTTTGGTAACATCACGATCGTCGGACTTCTAGGGTGATCAGTGATTAAATATTTTTTCGTGCGGTCATCTATGGTACCGTTCTCATGAGCTTTACACACCAGGTCTATGAGTTCTGTCTTGTATTGTTCCGTTGGGTTGGTGCCCAGAAGCATGTATGTTTCTGGATCATTTATGTGTTCTTTGATTTTTGCATCGTACATGCTGGTGTTGAGCACTACAAGTGCACCGCCTTTGTCGGCTTTAAGGCATTTAATGGTTTTGGTGCCAGCAATTTTTTTCAAAGTGTCTCTGTCTTTGGTAGTGATGTTTGACTTGGTTGTTCGCCGGAAGTTGATTTTAGATATGTCTTGCTTGACAAGGGTCTCAAAAGTGTCTATGCTCTTATGGCTACATGGTGGCATGTAGGTGCTGGTGGTTTTTAATCCAAGAAGTTGATCCGGTTTGGTGTCGGTGGTCGGCGGGAGTACGTTCTCAAAAAAATGTCGTAGGCGTAATTTGCGAGTAAGTTTAAATGTGCTTAGTTCCAATTCAAGGAGATTCGTGGAGGTTGTGGGAATGAATGTCGTACCCTTTTGTAGGAGTTTGGTTTCGTGTGTGGTTAATGCTGTATCAGAGATGTTAATAACTAGCGATTCCTCCTCTTGGTTTTCTTTATGACCTGCGGTCGAGCTTGATCTTGATCTTTCTCTAGTTCTTTTTCCCCGACGGGGTCGTCCACTTCCCCGGGGCCAGACTCTAAAAAAGGCCCTGAGGTTGAGGGGCCCTCATTGGTTGGACAAGTAGTTTGTTTAGGATCTCGGGATTCTCTTGCTGAAGTACGTTCCTGGGTGTTTTTTTTGGGTGGGCGATTGGAACTGTCGCTCCCAGATCAGTGTTCTGATTAAAGGGTTTGTTACGGCGACGTTGTGCGTATACATCAGCCCAGGTGTATGCCCCCCCAAGTTTGTAGTCGAGGGTGTCTCGACGGAATTTGCGTATTTTGCGCTCGTTTATTTCCTTAGTGTGTTTGTCCAGTTTGAAGGACTGGGTTATTCTAAGACCCAGCGGTGCCAGGGGACAACACCTGAAACCTTCGTGGGTAACCTGTTCCGGCGTACAAATGACAGAGACACGGGACACTTCCTTTGGCGTCAAAGATTTCGAGGTTTATTTACTGCAGGGAACACAGAAGTCACGAGAAGTACATAGCATGTAGGTTCACGGAGCCTGATTCAAATTGCTACTGTAGGTCGCTCCTTTTATACACATTTCTCTCATAGGTTAACATTGTACACAAAGGTTTACAACTCGGTTCCCATCGTAATCTCCAAGAGGGGTTGCTTTGATGCATTCAGGGCCCGGAACATAAGTACGGAAACATTTGGTGGTTCCCAACTGTAAAACCCATCTTCCCACCATTAGTACATTCCAATTGGCAGTACACAGATCGAAGAAGGAACAGAGACAGGTGCAGAGGAAGGCATAAACAGTGGGGAGATTGGAAAGGGTGTAAAAAGGGGTGGTATCGGGAAACACGAGCTGCAGGCATCAAAGGGACGTGCCTAATGAGATGCACGACTAGGACAATAGACCGGCACGGCAAGATGTGCCTCGAGCGGGGCCATCTGCCTTACAGTGTCATCCCCCTCATCATAAAGACACTTTCAAAGGAAACGTGTCTTCTGCAAAAGTCTTGGGAATCCCAGGGTCGCGAAGCGGACAGCGTCCGTTCGCTGGCTACTTGAGGGCAAGAAACAAAATGGATGCCGTATCTAAGATGGAACCCAAGGGTACAGATAGAGAAACCCACAAAACAAACGAACGGTTTAGGCTAGCACAGCAAAACTGTGTACACCCACTAAACTCGTCATTTGCGGTTCATAGATACCAGACTCGACCATATTAGTGCGAGTCAAAAACACCACTTACGATCGTTACGGAACCTCAGACGCTCCTTTTGCCCTCATGTAGGCAAGCACTAGTCGGAATCATATTCGATATTCATCAGACCATCTAGATGTTGCTGCAACATAACTCTGTCCATCTGAGCTCCTTTGGAAACAGGCGGCTGTCTCATACACGTTGTAGCACAGAGGCCACATAAGGCAGGACCACACTGCACACAAAGGCAACACGTGAACAGGAATGCTGCAACAACTCCGATGATCATCAGAATTTTCCAACCCCAAGTCGACATCAAGCCCCAAAACCACCCAAGTAGCGTCCAATCCCCTACGTCCACGTGTATGGACTCAGAGATCTTATGCAACTTTGAGATGGCTTGATAGACAATCGGAGCGTTATCTGGAATGAAAATACAGCAGTTCGAATGGATCACCTTACATACTCCACCTCGATCTGCTAAAACAACGTCTAAAACCATACGGTTTTGTAGCGTCATAAGCCTGTCCGCCTGAAGTTCTGCGGTGATATTACCAAGGGCACTGGCAGTGATATTAGCTGTTGATTCCACCACTCGAGTCACTGTCTCAGGTTCCTACTATTGACCATAGGCCCCCAAAACGGAAAGAAACCCTTGAAAAAGTCTCCTGCCTCTTGACCGGTAGTGTCCTCTTCGCTAATCACGCCCCTCACAACTCTTGTCTTGTGGTAGTCTGCATCAACGGTAAACGTCGGAGGCAACAAATTTGCAATATAACATGTGCCCGCAAAGTCGGAGGGCAACCACGTATACGCACGATCATGACAGACAAAGTACGTACCCTTGGCAGTCAGAAACAAAGGGGAAGAGAGCATCGGCAAAACATACGTCTCGGAGCAAGCACTCTCTCCAAGATGAGCTCTCGGGCTTCGGCCACGACCTTTTAGACAAAAATTACCAAGGTGGGGTACGATCCATATTGGAGACGAGCTCTTAAGCTGTCTTTCACCCACAAGCGCACTATACTCAGCCTCACTCAGATCCCTATAGGCTCGCACCTCTTCCTCTGGAATGAGCGACGGCTCATAGATATCCCTATCTAAATCAGCGATCGCTATGGCCAAAGGCTTCTGGTACGGACCAGGACCAAAGTGCGGAGGACGTGGCTCTCGATTGGGGTAGGAATCTAGTGCACTGCGAAATATTGTTTGTAATGCTCGAGCTGAACCCTGGGAACTATAAGGAAAGACCAGATATGGAATTCCTTTATCTGTGGTATGTGGCATTAACCCACACACCCAACAATTGGTAGTATTAACCACTAACTGATGCTGATGAAGGAGCTGAATGAAGGAATTATTTCTGAATTCCGCACGTCTAGCCTGTTCGTGTTGGGGTAGGATATGGAAGGAATGAGGGGACACAGTGGAGGTAGTTTTAGGTTCAGAAGTAGGAGTAGGTATGGCAGAAGGTAGGAAGTACTGTATCATATAATACACCCCACCCGCCAATAACGAGGAAACAATTAGAAACAGAAGGAACACCTGAAACATAAAGCATTTTGTACGAGTAATCTGTTGCAGTTTGAATCTTTGCGCCTGAGCTTTTTCCAAGTCCATCAGCTTTGAAAACGCCATCCTCTAAAACCGTCCGCAACGTTTCTTGACGCACTTCGTTCTGTGTAGCAGTAGTCAATCCCCAGGAGTTCCCAGGAACCGACGGTCTCTGACCTAGTGTCTAGACCTACTAACCAGAAGGAAGTACACGCGCGGCCCTACGGCTCACCTGGATGCAAGGTATTCTAATTCACAAATATATACAAAGTCTCTCAGCTGTGGAAGCAAAAACACATGTGGAAAAAAACTCAATATTTACAAAAATCACAGTTGTACGTGTGTTTAGACTGATCGTGGAAAGGGGTAACGTAGATGTCGAGGGACAAAAACGAAAATTTTATTTGTCCTTGGTATTAGATCGCAAAGAGTAGCGGCTTCTCCCAGGACGTGTCTGTTCGTCAAACAATGGATCCGATGAGGGAACAGAGTTCTGTTGATCAGTCAATTGTTCAGATCTTGAATCTCGTGATGGCAAATGTTCAACAATGTCTTTCTGCTGCACTGAGGATTCTCCGACAGGCTGAGCTTCGCTAAAAGGTACAAAGGTCTGCGATGCTTCAGTTCAGACGAGGCAATGCCCTTCCTCACCCACGAGTCCGCTGGTAAAGGTATTGGAACCTTTTTTGTATGGGTGGCATGCACCCAGTGCTTTCGGCCTTCCAAACAGACAGCAGTTCTTGTGGCAAGGAGGACTTGGTAGGGTCCAGTAAAGCGAGGTTCGAGATTGCGTTTTCTTCCAAAGTTCCTCGTCACCACCCAGTCTCCGGGCTGGAGCTGGTGGCCTGGACCCTCCGTCTGCGTCGGCAATGCTTCAAAGACCTGTTGGTGAATTGACCTCAGTTTAGCAGTCAGATCATGAAGATAATCGATCAACATTGGATATTCAAGATCTGAAAACACACTCGGTCTAGGGACCCCCCCAACCATTCCCAGGACGGCCGAACACTATTTCGTAGGGACTGAGCCCTACTCGGGAGTGTACAGTCGCCCTTGTTGACAACAGAGCTAGAGGCAAAGCGTCAGGCCACGAGAGACCAGTCGTAGCCTGAATCTTCGCTAGTTTTAGTTTAAGGGTGCCATTATACCCTTCGACTAAACCTGCTGACTGGGGATGATTGGTGCTATGGAATTTTTGAGTAATTCCAAGGCCCTTACACACATTCTTCATCACACTCCCCACAAACTCACTTCCGTTATCAGACCATACAATCCGTGGCATTCCATACCGAGGAAAGTATTCCTTCAGTAGGATTTTCGCAGTGGACAGAGCAGTATTGTCTTTGAGAGGGTAGGCTTCAATCCATCGGGAGAATGCGCAAACCCCCACTAAAACGTATTTCAGGTTATTGCATCGCTCCATATGGATGAAGTCTAGCTGAATGACCTCAAAGGGACATGAAGGGGGAGCAAAATGGCCAGGAGGTGTAGGGGTTCCCTTACCAGGATTGTACAACATACATACCATGCAATTCTTGACCAATCTCTCAGCACTCTTAGTAATACCGTCATTCTTCCACACAGGGGACAACAACTTGCAGATACCTTTCGCACTAATATGCGCTAACCCGTGTGCCATCCTCACAACAGCTAGCACATACGCATCTGGCAACATCCATCTCTTATGCTCCGACAAATCAATCCAACAACCATTCGCATCCAACTTTCCCGTACTCTCTTTCCACTTCGTCTTTTCAGTCTCAGTGGCCTCATTCTGTATCGCTTTCACACTCTCGATGGTATCCTCACACATACCAGTCTCTGTAGGCCACCTAACCGAACTCGTCACATACATTCTAGTGCTAAGGTTCCGGGCAGTCTCCTTAGCAATCCCATCCGCAAACGCATTACCGCGACCAACATCATCTGTCACCTTACGATGCGCACTACATTTAACAATCGCTACCTGCTTAGGCAATGTAAGTGCATCCAAAAGATCATTCACAAGCTGTCCATGCTGTATCTTAGTACCATGCGACGTCATAAAACCTCTCTCTCTCCACAATCGTCCAAAGCTATGAGCGACGCCAAAGGCATATTGGCTGTCGGTAAACACATTCACACGTTTCCCTTTCGACAACACACACGCTCTAGTCAAAGCGATCAGCTCTGCAGCTTGGGCAGAATTCTGATTCAATCTCGCAGTCTCCACAACAGTATTCAAAGTTACCACAGCATACGCAGTTGTTACATCACCATTCGGCAATTTAAAACATGAACCATCCACATACAAGGTCCCATCGGGATCTTGCAAAGGAGTGTTTTTAAGGTCCACACGACCTTTTGTTTCCTCCTCAGTCCGTAAGTAGCAGTCATGAGGTGCTACTTCATCTGATTACATACTAATTGGCAATAAAGTCGCCGGGTTCAGGACATTACAACGCTTTATCTGAATATGACTTGCCAACAGCGTCAACTCATACCCAGACAACCTCGCACTCATCAAGTGTTGGGTTTTTGTACGATTCAAGAGAGTGTCAACTGCATGCGGAACCATCACCGTAAGCATATTATCCATGACCAATCCTGCAGATTGTCGGATGGACACTGCAGCTGCCGCTGTTCCTCTCAAACAACTCGGCAATGCTCTAGCTACCGGGTCCAAGGTCGAGGAAAAATATGCACATGTACGCTGCTTACCACCAAAAGGTTGCGTCAAGACACTCAACGCACAACCTTCCCTCTCGTGCACGTATAATGTAAACGGCTTGCTGTAGTCAGGGGTGCCTAACACAGGAGCCGAACACAACGCATCACGCAATTCAGAAAAACTTTTCTGACATTCTTCCGTCCATGGTAAGGGAGTTAGAACATCCTTGCACGTAAGAGCTACCAATGGTTTCGCTAGCAATGAAAACTTTGGAATCCACTGCCTGCAGTATGATGTGATACCTAGGAAGGCACGCACATCTCTCTGAGTCGTTGGCACAGTCATTCGCGCAATCGCTGCAATTCTCTCTGGGGTCAACCTTCTTCCCTCCTTTGACAATAAGTGACCTAGATAGGTTACTTCTTGACAACAATATTGTAGTTTAGAAGGTGACACCTTGTGATGTAAGTCACAGAGATGTTGCAACAACGACACTGTAGCAATTTTGCAAATGTCCTGAGTGTCTGCGGCCACCAATAGGTCGTCGACGTATTGGATCAAGGCTGCACCAGCCGGTAACACAAATGCATCAAGTTGGCCCTTCAAGGCTTGACTGTATATCGATGGGCTCTCACAGTAGCCCTGAGGAGCACGTTTAAACCGGAAGCTGCGGCCTCCAAGAGAGAAACCGAAAAGGTCTCTACTCTCTTCAGCAATCGGAATGCTGAAGAACGCATTCTTCAGATCGATCACTGAAAACCAAGATGCAGAAGCTGGAATCAGAGTCAGAAGAGCCGTAATGTCAGGCACCACAGGGAACTGAGGAATCACAATTTTATTCACCTCCCGTAAATCGATAACAAAACGATAAACAGGTGGTTTCGAAGGGTCAGTACATTTCAAAATGGGCAGTACAGGGCTGTTGCACACGTTTCCCCGAGTCTCCTCAATGACATCTTTCTCGATCAAGTCATAGATGATCGCTAACAATGCTCGTTCGCCGTCAAGAGAGATACGATACTGGGGAATACGTGGCAGTCGCACGTTAGATTTCAAGTGAACAACATAAGGGGAGATGTCAAGCAGGCCCACGTCATTGGGACCTGTTGCCCACAAAGATGCAGGAAGCGAGCTCAATTCCGGTGGAAGCTTATCGAGAGACAAGTACATTGGAGAGATAACTCTCTCACCCAAAGTAAGCTTTACTCCCGCAGGAGAACAATACAAAGTCGCATACAGACGTTTTAGCAAATCCAGACCCAAAAGATTTTCACCACAACCAGTGGTCAAAATCAACGGAGCTTGCAGCTCACGAGGCCCAATGGTAAGAGGCAAAGGGCGTGAAACTGGATTGCTAACGGGGGCGCCAGAGAATCCGACGGAAACATTTGTTAAGCCAGACAAAGGTGCGCCAGGGAGTTTCGAATGCATGATAGAACTTTTCGCTGCACCAGTGTCCAACAGAAAAGGCTCAACGACGCCCGAGGTGGCAACTGCGACGTAAGGCCCTCTCTGATCAACTGGAACTGATACTACTCCCTCTCCTTGTCTATGGCTGTCCTAGTAATTACCGTCGTTAGTTTCCTGATCGACGTAATAATCATCTACATTGTACTGCGCAGATCTACCTTGCGATGATCCACGTTGATCAAAACAATTGTTTGAATCTGACAAATTATCTGAACGATCATTTTGAGTACCCCGACCCCTACCACGTGATGCCTGTTGCGGACCACTACGACCTCCTCTAGATGCACTGCCACTATTTCGATCACGTAAGACTCGACAATCGAATTTCAAATGACCCTCATGTCTACAATAAGCACACTGATTGTACCCCAACGAAGATCTCTGCGTAGAGGAGTCATTTCGAGATTGCGGTCTATTAGACTGAGACTGCGATCGGTTACGCTGTTGCGAATCATTCTGATTCAAACGCGGAGGATACGCCTGCTGCAACAACACTTTAGTTTTGAGTTCTTTCGTCTTTTCATCGGCGCGATCATTTTCTTCTTTCTCCCTATTCTCATAATACTGTGCCGTAGCCAATATTTGAGCAGAAGTAGAGACGGCCCACGCACTCTCAGAATTTTCAACTTGTTGCTCAAGTCAGGCAACAAGTTAGAGATAAATTTGTCCACGAACAACCTCTGACCACCCTCGGTACCCATATCCTGACCACTATGATCGATGAATGCCTCCTCAAATCTCTTAAAGAAGTCAGAGACACTCTCGTCCTTCTTCTGTTTGCAAGCAGACAACTTATCCCAATCCACTTTCATAGCTGGCATAAGCGTTTTCATTAGGGTAATGATTCTCTGAGGGAGATCGGTAATAAGCTGTTCAGGTTTAGCCCCACCAATTTGTCGTGTGTCTGCCGCAATAAGAGCAGCCCAATCACCACCTAATTCTGTCGCATGGTTTTCTTGACAAATCTTTGCCCATACCGGTTGCGGAACGATATTGCCAAACAGCATATCGATATCGGCAAGATTCATTATCGTAGCATCTACGAGCTGCGATAATTCTTTATAATACCCTGCAGGATTCTTGCGAGGGTCAGGCAAAGATTGCTTTACCTGCAAAACTTCTGATCGTTTCCATGGAAGATGGATCCACACTCTCTGAAAATGCGGCAAGATCGGTGGAACTTGAGCATTATCACCTGGCATCCACACTGGTGGGACTTCACGCATGGGATACTGACCAGGTGCTTCTAACGGCCCCTCAATGTCTTCTACGAACAATGCTCGGGGCATTAGAGAGGGACGAAAAGATAACAGCTGCTCAACAGCGCGTCGAACATTAGAACCTACTATCATTCCGCTCGAAAACTGGAGCTGTAGATTAGTCAAAGCAGTCATTACATCGTCAGATGCATCAGCCGATATTTGGTCACGTAAAACCTTGCACATTTCTTCAAAAACATATCTTTGTGTCGGTATATTGAATTGACCAAACGTATTCAATACCGAACGTGGAGGATTCCTAATGGGGTATTGCATCCAAGCCATCGCCATATTATACAGTGCGGCACGTTCCCTATTACCGGGAAGCTGACTACGTCTTTGAGGACCGTCCGAACCAGCGGACTCAGAAATAGGTCCAAGGGAATTGGAAAAGTTAGCAGCAACTAAAGGAGAACGACGTCGGGTAGATGGAGAAGTATAGCATAAGGGATTAACAAGAGAGGAGTCGGAAACAGAAGGAACGATAGGAGTACGTAGAACAGGAGCAGCAGCGGGAGCAGGAGTATGAGGAAGTACAAGCGGAGGAGCAGCAGGAACAGAAGTAGGCAAGGGAGCAGGAACAGTCGGGAGAACGGGAACAGGTTGAGGAACAGGTTGAGGAACAGGTACAAGAGCAGGTACAGGAGGAACCACAGGAGCTGTGGTACCCTGTGCGTACGGAGGTGGTGACTTCAGAAGATAGGACAGTAAAGGATCCTCAACTAATTCCTCTTTCTTATCCGACTCCGTCGGCAAAGCAGGATAACATTTATCTACAGACATGCGCTGGAGTCTATCGAAAACTTCCTTTTCCTTTTCCTCCTTATCTCGCTGAAATTGCTCCGCTTTTCTTACCGTGGTAGCAACTCCATCTCTCTGATTACGTTTGAACAGTCTGATTTCTCTTTGTTTGGCTTCTTCACGCCATAACCGAAAAGCATCAAACATGGCCGGCCTTGATTTTTTCTTAAACAATTTAGCCTCAAGGTTATCTAATATCGGGGTCTCGAAGCTACCATGAGGTGGCCAACTAAGGACACCATTCTTTTTAGTATAGCGAATCCAATATTCATTAAAGGTAATCGGACCTAACCCGTGCTTACTATAGAGCTCATAAACTGGAGTTCCAACCGGAGGTATCGGACACGAGTCCTCCAGTCGGGAATCCATACCACAACGTCTAAAACAACTGAACAAAGTACTGCGACCAGGCATCTTGCACACTAGCCGAGTTTCACAAACTTCAAGGGTTACGGGATTTACCAAGTCCCTGCAAAGAGCAAAAACCCTCGGTTTTTGGCGGCTACAGATGTCAAATATCACAACAAAGAACCAAATACTAAGAACCACAAATGCAATGGAACCATGCAACAACTAAGCAACCACAACTAAGGACTCTGGGAGCGACCCACAAATACTTAACTCAAAGATCGATGGCGTCACCAGGAAGGCCCGTCAATCGTCTCGCTGTACCAAGGTCTACGCCAGGCACCAAAACAGGTCTACAGTCAGGGCAGCAGTCCGTCGCAGCCGTCAGGAGGCGGGAATCTTCGCGGGAAAAGTCGTCGGGCCACTTATTTCGACAACAGGATCGATGAAGCGGGGTGCACCTTCCCTCGGAGATTTCACACGAAGTTCCTCACGATCGTCGGGCTTGGACCGGTACCACTGATGCAGCCCCACGTTGGGCGCCAACTGAAGGACTGGGTTATTCTAAGACCCAGCGGTGCCAGGGGACAACACCTGAAACCTTCGTGGGTAACCTGTTCCGGCGTACAAATGACAGAGACACGGGACACTTCCTTTGGCGTCAAAGATTTCGAGGTTTATTTACTGCAGGGAACACAGAAGTCACGAGAAGTACATAGCATGTAGGTTCACGGAGCCTGATTCAAATTGCTACTGTAGGTCGCTCCTTTTATACACATTTCTCTCATAGGTTAACATTGTACACAAAGGTTTACAACTCGGTTCCCATCGTAATCTCCAAGAGGGGTTGCTTTGATGCATTCAGGGCCCGGAACATAAGTACGGAAACATTTGGTGGTTCACAACTGTAAAACCCATCTTCCCACCATTAGTACATTCCAATTGGCAGTAAACAGATCGAAGAAGGAACAGAGACAGGTGCAGAGGAAGGCAGAAACAGTGGGGAGATTGGAAAGGGTGTAAAAAGGGGTGGTATCGGGAAACACGAGCTGCAGGCATCAAAGGGACGTGCCTAATGAGATGCACGACTAGGACAATAGACCGGCACGGCAAGATGTGCCTCGAGCGGGGCCATCTGCCTTACAGTGTCATCCCCCTCATCATAAAGACACTTTCAAAGGAAACGTGTCTTCCGCAAAAGTCTTGGGAATCCCAGGGTCGCGAAGCGGACAGCGTCCGTTCGCTGGCTACTTGAGGGCAAGAAACAAAATGGATGCCGTATCTAAGATGGAACCCGTGGGTACAGATAGAGAAACCCACGAAACAAACAAACGGTTTAGGCTAGCACAGCGAAACTGCGTACACCCACTAAACTCGTCATCTGCGGTTCATAGATACCAGACTCGGCCATATTAGTGCGAGTCAAAAACACCACTTACGATCGTTACGGAACCTCAAGTTGGCAATTAACATCCTCTAGGATAGTTGTTAGTTCCTCAGAAGTGATAGAGTCCATTAGTTCTGCTTCTATGGTGACTATTTCTTTGGATAAATCAAGTAGGATCGTTGATAATTCCTCCACAATCAGTAGAATAAGATCAAGACTGCATTTGTTTAAGATCGCGTTCCACCGTTCTTGGAAAGGTTTTGAATTTTTACAGAGTGAGGGTTTTAGTGCAATCCGTAGTCCACGGGGTATGCGCTGTGCTTGGTGATATTTGATAAGCGTTTGCGTGGGAAGGTTTTTGATTGATCTTCCGTTTGGATAAATACATTAGTTGTTTCACACATTATTCTTTTGTGCGGCTAGAAGTAGTTTCCGTTAATTCTTCGGTGATAAGAGCGTAAATGCGTTCAGTTTCTTCGGTTCCAAAAGCGAGCGTGCTAGCTCGAGCTTCGGTTGACTTAGATATCTCCTCATATTGCATTGTGTTGGTGATGGTTGTTGGCGTGCTGCCTGCTTGGCGGGCGGTTGAATACAATGATGCGAAAACTAAGTAGCGTGGACACACACACGCCGAGGGCTTACCGGCGTTTCCCTGTGGTCGCTGTTGATACTGCTGTAGCTGCTTTCTGTCTACAACTAGCCGCGCCCGCTCCGCGGGCGCCGCGTCGCAGTTTTGGGCTTGTTTGGCTGTTGGGAGCACGTTTGCTCACAGCCTACTGGAAGAACTTGAGGGAGCAGGGATCACGCTCGCACCATCAGCGCCGCTGTAGGGACTCTCCTAACCAGGAGCCCCTGCTTCTCGGCATACCTGCTGACCTGTTGCCCCTCCCACCCCTCGCTCAGAGGGTGAAAAGCATCGGAACTCCTCACTCCAGTGGGACACACACACGCCGAGGGCTTACCGGCGTTTCCCTGTGGTCGCTGTTGATACTGCTGTAGCTGCTTTCTGCCTACAACTAGCCGCACCCGCTCCGCGGGCGCCGTGTCGCAGTTTTGGGCTTGTTTGGCTGTTGGGAGCACGTTTGCTCACAGCCTACTGGAAGAACTTGAGGGAGCAGGGATCACGCTCGCACCATCAGCGCCGCTGCAGGGACTCTCCTAACCAGGAGCCCCTGCTTCCCGGCACACCTGCTGACCTGTTGCCCCTCCCACCCCTCGCTTCACGCCCCCATAAAGGGACGCCCCTTCCCCGCTGTGCGGGAGCACGCGGGAGCATCACGGGAGAAGTCCGGGACAAGGGCGGGACCATCTTTGGCCATCAGGGGCCAGAAGAGGCCGGGCCGGGCCACACCTCTTGGCTCTGCTAAACAGGCACGGAAACTACGGGAGTATGGCCACAGGCACAAGAGCAAGCAAATCTAGGAAAGCTGCGGGAGACGTAGTCATAGGTACAATGGATCAATTTATAACTCGGGCTGTCTCCATTGTAGAAAAGGAGATTATCCTAGCTGAACGAAGACTATCCCGGGACTCCAGGGGCCTGTCACATAAGCGCTCATCTTTGGGCGCCCTTGCCCTAGCCCCTAGCCCAGTAAATGTACCACCTACACCATTTGTGGTCGTTGACTCTCCGGACATTGACGAGAGGGTGAGTCGGATCAGGGCAAGCTTAGAAAGGGTATCGACCATTGTACAGGACACTGCTCATTACCCAACACACCCTAACCCACCTGATCCAATTGATCCTTTGCCGGGGGCCCAAAACCATGATCTTGACTGTGAGATCAACAATGCCCAAAGTCCTTCTGTTACACCCAACGAAGCTTTACACCTTCCCCCCACAGCTGCACCAATTGAAGTTAGCACCTCCCTAGTAGCGGATTTAGTAACTACCTAATGAGGGAAATCAGCAATAGAACTTGCTGCACCCAGGAAAAGAAAGCACCCTGTTAGCCCTCGCAGGGGGGGTTCTTTAAAACCATACAGCAAAGTAAGTAGGCACAATGTGACCAAAGGGGGTATCTCTTCTAATCACATTCTACACCCAAAAACTACTAACACCCTCACTAGAGTCACACTACCCAAGGGTCCTGGTTGCCCGCTAGACACACCAGGCCCGTCAGCGCCTCTTAGCACCTCCCCAGTTCCCCAGGCTGTACACACTGACACTGCCACTCCACCCCTGGATGTTGACAGCCTAATCAGGTCTGTGGTGATGCCCCTCGTAGATAAGATCGATTGTCTCACACGAAAATTAGCCACCCTTGAGCAATGAATGTTGGATAATTTCTACGCTGTGAAGTCATTGGTTAAATTCCACTCCAAGATGCAGGGAGAAGACAATGGAGGGTCAAGGAGTGGTGCTGTTACACTAGTACCCTCAGAGCCAATGTCTCGTCAAAAAGTGCCTGTACCTGGGGAGGCCCCACAGACACTACAATCTAATATAGGAACCAGCCCCGCTCCACAAACCTCTAATCTTAGACCCAGTTCGGGCCCCCAGAGAAAAAAATCCAACACTCAAAAGAACAATGTGTGAAACAACTAATGTATTTATCCAAACGGAAGATCAATCAAAAACTACACGCGCAAACGCTTATCAAATATCACCAAGCACAGCGCATACCCCGCGGACTACGGATTGCACTAAAACCCTCACTCTGTAAAAATTCAAAACCTTTCCAAGAACGGTGGAACGGGATCTTAAACAAATGCAGTCTCGATCTTATTCTACTGATTGTGGAGGAATTATCAACGATCCTACTTGATTTATCCAAAGAAATAGTCACCATAGAAGCAGAACTAAAGGACTCTATCACTTCTGAGGAACTAACAACTATCCTAGAGGATGTTAATTGCCAACTGGACAAACACACTAAGGAAATAAACGAGCGCAAAATACGCAAATTCCCTCGAGACACCCTCAACTACAAACTTGGGGAGGTATACACCTGGGCTGATGTATACGCACAACGTCGCCGCAACAAACCCTTTAATCAGAACACTGATACTTCATCGTCTGGGAGCGACAGTTCCAATCGCCCACCCAAAAAAACCACCCAGGAACGTACTTCATCAAGAGAATCCCGAGATCCTAAACAAACTACTTGTCCAACCAATGAGGGCCCCTCAACCTCAGGGCCTTTTTTAGAGTCTGGCCCCGACGAAGTGGACGACCCCGTCGGGGAAAAAGAACTAGAGAAGGATCAAGATCAAGCTCGACCGCAGGTCATAACGAAAACCAAGAGGAGGAATCGCTCGTTATTAACATCTCTGATACAGCATTAACCACACACGAAACCAAACTCCTACAAAAGGGTACGACATTCATTCCCACAACCTCCACGAATCTCCTTGAATTGGAACTAAGCACATTTAAACTTACTCGCAAATTACGCCTAAGACATTTTTTTGAGAACGTACTCCCGCCGACCACCGACACCAAACCGGATCAACTTCTTGGATTAAAAACCACCAGCACCTACATGCCACCATGTAGCCATAAGAGCATAGACACTTTCGAGACCCTTGTCAAGCAAGACATATCTAAAATCAACTTCCGGCGAACAACCAAGTCAAACATCACTACCAAAGACAGAGACACTTTGAAAAAAATTGCTGGCAACAAAACCATTAAATGCCTTAAAGCCGACAAAGGCGGTGCACTTGTAGTGCTCAACACCAGCATGTACGATGCAAAAATCAAAGAACACATAAATGATCCAGAAACATACATGCTTCTGGGCACCAACCCAACGGAACAATACAAGACAGAACTCATAGACCTGGTGTGTAAAGCTCATGAGAACGGTACCATAGATGACCGCACGAAAAAATATTTAATCACTGAACACCCTAGAAGTCCGACGATCGTGATGTTACCAAAAATACACAAAAACTTGATTGACCCCCCGTTCCGACCCATTGTGTCCACACGGGGATCCATACACGAACCAACAGGAAAATCAGAACACTGATACTTCATCGTCTGGGAGCGACAGTTCCAATCGCCCACCCAAAAAAAACACCCAGGAACGTACTTCATCAAGAGAATCCCGAGATCCTAAACAAACTACTTGTCCAACCAATGAGGGCCCCTCAACCTCAGGGCCTTTTTTAGAGTCTGGCCCCGACGAAGTGGACGACCCCGTCGGGGAAAAAGAACTAGAGAAGGATCAAGATCAAGCTCGACCGCAGGTCATAACGAAAACCAAGAGGAGGAATCGCTCGTTATTAACATCTCTGATACAGCATTAACCACACACGAAACCAAACTCCTACAAAAGGGTACGACATTCATTCCCACAACCTCCACGAATCTCCTTGAATTGGAACTAAGCACATTTAAACTTACTCGCAAATTACGCCTAAGACATTTTTTTGAGAACGTACTCCCGCCGACCACCGACACCAAACCGGATCAACTTCTTGGATTAAAAACCACCAGCACCTACATGCCACCATGTAGCCATAAGAGCATAGACACTTTGGAGACCCTTGTCAAGCAAGACATATCTAAAATCAACTTCCGGCGAACAACCAAGTCAAACATCACTACCAAAGACAGAGACACTTTGAAAAAAATTGCTGGCAACAAAACCATTAAATGCCTTAAAGCCGACAAAGGCGGTGCACTTGTAGTGCTCAACACCAGCATGTACGATGCAAAAATCAAAGAACACATAAATGATCCAGAAACATACATGCTTCTGGGCACCAACCCAACGGAACAATACAAGACAGAACTCATAGACCTGGTGTGTAAAGCTCATGAGAACGGTACCATAGATGACCGCACGAAAAAATATTTAATCACTGAACACCCTAGAAGTCCGACGATCGTGATGTTACCAAAAATACACAAAAACTTGATTGACCCCCCGTTCCGACCCATTGTGTCCACACGGGGATCCATACACGAACCAACAGGAAAATCAGAACACTGATACTTCATCGTCTGGGAGCGACAGTTCCAATCGCCCACCCAAAAAAAACACCCAGGAACGTACTTCATCAAGAGAATCCCGAGATCCTAAACAAACTACTTGTCCAACCAATGAGGGCCCCTCAACCTCAGGGCCTTTTTTAGAGTCTGGCCCGACGAAGTGGACGACCCCGTCGGGGAAAAAGAACTAGAGAAAGATTAAGATCAAGCTCGACCGCAGGTCATAAAGAAAACCAAGAGGAGGAATCGCTAGTTATTAACATCTCTGATACAGCATTAACCACACACGAAACCAAACTCCTACAAAAGGGTACGACATTCATTCCCACAACCTCCACGAATCTCCTTGAATTGGAACTAAGCACATTTAAACTTACTCGCAAATTACGCCTACGACATTTTTTTGAGAACGTACTCCCGCCGACCACCGACACCAAACCGGATCAACTTCTTGGATTAAAAACCACCATCACCTACATGCCACCATGTAGCCATAAGAGCATAGACACTTTCGAGACCCTTGTCAAGCAAGACATATCTAAAATCAACTTCCGGCGAACAACCAAGTCAAACATCACTACCAAAGACAGAGACACTTTGAAAAAAATTGCTGGCAACAAAACCATTAAATGCCTTAAAGCCGTCAAAGGCGGTGCACTTGTAGTGCTCAACACCAGCATGTACGATGCAAAAATCAAAGAACACATAAACGATCCAGAAACATACATGCTTCTGGGCACCAACCCAACGGAACAATACAAGACAGAACTCATAGACCTGGTGTGTAAAGCTCATGAGAACGGTACCATAGATGACCGCATGAAAAAATATTTAATCACTGAACACCCTAGAAGTCCGACGATCGTGATGTTACCAAAAATACACAAAAACTTGATTGACCCCCCGTTCCGACCCATTGTGTCCACACGGGGATCCATACACGAACCAACAGGAAAATTCTTGGATCGTCACCTACAACCAATTGTTACGAACCTCAGGAGTTACATTAAAGACACTACTGCATTCCTTCAAAAACTCTCTGAAATAACACTTGCTACAAATGAACACATCATCCTGTGCACTGCTGATGTCAAAAGTCTCTACACGTCCATTCCCCACGGAGGTGGGATTGAAGCTATTGAAAAAGCGCTACTCAACAGCAATTTTTCAGAAACCCTCCAAACCATTCTTATGGAACTCCTCATCTTCACGCTATACCACAGCTACTTCACACATGAACAACTCCATTACCTTCAGATGTCTGGAATGTCTATGGGCAATTGCGCCGCACCAACTTATGCGAACATCTACATGTCAGAATTTGAATCAACTCACATCTACGCCAATTCCAACTGGACAGACAACCTCAAGTTATATGTTCGCTATATCGACGACTTATTCTTTATTTGGAAAAACACCCGAGACAACCTAGAATCAGCATTGATTGACTTGAACTCAAAAGACAACCGCATTGCTCTCACGTGGAACATCAGCGAACATGAAATTACCTTCCTTGATGTGTTGGTCAAAATCACAGAAACTGAGCTGACTACTGATCTGTTTAGGAAGCCAACAGACCGCAACAACACAGTCCACTACACCAGCTTCCACCAACAATCGCTCAAAAGGAACTTGCCATACAGTCAAATGCTAAGAATAAAAAGAATCGTTTCCAATCCTGAAACATGCACACAGAAAATGGAGGAAATGGCCAAAAGATTTGCCAGCAGAGGATATCCTCAAAAATCCCTTACTGAAGCCATGAAGAAAGCCAACGCTATCTCATGTCAGGAAGCACTCAAAGGCTCCATGAGAAAAGATGCGAATAGAACAGTATTGGTATCGAAATACTCTACCTCCAGCATCAAATATAAAAAAATCATCCTGAAACATTGGCGCATATTGTCATCGGAACCTGCCTTTGGCAACTTATTCGAAAATCCACCCATCTTTGCATACACCAGATCTGAGAACATAAAAGAAATCTTATGCAAAGAACCCATCCAACAAACCTCACATACCGGCACACGCCCATGCCACAACTGCAACAATTGCCACAACATCATCATGGGCAACAGTATCAACCACCCCATGAGAGGATTTAACATCAAACTTCATGTCAATGCCACATGCGATTCCACCAATTTAATATATCTATTGAAATGCCCATGCGGCATGATATACGTTGGTAAAACCACCAGAAAAATAAAGACACGCCTAAATGAGCACAAGTCGAACATTCGTACTAAAAATCGAACATTGCCATCCATTTCAATGAATTCCACCACAACGTGGCCCAACTCAAGTTCTTGGTACTTGAGATGATCCAAAAGCATGAAGGAAAAGACAACAACAAAATCCTTCTTCAGCGCGAGACCGCTTGGATATACAGATTACAGGCAATGAAGCCGCACGGCCTCAACCACCGGATAGAACTGAGCTGCTTTCTATGAATAACCTTTTGTGGTACATGTGTTTCACGATTTAACTTTTGTATCTGCTGTTTACATACCACCATTATACACATTTGTCATTGTTACATTGTTACCCACCCTTCACCCACCCTCCGCCTTAAGATGGCCGCCACTTTTGCATCCGCCCAGTCCTTTTTTCATGTCCACTACCAAACTCCGCGTAGTGTCATATTCCGGCGGCCACTGCCGCCACTCCGTGAACCCTTCAGCCCTCGATCCGAGAATCGACCAGCCGCTGTTGTTTTCATCCAGTCCCAAGTAAGTTGGAGCTCCAACAGAGACCCGCGTCACCATGTTTAACGTCGGACACTCATCCCGCTTAACCGCTTATTTCTTGTCTCCCTAGAGAGACAAGCGTATACACGACCGTGACACGTAAGTGTACTACGCCAAACTTCCCGCATTCCCTTAAACTCCCACTGTTTTCCACTTAGCTCACGCCATCACATGGGTTTACTCAATGGGTACACTACCTGCTTGCTGTTATTGACAATGCCATTATATTTTTCATGCAATGTAAATGTATATGTTTTATCAGTTATAATTCGCAAGGTAAAAGCGTGTTTTTGTTTTCAGAACTCCTTGACAAAGGGCAACACCAGCCCGAAATGCATCGGAGTATCTCTTTGGAAATGTCTGTCTACACACCATCATAGCGATGGGATATACAAACTTTGAAATTTTGTGAATTAATGAACAAACAACTTTTTGCGAGATTGATGAATAAATAATCAACTGCAAAAAGCAACATTGGAGTCTGTATTCATCCGACGAACCACATTGTGTGCCCATATGCAAGGATGCGTTTACTCCCCATGCAACGCACACAACCAATTCTTACCTACGACGTACATGGACGGTTACGTCTCTTGCTGGAGCACCTTAAAACTACTTGTAAAATCATAGTTAACACAAGAAACTCAACCTAAACAATTGCTGTGCGCCACGCTACTTAGTTTTCGCATTAAACTACAGTGATGACATCTTGGTATATGGAGCAACAACACAAGAACATGACACAGCGCTGGACCGAGTCTGCCATGCTCTACTGGAGGCCAATCGCACTTTAAACAAAGATAAATGTGAATTTCACAAATCCACTTTTCTCAGGTTCGGGAATGAAGCCAGATCCAGAAAAGATTGCCGTCCTGAATGACACCCCCAGGCGGCGAGATGCAGGGAATGTACGCTCTTTCCTAGGCATGGCAAGCTACTGTGCATGCTATATCAAGGACTATGCCACTATTAGCTACCCCCTGAGAAAGCTGACAAAACAAGGACACCCATTTCAATGGACCGCAAGATGCGATCAAGCCTTCCATGAAATTAAAACTGCAGTTGAATCGGTCAACAATTTGGCCTATTTCAATCCAAGAAGAAAGACTGAAATCACCGTGGATGCGAGTCCTGTGGGACTGGGAGCAATTCTAGCTCAATATAACCAAGAGAGCGATCAACAGTACATTGTAGCATATGCCAGTCGAAGCCTCACAGACACAGAGAGAGCCTACTCTCAGCCCGAAAAGAAAAGCCTGGCGGTGGTGTGGGCCTGCGAGCACTTTCACATCTTCATATACGGGAAACACTTCACAATTATCACGGATCACCAGACTCTGATAACCATCTTTGAAAATCCCAGAGCCAAAATGCCTCCCAGAATAGAGCGCTGGGGCATCCGTCTTCAGGAATATACGTATACTATCATACACAAGCTGGGAAAAGCTGCAAATCCTGCTGATTACATGTCACAACATCCCAAGGCAATGTCCAAGTACAATCCATCACTAGCGGAAGAATACATCCATTTTGTAGTGGCTCAAGCCAATTTACCCGCAGTTCCTTTAGAGGCCATTCTTGACTCTACGAATGAAGATGTCACACTCCAAAATGTAAAACATCGGATCCGGACAAACAGCTGGAGACACTAGGAAGAAGTCTAACAGAGTGAACAGATTGACAATCATGAACTGCCCTCTTTCAAACATGTGAAGGAGGAACTATCCATCACTGCAGATGGCCTTGTACTAAGGGAGAAGCGGATCATCATCCCGAAACACCTGCGCCAAGGAGTCATCAATCTAGCGCATGAAGGGCACAGAGGTATTGTAGCCACCAAGAGAGCATTGCGAGAATGGGTCTGGTTCCCTATGCTTGATCAGATGGTGGAACTTACGCTAAAAGATTGCCCATAGTGTCAGCTAGTGAGTCGAGAGGATCCCCCTGCGCCGCTTCAAATGTCTGAATTGCCGGATGGCGTCTGGCATCATGTTGCAGTGAACTTCTTTGGACCACTACAATCCAGAAAGTATGTCCTAGTCATAATGGACGAATACTCACGATTCCCTATTGCGCACCTCATTGCGTCAACCAAAGCAGCAACTACTATACCGGTACTTGATGAGGTATTCGCAGCATGGGGCATACCGAAGGTAGTGAAAACAGATAACGGCCCTCCATTCAATGGACACGATTTCGCCTAGTTTGCCAAGCACCTCAATTTTAGACACCGGAAGATCAGCCCTCTGTTGCCCCAAGCCAATGGTATGGTGGAAAGATTTATGGCCACTTTAAAAAAGACCATCCAGCAGGCAGAACTTTCAAAGCGTGATGTGCAAGTGGCTCTAAATGAAGTACTACGTACCTATCGAACCACACTGCACAATACCACAGGCAAATGCCCGGCCACATTAATGTTGGGTAGCACTGTGCGCACCAGAATACCAACTTGGGAAGATGTAGCTAGTGGTTTGTCTCAAGACTCTGAGCATGAAGAAGTAGGAGCCACCGACAAACTGAAAAAGGAGAAAATGAAGGCATATGCAGACAGACTGAGAAAAGCGGTACAGCCATCTATTCACGAAAGGGATTGGGTATTGCTCCGACAAGAACAACAGAGAAAAGCAGACAGTCGGTACCAAGCATGCCTACTGCTGATAACAAAACAAAAAGGGACCATGATGTCAGCCGAGTCGGAGAACAAGATGGTCACAAGATATGTGACGCATTTTTAGAAATGCACGCCCAAGGTCAGAGAAGCGTTGACTGCACCTCTCGGCGTGGCAAGAGGAGATGCATCTGAGTCAGTAAGTGATCAGCGACCGTCCATGGCTTCTGACGAAAGGAATCAAGCTGCCCACGAAGCCCATCTCCGGCTGCAACGAACTATTCGAAGACCAATTCGCCTAATTGAAGAACTGTAACTGTATTGTTTTGTATTATTGTTTAATCTGACATGCACGGACACATCTAAAATAGTTAGAATTGTTTACGAAGGGGGAAGATGTAATGATGTGACATGTGCTGGGCGCTAGGACCAGCACAGGGAAGTAAGAGAGGGGAGGAGAGCTGGTAGAGGAAGAGGAGGGTCGAGTAAAGTGAAAGCAGTAGAATGATGGTAACGAGCGAGTAGCCACGAGAAATAAACGCTCTTACCTGCACCATAGTGTCTGCGTCCTCTGTATCGGCCCAAGACACTACAGTCTGCATTAAGCGAGTTGCAGTGGTTGAAGCAAGAGTTGATCATAGAGGCCAGTTCTAGATTGTGGTGTGATGGGGAAAGTCAACGATGAACACATTTTAGTTTTCTCAGTTGGAAGAAGCAGCTGCTGACTACTGTGCTTACTTGAGAGGCCAATGATATCTGAAGCATCAGGAATAATGCCAGGATCTGCTGAAGTGGGAAGTTGTAAACTAAAAGTGATATAGGGAGGTTACCCCACAGGATCTACCAGTCTTGTTGTCAAATACGTTGACCTCGGTCCCGCTGCTGTTAATTTGGAGGAAACTGCTCTTTATTCGCTTATGGATAAAAAAGGACTGCTCCGCGAGGAGATTTGTGCTGAAGACTTACAAGCGAATTCTTACAGTGAATTGTAGTTAATGGTAAAAGAGGAGAGGTAGATATCAAACAACAAAGGAGAAGTAATAAAGTTATATGGAGCACCACAGATCATGCCTTTCCATAAAAAGATAAATGGACCTAACCTTGTCCTTTGGGGTGCATTAGAAAGCAAATTCTTAAACCACAGAGAGTTAAAAGTGGCGCTGTTGACAGAGGATTACCATTCTCTTAGGTTATCGTTGTGCACTGTAAAGGAGGTTCTCAATCTCCTCTGATCAAAGGTTGTACGCTGTTGTGCTCATCTAAGGAGCATGTGTAGTCTATGGAGTGGTGGCCTGACTCGCTCGGTCTGTGCCCCAAACCTACTTCTTCGGCTAAAAATCTTGGGGTAATGATCGACCCTACCCTGGACATGCGCCAGCAAGTCAACAGGACGGTATCGACCTGTTGGGGCATAATTCATGTTCTCAGGAAAATAAGGAACTACCTTTCCCAGCCGGCAAGAAGACAACTTGCTGTCGCCCTTTTGGGATCGCGTCTGGACTACTGCAATGCGCTGTATGCTGGACTGAATAAGAGTCAGATGCAGCGCTTGCAGGTAGTCCAGAATGCGGCAGCCAGATTCGTCCTCGATCTTCCTCGTCGCTCTTCGGCCACGCTGGCTAGGAAGCAGCTGCATTGGCTTCCAATTAAGGAGCGTATTGTTTTCAAATCCATGTGTATGGTCTATAAAGCCTTGGCCAAAAGCACCCCCACAGGGATCAGAGCCATCCTGACATATTACAATCCTGGCAGGAGCCTCCGCTCCTCCAACCACTCTTTCCTCCACATCCCCCGTACTCGGAAAGCCAGATGGGGTGGTAAGGCTTTTTCCCTCTTGGCCCCTAAATGGTGGAACGATCTTCCATTAGAACTTCGGTCCCTCCCCTCCCTCCAAACCTTCAGAGCAGCCCTTAAAACACGCCTCTTTGTTCAAGCGTACATTTAAGTGCAAGATTGCCCGCTTCTTGATTCTTTTGTTAGGCGCCTTGACACCTTCGGGTTTTAGTTTGCGCGGTACAAGATGCAAAATAAATAAATAAATAAATTATACTAAATTAGGGAGGATTGTCCATAGAGCCTCACAGAAGGTGTTTTTTTCAGTAACAAATATATACCTGTTAACCACTTGACTGAAAATTGCAGGTCCTGCGATATTTTAAAAGAGGGTCGTCTAATTCACGTTGAATTATTTCAAGTCCACAAACCTAGAGGATGGTGTCACAATGATTGCATAATGCCATCAGAGCTGTCCTGTGTTGTGGGGTTTTTTAAATGTTCGTTTTTATTTAATTTTATCACCTAACTTTAACGTTACGTTAACCTTTGTTTCTGTCTAGCTTTCGTTTTAAATTTTAGGTAAGGTCATTACTGTGCATGGCCAAAGAAGCAGCTAATAACAGGAAACTAGCCTCTGACTAAGCCCAACATCCAACTCCCCGCTGGACATGGCGAAACCCTTATTATGCAAGACCTTTGGATGTACTCAGTGGGCCTGCAGCCAACCCCCACTGTACACAAAGCAGGATTGGCCACAGGCCCTCCAGCAAACTCTGCTCCGGTCACCCATCCCCTGTAGACACACTAATCACATTTGGTTTCATAATGTCTTTCACATTAAACTGTGAGCTCTGCGGTACCCTGTGACCGTGGCATGCAAACGCCACCTCTATAGTAAAACAGTACTGTACACGTTTGTCTCAATAAAGCTTGCACAGTACCACAGTACTCTAGGGGCCTTATTTATGAAGGCCTTGCGCCGCCGGTGCGTCACTTTTTCCCATGTTAAAAGTGACGCACCGGCGGCGCAAGGCCTTCATAAATAAGGCCCTAGGAGAGTATCCTAGGAGGTGGCTCTCGAGTGTAACAAGGAAGAGTACATCCCAAGAGGTCTGCCCTGGATCCAACGGGAGTAATGCTATACTGGTGGCTCATATTTGTAATAATTTACATTTAGGCTCCTCTGTGCAGGGTTCCTGTGGTTCCCCACCATAATAGCTTGGGAGTCAGGGGGTATCCCGTCCCTGCCTCATTATACTTTTTTTTAGAGCAGGACATGAGACTGAGTCCCTGAGACCTAAAATGGCTGCTGTAACATTTCTACCAAGGTGCAGCTGGCCAATCAAATCATGCGGTACAGCAGAACTGGTACCACTCCTGCGGTATCAGAAAGCCAAATGGGAGAAAAAGCTCCTTCAGCCAACAAGCAACCCCATTTTTCCAATTTTCGGTACTGTGGGACTCCAGCAGACCGACAGTTCAGACACCAGCTGCTCTTCCTGTAGGGTAGAGGAGAATCACCTACCCCTTCCTGCATATAAATAACATTATTTTGTTACTATTTTATTATATCACTAGTGCCGTTCCAGCCCAAGTGTTAGGGCTGGCCAATTTCTGCTGATTACCAGCAGGGATGAATCGGCCTAAAGTTTAAAGTACACATGTTGTATTGGCTGGCTGTCCACCTCAGACCTCTCAAACCTGAGCTGTGTTATACAGCTGGTTTGGGTTCAGACACAGCCCAACAGTCTCATAAGGATCGCTGGGGTAGCCTGCTCCAACCAGTCCTGGTGCTTCTCTCATGCTGGTTACTATTATAGAGACCCCCACTGTTTGCATTCATCTTAAAGCCAGAAGCTGTAGGTACTTCCACAAGCCTGGTAAGAGCATTTTCTTCCAAAGTCGATGCTGCATGCAGTGCAAGACACTGGACAAGCACTCACACTTTAAAGAGCCAGAAGCTGTCACACTGTGCAATGTGCACACTCCAGTAACTTTTGAACATATTTAATGTAGTATTATTGGGGCATTTTTTAAGGCTGATCGTTCACAAATAATTTAAATGCTATTAAACACTGCCATATCACGACAAGACAGTGGACATTTTATATAACATTATGACAAATGAAAACATTTCAAGAATTACTCACCTGCAATATAAACAACCACAAGGTAAAGGTGCTGTAAAGGACTCTCAACATACTTACCTGCAAAGTAAAATATCCAAAGTACTTCCCTGAGATGTAAAAGCTCCAAAGTCGCAGTAACACACCTGAGATTTCCAAAGGGCACTTCTTCTAATAGGGCCAGATTTATCAAGGTTTTGGGTCACCCATTCACCAAGGGATAGGGCACATGGGCGATGTAAAACCTAAGTAAGATTTATCAAGCCACGCAAGGCCACCTTGCATTGCCTTGCATGACTTGATACTTCTGGAGTAATGTAAGGCACTGCAAATCGCTGCCTTGCTGTACTCTGACACAGTGTTGTGTTCCATGGGTGGAGCGTGGATGTTCACATGCATCCAGTCATGAGTTTTGCTGCATTCAGAGATATACCATTAGTGGTAGACGTCGGAATGCATCAAACTGTTAAGCCTCCCAGGTGAGTCATAACAAAGAGAAATATCTTTATTTCTCCTTATTTTCTCCTCTTTCTACAAGTGCTGCATCCTGAAGCATACATTGAAAGAGAAAAATGTCTCTGAGGATTGTTTTTGTGCTGGAACGTATCCCTTTCTGCACAAAAACAGTCCTGCCTCCAGTGCAGGCACCCTTGCACCACAACTCAAGGGTGACTTCATTGGAGCTAGGCAGCCAACCGTGCGCCATTGCTCGGAAAGGACATGAATGCCCCATATAATGTTAGATATGGTGCATTCCTGCCCTTTCTCTTTCACACAGTGCAGAGCAGTGCGGCAAGGTGGCATGCTGTGTTGCCCTGCATGAATATAGGCCTTAGTTTGGAAGGTGCTTCCTTTTGCACATTCGATTAGATAGTGAGAGGTTTATGCTGACTCTTTTTGAGAGGTAGGTAGTAGGTACCAGAATGAAAACATTCTTTAGTCTGTCAAAATGGAATTCTTTAGGTGGGACTGAATGTGTACATGACCCATTCTCTAGAACAAGTGCTTGAGGGTTCAGGAACATTTGGCTTATTTAGACCTTGGTGGTCTGTTCACTGTCTGAATGGGCAGCAGAATAATGTCTTCAGCCACCACATACAGACAATTGCCTGTCAAATTAATAGATCATCGCCACTACAGCGGTGATTTCGGTGCCTTCACAGGAGCCACTGCCGTGGCAACTCCTGTGAAGGCAGCAACAGCTTGGTGTGCAGGTGCCATCTTTGATGCAGCCACATAACAAACTTTTTTGTTTTTCAAATACAAACTGCCATAGGAGGATTTTGGTTTTTAAAACAAAACAAAAAATATCCCCCAATATGTGGGAGTTTTCCCTCAGGGTGTGGGGCTCATTATTTTATTTCTGCTTGTGTCTGGCAGCGATGGACAGGAAAAAAAGGACATCAGACCACCCACTCTAAATAGGGCGGCAATCTGATACCCATACCTGATGGCTCTTACTCCTTTGCCCCGTAGGAGTAAAGTTTTCAACAGCAGGTGCACCCCATCACAATACTGATGGTCTACCCATCTACTCTTTAAGCAGGCATACCAAGGGTTTGGTAGAAAAGGTACCTCCTCACATTTGTGACAGAGTATCCTGTCGGCTAAATTCTAAACCAGACCCTTAGTTCCGAAAGACAAGCACTGGTTACCAGTTTTACCATAAATAACTAATCATCAATGCTAAAGACTGACTAGATAAATGGCACACAGTTACTCAAAGTAATCAAACTGTTTTTCTCACAATCCATTTAAATTGTGGGTGAGGTTGAAGGGCCTTTGGTTGCTAAAGGACAGGATGCATGTATTTCTTATTTACACTACAGATTGCATTCCACTGCTGTATAAACATACTCTAGCACTGTAGGTATTAACTGCTGCATGGGCTTTCTTTGTGGGACTTTATGTGAGGGAATGGATCAAAGAAGGCTTTGTTAATAATAGTTAATATTGAGTGGCAAAGGGATAAAAACTTTGCCTTGTTGGCACCAGCCTCTCTTTTCCAAAAGGGGGTATAAGGTCCCAATATCCAGAACTTCCCCCTTTGAGGGACTCTTGCTTGCTATAACTCTGAGTAAGTTAGTGTCAATAGCATAAGAGCTCTGAGGGAGTTTATATATGGTCAAGTGCTGCACTCTGAGTCTAATTATTAAAAACAAAGCAATCAGTATGTCTGTGTAATCACAAATAGAGATATAATATCGCTGGAACTGAACTCAGTACTGAACTCTTAGGGGCATATTATCAATTGACAGCGATAAATTTTGCTAAGCGCACTTAGCGCAGTATTAGTTATCTCCGGCTATCGCTGAATTTTATCGCTGAGACAGCACGTTATTATCAACGGCTATCTCCAAGGCGATAAAAATTCCACAGATAGTGGCGAAATGCTGGAATATTGCTGGTAATCCAGCAATAACATTTCAGCGTTAGGGAATTCCTTGATAATAAGCCATGGTGGACTAAGCCTGACAATGTTGTACTGTAGGTTCGTTGACTGGTGGGAGGAGCAGGTGCCTAGGCATTATGAAAATGGGAAACCTAAGTGGTAAAGTAATCAAGTGGTATCGTTATATTGACAATTTGTTTATTGTATGGCAGAAAACAACTGAACTGGCCATGGAATATATCCAAAATTTGAATAGCACCCACCTAAATTTACACTTTTCAGGAACAGTTAGTCCAGTGGCAGTGGACTACCTGGACCTGAATGTGTTTGTGGACAATGGCAAAGTTCATACATTATTATATCGTAAATCCACAGCAGGAAATTCCACACTTTATGCAACCAGTAGTCATCCTTCGAAACTGGTTCACAGTACTCCATATGGAGAATTACTTAGGCTGAAAGGGAACAGCACCAGAGATGAGGATTTTGAACTAGCGGCAAAAGAATGTATAACCAGGTTTACTCAGAGAGGTTATGGCATGGAGAACTTAGAAACCACTCTAAAAAAAGTGAGAGGGATACCAAGAACTAATCTGCTAAATGAAAAAAACAGAGAGAAAGAAAATACTAATAAGGGAAAATTATGGATGGTGACCCCTTATTCAGCAAAAGCCAATTATCTAAAACGGATGTTGAAGAAGAATTGGCATATTTTAAAAACAGACAACATTATCCGTGAGGATATTCCAGCATACCCCCTTGTTACTTTTAAGACGGCAAGATCTTTGCGGGATATGCTGGTAAAAAGTCACTTCGAGAAGATGCCGCAAAAAACGGGCAATCTCATGGATATGAAAGGATTCTATCCATGTAGTAGGTGTAATGCCTGTGCAAACAGCAAAAGGGTCCTGTTGTATGAGATACCAGAAACAGGGGTGACCAAACGAATAATGAAATTCCTAACCTGCAGTACAACATACGCAATATACACTGCCTAACGTGTCCTTGCGGGCTACACTACATTGGCAGTACAATCCACCAATTAAAAATCTGAGTATTAGAACATCTAAGAACCATAGATAAAAATGATACCGCTTATCCTGTTGCACGTCATTTCTTTGAGAAGCATGCCAGCAAAAGAAATAAATTACAATATTTTGGCCTAGATTACATTCCAGCAAATGTTCGAGGTGGAGACAGGTTACGGAAACTTAAGAGACTTTAGTCACGGTATATTATAGATCTGCTGATGAAATCCTCTAGGGGTTTGAATAGCAGAGAGGAGCTGGCATCACTTATTGGGTCCTAAGTTGTGACAATAAGATATATATTATGGGATCATGATGTATATTTATGTATAATTTTGAGCATATAAGAGTTCAATGAACTAAGGATTTAAGATGCTGTAAGCTGATTCAAAATTGTAAAGTGTAAAGTGTTGGTTGATCCACCCATCAAGTCGGGTATAATTCTAGAATTTCAAAATTTTCAGTCTGTAGTAAAAAACTTACATTATGGTCTCATAATGTTGAGATACATTGATGAACTAATGTTTGTGACCTTCCATGCTAATCGTAGAGAAACCATACCCCCCGATTATTGGTAAAATGAGATTTATTGTAGTACAATAACATCTGATAGGGACATCAAGATAGAAAATCTGGTTACTATGAGGTATAATATCTATAACATTGTTATTAAGATTCATTATGCATATGAAGTACTGGGGTTGATAGACAACACTCAGATGTATGAGAACTAACACAATTAGTGAGAACATATTACAAGATGGCGCCCAAAAGCCGATTCACAGCGAAATACTGTCATGTGATTGATAGGATAAGGATCACTGCCATATCTCTGTAGACCGATAGAAGGTAACAATTTTGAATTGTATAAGACATAACATGGTGCTACATTGCGTCACTGAAATGATGACAGGGCGCAAAGTGAAAGCAACATATATAACTTGCATATCCACATGTGCCGATATACAGCTAAATAAGATAAAGATGAAGTATATGTAAATATTTAAATATGGGAATCTCGAACATCGTGAAAGAATTTGATTTGTTTTGTTTCACATGTAAATAATACGCACAAAAACCTCGTAATACCCGAAAAACTACTAAGATGGCGTAAAAGCTGATGTATGGATTAGAGTCCCTTTTCGTTTGCAATGCACTACCAATATGCCTTTAAAAATGGCCTCTTCCATTGTGTTCACTGACACGGAAGAAGGCTTCTCGCAGAAACGCGTTTGTTGCTGGCTATGGAATAAAGTTTGTTGTCAAATGCCCCCGAGAGTGCGATGTTCTTTCTGGATTTGGAGGAGCAAGAGCGACAATAATTTGCTGAGTCTACGACCGCATATCGCACCCGCCCACGAGTGCTTCGTAAAAGGTGGAGCTTGAGCGCATATATATATATATATATATATATATATATATATATATATATATAACCAATATTAAATATATATATAAATAAATATATATATAACCAATGTTAAAAATGTTTATATACCTATTTGATTAAAATAGAGAAGAGATACACACATTGTACTATAACCTCCAGTTTTCTAAAATACAGTTCGAATAACTAACTAAAATCACAGAGAAGTTTTTACATCTGTCAGAAAAACAGTAAGCAACGATAGAAATGGTACATTTGGTTTACTGTAGACTATAACAAATTAAGTAAAATAGATGTTACAACAGTGACAAGACTGTATAATAAAATTTTTAATTATGTTAGCCTGCCCTCCGCTTTTTCCATCAGATGGCCCACAACCAACTCCGAAATGTGGCCACTGCTATAATAATGGGGGCATCTGTATTGGTTTTTAAGATCCTGAGAGTCTCCATAGCTACCCTGATGCCCATGTTCTTACAGATTGGCTTCAGCCATTTATACCGAGGTGACCTATAAGCTGGGCAAACAAAGAAAATGTGACTTGGAGACCCCACCTCAGCTGGACAAAAGGGACATTTGTCATCAGTATGGGTGTACAAATTTTTAGTGAACACTTTGGTAGGGAGAGAACCTACCCTAAACTGGTGATACAGTTTTCTGTCGTCTGGTCTTGTGATGATGTCCCAGTATAGTTCAAGATTAGGCTTGTGTTTGAGATTGATAAAAATCCGAGTCAGGGAGCAACAATGACGTTGTAAAAAATGCTGCAGTCTGATCATACTCCGAAAGGCTGCTTTCAATACTTTTTTGCGGGGAAAGCATCAAGTCCTGGATCCTCCCACAGCTTGCTCATCCCCATGCTGATCAGTGTTTTTTTAAAATTCCTTATCCAGGGTATTTGAGTTGTAAAAACAAGGCTTCTACTTGAACGACTCTGGTACGCCTCTCCCGTCACCTAAGGGAAGGAGGTGCCATTACTTACATTTCGGGGGTTATATATGCCCTTATTTTCCTTAAGCTGGATGATCCTCCATTTAGGGTGACCCAGATATTTCCCCCACTCTACATTTTACTTCAAATTAAACTGGTGCCTGTGGAGGGGGTTCTGTCCTTTGTATATTCATCATACACTGATTTGAAGAGGGTCGCCAAAATATATATTTTTTCTGGGACTCCGCATATTAAACATATATTTTCTCAAAGATCGCTCCACGGAGAGCAAGAGTCGCATTGTGTGACACGAGGGGTAGATCCATATAACAATTGAGATTCCCTCTACGTCTACAACTACTCGTTTATTCACCATCTTCTGAGCCATGAAGAAGTTCTAACTCGGAACGAAACGCGTCGGCTGAGGCCTTTTAAGAACTTTGAAATATAATAAAAAGGACTATTTTTGAAAATTAGAGCTCTCTGGGCTGATTTGTAGTGCACCGTCTCCATTTTGAAAAAAAAACCAAGCCTCTGACTTTGGGAAAAGCTTTGGCATACAAGGCAAACTCCGGAGTGGTCCGGAGCCTTCTCAAATTCAAATTCAAAAGAAACTTTATTCGGTATATTTCAACCATAAAAGTACATTAAAAAGCATACAGTACATACATCAAATTTCATTATAAGTCCAGATGAAGAAAGAATTAGTTCATTCATTGATCCAGACAAAGACGCAGTTTAAGAACCAGTTTTAAAAATTCAAGCACTTGAAGGACACTTTCACTATATAGTAATTGTAAATATAAAAAGGCTGGTCGTATCTGTTTAAAATTCATTTTTTTTAAAAGGGCAATTAAAAAGCGTTTGCGGGGGAATTCATAATATTTACATAAAAACATAAAGTGCATCATGTCCTGTGGAGACTTTCCGTCGCAGCCACAGGACGAAGGTTTTTTCCAGAAGCTCTCCTTTTTGGGTCTTATGATCAGATGTTGAAACTGGTTGAATCTAAATCTTGTAAGCAAGAACTTATCATGGGTGCTAAAAGTGCCAAATAAATAAGGCTCAGTTGTCAAGCATGTTTTAACCATAATAAATTTCCTCACGCTGACTTTTTGTATCTCAGCACCCTCCCTCTCAGCCATCTTACGCTGAGTAAACAACTGCTCACTAGGTCAATGTCTGCCTTCACAATTCCTGATGGGTTTTCAAATAGATCAGGGCGACCCAACTCAAAAAAACATGTTTTTAAATACTTCAGCCAGGGGGAGCCCAATGCGTTCTCAAGGGCCAAGAAGTCATTAACAATTAAATGTGTAAGGGGGATTTCTTCACATAACCACATTTTCAACCAACATAATAGGACAGGATATCGCTCAAATACCCCACTCCTAGTTCCTCGTGTACCATAAAGTTGGAAGTAGAGGCCGAAACACACAGAAGTCGTTTATAAAACGTATTTTCTGTGATCTGAAGTTGATCCCCGGCCCTAGAGCCCCAGAGCTCACTCCGGTATGCTGCGGTTGCTACAGATTTTGCGTCATATCGTTTAATCAGAGCAGCCGTGGGTTTTTTGCCAAGCTTTGACGCAAAGTTAAAAATGGAGGCATTAACCTTAGACACGTCACACTTTTTTTTAGCAAGTTGTGGGGCCCAAGATAATTTCGAGTCAAAGAATACGCCTAGATAAGAAAATGTGCTAGTAAATGGTATAGCTACGTTATCTAGTTTGAAGGTGTATTGTCTCTTTGGCTGTTTCCCCACCTGTATTATGAAAGATTTGGAGTTGTTCACTAACAAATCTCTATCTTCCATAAACTTTTTAAATGCATTAAGTAACATTTGGAGGCCTTTTTCTGTTCTTGCTAACAACACCGCATCATCTGCGTATAATAGAACGGGGATGCTTCTATTCCCCACTCTAGGACTATCTGATTTCACCTCCTGCAAAACACCATCCAACTCATTTATATAAAAGTTAAAAAGGAAAGGGGCTAATATACAGCCTTGCCGTACCTCCTTCCCAGTTCTAAAATCATCAGTCACAGACAGGTCTTGAGAGTACCTTATATTTGCACTCGTATGGAGTTCAACCAGGAAATTTATAATGTCCTTGTCCACTCCCTTGTCCCTCATGGACCCCCACAGCTTCCCCCTGTTAACACAGTCGAAAGCTGAGGAAAGGTCCATGAAGGCCAAGTGGACTGTGCCTTTTTGAATAACAGTATAATTACTTAGTATTAGGAAGAGGTTCAAACACTGAGTTGTGGTCGAACGGCCATTACAAAAACCATATTGGGCGATAGACATGATATTATTGTCCCGTGTCCAATCTGAAAGTCGCCTCAATACTATTCTCCCCACAAGTTTTGCCATGGAGTTAATCCGGGAGATGGGCCTGTAGCAAAGGGGACTATCCCTATCCCCCTTTTTAAATATTGGCACGATGGTTGAGAGTCCCCAGGATAGCGGGCATCCCACCTTTGCGGCTGCATTGATAACTGCCACAATAATCGGGGCCCAGAAATTAGGATCAGATTTAAAAAGATCCGGGGGTATCCCGTCCGGTCCGGGTGATTTGCCCGGGTGATTTGCCCGCTGTGAGCCCCTCTATTCCCACCACAACCTCTTCTATACTAACATTCATACTAGGATCCCCTATAGTGCATTCAAAAGGTACCGCATTTATTTCAGATCCCCCATACAATTGTTTAAAATGTGCAACCCATTCCTCTTTTGTAATGACACATTCTAACCCCTCCCCTAAGTCTTTCACCAGGAAGGGTTTCTTAAGCACCGCCCAAAATCTAGCACTGTTATTCAGAGTGTGTGGTTCCAGAATCTCAGCCCAGGCATCATTCTTCAGTACCTCCTTTCTCTTAGCAATGACTGATTTATACTCTTTGCGTGATCTCTGAACTAATTCCTTATTTCGAGGTTTTAGCGACAGAGCCGCTCTAAGATCACGAGCTGCCTTGGAGCATTCCTTGTTGAACCACCTCGGGCCCGCCCTCCCTCTGTACGTCGAAGGTTCTGTCATTGAAGTAGCTATCTTGTCAGTTAAAATCTGAAAATCCGACAAAACCTGGGTTGGATCAGAACCAGCCTGCGTACATCTATCGATGATATCGCTACAATTAACTTGAATGTTCTGATATATGAGGGCCGGGGTGCACATAGACCATTTTAGGCGGCGTCTCCCATCAGTTGCTGTTACCCTACCCTTACCTAGATTACGACTTTCTCTAGCCACCCAGGGCCCCACTAGGTGTATAGTCAGAGGGTTATGGTCGCTATGTAAATTATTTTCTATGGAGAATGAGCGCACAAACACCTGCATAGGCATTGTTAGTAGCATGTAATCAATAAACGTCCCCTTCCCATGCCCTTTAAATGTTGGGGTAAAAAAACGCTTTGAGGGATCACTTAAAGCCATTCCAATGGTAAGACCATGCTCATTAAGTAAATTATTAAGACAGTCCCCCTCCATGGTATGTTCCATATGTAACCCGTTTAATCTAGGACAGAACATTTCCTGAAGGTTTTTCCCTAGGGGGTCACCACAAGGGTGAATGTTAAAATCGCCCATGATCATCAAGTTATGAGAGCAATCCCTCATAGAGGTACCTATGAAATCACTCAAGGTTTCTAAGTTACCATAACTTGAAACATCGCTAGTAGAGTTATAAAAATTGATTAGACCAACCTTGCAGTTGCCTGCAGATAAAACTAGCCCTTGTATACCAAGGTTACTTGATGGCCTGCTAACAATTGTGCATTTCAGTGCTACCGATATAAACATAACCATACCCCCCTTTGGTCTTCCCCGAGTTGCTGATATAGCAGGTACAAAATATGCCTTATATCCTTCAATGTACATATCACATTTTACAGACCAAGTCTCTTGTAAACATATAATTTGAAAATTCCTAATGCAAGCTAACCAGCTTTCATCCTGCATTTTATTTTCTAAGCCTGCCACATTCCAACATATAACATTATTTATTGGTGTAATTGGCGAAATCACCTCTATCTGTTGAACTGCAGGAGACTGTACAGTACTCTGGCACTCCGGGACCCTCAGTCAGTCGCAAGCGTCCAAACCTGAGAGCATTTCAAAGCGATTCTGTATGGGGACATTGTACCCTCTAATGTTCCGGTTGCCAGCATTACAGTTTAGTGCAGGTGTCCGCCAGACATTGGCGTTAACTACCGGTGTTTACCAGCCAGTCAGCCCATTAGTATTATTATTGTACATGTAAGGTACTCCCGGACTTGGGATCTGAGCTTGTGATATGGGTCTGTACCCACGAAAGTTATTAGGGGGATTTTTAGGGGAGTTCTGGTCAGGCGCATAAAAGTAACCCAGAGGTCGCACACAGACACTGTTTGTATTATAAACCAGTGAGGATGCACGTAATAAGACCGTGGCGACGTGTTGGGGGTGCTGAAAATTTACAATCACACAATCCCCCGTGGTTGATTTCCTTGACGGTCCCACCCAGTTAACTCTTTCGGTAGATATGATTTGGTCATAATAGTGAGATGGGTAACCACAGTTTTTGTTTAGCCATGCCACCGTTTTGTTTTTTAGAGAATCGTGGGATTTTCCATGTGGTTGGGCTGGTACTTCCTCATAACGTGGAACATTAGTTAGCACTACCACGTATGGGACACAGTCAGGGGGGAGGTTTACATTCCTAAGTCTGGGCCTCTCTGGGGTCACTGCACAATTATCTAGGGGTACCGGGGCCTGTGAGGTAGGCTGGTTTACTGGCGCTGCGGGTAACACTGCCACAGCACTAACCAAGGGGTGGGAATTTGGCTGCTACTTCTGCTGCCCATTCTGTCCCCTGGAAACATCCTCCTTCCCACCCCCAACAGGGACGGTTATAGGAGTTGTCACACTTGGGGCAGGGGTCATGTATCCAGCCACCAAGCTACCCAGTCTTTCTACCTCAGTAGCTACTATGTCAAGTTTGGTCATTAGTGGAGTAATTAGATCTACAATTTTTGCCTCCAGTCTTCCCACAATTGTATTTATAAGTGCTTCTAGATTTGTGTCAGACAAGGTCACACTTCCCCCGTTGTTACTACCATCTTTATTAGTTTTTTCCAAGCCCTGATTGCTTGCACTATTAATGATAGTACCTTTGGGGTTATTCGGTGGATTGGTGTGAGATCTAGTATTTGCAGATTTCCCCCCACGCCTCCCCTGGGTCTTTCTGCATTTCCTCACTGGTCTTTGTGTAGAGGGGACCTAGCTCTTCTACTGCTGAGTCTTCCTCTGAAGTAACAAACCTTCTCAGTGAACCTTTGCCTGTACTAGTATGCTGGGGTCCTTAGTACAGTATGTGACAAGTTCTGGGGTGCCTTCCAGACATTCAGTGATCTCATTAGGCACGCTATCCATGACAGGGGGAACACTTTTGCTGCCCAGTGATGCCCTACGCTCATTATTTATTTGCGTAACTTTTTTTACTAGAAAGTTATCCATAGTTCGTAGGCCCGATGCTGCTGGGTCCATGGTAATTGTGGGCATGTTTAGCTAGTGACAGACAGGGTGTGTTATCCCAATATCACACAACAGTTAACCAACCACACACGGGTAAATAATGATCCGTTATAATCGATGCAAAGTCTTACTTGATTGTCCTGGGACCTTGGGGCCAGGGTCCGTGGCCCGTCCCGTCCTCTTCCGGCCACTGAGGGCCAAAGAGGGCCCGCCCTTTGCCCGGGCTTCGCCCGGCGCTGCCCGCGCGCTCCAGCATCACGGGGGGTGTTGCTGCACTATATGCGCCGCCTGGCACCAACTCACAGTTCGCGGCTTCCGGCCGCTGAGAGCGCTGGGGGTTGTAGTCCTCTCCCCCAGGTCCCGAGTCCCTATCTGTGTTGCAGCGCTCGGTAGCACGAGCGCCGTGGCGGAAGGTCAGGCTGGTAAAGTCCTTCCGTGCGGGACCCCCGTTGCGTGCTGATGATGCCTCCCCCGCTCTGCCGGGGGTGTTGCTGCACTATATGCGCCGCCTGGCGCCAACTCACAGTTCGCCGCTGAGAGCGCTGGGGGTTGTAGTCCTCTCCCCCTGGTCCCGAGTCCCGATCTGTGTTGCAGCGCTCGGTAGCACGAGCGTCGTGGCAGAAGGTCAGGCTGGTAAAGTCCTTCCGTGCGGGACCCCGTTGCGTGCTGATGATGCCTAAAGGTCACTGGTCTCCACCTCGCAGTCAGGATTCAGTTCTGTTCCCCAAGTATGAATAGTTTCAGGCCTGGGCTTTTCTTTTACCAGAGCCTTCTCCAGAAAGCTACCGTTCTGAACCGTGTCTGGTACATGATTTTTTCACATCCCAAATCCAGGTATAAGAGCCACAGTGGAGTAGACTGCGAAAGGTCAGTCAAGACCTAAAAATTTGTTTTGGGCAGCAGCCAAGGTGGATAAGTCTTTAAAACCCTATAGTCTGTCCCGTACAACACAGAAGAGCCTACTTTAAGATTATATATTTTAAGTGCGGGGGCTATGGGCTTGGTCTTGGAGAGCCTATACACCTTTAACAATGCTCCTGTTAGTTGGGAGTGCTTGTGTGTCAACAGATCTATCTGGGGTTTCCAACTCAATTTATTTCCCAATGTTAACCCCAGGTAAGTGAAGGTGTCAGTCTGTTCCAGAGGAACATTGTTCATATGTGCCCTCCCCCTCACAGCCTTAAACCTTTGGAAGACCATAAACTTTGTTTTGTTCACATTAACCTCAAGCTCATGCTCGTGGCAGAAAACCCTGAAGCGCTCCAGGGTGACCTACAGGCCTTTTAGGGTCCTGGAGAGCAACAGGGTATCATCCCCGAGCATGAGCAGAGGTGTTTTCATGCTTGCCAACCTGGGGGCATCTTTAGGCTGGAAAGTAAAATAGTCGACCACCCTGTTGATGAAAAGTGAAAACAGGGTTGGGGCCAGGACGCAACATTGATGGACACCCTTGGTTACTGCAAACTTTCTGGTGACATTTCCCTGCTTCCCCCAATGGACCTGCGCATAGTTTGATTTGTGCAGTCTGATCAGGATACTCAGCATATCATTGGGAATACCCAGAACCTGGAGGGCACTCCACAGTTTTGTACTTAGGACTAGATCAAACGCGGTCTTGAGATCTACAAAGGGTGCGTAGATCGTACCACCTCCGATAACGACTGCCTTCCAATACACAAGAACAAACCCAAACCCCTGGTCAATGGCGCTTATGTGGGGACGGTATCCTACCTGTAATGGTGTCAGAATATCCATCTTGTCTATCCAAGCTTGTATTCTTGCTAAGGCAAGCCTTGCGACTATTTTTGGATAGAGTCGATTAGGCTTATTCGACTATAGTTGCCTGGTTGAGAGCGATCATCCTTCATCCTTCTTGTGTATGGGTAGAATTTCAGCCCTGGACCACATCTCAGGGATGGGGGCACTGTTAGCTACTGCATTTGCGAGGTCATTTATGTAGGGGACCCAGTTCTCTTTATCCGACACAAACAGGTCAGCCGGGATACAGTCTGGACCTGGTGCCACAGCCTCTGGAGATTGACTTTAGCACATTTGCCACCTCGAGGCGAGTAAATGTTGCACTTGTATCTGGTAAAAGTTGGGACATTAAAACCAGTGGCTGTAAACTGGGCCTCAAAATGTGACACCCACTCCTCCGGGGCAACACGGTTTACGGGTACTTGAGAAGTCACACCACTGCCCCATTTAACAAGATGCCAAAAGTGGGTCATATTGTGATCATTGCTCGCTATAAGCAGATCATGTCAACGGGACTCATCCCAGTCCTTCTTCGCCTGCTGCTGGGATGCCTTGTACCTTAGTCTGGCTTTTCTTATATCTCCCGCTACCTGAGATCTAATAGCCAAGGCCAGTAGCATGTAAGCTTCCCTACAGGATTTATTATACTATGCGGCTGACTTGGTGGATAGGGCCCTCGTTTTTTTATTTGGCTTAGTAAAAATCTTTTTAAGCTTCCCAAACAGCACATTGTGCACCTTTTGGATAATGCAGTTAACCTCCTCCTGGGAGTCACAACCGTGTAGGATGGAGAGTGCGTGGCCAACCAGGAATTTCATCTCAACCACATCGCCCTTGTTGTCCATCATCCTAGCCCATCTAACTCTCCTCAGGTCGTTAGAGAGAACGGGCTCCACTAGCCTCTCCTCAGCAGCCCCATTACCATTACTAGATAAGCCAGGAACCTTAAGGGTTAAGATTAGCGGGTTGTGATCACTTTCGTTGCACTCCTGGATCTCCATGTCTAACAAAAGGGACCAAAATTCAACATTGAGAAGTATATAGTCGATACGACTACTTCTAATTCCATTACTGAACGTGTGGGCCCCCTTGCCATCCGATTGCATCCTCCCGTTCACCGCTCAGAGGCTTCTTTCCAGACATCACCCTTTAAGCTGTAGTGTTACCTCAGTCCACTTTTTGATGGGGCTTATATTTAATTGCAGGCTGTTCCATTGAGTGTCCTCTTCCAAGCTGAAATTGCCATTAGCTTGGTCGAGGGGCTCATAGGTGCAATTGAAATCACCCGCAATAATCAGGTTGCAGCCGCCACCCTGGTTTCCGAAAAAATCTGTCGAGCTCTGCCACTACTAGATAGGCTCTACCCCAGGCAACCCTCTGGCGTAGACGTTAAACACCAGCGCATCTAACATCCCAGCCTTTCTGATCCGTAAAACCATTATGTTGGGGCTGTCAATGTGAACTTCCTGCACCTTCCATCCAGCCGACTGCCTTACCCAGCACATAAGTCCACCTGACGGCCTGCCTTTCTCTCCTCCTAGTGCGGTTTTATAAAAATTAGGTAACCCGGAAAAAAATAGGAGTCAGTGGCCAGGTTTCTTGAAAAAACCTGATATCATAATTGTCGACAAAGTCTGCCCAATAGGCAGAGGCAGATTTAGTTGACAATCCCGCAACATTCCAGATGGAGAAAGTCCACGTTGGCTGAACATTTGGTTTTACATTGGAGTTAGGAGGGTCAAATAAACTCGTACGGATAAAAGGAATATTATGAAGATTGGCTACACCATGGATGCAAGCATGTTTAGCTAATTGAATAGTGACAGGGTCCCTTTGTGCCAGATCAGATGTTATTGTTGCCCCAATGCCACAAACAGCCCCTGGATCAACAGGGCAACGATGAGCAGAGCCAAGGTCGGAAACATCCCAGATACCGGGCGGCCCTATCTCCACTTGGTCAAGGGGGCTCAAGGGCAACCCAGGCGACCCCCTGGTTCCTGCAGCACCTGTTACAATCAGGCCACCAGGGGCTTTAATTCAGTCTAGCTCTTCTAGGGAGGTTAGGGCTTCAAAGCGATTCCTAGTGGGAATCAGGAATGCGGGATCTGGCGAATTGGTTGATCATGCAAGATAGATTCACCCCTCCTCACACTACGTCCACTGATCGCTTCTGTTTTGTGAAAAAATCCCAAGGGGACGCAGTTAATGCCAACCTCGTTGAGGTGGCAAATGCCCTTCCTCTCCAATAAATGCTGTACCAATCTGGGTGATCTAAAACTAAGGACCACACAGTCACCTGGGGCGGACTTGAAGGATTTCCCCACCCATGGGACTCGACGTCCTATCATAAATTCATGGAATAAAGGTTCTCTAATGCCTGTCCTGGCACTCAGCAAATGTAATGCTTTGTTTCTTAACGTGAACCAGTGCTCCAGTGCGCCTAAGGCAAGCACTAGGACGTTAGTCAGAACAACTGTATAAGGAGTGGCTTCTGGTGGTCGGTGAAGAAAGGGATGGGTGCTCCAAAGGCTGGGGCAAGGGAGCGGGTAGGCTCGGTAACTACTCTGTCTTTCAACATGCTTCAAAGGGGGAATGTGGGGTTTGTGGTTTGCCACGGATTGTCTGAGTGTACAACCTGTGTTTTGGGTCCGGACATGGATGTGGAGCAGCTTGAACTGCTAACCGGGTCTCTATCAATTTCCACTGGCCTTTCATTCAAATATGTTGAGACCCCTCTCACTATTGACCCATTAGCGCTGTTAAGGGGGAGTTAGATAGGCCCAGCTCGATTTTGACTAGTCTGTGTTCAATAAGGGACACATTCTTTATTATGGGGCTGATCAATGCCAATAATTTGGCTTCAATCCTGGTGCAAAGGTCAGCCTCGATAATCAAATGAGAGGAAACACAGGTGTCCGCTAGGCGAGGCTGACTAGTTGTAGCATTACCATCCACCGTACAACTGGAGCTAGCTGCGGACTCCCCTTTGCGTTTCCCTGATCTTAGTGGCATATGATTGGTTTTGGGTGGTCCTCGGGCTTTCCCATTTTTGGACGGTGGTTCAACAGTGGTAGCTTGACATAGCTTCTGGCCATTGAGGATAGCCATGATTTTATTGGGGGAATTTTCCATATTTCCTATGTTGGGGGATGAGGGAATCGTATGACTACTGTGTGATGGTGAAAGGGGACAATTTTGGTAGGCAAGGGCTTCAGTGGTGACCGACTCACTGCTGAGGTGGAGTGTCGGAGTTCCGTGAGTATTAATAGGAGTTACTGGATCTAATGATAGCCTGTGTTGAGTAAGCTTGATTTCATGTAACACTGATTCAGCCCTAATAAGGAACGCATCAAGTGTCCCCACAACCCCCACCCCTGCAGTTGTTTTGTGCTTGTTGATATTATCCATGCACCAGAGTTTACGCTTACCCTAGTCCCTGCTCCAACCCGCACAATACAACAGCTGAAATATTAGAGGGGTGACCCAGCCCAGTCTCTGCCTGTCTCTGATGGGCTCAGACGGGCCTGCCCTTGGTCCGGGCTTCATCCGGGCGTTGTCCTGCATGCATCCCGCGCAGCGGGGGTAGAGGCAGCACTTTATGCGCGGTCACCACGCCTCCCCCTCACTCGCGGTACAAAAGGGGGTAGTGATGTACGGAGCATCTGAACCAATCAAACACTCACACCCAGTCAACAGATCTGGGTTAAATCCATCAACATTCTTTAGCCCACTCTGCCACCCCAGTTCAGACATGGCCATATGCAATTCAGTCTGACCCTGTGCCTCATGGGAACAGTCCAGCCTGAACTGGCAAGCCATGCCTTCCCTGGTCCGGAAACAAGCTTCCTAGGACCGGTTTCAATCATTCCAGCCGTCTTCAGCCAGTCTTCAGCGGCAAAGTGAGCAAGGGACTCATGTCTGAGCATACCCTGCCAACTTATGGTGAACAAAGCTGTACAAAAGAGGGTGGTGATGGACGGAGCATCTGAACCAAACAGACACTCACACCCAGTCAACAGATCTGGGCTTAATCCATCACCATTCTTTAGCCCACTCTGCTACCCCAGTTCAGACATGGCCATATGCAAATCAGTCTGACCCTGTGCCTCACGGGAACAGTCCAGCCTGAACTGCCAAGCCATGCCTTCCCTGGACCGGAAACAAGTCTCCTAGGACTGGTTTCTGGTATTCTAGCCGTCTTCAGCCAGGCTTGTTTGAATCCAGTGGCAAAGTAAGCAAGGGACTCACGTCTGAGCATTCCCTGCCAACTTATGGCAAACAAAGCGGTACAAAACGGGGTGGTGATGGACAGAGCATCTGAACCAATCAAACACTCACACCCAGTCAACAGATCTGGGTTTAATCCATCATCGTTCTTTACCCCACTCTGCCACCCCAGTTCAGACATGGCCATATGCAAATCAGTCTGACCCTGTGCCTCATGGGAACAGTTCAGCCCGAACTGCCAAGCCATGCCTTCCCTGGACCGGAACCAAGCTTCCTCGGACCGGTTTCTGGCATTCCAGCCGTCTTTAGCCAGGCTTGCTTGAATCCAGTGGCAAGGTGAGCGAGGGACTCATGTCTGAGCATACCCTGCCAACTTATGGCAAACAAAGTGGTACAAAAGGGGGTGGTGAAGGACGGAGTATCTGAACCAATCAAACACTCACACCCAGTCAACAGATCTGGGTTTAATCCATCACCGTTCTTTATCCCACTCTGCCACCCCAATTCAAACATGGCCACATGCAAATCAGTCTGACCCTGTGCCTCATGGGAACAGGGCAGCCCAAACTGCCAAGCCATGCCTTTCCTGGACTGGAAACAAGCTTCCTAGGACCGGTTTCTGGCATTCCAGCCATCTTCAGCCAGGCTTGCTTGAATCCAGTGGAAAAATGAGCAAGGGACTCACGTCTGAGCATACCCTGCCAACTTATGGCAAACAACGCGGTACAAAAGGGGGTGGTGATGGACGGTGCATCTGAACCAATCAAACACTCACACCCAGTCAACAGATCTGGGTTTAATCCATTACCGTTCTTTAGCCCACTCTGCCACCCCAGTTCAGACATGGCCAAATGCAAATCAGTCTGACCCTGTGCCTCATGGGAACAGTCCAGCCCGAACTGCCAAGCCATGCTTTCCCTGGACCAGAAACAAGCTTCCTAGGACCAGTTTCTGGCATTCCAGCCATCTTCAGCCAGGCTTGCTTAAATCCAGTGGCAAAGTGAGCAAGGGACTCACGTCTGAGCATACCCTGCCAACTTATGGCGAACAAAGCGGTACAAAAGGGGGTGTCGATGGACGGAGCATCTGAACCAATCAAACACTCACACCCAGTCAACAGATCTGGGTTTAATCCATCACCGTTCTTTAGCCCACTCTGCCACCTCAGTTCAGACATGGCCATATGCAAATCTGTCTGACCCTGTGCCTCATGGGAACAGTCAAGCCCGAAATGCCAAGCCATGCCTTCCCTGGACCGGAAACATGCTTCCTAGACCAGTTTCTGGCACTCCAGCCGTCTTTAGCCAGGCTTGCTTGAATCCAGTGGCAGCTGTGCACCCGCTGATACACCCTGGGGGCCAAAGTCTTCCACCAGGGTGTGAATGCACCTGGAAATCAGCGTCCGACTTCCACCGAGCAAATGAGGTGCAGAGGCTACTCCAAACAGGAACTACACAGGGCTGAGCAGGTATGTCCCAAAAGAAAAGGTCTTCACACTGCTGGGGTAGAGGCAGCGCTTTATGCACGGTCACCACGCCTCCCCCTCACTCCCAGCAGCTGTGCACCCGCTGATGCACCCTGGGTGCTGAAGTCCTCGCCCAGGGTGTGAATGCACCTGGAAATCAGAGTCCGACCTCCGCCAAGAAAATGAGGTGCGGAGGATACTCCCTAAAGGATCTACACGGAGCTAAGCAGGTATGTCCCAAAAGAAAAGATCCTAAAGAAGAGGAAAAGGCAGGGGCGAAGCAAACAAGATGCAGTCGGCGAAAACACCAGATAAAGAAAAGAAAATGGAATAAAGCCAGTGGGAACCGGACGGGCATGAGAAAGAGGAAGTAACCATGATGGACACTGCCAAGGTAAATAAAACTATTATCAACCTGACCAGTCGCTCCCTTTCCTTTCTGGAAAAGAAAACACTTTGTCTAGGATTACCATTCTGTCCAACGGAAATGTTTGACTATTCCAACACCAGAATAGACATTAGAAAACTAAAACTGACTAAATGGCATACTCTTAAGGGCAACACAGCGCATGGCCAATCCAGCCCCAATTCCACCAACCTCATAGTTGGGGACATCGACGTGCTTACTACCATGCAAGAGCTTGAAGGCAGCTACGAAACTGAAGAGGTTGTAACAGATAGGGCTGCCAAAACCCCTTTTAAACCAGATCTATCTTTTACCCGAATCTCCCACATGATAACGTTGATACGTTTCGCAAAGTTGTCACTAGAGCACTTACCAAGCATAAACACGCAAGTTCCACACATAACATTGTGGCAGGCAACCTGAGTATAAAACAGAGAGCCATCATCTCCTCGTTGGGTAATGATAAAGTCATTGTCATCTGCCCCGCGGATGAAGGAGGGAATATTGTACTCCTGAGTAAGACTACGTAGGTATACACCCGTTACAATGCATCTTTTACTCCGCACTACCACTACAACGCATCTTTTACAACGCATACCATTACAACGCATTGCGCTGGGGGGCGCTCTAGGATAGGGAATAAGTATAATTTACTATCCAACACCTTCCCTAGGGTCCACGGGGACTGGAGTTAGAATAGTAAATTATACTTACCACTATCCAGCACCTCAAAGCGCTATGCGTTGTAATGGTATGCGTTGTAAATACCGCGTTGTAATGGTATGCGGAGTAAAAGTATGCGTTGTAACGTCATACATCCGACTACGTATATTGCTGAGGCACACAGACAATTGAATAACATCAGGTTTTATGAAAAAACTGATACTAAGACCTACAACGATAGCATCATTACCACATGGAGCAAACTCTCCAAATGGCAAGCACTATGTGTATACAATAACAATTAAAAGCAAGCACTTGAAAGCTCAGGTAACTCTGTGCACTACCACTCCAAAAGCTTCAAGTGATTTAATCAAGTAACTGCAACAGCACTCTCCTGTCCTGAAAAAAATCAAAGCCAGACAGACAGCTTAACACACCTTGCTGCTGGCCTGAAAGAAATTAAAATGTGCATAATGAGTTAAATCTGAAAATCCTTTACATTTGCAAGTTAACTTGTTGTGCACATTTGCATTTCTTTCAGGCCAGCAACACACTTGTAGAAAGCCATATTTAGCAGTCTGCCTGTCTTCAATTTCCCAGCACAGGAGCCCGGAGAGTCCCATATAAACAACATTCCAGGGAAAGCATTTTAACTCTGGAATTAACCACCTGGGATGTTTTCTTTTAGGTAATGAAGAGCTCGACCCCTTTCCCATGCCTCCACAGCCCCTCTGGGGGTTGCGCCCCACAGATTGAAGACTGCTGATTTAGGGCTTGGATGGCATTGGATTGAATTGCAAAATGTGTATTTTTGGATGTATTTCAGTTTTTGGGTGTGTGTTAAATAAATGCCTTTGTTGTGTGTGCTGCAGTGTGTTGTGTACCTTGCAGACCTTGGATTCTCATTGTTGCATTTTATTGCATTACAGGCAAAGCTGTGTGGTTTAGCATGCCGCCTTTGCCTGGCTACCTACTATGGGCCTGATTTCAGTACATTGTTTTCCACGCCTCCTGCTTGTTCTTTGTGATTTGTGAGTGTCTATGTGCCTGGTGTCCATTTCTGAAGGGAGTTATAAGTGTGCTGCTTTTGCTATTTAGGCCTGCATGGTTTTCCTCTTGGCTTACTGCTTCCATCCATCCCCTTTGCCAGCTGCAGCTCCGTGAATGCTGTGATGAGCAAATAATTTAATGCCAAACAGCGTCTACTTCCTTTACATTTGTATTTTTGTTTTGTTCCACTTCTTTCCTATCTTTCCTGAGAGTGTACACAGCATACCGTGAAAGCCCTTGTTGACAAAGTCTCACAAATGGCTACACTAAGTTATACAATTTGTTTGTTCGTACTAGCAGTAATTGAACCACAACCACAAGTGCAACATTGCACTGATGTTCTTCTCCTGGCTTCTTTGCTTTTAGGTGCACAAAAAGACAGAGGAGGAGGTGTCATCATCACCCGTTGTACTGCCAGACAGAAGTCCTGCTGGGCGCCATGTCACGCCCACGTGTGACCACAGACATCTCTGCAACTTGTGCACCTGTGTCCTGCTGACATCGGCAGAAGATGGCCCCAAAGAAAGGTACCAGGTCTTCCAGTACAAAGAAAGTTTTCATTGAGAAGAAGAAGGAACAGAAGAAGGAAGTGGCAATTGCCAAAACTGGTGTGCTGCCCTCTGTGTTTTTGAGGGTAAAAAACTTACACCTGCAGTAGCGGTGTCGGGTGGGGACCAAGCTGGGAGCACCACCTCCGTATTAGCGGGCCCAACCCACCAACCTAGGCCCAAACCCATGAGTATGGCAGAGGTAGCCAGTCTACTAACGAGCAGTGATGTTGAAATGACATTATTGCAAAGTAGTAACCAATCAACGCACTCGCAGGTGGAAACTCAGCAGATAAGTGGCCAACAATTGCTGCAACAACAGCCGCAACAACAACCGCAACCACAGCTGGAACAACAGCCGGAACAACAGCCGGAACAACAGCCGCAACCACAGCCGGAACTACAGCCGCAACAACAGCCGGAACCACAGCCGGAACCACAGCCGCAACAACAGCCCACAATAGTAGTTGTTTCTCCTGAAGTAGGGGCAGTTCAGGAAATTGACCTTTTTGCAGACGAAGAAGAGCAAGTCACTGTTTCAGCGGATCCATTGTCTTCCAGACCCCCAGCAAGGAAAATTAGGGTTAGTCCATCAACTTCTTCAAGTAAGAGTCCGGCTGAGACACCAAGGCAAAAGTGTACTGCAATGACTTTCAAGTTTCAAGTTTATTTGATTTAGTTCTTGTTAGACCTGACATCATTGGCGTGAGTCTCCCTTCCATTTTTGACGGATTGCCTCCTCTGTTTTGACATGTTTTTGCTGGTTGTATGTTTTGGGCCCTGTGCCACTGCTAATCAGCACCACAGTGCAAGTGCTCCCTATGTTAAATTGATATACTGATTGGATTCCATGATTGGCTTATTTGATCTACTGTCAGGCCCTAGTACAGTGCACCCACCATGTGTGCCCAGGGCTTGTAGAGCAAATGCTGCTGGTGGGTTTGCAGCACTGGTTGCGCCACCCACAGAAGCAGCTTGTAAAGTGTGTCTCAGGCCTGCCATTGCAAGGCCTGTGTGTAGTCTGTGACTACCATGTCGACTTGGCCAAGTGCAACCCCTTGCCAGTCCCTAAACCTTCCCTTTGCTTCATATTAGATGCCCCTATAGTAGGCCCAAGGGCAGGGTGCATTGTAAGTATAAGGTAGGACATGCTCTGATGTGTATAGCATGTTCTAATAGTGAATTAAAGCCATTTTCGTTTTTCACTATTGAAGGCTACCTGTTCTCATAGGCCAGAATGGGCAAGAAAGATTGTTACATTCCTACAATCCTACAATTCAAGTTTAATATGCCTGAACTCAGAATAATAAAATACATCTTTTAGTAAAGTTTATTTTAATATTCTGTGTTCGCAAATACCACTTTTAGAAGGCAGGTATTTGCTTGCCTAACCATTTGAGCCCGCCTCTGCTGACTTGTGTATTCCTTGTCTGGGTTTGTGTGTGACAGGGCTGGGGAAATTCACGGAGACAGTCTAGGACAGCCCAGTGGTGAATAGGGAGATTTACATCCAGATGGGAGGGGGAGAGTGCACCTGGAACCTGAATAGGGCTGGGCCTTCCCTCCACAGTGCTGGCTCCACCTCCTGTGGGTTGTCTGATGTCTCTGCCCTGCACAGTGAAAGGAGAATGGGAATCCTGTCAACAGAGTGCTCCAGAGCTACATCTTCCCTCCCCTGTGCTGGCTCCACCTCCTGTGGGGCGTTTGATGTTTCTGCCCTGCACAGTGAAAGGAAGAGAAGAGTCATGTAAACACAGTGGCCAGGAACTGGTTTGAACTAGGCAGAGGCCTCTCTGCCTTCAGAGAACAAAGGATTTTGGGGTATAAATATTGGGACCCAGTCCCACAGACTTTAGATCACTTCTGGAACAAGAAACCTTTCTATCAAGGAGAAGAACCAAGGAAGCTGCAGGAGTTTGGACTGCCCCCCTGCCAGTGTGCTGTTTTCTGGGTTGGCCTGCAGGGGTTGCTTCATTGCCAAGGGAAAGGATAAGGAACTTTGTAAGGACTTCCATCTACAGAATATTCTCCAAGGGCTTGAACTGTGCTTGCCTTCTGCTGAAGTCTCAGGGCCAAAAGACTTCACCTCTAGCTCCCTCCTGAATTTCCTTGCTGGGAATTCTGACTCCAGTCACTTGCGTGCTGCTGGGAGCTGGAAGCGCGACGCATTGAGAAGAAGCGCGTCGCCGCCGCAGCTGAAATCATCGCAACGCCGGAGAAGAGAGCTTTTGTCGCATCTCCCTGGAAGCGTGTGTTCATCGAAGCTGTCTGCTGTCGCATCAGCGTAGAAGCGCGACACATCGAGAGAGCCGTCATCGCATCACCGGAGAAGCGCGTTGCTGGGCCTGTCGCGGCTCCAAAGTACAGAGTCGTCGCAAAGCTGCCCGGGCGTAATCGCATCGCCAATGCATTGCCGCATCAAGGGCCCATCTTCTCGCATCGCAACTGGATCATCGCATTGTCATCGCAACAGGTCGAGAATCTACGCATCACCTATGCACCGGTAAGGCTCACGACGCGTCCCCTACTCTGCGCAAGCATTGAGGAAGGACTCAACCATTCCCCCAGGTCACTGAACCGACGCATCTCCCCTTCTGCGAGCCTTTTGTTTACTTTGCGTGCCGCATCCAAGAACTTTGTTGAGAACTTTGTCACATTTACCAACAACTTGAACTAAGAGACTTTTATCATCTTTTAAGTAGTCAGTCATATTAGCTTTACTTCGATAAAAAACATATCTTAAAAGCTATAATACATAAGTTAAAAAACAGAATTATTATTAAAAAAAAACAAAGCAATATCACAAGTATTACTAACACTCTATATGACTGAACAGAGAATTCATCTGAACCTTGATAATAAGATAGTTAAAATAGCATTAAAAGATAATATGTACATCATAAAATCAGTAAAAGTACAGTTTCTAAAAAGCGGGTAGCTCATAGCAGCAACAATACTTAAGGGTTAGCTTTCAGCGATCTTGACCTAGTGATCCAAGCCCAGCTCAGGAATTTGGCTAAACCACAGACGTACAGGGCTCGCGCATCAGATCTTAGAATGCGCAACGCTGCGAGATGGTTACAAATGCCCAATTCTCTGCAAAGTGGTTTAAGCCAACGTTCCCATGGAGCTTTATAGGCTGGGCATGCAAACATAATATGTGCCACTGACTCTAGAGTGGCTTCACAGATCGGACAGGAAGCTGGTGTCTGATAGGGAGCCTTCCATCGGGCAGTTATTTCGCGCGTGGGAAGCGTGCCAACTCTAAATTGGAAAACAAAACCCTGTCATAAGGTTTCTGGATAACATCTAGGTAGGGTTCGTAGAAAGTGGAGTTTTTAAATTGCATAAACTCTTCAGTTAGCCTACCGAGGTTGGTATCCAGGAAAACCTTAGTGCGAACCCACGACCAATAGATTTTCTTGAGTTCTGCCTTCGGCGGAGCGGTTCTGTTTAGCCACGTGTCGCCTAGACCAAGGTCGTATAAGAGGGTTTTCAGGTCGATCAGCCATTTCAACTTGTGCCACCCGTCCATGTTCAGTATTTCATTTAGCCCTGCTGCATACCCTGCCAATTCTGGTGTCCGCCATAGGCGGGTCCACAGCAGGAGGGGACGCAGTGTGGCCAAATCTCTAAATGGGTGGCACCCTAGGTCTTGCAACAAGGGCCTAGAAGGGATCCTCGAGGGCAACATCATAAGTTCTTTTGAAAATGTATTCTCAGATCGCACTAGTTGGTCTACATTGGAGAAACCCTAGAGTTTGGCACCGTAGATTGCAGAGCTCACTCCCCTTGCCTTATATATATCAATTGCAGGAGCAATAGGCCTGCTCACTGAGGTACGGTGTTCTTTAAGTATTGTCCCCGTAACCCTCTTGTGATTCAGGAGCATTTTCTGTATATGTCAATTCCAAAGCATAGAGTCAGAAAGGCGAATTCCCAAGTAATCAACCATGGTAACCCTCTCTAGTGAGACCATGTTCGGTACAGGAGGAGTCCCAAGATTCTTTGGAGGGTTCAACACCAAATACTTAGTTTTTTCAGAATTGATAACTAGCCCTCGGTCATTACAAAACAGCTGAAAGCTGTCTAACAAACTCTGTAAGCCCTTCGGGGTCTTAGAGATGAGAAGTCATAGAAGATACTTTGGGACCCCCAATTCAGCCAATACCTGCCACAGGCGCCCTCGGGGGACCGGGTCAAAGGCAGTCTTTAGATCTATGAATGCGAGGTAAAGACTGCCCTTGCCTAGCCTTACCACCTTCCAATAAAGGGGGGTCAGCCTGAACACCTGCTCTATTGTCCCTGTACCGGCCCTAAACCCTGCTTGGAAGTCGGAGAGGATCATGTTATCATCAGCCCATTCCAAGATCCTCTCAAACACCACCCTCCCAACAACCTTTTGTACTGAGTCAATTAGGCTTATTGAGCGATAGTTGGCAGGGTCGTCCCTGGCGCCCTTTTTATAAATGGGGACGACCTCTGCTCCATTCCAGGAATCTGGTACTGGGGAGCCTATGTCAATGGCAATAATTAAGATCGTGATACGTTTCGCTCATTATGCTAGGTCTGCCCGGAGAGGATCGCCTGGGATGCCGTCTGGACCTGCTGCCTTAGCTGGAACTATTTGCTGAATAGCGGTTTCCACCTCTTTGGCAGTAAAGGAATAGCTATTTTCATCCCCCGCGCCTCTACTGGGGTCGGTTAGTGTACCTTCCTGTACAGAATCCTCAGTGATGAAATAAAGATTCAGAAAATGATCATGCCAAATATAGCTTGGGATGTTGCAGGTAATCGATTCACTATCAGGGCGTGTCTTCGATCTGATAAGACTCCAGAATCGGCCAGCATCTTTCTCCAGACTGGCCGATTTTAGGTCTTGCCAGTGCTGTTCTTCCCACTCTTTTTTAGCATGGGTCACTGCCTCATTGTAGTCCCTTCTTGCTTGCTGGATCTTTGGGAGCAATTTGCTTTTCACTGCAGTAACTAGGGCAGTTTCTTTCCGCCTGCAATCTTTCGTGTACCATCGGTCATTATTGTTCAACTTCTCAAACACTAGGGGAGGACCTGGCCTGACGGTAACACGAAAGAGATTCCTCAGTGTGCTAATAGTTTTTTCATAAATGGACGGCTATGGAGGCTTCGCTCATTTCCCCCAAGGCCTCTGCTACTGTTTCTCTAATCGCTGCAAGTTTATTGCCGTCCAGGAGGACTCTATGCCATTTCAGATATCTGTTGCAGTTAGAGGGGATTACTTCCCTTGTTGGTATAAGATGTTCTGGGCCAAGGGGGATCATCTTTAGACAACCATGAAGATTTTAGGGATAGAGACAGTGGATTGTGGTCACTGATGAGTGTTGGTTTTATTGTCATGTCTATTAGGTGCTGCCACAGTTTGTAATTCAAAAGAATATAATCAATTCGCGAGGAAGAATGCACCCTATTGTAGGTGTGTGCCCCTTTTGGATCAGACACTGACCTTCCATTTGCCGCCCTTAGCCCTTACTCAATGGCCATAGAATTCAATTGGACGGCCAGTTTGGTCCATCTTTTTATTGGTGGGATGTTCAGCGAGGGGATACCCCGTTTCGCGTCACCCTCTTCGATGTCCAGCACATCCTCGGCAGCGAGAGGCTCGAAAGTGCAATTAAAGTCACCCGCTACCAGGATGTGCAAGTCATGTGGGCAATCAGAGAGCTCAGCCTCTAGGGATGTAACTATTGGGGATTCTTCTCCTCCCTTCATTCCCCGGACATAAATATTAATCATTTCTAGGGTTCTACCTCCTTTATTTTCCCTAATGCTCAATCTTAACAGGTCAGGGGAAATACAATGGACTTGTTTCACTGAGCAATCCAGAGATATACTAATCCATACCAGTAACCTACCAGAGGAGTGTCCTTTCCCTGTTATTGACGGTACTGCTGGAACATAATAGGACACAAAGCCTGGTTTGTGATAGACATCCTGGCTCTAGGTCTCTTGAAAAATACAAATTGCATAGCCTTCAATAAGTCTATTCCAATCTGGAAGCGCTAGCTTCTTGGCAAGACCAGCTATGTTCCAGCAGAGGACCTTTAGGCTTGCACTGTCTGCTTTCTGATACCCCTGTTTGTTAGACAGTTCCGTCTGGATACTATCAAAATCCCTAGTATAGTTCGCAATACATGGACTTGAGCTTAGGGCTGTTTGTCCAGACTCTGGAGTCTTTAGGGGAGAGTGAAGGGGGACAGGTTTGTTTAATCCTATCTGGTTGTTAACACTCCTTAGAGCAATAATAGGAGTAGGGGCGCTAAATGCAGAAGGTGGTACTAGGTCACACATATGGGGAGTTATTAAGTGGGGAATTCCTATCAGTCAATCGTTATTATCTAGCTGAGACCCTCCAGTAGACTTGGTAGTTTCATTACTCCTAACGGCATTACTTGCCGATGGTGAGCATCTAAATTGTATATCTGAGGTGCCTGGGGGGCAAGTCCTATACTCCAATGCCAGTAGTCCCTCTGCCAGATAGGGGGATTTCCGTGTAAGCTCAATGGTGTCCAAACGCTGCGCTAAGTGGGAATGCCTAGTTACCATGACGATATCCTCTCTTATCAGAGAGTGACAGCCCCTTACGTGTCTAATCCAATGTATCACCTTATTGCCTAAAGAGTCCCCATGTTCGGGACCTGCCACCTTGAGGACGTTGACCATAAAAACTGTCTGATTTGGACGTATAGGGCGGAATCGCCGTCCATCATGAGGAGTACCTTAAGCTGCTGTGTTATGTGGGCACGTCTGGGGTATAGGGGGAGGTGTGGTAAGATGAGCAATGGCTTTCTTCCTACTCTGCACTGTCGTCTCAGACCCCTTAAACAGCCCTGCCATGTTTGGTGGATTAAGACTCAATGGTTGGTTGGGTGCAGGGCTTGGCCTGCCAACTTGCCTGGGCTTTTTCAAAAGCGAATCCAAGGGCTGCAATATTGTGAGGGAGTTCTGGGGGGTGTGATGTGATACTATCGGTTCCATTGATGCTCTTAAGTCTAGAACTAGGGCTGTTAGGTCCCTTACCTCCGCTGTTAGCAGATTTATAGTCAATATTAAAAATGAAGTCCTACTGTTTACACTCAAGTCTCCCTCTAGTTGGATGTCAGTTGGTGCTTGCATTGGCCCATGGACCGACTGGTTATTTTGGGTGTCGGAATCTTCAGCCAGGGCCGCAAACATATTGGAGCACACTACAACAGTAGGCTCTAAATGGATTGGCCTATGCTGCTCCAAGGGGTGCGAATGTCTCGGCGTGGTCCCGCTAAAATCAAGAGTGGGGTTAGGCTGTTTTTTACATGGGGCACGCAATTTACGGAACATCTCCGGTACGCGTATGTGCACTGGCTGGGAGGGTTTGGGAGAATCGTCCGCCTGCAGTGTACTAGTTTCTAACTGTGACATGCATCAAGCGTTTGCGAATTCGCAAATGATGCGATTCGCTATTACACAGCAATTGCAAGCGCAATTGGCATTGTAGAAATGCATCAACCAAATTTTTGCGAAAATCGCTAAAAATTCGCAAATAAAGAAAAATCGCAAATAAAATCTGAGAATACAATTGCGATTCCTTAGTTGCGATTCGCAATTACTGAATCGCAATTAAGGAATCGCAAATGATATGCATAAAAAATCGCAATTTGCGATTGTCACCAAATTCGCATTTTTGCACTAGCAAATTAAGAAGGGACACTACCAGGTGGTAAAAATGAAAATGTAAGCTGAAACACCTGCTAACCAACTGAAAATGCATAAAACACACCCACACAAGGCCCCAGAGCACAAAATGGCTGGTCTGTACCTGATGGCGAGGAGGATGCGGCTGCTACGTGCTCGACAGAGAAGGAGGCAAATCAATGAACGCATATTCAGAGTGCGCGTAACTTTGCTTGGCCAGCAGGAGGACGAAATATACGATAAGTATAGGCTGAATGGACAAATGATAATTGATCTTATCAATGAATTGGACCCCATTCTCCAACGCCAGACACATAGGACCCAAGCCATCCCAACGCACGTACAAATATTATGTTGCCTACACCTACTGGCATCAGGCAGTTTCCAGGGAGTCATTGCAGTAGCCGGAGGGGTCTCACAAAGTGCATTATCAAGAATCCTGAAAGCGTTCCTTGATGCCATGATCACCCGGATACATACACATATCAGTTTTCCTACCTCAGCCCATGACCTAGCTAAGACCAAGCAGGAATTCTACCAAATTGCTGGCTTCCCACAAGTAATAGGTTGCATAGATTGCACCCATGTCGCAATATGTCCCCCGGCTACACAGGAATATTTGTATCGAAATAGGAAATGCTACCATTCCCTCAACATTCAGGTGGTGTGTAATGCCAAAACCATCATTACAGACATTGTCGCTCAATTTCCTGGCAGTGCACATGATTCTTTTATCTTCCGGCAAAGTGGCATGCACACCCGACTTGCAAGGGGAGAGTTTGGAGAGGGACATTTGCTAGGTAAATATGTGCTACACAGCATTACTAACTTGTCACAAATGCATATCTGAAACATATAGTTGACATATCTCCTTTTTTCACATGTAGGCGACAGCACATACGCCTTGCGCAATTACCTCATGACACCGTATCTCAATCCTGCAACAGCCGCCCAAAGAAGATACAATGCTGCGCACATCTCAACACGGAATGTCATCGAGAGAACATTTGGCCTACTAAAGAGCAGATACAGGCGCCTACACAAGACAGGAGGAGCTATGAAGTACAACCCGGAGCAATGCTGCAAAATTGTGGAAGCATGTGCCATGCTGCACAACATAGCGATGAAGGGAGGCCTTGAAATTGACCTTTCTGACAGTGACTCTGAGGATGAAAACCAGCCACTCCCTCACCAACGTGCCCAACAAGGATCTCATGCAGCAGAAGGACGCAGACGCAGAATTGAGATCACACAAAATTACTTTTAAGGTGAGTAATGATGACACAAAGACAGTATGGTTTGCAAAGTAATTTTTATGATAACATTATGTGACCTGGAAACAGAGGCGCACTATAAAAGTGACTTTGGGCACAGTTTTGTTGCCAACAACATTTTCTATCACTAAAAAAATAAAAAAACTTGTCAGTCAGTCATGAGGTCACATTGTGAGAAAGGTTCATTCACCATCTCAACATGATTTGTGCATGTAAGCTCAGCGTTTCTTGCCCCGAACTCCGAGACGCCTCTCGGCAGCAGCATCTTCTTGCCCTAGGCTGTGAGTGGTAGTGATGGCAACGCGTTTTGACCGTCTAGCCTCATTCACTATTGGCATTGGTGCATTCATCATGCCTGAGGCACCCTCAGTGACTTCATTTGGTGCTGGGATGTTTACATCACTTGTGGGTGCAGTCACCATCTCAACAGCGTTAGTTACTTGCTGTGAACCTGTAGCAACTTCAATGTTTTCATTGGCGATTGTGGGCTGCATCATTGACATTCTGCGTGGCAACATTGCTGTTGCTGTGGCCAGTGTGTTGTTGGACTCCACTTGCATTTGTAGTTGCCCCATGAGTTGTTGATGCTGTGCATTGTGTGCTTTTTGTCCCTCCAACATGACTCTTGTCATTTCCTGCAGACTAGTGGCAAGCAGAGCTAGGTTTCCAGACATTGTGGCTATTTCGCCCTTGATTAGTCTTGTGTTTTTTGCCTGCAGGCGATGTGACCGGAGCATCTGTGCCTCCAAGCCACCCCAAACATCATTCGAGTGTTCCACCTGCTGTGGCCTTCGTGCTCTGCGTTGTCTCCGCGTCAACCTTGCATTGGCTCTACGGTGGAAGGATGAACAACTTGTTGCAGAAGTACTTGGGTTGCTGGCATGAGGTGGTGCTTCAGCCTCATCATCCGTCTGATAGGGAACCAAAGGTGGGACGGGTGTCCTACGTGATTGTGGCACTCGTGATTGGATGCTATTTGAAGGTGTTGTGTTTTCTGCTTCTGAGGCGCTGCTCAGCTGGATGTCCTGGTTATCTTTGTCCCCGGCCTCACCATGTTCTGCATCTGTGAGTTTAAACAGTGCACAACTGAATTAATGTATGCTTATTAGGTTATGTGACTGTTGTGACATGAATAAACATTTATACTTTGGCACACTTACTACACTTTTGGAATTGGTGTTAATTATATGTGTGTCTGTGACTGTAACTGCTTGACCAAACTACATCTCCCATGATGCACTTGCTATACCATTGACAGTGATGTTGAGGTTTCACTGCTTGCGTGCGCGCTATGCAGAGCTAACATTCACACTGCTGTGATAGGGGCAAGGTACACATGCATTCCTCTTACCTTGGGACGTGTGTGCAGCTCCGGAGGTATCCAGATTCGTCACACCAACGACTGCTTCTTTCTGTATTGTGCTCTCAATTAAATCATCCATGGGAGTGTTGCTGGTGTGTGGTGGTGTCCCTCCTCCAGTTCCTAGTGCAGCCTTCATGCGGTCTGCGATGGTCGCCTTGGCCCTACTGCGCAAATCATACCACCTTTTTTTCAGTTCGTCGGTGGCACGATGAGTGACCCCGATTGCGTTGACTCTGCTTTGGATCATGAGCCATATTCGCCTTTTCTCCTGCTCAGGCACCTTGAGAGAAGCCTTCCCAAACAGCTTCTCATTGTTATGTACAACTCCCTCAATCAGGGCTTCAATTTCAGTTTCAGAAAACTTCAGTTTTCTTTTTCTGCCACTTTGTGAGTCCTCAACTGTTTCTGCAGGCTCCATTTTGTTTTAATAATCTGACACACTCCTCTCCTGCTCCCAGTACCAGCTCCTTCCTCTCTCTGTGATCCAGGATTGAAAATGAGGCTCTCAGAGCACACTTCCTGTATCAGAATGAGGCTTGGAGGGCACATTTCCTGGTTCTGACATCATCAATATGCATCAACGCGCGATTTCGCTATTTGCGAATTCGCAAATAGCGATTTCGCAATTTGCGATATCGCAATTTTTTTAGCGATTTTTTGCGATTCCTTATAATATCGCTATTTTTTTGTTGCATTCCGTTTTGCGATTCCTTAATTGCGATTCCTTAATAATCGCTAATAAGGAATCGCAAAACGTTTTGTTGATGCATGTCGGTGTTGGTCTGCAGTTGGATCTCCAAGCAATATAGTTTCACATTTCCCAACTAGCGTTTCTATGCGGTCCATTACATCAGTTTTAGTAGACTTCTTACTGTTTTTCTTAGCTTTCTTTACTTTCCTTGGACCTTGCATTGGATTAGTTCCTCCCCCAGCCCCCTCGATGGCTTCCCTCTTACCCATGATAAATCGACCCTTAAAACAATGTTACAATTGTATGGTCTCTACTTAGCATGTAATGAACAGTACCTTTGAATGGAGTCATGGTATGAATCAGTCCTCAATGACGTCCACCCAATGGCTAGTTGTAGGCGAAAAGGGGGTGGCCCTGCCCTGGCTGGTCCTGGCTGTGACAGGCTTGAACGGGCCCACCCTCGGCCCGGGCTTCGCCCGGCGCCCGCCCACGCGCTTCCCGCGCCGTGGAAGAAGATAGAGAATTAAATGGCCCCCGGTGTTGAAAGGGGAGAGGCTGCCGGTGCGCGGAGTGCTGGGGCTCCGAGTCCTGCGTCCCCATGGATTCTGCCGCTGGTGAGTTCTCCCTGCTTAGGCTGGACGCGACAAGCAGCTACCAAACCCCCGGTGTTGAAAGGGGAGGGGCCGCCGGTGCTCTCTCAGCCACGCTGTCGCTGCTATGTTGACGCTCACTGCTACCGCTGGGGGCGCTCCGCTCCCTGCTTCGACCCCTGCCTCAACCCCTGTGTCTCCAACTGCCGATGACAATCACTGATCTCGCAGGTCCTGACCTCTGCTTGCTCTGCTCCTGCGCCTCGCCGCTCCCACAGCTGCCTCGACTGCCTCGAGTTCTTAGTCCGCCATGCCTGCTCTAGCGAGCACCAGCGCGTTGAGCCGAGCCGCAAGGACCGCAGGAGCCACAAAGAACCGCGGGAAGTCTGACACAGTCCAAGAGGCCCCCTGCAGAATAAGGCAAAGCGAGGCAGAGGATAGCAGTGCGGTTGCGGTACAGCGTTCTCCCGGCCGCTCACTCGCTCGCTCATCTTTTAAGTAACCTTTAGTATAGTATTGTGGATTTTTGCCGTTTGTGGTCTTGTGTTTAAGTCTATATAAAGAATACTTATTTTTATTAAACCTGTGTTGTGTCCATCTGTAGTGTTATCACTGTATTACTGTGTATATTCACAAATGCTTAACACACTGCCTCTAAGATAAGCCTGTCTGCTCGTGCCAAGCTACCAAGGGAGTGAGCAGGGGTTATTAAGGAGAGTAATCCCCCTGTCCTGACTTAGAAGTAAGGGTCCCTATTTTGGACAAAGGTGATAACCATTGCCAACTAGAGACCCCCAGATCTAACATTGGTGGTCAGCGGTGAGAATTTGGACTTTGCATTTGTGTTTCATATACAGTAATTGGTGTACACTACTAGTGAGTGCAGACCAAACGCGACCACAAACTTTTTTTTAATAGAATCCTTTTTCCTTGGAACTGTTATTTTTTCTAAAGACTCACAATTCTTACTACCATGAGTAAAGCAGCCTCTGTTGCATCTATGGATCTTGATTTTGAGGAAGAGAGGTTAGAAACCTACACTGTGAAACAGCTCAAGTATCTCTGCAGGAAATTGAAAGTTGCTACACCAGGCATTTCTAAAAAGGAAGATTACCAAATGGTGCTGAGGGCCTGGGTAGAAGCCAGAAATGTCCCTGAACTTGTTGGGGAGCCTGTTGGTGATGCAGATTGGCAAATTGATGGGCTAGAATTTCCAGCCAGGGGAAGGGTGCCGTCCCCACCTGGCAGCAGCATCTCTTCCAAAGACCTGTCCCCCAGACAACTGGAAGACAGGGAGAGAAATAGAGCACTGAACTGGAATTGGCTAAGCTTAAGGTGGAGGGTGAGAGGGAAACAGAGAATAACAGGTTGTCTTTGGAAAGAGAGGGAATGAGAATGGAGCATGAGAGAATGTTGAGGGAGTTAGAAATCAAGGCAAGGGCTTAGAAATCAATCCCTCTGGTGGCTTCGCACCATCTGTGCCTTCAGAAGGCAGGGTACATATTCCCAAGGATGTCATCAAAGATTTTAACAAAGGTGAAGATATTGGTCAGTGGTTTGCAGTCTATGAGACAGCAATGTTGGCCCACCGGGTCCCTGAAAAGGATTGAGAACCCGGGTTGTGGGGCCGCTTTGTCACTGAAGGTAGGGACACTTTGATAGACCTGCTCAAGTAGCATAGGATGTCTTATAACCACATGAAAGAATCACTGATGACAAGGTATGGGTTAACTCCAGAGCTCTATAGACAGAGGTTCAGGAATTGTAAGAAACTGGAGGGAACCACTTAAGTAGAATATGTGTCTTTCTTTTGCAGATCCATGGATGGTTGGATGAGAGGTAGCAATGTTGATTATTTTTCAGCTCTCTATGATTTGATTGCCAGGGAGCACTTATCTGCTAATTGTTTTCCAGAGCTACGCCAGCACCTTGTTGATAGCAAGTTGACTAACCCTAGAAAACTTGCTGAGGAGGCGGACCGCCGGGTCAGTAACAGGGTCCACAAGGGTCTTGTGGGAGACTCCACCAAAGGTGGGCAGGGTCCCCAGCAGAAGAGTGGGGGGGACAAGGGTAAACAGAGGGAGTTCCAAAAAGGTCCCCAAAGTAATTCCCAAGGGAATCAGGGTAAGGGTTCCCAGCCTCCCCCTGAAAAGAAGTCAGGACCCCAATAGGTAAACCTGTTCATAGGGGGCCTGTTACCTGCTTTCAGTGTAAGTAGATGGGACACATTGGTATGATCACCAGTGTCCTCAGGAAGGACAGTGTGTGCCACCCCGTGCACCACCCCATCAGATGGCAAGTGTAGCCCTTGGTGGTGAGAAGATGGGTACCCAAGGTGGGTGGGGTCCCTCAGAAATGTCCCTTGTCTCATTAGGAGATTTTGAGAAGGTCCCTAAAACTCAGCTGCCTGATAACACTAAGAAATACAGGAAGAGGGTGACTGTCAATGGCCATAGTGTGGAGGCTCTCAGAGACACAGGAGCAAGTTTGACAGCTGTCAAGTGTCACTTGGTCTCTGAGGAGCAGGTAGTCCCCCATGCATTCTTCCCAGTTATTGCCACTGACAACACAGAGAGCCTTAGCAAGGTGGCTCAAGTTACCTTTGAGTGGGGGGGGGGGCTCTGGTACTCTGCAAGTAGCTTTGAGGCCATCCATGCCTGTTGATTGTCTGTTAGGCAATGATTTAGAAAGCTCCCCTTGGGCTAAGGTGGAGAGGAAGGCACATTTAGAGATGTTGGGTCTGCCTGAATGGGCATGTGTGACGGTCTATGGCAGCTAAGGGTGTTCAAGAGACCCTGGAGCCTGAAAGTATGGCCCAGGGTTCTGCCTTAAAGAGAAGAGGTCAGGGGCGTGGGAAACCAGACCTTATTGTTCCCACGGTCCAGGAGGAGGCAGACCCTGAGGGGGATGCCCTGGAACCCACTGTTGAGCAAGTTTCTGAACTGGGGAACCTACCTGAGCTGACCCATTGGCAGCAAGAAGGGGGTCCCTCCAGGGAGGAATTTTGTGAAGAGCAAAAGAAGTGCCCTCTCTTATGGGTTTGAGGCAACAGGCCACAAACCAGGCAGCAGGTGATCAGTCTGGATCACATTGGATCTATTGGGAGAATGGTCCTCTGTATAGCGAGCCTAAGGTTGCTGAGCCTGGGTCAGCCAGTGTGTTGGTGGTACCCAAGCGCTTCAGAGCCTTCCTACTGGGTTTGGCTCATGATGTTCCATTAGCTGGTCATCTGGGGCAGAACAAGACATTTGAAAGGCTTGTCTCCCACTTTTATTGGCCCCAGATGAGAAAGAGTTCAGATACTCATTGTAGGACTTGTCAAACTTGCCAGGCAAATGGGAAAAGTGGAAGGAGGCACAAGGCCCCTCTCCAAACTTTTCCCGAAGTCAGTACCCCCTTTGAACGGGTGGGCATTGAAATTGTGGGGCCCCTGAACCCCAAGACAGCCATGGGCAACAGGTTTATCCTGGTCTTGGTGGACCATGCTACCCGGTACCCGGAAGCCATTCCACTCAGGACAGTGACGACCCCCCGTGCTGAGACGTTCACTGATGGGGATCTTCTCCCGTGTGGGGTTCCCCAGAGAGGTTGTATCTCACTGAGGTACAAACTTCATTTCCAATTATATGAAGTCTCTGTGGAAGGAGTGTGGTGTTACCTACAAGTTCACCACTCCTTACCACCCACAAGGTAATGGGCTGGTTGAAAGATTTAACTGGACCCTTAAGGGCATGATCATGGGTCTTGAAGAACCAATGATGCATAAGTGGACGTCCTCTTGCCATGCCTTCTGTTTCCCTACCAGGAGGTGCCACAAAAGTCTCTAGGGTTCAGCCCCTTTGAGCTTTTGTATGGTCACCCGGTTAGAGAACCTTTGAGTTTGGTAAAGGAAGGCTAGGAGCAATCTCCCAGAAATCCTCCCCAGGATGTACATAGCTACATGCTGGCCTTCAGAAACCAAACCAGGCATTTCAGGGATCTCGCGCAGGCGAATCTGGAAGCCAGCAGGAAGAGATGAAGTGGTGGTACGATCGGAATGCCTCTCTGATTGAGCTTCATCCTGGACAGAAAGTTTGGGTGATGGCCCCAGTGGAGCCTTGTGCACTCCAAGACAGGTGGACTGGTCCATATGAGGTGGTGGAGCACAAGAGTGATGTCACCTTTCTGGTGAACTTGTTGTCTCCAAGGAACCCTTTGATGGTCCTTCATGTTAACCGCCTGAAGCCTAACTTAGAAAGGTCCGAAGTGGGTATGCTCCTAGCGACAGAAGATGGAATGGAGGAGGAGACAGAGCCTCTTCCTGACCTCCTGTCTGCAGCAGAGAAAGATGGGTCAGTGGATTGTGTCAGCCTCTCTGCCACACTGACCCCTGATCAGCTGCAAGATTGTCGCCAACTTTTGGGGCAATTCTCTGCTCTATTTTCCTTGGTTCCTGGTGTCACAGATTGGTGCGTCCATGATGTGGACACTGGTGACAGTCCTCCTGTGAAGCACAAGGCTTACAGAGTGACTGACAAGATTAGGGCTTACATTAAGGAGGAAATCTCCAAGATGTTTGCTTTAGGGGTCATTGAATCTTCCAACAGTCCTTGGGCCAGCCCAGTGGTCTTGGTCCCAAAGGCTGCCTCGCCAGGTGCCACACCTGAACTCCGGTTCTGTGTGGACTACAGAGGGCTCAATTCAGTCACCAGGACTGACGCACACCCCATCCCCAGAGCTCATGAGCCCATTGATCGGCTAGGAGCTGCACGGTACCTCAGCACGTTTGATTTACCATCTGGGTACTGGCAGATCACCTTGACCGATGGGGCTAAGGACAGGTCAGCATTCTCCACACCAGATGGGCACTGCCAATTTCGGGTTATGCCCTTTGGGATGAAGAATGCCCCTGCCACCTTTCAGAGGTTGGTCAAACAGGTTTTGGCTGGACTGGATGATTTCAGTTCTGCCTACCTGGATGACATTGCAGTGTTTAGCGCCAGTTGGGAGGAACACCTGCAGCACCTCTGGGAAGTGTTGATGGCACTGCACAAGGCAGGCCTCATGATCAAGGCAAGTAAGTGTCAGATCGGGCAGGGCTCCGTTGTGTACTTGGCTCACCAGGTAGGAAGCGGCCAGGTGGCGCCCCTACAACCCAAGCATGGGAACCCCTAAAGACTCAGACATAGTTGAGTGCCTATTTAGAACTCACTGGGTACTACAGGAGGTTTGTCAGAGGGTATGGTAAAATTGTTGCTCCTTTGACTGAGCTGACTTCCTGGAAGCAGCCTAAGAAAGTGAACTGCACTGACACCTGTCAGAGAGCTTTTGATGCCCTGAAGACTGCCATGTGCACAGCACCTGTGCTTCAGGCACCCAACTTCTCAAAATAATTCATTGTACAGACAGACGCTTCAGAGCATGGTGTGGGGGCTGTTCTATCACAGATTACTGAAGAGGGTTTTGACCAACCTGTAGCCTTCATCAGTAGGAGGTTACTTCCACGGGAACAGAGGTGGAGTGCAATTGAGCGTGAGGCATTTGCTGTGGTTTGGGCGCTGAAGAAGTTGAGACCATACTTGTTTGGGACTCACTTCCGGGTTCAGACCGACCACAGGCCCCTTAGATGGCTGATGCAGATGAGGGGTGAGAACCCAAAGTTGTTGAGGTGGTCCATCTCCCTAGAGGGTATGGACTTTACGGTGGAACACTGCCCTGGTACAGAACACGCCAACGCTGATGGTCTGTCCAGATTTTTCCACCTTAGTGAAGAGAACTCCCAAGGGGAAGGGTAGTTCTCCCCACATTTCAACTGGAGGGGACACGTGTTAGACCTGACATCATTGCCGTGAGTCTCCATTCCATTTTTGACGGATTGCCTCCACTGTTTTGACATATTTTTGCTGGTTGTATGTTTCGGGCCCCATGCCACTGCAAATCAGTGCCACAGTGCAAGTGCTCCCTATATTAAATTGATATACTGATTGGATTACATGATTGGCTTATTTGATCCACTGTCAGCCCCTAGTACAGTGCACCATGTGTGCCCAGGGCTTGTAGAGCAAATGCGGCTGGTGGGCTTGCAGCACTGGTTGTGCCACCCACATAAGCAGCTTGTAAAGTGTGTCTCAGGCCTGACATTGCAAGGCCTGTGTGTAGTCTGTGACTACCATATCGACTTGGCCAAGTGTACCCACTTGCCAGTCCCTAAACCTTCCCTTTGTTTCATATTAGACACCCCTATAGTAGGCCAACGGGCTGGGTGCATTGTCAGTATAAGGTAGGACATGCTCTGATGTGTGTAGCATGTTCTAATAGTGAATTACAGTCATTTTCGTTTTTCACTATTGAAGGCTACCTGTTCTCATAGGCCAGAATGGGCAGGAAGATTGTTACATTCCTACAATCCTAGCTGACTCAGGGAACATGGTAGAAATTCGAGTTTAATATGCCTGAACTCAGAATAATAAAATACATCTTTTAGTAACATTTATTTTAATATTCTGTGTTTGCAAATACCACTTTTAGAAGGCAGGTATTTGCTTGCCTAACCATTTGAGCCAGCCTCTGCTGACTTGTGTATTCCTTGTCTGGGTTTGTGTGTGACAGGGCAGGGGAAATTCCAGGAGACCATCTTGGACAGCCCAGTGGTGAATAGGGAGATTTACATCCAGATGGGAGGGGGAGAGTGCGCCTGGGACCGGAATAGGGCTGGGCCTTCCCTCCACAATGCTGGCTCCACCTCCTGTGGCTTGTCTGATGTCTCTGACCTGCACAGTGAAAGGAGAAGGGGAATCCTGTCAACAGAGTGCTCCAGAGCTATATCTTCCCTCCCCTGTGTTGGCTCCACCTCCTGTGGAGCGTTTGATGTTTCTGCCCTGCACAGTGAAGGAGTCATGTAAACACAGTGCTCAGGAACTGGTTTGAACTAGGCAGAGGTCTCTCTGCTTTCAGAATACAATGGATTTTGGGGTATAAATATTGGGACCCAGTCCCACAGACTTTAGATCACTTCTGGAACAAGAAACCTTTCTGCCAAGGAGAAGAACCAAGGAAGCTGCAGGAGTTTGGACTGCCCCTCTGCCAGTGTGCTGTTTGCTGGGTTGGCCTGCAGTGGTTGCTTCATTGCCAAGGGAAAGGAGAAGGAACTTTGTAAGGACTTTCATCTACAGAATATTCTCCAAGGGCTTGAACTGTGATTGCCTCCTGCTGAAGTCTCAGGGCCAAAAGACTTCGCCTCTAGCTCCCTCCTGAATTTCCTTGCTGGGAATTCTGACTCCAGTCACTTGCGTGCCGCTGGGAGCTGGAAGCGCGACGCATCAAGAAGAAGCGTGTCGCCGCCGCTATCGTTGCATCTCCCTGGAAGCGTGTATTCATCGAAGCTGTCTGCTGTCGCATTGCCGTAGAAGCCCGACGCATCGAGAGAGCCGTCATCGCATCACCTGAGAAGCGCGTCGCAGGGCATACTGCTGCTCCAAAGTACAGAGTCATCGCAAGGCTGCCCGGACGTCATCGCATCGCCATCGCATCGCCGCATCAAGGGCGCCATCTTCTCGCATCGCAACTGGATCATCGCATCATCATCACATCGCATCAAGGTGCCATCTTGCGCACTGCAACAGGTCGAGAATCTACGCATCACCTCCGCACCGGTAAGGCTCACGACTAGTCCCCTACTCTGCGCAAGCATTGAGGAAGGACGCAAACGTTCCCCCGGGTCACGGAACCGACGAATCTCAGCCTTCTGCGAGCCTTTTGTTTACTTTGCGTGCCGCATCCAAGAACTTTGTTGAGAACTTTGTCGCATTTACCAACAACTTGAACTAAGAGACTTTTATCATGTTTTAAGTAACCTTTAGTATAGTATTGTGGAGTTTTGTCATTTGTGGTCTTGTGTTTAGGTCTATATAAAGAATACTTATTTTCATAAAACCTGTGTTGTGTCCATCTGTAGTGTTATCACAGTGTATATTCACAAATGCTTAACACACTGCATCTAAGATAAGCCTGTCTGCTCATGCCAAGCTACCAAGGGGTTGAGCAGGGGTTATTAAGGAGAGTAATCCCCTTGTCCCGACTTAGAAGTAAGGTTCCCTATTTTGGACAAAGGTGATAACCATTGCCAACTAGAGACCCCCAGATCTAACAGTTCTTGTCTGAGAACAACACATATTTAACGATTAAAAATACATTTTGATAATAAAATTGTCATTCTAATACAAATTTAAAAATTATTTAAAAAATGTATACATATTAATACACACACATTTATTAGGTGTCGCCTTGCAGAGGGAAATCAAGTTCTGAACACAATACATTTTGCAATTTGTTCTGATTGGTTTTACAAATCTCTTTCTAGCTTCTACAACAGTCACGTTTGTGCAAACAAATAATACGTGTTCTAAGTCTTGCACCCCGCCTTTACATAGATCACAGAGATTATTCTTTTGGAACCACTTGAAAGTAAATGATTTCAGAGGCAGTATCCCGAGACGGAGTGATATAATACTTCACCTGACTCCGTGATTTAAATTAAAAAAGATATACTGTTGTATTTTCTTTAGTACAATAGTTTCCGCATATTGTTTATACATTGATAATTCAGCGCATGGGCAGTGCAGCTGAGAGGCAAGATGACGGTCTGACACAGGACCGCGTAGCAGCAGCTCGCCTGAGCTCCGATGTCCGATCAAACAAATTGATCACCCCCTCGAGCAAACGGACTAACAGCCTTTTACGCTCCAATATGTGACTACAAGTTATTCGAGCTCTAACGCACAGCTATGTGAAGGTTGCCAAAGTTACTTTTTGGAGAAAAAAAAAACGGAGCACCTTTCTTCTCCAGCGATGTTCAGCGACGTTAAAGGCTTACCGCTTTGTGCATCGTGTGCCGTAATCACGCAGCAGCAGATAAATCTTGTCCTCCTGAACCGCGCGATCTTGAAAACTTTGAGTGTCGTCCTGCTCGGGAGCTCTCAGTGTGCTCCCTGCTCATTGGGTCCTAATCAAACGCTTCAGCCGCAGGTACTTAGCTCTATTCTCGAGCTGAATGCAATAACTCAACCGGATCCGGAGGTTTGCAGCAAAGTACTACGAATATTGTGCCGCATCAGCTCCGCTCTTGACTGCCTAGCTGAGTCCAGCGATATGCCCCCGAAAACGGCATCAGCAGTATCATCCGCTGCAGCTCCAGCAAGACTCGCGAAAGCAGCACGAACACTTCGGGAAGAGACGGACCGGATTCAGAGGGATGGAGCCGGTTCCGAGAGCATCTCCACTCCTGCAGGGAAGCGCAGAGGAAAAACAAAGAAAACCCCGACAGCCGAGAGTTCCCCAAGGCAGGAGGCACTCGCCGTGAGAAGGAAAATGATTCGCCAATCACAGCTCTCTTCTGGTGGTTCAGTAATGGATCTCTTAATGCGAAAACATGGTATTAAAGACGGAAATCAGCCTGGACTGAGCTCATTGAACCTGACTGAGCCTGTGATCGACACCCACCCTTCGCAGACTCCACCGACCGTTGAGCTCTCTGCCCCACCACTTTTGACTCTGCCAACTGTAAGTACTTTGAGTAGTGGGGTGGTGATAGAGCCTAGCGACTCCAGTGAGGCCAGTAAAAGTATAGGGGTAGCTCCTAATGGTGTTCTAAATGGCAAACTGAATGAGCTCGATACAGCGGGGCGTTGTATGTCCTTTTCAGGTGAAAGTGCAAACGTACTTGGAGTCGAAGTGCAAGATGAATTAGGGGGTCAAGCTGGGGGTCAAACTGGCGATCTGAGCACCCCTATATTGGAACAAACATTGATCCGGACGCCGACCAATCCCACGCCGATTGCAGAACTCTGCACTACTAGTCCATCAAATATTGCTGTAAAACCCACCCTGCCCCCCGCTATCTCAGAACCCGAATTACCATCAAACATTATGCCGGAAATGCGCCCTATGGCAGAAGGGGATATAGAACCTTCTGAATTCTATTCTTTTTCTGACGAAGCAGGGGTAGAGTTAGAAACAGAGGGCTCTGTAGAATCCGAGATTGAGTCGGACTTGGAGTCTTCACCGAGTCTGAGGAGGGGCCTGGGTCGGAGTATATATGCAGCTCCTCCGAAGGTAACAACAAAGACAATTTAAAGACCAACACAGTACGGACCAAGCCAATCTTTAGCTCTAGACCGTTGCAAAGCTGCACCGAGGAGGATCATCCCCCTCGAAGCTGTCCCTCTCCCCCACACAAGAGTCTGAGCACCCTAATTCTAGTGATCTTTCATCAACAGCAATGGAGACTATTCTGCAAGCTATCGTAGCTCATAGGGAGGAGAATACCCTTGATAGTAAAAAATCTAGAGCTGCGCTCCGAAAAAGTCCAAGGGGTAGTTAGAAAGCTCACAAAGTGTTGTACTGCATTTGGGGAGAGAGTAACTGAGATTGAGTCAAGAGTGCTCTTCAACGAGAATGAGGTAATGGTTAATACAGAAAAAATTAAGTTGCAAGAAGCCGAATTAGTGGACATGAAATGGAAACTCGAAGACTTTGAGAATCGGCAACGCCGCAGTAACCTACGCATTTTAGGAATCCCTGAAAATATTGAGGGCGAGAATATCCGTACTTTTGTAGTGAAAATATTCAGAGAATCAATGCCCGAATTAAATGATTGGAACTGGGATGTGGAAATACAGCGAGCACATCGGATTCCTTTTAACCCACCTGCTAAACCTGGTGTATATCCACGAGCCATTTTGGTTTATTTTGGAAATTTTTTGTTGAGGCAGATAGTTGCTGAGAAAGCCAGGCCTGATCGTAAGCTGAAGTTTAATGATTGTTCTTTTTTTACAAGGCCAGACTTCTGTCATGCAACGGTTGAGCGGAGATGGCGTTTACGCTCATTGATCAAACCCTTTCAGGACAAAGGAGCCCGGGCCTTTCTGAATAATCTAGCTAAACTAAAGGTTGTGAGTGGAGGACAGACCAAAGTTTTTACCTCAGAGATTAAAGCCAAAGCTTACCTAGGTGAGATTTAAATCGAGATGCACTAACTAGATTTCTGGCTATAACTCTGTGGCTGTTTTTTCTTTTTCTTCTCTTAGTATTTTTTCACTCTTGCTCTTGTGGTTGGTGATCCTATGGTGATTGTATATATATTATAAATTTAAGTAGGTAGCTCAGGTGTAGCTCTGCTTTTCATCACCCAGACTCTGGTAGAGTCTGAATGCCTTTGGTTGGGGGGAGGGTTGTTCAGGGGTGGCAGGGAAGGGTGGGGGTTGGAGGGGGGGAGCAGCTAAATTAAAAAAAGAACCAGGCCGGTTAAAAGGAAACACAGCATGTATGAAGTATATTAAAATAAGTATCAAACAAAATAAGTTACTGTTGCATATTAAGCATATTCAATAATTTTTTGGTAATATATGTTGGCCAATCTACAGCTATGAGAATGGGTAAGCTAACCATACAAACATTGAATGTAGGGGGGTTACTGACTGCTAACAAACGACAGCTCCTGGCTGAATTAATTTGTTTAAATCCAGTTGATATCCTGTGTCTCCAGGAGACGCATATACCCTGGGAGAAAAGATCTCTCTATAAACTGAGGGGATATAACTTATTAGCAAGTTCAACTCAAACTTCAAATATAAGGGGTGTGGCGATTATGGCAAAAACCTATCTCGGGCGGCTATCCGCCAACTGTCAGATCCTCATGGTAGGTGGGCGGTGGTTAAATTGGCCTTGGGAATTACAATCTGTACCATATATGGTTCTAATCAAGATGAACCAGCTATTTTTGAATTTTTAGAAGCAGAGCTTCCAACCTGGCAAGGACCAATCATTGTCTGTGGGGATTTTAACATCTCCCTTAAGGTACAACCAGCCATAACTCCCCTTCAGCAGAAATATGTAGGTCGCAAACCTAAGGTGTTTAAAGCACTCACCAGATTGACTAATAGCCTGGGTCTAGTCGATTTTTGGAACCATATAAATAAAGATGATCCAGGGTATACATACTTCTCGAATCCTCATCAGAAACATGTCAGGATTGACTATTTCTTTGTTGCACACGATCTTCTTGCACAATCTTCAATTAGCAAACATCCTAAGATTATCTCGGACCACAATCTGCTTATTTTGATAACAAAAACACCTGACTCCGCTAGTCAACACATGCCTTGGACATTTGATGGTAAATTGTTGGTGAATAGTCAATACATTACTCATATTTAACACTTGAGGACTCAATTTTCTGCGGTCAAACGTTTTAGTGCATCAAGGAATATAGTCTGGGATAGTTTTAAGGCATCTAACAGAGGCAAAACTATTAGCTTTCAAAATCAAGCTAGGAAACAGCAAGTCAATGAATATAATCTAAAGATGCAAGCCCTAGTGAAAGCAGAAGAAAAACATATTACACAAATTTCACGGGGTTGTGATGCGAAGCATGAGATGTATCAGGTGATAGCACTAAAATCTGATCTTAATCACAGTCTTAGTCAGAGGGCGGCCCAAACTTACAGAACACATAGAAAGGACGTATATGAGAGTGGAGAAAAGGTTGGTAGACAGTTAGCACTACGTACGCGCCAGAAGAGTGTCACTAAAATTATCACCTCTATTCACAATAACGGTCATATGTATACCCAAACTGAGGATATCGCTCTGCGATTTCAACAATACTATCAGAAATTATATACTGAGGACGTAGCATATACTGAAAGAGATTCTTCTATCTATTTAGATAATCTACTTAACTCCCCAGAGGAGGAAAGGCGTCTTGATGATCTCTCTCGCAACGATCTAGAAAAAGAAATTACAATAGAGGAGGTGCTGGCTGCTTTGTCGGCACTCTCTCCCGGTAAGGCTGCAGGCCCTGATAAAATTCCAATCGATCTATATAAAATATTGACCCACCAGTTTGGGCCGCTTCTCCATGACCAATTCTTAGGCATCCAATATAATGGGATCCCCTCTGAATCCTGGAATGAAGCCAATATAGTTGTATTCCCAAAGAAAGGTAAACCTCCGGAACTTGTTACTTCCTATCGTCCAATATCACTAATTAATTCGGACTCCAAATTATACGCTAAAGTGATGGCCGCCAGACTGAGCAGGGTCATTGAACATCTGGTCTCCCCGTGGCAGCACGGTTTCGTCCCAGGGAAGGGGACTACTGACCTTGTAACAGGGTTATTACTCTATTCGATGCCATGTCTGTTACGGGGGGTCAGATGTCAATGATCCTATTGGACGCAGAAAAAGCCTTAGACCGCGTCTCTTGGTCATTTTTATGGGCGGTCATGTCGCGTCTCAATTTCGGCCCTAAATTCTTAAAATCAAATAAATCTATGTATTTATCTCCTAAAGCAAAGATTCAGGTATTAGGGCACAACTCCGGCCAGATAAATATCTATAGGGGCACTAGGCAGGGCTGCCCTTGCTCCCCCCTTTTATTTGCACTATATATTAACCCCTTAATTCTAAAAGTTTTAGAGAGTCACTTAATTAAACCAGTGGTCTGCGGTCAATACTACACGAAAGTGCTAGCATATGCAGACGACATAGCTGTTGTCACTCCTGATCCTTCTGAGGCTATCATCACAATTGAGAATGTGACCTCTGAGTATGGTATTTACTCGGGGTATTCTCTTAATAAAGGGAAAACAGTAATAGTATGCACTGACAATGTAGATTGTATCGATCCTAGGGTAGCTAATAAAGCTACATATGTGGGAGTTGTGATCAGTTCAGATATCAAAAGCATTATAAAAATAAATTATGATCCTCTCCTGGACAGAATTAAATCTGACCAAGACCGTGTGAATAGTCTCCATCTCTCAATCATTGGCAGAGCCAACCTTTTAAAAATGAACGTGCTCTCTAGGTTTCTAGATGAAGAGCTTCTACCGGCACAGCTTGTGACATCTTGGTCAGTTTCCCCAGGACTTTCCCTTCTTTCAGGTCAAGTTGTTTCCTTTGATTTATTGTTATATATTCTATTGCATATTATAGTACTGAGGGAATCTTTGAGCTATAGACTTGTAGAGAATAGAAGTGCATTTGCCCAGTGGAGGAGTAAAGTCGTTGGAGAGCCCCTAGATGGACATCAGCTTTAGGGCCCATGTTTTGCAAGTGGGGCAGATTTTGCAAAGATTGTGAAAAGATTCTCCCAAGATATGTATAACCCTTTTCAATTTCCAGTGGTTTTCCTCCTAAAGACCAGTTGTATTTGATGTAACTCTTCCTTCCTGTAAACGGGACGATTTTTGTTTTAGTGATGTTCGGTATTAAATAGTTTTCATCTGTATATTTAATGAGTGCCTGCATATTCCTTTGAAGACCAAATGAAGTCAGATCTAAGGTTACTACATCGTCTGCGTACATCATAGAGTGGATTTTGTAAGCTGCAATTTTAGGTGGGAAATTATTAACCTCATTGAGTCTTTCCGCCAAGTCACTAAGGAATGAAGAGACAGAATGGGAGCTAGGAGGCACCCTTGCCGCAGGCCATTAGGTGTAGGTATTGGGCGGGTGAGACCCTTCTCCCTCCCCATTTGGACTTGACACCATGTCCCAGAGTACAGTGATAATATTAAATAGAGGAGAATATCTGGGATTCCCACTTTTTGGATATTTTTTTTTAAAGCTTATATCTGTCTAACCTGTAAAATGCAGCCGTAAAGTAGACGAAGACTGCGTACACTACCTGTGACTTGTTGAGGTCATATTTTTTCCATTATTGTTTGCAGTACTGTGATATTGTCTATAACAGAGTGTTTTGATCTAAACCTGGCTTGATTAACCGGAATGGAACCAGTTGAAAATGCCCCTTCTTTGGGATGGTCTAAAACAGCTGCCGCAAATATCTTCCCAGTTGCTTCCGGGAGAGCTTTCTGCTGATAATTGCAGGGCAGCAGCCTGGAGCCCTTCTTGTGGATTGGAATTACGATGCACCCCTTCCAGGACTTTGGAATTTCCCCTGTTCCAAATATGTAGAAGAAAAGGCAAGCTAGAATCATGCTCCACTCTTTTGGGTTGTTTTTTAGGACCTTAATAGGAATTTGGTCAGGTCCCATTGCTGCCGACGATCTTGCCTTTTTTATGTAATATTCAATTTAAAAAGGAGATGGAGCCTCTTTATCTGTCATTTTTTCCTTTGCTCTCTTGCTTTGTGTTAGAGTCTTACGTTCTGTCTTTTCATTTGTTTTGTATAAGTTAGTTATATATATTTCCCATTCTGATTGCGGTACTGAATTTGCTTGTAGTGATTCTTTTTTACCCATTTCTAAAGCTATTATGTTCCAGTACGGGCGTTTATCGTTTTGTTTTGCTGCTATCTATTGGTCCACTCATTTTTTGTCCTGTGTCTTTCTTCATTTTTTTCTTAATCTCTTCTGCAACGATTTTTTAAGTTGTTGATTTCGTGTTTTCTAATGTCAGAGAATTGAAAAAATTGTGCCCTTATTAGTTTGTTTCATTTTGTTGACTTTATATCTGGGTTCCGTCTTTAGTTTCATTGCAATTTTATCATTCGTTGATTTGAATTTTCCTGCAACAGTTGTAGCAGTTTATTGACAACAGCCTCAAATTTTGTTATTGGGTTTGTTGAGTGAATAGTTTGTAATGGTTGTGCCTTCTCAATTATGTGCATGATTTTGTTGAATGATCTAGGATTCCATGATAGCCGCACCTGGACCTGGTTTACCAGTACTGTACTTTGTAAGTACATGGTAAGGACCAGAGATGTTGGTTTTAGTCTGAAATCTGTTGTTAAGTGTAATATTGCATGATCACTTGCTGTCTCAAACTTTATGTTTAATTGTAAGGCTGATCCAAATAGATCTATTCTACAAATCATGTAATCAAGAATTGAGGCTTTACGGCTATCTTTTCTTGTATAGGAAGCCATAATGTTGCCTTCTGTATTGCCATTTAATATTACTCTGTTCAAGATTGGAAGTGTCCATAGTAGAAATTTCCCTCTTTTATCAGCTTTGTTTCCTATAGGAAATGGTGGGATAGGTATTGCCAGAGATTCTTCTTTTTCTCCAGACTGCCATTTTTCTAATAGGTTGTTAAATATTTGCTTGTTGAAGTCACCTGTTAGGAAAATAGATTGGAAATCATGATCTTCTACCACCTTTTTGAGACCCTCAAAAGTTTCTATCGCTAATGCATCCATTTTAGCTCCAGGAGGAATATAGACATTGAAAATGAACAGTTTGTTCGAGCTTTGGCTCAGATCAGACCCATATTTGATCTTAATGCACTGAATATTCTTTGCGCTCATTGGGATGATTTATTGATCCCAGTAATATTCTTCAGAGAGGAGAATTGCTGTCCCTACTTTTGTGTACCCATGGGCAACCTGTTCTGCTGGAATGTCGTATGCGAAATAGTCAAGGTGGTCAAAGGTTGTGGTTGCCCAGGTTTCTTGTAAGACCACGAAGAGATGGTCAAACATTTGCTAAAAAGGCCACTTGTTTTCTTGTCCCTGTTTTTTCATGCTAAGATTCTCTGCAATCCATGCCCATGTATTTTCAGTGGCTATATTTTCCTTCTTTTGTGTATTTGTGGTCCAGCTTCTCCTTACACAGTTCGTAATTGAGACTCATATATTTTCTTTGTAAAGATTTGAAGGATTATTCGTGCCATTATGGCTTTTGTATAAGTGCTGATTTGCAGTTGTAACACTTTCTTCTGGTTTTCCATTTACACTTTTTACTGGGGCCAAGTCAAATCCGTATTTGTGTAGAGTCTCGCTTTCTTTTAAAATAATACCCAAAATTCTATGACAGCTGTTGTGGTTTTCGTTCTTTCTGGAAAAGATACTAATTTTATTTTGTTTCTTGCTAGTGACTGTAATGGTTATATCATTAGAACAAGATTTGTTATTCTCTCTTGATTTAAGGGCTTCCCACCCGAGGGGAATAGGTCTGTAATTTCCACACTGCATGTTAGAATCTTCTGTGATTTAGTAGACATCTTCCCTAACAATAGGTCTTGCAATTGTGTGTCCTTTTGTGCTCGCGATTCTCTTTCAGTCGTTATTGCAACAAAACTTGGAGTGATAGAGTTAAGGAGAGTGGAGTTTGCCCTTTGCTTTTTGAATGAAGAAATCTGTTCCCGTTTTTCAGTAATAAGTTTAATTTCTTTACCTTCCTCCTTTTCTGAGATTGTAAGATCGAGTGGTATGGTTATCAGAAACCTTATTTTTCAGACCTTCTGTTTTGCAAACCACCTTGTTGCCGTTTTCTTTGCACGTTTCTGGTTGTTTTTGTTTGATCTCCTCTCTTTTATTGATGTTTCTGGGCAGGGAAGACTGCAGACATATTTATTGAGGTTTCTATTACTTTTGTTTGGACACTGGTATGTTTTTTTCCTTCTTTACTTTTTGATTACTCTGACCTGTTTGAGTTGCGGTTTCTTTTGTTGACATAGGGTCTACTACGGTTGGCAGAAAGGCTTTTGGTATGAGGACGTTTTTCTCTGTTTGTTCTTCTTCTTTTTCTGCATATGATTGTAATTTTAGTTGTTTCCTTCTTTTTTTCTACTAGATATTTTAACATTCCTGTTTGGGTGTCCTTCACCTGATCAGAGTTTTCCAGAAAGTTCCCTAGATGGGAGAGAACTGATTCCAAAATTCTTTGAAGTGTGACTAGGGCTTTAGACACTGATGTATATTCATTAGAGGGATCCGTAGATTTAAAAAATAATATAATAAAAAGTCTGGTGAGTGAGAAAGAGAGTCTTCTGGGTCAAATGGTTTTTGTGGGGTACTATTCTGGATTTATGGATGCTACTTTTGCGGGTCTATGCTGAAAAGCATGTCTTTAATGCTTATATCTGGGCAAGTGATATCAAATTCAATAATTTTCCGATTTTGATGTGCTTCGGATTTTGCTGATTCTATATTTGTAGATTTATTATTTGACTCTTCCACGCTTTTAGAGTTATTGTTTGAGGTTTCTTCACATCCAATTTTAACTTGGGTAGTGCTGTTAGGGACCACCAGTTTCTTTTCATCTTCTTTCGTTAATTCCTTTTCTTGCTTACATTGTATTTTCTCCTGCTCCTTTATGTTTTGTTTTCTTAAATATTTAGTTATTCCGGGGTACTTTTCAGTGCTTTCAGGACAGGCCATCTTTCTGGCATTCCTTTTATAGCTTGTTCTGTTCCCAGTCTTTTCATAAAAATTGTTCGCAATCTCAATTTTTTACACGCCATACTACAGCCCAAGTTCTGTCTGTATCCCTTGTACACGCAGACAAATATGGGTGTGAATTGTAGTGTAGATATGGCAGTGATCAGGTTTGGAAAATCAGAGAGCAGGTCTCAGTTGTCGGTTGCAAGCCGCACCCAATCTAATTGGGTCACTTTTGCAAACTCACCTAGGCTCTCATTCTGCCGTCGATTCTTACCGCAACCACAGTCTCGGTCTAAAGTGGTGTGATAAAGGGGTATGCCTTCAACCTTTACACTATTCCCCTCTGTGTAATTTCTCTGCACAGTTAGAACTGTATCTGCTTGGTCTACTCTCTCCTCTCACTCCTTGCTAGGGCCGGTGGCACACAGGTGACAGGCCTCTGAGGAATTGGGGCTAGACAGCTCCGCCACTCATGACATGTTCTACGTTAATCCTGTCCTCCATTCTTCGCCATCTGACATATGCCCTGTGCTTCCTGCGGCACTACGGGCCCAACCTCACTGCGGCTCACTGAGGCTCTTTGCCACACACTCCATGCTCCGTGCGCTCCGGCCCGGCAGCCCGATCAGCTACTGCGCTCTGTGCTCTTCTCTGCAGAGTACTATAATGAGAAAAAGTACATCGTTGTTGAGCCTAACTGGGTTCAAAAAGACAGCTGCACCACAAAGGAAAATAATCCAGCCTACCATTGACCGCATGCTTAGGTCGGAGGGGCAGTACCAACGCAACTAACCAATGGCACGGTTGTAGAATGCAAGGCAGGCTAAAACATTAGCGCTGGACATTCTTCCTTTATCATTTGTGGAAGGGGTGGGTTTCCTTGAATTTATGTCAGCCATCTGTCCTAAATGGAAGGTTCCCAGCCGTTCTTATTTTGCCAAAGTTGTTGTTCAAACACTACATCACAATGTGCTGGAATTGGTTGGACAAACTTTGCAGCAGAGTGTTGTTCACCATATCCACCTGACATCAGACATGTTAACCAGTTGCCAAGCCACTGATTACATGTACATCACTGCACACTGGGTCTCTTTTTTGGGGGGTTAGAGAAAAGCTATCTGAAGTAGGTGCTATTGACACAGCTGAGATTTTTAATACTACTCAGAAACATGCAACTGTTTAATAGCAAGGTCTTTGAATGGCTGTACCCAGGAGGTCTTGACATTGGTTTTGTTGCCATGGATAATGGCAGTAATGTACTTAAGGCTATGGAGGTTGGTCGCTATTTCAGGGTTCCAAGTTTGGCGCACTGCATTAACATTATAGTTCAAGACTTTCTGAAAAAAGAGGCCATACTCAGCAGCTTACTGACCACCTGCTGAATAATATGCCCTAATTTTAGCCATTCTTTTAAAGCCGGGAAGCAGCTGAGGATCATTCAACATGACTATAGAATGCCAGTCAAAGCACTCATCCAGGAGGTAGCAACGTGTTGGAACTTAACTTATTACATGCTTGACCGTCTGTGAGAGCAGTACAGATCAATTAATAAATATGTCACACGAAGAGGGGATGCTACTGTGAAAGGCATGACCCTTCAGATGGACCAATGGTGCCTAATTAAATGCCTGACAGAGATGTTTCTTCCTTTCGAGGTGTTCACACGTGAAGTCAGCCAGGAGGACTGTACTATAGGCCAAGCTATCCCATTGTTGCACATGCTAAAGCAACAGCTGAAGGAGGTGTTGAAGCGTACATAGGTGTGGAGAAAAAAAGACGCTTTTGAGTTGGTGGAGAACTTATCCCTTCACTTAAAAGAAAATACAAGGGCGCAAACTAAGATTTTGTCACCAGAATATTACATGTGTGCCACAATTCTGGATCCACGGTACAAATCGGCACTGAACAGTAAGACATTCCTTTCTTTTTCAGAAGTGGATGTTGCCAGGTACAAAACTTGAATAGCTCAGGCCGCCAGTAATTTTGAAAATCAACGCCTGGTAATTAAAGGCCTGCTACTCAAACCCACAACAAATACTGCAGCAGGGCATCAAGTTCAACTTCAGAGCCTGAGGGCAGGTTTGCCTCACAGCTGTCACCAACACTATCAACAACAGCAAGAACCGGATCATCATCACCAGCCCCAGTAAAAGCGGCAATGGACTGGAATTTACAGCAAGGACTTGCTAGGTCCAGTGCTGATGCAAAGATAAAAGAGGCCGAACAAAGTGTAGCACCCCTAAACATTGAGCAGATGGTCCAGGACTATTCGGATGTCCCAACAGAGGTCTACATTGATAAAAACCCATTGTGTATTGGTATGGGAAAAGGGGCCAACGGCCAGTGCTCAGCAAGCTGGCGATAAACTATCTGGCTTGCCCTATCACAAGTGTCTCTTCTGAACGTGCTTTCAGTGCTGCTGGTTCCATTGTAACAGTGAGAAGGACCAGTCTCTCGCCCAAAAACGTGGAGAGGTTAACCATGATCAAAATGAATCATCACTTTATACCACCGAATTACACAATACATGATTCAATGCAGAACGATGAGGACAGTGGGTCAAGCGACGGAAGTAGTCTGTTAGACGATGATTACCTACTTCTACATGAACCCCCGGAGTTTGAGGACAAGCTATACTTCCCTAACAATTAGGCTTTCACTTCTTACTGTCTTCCTTCCTTATTTACTTTTATTTGCGTGTCTGTCTTTCTGGTTTGAAACTACGAACCACAAAAAATTCATCACCACCGTCTTCTATTCTTTTTATTGCCATATATGAGTTTCAGCTGTCTGCATTTCAGTCCACTCCTCTGAGTCCTGCTCCTCCATCCTCCTGATTTGCCTTAAATCCATTGCCCTGGCCTTAAACCAGATGATGATTGGTTGTAGCATAATAGAATAAAAAAGAAAATCTTGCCTCGTCGAGGTCCCCAAAAGAAGTGGAACACATGATGATGACTACTATAGCTATCCTCCTTTCCAAGCGAAAAGAGACTGCCCATTAACTGAAGATGAGAAGGAACAGGTAATGAATAATGCCATGCATTGGATGCTGTTGCTGACTGATTTGTTTGTGTTGTTGTATGTTGTGCATGAAGTCTATTACTATTATCTAATCTACACACTAAAAGTAACTCAAGGCAATTTGTCCCTTCTTGTTTTTTAATAACAAATTTGTACTTCTACTGCTGGCCGATCCATTGCATTTTGAATATGGAAAGGGGACTCAATCTGTACACTGCACACTGAGTTGAAAAACACCATGATGACCACAGTGACATAATATCTTTGCAGTCACTCAGTAGGATCGGAGATGATTGATGGAATAAGTCAGGGCATTTCATGAGCGTCATAAAAGGTAAACAATTCAAAAACAACCACAGCAGACCTACATGTGAGTGTAGTGGTATGACTGACAGACGTGCATTGATTTAGTGACTTAATTTGTAAAATGTTATGTTGCTGTAGATGTGCTTTGTCTGACTTTGTCAAAAAATGTACGCTAAATGGAGGATTGGTCAAGGGTGTTGCGGGCCTGCTCTGTCCTGCTGTTGTTGTAGGTTAATGCTGGAATCGGACTAGATTAGACATGATGTATCCATCCATGCCGCCTCTGAAAGTGCACTCTGCTAATTTATGCATTTTTTTGCTGATTGATTTTTTAATATCAATTTTGTTTTTCCATCTACAATTACAGGCCGGTACTTACCCTGTGCTATACTGGGAAAAAAACTCACACTAACCTTACCAATGAATCTTCATCTGCCAAGCAGGCAGTGGCATCACCCAAGATTGATGGAAGTCCGGAGCGTCCATGGAAGGGAGGACCAAGAGGAATGCTGAGATGCAACTCCCCATTTAACCAGGATAACAGATAGTAACAGTATCAACTCTCATCATCTTTTAATAATTGTATTATTTTTTTGTCTTCAATCATTACTACTATGTGTTTTTGTTATTATTATGTTTGCTCTCTGCTAATAATTCATTCCTACAGCAATTTTTAAAAATTTCTTTGCTATCTTTAAAAGTAAGCGCGGTACAACAGAACACAAACTGTATGTAATCCGAGTACTTCTGAGGGCAGACAGGCAAGGCAAATTGCATAATGTAAATGTAAATGTAAATGTAAATGTAAATGTAAATGTATTGGCATTTATATAGCGCACTACTTACCCGTAGGGTCCCAAGGCGCTTCGACCGCTGCAAAACCCTTCCTGGCTTCCCTGAGAGATGGTCCCTTAATGGGTATCTCCAGGGTGAGACCAGGCATCCCCGGCGGTCTGGTGGGGCCGTTAGTGAAGATGAGGCAAGCTAATGCCCAGAGTTGCCGAGTGCGATCGCTGATCAGAGTGGGCACCGAGGCAAGAGAATTATCGAGTCCGCTGACCCTGGTCCAGAAACCTGCCGCGTCGGGAATCGAACCCTGGTCCCGGGCCGTCCTCTGCTCTCGGGTATGCCGCCTCTAACCAGTGAGCCACACTACTTCACTATACTGCTGCCTTGTACTGTTTAATTGTCTAGTAGTAGTTAGTAACTAAGTGCTACTTATAATTAACCATCAAGTTATCATCTTCATGCATGCATTTCCTTTTTCTCCCTTAACAAATTTATGGACTATGGTCATCTACAAAGATTGTATTTTGTTGTTTGTCCATGCGTACTGTTTTTCTTTTGTAAAACCTTTCCCCAAACCCCCCTTCCCAACCATTCATCAAACCCTAGGCTGTGTGATTTATTGAGGTGTGACTACATTAAATGTACACCAATAATTGAACACAAGCTTGCTGGGGCGGATGTGGCCAAAGCAATACTAATTCAATTTCGAGGCAGGGCGAGGATCTTCTTCTGCTTGCCCACCCATGAACAGTATATCTGTGAGGTGACTTACCAAAGGAACCGAATCCATCATCATTAATTGCCAGCATTGAATGGATTTGTCATCATTCTACACACAGCACTATAGGTTACGCTTGTGTGGAGTGTAGGCCTAGTCGAGTGACTCAACACAAGTACAGTTTGTAACTTGTTGTACTAGGCTATCCCCACCTTCATAATGTTTTATTTACTTTGTTCTACTACTACTCCCAGAGTCTCAGGTGACTGACTGTCTCATTTCCATTTTTTGCAAATGCTACTGCCAGTGTCTACAACTACCACCAGAGCCATGGCTTTTCCATTCTCTTGGAAAAGCAAACCATTGTCGCCATGCAGCCATCGCTGTGCCTAACTCAAACATCAATCACAGGTAAGATAAGAAGTTTGGGGGAGGTATAATAATGGACTAGGAAGAGATACTGACAGTACTAGTAGGACAAGTCACTAAGTGAGGGGTACCGCATCTATCTGTTTGTGTGTTACAAAATCGGCAGATTATGAAATCCAATACTGGGTACGGCCCTGCAACAGCAAGGAAACTAGGTTTGTGACGTAAAGCAGCAACCCCCACACTACATTAACAACGTATTGCTATGTTCAAGTATTATTATAATTGAATACCCTGACAAAAATAAACTATGTAAAAAATTCCACAACACCAGAGCCACCCCTCTCCCAAACACCAACTAATGTCCAAAGTGATAAAGTCCAACCAATGTCCAAAATGTCTATAAACCCCAACGCAACGCTCAATTTCCACCCACCCCCCCAAAAAAAAGGGGCAATGCAAGAGTGTCAAAGTCATTGGTGGGATCTTTGGTTTGCCTTCTTCAGGACCTTTAGCCTCTTTTTTACCTCCTCTAACTGTTCCTCTAGGTGCGCATTCCGGAGGAGTATACGGCACGCATATGACCTGTAGTTGCATCCAGGAGGGGCAGCAGTGCTGGATATTAAAATGCGGCGGTGGGTGGGTGCCTGACCGTGGCGCCATACAATAGGAGGGGCCTGGCTGGGGCCTGGGACAGTGAAGGTGGCTGCAGCTGCTGCCGCCTCCTCCTCTGCAAGAGCCACCAGCTGCCAGTATTCTTGGCAGATGGCCTCCAGGTACTAGCACCGGGCCATGTCTGCCACCTCCTTCCTGGATGGTTTTGCTTGGGAAGGAGTAGGTATATCAAGAAAGAAAAAAAATGATTATTAGCCAATACTCTTAGGAAAAGAGTAAACAAATTAATTAAACATATAGTCGCAAAGAAGCACTAGCAAGCACAGTAAATAACATTTGTGGTATGTATCTATCCTCCTACTTCCTCAGCCTCTAACATTTGTGGGAGTGTCTGGCATTATACTAGGACCATGTATGAACTTGAGTACACAGTACACCAGTCTTTTTCTTCTCTCTTGTTTTGCCAAATTAACGTAACTTTGGTGTAGCCGGCATGCCAGCTCAGTCAGCCTCCGCCCAAGACAAACATCTTAGAGTCATGACGCAGACTCAAGTTAGTTTTATTTACTACTGTCTGCAGGTGGGGAAGCTCGTATTTTTCTATTACTGGTATCACTGGCCATACTCTGTTACATCAAGGGCAACTGCTTAATTTCACTTTCACCCTGCCATGACTACAAGAAAAAAGCAAATGATATCTGATCCAATGATCATTGCTTATATATGGGTCAACATAAGGTACTTTGTTTTGATTGAGTGTGTAACTAGCCGATAGGCGACCCATGACAGGCTGGCTGACAGAGTTGAAAAACAATTAACATAGGTACGGAGTTGTCCTCTGAGTCGGAGGAAGGCGCTTGATGATAACTACAACATATATAAACAATAATATTCTGTGCTTGCAAACTACTGTGTGTCAAGGGAGTATTCTGGAAAAACAACTTAGATTCTCCTCAGCTTTGCTACTCTGGCACGGTTTCTTTCAAACAAAGATTCTTTATCCAGTGACAGTCTCCATCTATGCTATCTATAATGATACCATCCAGGCATACATCCATTCAAAGTAAACGTCTATCATTCTCCTTAATCTCTCAACAAACCTTAATTTGTATCAACAACAAACATTTATTCTTTTTTTTAAAACCACCACCAATGCAAACCTTTACTTCCTTGCTTGCCATGGTTTAGAGTTTGACCCAAACACTACTGAGGATTCTTGCTATCCTCCACCCACACAGTTTCACCCTTCCAGACAAGCAACTTTTCTTTCACCTTCTACCCATCCGTCAACCACCCATGCATCTGATTCCTATCCGCCACCTATCCCACGTATCTTCTCTGCCAGTCATAAATATTACATTTCGCCCATCCTTCCTCCTTCCACCCTTCTTTCCCTTTTCATTCAACACACCCATCAAGGTCATCTGATCTGACTTTTAGTCTTCTCTATAAAACTTTCATAGCGGAGTAGAAGTCAGATAGAAGAGGCTATTGGTTTCTCAACTCCCGCCGCTATTGCTAAGTAAAAGGTGTCTTCTTCAACTGTTGTTCACAACAACTTCTTGCTTACTAAGTCTCAACAGTGCAGTGTACTGAACACCCTTGCAGTGAGTGTTATGTCAATAATTAAGGATAACTTACCACCGCCCACCACTGCTGCTGTCTCAAACCCTGCAGGTGCGGTATCTCCTGCCCCCTCCGGAATGGCCGCTTCACCCTTGCCGTTGGCCCCAGCACTAGTGGTTGGTAGTATGCCTAGAAAAAACATTACTAATTTTTTAGATGCCATATACACCTCCCCCTATTTATTCTTTTTCACTAGTGAGATTCAAACAAAAGTTAATACATATATATAGTACAAGAGTAGAGTAGACACTAGTAGTGTTATTGTTAGATTTGGGGGTCTCCAGTTGCCAGAGGCAGGTACCTTTGACCAAATAGGGACCCTTGTATCTAGTCAGGGTAACCCCTTCTCACCCCTTTGGTAGCTTGGCACAAGCAGTTGGGCTTATCTAAGAGGCAGTGTGTAAAGCATTTGTGAACACATACAGTAATACAGTGACAACACTACAGATGGACACCACACAGGTTGTATTATAAAAATAAGTATTTTTATATAGACTTAACACAAGACCAAACGACAAAAATCCACAATACTGTACTCAAGATATGTTTGAAAATAGGCTGTTCACTTGAAATCAGTCTCTGGCAACATATAACACCAACGTGAGTTATCACAACGTCGTGACAGGAGAAATGCAAAAGTACTGTGCGCAGCGTCAGGCCCAGAGTCAAACAGACCTCCAAAGAACAGTACCTTGGAAAAGCAATGAAAAACAAAAGCAGCTCACAGCATCGGGAAGTTATTACTTTGTTGGTGCTGCGCGGCGTCAGTTACTTACGACCCTAGGGGAGCTGTACACTTGGTTCCTTACTGCAGCACAGGGGAGGGGAGACAACGGTTCCTTACTGTGTTGGGAAGGTGATGTCACAATGGCGCTGAAACCATGGTTCCTTACGATGTTGTGCTGTCAATGGATTCTCGGTCACCCACTTTGAGGATCGGCTCCGCGATGTCTATGTCAGCTTCAGAGAGTCGATGCTGCCCAGAAGCAGGCGTCGGGACCAAGGCACAAGTCAGAGCAGCGCTCATGACTTTGGGCAGGTTACGTCGTTGCTCGCTGGCGTCGATGTGGCACGGCGGCTGGCGTCGGAGCAGCGCTCACAGCTTCAGTACATAAGGCAACGTCGCTCGTCGGTGTTGTAATTCCTTCTGTAGCAGCTAAAACCGCAGTTCTAGAAGCAGGCAAGCAGAAGGGGTGACATTTTATTTCCCTGAGACTTCGGGAAGGAAGCAAGCTCAAGCCCAAACCCTTGGAGATCTTCCTCAAGATGATGTAAGCACACTCAGTCCTTTTTCTCCTTTCTTTAGTAAAGAAGCAACCACTGCAATCAAACCCCAACAACACGCAGCATAGGGGTAATCTCCTCCTTCAGTTTCCCAGTTCTTCTCCGCAGCAAAGGTTTGTCCTGATTCCCAGAAGTGATCTAAAGTTCTGGGTCCCCTCTTTCATACACCAAAATCCTTTGTCTCTAAAGGTAGAGAGTGTCTGTGCCTAGTCCAAACCAGTTCTGTGCAGTCCTGGAGAACTTTGTTTACAGAACTCCTTCTCTTCCTTTGACAGTGTAAGCCAGGGACATCAGACGCACCAAAGGAGGTAGAGCCAGCATTGTGGAAGGCAGGCCCAGCCCTATTCAGTTGGCCCTAGGTGCTCCCCTCCCACCACTATGCATGCAGATGGGTCTATTGAGCCCTTTGCTAACTCACCCTGTCTCCTAGAATCTCCCAGCCTCGGCCCCAGCACCTGTCACTCACAAACCAGACAAGGAATACACAACCTAGCAGAGGCAAGTTTGGACAGTTAGGCAAGAAAATACCTACTTTCTAAAATTGGTATTTTCAAACTCAGAATGTTAAAACCAACTTTACTAAAAGAGGTATTTTATCATTCTGAGTTCAAGCATACTAAACTTGAATTTCTGCCTATATCCCTGAGTCAGGTAGAATTATAAGATGTTATAATCAAACTGCCCATTCTGGCCTATGGGGAAAAGGTAGCCTTGCAATAGTGAACAACGAAAATGGCTGTAATTCACTAACAGGGCATGCCACATACATCAGGGCATGTACCACCTTTTACCTACAATGTACCCTGCCCTTGGGCCCACCCTAGGGGTGAATTAATGTATAAAAGGGAAGGTTAGGGACTGGCAAGTGGGTGCACTTGCCAAGTCAACATTGCAGTATCAGACTGCACACAGGCTCTGCAATGGCAGACCTGAGACACACTTTACAAGCTTCTCCGATGGGTGGCATAATCAGTGCTGCAAGCCCACCAGCTGCATTTGATTTACAAGCCCTGGGAACATGCAATGCACTGTACTTGGGTCTGACAAGTAAACCAAACAAGCCAATCATGGAGTCACTAACCCATACATCAATTTACCCTAGGGAGCACTTGTACTGTGGCACTGAATAGCAGTGGCACAGTACCCAAAAGCACTAAAACCAGCAAAAACATAGGAGGCAACATCAAAAAATGGAATGTAGACCCACGTCAATGGTGCCAGTTCTAACAGTTAGGTTCTCTAGGGTCATGCTAGCCTCTTTGCTAAGTTAGCCTTAGTAGCACAACCATTTTAGCTTTGAGTCTTTTATTTTTGCGCATGTTACCTCACAGCTTGTTGTGTAAGAACTAAGAAGCCTTTAAGCCCACATAAGCTCATACTGCTACTGTGTGACCGCTGTGTACAAGTTCGAAAAACAACTAAACAAGCAACTTTGTTATGGAGTTCTGGTGGTCAGTCCGTTTTGCTTAGCCATAACATGCTACACTTTTGGCACGACTGAGAAATGCTTGCAATATACTAATGCGCACCATTTTTCTCATTACAGACTCAAGATTCCCTTCTATGAAACAGAGCTTTCCAGAGCTTATGATGTAACCAGTACTTCTAGGTTCTTCTAAGGTCAGGGGTTTCCCCAGAATTCGCTCAGAGATCTTCATTTATAATTATACATAAACTATATTCCTGCCAAGGGGAGGGGGGTTCTTCAAGCACTGTTCAGTTAGCATGATTTCCCCGTTTGTTTTCTCTGGACTTGTAGTTGTAACAATGTTTATTGTTTTAATCTTATGCATTTTGCTGTTGGTGCTGGCTCGAATAGTATACTGCATTATAGAACAACGTACAATGCTTGTTATTTGAAAATAAACCTTTTGAACTTACATAGACTCTGTGCTACTTGGTGTGAGCAAAAGGGTGTGCATTGCTTCCACGACTCTGAGAGGTCGAGAGTGTAGTGTTATGTTCTGGATTGTCTAATCATTGGTTTTCTTTGAGGGGTTCGGGGAGCTAATGAGACACTATAGCTGGTCGGTCAGGGGATTGTGGGTGAGGTATGAGGAAGGTCCAACCTCCTATCAATAATATCCTGTGCATAGTTCTGTATGTGCAGAATCCCTAACAGTAGTAGTATGTACTAGTAACCCATCAAAAATAGTTAAATATCTGGTTGGGCATTTTGTTGGTGGGAATTTTCGAAAAGTCTCAAGATTAAGAAGACTAGAAGAGGACAACCCAAATGACTGAACTCAGAGGCTAGAGCAATTGGTGAATCGAATTTTTATTAAAAAACTTTAAAATAAAGAGTGGCCACCTGGGCATGGTTAGCTACAGACAGACTAATAGTAGTAGTAGTAGAGTCATAGCAAAGGCAGTTAGAGGCAGGGATATTAAGAATTTAGAAACTGATTGTCTAGATTGAACATCGAAGAAGATTTTGTAAAAAATAGAATTAGGAAATCAAAATAATATTTGGGAAAAAATAAGGTGCTGGTGCAGTAATAGTTAAGGAAGTATAATTATCAATATTAACAACAGGAGGACTTACTCTGGCCAGCAGCAGAGTCCTCGGTAGAGAAGCGTTCGTGGCCCAGGGAGGCATCTTCCTCAGCTCCCGCCGACTCCGACCCTGTCTTCCTGCCCCTGGGTGCTGATCATGAATGATGTAAGAAAGAAAGAGACAAGCATGGATGATTGATGTGAAACAAATAAAATATTTTTAATAACACTCAAAAAAACATTTATGGAAACAGCATTTGCATAAATTTGACCTATCTAAATCTGGTTGACTAGTATTGCGGTATTCGAGGTCCGTCTTGTTATTATTTAATGTATTTATGAACACTATTCCAATGTTCCATTCTGATTCCAAAAAACTAAGCTAAGTACCACCAGGCCTAGCCCACCTAGTCCAGACGGGCCAATTGTTTACTAAGTCTGCAAAAATGCAATGAAGGACACATGCATAATTTTTTGCATACACCACATTGTAGATTTGGTTGGTTCCTGCTGATGTTCTGCTAGTGATATTAAGCCTATATTGCCACTCAATAAACAAACTACAAGAGGTTCTACTAAGGACTAGGGTACTCAGCACTGAGCAGCATGTGACCAAGGATGCGTCATGCAAACCACTAACAAATTACCTACAACAACCAGTAACTAAACTAAACCTATCAATCCACCACTATCTCTTCCAAATGGCAGGAGGACAAAGAACGGAAAAGAGTCTCTCTAGCATTACCTAACTTAAGTTCTCTGAAAAAAACTCTTACATAATCATGCCAAGCGAGTGCAAAGTTGAAAACAAGTAGGATTAGTAGCGCTGAGCACCTGTGTCATAACAATCACAGAAGATTTTTAAGCGGAATTTACCTGCAAGGTAAGCAGCAGCATTCTTGCTGTCCGGTGAAAGAAAATATTCACAATATATAACACAGAGCAGAAGAACACAAAGTAGTAACATTAAATAGCTACTCACCAAGCCCCGGGACCTCCACTCCTAGCAGGTCCAGCAGGTCCTTTTCCAGGTCCAGGATATCGGACCACCGGTGCATCAGCTGGTTATTGGTGCGCCAGACACTAGAGCAGCGAAACACTGCCCGGCGCACCTTTCCCCACCGCTGCTGACGCTCCTGGAGCCCGGACCTAGGCCTGCCGCCTGCTGCCAGGGTTAAGGGAAGGTGGAGCTGGAGCTGAACAAAAAAAACAAGTGCGGCCACCTCCGTCTCACCAAATAAGGCCAGGGCACGCACCCCATGGGAAGGTGGTTGCCGCTGCGAGCAGTCTTGCCTTTGGCCTTGCCCTCCCCTTGGCCATAGCTCTGGGACTCTGGGTTGGGTGAAAAGGGAGGAATTGGAAAAAAAGGTAAAAGAAAAAGGAAGTTATAGCAAATGAGTAAAAAAGTAGTAGAAAAAGCAACAAAAGGTAGAACAAAAACTCAAAATATAGAATCAGGAAAATAGAGAGATAGATAAATAAAAATGTTTTTTAAAAAGTGTACTGAAGCAAAGGATTGCAAAGATAGAGGGAGGATAGACAACCAGGCCCAGAACCATATTAATAGAGTGAAAAACAAAATGGCCGTGCTCGTTGCGACTGCGTGGGCAAGTTTGCGTGATATTCCCCACGCAAAAATTGACACAAACACGTAATACACGTTCCCGCACAGGAACTACTCATCGAAAACGGACGGGACCATGCAATGCGCGACATGAACAGGAAATTGGCATCGCGAATGGGCGGGACAAGTGAAAAACAATATGGCCGCGCCCATTAGCGACCGTGCATGGGCAAGTTGGAGACATATTCCCCTGTGAGCATGCAAAAACACATTGCGAAAAGGCGGGCCGAGCATTTACGCATGTTTGCAGAATTTACGCATGCTCATGTAGATTTTTTCGCAGCTTCACAGAGATCAGCGTAGCACGACTATGCAAATTCCGTCCATGCCTAGTGGTAACCTGAGCGAAGGTCCATCTTTGAGAAACATTTGGATTCCGCTAACTCCCCGATGATGTTGTCTACTGTTGGAGTCAGGTGGCGTTCACGGTTGATGGCGAGGTTTGGGACCCTCATATTCACACAGATGCGGACTGCTACCGGTTGCTTCGTTTTCTTTGCGACGAAGATGGAGGGACACCCATGGGGTGAGGCCTCTCACTTGTTCAATGGATTCTGCTCTCCCCAGAAGGCGCAGTTATGCTTCTACTTTGGGGCGGAGGTCGAAGGCTCTCCTCCTGAGGCGGCGGGCGATTGGGGTTTTGGACTCATCAATGTGCAGCTGGACAGCTGGGCCCTTCAGGTATCCAATTCCTTCGAATAGAGCTTGGAACCTTTGCAGTAGGCGGTCCAGGTCGTGGGCGTGCACGGTGAACACAAAGTGGATCAGGTTGAGATCCTGCAAGGTAGGTAGCTGAGTAGGAATCCTGATCCTTCCTGCGACACATAGACCTTGGCCTGCTGGCGTGCAGCCTCGTGAGAGAGATTGGTTTGGAATATACCACACAGCTTGAGTGAAGAGTGGGTGCCAAATGCATAAACTTGTACTCTGGTAGTGCGTAGCGCCGGAGGGTTGGGCAGGCTCCTGTAGATGTTTGTGGCCATGAGGTTTATGGTGAAAATTACAAAAAACAATTTGATGGACAGAATGTAGATCAATGTCTTACATTCACCCCAGTACAAGGATCTGGGCCTAAATCCATCGTTTTTTGCACTCCACACCACCCTGGGTCAGATAATGGCTTTATGCAAATCAGCTCTGACCCTGTGCCCCATGGGAACAGTCCAGTCCGAACTACAACAGCCATATCTTTCCCAGACCGGAATCAAGCATCCGAGGACCGGACCGGTTTCGAGGTAACACCTCTCATCAGCCCGGCTAGCTTGACTCCAGTGGTGTGGAGGCTCTGGGACCCACGTCTGAGCTACCCCAGTACACTCAGGGAGAAAATTACAAAAAACAATTTGATGGACAGAATGTAGATCAATGTCTTACATTCACCCCAGTACAAGGATCTGGGCCTAAATCCATCGTTTTTTGCACTCCACACCACCCTGGGTCAGATAATGGCTTTATGCAAATCAGCTCTGACCCTGTGCCCCATGGGAACAGTCCAGTCCGAACTACAACAGCCATATCTTTCCCAGACCGGAATCAAGCATCCGAGGACCGGACCGGTTTCGAGGTAACACCTCTCATCAGCCCGGCTAGCTTGACTCCAGTGGTGTGGAGGCTCTGGGACCCACGTCTGAGCTACCCCAGTACACTCAGGGAGAAAATTACAAAAAACAATTTGATGGACAGAATGTAGATCAATGTCTTACATTCACCCCAGTACAAGGATCTGGGCCTAAATCCATCGTTTTTTGCACTCCACACCACCCTGGGTCAGATAATGGCTTTATGCAAATCATGTGGACGTGGGTCCCAGGCACTCCACACCACTGGAGTCAAGCTAGCCGGGCTGATGAGAGGTGTTACCTCGAAACCGGTCCGGTCCTCGGATGCTTGATTCCGTTCTGGGAAGGACATGGCTTTTGTAGTTCGGACTGGACTGTTCCCATGGGGCACAGGGTCAGAGCTGATTTGCATATCGCCATTGTCTAACCCAGGGTGGTGTGGAGTGCAAAAAAACGATGGATTAGGACCCAGATTTTTTGACTGGGTTGAATGTGTGACATTGATCCTCATTCGGTCCATCACCTGTTGTTTTTGCAAACTCGCTATAAGTGTACTGGGGATGCCCAGACGTGGGTCCCAGGCACTCCACACCACTGGAGTCAAGCTAGCCGGGCTGATGAGAGGTGTTACCTCGAAACCGGTCCGGTCCTCGGATGCTTGATTCCGGTCTGGGAAGGACATGGCTTTTGTAGTTCGGACTGGACTGTTCCCATGGGGCACAGGGTCAGAGCTGATTTGCATATCGCCATTGTCTAACCCAGGGTGGTGTGGAGTGCAAAAAAACGATGGATTAGGACCCAGATTTTTTGACTGGGTTGAATGTGTGACATTGATCCTCATTCGGTCCATCACCTGTTGTTTTTGCAAACTCGCATGAGGTTTATGGTGGCACCTGTGTCGATGAGTGCAGCTACAGCATGATCTTGCACGCTGACTTTACACATACGCGCAGTATGTTGGGTGGCCGCAAGAGCATTCAGTATTCTGATTCTGTGGATGGTAGCAGCTTCAGCCCCGTAGGCATCCATATCACTGTTGGGAGGGCCATCAGGGTGGTTCAATGGCACAAACTCACCATGGCAGGCCTTTCTGCCTTCTCCTCTGTGTCGACCGGCATACCTTTGAGAAATGGTTCACTTTTCAGCAAGCGCTGCAGGTATCGCCATGTGCGGGACAGGCCCCTTCGTGGGGGTACGGGCCTCCACACCACCCACATGGGTGAGTTTGTGTGCTCTGTTGGGAGGCTCAAGTCTTCAGCCTGGCACTATTCGGTGGCGTTTCTTGGGTGTCGGTGCGGATGGCACCTACTGGCTCCTCTTTGATGGTCGTGGCTGGCTTGGGGTCAATGTGCGCCGTTATGGCATTGGACAGTTCCTTGGAGTGGCCTAGTGTTGAAATGTCTCTCATCAACAAGTTGTGCCACTGCAGGATGCATTTGCGCAGCTTGGAAGAGACGCAGCCGTGTATAAACTGGGCCCGGACCTCATCGTCTTCGTCCAGGAGGGTGCAGGTGCTCGACAGCTCCTTCAGCCTTACATAAAAGACATCCATGGACTCCTCTGGCAATTGGCGTGCCTGGTGGAGCAGGAAACGTTCGTTGTCGGGATTGGCAAAAGACTCGAAGTAGGCTGTGCTGGCAACGCGCATAGTAGCGTAGTTCCATCGAGGGCAAGCCTCGGGCACCGTTTTGGATATCTTATGGATGTCTCCACTGTCAAGATGGGGGAGCATAGGACGTCTCTGCGTGGCAGGGATGTCCGCAGCACCGAAGTATGTCTCCAGGCGCTCAACCCATGCTTTCCAGCAGGCCGCCTGGGAGGGTGGAGGGCCCGTAACTGTGAAAGGCTCCAAGTGCGGCACAGACGTCAGGAGGACGAGGCAGCGGGCTTGGGCAAGCTTGGCGCATCACTCACTGCAGGGTGCTGGTGAGCAGGGCACACGAGCCAGGAGATATTGCTTGGTTGGGTCTTTACGAGTGGGGTAGGCGGTGGATCCTCGCCTGTGCTGGCACAGCTATTATGGGGCTGAGCACGACAGGTGAATGTGCGCAGCCACAGGGTACCTCAGTGCAGCTCTCAGAGGGCAGGGCTAACCATCACGTGCGTATGCAGCAGGAGACAGTAGTCAGCAGTGGTGCCATGTGTGCAGTGATGGAGGCGGTAGACTAGGCCTCAGATGCAGGACAGCACCAGGGTGGGGCTCCGGTAGGAGGCGTGTGGTGTTAAGGGCACTTGCAGGAGGGGGGTGGGGGAGCACACTTTACTTTCCTTACCGTAGGCAGGGGGGCCGCTGAGAGCTGATGAAGAGGGCTTGGCACTACGAGGGCAGAGGCAAAGCCCGCACATGCACATGCCCGTGAACAGGTGCGGCTGATGAAGCGACCGCCTTGGAAGGTGAGGGACGTCAGTCAGAGGCGGGACAGAGAGCTGATGCAGAGCCGAGCAGCAAGGGCCTCTGGAGCGTGGCAGGAGGCACCTGGGGGAAGCTGCAAGAGTAGCGTCTGGAACGCTCTTGAGAAGATACCACAGGCGGCAGGCATGGCAGGTGTAAGGCGGCCCACTGAGGTGGGAAGACCACCTCATTGCCAGTGTAGTGTTGTAGCTCAAGGCCTATAGGGCAGACAGCAAGGAGCCGGAAGACACGTTACCTTTGGTGGCCAGTGTGTAACTTAACCATGCCAGGAGTTCTGGGCTATTTATTATAAGCATGGGCGAAATTTGCGAATTCGCGTTCCGTGAATTTGTGGATTTCCCCGCGAAATCGCAAAAAAATCAGCGAATTCGCAGATTTTCACTCAAAATCGCGGATTGTTTTGCGATTGCCCTGAAGTACTTTCTTCTGGCTAATCCAGTAAGTGCTCCCTCATTGGGTAAATGTATTGTGCTTTTACTACACTGCAGCTGCGTAAAGGGCCAGAAGACGTGTCTCCAGTGACCATGTGTGCCTGTAACACAGGCATGGGCACACATGGTCACTGGAGACACATCTTCAGGCCCTTTACGCAGCTACAGTGTAGTAAAAGCACTATGGGGCAGATTTTCATGCCGCTTGCGCCTCTTTTGCGTCACAGTTGCGTCACTTTTGTGACGCGGCGGCAGAACAAAAGATGCGCCATTATGCTGGGTATTAACAACGTGACGCATCTGAGAGATGCATCACGTTGTAAAGCCCTGCGCCATCAGGAGGCGTTTCGGCGCAGTGGAGGGCGTTCCTTCGCAGGAACGCCTCCTAAAAGTGGCTGAGTGAAATCTACAAGATTTCACTCAGTAACTTTTAGGCCAATGCTGTGTCAAAATCCTGCGCCGCAAGGCTTGACGCAGCATTGGGGAGATAGAGCCCCCAGAGCATTGCTGGAGCTGCGTCCAGCAATGCTGAGAGAAGCGTCACGTTGTAAAGCCCTGCGCCATCAGGAGGCGTTCCGGCACATGGGAAGGCGTTCCTGGGCAGGAACGCCTCCTAAAAGTGGCTGAGTGAAATCTACAAGATTTCACTCAGTCACTTTTAGGCCAATGCTGCGTTAAAACCCTGCTCCTGCTTGAAGCAGGCGTAAGGCTTGATGCAGCATTGGGGAGATAGGGCCCCCAGGGAACTGCTGGAGCTGCGTCACGCTTGCGACGCAGCTCTAGCAATGCGCTGCTTTTACCTTCTGCCCTCTGTTAGACTCGTTTTTCCCTTGTTTTTCTGCCCTTCTGCCCTCTGTTAGACTCGTTTTTCCCTTGTTTTTCTACCCTTCTGCCCCCTGTTAGACTCGTTTTTTGTGTCCTTCTGCTCACTGTTAGACTCATTTTTCCCTTGTTTTTCTTCCCTTCTGCCCTCTGTTATTCCCTTGTTATTCTGCCCTTCTGCCCGCTGATAGACTCGTTTTTTGTGCCCTTTTGCCCTCTGTTAGACTCGTTTTTGTGCCTTTCTTCCCCCTGTTAGACTCTTTTTTTGTGCCCTTCTGCCCTCTGTTAGACTTGTTTTTCCCTTGTTTTTCTGCCCTTCTGTCCTCTGTTAGACTTTTTTGTGCCCTTCTGCCCTCAGTTAGACTCGTTTTTCCCTTGTTTTTCTGCCCTTATGCCCTTTGTTAGACTGCTTTTTGTGCCTTTCTGCCCTCTGCATCACCACATCATCACTCAGCACTACCCCAGCATCACTCAGCACCACCACATTATCACTCAGCACCACCGCATTATCACTCAGCACCACCACAGCACCACTCTGCACCACCACAGCATCACTCAGCACCACCACATTATCCCTCAGCACCACCACAGCACCCCTCAGCACCACCACAGCATCACTCAGCACCCACAACAGCATCACTCAGCACCACCACAGCACCACTCAGCACCACCACACCATCACTCAGCACCACCACAGCACCACTCAGCACCATTCCCAGCATCACTCAGCACCATCCCAGTATGACTCAGCACCACTCAGCATCACCACAGCACCACTCAGCTCCCCCCCAGCATCAATCTGCGCAACCATTCAACAACAACTGGTTCAAATATGTTCTCTCAATGTTTCAAGCTTTATTACAAATGTCACAAAAAGATGTTAATATTTCACTTCTGTTCTTGGATTTTCGTCACAACAAAATACACTGAACATAATCTTCACAAAAGCTATTTACAAAAGTTTAAGCTATTGCCATTATAAATTAAAATCACTTTTTTTTAAGTATTAATTATTTAAAAAAATTAAAAGCCATTGTAATTTGTAATATCAATACATCTAAGTCACGTAAATACAAAACATGTTGTATTACAAATGCTATAGGTGTCACATTTGTGAAAGTTATAACTATTGGCATTGTAAATGACAAAGCTATTAATTTAGCTATTTTCAAAACAACACATAAATAAAAAAAATTGTCATTTACAAGACCAATAGCTCAAACTTTACTAATGCGAGACCTATTGCATTGCGAATGATTGTTTGTATATCTGTCAGTGCTTCCTGTTGAGGTTTAATTTTCGTGACAGGCGCCTCATTGCCTACTTGTAACTATTCTCTGACCCTGCTTCAAGGGTCAGAGCAGGGTCAGAGAATAGTTGCAAGTAGGAAACGAGGTGCCAGGAAGCACTCACAGGCTTACAGCAGCAGGTGCCCAAGTTGAAGTTAATTTCTTTTGAACCCTTTTGTAAAAGGTTACAAAAAATTAGCTTCAACTTTTGCACCTGCTGCTGTAACCCTGTAAGCGCTTGGCTGAAAATTAGTCCCCGCTGATTCACGGATTTTACCACGATTTCGCGAGATTAGTGGATTGCGAAATCGCTGAAAATCCGCAAATTCAGCGAGCGGAACGAATTTTCAGCCCATGCTTAATTTATTACCATCTTGCACACTGGCCGGGCATACGCTGGACCACCCTATTGTTTTCACGCTCAAAGGGTTGCATCGGGGCCACCTCTCACTCAGTGCACCATATGGTCTGCTAGGGAGGCTACGAAATTACAAGTGGCAGGACTTATGTTACTATAATGAAATATGAGTGTGTGAGCATAACCAGTGGAATAAACAATCACCGTCACAATGGTTTTGAATGGGCCAACCATAGTCCTCCCTTCAATGAACACCCACATTGCACTGCCCAATGAGAGCATGGGAGACACCAATTTAAAAGCCTTGTGACTAACATTTCTTTCACAAACTGAGTGCTCCATTCATCTTTGGGAATTTGCTTAATATATATATATAATGCACTCCCGGGGCTACTTCAAAACGTTATTGAGCAGACAGTGAACAAACGCGTTTCGGCGTAGCGCCTTCCTCGGTGTTCATGACACACCGAAGGAAGGACGTTTAAAAACATTGGCTTTAGATATGGAAATTGGGAAGGGACTGGCACCCCTTTACTATCGTGGGCACCATTTTAAAGTGGTTAATATAACCTGGCAAACAGCGTTGCACATTATTACATGTAATGCAAAATTGCAGGCATGACAAATAATCTACTTATTTAACATTGTTAATGAAATGATCTTATCATTGACATGATAACATTCTCATGATTGTCATAAACTGGCGCATGAAAACATTGTCATGTTCTATCTACAATCTTGCAGTGTATCGGCTAGTGTCCCTTCTATAAGACTTTCCATTGGAAAGTTAATATCACAGTCAATGTTAATTTTAATTTAATCAGTATTCACATGTTCAAGTACTTTTTTGTTACACTTGATTAATTTCAGTAGAAACCGAGGGATCTAAAAACAGCTACAAAAGACTAAGTTCCAAATTCATCATGTCTGAGTACTGATTGAAATACAAATTCCATTAGTTCATGATCCCAGATGTACAGCTAACTCTTCCCCACTATTTAATCCTCCTGGGGATTTCGCCAGTAGGTCTATTATGTATCGAGACTCCAGTCCGCGCAATTTTTTCAGCCTGTCCCCACCTCTGGCATTGACTGGAACATAGTCCAGGCCATAATATGGGAGCTTGGTCCTGTCTCTTCGATGAAATTCTGAGAAATGGCGTGCCACAGGATATGCTGCATCTACCTTGTCAATGGCCCTTAAGTGCTCCAGAATTCTGTTGGTGGATAGTGCTTCCTATGTATTGCAGCCTACATGGGAATACCAAGCAATACACTGCATAGGAAGTATTGCAGGTAATGAACTTGGTTATGGACTTCATAGTACTTGTGGCTGGTGGTTTGTAACCTAGAACCCTCTTCCTGTTGATGCAAGCCTTGCACCTACCACGTGGATAAAAACCCTTCATGTCCTTCAAAGTGGTTATTCTCCCTGGTATTGCTTCTAGGTGATTTTTGACTAGCATGTCTCTCAACGATCTGGCTTTCCTGAAAGTCACTAGTGGGTGTGTTGGTATATCATCCTTAATAATGGCATCTGTTTTTAATATGTGCCAGTTCTTTCTCAGCATTCTCCTTAGATGGTTGGCTTCAGAAGAATAAGGGGTAACCATCCGGAATTGTCCCTTAACCTGTTCTTTCTTTTTTCTACATTTCTCTGCCAGTAGTTTCTCTCTGGGTATTCTTCTTACTTTTTGTAGGGTTTTTTCTAAAATATTAGCTTGATAACCCCTCACACTGAATCTTGTGATACACTCCGAGGTAGCCGCATCAAAGTCCTGATCTTTGGAACTGTTCCTTTTTAATCTTAAAAGCTCTCCGTAAGGTATACTCTGGATGAGCCTAGGGGGATGGTTGCTGCTGGCAAACAATGTTGAATTGCCAAATGTGGCTTTGCGAAATAAATCTGCATACAGTTTCCCTCCCTCCACAAACACCTTCAGGTCAAGGTAGTCCACTGCCACTGGACTCACTGTTCCCGAAAAGTATAAGTTTAGGTCGTTGTCATTCAGGGCCTCAATATAGCCATGAGTCATGTCCATCGTCCCTTGCCACACAATAAACAGGTCATCAATATGGCGATGTCACTGAACCACTCTGCCACCCTCCACAGTTTTGGGCACCTGCTCCACCTACCAGCCAACGAACAAGTTTGCATAGCTGGGGGAAAAAGCAGGTGCCCATTGCCGTCCCTGATGTCTACCTGAAGTATTGATCCTCAAATAGGAACATGTTATTGGTAAGACAGAATTTCACAAATTCTAGCAGCATGTTGGTATGTTCCATGAAACGCAGTTGCTCTTTTTTCAAAAAGAACTGGACTACCCTTATGCCATGCTGGTGTTCTATGCATGTATAAAGATTGGTTATGTCTAATACTATGAGTAGGTATGAAGAATCCCACTCAATATTAGCAATCTTGTTCAAGAAATCCTTTTATCTTGTACATAATATTCTAAAGTCCCCCACTACAGTCCCCAAAGGAGCGGGCCAGCCCTGGGGGATGGGGTCTCCGGGGCTAGTATTGTCCTGGGAGGAGGGTCAGGCGGCCCCCCTCCCCTGTGTATTAAAAAAAAAGAAAGACCAGGCCCCGGGGGATGGAGGACCCCCGGGGCCATATTTGGCCTGAGGAGGTGGGCCACGAGGCGCCCTCACAAAAAAAATTATGGCCAGGCCCCGGGGGATGGGTTCCCCAGAGCACAAAAAAGGCAAGAGAAGGAGGACCACACAGCACTCCTTCTTAATTTTTTTTTAAAGCTGGCATCGCGGCTAGGCCCTGCCCCCTTCCTGCAACACTCCGCAAACGCCCCCCTGGCGTGTTAAAAGTTGGGGAATTAATTCCCCTTGAATACTGAGGGTCCCTGGGGGGCCAACTAGCCCACCTGGTACCTCCAGTATGCGCCATGCCCCCTTTCACACCTCTCTGCAATGCGGCTCCCTGGCGCATACTGGAGGTACCTGGTGGGCTAGTTGGCCCCAGGGGCCCTCAGGATTGAAGAGGAATTGATTCCCCAACTTAAAACGCTCCACAGGGCGTGTTTGCACCTGTCACCTCAGATCCCGCCCCCTCCCTTCACCACAGTGCAAACTCACCCCAGGCGGGTTGTAAGTTTGGGAATTCATTCCCCTTGAATACTGAGGGTGACTGGGTGCCAACTAGCCCACCAGGTACCTGCAGTATTCACCAGGGAGCTGTGTTGCAGAGAGGTGTTCAGAGGCCACGCCCCTTTTTACACCTCTCTGCAACGCAGCTCTCTGGCGCTTACTGGAGCTACCTGGTGGGCTAATTGGACCCCAGGGATCCTCAGGATTCAAGCGGACATAATCCCCCAATTTACAACGCACCAGGCGGTGCGTTTGCACAGTGGAGAAGGGAGGGGGCGTGGCCTGATGTGACAAGTGTGCAAACGTGCCCTGTGGTGTTTTTTAGGTTGGGGAATTAAGTCCCCTTGAATCCTGAGGGTCCCTGGGGGCCAAGTAACCCACCAGGTACGTCCAGAAAGTGCCACAGAGTTGCGTTGCTGAGAGGTGTAAAAAGGGCATGGCCTCAGACCACCTCTCTGCAACGCAGCTCTGTGGGGCTTACTGGAGGTACGTGGTGGGCTATATGGTCCCCAGGGACCCTCAGGATTCAAGGGTACTTAATCCACCAACTTAAAATGAGCCACGGGTGCGCCCCTTTTTACATCTCTGTAACACAGCTTGTGGCGCTTACTGGGGGTAACTGGTGGGCTAGTTGGACCCCAGGGACCCTCAGGATTAAAGGGTACTTAATTCCCCAACATACAACATGCCAGTGGGCACGTTTGCAGAGTGGGGGAGAAAGGGGGTATGGCCTTTGTCTACCTCTCATGAATCCCACTGCGTGGGGCTCACTGGAGGTAAAAGGTAGGCTAGTTGGCCCCTAAAAGACTCCCAGCAGTGAAAGGGACTTCAATCCCCATCCAAGAGCATGCCAGGCAGCATGTTTGAAGAGTGGTGGGCAAATTGGGCGTGGCTTGGTACGAGTACTTACCAATGCTGCTCTGTGGGACTGACTTCAGGTAATAGTTTGGGAAGTTGGCCCCCAAGGATGTCCTTGGGGGCCAACTACCCATCTTGTTACCTCCAGTAAGTCCCACAGACTGGGATTCGTAAGACTTCTTCGGAGGCCAATGCCCGCTTTCTCTACCATTCTGCAAATGTGCCTTGTGGCAGACTACGGGATGGGGAAAAAGTCTAATTTAGTCCTGAGGGAGTAAGGGGGCCAAGTATTCCTCCTGGTACCTCCTGTAAGTCCTATGCAGTGGAATTCCTGAGAGTTGGTTTCAAGCCCAGCACCCTTTCTCCACCACTCTGAAAATGCAACTACTAGTTAAAGTAGCATATTTCTGCACCTCTGATTTAGAAGTAGGTTTAATCCCCCTGCCCTATTATGTACTAGGGCCTTACAGAGGAGGTCATGCTAATCACAGGTGTACCCCAACGCACACTGTTCCCTAGTGTACGTAGGTGTTTTCACTGTATTCTAAGTGTCTTTTAGCATAGCACTGACTCTAGGCCTGGTTAGTCAGTCAGTTACCACCAGTACCCGTCTGAAAAAGTTGTGGGCACAGGATGATTTTTCAACAAGTCCTCTTTCTGCTCCTTTGTTGGTTCTTTCTGCACATGTCTTGCTTCTTCCTGCACTTTTCTTCGTCTTTGTGGACTTCTGTTGCTTCTTTCTGCATTTATTTTGCTTTTTTCTGTGCGTTGTTTCTTCTTTCATCACACGTCCTACCTCTGTAGGCATAGTTATAAACTAGCATTTAAAAAACCTTTGAAATTCACTTTAAAAACCATAGGTTTCAGGCACGTTATAGATAGAAATTAGCATTTAAAAAACCTTTGAAATTCACAAAAAAAAATAGGTTTCAGGGACGTAATAGTTAGAAATTAACATTTGAAAAACCTTACAAATTCACTGAAAAAAACATTGGTTTCAGTGGTGATATAGTTAGCTGGACATTTCACTGGTACAAAACCTTAGAAATTCCTGTTATAGTTAGTTCTGCTAACTATAACTTGCGCGCCCGCAATGCACTGCTGATGATGTCAAATATTACATAATTCATGACATGGTCAGTGACATCACTGATGACATCTCAAATGACATCACTGATGACATCATCCACTTGGAGTGCTAACAGCCAATTAGCATAAAGCTTTTGGTTGGGTGGGTGCGCGGATCCTCTGTGCCTATATATATCAAAACTTTTATTGTTTGATTTTCTCAACAACTACTGAATGGATTTACACCATTTTAAAAAAAAGAGTTCTTTCTGAAAGACGGGCTACCTTTATGCCAAATTTGGTGTATTTCCGTTCAGCAGTTTGAGCTGTAGCCATGTCTAAAATTTCCTACGGAAATGCTTTTTTCGACCTCTGTTTTTAATTTCTCAGGAACTACCGAATGGATTTACACCATTTAACAAAAAGAGTTCTTTCAGAAACAAGAGCTACCTTTAGTTTTTACCAAATTTGGTGTAATTCCGTTCAGCAGTTCGGGCTGTAGTCGTGTCTAAAGTTTCCAATGGAAATTAACATGGACAAAACACGTTTTGGTACCCCCCTTTTTTATCAGCCCCCGCTAGCCGAATCACCCCGAAACTTTCAGGAGAGGAGCTGACCAGAGCGCCCCACTAGTTTTGAAAATTTTGCAATGATTCGTCAACAACCGACGTCAAAGTTATTGGGAAAAAAAATGCTTTTTGAATAGGAACAAGTTCCTAACTATAACTACCTACTGGCGACCGCTAGTAGGATATATATATATATATACCCACCAGGGATTGATATTAACTGCAAAATGTAAGTGATGGCTGGGCAGCTCACTTGAGTAATACGCAAGTCACTACATTACCTAGAAGGCCACAGGAGTTGGCCATGCCCACTTGGGCGTCAAAAGACTTTGACTAATGCTGGTGCCGTGACTATCATTCGCAGATGCCTGCAGCCCAGGAAGAAGTGCTTTTCAGCACGAAACGCATCGGCAGCTTTGGCAGGATGACATGTGCGTTGGGCATTTCCGCTGTTTGTTCATTGCATTCCTACAATTAAAGATATGGCTTATACAAACTCACCGGTCTGAGCTCCCTCGATCCAGGCAACTTTGTATATATATATTCCATCACCTCATCACACCTCCATACTCGTCAGAAATAACGAGTGCAGACCGCCAGTACGTGATATAATTTCTTCATTTGTCTTTTCCTGCCATAACGTGTTTCAGCCGACTAAGCGGTCTTGATCACATGAGACAGCTCAGCATTCTTGTCCGCTATTTAAAGTGCTAGAGATTACAAAAAATCATGGAAATGAAAAACAGCAAAATCCTACCATTCAAATACATGCTTTTGATACATCATGAGTTAAACAAAATCCACTATTGCATATAATCCATGTAAAATACCATATTATTTGCAACATATGCATAGATCCATATGAATATATTTTTTAATAATGTCAACCATGAACAAATACCAGCTTGAATGCACAAAATTTAGTAAAAGCTCCTGTTCCTGACCATGAAAATGTAATTCTAAATGATACATAAAGTGTCCCCCTAACGCGAGTGAAAAATTTAAATGATGAAAATATAAACAACTTTGTAGAATGTGTGATTAATAAACATCCTACTGTACATGCACTCTATGTCACAGAATCAGGAATAAATGAAGTGAAAGGTTATTGATAACAAAGAAATATTCAAATCCAAATGTGGAGACAATAGGGCTGCTGTCACGGAATAGGAACAATTCAATGTTCCTACTGTTTTCTATTCCTCCAGATATTGGGTGTGGGTGTACACACCACACCTGTAACCCCAATGACTTTCTATATGCCTATTAAAGTAACTATGTGATACAGTACATGATTATACAGATTTAAAAGTATCTAAAATTCCACAGCTAGCCATCAGTTCTTTGGAAATTATTTCAGGGTTCCAAGTATTGAAATGTGCAAAATAAAGCCATGTGCTTCAGCAGGATAAACCTATTGAAGCAAATACAAAAGGGGATCTATAAAATATTACAAGTCAAAGTCAAGTCAAAAGTTTTATTTGTATTGGTACTCGACAGAGGACCACAAATATACAGTTTACAGAATTAAAAAATAATTTCACATTCAATCAATACAATGGTAAAAAAGATTTTAAAAATTTAAAGAAATTGTAGCAAACAAATTCATTTGGTGGCTGTTTACACAACTCTAATAGTTCACTCACTCGGATGATTCTACAAGTGCGATAAATAGGGGCAAGGTATCTTGTGCGTGCTAAAGTTACTTTTGTACTAGGACACACGAACAGCAAGTGCTCAATGTTTTGGTCACCCCCTTCACACAAGGGGCATAGGGACGATCCTCCTGGCAACCATCTTACTGTGTAGGATAGTACGGGTAAGATACCCAGTCTTAACATAGTGATTGACCTCCTTGCGCCATGAGTCAGGGAGAACCCGATGTATGGATGAGTATGGTGGTATTCCAGAGAGTCTACGAAGGATTTATATGTTGACAATTTTTTACAATGTTCGTAGTCTAGTTCATAGCTTAACTTCGGGGTGAAGCATTTTAAAAAGAGTTTCAGTTGGGCTGCTGACCAGCTGAGCAAGATTTCCGGGCTAATTTCTGCCATTTGAAATATAGCTGTCATATTGTTTAAAAAAGTCTGATTTTTTGTTTCATCGTCAAAGGTTTCTTTTTTCAGTAAGTATCCAATCCAATCCAATCCAAAAAATCTTTATTTCGGCCTTTTAGGCCATAAAAGAAGCATACAGATACATACAACAGTATAAAAACATCATTGGAATGTACAAAATACAAATAAGGAGACATTCTTATCCGTCTTTAAAATCGAATAGATAAAATACATAAAAAAAAAAAAAAAAAGGGGAGCAACTCAATTCATTACATGGGAGTAAATTGACATAATGGTAAGGACGTTAGCAACGGAAGCCGTAAAAACAATAAGACAGTGGCAGGAAATTCAATCTATATTAGATTATCCTTAATCAGCTTGGACCTCTTACGCCACATGGCAAGGAGAAATTTGGAAACTGCAAATACAATATGGGGGGAAGGGTCAGATTTCAGTATTCTGTAAGATGACAGACAGTTCCTTATAGCCATGTTCCTGCATAAGGGCACCAACCAATATTTCCTTGAGGATTTATATGTGGGGCAGAAAAACAGAACATGGATTTCGTCCTCATCGCACCGTTGACAACCAGGGCATAACTTATCCCCCCCATTGGTCCATTTACTAGTAAAGGATTTGATTGGCAGGGAGCCATACCGCCACTGTAAAAACAACTTCCTTGCCAAGGTTGGGTATATAAAATCCAAGAAGGTTTCAAACTTATATGAATTTTTGGATTGAGTAAAACAGTGAGTAAGGGTGCCGGTGCTAAGTGCAGTCATGTGAGATGTGAGTTTTTGTTCCTTGTACACTTCCACAAGTCTTTTCCGGGGTACCTTGCTACATCCTAATTCTGGAGTCACCCAGAGCTCGCTAAAACCGAGCCTATACAATTCTTTTTTTACGAAGGCTAGCCAGGGTATCTTGCCATTGTGGTTCAGGTTCATGACATTTACCAGATCTTGCCTGTAATGGCTAAGCTCCTTCGTTGACCACAGTCTATGCCAAAATCTAATGGGTTTGGAATTGAGATCCTCTCTGATGGAAGGTAGACCCAGATCCAGACGTATGGGAAGTAGGGGAGTTGCAGTTGGGAGGGCCAGGAGACGCCTCATAAAGTTATTTTCTACCCCAACCAGCTCTATTGCCGCTTGGTGCCCCCATAGCTCGCTTCCATAGAGTGCGGCTGGTTTCGCTTGCACTTTATACATCTCAACTGCAGGAGCTATAGGTTTATAGGTTGAGGTGTTAGTAACCTTTAAGATAGCCCCAGACAGTTGGGATAGCCTCAATCGCGAGCTTGCAATCTGTGGGTGCCATGAGAGGTTCTCCTGCAGGGTTACACCCAAATACTGAAAGGTTTTGACCCTCTCTAGGACCGTAGAATTTAAGGTTGGGTTGGGTCTAGTTGTAGAGGAGGGGTTAAAAATCATGTATTTGGTCTTCCCTGCATTTATTTCAAGGCCATGCTGCCTACAGAAAAGATCAAAGCCATCAAGGATTCTCTGAATTCCCATGGGCGATTTGGAAAGCAGGAGGGTATCATCAGCAAACATAATCGCTGGTACCCTCCTGCCTGCCAAGACTGGGGCGTCATTATCCTCAACATTAGCTAAATGTGAGATGACGCTGTTCACATATAAACAGAAAAGAGTAGGGGCAAGGACACAGCCCTGCCTAACCCCCCTGGAGACAGGAAACCTATTTGTCAGTGCTCCGCCCCGTCCGCAGCGTACCTGAGCAAAGTTGCCCTGGTGCAATCTAATTATAGCCTGGAGTAAGTTAGTGGGCACTCCTAACTCCTTCAGGACCTCCCAGAGTTTTCCTCGCGGAACCAGATCGAACGCTGACTTCAGGTCCACGAACACCATGTACAATCTCCCGCCCTCGATGGTCACCGTTTTCCAAAAGAGGAGAACTAGGCGGAAGATTTGGTCCATGGTGGACGTATTTTTCCTGAAGCCAGCCTGGAGAGGACTTAGGATTTCATTATCCTCCATCCAGACCAACAGATGGTCTAGTAGGATTCGCGAGTAGATCTTCTGGGGGACATCTATCAGGCTGATCGGCCTGTAGTTGGATGGGAGCAGAGGACAGCCCTTCTTGAAGATAGGGACTATCTCTGCCCCCAGCCAAGTACAGGGGATCGCCATACCACATGCAAGTGAGTTAAAGAGGATGTGAAGGTAAGGCGCCCAGATCTCTGAATGGGACCTAAAAAGGTCACCAGGCAATTTATCAAGGCCAGGTGCCTTACCCAGTGCTAAGCCATCAATTGCACTGGCCACTTCCCCTAACGTAAACTCCAGAGTGTCACCAGGAAGGGAGAGGAGTGTTGCAACAGTGGCATCAGTATTTTCATGGACGTCTGCATAGAGTTTCCCGAAGTGATCTTCCCATATGTGTGCTGCTATATTGGGTTCTACTGCGGCTTTTGGTTCCCCTGAGCCAGTAGTAACCAAGGACCAAAATCTTCTTGAGTCCTTGGCTATTAGAGCTGCAGACAGATCCTGCCATCTATCCCAGTCCCAGTCTGACCTCACACGAGCCATTGTATCTTTGTACTGTCGCCGCAAAGCGGACACCCTGGTCCGGGATTCCCCCTCTTTGACTGCAGTGATAAGGTCAGCTTTAACCTTTCTACACTCAGAGTTATACCAAGTAGATGTTCTGGTCTTGGGCTTGGACTTCGGCACCTCTGGGTAGAGGACCTCTCCCAATGCAGCCACTAACTCTTCGTGAATAGAAGGTAAGGATTCCTGCAGGGCCTGGGTGCTGGATAGACTAATTAGTTCTTCCAGGGCCTCAAATTTGGGCAGGACCAAATTATAAATTTTCCCCATATTTTCTTCCGATTTGGAGAAATTCTGCCACCTCACCCTACGCCTATTTGAAGTTAATACCAAATTTCCCCTTTCATCTCTTTCCTCTGGGCGAGAGGGTCCTATAGGTTCGGGGAGGTAGGCCAGGGAGAGGAGGAGGGCATTATGGTCACTATCAGTGCGAGGAATTACATAAAAGTCCTCCACCTTGGGCCAGAGGCTGATGTCAACAAAAACATAGTCCAGTCGTGACTCATGATTAAGTCTGTTGAAAGTGCACTTTGAAGGGGTGTCTGAGGGAGTCCGTCCATTACAAGCTCTTAAGGCGAAATTAAGAGTTAAAGACATAATTTGAACCGCAAGTGGGGACCAGGATTTAGGATGCGGCGAGTGGCACACTGGTATGCCCCAGAAATCGTCTTCTGCAGTAAGGGCCCCTTCCCTCAAGCCCTCTAGGGGCTCGAAGTGGCAATTAAAGTCACCGCCCATTACCACCTTGAATTCTGCCGGCAGCTGGCCCATAAAGGACACAAGATCTTCAAGTGTGGTGGACTCTGCCGTTGGTCCTACTGGGCGGGAATAAACATTTATAATTGCTAACGTTGGAGCCCCCTTCCATTTTAGAAGGACACACTGGATGTCTTGGGAAGACGTAGGTAAGGATTCCGCTTTGCAGCCAATATGCGATGCTATCCACACCGCCAAACCACCCGAGGGCCTCCCCTTGCCGTTCCAGGTGGCATGGATCTCAAATATGGCATAGCCAGTTTTGAGAACCGGCACCCTCGCCCATGTCTCTTGAAAGAGGCAGATATCACTATTTGTTATGAGGGAATCCCATTCATCCGTGTGAATTTTATTGGAAATACCTGCAACATTCCAAGATAGTACCCGCAGGACACTAGAGGGAGTGTGCAGGATTGGTCCATGCCCCCCTGAAGTGTTTCTACCACTGCAGACTTTTGGGATGGGAACCCCTTGTAAGGAGGGTAGACTATAGTTAGATGTGACTGGAAGGCTAGGGATCGTACCATGAGGGTCTACTGACAATTGGCAGAGGGAATTGGCACCGGGGGCGTGGGAATTTTCATTCAGTCCATTTGACACTCTTTCATCGGCTGAGGATCCAAGAGGGCACCCCAGGCGTCAATCACAAGAGTTCAAGCCTGAAAGAGCTTCAAATCTGTTGTTAACTTCCAAAGGTGTAAATGGAAGCAAATGGTCCATCCCCCCCGAATGAGAAAAATGTTCCATACTCCTGTAATGAGTTCCATAGCCCCTGGGTGGAACATGTTCCCACCCAAGAACATTCTTTGGGATCATGGAACCTGGGTGTGAGGGGAGGTAATGGTTAGTTTGTTTTGGGCCATTAATCCCTATCGGGGGCATGGGGGGCCATGGGCATGAGAGAGGAGCTACTAGGGCTCTAGGATAGAAATAAGTGAGGTCACACGGCATAATTGATTTGCCTAGGTTCCCCGGCATCCAACTCAGAATGTGCCTAACAGCTTCAGGGTCCCTGAAGTTAATCACAATCAAATCGCCCTCAATATCTTTCTCCCGTCCCCCTAACCAGGAGAGTCGGCGCACATGCACTATGTCTCCATTAACATTCACCGGGAGAGGTCTATTTTTGGACAACCAGTACATAGTTTTGTTTTTAAGTTGCTCTGGGCCTTCTCGCTTGTCTGGGTCTAGAATGGGCACGCCCGTAAGGACCACTACATAGGGTAGTGATTCTGGAGGAAGTTCAACCTGGGGAATCCTGCGTTTAGGTGCGTTGGTAGATGGTGCCCTCTCTCCCACCAGTTGGCTTGATCTTGCGGCAATACTGCTTCCACCCTGTGGGTTGGTACCATTCTTATTAATGGCAACTATAGATGGAGTGGCGGAGGTTGCAATGCCTTGAGGAATGTGGGACAATGTTTTAGTAGGAGGGTTAGGCAAGGGGAATGAGGCTGTTGTGGTGGTAGTAACAATCGTATTGGCCTCCTTGGCTAGGTTGTTAGATGTTGAATAGAGCATCTTGGAAGTGCAAGGTTTTGAACTGTTAAGTGAACTGCCTACAGTCTGAACTATGCTAGGTGTTATGGGGACCTTCTGATTGGTCGGTCTATTTAAAATAGCCTGTTCCAAGTTCCCTAACCGTTGTTCTATGGCCATTAGTCTATCTACAATAGGGGAAGTCAGTGTCCTAAGCATTTGCGCAATTGACTCTAAGGTAGGGGCAAACGAAGGAGTCACCTCCGGAAATGCACGTGGAGGGGTGGTAGCTAGTATAGGGGGTGGTATTTCTTGTGCAGTAGCTGTAGATGTAGTAGGTCTAATACCCACATCTGATTTGGAGACGGAGACTGAACCCCCCCCTTTCCCCTTACCAAATTCAGAATGACTAATTTTGCCCTTATGTATAGTACCCCCTTTCCTCATCCTTTTTTTGGGCGGAGGGCCAGGGATTATCTGGGCCTCAATCTTCCTCAATTGATTTTTAGCAGTAGTTTTTGCCATAGGGATGGGAGCTTGCAAAGATTTTTGAGCTACATCAGGATTGCACGGTGATGAGGGGACGACGGTAGGCAAACTAGAGGAATCCCCAGGGTAAGAGGGAGGTGTGGGGGTAATATCCCTTAAAAGTTCTGGGATTCCCTGAGATGTAAAGGGGTCCTCAGTAATAGGGGACACCTCTGTACTGGGTACTAAGGTATGCGGGGACATAACCAAGGGAGTTCTTGCCTTGTAACCCTCGATGGAGCGTCGACGCTCCACCCTTTTCTCTGCTAAGGCTTCTTCCCTTTCGATATCAGAGATGGATTTCTTGAAATAGTTGTCTAGAGTGCCCTTGTTAAGGTTAGCCCCCGAAGTCCCAGGTGAAGCCATATCCATAATGGGAAAAGGAAACACAGCTATAAAGTTATACAAGAGTGACTATGGCTAGAAATACGAAACCAGCAAAGCTGAATCAACTATAGTATCACTGAAACCGTACATACAAACATTGGAGGTCACAGTGAGCCCAGGTCTACGTAGGGAGCACGACGAAAAGGACAGGGCCCAGCCCAGCCTCACCAGCCACCTAACGGCCACACAACGGCCCGCTCTTTGCCCGGTCTTCGCCCGCGCGCGTCCCGCGTGCGCGTGCGAAGGTTGGGCTAAGTAGGAGGAGGAGTGGGCGGGAAGAGGCCCAGGTGCGCGCGATTGCCTGGCGCTAGCACCTTTCGTTGCCTCGCAGTCCCGCTCCCAAAATCACTCCCTCAGCAGGTGGCAAGATCTGGCCTGGATTGCGACGGCCAACCTGTGCAGAATACTTGGACAAATTCCCCCTGGGCTGCTGCAGTCAGGATCAAAGCACACGGGCACAGGCACAGTCCTGAATCGGCACTGACGGAGAAAACACAGCGGAGCACGCAGGCTCAAAGTGCAGGGGTCCCAAGTCCGATAAGGCAGCAGCAGATTGAAGGACTCCCCACGCTACCAGCAGCAGAACACGACTGCGAGCGGCCCCCGCGGAGCGGGGGCCGCGAGTCGTTATGTACTTACAGGGAGGAGTGGGCGGGAAGAGGCCCAGGTGCGCGCGATTGCCTGGCGCTAGCACCTTTCGTTGCCTCGCAGTCCCGCTCCCAAAATCACTCCCTCAGCAGGTGGCAAGATCTGGCCTGGATTGCGACGGCCAACCTGTGCAGAATACTTGGACAAATTCCCCCTGGGCTGCTGCAGTCAGGATCAAAGCACACGGGCACAGGCACAGTCCTGAATCGGCACTGACGGAGAAAACACAGCGGAGCACGCAGGCTCAAGGTGCAGGGGTCCCAAGTCCGATAAGGCAGCAGCAGATTGAAGGACTCCCCACGCTACCAGCAGCAGAACACGACTGCGAGCGGCACCCGTAAGTATCTTAATGTGCCCTCCTTTGCATGGAAAAGATTGTAGCTCCACCTAATTACATTGGCTACCGCTGTGGCGTAGGAACTTGTGATAGAGAATTCCAAACGTAGGGCTTGAACTGGTATGGAATCAGAGACCTTCATTATTCTTTTTAAGATTTTCCCCTCTTTACGGTCCATATAGGTCCACTGTTTTATCGGAATATACTCTGTTGCATATGATAGCACAGGAGGAATTTTTACTTTATATATTTTTATCAGAGAAGAAAAGTGCCGATTCCCAGTAGAACGATAAAGTCTTAAGAGGGCCTCAGCGTGTACTTCAGATTTCCTCATTAAGTTTTCTATCTGTTTTATGTTTGAGATGTTCTTGGATAGTATCCTGCCTAGATAAGGATATTCATTCACTATTTCTATTTTTTCTCCGCCTAGGCTCCAACTGTATTTAGCACTAGATTTCTTTCCCGAAAAGACCACAATTTTTGTTTTCTTTAAATTCGGAAATAAAAAGTTTGCTTTTGAGTAATTGTAGAGAATGTCCAAAGATTTTTGCAAACCGAAGGGAGTGAGATCAAGCATCACTATATCGTCAGCATAGAGTAGTACTTGTATGCTTTGCTTAGCAATTTTTGGGGGTAAACTTGAGCCCTGCTGTAACTGTTTGGGCAAGTCGCTAAGGTATAGGGAGAACAGTAACGGGGCCAAAAGACACCCTTGCTTTAGACCGTTAGCTGTATTTATCCTTTTTGTTAAACCTTTTTCTCCCCCCATTTGTACCTGGCACCAGGTGCTGGTGTGGAGATTCACTATAGTTTGGAGCAATTGTTCTGGGATTCCAAGTCCCCTGAGTTTATGCCATAAAGTTGGTCGATCAACACGATCGAACGCAGTCGAGTAATCTATAAACACTGCGTATACTGTCTGGGATTTTCCTGTTACATATTTGTCTAATATTGTTTGGATGATAGCAATATTATCTGTAACTGAATGTTTTGGCCTGAAACCAGCTTGGAACATTGGAATTTTATCCAATGAGAAAGCCCAGTCCTTTAATCTTTGTAAAACCTCCGCTGCAAAGATTTTTCCTGCAGCATCCATTAATGCAATTTGCCGATAATTTCCTGCAATTATCTTGCTCCCCTTTTTGTGTATTGGGATGATGGTACTCCCCTGCCAGGATTTTGGAATTTGTCCAGTTTTGAGGATATGGTTAAATAGATTCGATAACAACTTGCTCCATTCCCTTGGGTTTGCTTGATAGATCTTTATAGGAATCTGGTCTGGGCCAGAGGCACCTGTTTTTCTTGCTTTTCTGATATTCCATTCCACTGAGGTAGCTGTGATTCTGAGTATTTGTGAGTCATCTTTTCCCTTATTTTTTTCTGGGCTTTTCCCATCAGAGCTAATCGGGTTTGCTTTGTACAAGTCAGTCAGAATAGTTTCCCAATCCTTTGGTGGAACAGGTATTGATTGGAGTTTCTTTTTCGTCCCTGTTAATTTGGCCATGAGGGACCAATATTTGCGTTGATTATAGTCTTTTGCAGCTACTTGGATGTCAACCCAATTGCGATCTTGTATTTCTTTTTTATTTCTTTGCTTCTCTCTCCTGAGTTTATTTTTTAGTTTATTGATTCCTTTCTCAGTAGACAGAGAAGAGTTCATGTATTGTGCACGTACAAGTTTATTCAATTTTTTCTTCGTAATAGAATTTTGGGTATTTTGGGTATTGTTTTTGTTAAGGTTTTGATTATTCCACCTGTTAACTCCTGAGGAAGCACAATGTAGTTTATCTAGTAGAAAATTTTTTAGCTCCTTAATTATATGTTCAAAATTTTCTATTGGGTCTTCCGAGATTGTTTTTGCTAGGAGTTCAGTATGCTCAATCAATGTGGATATTCTGTCCAGAATTTTAGAGCTCCAGAAAATTCGTCTCTGTTCTTTATTTATCAAGACAGAACTTCTATGAAAAATTAACTGCCTATCAGATGCTGTTTGAGGCCTCCATTCAGTAGTTAGATTCATCAACGCATGGTCACTCTCTTGACTTAGCTTTACTTGTAAGTATGTGGCAGTCTCCAGTAGATTCATGCTGCAGATGATGTAGTCAATAATAGATAAGCTTCCGTTGCCCCGTCTGGTGTATGATGCCGGAATATCACCTTCTATATTACCATTCAGGATTACTCCATTTAAAGTAGGTAATGTTGATAATATTAGTTTTCCTCTTTTATCGGATTTTGAACCTTTAGGGAATTGTGGGGCTGAGAATTCGGCAGATTCCTCATTGTATAGTTGAACCCATTTACTAATTTCCAGATTAGAGATTTTGCCATTTAGATCACCTGTTATTATGTATGGAATGTGTAATTGGTCTTCTACTATCTATATAATGGTTTCCATGATCTCCAGAAATGTGATATCTTGATTCTTACCGGGAGGGGCATATACATTCAAAAGCAAGATTGCCTTTTTGGATGCTGCATTATGTGTTTTTAAGAAGACCTTAATGCATTGCAGGTTGTATGATTTAGTCTGAATAGCTTCCTGGGCCCACATGTATTCCTTCCTCAGAAGAATGGCCAGACCACCTTTTGCGTGGCCCCGATTGGTGGCTTTGGCTGGGATATCGTAAACATAATAGCTTTTCTGGGAAAATGATTCAGTTGCCCAGGTTTCTTGTAGCATCAAGATATCTGGATGGTTACTTATGGCTTCCGTCAATTTAATCTTAGTTTTTCCCGCCATATTCCACGATATTATTTTTAAACCATTGTTAAACAGATTGTCCTGGACATGAAGAAAATTTATTGCTGTTCAAGGTCTCAGATACCCATGACCATGACTTTATACATTCACTGTATTCTTTTCCCTTTGAATCTTGATGCCATACTGCCCTTTCTCCATTTGCCACCTTTATTTTTAGTATGTCTTTCCCTGAATGATTAGTTCCTGAGTTCGTCGCTCCATTCACGTCAGTGTCTCAGACGATTTTTGTATTGTGAGTTAGAGATTAGTCGTATTTGGTCATCATACCATGAGGGAATTCTGTTTTCTTTTGGATCCATTCTTTCGATGACATCGTATCCGTGTTTGTGTAAAATCTCTTTTTCATTGAGTATGATCCTGGGAATAACAGATGACCAAAAGGTTACTGTTACTATTTTATTATTGTCTTGTTGCGGGAAAATTACTAAATCTATTTCATTGCTATTCAGGGATTCCAGTGGCTTTATATAGTGAAGGAGGTTGATGACCCTTCTTCTATTAAGAGGAACCGTATCCGTTGGAAAAAGTTCTTCAAGTTGTAATGTTTTGGAATACGGCATTCCTGTTCCATAAGGGATTTTTTCTTCGTTATTTCTTTCACATGTATTTTGGTGTACTGGTTTTTCAAAGAGCTTGTATGGATGAAATTCTTTTGCTGCCGGATCCAATAATTGTAATTTCTCTTCTTTTTTTCTGTAGCTGGTTTCCATTATTTCAATAGGTTGAGACTTTATAGATTCAGCTTCTTGTACTTCTTGTGTTTTATTGACAGTTAAAAGCTTTTGGAATTTCAACTTGCGGTTTTTCTTTTTGTGGATACGCCTTAGTGGCTTTTTCCTCTTTCTTTTTCCTTCAACTTGCTCAGTTTCTATCTTTTTGTTAGTTTTTTCACCCTTTTCACTTTCCGATGTCTTGTTAAGGCTGGCTTCTTGAGTATTTTCAACAGTATCATCATTTTTTTGTGTATTTGATTTGATTGCTTTTGTGAAAATTGGATATTGCCTTTCATTTTGGGGTTTTTCCGTAAATAGTTTTTTTAAGGAGAATATTGATGTTTCATGTTGACTTTCTAGCTTTCCCTTTTTTCGTTTTAGTACATCTGATGTCTGAGTACCACAGTCGTGTTTTAATGTCTCCTTTTCAGTGTTGTGATTACTTGTATTGTTCTTTTGTAGTTCATTATTGTTGGGTATCGATTGTTTTTTTTCCATTTCAGGGAGTTCTTTTCTTTTCTTCTTTTCCTCTACTAGATGCCTAAGGATTCCAATTTGAACGTCCAGGGTTTGGTCCGATTTTTCTAATATATTTCCCAGAAAGGAAAGGACCGACTCTAGTATTTCATGTAGCGAAAAGAGGGCTTTTGACATTGGTGTGACAATGTTAGCTGAATAGTTGGTTTTTATATTGAAAGGATCTGCAGATGATTCAAGTGTAAAAGGTTGTTCTGGGTTTTTTAGCAGAGGAGGACTATTAGTTAATTTAAACTCTGATTGATTTTCTGATATCTTTGATTTATTTGCACAAAGTTCTTCTAGTTGGCATGTATTTCCAAAGCTTTTTTTTGGTGTGGAGGATATTAGATGAATCTCCTCTTGATCCTGGGATTGTAAATTTTTGGAGGAATTAATGGATTTTTGTTTGTTGTCAGAAACCAGATTGCTCAAATTTAGATTTAGATTTGGTTCAGCTTTAATTTCAGTGCATACTTCTGACCCTGTGTATATTACTGAATTGGTTATCGTTTCTGTCTCCAATATTTTCTTGTCTATTTCGTCTATAGATGTTAGGGCAGAGAAATATTCACTGATAGCCGGGGTCCGTGTTATGCGACCTTGTTTTATTGATTTATCTGTAGTTTTCCGTACCGCATCCTCTGTGCCCATACGTTTCATGAAAATAGTCTGTGATCGTAGTTTTTTGAGCCCCATTTCCTTTTCGGCAAAATCTGTTGTTACTATCAAGCTTCTAATCCCCCGTACTTGAGGAGCAGAGTTTGTCACAATTTATAGTTACAATTTAGCTTTACTTATCAGGAGCAGATGTTGGTGGGGTGGCCCGTCCCGTCCTTGTACGTCCTCGGACATCCACAGACGGCCCGCCCTTTGCCCGGGCTTAGCTCCGCGCTTAGTCCTGCGCGCGTCCCGCGTCGCGGTGGGCTAGAGGTTGTTTTTATACGTATCGCAGGTGGGCGTGTCCGTGGGCGTGTCGCCTGGGGGAAGAGGAACCAGCTGATCCGAGCAGGGGTTGCTGGTCCTCGCAGTCCCCCGGGCTGGATGTGTAGTTCCGCCCTGGCCTCTGACCCTATGGACTCAAGCTGGGAGCGTAGGACAGAGCCTGCCGACTGCAGCTCTCGCTCACACCAGCGAGTCCTCGGGGAGGCGGCACCACGGAGCACTGAGAGTTGGTTTATCCTTGCTTGCACAAGACTGACAGCGCAGGAAGCAGGCAGCAGTGAGGGATTTGCTCGCACAATACCGACAGTACTGGTATCAGGGAACAGCCAGTCCAGGTGAGTGGCGCCCGCGAAGCGGGTGTCACGAAGTTTAATTCCTGATTCGCCGGTGGGCGTGTCCGTGGGCGTGTCGCCTGGGGGAAGAGGAACCAGTAATGAAATATTACTCTAAGATGTCCAAATATAATAAATATAAATTCATCATAAAAGCCTGATTTCATATAATAGGAATAAAACACTATAGTAACACCATATGCCTAAGACCAGTCTATAAACCCCTGCTAGTATGTGAAAAATATATGTATATATCTTTAAATATTTCTAAAATCCCTTTACAAATTCATAACAGACTTATTATACAAAGAAAACAAAAAACCTTAAAAAACTATCAGTTTGCAAGGAAATGTATCAAGACAGTGACTTCAAATGAAGTTGTACAGTGAGAGGAATATCACCAATCTTATAAAAAGGTGTGACGATCTTCCGTATTGTTGAGGCCGTCTAGATACTTGTAATCAAACTCGAGTATATAACTCATTTCTATGTGCCTCAATGTAACCTCTCTATCACCTCCTCTTTTAGTAATGGGGATGGCTTCAATAACATAATATGTTAAATGCCTTGGATTGCTGTCAAGTACAGTCTGAAAGTGTCTGCCACTGGGTAATTTTGATCTTTGTTGATAATTGCCCGGATATGTTGAAGGATACGTTTGTGGACAGCCAATTTGGTGCTTCCTACATATTTTAAATGACAACTGCATTCCAAAACAGAAACAGAAAATTCTGTTTTCGATGTTAGAAGTTGTTTAATTTCCCTAGCTTTGGTAGAGAAAGCAGTTGTAAAGGTTTTGACATTCATACCAAATTGGCAGGCTTTGCATGAAGAACATTTAAAAAAGCCTTTCATTGTAGTTAACCACATATCCTTGCGGCCGTCCTCTTGACTATTATTGACTAGCATATTCCCCATGCTCATAGTTTTTCCGAAAGTGACAGATGGATTCGAAAGCATCTGACTGCCTATCACTGGATCATCTTGGATAAAATGCCAATTGCGCCTAACTTTACTTCTCAGTTGTTTCTCCTGCCTGGAGTGTGTTAAGACCACTCTGACAGGTTGTCGTGCTGGGACTATCTCTCCTTGAGGTGCTTTAGACTTAAGATTTTTTAAAGGCAGCATCCACAATCTCCTTTCTGTAACCCCTTTCTAAAAACCTTGCTCGACTTTCTGCCTGTTTACTCTCTGCATCCTCCTGTTGACTACATATATGTCGGATGCGGAGCATCTCCCCATAGGGAATGCTCGTTATTAGATGGGGAGGATGGGCACTCGACGCGTGAAGGACTGTATTTCCGGCAGCAGTTTTCTAAAAAGAGTTCTAGTTAAGGCATTATTTTCCACTAAAACTTGAACATCTAAAAAGGTCACTGTGTGCTTACTGATAGTTGAGGTAAATTTGAGGTTAAAATCATTGTGATTAATTTCATCAACAACTTTCATAGCGCTATCTTCACTTGCTCGCCATACAAAAAAAGACCATCTATAAAGCGTAACCAGGAAATAAACTTTGTAGCATAGATGGCTTCATATTTTCGCATGAGGACAGGCATAGCTGGGGGAGAAACTGGCCCCCATTGCTAATCCCTGAATTTGATGGTACATTTGGCAGTTAAAACGGAATAGATTATTCTCCAGACAAAAGAGCAACATTTCCAATAACATTTTAGTATGGTGTGCATACATCATAGGCTTAGTGCATAGAAAATACTCAACAGCTCTTAGGCCATCCTTGTTCCTGATGCACGTTTAGAGCGAGCACACATCTAATGTTATAAGCATATACTCCTCAACCCAACTCAGGTTTTTAAGTTTGTTAAAAAAAAGCGCATGTATCCTGCACATAAGATTTAAGTTGTTTCATATGCACCTGCAAAAAAAATCTATATACCTAGAGAGATTTTCTAACGGTCCATCACAGGCAGCAATGATATGCCTGCCTGGTAGTCTCTCAATGTTTTTATGGATTTTTGGTATAAAATAAATAGCAGGAACTAAGGGGTGCTCTTTTTTTTAAATAAATGTGTACTCTTCCCAGCTGAGAAGCCCCAAACTTTTCCATGCTAGCAGATGTTTGAACAAAGCGTCCTGAGTATTTTTGTACTTAAGAGGAGCGCTCTTTCTGTAGCACTGTGGATCATTCAGTTGACTATATGCTTCTTTCAAATACTCTTCCATCGGCAAAAAGGACATTATTTCCGCCCTTACCAGAACTTCTTATACCACCTTTTCTCTTTGTAACTTGGCTGTTCTTTATTTGGCTTACTACATGCTCATTGAAAGTGTCCAGTCCATCACGAACCATTAAAGGAACAAACTTCGATTTCATCTTAAATGGAGTTGTGGGTCTGGCATACGTTCCCAAAGGAGGCAACTCGTGGATGGTAACCGGGACACCACTTTCCAACGCATACAAATCTCGATACAAACCTATATCGGAAATAGCAAGATTGGGTGGTTCATTGGTGGCTGTAGTGGATACAACAGGGACTACGACATCTGCTGCTGACCTTTGTTGATGGAATTTTAGAAGATTTAGTTTCCTGATATATTGGTAGATGTCAGCTCTAGTCCTAGTGTATTGAAAATTCGATTCTGGGCAGTGAGACAATCCTAGAGATAAAATTTGAGCTTCAGCTGCTGACAAATCAATATTTGGTAAGACTAAGAGATGACTGTGATGCTTCTGTTTATTGTGATTTATTATCATTACCAAGAGCACACTTTCAATGGAGATTATGCTCACTATAAGTGACCATTTATTAACAAACTGCAATTTATCATGATCTACTTATATAGTTAGGAACATATGATTGTAAATGCAACATTGGACATGTTTGCAAATGTATTATTAAATATCACATATAAACAATATCCACATAAACTTTCCACTTCTCCTTTCCCAGAGACAGAAAAACCTGCACTTAAAGAGTTTTTGACAATGCTCAAACTTTCTCTTTCAGTAACACTCAGATGTGTATTTACGCCTGGTGATTTTATGAACAAACGCCACTCGCCAGCACCACAGCAATGACAAAATATGTCAGCACCATTGGATGGGAGGGTGTTTTCTTCTTTTCCACCAACTCTGACGCACTCATCCAGGCCCATGTGCTAGTAGTACATAAATAAATTAATTCAATTTCAAATATTTCCATTGCACTTCAAATAAGTAGCCAGAAAGGAGAAAAACAGTTTCACCGAGTCACCGTTTGACAGAGTAAATTATTTAAATAGAAAAATCCATTTACATGAAACCTCAGCCATCTGTTCTAGATTTTAATTGCAAATCTGGGAAGCACATAATTCACAATTGCAGTATAAAACCTGGGACTAGACTTGATTTAAATACATGTGCGTGCCTTCCTCATGGCAGCAGGCATGCTTTTTGATGTGTGCAGATGTTTAGGGAATAGCATGCAGGGAATGACAATATACCTGGCCGATGACGCATGCCTTTACCTCGCAGTCTTTACAACACGATGCCTTTACCACACATTGCATTTACCAAGCATGTCTTTACAATGTGGCAAATGCCGTGTTGTAAATGTTGTTTCCCCTGGTCGATGGAGAACACTGTGCAAAAAGAGGGTGCAGGTTTATGATTTCAGCTCGCTAAGATGAAATGTGATAGGCTCTTCTTTTTAAAAAGGATAAATGCTGGCCATATGTGTTCTGATGCTCAATAAACATTTTTTTTTAAAGTAACCATGACAAAATGCTCAACCTTTAAGTAACTGGCTGTCTGATGTCCTCTTTAGAACTCTCTGTTTTCAGGGAACTACTGAAGGTGATGCCACTAGTTCCCCAATTAACCTCCAAGGGGCACATGCATCAAGCTATTTAGGAATCACAAACGGTGCGATTCGGTAAAATCGGCCGTTTGCGATTCCTAAATACCTTTTTACTATGCATCAAGCATTTTTGGAAAAATCGCTATTTTTAGCGATTTCCAAAAATGTGATTGCTTTTAAGGAGTCGCAAATTTGAGATTCCTTAAAAGCAATGCATGATTGTTTTAAAAAATGCGAATTCGCAATTATGGGGGGCAAATTACCACGAGGGTAAACCTCGTGGTAATTTGCGAAAAATGTTTAAAATGCTCAAATTAGCATTTTAAACACTGTCATGTTACAGACACACATGTCCTTAGGACATGTGTGTGTGAAACATCCATTTTAAAATACATTTCAGGGGTGCAGGGGGGGTCCTTTGGACCCCCCCTCTGCACCCATGGAATGCATTAACATTTTGCGAATTCCAATTTGCGAATTCGCAATTCCCATTGATTCCTATGGGCCTTTTGGTCCATAGGAATCAATGGGAATTGCGAAATCGCAAATTAGAACCTGGCTATATGCAAATCAGTCTGTCCCTGGCCCAGTGCATCATGGGAACAGGGCAGACTAAACTACCAAGCCAATTCTTTACCAGAAAGGAGACAAGCTACCGGGGACCGGTTTCTGGCATTTCAGCCTCTTCGGCCCGGCTTGCTTGAATCCTGATGGAGCAGTGAGAAAGGGACTCATGTCTGAGTATACCCTGCCACACCTATAGTGGCCAAAATCGATTTACAAAAGGGGGTGGTGATGAACAGAGTGTCTGAATTGAGCAGACCACTCTTACCCAGTCCAAAGATCAGGGCTTGATCCATCACCGTTATTTATCTCACTGCCCCATCCCAGCTCAGAACCTGGCTATATGCAAATCAGTCCGTCCCTGGCCCAGTGCATCATGGGAACAGGGCAGACTAAACTACCAAGCCAATTCTTTACCAGAAAGGAGACAAGCTACCGGGGACCGGTTTCTGGCATTTCAGCCTCTTCGGCCCGGCTTGCTTGAATCCTGATGGAGCAGTGAGAAAGGGACTCATGTCTGAGTATACCCTGCCACACCTATAGTGGCCAAAATCGATTTACAAAAGGGGGTGGTGATGAACAGAGTGTCTGAATTGAGCAGACCACTCTTACCCAGTCCAAAGATCAGGGCTTGATCCATCACCGTTATTTATCTCACTGCCCCATCCCAGCTCAGAACCTGGCTATATGCAAATCAGTCTGTCCCTGGCCCAGTGCATCATGGGAACAGGGCAGACTAAACTACCAAGCCAATTCTTTACCAGAAAGGAGACAAGCTACCGGGGACCGGTTTCTGGCATTTCAGCCTCTTCGGCCCGGCTTGCTTGAATCCTGATGGAGCAGTGAGAAAGGGACTCATGTCTGAGTATACCCTGCCACACCTATAGTGGCCAAAATCGATTTACAAAAGGGGGTGGTGATGAACAGAGTGTCTGAATTGAGCAGACCACTCTTACCCAGTCCAAAGATCAGGGCTTGATCCATCACCGTTATTTATCTCACTGCCCCATCCCAGCTCAGAACCTGGCTATATGCAAATCAGTCTGTCCCTGGCCCAGTGCATCATGGGAACAGGGCAGACTAAACTACCAAGCCAATTCTTTACCAGAAAGGAGACAAGCTACCGGGGACCGGTTTCTGGCATTTCAGCCTCTTCGGCCCGGCTTGCTTGAATCCTGATGGAGCAGTGAGAAAGGGACTCATGTCTGAGTATACCCTGCCACACCTATAGTGGCCAAAATCGATTTACAAAAGGGGGCGGTGATGAACAGAGTGTCTGAATTGAGCAGACCACTCTTACCCAGTCCAAAGATCAGGGCTTGATCCATCACCGTTATTTATCTCACTGCCCCATCCCAGCTCAGAACCTGGCTATATGCAAATCAGTCTGTCCCTGGCCCAGTGCATCATGGGAACAGGGCAGACTAAACTACCAAGCCAATTCTTTACCAGAAAGGAGACAAGCTACCGGGGACCGGTTTCTGGCATTTCAGCCTCTTCGGCCCGGCTTGCTTGAATCCTGATGGAGCAGTGAGAAAGGGACTCATGTCTGAGTATACCCTGCCACACCTATAGTGGCCAAAATCGATTTACAAAAGGGGGTGGTGATGAACAGAGTGTCTGAATTGAGCAGACCACTCTTACCCAGTCCAAAGATCAGGGCTTGATCCATCACCGTTATTTATCTCACTGCCCCATCCCAGCTCAGAACCTGGCTATATGCAAATCAGTCTGTCCCTGGCCCAGTGCATCATGGGAACAGGGCAGACTAAACTACCAAGCCAATTCTTTACCAAAAAGGAGACAAGCTACCGGGGACCGGTTTCTGGCATTTCAGCCTCTTCGGCCCGGCTTGCTTGAATCCTGATGGAGCAGTGAGAAAGGGACTCATGTCTGAGTATACCCTGCCACACCTATAGTGGCCAAAATCGATTTACAAAAGGGGGTGGTGATGAACAGAGTGTCTGAATTGAGCAGACCACTCTTACCCAGTCCAAAGATCAGGGCTTGATCCATCACCGTTATTTATCTCACTGCCCCATCCCAGCTCAGAACCTGGCTATATGCAAATCAGTCTGTCCCTGGCCCAGTGCATCATGGGAACAGGGCAGACTAAACTACCAAGCCAATTCTTTACCAGAAAGGAGACAAGCTACCGGGGACCGGTTTCTGGCATTTCAGCCTCTTCGGCCCGGCTTGCTTGAATCCTGATGGAGCAGTGAGAAAGGGACTCATGTCTGAGTATACCCTGCCACACCTATAGTGGCCAAAATCGATTTACAAAAGGGGGTGGTGATGAACAGAGTGTCTGAATTGAGCAGACCACTCTTACCCAGTCCAAAGATCAGGGCTTGATCCATCACCGTTATTTATCTCACTGCCCCATCCCAGCTCAGAACCTGGCTATATGCAAATCAGTCTGTCCCTGGCCCAGTGCATCATGGGAACAGGGCAGACTAAACTACCAAGCCAATTCTTTACCAGAAAGGAGACAAGCTACCGGGGACCGGTTTCTGGCATTTCAGCCTCTTCGGCCCGGCTTGCTTGAATCCTGATGGAGCAGTGAGAAAGGGACTCATGTCTGAGTATACCCTGCCACACCTATAGTGGCCAAAATCGATTTACAAAAGGGGGTGGTGATGAACAGAGTGTCTGAATTGAGCAGACCACTCTTACCCAGTCCAAAGATCAGGGCTTGATCCATCACCGTTATTTATCTCACTGCCCCATCCCAGCTCAGAACCTGGCTATATGCAAATCAGTCTGTCCCTGGCCCAGTGCATCATGGGAACAGGGCAGACTAAACTACCAAGCCAATTCTTTACCAGAAAGGAGACAAGCTACCGGGGACCGGTTTCTGGCATTTCAGCCTCTTCGGCCCGGCTTGCTTGAATCCTGATGGAGCAGTGAGAAAGGGACTCATGTCTGAGTATACCCTGCCACACCTATAGTGGCCAAAATCGATTTACAAAAGGGGGTGGTGATGAACAGAGTGTCTGAATTGAGCAGACCACTCTTACCCAGTCCAAAGATCAGGGCTTGATCCATCACCGTTATTTATCTCACTGCCCCATCCCAGCTCAGAACCTGGCTATATGCAAATCAGTCTGTCCCTGGCCCAGTGCATCATGGGAACAGGGCAGACTAAACTACCAAGCCAATTCTTTACCAGAAAGGAGACAAGCTACCGGGGACCGGTTTCTGGCATTTCAGCCTCTTCGGCCCGGCTTGCTTGAATCCTGATGGAGCAGTGAGAAAGGGACTCATGTCTGAGTATACCCTGCCACACCTATAGTGGCCAAAATCGATTTACAAAAGAGGGTGGTGATGAACAGAGTGTCTGAATTGAGCAGACCACTCTTACCCAGTCCAAAGATCAGGGCTTGATCCATCACCGTTATTTATCTCACTGCCCCATCCCAGCTCAGAACCTGGCTATATGCAAATCAGTCTGTCCCTGGCCCAGTGCATCATGGGAACAGGGCAGACTAAACTACCAAGCCAATTCTTTACCAGAAAGGAGACAAGCTACCGGGGACCGGTTTCTGGCATTTCAGCCTCTTCGGCCCGGCTTGCTTGAATCCTGATGGAGCAGTGAGAAAGGGACTCATGTCTGAGTATACCCTGCCACACCTATAGTGGCCAAAATCGATTTACAAAAGGGGGTGGTGATGAACAGAGTGTCTGAATTGAGCAGACCACTCTTACCCAGTCCAAAGATCAGGGCTTGATCCATCACCGTTATTTATCTCACTGCCCCATCCCAGCTCAGAACCTGGCTATATGCAAATCAGTCTGTCCCTGGCCCAGTGCATCATGGGAACAGGGCAGACTAAACTACCAAGCCAATTCTTTACCAGAAAGGAGACAAGCTACCGGGGACCGGTTTCTGGCATTTCAGCCTCTTCGGCCCGGCTTGCTTGAATCCTGATGGAGCAGTGAGAAAGGGACTCATGTCTGAGTATACCCTGCCACACCTATAGTGGCCAAAATCGATTTACAAAAGGGGGTGGTGATGAACAGAGTGTCTGAATTGAGCAGACCACTCTTACCCAGTCCAAAGATCAGGGCTTGATCCATCACCGTTATTTATCTCACTGCCCCATCCCAGCTCAGAACCTGGCTATATGCAAATCAGTCCGTCCCTGGCCCAGTGCATCATGGGAACAGGGCAGACTAAACTACCAAGCCAATTCTTTACCAGAAAGGAGACAAGCTACCGGGGACCGGTTTCTGGCATTTCAGCCTCTTCGGCCCGGCTTGCTTGAATCCTGATGGAGCAGTGAGAAAGGGACTCATGTCTGAGTATACCCTGCCACACCTATAGTGGCCAAAATCGATTTACAAAAGGGGGTGGTGATGAACAGAGTGTCTGAATTGAGCAGACCACTCTTACCCAGTCCAAAGATCAGGGCTTGATCCATCACCGTTATTTATCTCACTGCCCCATCCCAGCTCAGAACCTGGCTATATGCAAATCAGTCTGTCCCTGGCCCAGTGCATCATGGGAACAGGGCAGACTAAACTACCAAGCCAATTCTTTACCAGAAAGGAGACAAGCTACCGGGGACCGGTTTCTGGCATTTCAGCCTCTTCGGCCCGGCTTGCTTGAATCCTGATGGAGCAGTGAGAAAGGGACTCATGTCTGAGTATACCCTGCCACACCTATAGTGGCCAAAATCGATTTACAAAAGGGGGTGGTGATGAACAGAGTGTCTGAATTGAGCAGACCACTCTTACCCAGTCCAAAGATCAGGGCTTGATCCATCACCGTTATTTATCTCACTGCCCCATCCCAGCTCAGAACCTGGCTATATGCAAATCAGTCTGTCCCTGGCCCAGTGCATCATGGGAACAGGGCAGACTAAACTACCAAGCCAATTCTTTACCAGAAAGGAGACAAGCTACCGGGGACCGGTTTCTGGCATTTCAGCCTCTTCGGCCCGGCTTGCTTGAATCCTGATGGAGCAGTGAGAAAGGGACTCATGTCTGAGTATACCCTGCCACACCTATAGTGGCCAAAATCGATTTACAAAAGGGGGTGGTGATGAACAGAGTGTCTGAATTGAGCAGACCACTCTTACCCAGTCCAAAGATCAGGGCTTGATCCATCACCGTTATTTATCTCACTGCCCCATCCCAGCTCAGAACCTGGCTATATGCAAATCAGTCTGTCCCTGGCCCAGTGCATCATGGGAACAGGGCAGACTAAACTACCAAGCCAATGTGAGTCCCTTGCTCATTGCACCATCAGGATTCAAGCAAACCGGGCCGAAGACGGCTGTAATGCCAGAAACCGGTCCCCGGGAGCTTGTTTCCTTCCCAGTGTAAGAATTGGCTTTTGTAGTTTGGTTTGCCCTGTTCCCATCATGCACTGGGACAGGAACAGACTAATTTGCATACAGCCAGGCTCTGAAACTGGGATGGTGCAGTGAGCTAAAAAACGGTGTTGGATCTAGCCCTGATCTCTTGACTGGGTTAGAGTTTTCTGCTTAATTCAGAGACTCTGTCCCTCACCACCCCTTGTGAATATTTTTATCCACCCTAAGCGTGGAAGGGTATACTCAGATGTGAGTCCCTTGCTCATTGCACCATCAGGATTCAAGCAAACCGGGCCGAAGACGGCTGTAATGCCAGAAACCGGTCCCCGGGAGCTTGTTTCCTTCCCAGTGTAAGAATTGGCTTTTGTAGTTTGGTTTGCCCTGTTCCCATCATGCACTGGGACAGGAACAGACTAATTTGCATACAGCCAGGCTCTGAAACTGGGATGGTGCAGTGAGCTAAAAAACGGTGTTGGATCTAGCCCTGATCTCTTGACTGGGTTAGAGTTTTCTGCTTAATTCAGAGACTCTGTCCCTCACCACCCCTTGTGAATATTTTTGTCCACCCTAAGCGTGGAAGGGTATACTCAGATGTGAGTCCCTTGCTCATTGCACCATCAGGATTCAAGCAAACCGGGCCGAAGACGGCTGTAATGCCAGAAACCGGTCCCCGGGAGCTTGTTTCCTTCCCAGTGTAAGAATTGGCTTTTGTAGTTTGGTTTGCCCTGTTCCCATCATGCACTGGGACAGGAACAGACTAATTTGCATACAGCCAGGCTCTGAAACTGGGATGGTGCAGTGAGCTAAAAAACGGTGTTGGATCTAGCCCTGATCTCTTGACTGGGTTAGAGTTTTCTGCTTAATTCAGAGACTCTGTCCCTCACCACCCCTTGTGAATATTTTTGTCCACCCTAAGCGTGGAAGGGTATACTCAGATGTGAGTCCCTTGCTCATTGCACCATCAGGATTCAAGCAAACCGGGCCGAAGACGGCTGTAATGCCAGAAACCGGTCCCCGGGAGCTTGTTTCCTTCCCAGTGTAAGAATTGGCTTTTGTAGTTTGGTTTGCCCTGTTCCCATCATGCACTGGGACAGGAACAGACTAATTTGCATACAGCCAGGCTCTGAAACTGGGATGGTGCAGTGAGCTAAAAAACGGTGTTGGATCTAGCCCTGATCTCTTGACTGGGTTAGAGTTTTCTGCTTAATTCAGAGACTCTGTCCCTCACCACCCCTTGTGAATATTTTTGTCCACCCTAAGCGTGGAAGGGTATACTCAGATGTGAGTCCCTTGCTCATTGCACCATCAGGATTCAAGCAAACCGGGCCGAAGACGGCTGTAATGCCAGAAACCGGTCCCCGGGAGCTTGTTTCCTTCCCAGTGTAAGAATTGGCTTTTGTAGTTTGGTTTGCCCTGTTCCCATCATGCACTGGGACAGGAACAGACTAATTTGCATACAGCCAGGCTCTGAAACTGGGATGGTGCAGTGAGCTAAAAAACGGTGTTGGATCTAGCCCTGATCTCTTGACTGGGGTAGAGTTTTCTGCTTAATTCAGAGACTCTGTCCCTCACCACACCTTGTGAATATTTTTGTCCACCCTAAGCGTGGAAGGGTATACTCAGATGTGAGTCCCTTGCTCATTGCACCATCAGGATTCAAGCAAACCGGGCCGAAGACGGCTGTAATGCCAGAAACCGGTCCCCGGGAGCTTGTTTCCTTCCCAGTGTAAGAATTGGCTTTTGTAGTTTGGTTTGCCCTGTTCCCATCATGCACTGGGACAGGAACAGACTAATTTGCATACAGCCAGGCTCTGAAACTGGGATGGTGCAGTGAGCTAAAAAACGGTGTTGGATCTAGCCCTGATCTCTTGACTGGGTTAGAGTTTTCTGCTTAATTCAGAGACTCTGTCCCTCACCACCCCTTGTGAATATTTTTGTCCACCCTAAGCGTGGAAGGGTATACTCAGATGTGAGTCCCTTGCTCATTGCACCATCAGGATTCAAGCAAACCGGGCCGAAGACGGCTGTAATGCCAGAAACCGGTCCCCGGGAGCTTGTTTCCTTCCCAGTGTAAGAATTGGCTTTTGTAGTTTGGTTTGCCCTGTTCCCATCATGCACTGGGACAGGAACAGACTAATTTGCATACAGCCAGGCTCTGAAACTGGGATGGTGCAGTGAGCTAAAAAACGGTGTTGGATCTAGCCCTGATCTCTTGACTGGGTTAGAGTTTTCTGCTTAATTCAGAGACTCTGTCCCTCACCACCCCTTGTGAACATTTTAAATGTGAGCTGACAATTTGTACTATAAAAATGTTGTTAAAACCAAAAACACTGGAAACAACAACAGGTTTGCATTCTGTTTGTTTGCATTCTTCTTGTTTTCCTGCTGTAAGGTTTTTACCCAAGTGACTTTAAATAAGGCAACATAGCGTAATGGCATAATTTCAGGTATTTTGTAAAACAATCATAATGCGAAATGCTGAAATTTATGCAAGAGTATGGAGGCATAAGGAAAATGTTACATGAGATGTAATTTTTAGGTGATCCTATGTTTAGCACTCTTTTAGTGGTCACAACGTTTGGTCCTGAGGTATGTAAAGTTGTCAGTTTAGTCCCTAAGTGAGAGAATGCATTTTTCCGTGTGAGTGCATCATGTTACAGATGTGGGCACCCCACATGTGTGCAGCTCATGAGTAGGTGAATGTATAATGAACCCCCTCAGAGTGCCCGTTCAGAAGGACATGGGTAGCTCCAACTGCCCTCTATCCCTCAACCTAGGTGTCATGTCCTACCGCCCAGGAACTCACACAGGACACGATGTGCATCTTACAGGTATTCTCTTTATTCGTTGGCTTACATCATGCATGTATCACGACCTCCTTCCTCGAGGTCCAGCTCCAGAGTGTTCCCTCTCCCCGCCCCTTGACCGGATGTGGTGTCCGGTGTCCCAAGGTCCTAGTGCCCTTGTCCTGGACAGGACATCTCCCCGCTTGTTGCAAAACAAACATTTTTCTTTTTGAAAGAGGAAAGAGAGAGAGAGAGAGAGAGAGAGAGAGAGAGAGAGAGAGAGAGAGAGAGATAGAGATGTTGTTCGATGGCACATAGGCCTCTTCATTTACACCTCCCCAATTAGTCTCTTTGGTTCTATGTGTTTCCTTCTTGATCGCTGTTTTCTGATATCCGCTTGAGCTTCTTCCTTTTGTGTGTCTTTCTACAGTTCTTGCTTTGACCTTTCCGCTTCTCTTGCTTCTGCCTTGCTGACATACGAAAGGTGCCCTGTGACGTGACACTGGCCACACTGCCGCCTTTGCCATCCGTTCTTTTGCTTTTGTCATCTTCAACTTGCCTCCGGGGATCTCGTTGTTCCATTTCCTCGCTTGTCCTTCTTTGACCATCGCTATGCCTCCTTTCTTTCTTTTTCGTTTCGTCGCATGTCTTCCTTTCTTTTCATGGGCCTTTGTTGTTGCGTTTGCTGTTTGAGCTCTCGCAGCAGTGTCTTCTTGTTCCACTCTTTTTATCCTTCTTGTGTGTGATAGTCTCACTCTTCTTGATTCCCTCTTTGCTGTTCCATTTCTGCTTTCTTGTGCCACCACCTGTCTTCGGTGATTTTTTTTTGTTGATGTTGTGTCACCTTTGCTACCAGTTCCATTTCGTTGCTATCTGAAGTTGGCTCTCTGCGCAGCCTCCGGTCAGCATGTGCTGGGTCGTCCTCGGCCGTCATGGCAAATCTGATCTCTTTCAATTCTTTGTGGTGCTCTTCGGTCCATGTGAAATGTTTTCCTTTGTTTGTTAGCCCCTTCAGTGGGGTGCTTGTGGCAGCATCATCTTCTTCCAGTCTTTCAGTTGCCATGAGACCCATCATTTGCGTTGTGATGTTGCTCAACAGGCACGGTGCTGTTTCTTCTGTGAACTTTCCTCGCTCCATTTCCTTTGCATCTGCTGTCGTTCTAGCCTCCGCTCTTGCTAGGGCCAGGATTTTTTCTAGTGATGTTGGCTCTTTTAGTATTTTTTGCACGGAACCCCGTGTCACGGCAGCCTTCTATTATTCGCAATCTTATTGCTTGTGTGTTGTCAAATTTGTCAAATTCACAATGCGTTACAAGTTTCCTCAGTCTGGTCGCAAAGTCGTCTGGTGTTTCGTCTATTTGTTGAGACGCAGTTGCGAAAGTGTATTGTTCAAGATCAATATTTCTTTGCTGGTCAAATTTCGTTGTTAAACATTTCTTTAGTTCTTTATAAGTAGTTGTTTCCTTTGTTGGTAGCGTCACTAGGAGGTCCTCAGTGTCATCACCTGCAAAATTTAGTAATAGACCCAGTTTCTTTGCCTCTGTCACATCAGTCGCTTCCATGTATTTCTCCAGACATCTGATCCAATTCTTCCACCTTGTTCCTACTTGTGGCTCCGACAAGTTGAATGGTGGTGGTTTTCTGTATTGTGCACTTTGTCTTTCTGGCTTGGGGTCTGTCATTTCTTCTTTTCTGTGCTCCTCTTGACACTCTTTCGTGTGCTTTTCCTGGTACTCTTTTGTTGTTTGCCGTGCTCTTTCTGGCACTCTTCTGTTTTCTGTGCTCTTCCTGGCACTCGTCTATTCTCCGTGCTCTTCCGGCACTCTTCTATTCTCTGTGCTCTTCCTGGCACTCTTTTGTTATTTCTTCTGTTATCTTTTTCTTTTGTCCTCTTTTCTTTATCGCCTGTGCTTGTTTCTTTTCCTGGTGCTCAGCTCGGCACTTTTTTTTTTTTTTTTTTAGTCAGCACTTTATCGTCTTTATTTTCTCTTATGTGTCTTTATTTTCCTTTCTTTCTTTTTATTTGTTGTCTTTTTCTCTTATTTACTGTTTTTGTCTTTGCTTGTGCTTTATTAGCGCTCAATTCCCTTAGTTCGATTTTCTTATTGTTCCTTGTCACCCTTTGTTCTTTCTTTATTTTCTTCTTTTGTCTGTGCTTTATTCTCTTGTATCTTCTTTATTTGCACCTGTTCGTTGTGCTGTCACCTTCTTTTCTTGTCTTTGCTCTATTGCTGCTTGTTCAACCCTTATTTTCTTATTTTGTCTCTTTTTGCCTTTGCTTATGCTTGTTTGTGCCTTTTTCTTAATTTCCTTTCTTTTCTTTCTTTTGTCCTTTTATTTGCCCCTTTTCTTCTGGTGTTTTTCTTATGCCCACTTGTTGTCGTTATTTATCCTTCTTTGTGCCTTTCCTCCTCTTTGATCGGCACTTTCTAATGTTTTTTCGCCCTTTGCCTGACTCCAAAATGGCCGCCGCGCTGTTCTCTGCTCCTATTGGTTCATTTCGCCTGACCTTAAGATGGCCGTCGATCTTCTCGTGAGACTTCCTGTCCAATTACAATGCCGCCTGACTTTAAGATGGCCGCCGCGCTTATTCTTCGTTTCTATTGGCTCTCACGCCTGGCCCCAATATGGCCGCCGAGACTCTCGCGAGAGCTCGCGCTGGCTTTTCAGCTCTTCGAACTTCACGCTCCTGTTGCTGGCACTTACCAGCTTTGTTGCTTTTTCTTTTTGCGGCGGTCGGGGTGGGCTCCCACGTCGCTGCTGATTTCTTGATGGCGCTTCACTCTTCCCTCTTCCTTTTTGGCCACGACGCGATCCAGGGTGGGCTCCTGGTTTCAAATCGCGATTTCTGCACGCAGGAACCGGATCCCACCTTCGTCACCAGATGTCACCAGATGTCATGTCCTACCGCCCAGGAACTCACACAGGACACGATGTGCATCTTACAGGTATTCTCTTTATTCGTTGGCTTACATCATGCATGTATCACGACCTCCTTCCTCGAGGTCCAGCTCCAGAGTGTTCCCTCTCCCTGCCCCTTGACCAGATGTGGTGTCTGGTGTCCCCTCGCCCCTGCGCTGTCCCAAGGTCCTAGTGCCCTTGTCCTGGACAGGACATCAGGGAAGGGCCTTCCAATAGGACATAAAGAGTATTCATGCTCCAGGGTTGGGGTTCTAAAGATTTTGCTGCCTAGGCACACCTACCCACTTCCCCCTTCCGGGTGTACGCATGCACACACTGACACCCCTTCCATCTCCCTCCCTCACACACTTACTCGCACAGATTTCCAATCATTTTATCACAAGGAAATTAAGCTGGAACTTGGTGATGGTATCTTTATTCATATACCATTTCATCCTCAAAAGGCAGTTTCACATTCTCTTACTTTTAAAGATAAAATATTACATTTCAAATGTTTGAAGTGAGCAATAAACACATGTTCTCTAAAAACAACATCAAATCTGTTATCAAAGCTTTATTGGAACCCATGGATAGTCATTCTGTAGCACTAATAAAAGCATATCTTAAGAGCTTTTAAAGGCACGAACTCGAGAACAGAATTTCCCAGGTTATAAATAGGCCTGGGCATAAAACTTTGCTCTGCTCATGGAGTTTGCTGAGTTCGGTAACTCCTTGTTCCGCGTAGAACGTGGAGTTACCGATTAACTTTGCAATGGAGCTGAGTTTTGTTTTTGGTTAGCGCGCTTGAAATGTACTTTTGCACATGTAGGAACAACTTACCGGTTGCTCACAATCGCCTACAAGATTTTTAGAGCAGTTTGGGAGTGCCACGAGATTTGGCCAACCGGCCTTATGGGAATGCAAGATTTTGCGGTTGCCAACAGTTCATTCGAGCACACCATTCCAGCGGATGTTTTTCTGACATACGCAATCCCGAACACACAGGATCTTATCCAACTGCAATTTGGGGAAGATTCTCGCCTCGAGAAGCATCAAAATCTTCCCAGAATGACGATTTGGAGTCAAAAACCTCCTCAAACGGACCTTTGGTGTTGTTTTTTTATGTGCAAGTGGTCCTTCTGTAAACTTATTTTTCCAACAGGAAGGAAGTTACCCAGAGTCTCCAACTTCCTGTTTCTGTCCTGCAGGCTCCTCCCAGTGCTTTGTCCATAGTCTGGTCACTTTCAATTGGATTTGGAGCTGGAAGGATCTTTCTTTGTGCCTGCTGCATTTTCCATTGGATTTAAGTATTTTGTTTTTGAGATTTCACAAGTCAGTTGAAAAACTGGTGTTGCTTATTTGATTGGGGCCATGCACCTGGATTTATTTGTACTTTTAATCGATTTCCTGTAGTTCCAGCAGGGACCTAGTCATTTCTTTGCAAGTCATTTTTCTTCTTTTATAAAGCAAAAATGTTGCACAGTTCTCTACATTTTCTCAATTTTTTTCATACATTTGAAATATTGATTTAATTCACTATATGGCCCACTCTGCCAATGTGTCTTCCAGCCAGTAGGCCCAGTGCTAGTTTCTGGTTTCGGTTACTGGAGAGAGCGAGCCAGACAGGAGTGGCAGGAGCTGTGAGTAAGCAAGGCACTACACCAACCTGCTTCCCCAAGCTTACAGGGGGCGGAACAGGTACGTGCATGGAACCGTGCTCTGATATGGAGCCTTCGGCTCTCAGTGGTGCAGTGAGGTGAGCATGCACTGTTCAGAGCTCAGAGCTGCAGCTCCACCCGTCCTTGCGGAGGCGACCCCTCCATCTGCCTCTTCACCACCTCACTCTGCTTCCACTCTGCTTCACTCTGCCTCACTCCCCGTCCTTAGCTCCTGACCCTGGTGGTGTTTCCTGCACCTTGTGCTGCTCCTTCCGCAGCTTTTCCTCCCCTGGGCTCGGTGAGTGTGTGGCCTGGGTGGTGTGAGGAGTGAGGAGTGGGGGGTCAGAGGGCAGAAGACCAGCCCTCTGCTTTGAATGCTTGTTTGCCTTCTGCCTTCGGCCAGTCCGGCAGAGCCTCTACTACATGAACCCACCACTCAAATTGCAGTACACCCTCCCCAAGCCTGCTAGTTTTGTCCGAAGGTCTCCTGGCAACACCAAGAGGACCAAGGCTACACAAAGTGGAGCCACTCAACAACAAGGAGACCAGCCCAGCTTGGACCATAGACAGCCATTCATCCTGCTCATCCCGATAGACAGAAAGCCCGCAGTGGAACAGCAGGCATCTGGGCACGTTTATCTGCAACCCAAGAGGCACAAAGGATAGCATAAAGCACAATTGCCTCTTATATCTCTGTGGGCAGTTGGATACTTGCTGTAACATAGTGTAGCGTTGTAAAACGGTTTGAGTGTGCTACACTGTCCAGGAGCTCTTCGGCCTCATCCACCTTGCCATGGAGTACTGCGGCCTCGCCTATCTTGCTCCCCCCATGCTATCAGGCTACCAGTTGAATTAGGCAAACTCCTTGGCTAAAGCAAGGCAGAGATGTACTAGAGGAGTTGGAGCTCTCAATTCGAGAGGGGGAGCCAGGGCCATCACTTGGGAACCAGGAACCAAACCGCAGGTGCTTGAAAAAGGGTACCTTCACTGCAATGACAAAGAAAAGCACTCGCCTGTCAAGGCCAAAGCAGAAACCTAAATCTGCCACAGGACCACCCCAAGGAAGAAGCCTTTCTATTATAGCAGCATAGCAGGAAGCATCCAAACAATAATCATCATGGCATGGAACGTCGCAGGGATGCACAAGATTTTGCAAAGCCCAACGGCGACCACATTCCTCAAAGGGGCTGATCTTATCAGTGTCCAAGATACATGGGCAGCAACACCCATCTGTCTAACAGGTTACGCAGAATTTTTGAAACCTGCAATTAAATTCAATCTATTTGGGAGACCCTCCAGGGGCATCTTCATATATATCAAGCATGCTCTAAAGCTGTGCTCCACAGAGATAAAAAAAATCCTTGGACATAGTCATAGCCGGCATTCTGAAAGGTCTCAAGTCTGTGGACGGTCCACTATCCATACTCTTAATTAATGTATATTACAACCCTCATGGCCATGGACCCAAGGACAAGCTCACATGGATGATCAAGCAGATCGAAACTATGAAAATACAACATGCATCCATGGAAACTATCATCCTTGGGGACTTTAACACGCATCATTTAGGGGAATGGGAGTCTGATGTCAGCTCCTTTGAAAGCCAAGGGAAACTCAACACCCTCCTTTCGATGTACAACTTGGAAACAGCAAACTTCTTATCCACAGAGCCAGAGCAAGGAATAACCCATGAATCCAGTTATAATAACCGGCCAACTATAGACTACATCTGACTGATCAAGCGGCTATGAAAAACCATGCTAAGCTATGCAGTGTCCCACGAAGTGAAAGCAATCATGCTGCCTTGCTGCTGCACTTAATGACCACAGCGGAAAGCTGTCAAATGGTGAAGAACAATACAGGCTCCTGAGGAGAATCAAATGGGGGCAGACTACCATCAATACATTTGCCTCTTGGAAATCCACATGGCCTGGCTAGCAGGCTTATCTTAATATGCGTCCAATATAGGCGAATGGGAAAAACGTGCACATGAACTGGGCACACTGTTCGAGGGAACACCACTCACAGCAAAACAAGCACAATATTTTACATCTTAGGCAGAGCTCCAGTGATCAAGCAAAGCACGCAGCAACTAAAAATAAAACAAAGGGCATACAAAAAAATAGGAACAGAAGCAGCCAAAAAGCAGCTGGAAGTAGCACCAAAGACTCACACGCTTCTCGTTTGGAAACTAAAACGGGAAGCTACCAAGGTGAAATGTTTAAAGATCTACGAGACCAATTTAGGCAATATTTAAACCATTTAATTCATGGGTCTTCCAGCAGAGGGAACTTGTTCTCTACAGAGTCATGGGTAGCCCACATGAAGTCTCTGTACGCCAACGCCCAGAAATCAATTTGCCCAAAAGGACACACCTCACCAAGGAAGTCAGAAAACATTAGAGCGGAGCCTTCCAGACCACCGGGCAGATTTTACAGTTCCAAGCGAGACAGTATTCCGCACTGTCTTAAGAAGGATTTGGCAAAATGCAGCCCCAGACCCCAATGGGCAGCCTGGCTCCCTTTTCAGGGAGGACATACATTTCTGGTCCTCAAATCTTTCATTGCTACATGCAGAATGCAGGTTTCTGGAGGATGCCCCAGACTCCTCTGAGGGGCTCACTGTCTAAATCAATTTTTAAAAAAGGGACAAACACTGATCCAAAGAACTATCGGATGATTGCCCTGCTGGACATCAAGGGAAAGCCTACACGAGTACACTATTGCAGAAACAAGCAGACTGGGTACATACTGAAGGCCTGCTGCCATTCTACCAGATGGGGTTCAGACCAGGGAGCTCAACTGTGGACAATATTACAGTTTTGACATACTTATCCCAACAAGCAGTGGCCCGTCGCTCTCCCCAGCTTTTCGTCTTCTTTATCGACTACTAAGCAGCCTTCAATGAGGTTGTCCGTAGTATCCTTTGGCAGAAACTGGCACAGTGGAACAAACATCTGCCTGAAATTACTACGAGCCATTAGATCTCTGTACTCTGGAACCTGGGTAAGGCTTAAACTCTCTAGGGAGTCCGCCACTGACAAATATCACCAAAGATTGAGGTCTAAGGCAGTGATACGTCCTGCACTACTTAACTTGTACACTGATGACTCGGGTTGAGGACCGCAGAGAGACTCTCTCGCCACTCCAAAAATTGGTAACACAAAGATCCACCTGATGCAGTATGCCTATGACCTCGTTATTTTGGATCACACTGAAACAGGCCTCCAAAAAGCTCTCACGCCCTGTCTGAAAATAACACCAAGAACAAGCTGGTCACTAATGCGAATGAGCCTAAATTTGTGATCTTTGGCTGCCACCCAAAGAAAATACTTACTAAGTGTCACTTGGGCCCCTTGACCCTGGACTGTGTCCAAGTAATAACTATCTTGGTGCTTGGCACTGTTTGATCGGCCGCCCACTTCTCCACCTACAAAAATTGTGGCAGAAAGGGAAGATGGTCACACACGCCCTCTTCAAACTATATGCCACCTTAGATTGCCCAACAACCACAGCAATTCAAAGAGTGTTGTGGGCCAAACTACTACAGTCAATCAATTAAGTGCAACAGGCATTTCCGGGAATGTTCACACAGGACCTGTAAAAAAAAACACTGTGCAGCGTACAAAAAATATTTTGCTTGCCCACTTGCACAAGAAACAGCTTGATCCACTGTGAATTCGACCTCATCCAACACAAATTAGAAGAGCTGGCTGCCTTGACAACATGTTTTTACCTGCCAATTGTGGCTCCTGAGAATTCCATGAAGGCCCTCATAAAATCTATCTTTCTAAAACCGAGCAATCCTTTTTCTGCCAATCTTTCCACAGCAAAAGACCTACTATAATTAGCGACTGAGAACTGAGATCCATGTTTAATCAACCATGCAACCATAAAATCATCAATAAAAGGGCAATTAAGCTCCTGTTCTCAAATTTTAGATATGGAATCCTCGGCAGCCAGAGACTTTCATGAAACTCTATGTCTCCCTCAAATTCTACATATATTCACAAGCCTCGCCTCTCAAAGACCGTGGGGAGACTAGCACTAAACAGGATCTTAGCCGCAAGACTACACCCCTTTCCCTTAAAATAATTATATCCATCCTGGAAAGCACTGTCGGACATCACAGAGTGTTGCCTATGTAACTCTAAAAGGGAGTCCATGGTTCACATTTTGTTATGCTGCCCAGCCTTGGGGCCATCCCCCAGATTTTATCTCAGACCCATACTTCCCCAACTGGGCAGTCGCACACAAAGGGGGCTGTCTGTTAGCTCCACGCTTGGGACATTGTGAAGAACATGGCAAATTTTGGTAAATTTGTATATCATACCCGCACACATTTGAAAGACAAGTTGGCACAGGTAGAGACCGACTAACAGCCTGATGAGCCTCATGATATCTGGAACACACTCTCCGAGGCTCCCTCCTTCCCTGAGCAGTTGATTTTACCAAGGGGCAGCATCGAGCATCAATTCTGTCTCGATGATTGTAATAATCAAGGATATACCGGCTATTCACATATCTCCTCGATGGCTTGGTTCTAAATATTAGGGGCCTCAGTCAGTTAGTCAAAATACTTTATTCGATTTCATTATAATCTTAAAAAGATATAAAACATTTATGTACATATAAAAATATATATTACACTTACAATATAATCAGTACATTGGGTTATAATCAATACATTGGGTCGAAAGTTAAGCTACATGAGGTGTGCAATTAATAAAAACTTCATACAATACACTCAGTGGTGCTTTACGTGATCTAATTCTAGACGCCGCCACTAGATAATTTGCCATGCAAAATATGATACGAGTGTTGCACAATGACTGGAGGTAAAGTAATGCTGGCCTCACTTGAAGGAAGCCTGCCTCCCTTAAAATTGGCAACAAATATTTTTTCCGTATCTCTAAAAACAAGCCGCAAAACATAACAGAATGCATGGTGTCTTGGTTTGAAAAATCATCACAGATGCAAGGTGAGGCTATTTCTGGTTTGACCCATGACTGATAACTACCCAGGTAAAAAGGAATGAAATTAAATCTGAACTTGATCAGTAAAAACCTGTGAAATGGCCTGGTAACAATACTGAGGTAAGGCTCAAGCGAGGTGGAATTAAGTAACAGGTAATGTGATCTAACTGTAGTTTTCTGCAATTCCCTTTCCTAGCGGCCTAGTCTTGCCCTCATCATGAAGTGCTTTTTAGTCAAGCCTACATATTCTTTCCTAATGCACGATGGAGATGTGAAAAGTTCAGGACGGCCCAATTGTTCAAAAGACTTCCTCAAATAATCCAGCCATGGAACTTTTTTAGAATGATCTAGGGACATGACATCATTCATTATTATATGGTTAAAAGTTAATTCCTTGTTGGGCCATGTCTTTAGCCAGAATATTAAGGGTGCCAGATTGAGCTTATCCGTAACATGAACCAGACCCACATCCGCATGGATTGAAAAAGTTGGGGTGGACTGGGGACGGACAATAGGGAGCGTAGAAACCTATTTTCTGCCCTCTGCATTGGTTCGAGATGTACATAGCCCCATAGGGGTGAACCATACATTGCTAGTGGAATGCATTTGGTGTTAAAAACTTTCAGCAGGGCCTCCATCGGTCTAGCCCCCAACCTTTTTGAGAAACCCAAGAGGGCCGCAAAAGACCTGGCCACAGACAGACTTTTTGCCCTAACCTGTGGACCCCACGAGCCCCTCTCATCGAAGAGCACCCCCAGGTAGGGGAAGACTGCCACTCTAGAAACCACTTCGCCCGTACACTAGAAGGTTTTTAGTTTGCCCTTGTTTCTATGGTATCCGACCACCATCATGTGTGATTTGTTCGCGTTTACCTTTAAATCCAGTTGGTCCATGAAAGCTCCGAACGCATTAGGGGTCACTTTTTGTGACGCATCGGCGGCGTAAAACATGCCTCCTGTTGCGCACTATTTACAAAGTGATGCATCTAAGCAGATGCGTCACTTGGTAAACCCCTGCGCTACATTATACCAGCGTCAAGTATAAAGTATGCAGTGGGGGGTGTTCCCCCGCAAAAAGCCTCGTAGAAGTGACACAGTGAAATCTATGAGATTCCGTTGCATCAAAATCTTGCGCCTGCCTCACAGCAGGCGTGAGAATGACACAGGCCCTTTTACATGGGGCCTGCCCCTTGAGAAAGGATGCATTGCTGGAGTTGCGTCACTTTTGTGACACACTCCAGCAATGCGTCACTTTTGCGCTTACAGATACGTCAGAAATACTGACGTATCTGTGATTACAGATACGTCAGAAATACCGACGTATCGGTAACTCCTTGCGTCATGATGCGTCATACATTAAATATGACGCATCAGGTATGTCGCAAGGAGTGCGCACTGAGAAGTGACGCATCGCTGCTTTCACGCAGCGATGTTCATTTCTCATAAATGAGGCCCTAGGAGCTTTTAACTTTTACTTTTAATATGACTTGCACTTTTTTTTGCTCTATGTTTTAAATGTTGTGTATTGTAATGTTTGAAGTAATCTCACAATAAATATATATATACATTAATTAATTAATTAATTCAGTGCTAGTCATAGGTGCAGGACACAACTGTTTCTGTCGTGTCTGTTGAATTGAAACATCATTTAGGCCATGGATGGCATTGGATTCAAATTCGTTTTTTTGGGGTGGGGGGGTTATTTGACTTTTTTTTCCAATTGGGGCAAAGCCTTTGGAAGATGTATGTTGTGTTCATTTTTGTTTTTGGCATTGCTGAATTAATGTTGTGTTCTTTACCATGCCTTCTTTGTCTGGCCAGTGTGTGAGTGTGTTTGCCATATGCCCCATTTTGCCTTTGCTCCTCATGTGGCCAGGGGTCATTTTATGTAGTCAGTCTACATAAGCATGCATTTTTTCTTTGTTTTCAAGGCCTCCTGCTTGTTGTTGTAACCATGTGGCTGGCGGCCGTTCTCTGTAGGCAGTCAGTGTGCTTTTGTCAAAGGCCTGCATATCTTCTCTTTGTTCCCCATTCTTTCTTGCTTGTAGTTGTGACCATGTAGCTGGCAGCCATTTTGCGTAGACAGTCAGTGTGCTTTAGCCATAGGTCTGAATGTGTGTTTGTTTTCCAGCCCTCCTGCTTGTTGTTGTGACCATGTGGCTGGCAGTCATTTTTTATAGGCAGCCAGTGTACTTTTGCCACAGGCCTGCATGTGTTTTTTGTTTTCCAGGCCTCCTGCTTGTTGTGACTTTTGACCATGTGGTCATTTTGCATAGGCAGTCAATGTGCTTTGGCATTAGGCCCGCAAGGGTTCTTTGTTTGTGACCATGTCTTCTTGCTGGTCGTTGTTGTTTTTTTGCATGTGATTTTTCTTCTTTTGTAAAAGAAAAATGTTGCACAGTTTAGTATATTTTCTGTATGTTTTTAAAAAAAATGCTCTATTCTTTTAAATCACTATGTGGCCTATTCTGCCAATGGAATGGGCCTTCTAGCCGATAGGCCCAGTGCTAGTCATTGGTGCACGAAAAACAACAGTTTCAGTGGTATTTGTTGAATTGAAACATCATCTAGGCCATGGATGGCATTGGAATAAAAATCAAAAGGTATTTTTTGTGGTATTTCTCCTTTATTTGTCTCTAAACAGTGTATGGGTGAGGTAATGCCTTTGGAGTATGTGTGTCGGTGTAAAATATTTTAGCCCTGTTGATTCTCATTTTAGGCATTGCTGAATTAATCAGTGGTGTATTCTCTATCTTTTTCTTGCCATTCTCTATCTTACCATGCCTCCTTTGTCTGGCCAGTGTCTGTGTGTTTGTTTGCTATAGGTCACTATTTGCCTTTGTTCCCCATGCCATGTGGCCAGGGGCCATATTGTATAGTCTGTGTCCATAGCATAGGCCTGCATGTGTTATTTGCTTTCCAGGCCTCTTGCTTTTTACTGTCATGTGGCTTGCTGCCATTTTGCGTAGACAGTCAGTGTGCTTTTGCCATAGGCATGCATGTGTTCCTTGCTTTCCAGGCCTACTGTGTGTTGTTGGGACCATGTGGCTGGTGGCTATTTTGTGCAGGCATCCAGTGTGCTTTTGCCATAAGCCTGCAAGTGTTATTCTTCTATCATTATGTGTGGCAATGCCTTCCTGCTTGCTGGTTCGCGATGTGGTTGGTGGCCATTTTGTTAAGCCAGCCAGTGGGCTTTTGACATAGGCCTGTATGTCTTCTCTTTGTTTCCAATGCCTTCTTGCCTAGTGTGTTTGTTGTCATTGACCATGTGGCACTGGCTGACAGCCATTTTGTGCATCCAGCCAGTGTGGCCTCATGCCATCTGCTTGCCTGAATGGTTGAGCAATGAGATAGCAGTTTATTACATTAAATGCTTGAGGAAAATTTCATTTTGCATTTTATTTCTTTACAATATTTTTTCAAAATTATTTGAAATTGTTTTTTCATTTTTATTATTTTTTTCATTTTCATCTTTTTTTTTCTTAAATTTGAGTATGTAATTTTTTTCTTTTTTACAATTTTCATGACATCTGGCATCTATGAATCATCAATCCCCATGTCTGCTATAGAATCAAAACAGCATTTATTGTCTAAATATTATTGCATTGTCATTTGTCAGCTGCAGCTACCTGAGTGCCATATCGCATATGATGCACATAAAGCAAACAGTTACATCTGTGTGTTGTTGTTCTTCTTCTTTCTGAGTGTTGTGCTAAATGCACTCACATGTATTGGGATCATGTGATGAACTTTGACTACCAGTGTTTTAATTGACTATGTGTTTTAACTTACTCTCTCTTGAATGTACGACACAATTCTTTGTGCGCTTGCATTTTGACTTGTGATTTAATTCTGTGTCTCCTTACAGCTTCAGACTAGTAGGATTGTTTACTTTCTCCTCAGCACAGAGCAAAACAGCTTTGCCTGGAACAGAATGTGTGGGATGTGTGTTTGAATGCATCAGAGAGAAATGTGTGGAATGTACTTCTCTGTCTCAGAGTGTAGTGCTGCAGGCTGTGGTGCACAAATGTGCATTATGTTGTACATTGGGAAATTAAGTTTTCGATCATTGGCTTTAACTTGCCCTGACTCCATCTATGAATTCGCACTCTGTCTGCCTGGTCTCTTGACGCACATGCAGCCCCCAGGTTACTCACAGTTATTCAGGTTATTTGCGTTCAGGATTGTTTTCCTCTTGAGGGTGTTTTTGTTATTTTTGAGATTTTCTCTACTTTCTCAAGCTTTACCAAGATAAGGGGCTGGAACATGTAGCATGGGACGCACAAGGAGAATGTTTGAGGAATCATTTGCCTTGAAATGCTTGCAGGAGCCTGGCCAGCTCCGGTGAGTTATATTGATGTAGAGGGTGTCTTAAAGAAACTTCTCGTGCATTGAGAATATATAATTAAAACTATGTTTTCTTGGCTGTTAGATGGTATCCCTCCTGAGAGGTGGATACATCTGCTCAGTGCTGCATTTCCAAGGTTGAGGAGTCTCTTGATCCTAGGACTATTTTCTGGGACCCCAATTCTTGGGAGGGTCAAGATGAGGATATGGCAGCCGCTGAGGTATTTTCGATGATCAGTGGTATTGAGATATATGTATAGACATATATAGTTATATTTATAGTGTTGTTTGTTGGGTTGTAAATTCATTTATTATTTGCTTGTGTTCCATTTCCTTGCATTTTACTTTTGAGTCTTCTGTTGTTATCTGATTTTTCATTATTAATAATATTTGATATGCTTTACACTTATTATTTGCTTGTGTTTTATCACATGCATTTGAACTTGAGTGTGGAGCCCCCTTTCCAGGTGCTTTCTCTTGCTTTACCGAGTGCCTCTGTTTGGGATTGCTGAATTTCTTTTACTTGGCAGTGTAAAGCAAGGCACCAAGTATACTGTACACCATGATAGTTTATGTTGGTGTGGTTTTACAAATGGATACACAGTATATTTAATAATAACGTAAGTAACTAGTGCCCACTCTAAATGATATTGTTTGTGTGAACTACTTATTGAACTGCAACAATGTCATGTTTCACTAATGTTCTTCTTGCTTCTTTGATTTTGGGTGCACAAAATACAACATATCCCACAGTACTTGCAGACAGAAGGTCTGTGCACGATGTGACGTATGACCAAAGACATATCATCAACTTATGAAGCTAAGTGCCACTGATAACTGACAAGAATTGCCTGAAAGAAAGGTGATACCAAGTAAGTGGCCAGTCAGAAGAGGATGGAGCTTACCTTAACTGATATGCCGAGCCAGATTGTTTGGGATAAAATGGTGCCTGCTGCACCGGATTCCGGGGAGCAAGATGGCAGCAGCACCCCCGCATCAGTGGATCCACCACCAACCTAGGTCAAAGCACATGTTTGTCACAGAGGCAGCCACTCTAATCACTGCAACAACAACGAGCAGTGATGCTGAAATTGACTTATCACAATCACAAAGTAGTACCCAATTGTTGCAGGAAACTCAAATAAGTTTTCTACAAAAAGAGCCACAACCACTCATAGTAGTTCCTCTTGAAGTAGGAGCAAGTCAGGAGAGTGACCTTCATGCTGAGGAAGTAGAGGAAGTCACTCTTTCAGTAGATTTATTGTCTTCCAGATCTTCAGCAAGAAAAAGGAGGGCTAGTACACCATGTTCTTCTCCATGCCCCCTTCTGACAACAACTTGGATCCCGCCGCAGTCTAAGAGTGAGGCACACCAGGCATTGCTAGGGAAAAGGAAGTTTCCTGGAAGCCTTAGAGTTATGGATGCAGATGTAAACAAGAAGGATGACGATGACCCAGTCATCATGGATTTTAGCTAAGCCACAGTGGAGATCAACGTTACCACATCCCAAATTGCTGTGAGGGATGTGGCACCACAGATACCACCACCGCCAGCTGCCATATTTGCAAAGTCCGGTCAGTGACCAACATGCACAACTACCTCAGTAGAAATAGATACTGCAGAGAGTCAAATGTCAAAACGCCCACCATCCGCCAGTTCATCCGACATTGGCAGTGGCACCAGCATCAGAAAGTTGACCTCCCAGTGTTGGACTTTTAGCAAGAAGAAAGTAAACATTGTCATTTGCTCCATTTATGGAACAAGTGTTAGTCAGAATAAGCTTGGTATAAACTATGGTACCAGAGGCCTAAAAACACATTTGAGAAAACACCACATGATCCAGTGGGAGGCGCACCTTAGTGGCCAAAAACTGCAAGTGTTGTGGGTAAAGGGGATGAGAGACTGATCAGGGAATCTGATCCAATCACCACGGAAGCTCAAGAAGAGAAAGACATTTTTGTTACGCAAATCAGCCCTGTCCCCAGCAGTACAGTGTTATCACCCACAACAGCAACATAGCAATGGCACAAGACTCAGGTTGAGACACCAAGTCAAGAGAGTACAATGACTACCCTGCTGAAACACTCATTGAGCCTACCAACGTCTGCTCTCAAGAGGTCACCTGCATCAGTGGCACCTGAAAATAAATTAATCCAGGCTAATATTTCCTGCATAAATAGGCAGGAGAGGCAGTATGAACGCTACCACCCAACGACATGTTAATACAACGTAAAGCCGGCTAAAATGTTAGCTCTGGCTCTCCTCCCTTTTTGTTGTGGAAGTGGTAGGTTTTCTTGAATTTGTGTCAGCCATCTGCCGAAATTAAAGGTTCCCAGCTGGTCCTATTTCGCCAATGAAGCTGTTCCAGCGGTATTTCACGATGTGCTGAAATTGCTTGGACAAGCTTTGCAGCAGAGTGCTGTTCACACTATCCACGTGATGACAGAAATGTGGACCAGTCGCCAAGCTGCTGATTAAATGTGCATCACTGCACACTAGATCTTTTTTGTGGGGGTTAGAGAAGAGATATCTGCAGGTGCTGACACTGCTGAGATTTTTAATGGCGCTTGGACGCATGCAACAGTAGCCATGTTCGCCATGGAGAAATCCCATACTGCTGTAATCATTTGGGAAGACTTTAACAACAAGGTCCTTGAATGGCTGCAACCAAGAGGGCTTAGCATTGGATTTGTTGCCACAGACAATAGCAATAATATAGTTAAGGCCATGGCAGATGGTAGCTATTTCAGGGTCCTGTGTTTGCACACTGCATCAACATCATTGTAAAGGACTTCTCAAAAAAGAAGACCAAGTAAGCAACTTACTGTCCACCTGCAGAAGAATCTGCACTCATTTCAGCCAGTCATTTAAAGCCTGGAAACAGCTGAGGTTCATTCAGTGTGATAATAGAATGCCAGTTAAAGCACATAGATGGTGCCAACACATTGGAACTCAACTTATTACATGCTTGAATATCTGTTTGTGCAGTACGGACAGATCAATAAATATGTCATGCAAAGAGGGGATGCAACTGTGAAAGGCATGATCATTGAGATGGAACAATGGGGCCTAGTCAAATGTCTGAGGTGTTCACACGGGTAGTCAGCAAGGACAGACCCTTGGGCCAGGCTATCCTGTTGTTGCACATGCTACAGGAACAGTTAAAGGGGGTGTCTGCAATGTACTCATGTGTAGAGGAAAAAAATAATGTGTATGAGTTGGTGGAGAGCTCAGTCCTTCGCTTACTTGTTAATGCAAGGGTGCAATGAGACATTGTTTCATCCGAACATTACATCTGTGGCACTATTCTTGATCCACGGTACAAACCATTACTGTCCACTTTCATTCCTTTTTCAGACAGCGATGTTGCAAAATGCAAAAAATGGATAGCTGAGCAAGCCAGTGATCTAGAATAAGAGCAGTTGGGAATTAGAGGCCCACTCCTCTAGGAAACAAGTTCTGAGTGCAGCCTTCAAATTTAAAACCTGAGGGAAGTGCTGTTGGCTCACAGCAGCCAAAACCATCAACAAGAACACCATCAACAACATGAAAAATAGTATCAGCCCCAAAATCTGCATATAAATGGTTGCTACTGGCAAGGCTTATGTCCAGTGCAGAGGCAAAGGCAAAAGAGGTCAAGCAAGGTGGAGCACCAATGACCATTGAGCGGATGGTCCAGGCTATTTGGATGACCCAACAGAGGTGTACCTTGTTCAAAACCCATTGGTGTATTGGTATGAGAAAAAGCGTCAATGGCCAGTGCTCTGCAGACTGGCAAAAAGCAATCTGCCTTGACCAGTACCCTGTGTCTGGTGCTGTTGTCACAGTGAGAAGGAGCATCCCCTCACTCCAAAATGTAGAGAGATTAACCATGATTAAAATTAATCAGCACTTTATACGACCAGAATACTCCATACCTGAAGTACGACAAGATGAGGGAGACTCTGGTCATGGAAGTAGTGTGTTAGATGGCCTACTTCTGGGTGAACCACCTGAGTTTGGGGATGAGCTCTATTTCTCGAATTACTAGGCCTGGGCCAACAACCATAGAACTTTCTCTCTCTATCGCTAATCTGCTTTGATGCCCCCCAAAAAATAAATATATATAGCTGTGTCAGGTTGACTAACTCAGACCCACCATCTTACTCTTATACACATTATATTGCTGGATTGGAGTTGCAGCAATGTGCAGTAAAGAATCCCACCCTATTTCCCTCAAGACATTGGAGATACAGTCATTATTTTGCCTGCCTCTAACCCTGGGCCATAACTATCTATCCTTTCCTAGTTGATTATTCCCCTAGCCAGACTTCTCACATTATTTGATTTAGACTGTCCAATGTCTGTTTCATGAACAATGGATCAGCAATGTACCACAGTGACCATGCCTGAATTAGAAGAACAGGTAAATGGCATGATTTGCACGCTGAGTGATTGTTGTTTGTGAATGTGTTGATATGATTCCTGTGGTGGTAGGCAGTGACACTGGGTGTTTGTTTATCTGTAACTATCATGCTTAAATATGTTTGAGATGATTTACAATGTTGATGGCCTACCAACGGCTGATCATTTTTTTCCCTGAAGGTGATTTTCTCCTTCCCCTTTGAGAGTTAGAAAGATTTGTTCACCAGGTCTACTCCACTTCACACTGCTTTGCTTTCTGCTTTATATTCCTTAAAGAGTCAGACCCAACCAGTCCCTTTAGAGTAGATAACGCAAACACGAATGTAGCCTACACTAAAATTGACTCAATGTTTCTCTTGCTGTGCATCAACAGCATTGTACTGCAGGTCGCTCAATTGCATTTGATTTGGGAAACAGTCGGTACGGAGTTGGACACCTTACTCAGAGTCAGGAGGCTCAGGGATGATGATGAAAGGTCTCAGGGTGTGAGCATGATGACTTTGAGAACTGCCAGCAGAAGAAGGACGTTTTCAACTTCACTGAAACCAGTTGCTTTGATGATGACTTTAAAGTGACCTGCCCAACTCCATGGAGTTTTGGTCAGTGCTGACAGCAGTGTGTTGATTTTACATGTTGCTGTGTGTGTGTCTGTGTGCTGTCTGGCTCAAATATAAAGCTATGTCGTGGTTGGGTGGGGACCCTGTTGTTGTACGTATCTGGAGACAGACATTTATTTATGAATAACCATCACATAAAGCATGTGCTGTTAGGCCTGCATATTATTGTAATGATTCTTATTGATGAATTGATGAACATGATATTTGCAAGTTTGATTAGCCCAATACCGATAGTTACATGGGGCCACTTTTGTTTGATTTTTGGTTTGTTGTAAAATTGCCCTCACCTAAGTGTTCACACACCAGTCATGAAATGAATGAGTGCAAAAAGGACTATTCTCTTTTCTCTTGCGCTGCATATGAATCTTCTCGGTACACTCCTTATAAAGTTTAACCTCTGTCTTTCTCCTTGATCCTACAATAGCCTTTTTGTTTTCCAATCTGCAGACCATGTTACCCTGCGCCAAACTGGAAAAGCAACATTACACTCATGCTTACCTTACCGGACCGCATCTGTCAGGCACCCAAGATTACCGTACAGTCCAAGAGGAATTTAGGTACAACTCACAATTTGGCAATACACACTATCTTTTTTCCTTTTAATAATCATTAGAACTGTGTGTTGTTCACATGACTCCTGCATAATTTGTAATATATTTGCTAACTTTCAAAGCTAGGTAACACAGGGCATTTAGATTTATGATGGCACTTATGTCTCTCAAGGGGAAAACTGACAATTTGGTTTGGCTTGCATTTAAGTTACCTACCCTCATTCCTTCATTTCCTTTTCCTCCCATAACATATTTATGATGGTTGGCTGCTCGTTGCCAAAATTAATTTTGTCCCTGTGTAGCGTTTGTCTTTGTCAAACATTTCCCCAAAGCCCTCTTCCCATCCATTCATTAAACCCCTAACCCTCTTCCCCTGTGCTATTTGATTCTATTGAGGTGTGACTTAATAATTTACACCAATAATTGATCACAAACTTGGTGGGTGGATGTGGAGAAAGCAGCTCCAACTCAGTGCAGGATCTTCAGCTGTAGGTCTAACCCACACTGGCCACAGTTACCCACCCATGCATAAAGACAGTGCTCAATATTGTCAGAGGAACATCATTGCCAGGATCACTCTTCAGTCACTGTCTTGCATCAAAGCTGAACCGTGTCCACTTTGGAGCTCAAGTCCACTTCATTTTGTAACTTTTACTATCTCACCATTGTTCTGAATAATTCAATTTAGCATTGCGTATTATATTTTCTCTACTGTCTCTCCTCATGTGTACTGGTGGCCCAGTCTGGTAACTGTCTTTATTCTTTTTTTCAAACCTTTCATATAATAATATTTAACAGTCATTAACTCAATTAGTTCCCTGCGATGAATAGTTTTTATCCTACAGTTTGAGTTCACCTAGGAGAGTGGGGTACCTCTCTTCTGAAGTTTTCATTATTAGTGTGCTTGCATGCTGCTACTGCTACCCCCATGGCACCTTGGGAAACCATGCAGCCCTCGCTTCATATATTCAGGTAAGGCAACTATGTGGATCATTGCTGTACCGCAATATATAGACAATGAAAAATCACCCCCAATCCCACTCCTTAAGGGGTCAATATAGTTGCAAACTACATAGACTGGGAGGAGTGTGTAGTAGGAAATGGGAGGGTACCACATAAATAATTTGTTGTTATACACTATCAGCAGATTTTAAAAAGAAGCTGCAGCAAAGGCATCAGTATGAAGTAAAATAGTAACACCCACAAAAAGATTTAAATCATAATGTAAAACTGTGAAACATTTATCGCCTTAGCAATTTTAAACTATACCCACAACAGGCTCCCCCTATTATCGACCCCAACTAATGTCCTAAACGAAAGTTGTGTCCAAAGTAACTGAAGATAGTCCCAAAATGAAATTATCCATAGACAAATCAGTGTCCCAATTCCCACATTACCACGCTCTCCCCACAACAACTCTGACATACAAAAAATGATTTGAAAAAGGGCAGAAGAAGGCACTAACAGCGGGCTGGGTGCTTCTTGGGGTGCTCCTCCATCTGTTCCTGCCTGACTTCCATGATCGTCCGCCTCTGCATGATGCAGCACTGAAAGCTGTGGATTTGGGGTGCAAGCAGTGATGGAATGGCGGTGGGTAGCTGCCATCGGACTGTGGCACCGGTAGACTGGAGGCACTGGGGTCTTGCTGAGGCTGGGGGCATCTGCAGCTGCGGATACCTCTTCCTACAGTACCACCAGCCGCTGGTAATCTGCCCTGATGGCCTCCAGTTTCCTCTGCCATGTCCAGACTACTATCTCCAGCCTGTTTGGACCAGCAGGAGTAGCTATATCAAGAAAGAAACAAGACGAATTGTAAAAATTATATTAGCAAAACACATAAGATATGTAGTGGCACAGTAGCAGTACATTTGCTGGTATCCTCGAGCCATTTGATTTTGATTTGATTAGAGTTTCAAACATTATGCACTGTGGAGTATACAAGTATTCTACTCTCTCTTGTTGAGCTAAATTAATGAAGGCATGCTAACTCAGCTGGCGCCATACTCATACTTGTGTTACTTTTCTACTGTCTGCAGCAGTGGGGCAGCTGTACTAAACAAGTATAATATTCCTTTCATGGCCATTCTCCGTTAAATGCCTTTCAACTACACCCTGACTACAAGGCAGATGAATATTATGAATGATATACATCATGTGAAGTACTATAAAATCAATCATGCAGAGATCCTCTTTGTCTGCCCATACATAGACGGTGGGAAAAGCAATGCACTACAGTACAGGGAAAGGATTAAGGAGCAGGATATTATATTTGGAACGTTCATCTCAGACTATCCTATCCGCAAAATGCAAGGCACTTACTCTTAGTTTCACTTCAGTCCCTGGCCTCCTCCTCCGTCACCACACTTTGAAATTACTTTTTTCCAACAAAATATATTTGCTTGGTAGTAAGGAAAATAATTATTGACTTACTCTACTTTTGGTAGGTTAGAGGGATTAGGCCGGGAGACGTTTCAGTGATCTTTATCACCAAGTGGCTAAGATTTTGCTTGTGAGTCAATCAATCAATCAATAAAAAGTCCTTTATTCGAATTTCATAAACTTCATAAAAGCAACATATACAACAAAACAGTTCCACAATCTCTTTACAAATCTATTTACAATACACAGAATTTAGAATTTTTACAGCTCTCATACATTTAGTTTTCACCAATTTTCCATCATTTTGAGAGCACGCGTTATCAGTTTCAGAAAAGTGCTGGTGCGAAAAACCAATCCATCAGTTTCCAGGGAAAGTAACATTAGATAGGAATCCTCTAAGGAAAGTGAGTCACTTTTCCAGCAAATGTTGAAAGGGAAACATTTTAACAGAGGTAATCCGTTATAGAAGCCATAATAACATACATCACTTGGCCAGAAGAATGTTGCAAATGCAAAGAATGTTTTTTTCAAATTTTACAGAAGACAGGGACAGAACTTTGGAAAATAATTATGTATTAGGATATGACTAAGTGGGCACTGGGATGGAAGGGAATCGCACGTATTTTTCGCATTGCCATGAAATTTGTAAATGGCACATTAACAGAAGCAGGAGCACATTGCAGAGCCAACAATGCAGTGTTGCCTAATAAAACTATGTAACCGTTAGGTCACCATGGGTGTCACTGGCGAAATGCCATGTGTAGGGAGACGATTTATGATGGGTGGGTAGGAAGGATACATAATATATGTTGCGCTTGAAAACTACTGTGAGTCAAGGGAGTAGTTTGGAATGCCACCTCAATCATTTGAACCAACGCCTTGATAAAACCATTCCAGGCAAGTAAAGTAGGTGAGAAGAATGCCCCACTCACAATAGGAGCTCCCTAGTCCCTTGTTTCTTCTTCATTCCAAGGATATTTACATTCATCATTGCATTTTTCTTGTAGTATTATTATTCTTCACCCTTGGCTTTGATACTCTTCAATTAAGTTTTACATTCTCTCATCCAGTTTTCACCATTGAAAACCATCAATCAATATACCCATCCATCCAAACATGGCTCTCGGTCTCAACAAACCTTTCACTACCCTACATTTACCCACTCATGCATCCTTTCACCCATAAAACCCACCCGAGGATTCCTTTCACCCACCCAGGCAGGCATCCTTTCACCCCTACCTTTTCACCCATGCAGGCAGGCATCATTTCACCCGTTAAACCCTTTCATCCATCCTTCACCCACCCATGCATCCAATCACCCACCTATATGAATCCTTTTGCCCATGCATCCTTCTCTTTCACTCATACTATATTTCACCAATCCTTTCTCATTTCTCCTTCCATCCTTCTTTCCCATCAACCCATCATAAATAAAGGGCTTCATGAAACTTTGTCTGCTGAGTTGCAGATAGTAGAGAACATTAAATGTTCAATTTCTTATGTATCTGCTAAAGGGGGATGTGTTCCACTGTTCACAATTCAACAGTACACCCTTGCAGTGAGTATAATATTAATTGTCAATAAGCAGGCAATATGACTCGCGCATACTAATTATAGAGCCCTCGCTTACGCGGATGACATAGTAGTGATTACAACAGATATCCAGAGGGCTTTGCCAACAATTGAGGAGTTGGCAAGTCAATTCGGAGCCTTTTCTGGCTATAAATTGAACATTTCTAAAACACAAGTATTATTTGTTGGTCAGAATCCGCCTGTACAGATTAAAACAGTAGCAGTGGCGACATATCTTGGCATTAAAATTACATCCCCAGTGTCTGCTATTCCTGAGATAAATCTTAACACAGTTTTAAAAAAAGCAAACTCTTTGCTTGAGCGAATTGATCATTTGCGTCTTTCCTTATATGGCCGGAATAATGTATTAAAAATGATTAGACTCCCTAAATTCTTATATATGTTTCACGCAATTCCGCTCGAATTTTCCGCTTAGCTGTTTCAAACAACTATAAATAATGTCAGCCCGATTCATGTGGGGGTAAAAACATCAGCGTAGGTCGTTTAAGAAGATGATACTCTCTAAGGCTAGGGGAGGCAGGGGTGTCCCGCATTTTCTCTATTATTATCTTGCAGCTGTAATACACTTTATTAGCCCATTGATAATTGGTACCAAAGCACGGATTCCAGTCAGCCACTCACCATCAATATTTGAATTTGCATTGGGAAAAGACTGCCGGGGTTGTTTGGTTAAAAATATCGAGCCTTGCTACTTTAAAAAAACTCGCTTCAAGACTTTGAAAGCAGTTTACGGGGTATGGAGAATAATTAAGCGCCAACTAGGGATTCAGAGAATTCTTCTTTATACACCTCTCTCAGCACCACGCATCTTTCCTCCAGTTTTTCAAGATTACGTAATGATGAGATGGCGTAACTGTGGAATTCATTGTGTGAGCAATCTCTAGCAGAATGATCGGCTGATTCCTTTCACGGATCTCTTTGACAAATATAAGTTAATGAGGAATGATTATTTTAAGTACTTGCAGATCCATAGCTTTTTTAATTCTTTATTGCTGCAGCAGCGTTCTGGTTTACGGAGGATTCCGCTCATTGATAGCATGTTAAAAAAAAAATCGATAGGACAATACTATAATTTATTCATTTCCTCATGCTCAGATGATATAGAGGTCTACCAAAGGAGATGGGCTGAAAAATCTGGGTACTGATGTTATTCATTTAGAGGAATCTACTGCATTAGCAAATAGTATTTTGATCACTGGCAGATCACGCTCACAACATTATATGGCAATATTCGATCTATATTATACGTCATTAAAAATCTCGAAATGGGGGACGACCACAGGAACATCATGTAGTAGATGTGGGGTGTTTGCAGCTGATGCATTACACATGTTTTTTCTTTGTCCCCGGCTATCTTTATTCCTCTCCGCAATTCAAACATTTCTGGAAGTATTACTTGGCTCAACAGTTACTTTGACAGGGGAATTAGTTTTAATGGGGGTAACAACTGATGTACCAGCAGAAGCGAAGAAAAGTTTATTATTTATATGTATGGCATTGATACGGGCATGTATCACGCAAGAGCGGATTAACCCAGTTCCCCCCTCTTTTGAAATCTGGAGGGCCCGTCTCTTAGCTACATATAATATAGAAGTGGCTATATATAGAACTAAGCGCCGTAAAAAGAGAACTTTAGGCATGAAGATCTGGCCACCGGTTGGCGATGGATTCAAGGGGAACTGGATTAATCTATTGTGTTCCGTGCGCTGTACTAAGTATTTTGCTGGCATACTTTTCTTTTTTTTGTGCTATTTTCCCCTTGTATTGGCTGCGGATAATGTACAATGTTACTATGTGTTCTCCTCTATTGGACCCATGTCACCTATGCTGAATTATCACTTATTTTGCTCTGTGTTTTCTCTTCTTTTCTTGTCAGCTTCTGGTTTTTTGATGTTGCTATACGTGTCCTTTTCTTTTTGCATAAAATGGGGAAAAAATCCAATAAAGAAATTATAAAAAAAAAGCAAGCAATATGACTTACCACCACTCGCCACTGCAGCTGGCTCACTACCTTGGACTGCATCCGCATCTACTGCTTGGCTGCCTCTGTCACTGCTGGCCCCAGTTGGAGCGGCTAGAAAAAACATTATGCATATTTTAGATGGCAGATACGCCTCCCCTATCAAGTGCTTCGCAGCAAAATACAACCACAAACATCCCTACAATTCAGTTACAGTATCTATTATAAAAAAAATCAGGTTGAGCATTTGGTTGGTGGCAAGTTTTGAAAAACCTCAAGACAAACATTACCTTTTTGTAATGGAGTTGCAGAGCTATTGATGCATCTGAGTTTTGAATAGAAATTAAAGGGTGGACAACTGGACATATTATTTTGGTTGGCAAATGCAATTGAGCTGTCTTACTAATACTTCCTTCCAGCCATTGTGCACAGTCATCACCAACTGCTGCCAATACACAAACAACTTTGTGGACTGGTTGTTCTACATGACCATGGCCACTCTCTCATTTTACTAAATGAGCATGAGCAAGTAAAAGAAAACTTTTCTTCTCAACAAACATGCATAGAATAACTTACTTTGACATGCAATCTTCACAACAGAGCATTAGTATGTGACCAATGGGTTTTCTGAGTCTTACAGTACCACTAGTGGGCAGTCCACAAAATATATAAGGCAAGAGGAAAAGCTGACTGACAAAGCAGAAGAAAGGAAGCTACAAACAGACTATTACAGAGGCAGTTTGCAATAAAGGACAGAAACGTGAAATATAGAAAATAAGTGTAAGAAATGGGGGTTGCCCAAATCTTCAAGGGGGTAGCATGGCATCAAGCGGGCAGGCCAAACTTCAAGGACATGTGAAGCATTCACGCAGCACCCCCAGACGACACACCAGGCACACTACAAAAGAGACGCAACTCCACCTTTGGTTGGAAAAGAAGTAGTTTAGTGATATCTCCAACCTGTAAGGTAAAAAGGAAAAATACACTGGTAATCATAACATGGCGCCAACTGGCACCCAAGCCAAGTATTTCAGTGGGGGATTATTTACATGGGACAAAAAGGGTTGAGTCCATAGTCCATAGTGTTTAGATGAAGTATAAAAAGGTTAGCACTTGGCACATATCATCAATGACATCCATGTAAGGGACAAATTCACTTGGCGTGTTCGCCCATTAAACATGCAATCAAACATTAGGGGTCAGAACCCAAAATAGCTGCCATTGGCGACTCCTGCAAAAAGAATAGGAATCACCTGGCATTAACATTAGGCAGGAACACCTGTAATAAAACATCAGGTTTCTTCCCCCCTCCACCTAGGGAACTATGCGTCAGGCAGGGCCAACTCAGGCCTTCATCCTTGGTAGCGGCTGTAATTACAACAGGCAGCATCCTGCATAACCCCTGTAAGGAAAGACATCGTGGCATACCAGCATCCACTAGCAGGCGGGTATAACCATAGGACTATTAAGCCACCTTCGCAAGCTCTACCGGGCATACAGAACCCCAGTGTTATAGCCTTAGGGAAAAGACCTGGGGAACATGACTCCTTAGCCCCCAACCTGCAACACAAACATCAGGTAGTGCATTGGCATCAATATCATATAAACCAGGCTTGAATCCCACTGCACCTGGGCATCAATCCCCTAGCTTAGGCGTAACACTGGGCATGTCATCACAATGCAGCTTAGTCTACTAATCCTCCCACCGCAGGAGTAAAGGGGGGTAGTCAACCTCTCAATACCTTCCCCTATTAAAACATTTCACAGGGGTGCAATTCTATGATCCTGGTAGCTTCACCATAAACATTCCACCAAGCCCGCCCCTGCAAGGAATGCAATAAAAAGGAGCTCAATTAGCATTTCCTGGAACCAGCACCTGCACATCATTTCAATAGTCATGGATCAACCAACAGGCAGGAAACATCAGGTAAGTAGGCACCTTTCCTTAGGAATTTACAATCACCAGTACCCCCAGCGCGGGGTTAATCCTTAATAGGCACAGGGCCCAGTTCTGGTACCTTAAGGGGGCCAATCTCTAGTCCTTCTGAGGGGAGGGGCAGTTCTGGGTCCCCCTACTTGCTTCAGGAAGGCCCCGTTTCTGTGCCGGTTCTCCGCCCTCCCCGGGGCTTTACCTGCTATCTTCGGGCCTTCAGGCCCCTTCCGTGGACTACTGGCGCCTATCTGCAGGCATGCGGTTCCCTCTGTCGCGGGGCTCCCCTCAGCTCACTGGGGGCCCCGTAGCCTTTTCGTTGCCTCCGTCCAGGCCTCTCCTTACTTCCGAGCTGGGCGGGGGACTCACCGGCAGTGTGGGCACCCGCTCCGGCTGGCCTCCTTCGATGGCCTCTCTCCCGGCTTTGTTTGGGGAGGCGGGGCTGGCACCGACAGTGTGCCCCGGCCCCGCCTATCCTTCCAGCCCCACACTCAGGGCGCAGACCGGCAGGGTAGGCTCCTGCTCCGGTCACTCTCGATCGGGGCTCTGCAACGACTCTTCACCCGGGTCCCCCTCCCACCTCACGGGGACCCGGGACTTGGATTCCGCTCCTCCAGGCCTCCCCGGCCAACAGCCAATCCCTGCGCGGCCTTTAGAGGTCAAGGCCGCGCAGGCCAATCCGTGCGCGGCGTGGCTGGGGGCGTGGCGGAAGACGTCCCCGGCGCCCCAGCCACGTGATGTGGGTCAGGCCGGCTTCAGGGCCTAGCGCAGCCCACTCCTCACATCGGCGGCCCTCTCCTGGCACCGGGGGCCGCCGCAACGATCACCACAACAATGGGGGGGGTCCCCACGACAGCGCCGGCCGCGGCGGTGATTTTCGGCGCTGCCGCACAGCGCTATGCAGGACAAGAGGTAGGCTCCCTTTCTGGTTATCGAATCTCCTCACAGTCTCCACAGCACCCGGGCTGCGATAAGGGGTAGGCTCCCTTCTTAATTAATTAATTAAATGGCGGACAGCGCCAAAACGAGGGTAGGCTCCTCACATTCGACCCTCCTCACAGTGCCCTCAGGCCACAGCGCAATTCTCCTCACAGTGCCCTCAGGCCACAGCGCGATTCTCCTCAGCAGATGACGCTATTTACAGCTCACTGCTCCTCCCTCTTAGCCCAACAGAATAGAGGCAGTTCAGGGCTTCTAGGGACACGCAGCTCCTCCCAGTCCTTCTCTAGCGCTTCCAGCTTATAACGCTTCCCAGGCAGGACAGTTCAGGTCAGGGCAGCAACAGTCTTGGAATTTATAGCGCTTAGGTAGGCAAACCAGGACTTCCAAGTAGGTTCCTCACGGAGGGGGGGGGGGCGAACAGTTCCACAGCCAGCCCCAGGGGCACACTCCTCACCTCCTGGGGGGTTCAAGCCCACAGCATTCCTCCTCTTCTGGGCACCTTTTTCCCTCAGCGCTGGCGTAGTTCAAGGTCCCACGGCGTCAGGGACCTATGAAGAGTCCTCCCTTGTCAGGGGCCCATGGGGACAGCAGCGGGGGGGTTTATAGGGGTGCAGGGCCCAGCTCACAGGCCCATGTGGCGGTAGCACCTCACAGCAGGTCCCCCTCCCTTCCTTGTCCCAGCGCTGACTGACTCTCTGGTGACACTTCCCCCTATTTATACCCTCCTCCCAGGCAGTGCCAGGACCTTCTAGAATGTTGGCAAATCTGGCCTAATCTGGTTCTAGGGAAGGGGGTGAGCACCCTGGGTGCCAGGCTTTCCCTCCAAAAGCTAGGGGTAGCTGGGTAATATTAACTAGACCGCCAACCTAACGCAGTCAGGTGGTACTACCCAGGGCCATGGCATCCATTTTAAAATCACAGAGCATTTTAGTCAGGTACATTTTCAAAATGGGGGATATTTACAAGTGCTCACATTATGACATGTAATTTTACACTTTCTACAAGGTGTCTCACACCACTCATGGCCTATACAGGTTTAATCCCATGGGGGAGACATCCTAGGTAAGGGGGTCAAAAGCGAAAGATTTTGGGGGAAAAAGGCCAAGTCCAACACGACTCCCCCCCAGCCAAAAGCCAGGGTAGACCGATCAATGCCTTGATGGGCTTCCCTGCTTGGGGCGGAAGAAGGTGGACGCAGGCCTGCAACTACAGGAGCACCTGCAGTCTCTCCTCCACTCTGGAACCCAATGGTTCTCTTTCGCAACCCTCCCTTCACCAACAGAACCACCCCACTGGTGTTCCCTAGTGGGATATTTCTCCTTCCTAGAGTGGGAGGCTCTAGCCTCAGGCTTGGAATTCTCTTGAACCACTCTCCTCTCTCCAAATTTCCACTGGTCCACCCACCTGGGGTCTACACCCTCAGAATGACCAGCCCTTAGGGGCGAGGCTCCCCTCCCCCTACTTCTCCTCCTAGGGTTCCTCCATCTCCTACGCCTGGGGACACCCTCACACAACCACTCTCTCCCCAACCTGGAGTCGAAACTCACAGGCTGAACCGGTGACAGGGGCGAGTCCTCCCTCTCCCTGCACCCCCTCCCAGAATTCTGCACCCTCCTACCCGGAGAAGTACCCCTGGGAGTCACTTCCGGGGGGACTCTGATTACAGATGTCCCTCCCACCAGGGCAGGCAACTCCTGTCCCTGGCCACCCAACCCTGGATCTATGCCCTGTGGCTGAGCCGGTGACAGAGAGGAGACCTTCCTCCCTCTGCACCCCCTCCCAGAGTTCCGCACCCTCCCACTGGAAGTGGTACCCCTGGGAGTCAATTTGGTAGGGACCTGCCTTACAGGAACCCCACCCTCCAGGCCAGGCAACTCCTGAACCTGGAACCCCAGTCCAAGATCTAGACCCTGTGGCTGGTCAGACCCCCGAACCACTGGAGCTCTGATTAATGATGCTCCGGGTTCTCCTGACATAAGGGGATCCCTCCTTCTGGATGACACATCGGGGCAGCCTAGCCTCCCAAGCTGGGGTTCTCTTAAAGAACACTCCAGGCCTGGTGGCCGCAGCTGGGGCACCTTGGGACACCTCCCCGTCTCACTCCCTTCAGGATCACTCCCCTCAGCCTTCCCAGACACTCTGGCACTTACCCAGAGGTCTGCTTCCCGTGCAAGTTCCCTGGGGTCTGAGAACCCGCACTGCAACAGATGGTGACGCAGTTTTGGGAAACAACTCCTCAGCATGTGCTCCCGGATAACGGCATGGCACAGCCCTTCCCAATCCTCCACTGCTCTCCTCACCACCCAATCCTCCAGTACAGTCCAACACTCCTCCTCAAACTCTCCCCAGGACTGATGGGACAGCTTTACCTTACCCCTGAACACTAACCCGTCCTCCTCTTCCGGGGAATCAGGCATGGTCTCCTGGGCTTCGGGAGTGGGACTCCTTGCACTGGACCTACACTCGCTGCCACCACTGGATCCCACCCACCTCGGTGAATCCAGACTCCTGAAACCACTCTCAGGGGACAACCTACCCACCTGAGCTGATCTCTCTCTGGCGAAGGCCCTCTCCGCCTCCGCCATCCTCTCCAGCGCTAGGACTTTTTCAGTCTCTAGTCGCTGCTCTTCCACCCTCAGCTGCGCTAAGCCCTCGGCATGCCTGAGCTTTGCCAGCGCCAGCTGATACTCCCTCTCTTCCCTCCTATCTACCCACTCTTCTGGGCACAGGGAAAGGGATGGGGCAGTGCCCCCGGGACTGGACCCAGTGCGAGACTCCCTATCTTCGGTGTCCTCCACAGCTACTGGCATCTCCGCCCTCTCAAATTCTTCCTCCTCCTCATCGGAGTAATTACCTCCCAGGGTTCTGGATGGGGAGCCCTCTCTCTGGTCTCTAACCCACTGACCCTTTAAAACCTCGGGGGGGTAATCAGACAAGTCCCCATCAATCTCTAAGGGCTGTCCCCTCTTGAGGGCCTCATAGAGAAACAAATTCCTCCTAATGTTCCCTACTGGGGGTATCCCTCTCTCCAGGAGGAAGTCTATCACCTCCTGTTCAGTGTGCTCCATCAGTTCCACTTCCTGGTAAACCAACCCCATCGTGGCGAGGTACACCCGGGACACACCCTGCCAGTGGAACAAGGGGACAATTCAGAACACTCTTCAGGAGGAAGCAATAAAAAACACAATAATCCCCACAACAAGGCTCGGATTACATCCAAAGCTCTATTTGCAGTGTAACCCGTGGCCGCTGTGGTACTGCGCAAACACAAGTCCTATCCCACCGCTTGCCACCAATGTAAGAAATGGGGGTTGCCCAAATCTTCAAGGGGGTAGCATGGCATCAAGCGGGCAGGCCAAACTTCAAGGACATGTGAAGCATTCACGCAGCACCCCCAGACGACACACCAGGCACACTACAAAAGAGACGCAACTCCACCTTTGGTTGGAAAAGAAGTAGTTTAGTGATATCTCCAACCTGTAAGGTAAAAAGGAAAAATACACTGGTAATCATAACATGGCGCCAACTGGCACCCAAGCCAAGTATTTCAGTGGGGGATTATTTACATGGGACAAAAAGGGTTGAGTCCATAGTCCATAGTGTCTAGCTGAAATATAAAAAGGTTAGCACTTGGCACATATCATCAATGACATCCATGTAAGGGACAAATTCACTTGGCGTGTTCGCCCATTAAACATGCAATCAAACATTAGGGGTCAGAACCCAAAATAGCTGGCATTGGCGACTCCTGCAAAAAGAATAGGAATCACCTGGCATTAACATGAGGCAGGAACACCTGTAATAAAACATCAGGTTTCTTCCCCCCTCCACCTAGGGAACTATGCGTCAGGCAGGGCCAACTCAGGCCTTCATCCTTGGTAGCGGCTGTAATTACAACAGGCAGCATCCTGCATAACCCCTGTAAGGAAAGACATCGTGGCATACCAGCATCCACTAGCAGGCGGGTATAACCATAGGACTATTAAGCCACCTTCGCAAGCTCTACCGCGCATACAGAACCCCAGTGTTATAGCCTTAGGGAAAAGACCTGGGGAACATGACTCCTTAGCCCCCAACCTGCAACACAAACATCAGGTAGTGCATTGGCATCAATATCATATAAACCAGGCTTGAATCCCACTGCACCTGGGCATCAATCCCCTAGCTTAGGCGTAACACTGGGCATGTCATCACAATGCAGCTTAGTCTACTAATCCTCCCACCGCAGGAGTAAAGGGGGGTAGTCAACCTCTCAATACCTTCCCCTATTAAAACATTTCACAGGGGTGCAATTCTATGATCCTGGTAGCTTCACCATAAACATTCCACCAAGCCCGCCCCTGCAAGGAATGCAATAAAAAGGAGCTCAATTAGCATTTCCTGCAACCAGCACCTGCACATCATTTCAATAGTCATGGATCAACCAACAGGCAGGAAACATCAGGTAAGTAGGCACCTTTCCTTAGGAATTTACAATCACCAGTACCCCCAGCGCGGGGTTAATCCTTAATAGGCACAGGGCGCAGTTCTGGTACCTTAAGGGGGCCAATCTCTAGTCCTTCTGAGGGGAGGGGCAGTTCTGGGTCCCCCTACTTGCTTCAGGAAGGCCCCGTTTCTGTGCCGGTTCTCCGCCCTCCCCGGGGCTTTACCTGCTATCTTCGGGCCTTCAGGCCCCTTCCGTGGACTACTGGCGCCTATCTGCAGGCATGCGGTTCCCTCTGTCGCGGGGCTCCCCTCAGCTCACTGGGAGCCCCGTAGCCTTTTCGTTGCCTCCGTCCAGGCCTCTCCTTACTTCCGAGCTGGGCGGGGGACTCACCGGCAGTGTGGGCACCCGCTCCGGCTGGCCTCCTTCGATGGCCTCTCTCCCGGCTTTGTTTGGGGAGGCGGGGCTGGCCCCGACAGTGTGCCCCGGCCCCGCCTATCCTTCCAGCCCCACACTCAGGGCGCAGACCGGCAGGGTAGGCTCCTGCTCCGGTCACTCTCGATCGGGGCTCTGCAACGACTCTTCACCCGGGTCCCCCTCCCACCTCACGGGGACCCGGGACTTGGATTCCGCTCCTCCAGGCCTTCCCGGCCAACAGCCAATCCCTGCGCGGCCTTTAGAGGTCACGGCCGGGCAGGCCAATCCGTGCGCGGCGTGGCTGGGGACGTGGCGGAAGACGTCACCGGCGCCCCAGCCACGTGATGTGGGTCAGGCCGGCTTCAGGGCCTAGCGCAGCCCACTCCTCACATCGGCGGCCCTCTCCTGGCACCGGGGGCCGCCGCAACGATAACCACAACAATGGGGGGGGTCCCCACGACAGCGCCGGGCCGCGGCGGTGATTTTCGGCGCTGCCACACAGCGCTATGCAGGACAAGAGGTAGGCTCCCTTTCTGGTTATCGAATCTCCTCACAGTCTCCACAGCACCCGGGCTGCGATAAGGGGTAGGCTCCCTTCTTAATTAATTAAATGGCGGACAGCGCCAAAACGAGGGTAGGCTCCTCACATTTGACCCTCCTCACAGTGCCCTCAGGCCACAGCGCAATTCTCCTCACAGTGCCCTCAGGCCACAGCGCGATTCTCCTCAGCAGATGACGCTATTTACAGCGCACTGCTCCTCCCTCTTAGCCCAACAGAATAGAGGCAGTTCAGGGCTTCTAGGGACACGCAGCTCCTCCCAGTCCTTCTCTAGCGCTTCCAGCTTATAACGCTTCCCAGGCAGGACAGTTCAGGTCAGGGCAGCAACAGTCTTGGAATTTATAGCGCTTAGGTAGGCAAACCAGGACTTCCAAGTAGGTTCCTCACGGAGGGGGGGGGGGGCGAACAGTTCCACAGCCAGCCCCAGGGGCACACTCCTCACCTCCTGGGGGGTTCAAGCCCACAGCATTCCTCCTCTTCTGGGCACCTTTTTCCCTCAGCGCTGGCGTAATTCAAGGTCCCACGGCGTCAGGGACCTATGAAGAGTCCTCCCTTGTCAGGGGCCCATGGGGACAGCAGCGGGGGGGTTTATAGGGGTGCAGGGCCCAGCTCACAGGCCCATGTGGCGGTAGCACCTCACAGCAGGTCCCCCTCCCTTCCTTGTCCCAGCGCTGACTGACTCTCTGGTGACACTTCCCCCTATTTATACCCTCCTCCCAGGCAGTGCCAGGACCTTCTAGAATGTTGGCAAATCTGGCCTAATCTGGTTCTAGGGAAGGGGGTGAGCACCCTGGGTGCCAGGCTTTCCCTCCAAAAGCTAGGGGTAGCTGGGTAATATTAACTAGACCGCCAACCTAACGCAGTCAGGTGGTACTACCCAGGGCCATGGCATCCATTTTAAAATCACAGAGCATTTTAGTCAGGTACATTTTCAAAATGGGGGATATTTACAAGTGCTCACATTATGACATGTAATTTTACACTTTCTACAAGGTGTCTCACACCACTCATGGCCTATACGGGTTTAATCCCATGGGGGAGACATCCTAGGTAAGGGGGTCAAAAGCGAAAAATTTTGGGGGAAAAAGGCCAAGTCCAACAATAAGTAAATAGTATAATGCAGGGATAACAAGAATTTAAAAATGAATAGATCAAAGAGGATTTGGAAAAAGGAAATGGGTAGAAATAATTCAAAATAAGGAGCGGGAAAAGTTCGTGGATTAATAATAATGTCAACAACAAGAGGACTTACTGGAGCCAGCAGAGACATGGGACAAGGAACTTTGGAATGCACTTCCAGCTCCCTCACCCGCTGCATCCCTCCTCTTGCTCCAGATATTAATGCATGACATAAAGACAAAAAAAGATTGGGGGTAAATAAATATTCTCTCCAAAAATATATTTTGGCAGGATAAGAAATTTGCAATGAATATAGACTTTTCTAAGTCATATCGACACATTGTACAGCGGACCATCCAATTCCAATATATTAACCCTACTTAAATGTATTCCACATTTACTAAACTATATTTTGTTCTCATCTCATTTTCTCAACACCCTTTGACGGGCCAGTTTACTAAGTCTGCATTTTTCTTTCAATGCATAGATGGACTCATGCACACACATTACTCGGAAATTGCTTGACAGTGTACGCGCTACAAACAGATAAAGGCTCCAACGAGTGAGACGACACACCAAATGACTAATACTAAGTAACACAATCTGAGTGCCAGGAAAAAGGAGTTTCAACATTAATTGATTAAGTAGCGCTGAGCACCTGTCTAGAATAACGCTCACATAATAGGTGTAACCATAACTTACCTGCATGTGAGCATCATGCTTACTATTTGGGAAAACAATATAAGCATTGAACACAAGTAATAATATTAATAATTACCCACCGAGTCCTGCAACCTCAACCCCTAGCAGGTCATGAAGGTCCTGGTCTCAGTCCAGGACGCTGGACTGTCTGTGCATCAGCTGTTGCTGAATGTGCCAGACCCCAGAGCAGGGGTGTGGTGCCCGGCGCTCCCAGTATCCATACCCGGACCCTGTCCTGCCACCTACTGCCAAGATGGAGGGGAGGTGGCTCTGGACATAAAAGACCAGTGCTCCCACCTCCAACTCTGAAAATGAGTCAGGGGCTGCACCCCTTCCTGGAGCTGCCTTCCGCAAGGAAGACGGCTGCTTCTCTTGCTTTGTTAGGTACCCTGCTCTGCCATTGCACTGGAGGGAAAAAAGAGAAAAAAGGAAAGAGGTAAAAAAAGGAAGGAAGATAAAAATAAGGTAGTAAAGCAAAAAAATAAAAACTCATGCAAAAACACACAAAAAATAGAAAAACACACTCACAAAGACCAAAGATAAGATAAAAAATAAAAATGAGGGGGGGAAAGTATTTAAGAGAAGGATTAAACAGATTAAGAAAGGATAAAAAAGTAGGCCCCAGTGCCATAAATAGAGTGAAAAACAAGATAGCCGCACCCATGCGAACCACGTGATGCAGTTTGCGCAAGATTTCTACCTGATCACATACTTCGCATTGATGTAAACGTAACGCGAACGGGCTAGACAAGGGAACTCTGTCTGATTGTGGAACTCCCCATAGCGTGACTACGCAGATTCTGCCCTGCCGATTTATAAATATTAATCTGAAGAAAAAAATTACAATATTTTAAAATAATTGAAACTTTCAAAATATAAATATCCCGGTAAGAATTGGGAAAGGCAGTGCATGTGAAAATATTGTCCATAGATTAACTGTCCCTTCAACTTTGCTGTATTCAGTAAACAGTTGATTATTTCGTCTTTTGTTTCAGATAAAGGAATCTGAGTAGACAGGGATTGAGGAGCATATTACCAAGAATAAGCGATAATTATCGCCAAGCTTGGTTAGCGGCTATAATTTTATCGCAGTGCTTTGCCTATTTTTATCGCTTAGAAGCCTTGCTGTTATCAAGGTTTATCTCCTAAGTGATAAAAATCGGCCAAAATACATGAATATTGCTGAGAAGTCTGCGATATTCATGCATTACCAAGCTAATGCTCTTAGCCATGTTATCCACCTACCATTGGATAACATGGCTAAGAACTGCTCTGGGCAGGCGTTAGCTTTTGCAGATATTCGCACTTAGCGCGAATATTTCCAAAAGTAGGTAATAGGAGATAGTGATGTTAGCGACTGTTTCCAGTCACTAACATCTTGGCACGCCCACTTTGCATGTCATTAGGCACGCCCTCCCTGCAAAAATGGTGGCCCCTTTGACCTCCATTCTGGCCCCATCCATCCAGTCAGTAATGAATCTCTCACTGGCCAAAGGGCAAGTCCCTAAGGAATGGAAGATTGTAGTGGTAAACCCGATTAGGAAAAAAGCGGCCTCCCCCTGGACAGATCTTTCTAACCTCCGGCCCATCTCCCTCCTCCCCTACGTCGGTAAGCTGACGGAGAAGCACGTGAACACCCATCTATCCAACTTTATCGAGGCAGCGGAAGGCCTGGACCCTTCTCAATCAGGGTTCAGGCCAAATCACAGCACCGAATCAGCCCTTCTGGCAGTGACCAACAACATCAGGATGACACTAGATGAAGGGGGGTCTATGATTCTGGTGCTGTTAGATTTATCCGCCGCCTTCGATACGGTGTCTCACAAAGTGCTTCTCCGTCGTCTGAGGGATGTAGGGCTGGGAGGTGCAGCTCTGTCCTGGATGGAAAGCTTCCTTTCCTGCCGCTCTCAAGAAGTCAGGCTGGGCTCCCATAAATCCATCTCCAGGGAGCTCACCAGGGGGGTGCCACAGGGCTCATGCCTAAGCCCCACATTATTTAATGTGTATGTGGCCCCCTTGGCCGACTTAGTGAGGTCCTATGGGTTTACCCCGGTGTCCTACGCCGATGACACCCAACTTCTGTTCCCTTTTAAAACCTTCACACCTGATCTGCTAAAATCCTTTGCAGAAGGCATGAGGGTAGTCTCAAGATGGATGGCTGAGAACTGGCTACAATGCAATGTGGGAAAAACAGAGGTCTTGCTGTTTGGAGAGGCGGTGACTCTGTGGTCCGATGAATGGTGGCCGGTAGAACTGGGCCCAGTTCCAATTCCAAAGCAGACTGTGAAAAACTTGGGAGTACTATTTGACCAGGCGCTGACATTTAAACATCACGTCAACCAAGTCGCCGGCACATGTTTCAGGGCTATTGGTCTGCTGAAAAGGGTATTCCCCTATCTACCCGACAACCATAGGAAGACACTAGTCCAGGCACTAGTGATCAGTAGATTGGACTACTGCAATGGCCTTCTTTTGTCAACTAATGAAGGCCAAATGAACAAACTGCAAGTAGTCCAAAATACTGCAGCGAGGCTAGTCCTTAATGCTCCATCTAGGACTCCCTCCCGACCCTTACTGGTGCAACTCCACTGGCTGCCAGTGCGGCAACGCACTAAGTTTAAAATTCTGTGCACCATTCATAAATGCCTGATAGGTAAGGGCCCCAAATATCTTACAACTGCCTTTCTACCCTATGTTCCAGCCCGCTCTCTACGGTCCAGTAATCTTCACCTATTACAGGTCCCTAAAATAAAAAGGTCCCGTCAGGGAGGGCGTGCTCTGGCATACACTGGACCCGCCCTCTGGAATTCTCTTCCCCCTACATTAAAAAGTATTACAAACCATTTAGCTTTCCGCAAAACTCTTAAAACGTACCTCTTCACCAGTGGCTAATCTTCCCCCGGCCTTGGTTACTACTGGAAAGACCTGGCACACCTGTATTTCTCCTTCAAATAGCAAAAGCGCGGAGATACCCCTTCGGGAGTCTATTCAGGCACTATAGAAGCACATAAAATAAATAAAAATAAAATTTGCGATAATTATCGCTGACATGCAAAGTGGGCCCCAAGATGATCGCTATCTCCTACTAGCTGTCGCTAACTGGTGTTAGCGACAGCTAGGTAATAGGGCGATAAAATTATCGCTGCTTTAGCAGGAAAAATTCCAGCTAAAGCGGCGATAAGGCCCTTGGTAATATGCCCCTGAGTCATTTGGCTAAGTTGCAGACTTAACAACAGAAGACATGGTTTGAATCTCAACATCTCCATTTAACAAAATTGTGTGATCCTAAGCATTTTTCTTACGACTGTTTTAAAATGTAGTGCAGGAAAATAAAGTATATCACAGATTCAGCATCTGATGTCATCTAATGCAGTTATATATATTAGATGCATTATTGTTAATATATATGGAACATACAGTTTTTTGTACTGTAGAGAAATCATTTAGTAAGAACTATTTTTCTCATAGCTCAGTGATGGGTGTAGTCTCTGTCAAAATAACAGCCACGCACAAAAGTTTATCTAGAGTGTTGCCCCCTTTTAGCTTGTGCTGCCCCAGGCAAATGTCTGAGTGTGAATATTAACCCCTTGAGTGCTCATGACGGAGCAGTTCCATCATGAGCCATGGTGGGTGTGTGCTCATGATGGAACCGCTCCGTCATGGCACCCACCCATGGGGGAAGAGCTGTCGCTCCCCCAATGGGCAGCCCATCTAGCCCCCACAAAGGGGGATGGCAGCGAAAGAGTTTCTGCTGCCACCCCAATGCCCCAGGCAATCCCATGATGTCACCACGCACAGCACGCAACGACGTCATCAGAAGCAGCCAGATGCACTGGAAGCCATTTGCTTCCAGTGTGTCTAAAGGAAACAGGTACGTTTCCTTGCTCCGGTGGGGCGTGGATCAATAGAGATGCATTGAGGCATCGGGGGAGAGGAAAACATTTTCCCACTCCCCTGTTGTCTCAATGCAGGGCATTCCTGCTGCACAAACGCTCATGGCGTCGCGATCGTGCAGCAGGAATGCCCCCACTAGGCACCAGGAATTTCTGTTTAATGTAAAAGAAGCGACTCCTTGGGAAAGGGTTGCTTCGTAAGAGGGAAAGTTTATTTTAAGACTTTTCTGACCCCCCCCTGGGAACAGATCGCCTGGATTTCTGGCATTTCCTGCCCCTGGGGGTGCAGATAAGCCCACTAGACTCAGGGATTTTTACAAAATTGAAAATGGAAGCGACCCTTTGAGCAAGGTTCGCTTCCAGGGGCCAAATATTTTTGTTTGTGTAATCTTCCCCGGCAGATAAGCATATTTTTCTGGCCTTTCTGCCCCGCGGGGGGGGGGCAGAAAACCCCACTAGGCACCAGGTATTTTGTTTAGTGTGTAATGGAAGCAACATGTTTTTTCTGCCCTAGGCGGGAGGGGGGAGGCAGAAAGCCCTACTAGGCACCAGCGATTTTTTTTTTTTTTACAAGGGGGGCACATTTCTGTCTGCTGCTTTCTGCCCTACCTGGGGGACAGTTCGGCCAGGCCAATCTCTTGCGCAAGATCACACCCCATTTTTCTCAGCCCTATTCAAAGCCCGATCTGGCACTTTGACCATTTGGGTAGTGAGATACCGTGTTATAATTCGAATTGTTTTATTTCTTGTGAATTGCAATTGTAATGCTTTATTTCTCCCTTTTTGTTCTGGCTCCAGGCTTTTGCTCTTTAGACTGTTCCAGGTTGCGGTTTCGTTACTGGTGGTTCTGCTGTTTGTGTAGTTGCATGAGTTGGGTAAGATACATATTTTTTGTACTATGTAAATGAGTTTCATTTCCCTGCATGAATGTGTTTTTTGCAAATGGTGTAACAATAGCAGTATGTTTGGCTTCTGTTTTTTGAGTGTTCAAATCTTTTTGCATTTGTGCTCGATGTGTATTTTGTTGTCTTGTGAGTAATTGGTTTTGTTTTTCTCTTTCTAGTGGGATATCGTTGGTTTTTGCTGTATCTGTACAGGGTATGTGCTGGTGAGCGTAGCTGTCTCTTGCAAGTGAATGGTATAGTATTTGGGTATATAGATCTTTGTGATAAAGTCACACATTTGTTTTACTTACTTATTTTGCAGAGTGTTGGTTGTTGTTGACTTGTTTGTGCAGTCTCCTTTCTTAGTAAGGACAATCGCTAGCCGCAGGATTACTCTGCATCTGAGGCAGAGGAGGGAGTGGAAGATTCAAGCAGTGAAGTTTCTCTCTACATGGAATCATCAGATGATGAAGCTACTTTAAGTGTGGATGAAGCGACTCTCAGTATGAATGAAGTGCCTATTTTAGAGTAGGACGTTGATGTGCTGATAGTGCAGCAAGAGGCATCTGGGCTGCAGCCTTGGCCTGAAAGGCTTCCCTTTGGAAGTGATGACCTCTGGGTTGCCCCAGGCCTGGTGCAGCTGGCATTGCCAGACATTACTGGTGTTCCAGGGTGTAGAGTGAATACTGAAAAGCTTTTGCTGATAAATATAAGTTGTTTATGAATAATGTATTTTTGGCGGAGATTGTCGAGTAGACTAGTTTGTATGCCAAACCGTTTTTGAGGGACAACAGTACCAGCCTTAGGCCCCACCCTAGAGCTACTGGGTGGACTCCCACAAATCTGGAAGAGATGGAGAAGTTCTTGGGTTTCACTTTTTTGGATGGGCTTGCTAAGGAAGCCATTAATGTCTTCATATTGGTCTACTAGTCCCTTGATTGCAACAGCTATATTTCCGGCAGTCATGAGTCGTGGTGGGTATTTGCTTCTGCTTCCGATGCAGCATTTTGTCGATAATGGTTTAGCTCTGCCACGAGATCACCCTGATTGTGACCGTCTTTTTAAGATTCAGCCTGTCATTGATCACTTTGTAGATTGAATTTCTGAGATCTATGCTCCAGGGAAAGAAATAGCAGTGGATGAGTCTTTGGTCTTGTTCAAGAGCCGCTTGGTTTTTAGGCAATACGTTCCTAGTAAGAGGGCACGCTATGAAATTAAGCTGTATATGCTGTGTGACAATAGGACTGGATATGTCTCTTAATTTCAGGGTGTACACTGGTAAAAAATCCAGGATTAACCCCCTTGGTTGTCCATCCACTTTTGGAGTAAATGAGAAAATTGTGTGGAAACTTGGTAGAGGACTTTTTTAACAAAGGTAACCATTTATATGTAGATAACTTCTACACCACCAGTTGTTCAGGGAATTGGCCAAAGTGGACACTGTTGCTTGTGGTACAAACCGCTCTAACCATAAAGGTTTCCCAAAAGAACCTGTTTGTCAAAAGCTTGTGGGGGGACAGTGCAGTGCAGTGCATTGCGAGAAACTTCTAGCTGTGAAGTTTTCAGACAGGATTGATGTCTACATGCTGACTACCATCCATGACAAAAGCACTTCACTTGTGACTGTTTGGAGTCAGGTTGCTGAAGCGCGGAAACCTGTGTGCCTTTTAGACTATAATAGCAATTGGAACCTTACACTGCTCTAAGCTTACATTTGGTGTAAGAAGTTGGCTATCCATCCTTTCCGCTTGGCAACCTTTAATTCTTTTGTTGTATTCTAGGATTGTTGTCCTGAGTCAAAGATGACTTTTGCTACGTTTCACAAGTCTATAATAGGCAGCCTTGTTGTAGTGGAACAGGCAGGTGTTCCTAGAGTTGGAGTGGTGGAGGATGTGGCTAGCTTAAAAGATTTCCACTTTCCTGATCACATTCCTCTCACACCCTCCAAAGACTTTCCCAGTAGGAGATGTAGAATCTGTTGGCGAAGAGGTATGCAGAAGGAGACTCGTATGTACTGCCCTGAGTGTCCTTCTAACCCTGCACTGTGTGTTCCTGCTTGTGTTAGAATGTACCACATGCAAAATAATTTTTGAGAGCATCCATGAGTGGTAAAGTGAACTACCTGGTCTCTATTGTTTTAGATTTTTTGTTCAGTTTTAAGATTGGCTGATTCACAGCTTGTGAGCTGTAAAGCCATGACAAGGCACCAACCTCTTTATAGGCCATTCATACACCTTTCATATGTGTGACACATACAAAACCATTCACACCGCCAGCTGCAGGCCCAGCACATTACAACACTCACACCAGCAGACATCCCCGTTCAAGGGACCATCACTTTCACACGCCCAAATTTTGTGTAAGTATATTTGAATCTATTTGCAATATGTTTGTGTTTTCTTTTTTGTATAAAAAAAATCCTAAATGTGATGGTGGTGTGTGTAGGCTGACGCTTGGCTGGTAGTGTGTGTGGACTGGCGCTTGGCTGGCAGTGTGTGTAGACTGGTGCTTGGCTGGTGGTGTGCGTGGACTGGCACTTGTCTGGCTGTGTGCCTGGACTGGCACTTGGCCAGCGGTGTGCGTGGACTGGTGCTTGGCTGGCGATGTGCGTGGACTGGTGCTTGGCTGGTGGTGTGCATGGACTGGCGCTTGGCTGGCGGTGTGCTTGAACTTTCGCTTGGCTGGTGGTGTACGTGAGCTGGAGCTTGGCTGGTGGTGTGCCTGGACGGGTGCTTGGCTGGTGGTGTGTGTGGACTGGCGCTTGGCTGGTGGTGTGTGAGAGGTGACTTGCTGCTGGTCACTACACACACTGCTAGCCAAACACCACTCCAAGGAATCAGTGAGCTGGTGTGGTTGCTGTGTCAGGAATGTGGGCGTGTGAAAGTGATGGTCCCTTGAACGGGGCTGTCTGCTGGTGTGAGCGTTGTAATGTGCTGGGCCTGCAGCTGGCGGTGTGAATGGTTTTGTATGTGTCACACATGAAAGGTGTATGAATGGCCTATAAAGAGGTTGGTGCCTTGTCATGGCTTTACAGCTCACAAGCTGTGAGTCAGGGGTACAGTTTCGCGTCCTTTCATTTCATTTCTGGTGAAATCTCTGGTTAATACAACTGTATATACTGAACCATCGCTCACCCTCATGCCAAATCCAACCGGTATGTATGTGTGCTTGAAGAATAGGTGGTTGTGCAGAAATATTTGTCTTTTATGTCTTTCTCAAGCAGGGTGTACCTTGTCCCTTTTTGTGAATGTTTTAATGTGTTGGTTTCATGCCTGGTGGTGTGAATGGTCTTGTGTGTATCATATATGAAAGGTGTTTGAATGGCCTGTAAAGCGGTTGGGGCCTTGACGTGGCTTTACAGCTCATGAGCTGCAAGTCACTGATTCAGTTTTTTGTCTTTTCATTTCATTTTTGTGAAATCTCTTGTTAATAAAATGTCATATGCTGAACCATCACTCGCCCTCATGCCAAATCCAACCAATATGTGTGTTTGCTTGAGGAATAGATGGCTGTGCAGTAATCTTTGTCTTTTTTGTCTCTCTGCCAAGGTGTACATTCCATCTAAGAAAAACCTACTAACTATAGATATTTTCGTAAACTAGACTCCCATGGGAGTGCATAGTGATGTCTCTCATGTGGATCCTATCAAGTTATCTTACGCACCATGTTCTGCAAACCTCAAAATGTGACTGTCACATTTTCCTTGAATTATTGTGCCAAAATCTTCACACTGCAAAAGAAACAACACATTTGCTACACCCCAGCATTTTCCCAAGTATCCCAATAGAAATGGAACCTCACTTGTGTGGGTGGGCCAAGTACCCGTAGCAGGGAAGGGCCCAAAACCTATTGAGGTCACATCAAAATTACCTATCACAAACCAACCTGGCTTTGCAAGTGGGGTCCCATGAGTTTTTGGCCCTGGGTTTGGCTGCCATCTAGGGAAACCTAGCAAACCCACACATTTCTGAAAACTAGACACCCAGGGAAGTTTAGCTAGGTATGGCTTGTGTGGGTCCCCCAACATTCTCCTACCCAGAATCCCATGCAAATTTCAAATTTAGCTGAAAAAAATCACTGTATTTCTCAAATTTGTGTGTGGGAAAGTTCTGAAATTTGCTTGGCAATCCTGGATTCCCCTGTGTGTCTAGTTTAAAAAAAGTATAGGTTTGCTAGGTTTCCCTAGGTGCCGGCAGAGCTAGTGTTCAAAATCTACGCTAGACACTTTGCAAAAAAAAGGTCAGTTCACTGTGAAAATGTGGTGTCCATGTTGCGTTTTGGGCCGTTTCCTGTTGCGGGCACTAGGCCTACCCACACAAGTGAGGTACCATTTTTCTTGAAGGAGTTTGTGAAACATGGGGTGGGTGGAATTTCGTGGATCCTCACTTCTTCCTGAACTTCCCACCACAAAAATATGGGGGAAATGAGTATTTTTTTACAATTCTTTGGGTTTGCAAGGGATTCTGGGTACCAGAACCTGGTGAGAGCCATTTACGTCACCCCATCCTGGATTTCCCTGGGTGTTTAGTTTTCAAAAATGTATAGGTTTGCTAGGTTTCCATTGGTGCCGGCAGAGCTAGGGCTAAAAAACTACAGCTAGGCACTTTGCAAAAAAAGGGTCTGTTTTCACTGTGAAAATGGGGTGTTTCCACATTGCGTTTTGGGCCTTTTCCTGTCGCAGGAACTAGGCCTACCCACTCAAGTGAGGTACCATTTTTCTCGGAAGACTTTGGGGAACATGGGGTGCGTGGAACTCTGTGGATCCATGCAGATTCCAGAACTTTCCACCCCAGCAATATGAGGAAAATGTGTTTCTTGGGACAATTATTTAGGTTTGCAAGGGATTTTGGGTACCAGAACATGGTGAGATCCAGTTAAGTAACCCCATCCTGGATTCCCCTGGTTATCTAGTTTTCAAAAATGTATAGATTTGCTAGGTTTCCCTAGGTTCGGGCAGAGATAGGGTTCAATAACTACAGCTAGGCACATTGCAGAAAAAGGGTCCGTTTTCTCTGTGAAAATGTGGTGTGTCCACGTTGCAATTTAGGCCATTTCCTGTCGCGGGCTGTAGGCCTACCCACACAAGTGAGGTACCATTTTTCTTGGAAGACTTTAGGGAAAGCGGGGTAGGTGGAATTTTGTGGATCCACACAGATTCCTGAACTTTCCACCACAGAAATATGAGGAAAATATGTTTTTGGGGGAAAAACATTTAAGTTTGCAAGGGATTCTGGGTACCAGAACCTAGTGAAAGCCAGCCAAGTCCCCCCATCCTGGATTCCCCTGGGTGTCTAGTTTTCAAAATGTATAGGTTTGCTCGGTTTCCCTAGGTGCTGGCAGAGCTAGGGTTTAAAAACTACAGCTAGGCCCTTTGCAAAAAAGAGTCCATATTCACTGTGAAAATCTGGTGTGTCCACGTTGCGTTATGGGACATTTTCTGTTATGGGCACTGGGTCTACCCACACAAGTAAGGTGCCATTTTTATCAGGAGACTAAGGGTAATACAGAATTGTAGAGCAACTGCTATTACCTTTTGACTTTGCAGGCATTTCTGCCTCCCAAATAAAAGACAATGTGTAAAAAAGAAGTCATTTTGAAAAATGACCTATAATTCTCATGCTAGTATGGGTACTCCCAATTTTGGGAATGTGCAAATATCTACTGTTTCTAAACTCTATATTTTGTTCCAATTTCAGAAATACATGGGTGTCTTTCATACCGACTTTTCCATGTATATATTTTCCAAAATGAATTGCTATATACCTTGTACATCATAAAAAACCATTGCAAGACGCTGCTCAGTTATTGGCTCTGAGTTTGTCAGAGTCTTGGTCCTATATATCCCTACAACCAGAAAGGCCCAGTGAATGTAACAGTATATTGCTTTCCAAAACCTGTCTTAATTAGAGGAAGTTACAGGTGAAAACGTTGACACAAATGTTTTTTTCAACTAATTTTCAATTTTTTCTATAATCAACTGTTATTTTCCATAAAGAAACCTTGAAGGATTTGCACAAATGATACCTTGCTGAATTCAGAATTGATCTACTTTCCAAAAATGCATAACTTTCCAAGATTCATTATTGCTTTCATACCAATTTCTACCATTAACTGGAAGGAGGTTGAAAGCACAAAAAATAGCAAAAATGGGCTATGTCCCAGAAAAATGCCAAAACTATGTACACAATTTTGGTTTTCTGACAAAAGTCTGCTTGTTCCTGAAAGCTGAAAGATTTTGATTTCAGCACCACAACCCCTTTGTTGATACCATTTGCGGGGAAAAAAACAGACACTTTCAACTGTAGCCCTTTTTTCCTATTTCCCCCCAAAAAATATCTAGCTGTATTTTGACTAATTTCTTGGTCCCCTCCAGGGGAATCTACAAATCCTGGGTACCTTTAGAATGCCCATGATGTTGGAAGAAAAGGTTGCAAATTTGGCGTGGATACCTTATGTGGTCAAAAAAGTTACAAGGGTGTTGGAAAGTGAGTTATTGGTAGGGGCAAATGTAGGTCTGCCACTGGCAATAAGGCCACTAACACATGATAGGACTCAGCATGGGTCTCAGACAAATATTCCTATGCTCAACCCTTGGTAACGCGGCTGCGAGCAGACAGGCTTAACTTCAAAGACAGGTATGTAAAAATTTAAAAAACACAATTTCAGTAAATAATTAGGACACAACACATATTAAAAATTCAACACTAATTTATAAAAAATAGGGAATATTTCTATCTTTAAAATGACATCAAAACAACAAAAATCCAATGTAGGGAACTGGAGATATGAATTTCCAAAGATTCAATAAAATATAGCACTTAGAAGATTATAGCAAGATATTGTGATGCCTGCTCACGATAGACCGGGCCAAAGTTAAAGTTTCAGGCCGGGTGCGATGGAGCCCTGAGCATCTACAGCTCGCGACAGGACCCGGTCTCAATTTCTACCTTCAAACTTAGTAACTTTTCTGGAGCTTTTCTCCTCGAGGCCCCTCGAAGATCCCTGCCAGTCCAGATTTGGTGAGGGTTCGCCGGCTTGACTTCTGACGAGGCCCCGGTGAACATCCTTGGAGCGGACTTACAAAATTTCTTAAGACCGCTTCAGCCGGGCAACCCAGGAATCCAGGCCAGAATGCAATAGAAGGCAGGCTGCTTGGCTCTCACGATTGCTCCCGGTCAACTTTTCTACTAGTTGACTTAGAAACTTTTCTGGATTTTTTCTCAGGGTCTCTCAATGCTCCTCATGTAGTCGGATCCGGTGAGAGTTCGCTGCTTCAGATTTCCTCTAGTCCTGGTCAATCTCTGCAAGTTGGAGCAGTGGAGCTTTTAGCGGGACAAACCTGGTTGGCTTGGCCGGCTCACGGTTGAAGGCAGGCAGCTAGGCTGGCCGGGTTGAGTTGGTCCCTCTATGGAGCTTTTTTTCAAAGTTGCTCCAAAGTCCTCCAAACTTCTTGAACTTCTCCCTGAAGTTCCTCAAGGGGTCCTGAAGTGTCTCAAACTCACTCCAAGGGTCTGGAAGCTCTAAGATGGTCCTTGAAAGTTGAGGCCTTCAGTTCCCACAATCCACTGGTACGAAACCCAAACAAATCCACTGATGGTTCTCCAAGGTGTAGATTTAGTTGGTGATGTTCCAGATGAGCTCCTTTAGCCTGTAGCTTTCAGGAAGTTCACTCTTAAGTTATTTTTCAGCAAGATAATCCACAGGGCTTTAGTTTCAGGTGGTGCAGTCTTCAGAGGTCAGGCCTTAGAAATCTCTGCACAGCAATACTTCTCAACAGGGCACTTCTTGCTTCAGTAAGTTTCAAGCAGCAGATCTGGAGGGCTCTGCCCCTCTCAGATATGTATTCCTAGATCTCTGGGTCAAGCAGGAGGTTACCTCTGACCGATGGGAGCAGGGTAACTCCCCCAAGATTTGATCACATCCTGTAGAGTGTGGCATTATATTGTCCCAGAGTGCATCACATCTTTCAAATCCATAATGGCTGATTTTCCAGCAAGGAGGTAAGAGCTGGCTAAACACACCCCTAGGATGGCTAATTTACTTATACTTTCCCCCCTGCATCTGCTCATACCTTCCTTAACCCTACCATCTGCCTAAGGTGGGAAGTTCAGAGGTGTAAATGACACTGGTCTCTGCTCTCCGCTTTGAAGAACGTAGTTTAAAACTCCTCCCCGGGTCTGGCATTCCTATGGAACAGCACACCGCCCCGACAGCAGAGCTGGTTAACCCCAGGGGACTTATCACCTCCACAAGGCAGCCTGGCTAATCCACTTAACTCTGACCAATCATAGCAGACCACTGGAAGGCTGAATATGGACTTACAAACAAGAAAGTCTTATAACATCTTCTACGTACACTTTAAGGGAAATTCAACAATATGGTATGGTTGGATTTATTAATACCATTCTGGGAAGCCTTTGAATGGCCTTTCTATCCCTCTCCTATCAAGAGTTATTAATCAATAACTTCCTACCATGTTAACCTATGTAACAGGGTATTTGCAAAGGAAAAAAATGACTTGGGCCATTTTTCCAGCACAAGGACTTACAAAATCGTACTTGTCTTATATCCTCACCCCATGTGCAACTAGGGGAGACTTTAGGGGTTCTGAATCTGTGGAAATATTGCAGATTCTCCTCCACAGTGCTCCTAGCATCAAAGTCGAATTTGAGCAGCACTTTACCACAATGGGGGAGTAAAATGTGGAATTTCACCTTACCCAGGCATATAAGAACTCATATTTATAAGGGTGTAACTTACAAATACCTGACCCCCACCTCTGGGATACCTAGAGGAGACCCTGGGGGTCCCTAATATGCCAAAACATTGTAGGTTATAGTAGGTTATTCATTGTTAAGTGCCCCAAACACCAAAGTCGAGTTTGGGCACAATTTACTTTTTAAAAGCAGCCCTGGCACCCAAGCTGTTTTTAAGCTGACCTCAGGCTTCAGCAGTGCACACATGCAAGTGTAAAAAAAGTTGCTGGCCTCTAAATTGCCATGCCCCAGGGTACTGGGGACTCCTAGGTAAGTTCCACCCCCCTGCCCTATTATAAACTAGGGGCCTACAGGGTAGGTCATACCAATCACTGGGGTACCCTACCATATCATTGTGTACCCTAGTGTATGTAGGTGTTTTAACTTTATTCTAACATGTCTCTTTCAACATAGCACTGGCCCTGGACCTGGATTGGCAGAGCCCAGGTCAGTCAGAGTCAGTTACCAACAGTACTATTCAGCAACAAATTGAGGGGTGCACAGGATGACTTTGCAACAAAGGGCCTAAACACAAACCACCCCAAATAGCCAACAAAAGGCTTAGCCCAGAGGGGGAGAGGTCTAGGAGCGAAGGCGTTAAAGGGCTGGCACTGTCATACAAAGATAATTACTGTGTGGCAGGGTTTGTGTTGTCAGCATTTCCAAAGGGTCGCTTTGCTTCCTGGTTGCCTAGAGTAGCTCTGAGGAGCCTATGCTCATGAGCTCAATGGGTGCACCAGCAGTCATTGTGGGCATCTTTTCACACAGATTAGTGTCTTTAGCCAGACCAGTAATTTTCTAGTGTTCTTAGCCTCCTAATGTTAGAGAAGCAGTGCACCAACCTCTTTAGTCTTTCTATTATCATGATCAATTTCTGTCTTTCCTAAATAATAATGCTCTCCATCCCTTAGTGCCCATCTCTCACTTCCTTACTTAGTTGAGTAAGCAATATCTCCTGCATTATTAGGTCTTCTTGTACGTGGCTTTACCTAGGGCAAATACTCATACTGCAACATTCACAGACTCCTTCTGTGCATTTGTGTGCAAATGTTACCATATTACCCATGTAGTATAGTCCAATGTCCCTGCCCAATGTTTTACTAAAAACCATGTATCCTGGTGTGTCAGGCATCAGATGCCATATGAGGTTCCTAGCATATGAATTGTAACCACAAGGGGATGATGGACGGTGCGCTGAAACTTTCAGACACTTACCGCCAGTGAAAGATCTAGCTTGAATCCAGTGGCAAAGTGAGCAAGGGACCAACGTCTTGCCATACGCTGCCAACTTAGGGCAAACAAAGCAACCACAAGTATTTATTTTAGGCCATCTGTAATGGAGAGTGGTCCGATAGTGTTTGGGTGCAATTCTGCACTTCCATCATAGATTGCAGTTGTTTCCCAATTCCTTCAACGGTTAAACAGTCCAGCAGAGGGTCTGTGGTATGTACTGTTGATTGACATGAAAACACAAGTGTGTCAGAGCTTGAGCCAGTCAAATGTTTGTCAAGTGTAGATTCTATATATATTTCTGTAAAGTAGCCGTCTCTCTATGTCTGTGTGCAGGGCTAGGGGGGATATCAACGAACCATTCCATCCAATATACAGTCGAAGTCTCCTGCCCATATCATCGAGCTATCTAAATAGCTATTGAAATATAGTGAGCATTATGTGCTCAAAAAGGAATAGAACATCAGATAGTCATAATTTGGGCCAGATATGCTCGTGATGTCAGTATCCAAAACATTAAGTGATCCCAGAAAGAATACTTGCCTACCTTCAGTATTGCTATTAGCCTGTTCGACCATAAAAGGCATCCCAGTGATAACCATATCCCAATGCCCCTCGAGATGCCATGTCATTTTGTTCCATCACTGGATTTCTCATCATCCGTATGCATAGGAAGTGACATCCCTGGATTTCCCATCATCCATATGCACACGAAGTGGCATTGCTGGATATCCCAACATCCATCTACACAGCAAGTGACATCACAGGTTTTCTGCCAGAAATGTCTTAAAAATAAAAAGCCAAGCATGATGAATTAATTTCCCATCACTCTTCTGTACTGAAAGTGAAATCACTAGATTTCCCATTATTCATCTACACTGGAAGTGACATCACTGGTTTCCCACCAAATTCGCCTTTAAAAGAAGAAGCCAAGTAAGAGGAATTCATTTGCGGCATCTAATTTGATCAATCCAGACCAGAAGGCTTTATGCCAGCAGGGTGATTCAAGAACAAACCCAGTTGCTCATAGGCAACATTGACCTTGAAGTGGCTAAGACAGATTCCTTAGCAGTAGTTGCAATTGACGCTGGTAAAACCTTTAACCGGGTGTGTTGGAGGTATCTTTGGGGAACATTAGAAGCCATGGGCTTGGGCTCAGTGTTCATACAGGCGGTGGAGAACTGTTACTCAGATGCTTCAGCTAAAATTCTTTTGAACGGTTCTCTGACACCAAGTTTTTCAATTCAGAGGGGGACTAGGCAGGGATGCCCCCTGCCCCCCCTTCTATTCAATCTTTACATAGAACCCCTAGCGCAGACTATCAGACTGAACAATGCCAGTATCCCTTTTAAATCATCGGCCTATGAGTGTAAACTGGCATTATATGCCGACGACATTATAGTTTATACCAGCAATCCAGAACATTCTATGCCGCAACTGGAATACACTCTGAGGGAATTTGGTAAGGTTTCAGGGTACCTTGTAAATTCAAATAAGACTGAAATAATGTGCTGGAACACAGTATACAGAAATGGTACTGAAAGTAGAGAATTTAGACACTGATTTACCTGGAAAAATTGAGAAAGATTTAGATTATCTGTTTGCTAAATGGAAAAACCTCCCTTTGACCATCTACGGGAGGGTCAATTTAGTAAAAATGTCAGTCCTTCCAAAACTTACATATATCTTCCACACAATCCCACTAATCTTTCCCAGTAAAAACATCAGCAGAATACAGGGGAAAATTGGTAGTTTTTTGGGGGGTCAGAAGAAGGCCAGGATGTCATGGAAAAAGCTGAGGAGGAAGCTCCACAAAGGAGGATTAGCACTCCCGGACATCAACTGGTATCTGATGATTTCCAATTCAAGGGTATAAGGATGCTATTAACCTATCCTGAACAATCGGCATGGGGTAGAGTACTTGAGGAATTGGTTTTGGTGGAGGGGGAGGACTCCATGGTGGCTTTCAGTATAAATTTGGTGCACCAAAATGTTTCAAGAGAGTTCGGCATAAGGTTTTAGAATCAGCCCTTTCTATCTGGTATAAAATAAGAAGCATTTGGGGCATGGGATATTACTCAGATTTTGCCTCAATCTGGGACTCTCCTGGGACACCACTTTGTTTGAAAGATAGCCTGGCGACCCCAATCAAAAATTCAGGGATAGTTAGTTGGTCAGATTTGGATGATTCAGAGGGCATTCTTCCATGGGAACTTTCACAAGCTAAGATAGGCCCCCAGTTTTCAAGATTTAAATACCTTCAATTGAAATCTTGGTATGAATCAGAAGCTGAGGACATCTCAGGAAATTGGGAAGTAGAACAGCTGCGGCAAGATCCAAGCCCAAGGAAGAAAGAGATCGCTCTTTGGTATGCACGAATCCAAGAAGCAGAGGAAATTAAGGCTCCACTTCCAGCATCAATTGGAATTCAACACTACTTGCTCCTAGTATCGATAAACTATCTGAAAGTTCCTTGAGGAGCTTATATAAACTAAGCATGGGTGAAATTTACGAATTCGGGTTCCGCGAATTTGCGGATTCCCAGCGAAATCGCAAAAAAATCAGCAAATTTGCGAATTTTCCAGCGAAACCGCAGATTTTTTTGCGATTTGCCCTGGAGTACTTTCTACTGGCTAATCCAGTAAGTGCTCCCTCATTGGGTAAATCTATAGTGCTTTTACTACACTGCAGCTGCATAAAGGGCCAGAAGATGTGTCTCCAGTAACCATGTGTGCCTGTAACACAGGCACAGGCACACATGGCCACTGGAGACACATCTTCTGGCCCTTTACGCAGCTACAGTGTAGTAGAAGCACTGTGGGACAGATTTACAAGCCGCTTGCACCTCTTTTGCGCCACAGTGGCGTCACTTTTGTGACGCAGCAGCAGCACAAAAGATGCGCCATGGTGCTGGGTATTAACAACGTGACGCATCTGAGAGATGCGTCACGTTGCAAAGCACTGCGCCATCAGGAGGCGTTCCGGCGCAGGGGAGGGCGTTCCTGCTCAGGAACGCCTCCTAAAAGTGGCTGAGTGAAATCTACAAGATTTCACTCAGTCACTTTTAGGTCAATGCTGCGTCAAAACCCTGCGCCTGCTTGAAGCAGGCGCAAGGCTTGACGCAGCATTGGGGAGATAGGGCCCCCCAGAGCATTGCTGGAGCTGCATCGCGCTTGCGATGCAGCTCCAGCAATGCGCTGCTTTTACGGCACAGATGCGTGATGCATCTGTGCCTTTTTTGCCACATGGTGCGCCGCATTGTAAATGCGGCGGACCATAGGTGGCGGAGCTGCGGCGCACAATAACTGGTGCATCCCTGGGGATGCGCCAGTTATTGTAAATTTGCCCCTATACATTTAACCAACGAGGGAGCACTTACTGATTAGACAGTAGAAAGTACTCCAGTTGAGTAGAAGTATTGCACAAAACGGTGGCATCTTCGTGGACAAACAAGCAGGGCGGAATTCATTCTACCCCCTGTTAGACTCGTTTTTTGTGCCCTTCTGCCCTCTGTTAGACTTGTTTTTCGCTTGTTTTTGTGCCCTTCTGCCCTCTGTTAGACTTGTTTTTCCCTTGTTTTTCTGCCCTTGTGCCCCCTGTTAGACTCGTTTTTTGTGCCCTTCTGCCCTCTGTTAGACTCATTTTTCCCTTGTTTTTCTGACCTTCTGCCCTCTGTTAGACTCGTTTTTTGTGCCCTTCTGCCCTCTGTTTGACACGTTTTTGTGCCTTTCTGCCCCCTATTAGACTCTTTTTTAGTGCCCTTCTGCCCTCTGTTAGACTTGTTTTCCCCTTGTTTTTCCGCCCATCTGTCCTCTGTTAGACTTGTGTTTCCCTTGTTTTTCTGCCCTCCTGCCCTTTGTTAGACTGCTTTTTGTGCCTTTCTGGCTTCTGCATCACCACATCATCACTCAGCGCTACCCCAGCATCACTCAGCACCACCACATTATCACTCAGCACCACCACAATATCACTCAGCACCACCACAGCACCACTCAGCACCACCACAGCATCACTCAGCACCACCACATTATCACTCAGCGCCATCACATTATCACTCAGCACCACCACAGCACCATTCAGCACCACCACAGTATCACTCAGCACCACCACAGTATCACTCAGCACCACCACAGCACCACTCAGCGCCACCACAGTATCACTCAGCACCACAACAGCATCACTCAGCACCACAACAGCACCACTCAGCACCACCACAGCACCACTCAGCGCCATCACAGCATTACTCACCGCCACCACAGCATCACACAGTGCCACCACATTATCACTCAGCATCACCACAGCACCACTCAGCACCACCACAGCATCACTCAGCACCATCCCAGTATCACTCAGCACCACCACAGCACCACTCAGCATCACCACAGCACCACTCAGCGCCACCACAGCATCACTCAGGGCCACCACAGCATCACTCAGCACCACCACAGCATCACTCAGCACCACCACATTATCACTCAGCACCACCACAGCACCACTCAGCACCACCACAGCACCACTCAGCAACACCACAGCATCACTCAGCACCACCACAGCATCACTCAGCACCACCACAGCATCACTCAGCACCACCACAGCACCACTCAGCACCACCCCAGCATCACTCAGCACCATCCCAGTATCACTCAGCACCACCACAGCACCACTCAGCACCACCACAGCACCACTCAGTATCACCACAGCACCACTCAGCACTACTCAGCACCACAACAGCACCACTCAGCGCCACCCCAGCATCAATCTGCGCAACCATTCAACAACAACTGGTTCAAATATGTTCTCTCAATGTTTCAAGCTTTATTACAAATGTCACAAAAAGATGTTAATATTTCACTTCTGTTCTTGGATTTTCGTCACAATAAAATACACTGAACATAATCTTCACAAAAGTTATTTACAAAAGTTTGAGCTACTGCCATTATAAGTTAAAGTCACTTTTATTTAAGTATTCATTATTTTAAAAAAATTAAAAGTATTGTAATTTGTAATATCAATACATCTAAGTCACGTAAATACAAAACATGTTGCATTACAAATACTATAGGTGTCACATTTGCGAAAGTTATAACTATTGGCATTGTAAATGACAAAGCTATTAACTTAGCTATTTTCAAAACCAACACATAAGTAAAAGAAATTGGCATTTACAAGACCAATAGCTCAAACTTTCCTAATGCGAGACCTATTGTATTGCAAATGCTTGTTTTTATATCTATCAGTGCTTCCTGTTGAGGTTTAATGTTCGTGACAGGTGCATCATTGAATTCTTGTAACTATTCTCTGACCCTGCTTCAAGGGTCAGAGCAGGGTCAGAGAATAGTTGCAAGTAGGCAATGAGGCGCCAGGAAGCACTTACAGGCTTACAGCAGCAGGTGCCCAAGTTGAAATTAACTTCTTTGTAACCCTTTTGTAAAAGGTTACAAAAAATTAGCTTCAAATTTTGCACCTGCTGCTGTAACCCTGTAAGTGCTTGGCTGAAAATTTGTCCAGCTGATTTGCGGATTTTACAGCGATTTCGCGAGATCCGCTGATCGCGTAGTCGCGGAAAATCCGCAAATTCCGCGAGCGGAACGAATTTTCAGCCCATGCTTAATGTGGATAATCACTTTTGGAGCTAAAAGGAGCATGTTTATAGTCATTTTCAAGCTTCTAGGGAGCCAAAACTCAAGATTTGGGGTACTTTGTAAAAGTGACATAAATAACCCAAATGCTCACTTTGAAGGCTTAAAAGGTGTTTATTCACTGTGGGAACGGATGTAAAAAGCATTTAGAGGTAATTTATGTTCATGTAAGAAGGTCCTATTTTTCATGCAAAATGATCGATGACCAGCGACCTGAGGAAATTGCTATGAGATGACGAAAATGGTCAGTTTTGAAGATTTCCATCTTTCAACTATTTTTGACTTTCAGATGTGGATCCTCACTATTGGAGCTAAAATGAGCATGTCAATAGTCATTTTCATGCTTCGAGGGAGCCAAAACTCAAGATCAGGCGCAAGGGTAAAAGTTACTCAAAATGACACAAATGCTCACTTTGAGGGCTTAAAGCGTGTTTCTTCACTGCGGGAAGTGATATAAACAACATTTAGAGGTAATTCCTGTTCATGCAAGAACGTCCGATTTTTCATGCAAAATGATAGTTATCCTGCGACCTGAAGAAATTGCTCTAAGATGACCAAAATGGTCAGTTTTGAAAATGTCCATCTTTCAACAAATTTTGACTTTCAGATGTAGATCATCACTTTTGGAGCTAAAATGACCATATTTATAGTCATTTTCATGCTTTTAGGGTGCCAAAAGTCAAGATTTGGCGCATGGGTAAAAGTGACTTAAAATTACCCACATGTTCACTATGAGGGCTTAAAACTTGTTTATTCACTGCAGGAAATGATATCAACACAATTTAGAGGTAATTCATGTTTCCAACTCCCCATCTCCACCCTCTCCCCATCAACCTCTCCCCATTGGTCTCTCCCTCATCTCCCGCTCCCTCATCATCTCTCCCCCATCTGTCTCCCCCATCTCCACTCTCTCCCCATCCATCTCTCCCTCATCATTGCTCTCCCTCATCTCCCTCATCCCATGTCCCTCCTCATCTGTCTCCACCATCTCCACCCTGTCTCCATCTCCCTCTCTATCCTCCATCCACCTGTCTCTCCCTCATCTCCCTCATCCCATGTCCTTCTCCGATTTGTCTCCCCAATCTGGCCATCGGTCTCCCCATCCATCCCCCCATCTGTCTCCCCATCTCTCTCCTCATCTCCCCATATTATCTCCATTATACCTCCATTATATCTCTGTTTTATCCCCATTTTATCTCTGCTTAATCTCCATGTTATCCCTGTATTATCCCCATTTTATCTTCACATTAGCTCCCTTTTATCCCCATTTTATTTCCACTTTATCCCCACTATAGCCCCATTTATCCCCACTTTATCCCTATTTTATCTCCACTTTAGCTCCAATTTATACCCAGTTTATCTCCACTTTATCCCCATTTTAGCATCACTTTACCCCATGTTAGCTCCACTTTAGTTCCATTTTATCCCCATTTTTCCTCCATTTTATCACCATTTTATCCCCAATTTATCTCCAGTTTATCAACATTATCTCTTTACTTTATTTACAATAAATCTCCGTCCCTTACCATCCAATCTTCATCTCTGCATCCCATCTCCATCTGCCCATCCCATCTCCAACTCCATCTCCAGCCCATCTCCATCTCCCAATCTCATCTCCATCTCCTCATCTCCACCTCCCTCCCATCTCCATAAAATGAGCATGATCATAGTCATTTTCCTGCTTCTAGGGAGCCAAAACTCAAGATTTGGCACATGGGTAAAAGGGACTCAAAATTAGCCAAATGCTCACTTCGGGGGCCTAAAACATGTTTATTCACTGCAGGAAGTGATATAAACACCATACAGGTAACTCATGTTCTTGCGAAAAGGTCCAATTTTTTATGCAAAATGATCGATAACCCTCAACCTGATTAAATTGTTCTAATATGACCAAAATGGTCAGTTTTGAAAATGTCCATCTTTCAACTAATTTTGACTTTCAGATGTGGATCATCCCTTTTGGAACTAAAATTACCATATTTATAGTCATGTTCATGCTTCTAGGGAGCCAAAACTCAAGATTTGGGGCATGGGTAAAAGTGACTTAAAATTATCCACATGCTCACTTTGAGGGCTTAAAACGTGTTTATTCACTGCCGGAAGTGATATCAACACCAGTTAGAGGTAATTCGTGTTTCCAACTCCCCATCTGTCTCCCCCATCTCCACCCTCTCCCCATCACCCTCTCCCCATTGGTCTCTCCCTCATCTCCCGCTCCCTCATCATCTCTCCCCCATCTGTCTCCCCATCTCTACCCTCTCCCCAACAGTTTCTCCCTCATCTTGCTCTCCCTAATCCCCATCTCCCTCATCCCATGTCCCTCCTCATCTGTTTCAACCATCTCCACCCTGTCCCCATCTCCCTCTCTATCCCCTCTCCACCTGTCTACCCCTCATCTGCCTCTCCCTCATCTCCCTCATCCCATGTCCTTCTCCGATCTGTCTCCCCAATCTGACCATTGGTCTCCCCACCTGTCTCCCCATCTGTCTCCCCCATCTCTCTCCACATCTCCCCATATTATCTCCCCATAATATCTCCATTATACCTCCATTATATCTCTGTTTTATCCCCATTTTATCTGTGCTTAATCTCCTTGTTATCCCTGTATTATCCTCATTTTATCTCCACTTTAACTCAATTTGATCCCCATTTCATCTCCACTTTATCCCCACTATGGCCCTGTTTTATCCCCGTTTTACTCCCACTTTCTCCCCATTTTATCTCCACTTTAGCTCCATATTATCCCCACTTTATCTCCATTTTAACCCTGTTTTAGCCCCATTTTATCTCCACTTGAGCTCCATTTAATCCCCATTTTTCCTCTATTTTATCTCCATTTTATCCCAAATGTATCTCTAGTTTATCTCCATTAGCTCTCTACTTTATTTACATTAAATCTTCGTCCCTTACCATCCAATCTTCATCTCTGCATCCCATCTCCATCTCCCCATCCCATCTTCAACTCCCCATCTCCATCTCCATCCCATCTCCATCTCCCCATCTCATCTCCATCTCCCCATCTCCATCTCCATTCCATCTCCATAAAATGAGCATGATCATAGTCATTTTCCTGCTTCTAGGGAGCCAAAACTCAAGATTTGGCACATGGGTAAAAGTGACTCAAAATTACCCAAATGCTCACTTTGAGGGCTTAAAACATGTTTATTCACTGCAGGAAGTGATATAAACACCATAGAGGTAATTCATGTTCATGCAAGAAGGTCTGATTTTTCATGCAAAATGATCGATAACCCGCGACCTGATGAAATTGCTCTAAGATGACCCAAATGGTCAGTTTTGAAAATTTCCATCTTTCAACTAATTTTGACTTTCAGATGTGGATCATCACTTTTGGAGCTAAAATGACCATATTTATAGTAATTTTCATGCTTCTAGGGAGCCCAAAGTCAAGATTTGGTGCATGGGTAGAAGTGACTTAACCCCTTGGATGCTCATGACGAGCTCAGCTCGTCATGAGGCACGGTGGAGCTGTGCTGATGACGAGCTGAGCTCGTCATGAACAATGGGAAAACCTAATAGTCATCATAGGAGGAGAATTGCTGCAGCAGCGATGGTGTTAAAATGACTCAAATGCACACTTTGAGGGCTTAAAATGTGTTTATTCACTGCAAGAAGTGATATAATCACCGTTTAGAGGTAATTCATGGGGTATACAACCGTTACAACGCAACTTTTACAACTACCTACCATTACAACGCAACTTTTACAGCGCAAACTATTATCAATCAATCAATCAGTGACACTTATAAAGCGCGCTACATACCCGTGGGGTCTCAAGGCGCTGGGGGGGGGGGAGCCGCTACTGCTCGAACAGCCAGGTCTTCAGCTTCTTCCTGAAGGAGAGGTGGTCTTGGGTCAGGCGCAGGTCGGTCGGGAGGGAGTTCCAGGTCTTGGCGGCCAGGTGGGAGAAGGACCTTCCTCCTGTAGTCGCTCTTCGGATGCGGGGGACGGCGGCGAGGGCGTGGTTGGCTGATCGGAGGTGGCGTTTGGGAGCGTAGAAGTTGACTCGGCTGTTGAGGTAGCTCGGGCCTTGGTCGTGTAGGGCTTTGTGTGCGTGGGTGAGGAGGCGGAAGGTGATTCTTTTGTTGACGGGGAGCCAGTGAAGGTCTCGCAGATGTCCGGAGATGTGGCTGGTTCGTGGGATGTCGAGGATGAGTCTGGCTGAGGCGTTCTGGATCCGCTGGAGTCTCTTCTGGAGCTTGGCGGTGGTCCCGGCGTAGAGGGCGTTGCCGTAGTCCAGTCGGCTGGTGACGAGGGCCTGGGTGACGGTCTTCCTGGTCTCGGTGGGGATCCACCAGAAGATCTTCCGTAGCATGCGTAGGATGTTGAAGCATGCCGAGGAGACGTTGTTGACTTGCCTGGTCATGGAGAGGGAGGAGTCCAGGATGAAGCCCAGGTTGCGTGCATGGTCTGTCGGTTTGGGTGCGGTGCCCAGGGCGGGAGGCCACCAGGAGTCGTCCCAGGCGGAGGGAGAGGAGCCCAGGATGAGGACCTCCGTCTTGTCCGAGTTCAGTTTCAGGCGGCTGGTCGTCATCCACTCGGCTACCTCTTTCATCCCTTCGTGCAGGTTGGCTCTGGCGGCGGCGGGGTCGTTGGTCAGGGAGAGGATCAGCTGGGTGTCGTCGGCGTAGGAGATTATGCTGAGGTTGTGTTTGCGTACGATGGCCGCGAGGGGGCTCATGTAGACGTTGAAGAGGGTGGGGCTCAGAGATGATCCTTGGGGGACGCCGCAGATGACTTCGGTGGCCTCTGACTTGTACGGTGGTAGGCGGACTCTCTGTGTTCTCCCGTCGAGGAAGGAGGTGATCCACTCCAGCGCCTTGTCCTGGATTCCGACGTTGCTGAGGCGCCGTACTAGGGTGCGGTGGCAGACCGTGTCGAATGCCGCGGAGAGGTCTAGGAGGATGAGGGCCGCTGTTTCTCCATTGTCCATCAGGGCTCGGATGTCGTCGGTGGCGGCGATGAGGGCGGTCTCGGTGCTGTGGTTGGCTCGGAAGCCGGACTGTGAGGGGTCGAGGGATCCGTTCGTCTCGAGGAAAGCGGCCATCTGCTTGTTGACGGTCTTCTCGATGACTTTGGCTGGAAACGGGAGGAGCGAGATGGGGCGGTAATTCTTGAGGTCGGTGGGGTCCGCTGTTGGTTTCTTGAGTAGGGCGCTGAGTTCGGCGTGTTTCCAGCTCTCGGGGAAGATGGTGGTGTCGAGGGATGTGTTGATGATGTCTCGCAGGTGGGGTGCGATGACAGCGTCGGCTTTGTTGAAGACGTGGTGAGGGCAGGGGTCGGTCGGTGATCCGGAGTGGATGGAGTTCATCGTGCGGATGGTGTCTTCGGTGCTGATCGGGGTCCAGGCGTGGAGGGTGGTGGTGGGGGGTGGTTGTTCGGTCATGGTGTGCGTTGGTTGGTTGTTGAAGCTGTTGTGTATGTCCGCGATCTTGTTGTGGAAGTATGAAGCCAGGGAGTTGCAGAGGTCTTGCGATGGGGTGATGTCGTTGTTTCCTGCGCTGGGGTTGGAAAGCTCTTTGACGATGTTGAAGAGTTCCTTGCAGTTGTGTGCGTTGTTGTCCAACCGGTCCTTGAATGCTGTTTTCTTGGCGGCGCGGATCAGCTGGTGGTGTTTCCGGGTGGCAAGTTTGAAGGAGGTCCTGTTGTCCGGTGTCGGTTCCCTTCTCCAGACTTTCTCGAGGGCTCGGCAGTTCTTCTTGGAGCTCTTGAGTTCGTCGGTGAACCATGGGGCTTTCTTGCTGCCGGGTCTGCTGGGCGGGGTCCTCAGTGGGGCGAGTTCGTCCGCGCAGTTGCTGATCCACTTCGTGAGGTTGTCGGCGGCCTGGCTGGGGTTCGCTGAGCTGGCAGGAGGGTGCTGGCTCAGGGAGGTGGCGAGCTGGTCTGCTGTGATCTTGTTCCAGCTTCTGCGGGCGGTCTGTTGCTGGTGGTGGTGGGTCGTTGTTTTCTTGAAGGTGAAGTGGACGCAGCTGTGGTCCGTCCATTGAAGCTCTGTGGTGTGGCTGAAGTTGATGTCCTTGCTGGATGAGAAGACAGCGTCGAGTGTGTGTCCGGCGAGGTGGGTGGGGGTGGACACCAGTTGCTTGAGTCCCAGGTTGGTGAGGTTGTCGAGCAGGGTGCTGGTGTTGCGGTCGTTGTTGTTCTCCAGATGGAAGTTGAGGTCTCCCAGGAGGATGTAGTCAGCGGAGGGGAGGGCATGTGGGCTGACGAAGTCGGCGATGTCCTCGCTGAATTGTGTGCGTGGTCCAGGGGGTCGGTAGATCAGGGTGCCTCTGAGGGTGGTGTTCGGGTTGGTGTGGATCTGGAAATGCAGGTGTTCGGCGGTGGTCAGGGAGTTGTCGGTGCTGGTCGTGAGACGGATGGTGCTCCTGTGGATGATGGCGATGCCTCCTCCCATCTGGTTGGCGTTTCGGTCCCTCCGGACGATCTTGTAGCCCTCTGGGATGGCGATGGCGATGTCGGGAGCTGAAGAGGCGTTCATCCAGGTCTCCGTGAGGAAGGCAACGTCTGGAGCTGTGGTGTCGAGGAGGTTCCAGAGTTCGATGGCATGTCTGTGGATGGAGCGGGTGTTGAGCAGGATGCATTTGAGGTGGGTACTGCTGGTGTTCGGCTTGGTGGGTGCTGGTGCGAGGCAGGTCCGGATGCAGGTGAACTTGCAGGCGTGGCAGCTGAAGGGTCCGTGGGTACGTCGTGGAGAGGCTTGATGGCATTCTGGGAGTCGGCCGGTGTTGAGAGCGGTGAGGGTGGCGGCGGAGTACGTCAGGCGGGTCGGTCGGGGTCTTCGTGGGCCAGGGGTCCTGGCGCTGGTCGCGATCCGGTCGCGGACGGGCGTAGACGGGCTTACCTTTGGCGCGCCTTCGGCGCACAATCGGCGCGCCCGCTGCGCGTGACCGCTGCGCGTCCGCACGGTCGCCATTTAAGGCGAAGTGCGCGGGTGGGCGGAGCAGCTGGGAGGCGGGAGCGGGGAGGGAACAGAAGAGAAAAAGGGGCGGGGCCAATGGCGGTGGCGGGAAGCGAGAGCGGAGGGCGGCGAGGTAGGCGGCCAATCAGGAAGGAAACTGGACACGGCACAGGGGATACAAAGAAATTAACAGGCACAAATTTAGGGCAAAACAAATAAAAACGGCAAAATACGCGAGCAGACGGCAGAAACAGACAAGCACAAATTTAGGGCAAAACAAATAAAAACGGCAAAATACGCGAGCAGACGGCAGAAACAGACAAGCACAAATTACGGGCAAAACGAGGAAAAACAGCAAAATACGCGAGCAGACGGCAGAAACAGACAAGCACAAATTTAGGGCAAAACAAGGAAAAACAGCAAAATACGCGAGCAGACGGCAGAAACAGACAAGCACAAATTTAGGGCAAAACAACTGGGAAACCAGAGGGGAGCGACCACGGCGTCAGCGAGGCCGGCGGCGAGGCAGAAGGCAGGCAGAGGGGGAACACACGCAGCAGCTGGTGGCCGTGCGGCGCGGGGGTGTCCCATAAGTGGGTCACAACGCATTGCGCTGTTGGGCGCTCTAGGATAGGGAATAGGTTAATTTACTATCCAATAACCTTCCCTACTATCCACGGGGACTGGAGTTGGAATAGTAAATTAAACTATTCACTATCCAGCGCCTAAAAGCATTATGCGTTGTAATGGTATGCGTTGTAAAAACCGCGTTGTAAAGGTAGGCGTTGTAAAAGTATGCATTGTAACGTCATACATCCAATTCATGGTCATGCGAGAAAGTACGACTTTTCATGCAAAAGGATCGATGACCTGTGACCTGAGGTAATTGCTCTGAGTGGAACAAAATGGTCCGTTTTGAAAATTTCCATCTTTCAGACTAATTTTGACTTTCAGATGTGGATCATCACTTTTGGACCTAAAATGAGTATGTTTATAGTCATTTTCAAGCTTCTAGGATGCCAAAACTCAATATTTGGTGCAAGGGTAAAAGTGACTTAAAATGACTCAAATGCCCACTTTGAGGGCTTAAAATGTGTTTATTGACTGGGGGAAGTGATATATTCACCATTTAGAGGTAATTCATGTTCATGCGAGATCGTCCGATTTTTCATGCAAAATGATCGATGACCATGGACCTGAGGAAATTGCTCTGAGATGACCAAAATGGTCGGTTTTGAAAATTTCCATCTTTCAACTAATTTTGACTTTCAGATTTGGATCATCACTTTTGGAGATAAAATGAACATGCTTCTAAGGAGCCAAAACTCAAGATTTGGCGGAAGGGTAAAAGTGACTTAAAATAACCCAAATTCTCACTTTGACGGCTTAAAATGTGTTTATTCACTGCAGGAAGTGATGTAAAAAGCATTTAGAGATAATTCATGTTCATGCGAGAAGGTCCGATTTTCCATGCAAAATGATTGATGACCCGCGACCTAAGGAAATTGCTCTGAGATAAACAAGATGGTCCGTTTTGAAATTTTCATCTTTCAACTTTTTTTGACTTTCAGATGTAAGCGTGGGCGAAATTTGCGAATTCGCGTTCTGCGAATTTGCGGATTCTCCCGCGAAATCCCCCCAAAAATCAGCGAATTTGTGAATTTTCCTGTGAAATTGCGGATTTTTTAGCGATTGACCCTGGAGTACTTTCTCCTGGCTAATCCAGTAAGTGCTCCGTCATTAGTTAAATTACTAGTGCTTTTACAACACTGCAGCAGCGTAAAGGGTCAAAAGATGTGTCTCCAGTGACCTTGTGTGCCTGTAACACAGGCATGGGCACACATGGTCACTGGAGACACATCTTCTGGTCCTTTATGCAGCTACAGTGTAGTAAAAGCACTATGGGACAGATTTACAAGCCGCTTGCGCCTCTTTGAGCCGCAGTTGCGTCACTTTTGTGACGCAGCGGCAGCACAAAAGATGCGCCATGGTGCTGGGTATTAACAACGTGACGCATCGAAGAGATGCGTCACGTTGCAAATAAGCATGGGCGGAAAATCCGTTACGCTCGCGGATTTTGCGGATTTTCGGCACATTCGCAATCCGCGAACGCTCGCGAATTTACCGAAAATCCGCAAATTCGCACGCAGCGGATTTTTTTTTCTTTGCGGTGTAAGTTCGCAATTGCGAACATGTAGGTGCGGCGGGCAGCAACAATCTCACACTCGCGAAATTACAAAAATTGCAATTCTGCACAAGAAATCTACTAGCAAGCAGCATAGACCTTCTGAAAATGATGATTTTTATCAGAATAACTCCTCAGGTTGACATTTGCCTGCACTTTTTTGGATTTGAGGCCTTTTGATTTTCTTTGGATAACTTTTGGATTAGAAATCAACTTTCTCATATAAGCTTGGTGGGGCATTACAGTTGCTGTAATGCTGTTCTGCAGAAAAGCGAGTTTTGCAATAGTGAAAGCAGGTTCAAAAGTTCAAACTCATCATTAGTAACCGTTCCCTGTAGTGCTCCTGACAAGGGTCCCTCCAGAGTTCAGTTGCTAGTTGCAACAATTGTATGACCCTGCTCTGACCCTCACAGCAGGCTCATAGAATAGCTACAAGTAGGCCACAAAGGTCCTGGAAAAAAAAATTGCACTGCAACAGAAAGCAAATTACAGATAAGGAAGCAGGTGCCAGACTGGAATTTTAAAACAGTGACACATTAATAAATCAACCCCAAATTAATTCATGTCAGTTGAAGCAGGCAGGTGTGCTTGCTTTTTCCCCCCATAATCTACAGTGATGATGAACCAGAGGGTGGCATTGATGTACCAGAGGGTGGCATGGGTGAAACAGAGGGTGGCAGGGGTGAAACAGAGGGTGCTGGGAACCTGTGATGATGAACCAGACGTAGAAACAACATAATCATGACCGTTGCGAGCCAACATGTAAGTTCGCAAATGCGAACTGTTACAAAACCCTCGCGAACTGTCAGAAATATTTGCGAACTGGCAGAAATCCTTGCGAACACAAAAAAAATAAAAATACGCAAATTCGCGAGAATTCGCGGATTTTGCGGATTGCGAGTTCGCAAATTCGCAAAATTCGCGAATGCCGGATTCGCAAAATTTTCCCATGCTTAGTTGCAAAGCCCTGCGCCATCAGGAGGCGTTACTCAGATGTGAGTCCCTTGCTCATTGCACCATCAGGATTCAAGCAAGCCGGGCCGAAGAGGCTGAAATGCCAGAAACCGGTCCCCGGTAGCTTGTTTCCTTCCCAGTGTAAGAATTGGCTTTTGTAGTTTGGTTTGCCCTGTTCCCATCATGCACTGGGACAGGAACAGACTAATTTGCATACAGCCAGGTTCTGAAACTGGGATGGTGCAGTGAGCTAAAAAACGGTGTTGGATCTAGCCCTGATCTCTTGACTGGGTGAGAGTATTCTGTTTAATTCAGAGACTCTGTCCCTCACCACCCCTTGTTGTAAATATTTTTGTCCACCCTAAGCGTGGAAGGGTATACTCAGATGTGAGTCCCTTGCTCATTGCACCATCAGGATTCAAGCAAGCCGGGCCGAAGAGCCTGAAATGCCAGAAACCGGTCCCCGGTAGCTTGTTTCCTTCCCAGTGTAAGAATTGGCTTTTGTAGTTTGGTTTGCCCTGTTCCCATCATGCACTGGGACAGGAACAGACTAATTTGCATACAGCCAGGTTCTGAAACTGGGATGGTGCAGTGAGCTAAAAAACGGTGTTGGATCTAGCCCTGATCTCTTGACTGGGTGAGAGTATTCTGTTTAATTCAGAGACTCTGTCCCTCACCACCCCTTGTTGTAAATATTTTTGTCCACCCCAAGCGAGGAAGGGTATACTCAGATGTGAGTCCCTTGCTCATTGCACCATCAGGATTCAAGCAAGCCGGGCCGAAGAGGCTGAAATGCCAGAAACCGGTCCCCGGTAGCTTGTTTCCTTCCCAGTGTAAGAATTGGCTTTTGTAGTTTGGTTTGCCCTGTTCCCATCATGCACTGGGACAGGAACAGACTAATTTGCATACAGCCAGGTTCTGAAACTGGGATGGTGCAGTGAGCTAAAAAACGGTGTTGGATCTAGCCCTGATCTCTTGACTGGGTGAGAGTATTCTGTTTAATTCAGAGACTCTGTCCCTCACCACCCCTTGTTGTAAATATTTTTGTCCACCCTAAGCGTGGAAGGGTATACTCAGATGTGAGTCCCTTGCTCATTGCACCATCAGGATTCAAGCAAGCCGGGCCGAAGAGGCTGAAATGCCAGAAACCGGTCCCCGGTAGCTTGTTTCCTTCCCAGTGTAAGAATTGGCTTTTGTAGTTTGGTTTGCCCTGTTCCCATCATGCACTGGGACAGGAACAGACTAATTTGCATACAGCCAGGTTCTGAAACTGGGATGGTGCAGTGAGCTAAAAAACGGTGTTGGATCTAGCCCTGATCTCTTGACTGGGTGAGAGTATTCTGTTTAATTCAGAGACTCTGTCCCTCACCACCCCTTGTTGTAAATATTTTTGTCCACCCTAAGCGTGGAAGGGTATACTCAGATGTGAGTCCCTTGCTCATTGCACCATCAGGATTCAAGCAAGCCGGGCCGAAGAGGCTGAAATGCCAGAAACCGGTCCCCGGTAGCTTGTTTCCTTCCCAGTGTAAGAATTGGCTTTTGTAGTTTGGTTTGCCCTGTTCCCATCATGCACTGGGACAGGAACAGACTAATTTGCATACAGCCAGGTTCTGAAACTGGGATGGTGCAGTGAGCTAAAAAACGGTGTTGGATCTAGCCCTGATCTCTTGACTGGGTGAGAGTATTCTGTTTAATTCAGAGACTCTGTCCCTCACCACCCCTTGTTGTAAATATTTTTGTCCACCCTAAGCGTGGAAGGGTATACTCAGATGTGAGTCCCTTGCTCATTGCACCATCAGGATTCAAGCAAGCCGGGCCGAAGAGGCTGAAATGCCAGAAACCGGTCCCCGGTAGCTTGTTTCCTTCCCAGTGTAAGAATTGGCTTTTGTAGTTTGGTTTGCCCTGTTCCCATCATGCACTGGGACAGGAACAGACTAATTTGCATACAGCCAGGTTCTGAAACTGGGATGGTGCAGTGAGCTAAAAAACGGTGTTGGATCTAGCCCTGATCTCTTGACTGGGTGAGAGTATTCTGTTTAATTCAGAGACTCTGTCCCTCACCACCCCTTGTTGTAAATATCAGGAGGCGTTCCGGCGCAGGGGAGGGCGTTCCTGCACAGGAACGCCTCCTAAAAGTGGCTGAGTGAAATCTACAAGATTTCACTCAGTAACTTTTAGGCCAATGCTGCGGCAAAACCCTGCGCCTGCTTGAAGCAGGCCAAGGCTTGATGCAGCATTTGGGAGATAGGGCCCCCCAGAGCATTGCCGGAACCGCGTCGCGCTTGCGACGCAGCTCCAGCAATGAACTGCTTTTACGGCACAGATGTGTGACGCATCTGTACCGTTTTTGCCACCTGGTGCGCCGCATTGTAAATGCGGCGGACCATGGGTGGCAGAGCTGCGACGCACAATAACTGGCGCATCCCTGGAGATGCTCCAGTTATTGTAAATCTACCCCTATACATTTAGCCAACGAGGGAGCACTTACAGATTAGACAGTAGAAAGTACGCCAGTTCAGTAGAAGTATCGCACAAAACGGTGGAATCTTCGTGGACAAACAAGCAGGGCAGGATTCATTCTGCCCCCTGTTAAACTCGTTTTTCTGTTCTTCTGCCCTCTGTTAGACTTGTTTTCCCTTGTTTTTCTGCCCCTCTGCCCCCTGTTAGACTCGTTTTTTGTGCCCTTCTGCCCTCTGTTAGACTCATTTTTCCCTTGTTTTTCTGCCCTTCTGCCCTCTGTTAGACTCGTTTTTTGTGCCCTTCTGCCCTCTGTTATTACCTTGTTTTTCTGCCCTTCTGCCCTCTGTTAGACTCGTTTTTTGTGCCCTTCTGCCCTCTATTAGACTCGTTTTTGTGCCTTTCTGCCCCCTGTTAGACTCGTTTTTTGTGCCCTTCTGTCCTCTGTTACACTTGTTTTCCCCTTGTTTTTCTGCCCTTCTGCCCTTTGTTAGACTGCTTTTTGTGCCTTTCTGCCCTCTGCATCACCACATCATCACTCAGCGTTACCCCAGCATCACTCGGCACCACCACATTATCACTCAGCACCACCACAGCACCACTCAGCACCACAACAGCATCACTCAGCACCACCACATAATCCCTCAGCACCACCAGAGCACCACTCAGCACCACCACAGCATCACTCATCACCACCACAGCACCACTCAGCACCATCACAACATCACTCAGCATCACCACAGCACCACTCAGCACCACTCAGCACCACTCAGCTCCATCTTTCAGACTAATTTTGACTTTCAGATGTGGATCATCACTTTTGGACCTAAAATGAGTATGTTTATAGTCATTTTCAAGCTTCTAGGATGCCAAAACTCAATATTTGGTGCAAGGGTAAAAGTGACTTAAAATGACTCAAATGCCCACTTTGAGGGCTTAAAATGTGTTTATTCACTGCGGGAAGTGATATATTCACCATTTAGAGGTAATTCATGTTCATGCGAGATCGTCCGATTTTTCATGCAAAATGATCGATGACCATGGACCTGAGGAAATTGCTCTGAGATGACCAAAATGGTCGGTTTTGAAAATTTGCCTCTTTCAACTAATTTTGACTTTCAGATAGGGATCATCACTTTTGGAGATAAAATGAACATGCTTCTAAGGAGCCAAAACTCAAGATTTGGCGAAAGGGTAAAAGTGACTTAAAATAACCCAAATTCTCACTTTGAGGGCTTAAAATGTGTTTATTCACTGCAGGAAGTGATGTAAAAAGCATTTAGAGATAATTCATATTCATGCGAGAAGGTCCGATTTTCCATGCAAAATGATCGATGACCCGCGACCTAAGGAAATTGCTCTGAGATAAATGAGATGGTCCGTTTTGAAATTTTCATCTTTCAACTTTTTTTGACTTTCAGATGTAAGCGTGGGCGAAATTTGCGAATTCGCATTCTGCGAATTTGCGGATTCTCCAGCGAAATCCCCCAAAAAAATCAGCGAATTTGCGAATTTTCTTGTGAAATTGCGGATTTTTTAGCGATTGGCCCTGGAGTACTTTCTCCTGGCTAATCCAGTAAGTGCTCCGTCATTAGTTAAATTCTTAGTGCTTTTACTACACTGCAGCAGCGTAAAGGGTCAGAAGATGTGTCTCCAGTGACCTTGTGTGCCTGTAACACAGGCATGGGCACACATGGTCACTGGAGACGCATCGTCTGGCCCTTTATGCAGCTACAGTGTAGTAAAAGCACTATGGGACAGATTTACAAGCCGCTTGCGCCTGTTTGTGCCGCAGTTGCGTCACTTTTGTGATGCAGCGGCAGCACAAAAGATGCGCCATGGTGCTGGGTAGTAACAACGTGACGTATCAGAGAGATGCATCACGTTGCAAAGCCCTGCGCCATCAGGAGGCGTTCCGGCGCAGGGGAGGGCGTTCCTGCACAGGAACGCCTCCTAAAAGTGGCTGAGTGAAATCTACAAGATTTCACTCAGTAACTTTTAGGCCAATGCTGCGGCAAAACCCTGCGCCTGCTTGAAGCAGGCCAAGGCTTGATGCAGCATTTGGGAGATAGGGCCCCCCAGAGCATTGCTGGAGCCCCGTCGCACTTGCGACGCAGATCCAGCAATGCACTGCTTTTACGGCACAGATGTGTGACGCATCTGTACCGTTTTTGCCACATGGTGCGCCGCATTGTAAATGCGGCGGACCATGGGTGGCAGAGCTGCAGCGCACAATAACTGGCGCATCCCTGGAGATGCTCCAGTTATTGTAAATCTGCCCCTATACATTTAGCCAACGAGGGAGCTTTTACTGATTAGACAGTAGAAAGTACGCCAGTTCAGTAGAAGTATCGCACAAAACGGTGGCATCTTCGTGGACAAACAAGCAGGGCAGGATTCATTCTGCCCCCTGTTAAACTCGTTTTTCTGTTCTTCTGCCCTCTGTTAGACTTGTTTTCCCTTGTTTTTCTGCCCCTCTGCCCCCTGTTAGACTCGTTTTTTGTGCCCTTCTGCCCTCTGTTAGACTCATTTTTCCCTTGTTTTTCTGCCCTTCTGCCCTTTGTTAGACTCGTTTTTTGTGCTCTTCTGCCCTCTATTAGGCTCGTTTTTGTGCCTTTCTGCCCCCTGTTAGACTCGTTTTTTTGTGCCCTTCTGTCCTCTGTTACACTCGTTTTCCCCTTGTTTTTCTGCCCTTCTGCCCTTTGTTAGACTGCTTTTTGTGCCTTTCTGCCCTCTGCATCACCACATCATCACTCAGCGCTACCCCAGCATCACTCGGCACCACCACATTATCACTCAGCACCACCACAGCACCACTCAGCACCACCACAGCATCACTCAGCACAACCACATAATCCCTCAGCACCACCAGAGCACCACTCAGCACCACCAGAGCATCACTCAGCACCACCACAGCACCACTCAGCACCATCACAGCATCACTCAGCACCACCACAGCACCACTCAGCGCCACCACAGCACCAATCAGTGCCACCACAGCATCACTGAGCGCCACCACAGCATCACTCAGTGCTACCACATTATCACTCAGCACCACCACAGCACCACCACAGCATCACTCAGCACCACCACAGGATCACTCAGCACCACCACAGGATCACTCAGCACCACCACAGCACAACTCAGCGCCACCGCAGCATCACTCAGCACCACCACAGCATCACTCAGCACCACCACAGCATCACTCAGCACCACCACAGCACCACTCAGCACCACCACAGCACCACTCAGCACCACCACAGCACCACTCAGCACCACCACAGCACCACTCAGCACCACCACAGCATCACTCAGCACCACCACTGCATCACTCAGCACCATCACAGCACCACTCAGGACCACACCAGCATCACTCAGCACCATCCCAGTATCACTCAGCACCACTCAGCATCACCATAGCACCACTTAGCACCACCACAGCACCACTCAGCACCACCACAGCACCACCACAGCACCACTGAGCACCACAACAGCATCACTCAGCACCACCACAGGATCACTCAGCACTACAACAGCACCACTCAGCGCCACCACAGCATCATTCAGCACCACCACAGCATCACTCAGCACCACCACATTATCACTCAGCACCACCACAGCACCACTCAGCAACACCACAGCATCACTCAGCACCACAATAGCATCACTCAGCACCACCACAGCACCACTCAGCACCACCCCAGCATCACTCAGCACCATCCCAGTATCACTCAGCACCACCACAGCACCACTCCGCATCACCACAGCACCACTCAGCACCACAACAGCACCACTCAGCGCCATCCCAGCATCAATCTGCGCAACCATTCAACAACAACTGGTTCAAATATGTTCTCTCAATGTTTCAAGCTTTATTGCAAATGTCACAAAAAGATGTTAATATGTCACTTCTGTTCTTGGATTTTCGTCACAATAAAATACACTGAACATAATCTTCACAAAAGTTGTTTACAAAAGTTTAAGCTATTGCCATTATAAATTAAAATCACTTTTATTTAAGTATTAATTATTTAAAAAAATTAAAAGCCATTGTAATTTGTAATATCAATACATCTAAGTCACGTAAATACAAAACATGTTGTATTACAAATGCTATAGGTGTCACATTTGCGAAAGTTATAACTATTGGCATTGTAAATGACAAAGCTAATAATTTAGCTGTTTTCAAAAATACACATAAATAAAAAAAATTGTCATTTACAAGACCAATAGCTCAAACTTTCCTAATGCGAGCCCTAGTGCATTGCAAATGCTTGTTTTTATATCTGTCAGTGCTTCCTGTTGAGGTTTAGTTTTCGTGACAGGCGCCTCATTGCCTACTTGTAACTATTCTATGACCCTGCTTCAAGGGTCAGAGCAGGGTTAGAGAATAGTTGCAAGTAGGCAACGAGGCGCCAGGAGCACTTACAGGCTGACAGCAGCAGGTGCCCAAGTTGAAGTTAATTTCTTTGTAACCCTTTTGTAAAAGGTTACAAAAAATTAGCTTTAACTTTTGCAACTGCTGCTGTAACCCTGTAAGTGCTTGGCTGAAAATTCGTCCCGCTGATTCGTGGATTTTACCGCGATTTCGCGAGATTCGCGGAAAATCTGCAAATTCCGTGAGCGGAACGAATTTTCAGCCCATGCTTAATATAAACATGTAAAACCAGCACCCTTGTAATAAACATGCTATATTACATGCCAGCAAAAATTTCAAAATTTGCCCCAGATCCACCACCAAGCATGTCCCAGATGTGCCCTAATCCATGCCAATGACTTGCATATTTTTTTCCAATGCCCAATACTAGATATTTTTGGGAAGGGCGTCGGAGACACGCTATCATCTATTCTTGACATTGATTTGGAAGTTGATCTACCTCTAGTCTTCTTTGGTATGAACGATCTAACCAAGGGGGTATGCTCACAGAACCAAAAAGCTCTCTTATTGTACTTATTACTCTTAGCAAGAAGAGACATCTGTATTAAGTGGAAATCTGCTCGCCCTCCTGGGTAGGGAATACTGGCTTAGAGCGGCAGTCAATATGTCAAGACTAGAATTAGATACTGGAAAAGACGACCCCTCCAACATTTGGCAACCCTTCACAAGATGGGCACGGCATAGGTGCTTGACTAATTAATTAAAGTCTCAATAGCCATAATCAAAATCCTTTTTGGCACTACAGTCCTATGACTACACCATTCCTCAATCACGTGAGGAAGGCCAAGGGGCCTAGACGGAACAATGAGCCAAGGGCCCCCCAGAAGAAAAGAGTGTAAATTGGCTTGTTAAATCTTTGAAAGTCTTGGTGAAGATGAGGACAAAAAAAATAAAAATTAAGAGGAATTAACCCCTTCGATGCTCATGCCGACCTCAGCTCGCCATGAGGTACACCTCTCGTGTGCTCATGACGAGCTGAGCTCGTCATGTAAAAGGGGATTCTGTAAATTTCAGCACAGGAGGGGGATCTGCTTAGCACCCAAGGTGTTAATTTGCAGTCATCCCTCTGCAGAGTATGTGAAATTACAGCAAGGAGCAGACAGACAAGGACATTGCCTGTTTGGGCCTGTTAAAGGCTGTCATGGACAAGCACATTGCCTTGTTAGTTTCATCTAGAGCTTAGGGCCAGAAACCCTGTTCCACTAAACTTATAAGGTAAGATAAATCATGTGCTTCTCCCAGGACCCCACACTTCCATTCCTTACAGTTACACCATGATGTAGATGACCCAGACACGCACATGGCATTCGCACAGCACATAGACCCAATCTGACACATATTCTCCTAACTACTACTACACACCAATAGACAACAGAACATTCATTCCAACTCATGCTCATTATTGCTTACAATGCAGTACTCCACACACCAGATATCACAAGCCTTATCACTTTTCAGAAGGTTGAATCCCTCTTCATCAAAAAAACATGGTTCTCACCCTTATGTTTGCACATCCTGGACGTCTTTCTTTGCACAGACTATAGCATTCATCCAAAAGGCCTCCCACATAACAAGGGAGTAGGCCTCGCTGTCATCCATAGTTTCCCCTGGTCCTGCACCCTAGGCAAGCAAGTAACACTGACCTCCATGGAACTGCTTATATGCTATTTATGACTCTCTTCAACTCAGACTGTAAACATCTATCTGATATATAGGCCTCCAAGGCAGAAAAAGGACTTTATTGATGAATTCTCTGATCTCCTCATCACCTTGTTTATCTGATATGCACACACCACCTTTTTGGGTGGCTTCCATCTCCGAGACAACACAAGCTAAAACAAATAGTAAGAGACACCCTCTACAACTGCATTAATATACTCAGCCTCATATTCATAATTTTTTCATGAAGGGCATAATAGGAACGGGGAGGAATGTGCCGTACTTAATATGCATGCAGGCTTGTTTTTTTGCTGAAGGGATACCTCCCTTAGAGGTATCTTCCTCTTTCTATGTCTGCTGCAGACATAGAAAGAGAAAAAGAACAAGAAAAAATAAAGATATTTCTCCTTGTTACGCCTCACCTGGGGAGGTGTAGCATTTTGATGCATTCCCAGGTCTATCACTCATATTAAATCTGAGAATGCACCAAAATCCATGTCTGGATGCATGGGAACCTCCATGCTCATCCTATTGAATGCATCTCTGGGGCAGAGTAACACAAGGCAGGGATTTGCGCTGCCTTGCATTACTCCAGATTTATCAAGCCAGGCAGAGCCACACAAGGTGGCCTTGCGTGGCTTGTGAATCTCATTTAGGTTTTGCATCACCCTTGCGCTCCCTTGCAAGGAAGACACAAACCTTGATAAATCTGGCCCTTAATGTGTTACTACAAGTCGCACAGTCAACACACTCAAAAGACCATGGGGCAAATTATCAAGAAAGGCGTTAAAATTATCGCTGCTTTAGCAGCAGAAAACTGCAGCTAAAGCGGCAATATTGGGCTTGATAATATGCCCTTGTGAATTCCCATAGAAGCCCATGTTTACACCAGAACCAGGGCTTCTATGGGAATTCACAAGGGCATATTATCAAGCCCATTATCGCCGCTTTAGCAGCAGTTTTCTGCCGCTAAAGCAGCGATAATTTTAACGCCGTTCTTGATAATATGCCCCAAGATCCTCAACCTTGTCTTTTATACATGATAAACTATCCAGTGCAAACCACCCATATACCTGAACTGGACCAACCACTTCGGCAACTGTATTTTGATGCTTACCTTCCCCCCTAACAAACCATGGGCAACGAGACGAGCACGCCTTCATATTGTTCAAAGACTTCTCTGTAGACACCCTAATGCTTGAGCTCATCACTTATCATACCAACTCCATGGTCAACACCATTCAAAACAAATACAGCAATTTTTTGGAAAGTGATGTGACCATCCAGGCCTCAATTACAACATGCAAGTGCAAGTAAAAGCCTACAGCAGCCTGGTACTCTAAAGAATATGATGACAATAAACATCTCTGCTCAACATGCAGGCCGCTCAATACATCAGCCAAACCAAAGTATTATACCAATCCTATCAATAAAGCCACCAAGGAAGCAAAACAATTCAAGATAATCATGCACTGCATTAACCCCAGGCCGGAACTACCTATTGCTCATTCCACAGAAAACTGCAATTCCAGGAACCTTTACTTCAGTGAAAACATACAGAAGACCCAACAGCACACCAACAACACTAAGCCTGCTTTAACTCTTAAACCCACACCTTCCTGTAGAATTCCGCAATGGTCATTATTCAAAGCCCGTTCTCTCAGATCTTGCTGGCGTACTTAACTCCCTCCTAGGCAGTTCTTAATAAGATGATGTTTTAACATTATCCTTCATCAAAGCTCTCTCATGGAATTCTCTGTTGCCCCTACTTACCATTGTCAATGCCTTCCTTACTCATGCCATCTTCCCAAAGCTCTCAAGACAGGCTAACTCCTCCCAGTGCTTAGGAGACATAGAAGAGGCCCTGATGACCACACCAACTAATTGCAGATCATTAATTTACCATTCATTGGCAAGATCATTGAGAAATCAGTTGATAAAAAAGTTGGATTATTGGTTAACATAAGTTGGAATCCCCTCTTAGGCAGGGTGAATCACAAATGTCACTTAATTAACCTTTGCTTAACCCTCCGGAAGCTTGGCACAAAGCAGTCAGGTTGGCAATGTGTAAAGAACTTATGTAGCACATAGACAATAAAACATTGAAACCACAACACAAGAAAAATTCAAACTTCATAAAAAAACTGTACATTTTGAAAAATAAAATGATAGCAGAAAGACATCAATCCAATCAGTAGAACAGGAGATATTGAAATTTATTATTTATAGAGAAAAATAGCACCAAAAATTGCAAAGTTCCAACCGTGGGAATCTGGCAAACCTGGACCAGGGCAAAGTCACACAATCAGGTTGATTGTGATGGAGCGCCGGCCGGGTATGGGATTGAGTTCTGCCTGCGAGGCATTAGACCTTATTTCCCAGGTGCGAGATCTGTGCAGCAGTGCTTTGCAGGGCTTTGCATTGCTCTGTGCTGGTTCTGTTGGAACTTTCAGCTGGCTGGCAAGGCTTTTTGGGGGCTATGCATTGCTTGGCATTGGTTCCAATGAAGCTCTCAGCTGTGTGGCAAGGCTTTGCATGGCTTTGCGTTCCTCAATGTTGGTTCCAATATAGCCCCCAGCTGTCGGCTGAAGTTTTTCGGGGCTTTGTGTCACGCTGCTTCAGTTCTAATGAAGCTGTCAGCTGAGATGCAAGGCTTTGCAAGGCTTTACTTAGCTCTGCATTCAAACCAGTGTAGCTTTCAGAAGAGTTCTGTGTGGTGTGGTCCTGCGAGGCTTTGCATCTCTTGGCGTCGGTACAGGCAAAGCTTTCAGTTTGAAGTTACGTAGCTTTGTAGGGCTATGCGTTGCTTCATACCAGCTTTGATGGAAGCTTCAGTTAGGCAGGGAGGAGTGCTCTCTAATGCCATTTAAGGGCCAGGACCTAGAGGGCATCTCTTGAGGACCAAGGCTCACTCCAGCAGAGGCCAGCAGCAGAATTCAAGCAGGTCCAGTCGGTGCTGGTCAGCTTGACTGTTGCAGGGCAGGTCTTTGGAAGCTTGTTGTGTCCCTGTATCTCAAACAGGAGGTTAGCTAACTGACTCTTGGGGTCACTATGAGTGGCCTGGGATCAAGGCAGCATTCCAAGCTTCCTTCTTCAGACAGCAAGGCAGTCCTTCAAGCAGAAGGGCAGTCTTTTGGCAGCAGGGCAGTCCTTCCGAATCTCCCACATGTCCAGGAGTATTCTGATGAGTGGTTATGGAGGTCCAATGTTTTATACCTGGTGCCAGCCTTTGTGTGGGGGGACTCTGTGTCCCAACCCTAACACTGGTACTGGAAAGTTCCTCCTCTCTTCCTGGTCAAGGCTCCAAACTGTCCCAGTAACAAAGGTCAGAGCAGATTTGGGGCTAGATGTAGGTAAATCAGATTTACCGATTCATAAATACCGAATTTTACCGATTCTATATTTATGAATCAGTAAATCTGAAGTTGGTATTTATTCGGTAACAAATACCAAATCGGTAGAATTCGGTATTTATCGATTGGGTAATTACCGAATCGGTATTTGCCATTGATTCCTATGGGCCTTGAACCCCATAGGAATCAATGGCAAATACTGATTCGGTAATTACCCAAACGGTAAAAATACCGAATTGCCAAGGGGGACAGGGTGTCACTTTGACACCCTGTTGCACCCCTGTTTCTGGCTTGTGTGCCATGTGACACACAGACATGCCCATAGGGCATGTCTGTGTGCCACATGGCACAGGTGTACATGCACAGATGTGCATGTACACAGGAATTCGTTATTTACCATGCAATAGTATTACATGGTAAATAACGAATTCTTAGGGGGCCTGTGGCACTGTTTTCAGTGCCACCTACATATTGATTTACAGAATCAGTAAATTTACTAATTCGGTATTTTACCGATTCTGTAAATTTACCGAATCAGTAAATTTACTGATTCTGTAAATCAAAGGCCCCCTACATTACAAAACCAAAATACCGGTCGGTAACGGTCGAAATCAGCCGTTACCGACCGGTATTTGGTCTCCTGCATCTGGTCCTAGGTGTCATGTTCATTTGGGTGTACTGGAGGCAAAGCCCTTTCCTTGAAAGTTCCTCCCCTTTTCCTGGTAAAAGTTCCAAACCGTCTGGGGTGACAAAAGGCAGTGTCATCAGTGATGTCATTTGAGATGTCATCGGTGATGTCATCAGTGATGTCACTGACCATGTCATGAATTATGTAATATGTGACGTCATCAGCAGTGCATTGCAGGGGCGTGAGTTATAGTTGGGTGAACTAACTATAACGAGGGAATTTCAATGGTTTTGTACGAGTGAAATGTCCACCTAACTATAACGTCCCTGAAACCTATGTTTTTTCAGATAATTTCTAAGGTTTTATATATATGCTAATTTCTAACTATAATGTGTGAAACCTATGGTTTTTTCAGTGAATTTCAATGGTTTTTAAAAGCTAATTTCTAACTATGCCTAAAAAGTCAGGACATGTGAAGAAAGAGGAAGAAAAGCGCAGCAAAAAGCAAGACAAATGCAGAAAGAGGCAACAGAAGTCCAGAAAGACAAATAAAAGTGCAGGAAGAAGCAAGAGATGTACAGAAAGAACCACTTGAGGAGCAGAAAGTCCTCCTGTTCCCCCACCTTTTTAGTGACAGGTACTGGTGGTAACTGACTCTGACTAACCAGGACCGGAGCATGTGCTATGCTAAAAGACACTTAGAATACAGTGAAAACACCTACATATACTAGGGAACACTGCGTTGGGGTACCCCTGTAATGAGCATCACCTCCTCGGTATTTGCCATGAGTTAGTGCCTGGGTCATTGCATGAGTACATGGGTTGTGACTGGATGGTTAGAGTGCTGCAAGGACAGTGCATGGTGATTTTAAAACTACTTGGGTTTTGGTGGAGTGATTGGATAAGTACATGATTCTGGATGGGTGATTAAAGGAGTGCATGGGTAGTGACAGGGGGATTTCTGAAGTGCATGGGTACAACCTGGGTAATTGGAGGAGTGAATCAGTACTGTGTAGGTGGTTAGAGGTCTGAATGGGTAGTTCACAGGGGATTGTAGCAGTGCATGTGTCAGTGCCTGGGTCACTCCATGAATTCATGGGTACTGACTGGAAGATTGGAGTACTGCAAGGAGAGTGCATAGTGAATTTATAAGTGCCTGGGGTTTGGCGGAGTGATTGGATAAGTACATGGTGCTTGTTGGGTGATTAGAGGAGTGCATGGGTAGGTACAGGGCAATGGCTAGACTGGAAGGGTAATGCTCAGGGTATTGTAGCAGTAAATGAGTTAGTGCATGGGTCATTGCATGAGTGCATGGTTAGTGACTGGGGGATTAGTGTGCTGCAAGGAGAGTGCATGGTGAATTGATAAGTGCTTGGGTTTTGGTGGAGTGATTGCATAAATACACACACGTCCCATCAGGCCACGCCCTCTCCCTTCACCATGGTGCAAACACGCCCCCTGGCAGGTTTTCATTTGGGGGATTAATTCCCCTTGAATCCTGAGGGTCCCTGGGGCCAACTAGCCCACCATGTACCTCCAGTAAGCACCACAGAGCTGAGTTGCAGAGAGGTGGTCTGAGGCTGCGCACCTTTTTACACCTCTCTGCAACGCAGACTTAATTCCCCAATTTACAATGTTCCAGGGGGTGCATTTGCACACTTGGTACGCCAGACCTGCCCCCTCCTTGCACCCCTGTGCAAATGTGCCCCCTGGCATGTTGTATATTGGGGGATTAATTCCCCTTGAGTTCTTAGGGTCCCTGGGGCAAACTAGTGCACCACAGAGCTGCGTTGAGTGTAAAAAGGGGCCTGGCCTCTGAACACCTCCCTGCAACGCAGCACCCTGGTGCATACTGGAGGTACCATTTGCCCCAGGGACCCTAAGGATTGAAGTGGACTTAATCCCCCATTTTGCAATGTGCCAGGGTGTGCATTTGCACACTTGGTATGTCTGGCCCGCCTCCTCCCTACACCAGTGTGCAAACGCGCCCCCTGGCACGTTGTAAATTGGGGGATTAATTCCCCTTGAATACTGAGGTCCCTGAGGGCCAACTAGCCCACCAGGTACCTCCTGTAAGTGCCACAGAGCTGCATTGCACAGAGGTGTAAAAAGGGGCCTGGCCTCTGAACACCTCTCTGCAACCTAGCTCCCTGGTGCATACTGGAGGTACCTGGTGGGCTAGTTTGCCCCAGGGACCCTTAGGATTGAAGGGGACTTAATCCCCCAATTTACAATGTGCCGGCGGGTGAGTTTGCACACTTGCTATGTCTGGCCCTCCCCCTCCCTTCACAACTGTGCATATGCACCCCCTGGAACAATGTAAATTGGGGGATTAATTCCTCTTGAGTCCTGAGGGTCCCTGGGTGCCAACTAGCTCACCTGGGACCTCCTGTAAGCACCACAGAGCAGCATTAAAGCAGCTCCCTGGCCCATACTGGAAGTTCCTGGTGGGCTAGTTGGCCACCAGGGACCCTCAGTATTCAAGGGGAATTAATTCTCCAACTTACAACGCGCCTGGGGCGGTTTTGCTGATGCTGCAGGGAGGGGGGGGCCTAACCATGATGCCGGCTTTTTTTATTACATTTATTAAAGAAGTGGGGCTGTGTGCCCCACCTCCTTCTCTTGCCTTTTTTTGGTCCCTAGGGACCCCATCCCCCGGGGCCTGGCAGCCTTTTTTAAGTAAATGTGAGGGGTGCCGCCTGGGCCCCTCCCATGGCCAATTCCACCTCCGGGGACCCCATCCCCCGGGGCATGGCCACATATATTGTTTTATAGGAAGGGGGCTGCATGGCCCACTTCCTGAGGCCCCTACTGGCCCTGAGGACCCCATCCCCGGCCTTTAATAATTAATTACTTATTTGGGGAGGGGGGCACGTGCCCCCCCTCCTGGGCCACTTCTGGACCTGGAGACCCCATCCCCTGAGGCCTGGCCTCGCTGTTTAAAAAGTATATATATATATATATACACACACAGTTGAGGGGGCCCGCGTTGTCCCCTTCCAGGGCCAGTTATGGGGCCTGGCCTCTTCGTTGGGACCGCGGGGACCCTAATTTCCCCAATGTCCCTGCCGGCTCCCCCCATCCTGCGGGAGCCGCCATTGCTTTTCCACATGGGGAGCTGCTGACATGCAGCTCCTCTTGTGAAAAAGCAATGTGGTTTGAATTTTGTAAGTGAGAGCAGGAAACCTGCTCTCGCTTACAAAATCCAAACCACAGTTTGCTATGACAGGGTGCCTATCATAGCAAACAGCAGAGTCCCGGGGGTGGGCAGCCTGGAACACTGCAGGAGCCGGCCCTGGGGAGGTGGCTGTCCCCAGGGCCATGAAGGGCTACAGGAGGGGGGCTGCGAGATCCCCCCTCCCAACGATTGAAAAGCCCCAGGGGTTGGTGGTCCCCAGGGCTCGTGGGTCCGTAACGAACCCCCACATTATCAACTTAGTGCCCTAGGGAGGTGGCTGTCTCCGGGGCATGTCGGGGGCTTGAGCCCCCCCCCCACAGGTTTAATTATTTTTTTATAATAAAGCCCCAGGGCTGGTGGTCTCCAGGACAGCGGGAGTGCCGGGTGCCCACACAAATAATTAATAAAAGCCCCAGGGATTTCGGTCCCCGGGGCTTGGGGGCATTGGAGGCCTCCCACACATTTAGAATTTAGTCCCCGGGGGTGGAGGTCCCCGGGGCTGTGGGGGGCTGCGTGCCCCCCTTAACTATTAAATCAAGCTCCTGGGAGGTGCCGCTCCCCAGGACAGTGTGGGGGGATTGTGCCCCCCCCCCCACACATTTTTTCAGTGCCCTCTGGACCTGGCCCACCCGGGAGCTTCAATGCAAGTTTGTTTGTTTTCTTATTTTCTCTCCCAGGTTCGTGCACCCAGCGCGAATTTGGCCGTTTTTTTAAATTGCTTTTTGGGCCCTTGGGGTCCTTGTGGGACCTCCCTGAGCAGACCTAGCGGTCAGAGTGTTTCTACCCTGCCCTCTTTTCATGTTTTATGCATTTGTTTTTCCCTTATCTTGTGACTTGGTTCTACTGAGTCACATGATGGCTGCCAACACTTCCTGGTGTGGTGTGTTGACAGCCAATTAGAATAAAGCTTGTGGTCGGTAGGGTCAGCGGATCCACCACACCTCTAGACATTGAAACTTTAATTTTTTGATTTTCTCAGTAACTACTGAACAGATTTATACCATTTAAAAAAAGGACGCTTTCTGAACCAAGCACTACCTTTTTCCCAAATTTGGTGTAATTCCGTTCAGCAATTCAGGCTGTAGCCGTGTCTAAAGTTTCCTATGGGGAATTTTATTTTCCAACCTCTTTTTTTAAAAATTCTCAGGAACTACTGAACGGATTTACACCATTTAACAAAAAGGGCTCTTCCTGAACAGCTACCTTTTTGCCAAATTTGGTGTAATTCCGTTCAGCAGTTCAGGCTGTAGCCGTGTCTATGGAAAATAACATGGAGAAAATATGTTTGGGGAGCCCCCTTTTTTCTCGGCTCCCACTTGGCGAATCACCCCGAAATTTTCAAGACAGGAGATGACCAGAGTGTAATATTCATTTTGAAAATTTATTATTTAGTTCTCTGAGATATCTATTAAAGTACAAATTGCTTTCTACTCTCATTTCATTTCAGTCTTTATTTCTATCATGTTGATCACGAAAGACATACACAATGTTAACAATATTATTCTAAAACAATAAGTTAAAATCTTATTTATATACAATGTGCTGGGGAAAATCAACTGCATTTGGGTATAGGATAGTGTGAAGTGAAATGTTTACCAAACAGGTTTAAAAACATAATCATATAAAAAATCTAAAAACAATTATAAAAGCGATTAATGACCTTCAGTCTAGCTTATATGTCTGACAACCGCACAAATTCATTTAACTTCCATTTCATCATGATTCTAAAAACATTCACATATGAAAAATATATTTGCACTAACTGAAAACCGCTGGATGTATCGAGCTTAAGGTGCAAGAACAATAGCCATTCTTCTATCTAAGCATTACTACCTGACACTACCGCCTGGTGCTTCATGAAATTAGAGCAAATTCTCCACCACCAGCCTAAAAATTTGCCAATGGCTATCACAATCGGCTCTTGGGTATTGGTCTTCAGAATTCGAATAGCTGTGGCACATGACATGGTACCCATATTGGAACAGATAGGTTTTAACCATTTGTCCCGGGGAGACTTATAAGCAGGGCATACAATTAAAATATGAGGGACTATCTTGTCCTGCTCGGGGCAAAAAAAGCATTTACTATCCAATGTATTGGGCCTCTTTTGGGCAAAAAGTGTGACCAGTAATGTGCCCACCCAGAATTGGTGGAATAGACTCATGGCTCTGGCGCAGAATATAAAATCTCAATAATTTTCATACACAGGATCTATCCTGACACCAACTGTCCTTCCTAATCTAATTAGACTATTGTCTCTATGCGTCCTTTTTTAATGTTGCAAAGTGAACCAACTCCTCCCCGCTCCCTCCACCAACTTCCCGGTCTGCCATCCTGACCCCAACTGTCCATCCTAATATATGTCGTCTATTGTCTATACGCGTCCCTTGTATTTGTTGCGCAGCAACCAAATCGATAGGGTCTGTTCGGGTTGCAAAATGAACCAACTCCTCCCCCTCCCTCCACCCACTTCCTGGTCTGCCATCCTGACACCAACTGTCCTAATATATGTAGACTATTGTTCATATGTGTCCTTTGTATTTGTTGTGCAGCAACCAAATCCATGGGGTCTGTTTGACCTTTCAATTAAAAACACGCACATTTTCTAAACCAAGATTGTGTATATATAAACGCACGCAAATGTTGCAAAGTTAACCAACTCCTCCCCCCTCCCTCCACTCACTTCCTGGTCTGCCATCCTGACACCAACTGTCCATCTTAATATATGTAGACAATTGTCTCTATGCATCCTTTCTTAATGTTGTCAAGTGAACCAACTCCTCCCCCCTCCCTCCACCCACTTCCCCGGTCTGCCCTCCTGACACCAACTGTCCATCCTTATATATGTAGTCTATTGTCTATATGCGTCCCTTGTATTTGTTGCGCAGCAACCAAATCAATAGGGTCTGTTCGGGCTGCAAAGTGAACCAACTCCTCCACTCTCCCTCACCCACTTCCCGGTCTGCCATCCTCACACCAACTGACCATCCTAATATATGTAGACTATTGTCTCTTTGTGTCTATTGTAGTTGTTGTGCAGCAACCCAATTGATAGAGTCTGTTTGTCCTTTAAATTAAAAACACACGTGTATTTGACACACACGTATTCTAATCCAACGTTGTGTATATATGAACACGTGCCTATTCTAATTCAACGTTGTGTCAAAAGTTCAAATCAGTCGATGAAGAACTTTAGTAGATTTAAGATTTTTATTAAACGCACATTGACATTTTTATGTGTCTGCTTGTGCTTTCGATTAAAAACACGCGCGTATTCGACATGCGCGTATTCGAATCCAACGTTGTGTATATAAAAACACTTGCGTATTCGAATGCAACGTTGTGTCAAAATTTCAAATCAATCGGTGAAGAGATTTGAGATTTTGAACAAACAACTACATTTTTATATATATATATATATATATTACCTACTGGCTATCGCCAGTAGGTATATATAGTTAGGATTAATTCCCTATGGGATTTCTGAAAATTCTATGTCTAATAACTTTGGCGTTTGTGGACGGAATCGGCTGAAATTTTCAGGAAAATGGCACATTTTGTTTCTGAGCAGCCCCTGAAAATTTGGTGGGGTTTCGTCAAGGGGGGGCTGAGAAAAAAGGGGGGTCCCAAAACGCGTTTTTTACATTGAGTTTTCCATAGGGCGGTTGGACTCACTTTTAGCTCGAACGGCTGAATGGATTTGCACGAAACTTGGCAAAATTGTAGGGACTGTTAGCCCGATGTGCCTTTGCTAGGTCTCAATATATGTGCTTCAGTGGATTTTGAGAAATTAACGTTTAAATCAAGATATATATCTGTAACAGCGCTCCGGGCAGCGATCCGGTCCGCTTACTTTTCGCGTTTCGGAACTTTGCGCGCAGAAAGCTGATTGGCTCTCCGGTGTCTGTCAACATTCTAAACAGTCCGGAGCGGCCGCCATCTTGTCTCTCGGTAGGATCGAGAGAGAAGAAGAGGTGAAAAACGAAAGGGGAATTTAATGAAAGGGGGCAAGGTATCCCCCTCTTGACCCCCTAGGAATGTTGTTGGGGTTATTAAAGGGTCCCGTGGGGAAAAGAAAAAAAAAATGATTTTTCACGGTAGAAGCGCTTCACGGGCCGCGAACTGGGCCGCAAACTGGTAGCGAAACGGGAATTCGCCATTTTGTGCTTCGTTAATTAAATTATTAGGTATAAGGAGGTGCGGGAGACGTATCCTAATCCCCTATGTTTCCTGAGGGTGGCTGAGGAGGCTGATATATGTTGATACATCTCTTCCAGCGGCTGTGCGTGAGCTTTTTTTTTTTTTGCTGCGTGACAGTCCGGAGCGGCCGCCATCTTGTCTCTCGGTAGGATCGAGAGAGAAGAAGAGGTGAAAAACGAAAGGGGAATTTAATGAAAGGGGGCAAGGTATCCCCCTCTTGACCCCCTAGGAATGTTGTTGGGGTTATTAAAGGGTCCCGTGGGGAAAAGAAAAAAAAATGATTTTTCACGGTAGAAGCGCTTCACGGGCCGCGAACTGGGCCGCAAACTGGTAGCGAAACGGGAATTCGCCATTTTGTGCTTCGTTTTAATTGTTTAGAGACAAAAATTATCGCCGCACATCGGCCACAATGCATGAATATCGTTGAAAAGTCAGCGATATTCATGCATTATCCAGCAAATGCTCTTAGCCGTGTTATCCACCTTCCATTGGATAACATGGTTAAAAACTGCTCTGTGCGTGAGCTTTTTTTTTTTTTTTTTTTTTTTTTTGCTGCGTGACGTTTGTTAACGTTCGATTCGATGGAAATCAGGAAGTGTTGACCACCATTTTGTCACTGCGAGTAAATATTTTGTTATAAATGAATCCTTATTGATAAACATTGTCTGCGCCATCTTGCCTTTTTGTCCAATGCCTCAATTTTGTCGTGCACGGCAGCCATTTTAGATGCCTTGACCAGGCCCACTCTCTGCACGCCGCCGATCCTCAGCATGGCTCCCCACCCTCGCAAGCATCTCCCCCACGCACTGGTCATCCCCGCTCTCTCTCTCATGCATGGGCCATATACTTCCCCCCCATCTGCGCTGCTCTTCTCTGAGAATCACACCCTGTGCCCTCCCGACACCTCCCTTTCACCCTATTCACTACCGCACCCTCTGACACTCCTCTTCCTCTGTGTCCGATTGTCCAGGCCGGACCTAGGCTATCACCTACCCCTGCGGATGTAGTTTATGGCCCCAGCTGTAGAGAATTCAGACATGCCAACCCTCCCGATTCAGGCGTGTGACTACTGATTTCAGTGCTAGTCTCCCGCCTCCCGATTTCTGCAAGCAAAAACCCGGGGGCATATTACGAACAACTAGCGATAATTTTTGTCTCTAACTTGTTTAGAGCCAAAAATTATCGCCGCACATCGGCGATTTTTAGCGCAGATAAACCTTGCTATTATCGCAGAAAAGTCAGCGATATTCATGTATTATCGAGCAAATGCTCTTAGCCATGTTATCCACCTCCCATTGGATAACATGGCTAAGAACTGCTCAGGGCAGGTGTTAGATTTTGGAGATATTCGCGCTTAGCGCGAATATCTCCAAAAGTTGGTAATAGAAGATAGCGATGTTAGGGACTGTTTCCAGTCGCTAACATCTTGGCACGCCACTTTGCATGTCATTAGTGATAAGTATCACTGACATGCAAAGCGGGGCCCAAGATGGTCGCTATCTCCTTTTAGCTGTCACTAACTGGTGTTAGCGACAGCTTGGTAATAGGGAGATAATTTTATCTCCGCTTTCATGGCTTTTAAAGCCAAAAAAGCGGAGATAAACCCCCTTGATAATATGCCCCACGATTCCTTGGGGGTTTCAGCTGACAGGGCTTGGTATTGTGTTACATGGTAATTTTTCCAGGAAACGTCAGAGGGTCGATGCAGGGGTTCTAGAAGAGGTGATAAACCATTTAAGCCTCATGAACAAGCGCATGGTCTTTTAAAGATTTGTGAAGTACTCGGGGCGGCGGTGTGTGTGTGTCCTCTTCCAGGAGCGGGCGGGGGGGGGGGGGCACTGCCAGCAACTTGCCAGGTCAGGTAGTGTTCAACACGTGCATCACCCTTTCTCTGCCTGCTATTGCGCTCCATGCTTCGGAAAGGTAAGAAAAAGAACGTGCATTTGAGTTTGAAATGTCCGATCCTGCAGCAGCACACTTCCAAAGCCCACACATGACAATAACCCGATTCAAGGCCCCATTCACCCGTTTTTAAAAAAATAGATAACACTCCAACAAAGTAAGATTATAAAACTTTATTAACTATTAACTATAACGAACGGAACAAAAACTAAAAACATTTAAACATTTTTCAACACAAAAAGCAACAATGGTTAGAAGCTGTCTTTTGTGCGAATAGTCCCAAGGCAGCACAACGTGCAGAGTTCTGGACGGCACCCAGGTGATGTCGCCTGGGTGCCGCACTGGTTTTGGGATCCTACAATGCAGCACAGAAAAACAGCGTGGGGCGTCCCGGGTGGTGCGGGGGGAGGCCTCGTCAGTAGCGGTCTGTTGTGCGAATAGTCCCAAGGCAGCAGAACGCGTTGAGATGTTGATGGGACTGTGTCCAGTGTCACATGGCTGACACAACATGTACGACAGGCACCCAGGTGATGTCCAGTAAACTGCCGCACTGGTTTTGGTATCCTACAATGCTGCTCCGAAAATTGGCGTGCGGCGGCCCGGGGGTGGGGGAGGCGGCGTGAACGGGCCTCCCCAGGTGGCGGCCATCTAGCTGAGTTGCGCTCGCTCTTGCGGCTACAGCGTCTCGCTCACCATGTTGTTGAGTTGCTTCCACTCTTGCAGTGCAGCGATAGGCGGCTGCCACATGGCTCTTAAAATGGCGGACGGCTCCTCGGTTTTGGGCCTGGTCCACTGAAATGGCCCTGGGACACCTTGGAACTCGGACGCTTGCCTGCTAGGGCTTGGGCTCCATTCTCGAAAAGCGTCCCCTCAGCCGTGAAGATTCTACAAAAGTCTTGGGGGCCCCCGACTCCCGCAGGCTTCCGGTGGGGAGCGGCTGCCATGATTGCTCGCGGAATGACCACGACGGAGCCACGAGATGGTGGTGCTCTCATGCTGACGCCAGCTTCAGTCTGAATGATCCAGAAACAAGGTGGGGCTTTCATCGTTTGGGAAAAAAAAATGTTCTAAACCAATGAAAAGTGTTATTTTTAGGTCATATGACCAAGCCTTCCATCTTTAGGAAACCAAAAGTAAAATGAACCAATGTAAAGTTTTATAAACAAGTCACATGACCTGTTATGCGGCATAGGGCTACAAAAAGCGTAGAAAATCCGTTGGCACGTGAGGCGGCGTCAGTAGCGGATCGATGTGCGAATAGGCCGAAGGCAGCACAAAGCGCCGAGATCCGGATGGCACCGAGGTGGTGTCCAGCAAATTGCCGCACTGGTGTGGCCATCCTACAATGCTGCGCCGAAAGACGGCGTGTCCAGCTGAGTTGCGGTCACTGTTGCGGTACAGTGACTCGAACGCGCCGAGATCCGGATGGCACCGAGGTGGTGTGCAGCAAATTGCCGCACTGGTGTGGCCATCCTACAATGCTGCGCCGAAAGACGGCGTGTCCAGCTGAGTTGCGGTCACTGTTGCGGTACAGTGAGTCGAACGCGCCGAGATCTGGATGGCCCCGATGTTGTGTCCAGCAAGTTGCCGCACTGGTGTGGCCATCCTACAATGCTGCGCCGAAAGTCGGCGTGGGGTGCCCCGTTGGCTTATGAGGTGATGTCAGTAGTGGACCGATGTGTGAATAGGTCGGAACCAGCACAAGGCGCCAAGATCCGAATGGCAAGTCCTGGATGTTGAGTGCCTCAGTTGAGAGTTCTGAGCAGTGCTTGTAAGACTATCTGAAGTTTATTATAAGAATCAGAGTAAGTTGAAGACTGTCTGAAGCTTATTTGCACCTTTTGCAGCTTCACTGTTGCCCAAGGTGGTGTCCAGCGGAACTTTTTTCCTTTTCCTTTCTGCTTCTTTTCCTACAATCCGTTTCATCTGAAGACACGACCAGGTCCCTGAATGTGTGTAGGGGGACGCTATTGAGTGAATGAAAATGGCGGCTTGACACAAAGCTGACTCAAGCGTTACTGTTGATGCTATACAGACAAAAATTGGTTTTCAGTTTGTACATTCTTCAGGTTTTTTTTTTCCATCCAAGGCTGATTGAGAGTTTGTAGAAAAATGGCTTCAGATTTTCCACATACTACTCTTCAACATTCTTCCTAAATGTAACAATGTGAAACTCACTAGGAGAACGGCTGTTTCTGTTTCCTTTCAAAATGCTGCCAACAATATTTTCTGAATGGAAGACACCATCTTGTAGCATAAAGGGCCGAAAGGGGTTCTGGTCTGGCCGATGGTTGGTGGAGACATTTTGACTATATCTTGGACCTGCCCGGCCTCGCCCAAAATGGCGCCGGTATAAATGGGACTCGTAACTCCTTGCCCGCAAATGTATATCTAGAAAATGTTATTGTAAGTGGCCCTGTCCTATTTTAATTACAAAATGTATGTCCACCGATTCCGCAACTGTTAGACACCTTAGTTCTTGCAACCTAATGGCCCGCTCGTTACGTTCCTCTACAGTGTAAATGTCTCCTCATCATATACGATTTCAGTTTGCTCCGTGGCCGGCCCACGTGGTTATAGGCCCGTATTTGTATACTGACATTTTCACAATAAAGGTTTTTAAAACAAAACACGGTAGTAGTATTTACATTGGTAAAGTTTTTACTTTTAGTCACTGTTTTCGAATCAGTAAAAGGCAAGTGAAATAAAGCAGTCCAATTACATGACGGATAAAAGGTATAATATGTAGGAACGCAGTAAAGATAAATGGTCAAGGGCAGTTGTGTTTTTCATGTCTGCAACATAAAGTGATCGATAAGAATCTGATAATCAGGCGTATCGGCGACTAAGACAGCAGGCCGAATCTCTTTTACTCAACGGCTCCGTCATGGAAGGAAGAAACGCCCTTTTTCTCGAAAAAGGAATATATTTTACTTGCAAGACAGTTGTAAATTTTCCGGGAAAGTACATTAGCCTGGAATATTATAACATATGTTTGAAAAAAAAATATTGTTCGAAAACAATAAAAAGCGTAATTTTTAGGTCATATGACCAAGCTTTTCATCATTAAATTAACAAAAGTAAAATGAACCAATGAAAAGTTTTATTAACAAGTCACATGACCTGTTATGCTTACGTTACGCGCTGCGCGCCGCGCCTCGGATCACTTCCGGGTGCGCTAACGCGGCGTGTCATATAACGCATTACGCGACAACGTAGGTCAAGAATATAGTCAAAATGTCTCCACCAACCAGCGTTCAGAACACAACCCCTTTCAGCAGTCCAAAAAGTTCTGTTAAATGACAACAGAGGGGACAGGCAACAAGAACCATCAGTCAAAGAGGGGAGGGCAAGTTCTTCTCTTCCGGGTCATGTTGGGGCGCTACCGGAACTGATCGAATTGGTAGTCTACAGTGTTTCTGGATGTTTCAGACTAAAGCTGGCGTCAGCATGAGACCACTACCATCTCGTAGCTCCGTTGTGGCCATTCCACGAGCAATCATGGCAGCCGCTCCCCACCAGAAGCCTGCGGGAGTCGGAGGCCCCCAAGACTTTTGTAGAATCTTCACGGCTGAGGGGACGCTTTTCGAGAATGGGACCCAAGCCCTATCAGGGAAGCGTCCGAGTTCCAAGGTGTCCCAGGGCCATTTTAGTGGACCAGGCCCAAAACCGAAGAGCCAGCCGCCATTTTGAGAGTCCTGTGGCAGCCGCCTATCGCTGCACCGCAAGAGCGGGAGCAACTCAACTACATGATGAGCGAGACGCTGTAGTCGCAAGAGCGGGCGGTAAACAGCTGAATGGCGGAAGAGGCACAGTGTAGCAAAAGCGGGCGGAATGGCAACTAAAACGGTAAAGGGGCGCCCCACTACAGCTTGTCTTCAGGTCTAACGGATTGTGGGACAAGGTCCAGAATTGAAGAGTCATCAAAAGGCAAAAAGTTCCGCCGACCCCGGGAGCCGGCCGCCTATGTCGGGGGCGATCTCAGGCTACACCAGTGCTATAAGACTTGGGGAGGGTGTCGGAGCCAAGCGTCTTCTCCGAGTCCATGGCCATCACACCGCCCCTCAGGGGCCTCCGTCAAGCTGTTTAGGAAGCTAACATATCACATTGTTTTCTAATGCAGTCAGGTCCACAAACGACACTCACTTACTTTGAGAATAGTGAAGCTGCAGTAGGTGGAAATAAGCTTCAGACAGTGTTACAAGCACTGCTCAGAACTCTTAACTATGGCACCCAACATCCAGAACTTATGCTATTTGAGAATGGCAGTGACATCGAAGCATCTCAGGGACCAAAACCATTAACGTACTTTCACGTATGAAAATCTTACTTGGGGAGGGGGCAGGAGCGAAGCGCCCCCTCCCAGTCAGCGCCACCACACCGTATGTTGAAAATTTGAAGCCATCGTTCTACAAAGTCAACCAAACTTGGATTGAAAAATCTAGAAAAATGTACAAACTGAAAACCAGTTTTGGTCTGCATAGCATCAGTAGCAACGCTTGAGTCAGCTTTGTGTCAAGCCGCCATTTTGATTCAAGCACAGGCATTGAAAAAGGCTCAAATTCAGAACTCTAAACTATGGCACCCAACATCCAGGAGCTTGCCATCCGGATCTTGGAGCCTTGTGCTGCTTTTGATCTATTCACACATCGGTCCACTACTGACATCATCTTATAAACCAACGTTATGTAAATAGTTTTTTAATAAAATGTTTTACCCTGTTTCTTTGCTGGTGTGTTGTCTATATTTTTAATATTTGCATAGGGTTTGTCGTTATTTTGTGCGGGATGGGTGATGGAGCCGAGCTGTCTTGCAGCCCTCATGGTGTGGAGCTCAGTTCATCTCACTATTTTCGTATTTCTCATGAAGGGTTGTTCCTAATATTTCTATTTTAGCGAGGTCAAAAAGAGATCCAATTAGTGGCCTACTGATTTTGCTCGATTACTTTTATTTTTTTTACACGATTTTTCACTATCTGCAAAGACTAAACAGAGTATTGCGACTTTGTGCTTGTTTGTAAATAGAGAATGATCCAAAGAGAACCAATTCTAAAACAGTAAATGCTTGGACAACAATCAATCAAATGGAGAGACAAGCAGGCACGACGGATTACAACGGGGGCAAAGGCTTGCGTTAACTACCGTTCACTATCTGCAAAGAGTGTACTACTAAGACAAAATAGGGGAGGGGGGGTGCAGCGTTCAAAGCACATCAGCGTGCATAAATACGAAAATGTTTTTATCTATCACGTACTTGACATTTTAAAGCTTTTCATATTTGCTATTAAAAAACCAATGAAATTCACAGAAAAAACCATAGGTTATAGTGGATATATAGTTAGGAATTTGCATTTACAAAACCTTGAAAATTCAATGAAAAAACCATTGGTTTTAGGCCATATATAGTTAGGGATTTGCATTTACAAAACCTTATTTTACTCGCATAAAACCATTGAAATTCCATATATAGTTATAAGCGCTAACTATATATCGCGCACCCGCAATCCACTGCTGATGATGTCACATATTACATCATTCATGACATGGTTAGTGACATCACTGATGACATCACTGATGACATCTCAAATGACATCACTGATGACATCACTGAAAACATCTCATTTGACATGACTGATAACATCACTGATGATATCATTCATGTGATAATACGATGAACCTCTTCAGACTCTAATATAACCTTAGATACAATCAGTGTAAACAGACACTCACAGACTGTCACTCATCCATGGAGTTACTCACACACCTAGTCAGTCATGCAAAGAATCAATCACACCTCCATTTCCTCAACTATACAGTTATACAAAATTTACTTATTCAAACATATACTAACACATATTTACTCTATTATACAATCCCTGATACAAGTTCACAATGATCCATACAGCCACTCACACATTCACTGGCTCTTATGCACAGTTATTTATATATGTCAACTCTCACATGTACTGTGTTTTACATATGTACTTACTTTGACATGTAGCACTGAGATATCCATTCACTCTCCAATGCACTCATGCACACAGTCAACCGCCCATACAGCTGTTTCCACATGCACTTTTGAAACCATACATCTAGTGAATCAACTGCTCACACATCTATGCACAGAGTCATACACCTCCCAGCCACCTACACACACACTCAGTATCCCATACAAATACTTGGGCAACCAATCAATAACCCATATAGTTACTCATATAGCTACTTATCAACACATGCAACAGTTTACAGAACAACAGACATAATGATGCACAAATTAAGACAGTTTAGTCACTAACCCATGCACTCAGTGAGACACATTTAATCACTCACTCATACAGTCAGTCATGCACCTACTAAATCCTTCATCCAGACACATATATATCCACTCATTCTTCAATATGTAAGAGATATTTTAACTTTACAGAAACATACAGTCACTGCATGTTGTCATCAGTGATGTCATCAGTGATGTCACTAACCATGTCATGAATGATGTAATATGTGACATCATCAGCAGTGGATTGCGGGTGCGCGATATATAGTTAGCGCTTATAACTATATATGGAATTTCAATGGTTTTATGCGAGTAAAATAAGGTTTTGTAAATGCAAATCCCTAACTATATATGGCCTAAAACCAATGGTTTTTTCATTGAATTTTCAAGGTTTTGTAAATGCAAATTCCTAACTATATATCCACTATAACCTATGGTTTTTTCTGTGATAAATATATATATATATATATATATATATATATATATATATATATATATATATATATATATATTTTTTTTTATCTCCAAATAAAATGAGCAGGAAGAATATATTCCAAAATACCGAAATGAATTCACTGCAAGACCATGTACATGTATAAGAGTTTTACACGAAGGGGTGAAATAAAAAGAAAGACAACCAAACAAATGGGAGTCTCTATTTATGAACTCACTGAGGAAAAATAAAGATGAAATAAAATATAATCACTTATCTGTATTTGTAAAATGTCCTTCACAATGTTCGCCAGAACTTCCTGGGTAATAAAGGGGCAGATGCATCAACCAAAATACCGGTCGTAAATGGGCTGATTTGGAGAATCGGCCCCTTTGTGAATGGTATTTTGGCATTTGGGATGCATCATCCCAAATGCAAATTCGCAAAATAGGTCATCGCAAACCTTGCGATTATCTAAATTGGGAATGAATTCAGGGACTCACAAACTGCAATCCCCTATTTGGGATGCAATAAGCCTTTCCTAAATGTGACTTCGCATTTAGGAAACGCTACTTACCATCAACTGCACGTTGCAAATGCCTTTGAGGCATGTGTGTGCGCCACATGTGCACAAGTGCCAATTTGGGGGGTGCTTCAGGGTGGCCTTTTGGCACCCTTGAAATTGCATGCGAAACTTGCGAGTACCTATTTGGTATTCGCAAATTACGCATGCAATTCCTATTCATTCCTAAGGGCCTCTAGGTCAATAGGAATGAGTGGGAAGCTATTCCTTAATTGTGAATTGCTATTAAGGAATATGTAGTAATCTCTAATATTTTAGCGAAACCTACATGCATAGGCAATTGCGATTCTATAATTGTGATTAGTTAATAATCGCTGTTAGATTTGGGGGTCTCTAGTTGGCAGAGGTAAATAGCTTTACCAAATAGGGACACTTGCGTCTAGTCAGGGTAAGGGGCTAAACTGCTAAAATAACCCCTGCTCACCCCTTTGGTAGCTTGGCACAAGCAGGCTGGCTTATCTCAGAGGCAGTGTGTAAAGCATTTGTGAACACATACAGTAATACAGTGACAACACTTCAGATGTACATCACACAGGTTGTATTATAAAAATAAGTATGTTTATATAGACCTAACACAAGACCAAACGAGTAAAATCCACAATACTGTACTCAAAAATAGACTTTAAAATAATAGAAAATAGCTAAATTCTCTCAAGTTGCAGATGCAACTCTTTACTCTCAAAGTATCTTGAATGCGTTATACAAAGCAAACAAAAGGGTTGCAGGGAAAGTGATGCATCGGTTCTTTACACTCAGAGGAGTGGATGTGTTGGTTCCATACAGATGCGCAGGGGAGTAGATGCTTGCTTCCTTGCTGTATGGAGAGGTGATGTGTCAGTTTCTTACCGTTCTCCGGTACAATGTCAGAAGATGGTACCTCGATGTGACAACGCTGATACAATGCATGCACACCCAAATGCCGTGCGGCAACTCGATGATCTTTGAAGCCACGACAGGCCCAGCGACATGCTTCTCCGGTGATGCAACTGCAACCTCTGTGGTGGCAGCATGCTTCTCCAGTGATACAAAGTGCCTTGGCAATGCTATGGTGACAGCGGCAGCTCTCTTCTTTGGCGATGTGATGACAACTGATGCAGTGGCGACACGCTTCTCGTCGCTGAGTCATGCTTCCAGCTCCCAGCAATACGCACTCTCTCATAATGCCCAGCACAACAGCAGGCACTTCAATTCCCAGCAGGGGAGCTGGTTTGTGAAGTCTTGTAACCCTTAGACTTCAGGCGGGAGGCAAACTCATAGTTCAAGCCCTTGGAGATTCTTATTAAAGTTGATGAAAAGCACACTCAGTCCTCTTCTCTTTTATTTGGCAATGAAGCAACCACTGCAGGCCAACCCCCAAACCCACAGCACAGAGGTAGTCTCCTCCTTCAGCTTCCTGGTTATTTTCCTCCGCAAACGTTTGTCTTGATTCCCAGAAGTGATCTAAAGTTCTGGGGTCTAGGTCCCTCCTTTTCAACATCCTTTGACTATGAAGGCAGAGAGAGTCTGTACCTAGTCCAAACCAGTTCTGTTCAGTCCTGGAGTACTTTGTTTACAATACTTCTTCTCTTCTTTATCAGGATGGGCCAGGGTCCTCAGACACACCTCAGGAGGTGGAGCCAGAATTGTGGAAGGCAGGCACAGCCCTATTCAGCACCTAGGTGCTCTCCTACCACCACTCTACATGCATATGGGTCTATTCAGCCCTGTGCTGACTCACCTTGTATCCTGGAGCCACCCCAGCCCCTGTTACTTACAAACCAGACAAGAAATACACAACCTAGCAGAGGCAGATTTGGATGGTTAGGCAAGATAATACCTACTTGCTAAAAGTGGTATTTTCAAACACAGAATGTTAAAACCAACTTCACTAAAAGATGTATTTTATCATTTTGAGTTCAGGCATACTAAACTCAAATTTCCACCTAGTTCCTTGAGTCAGTTAGGATTATAAGATATTTTAATCAAACTGCCAATTCTGGCCTATGGGGAACAGGTAGGCTTGCAATAGTGAAAAACAAAATTGGCTGTAATTCCCTATCAGGACATGCCACACACATCAGGGCATGTCCTACCTGTTACATACAATGCACCATGTCCTTGGGCCTACCTTAGGGGTGACTAATATGTAGAAAAGGGAAGGTTTAGGGACTGGCAAGTGGGTGCACTTGCCAAGTCAACATGGCAGGTACCAGACTGCACACAGGCTCTGCAATGGCATGCCTGAGACACTCTTTACAAGCTTCTCCGGTGAGTGGCACAATCAGTGCAGCAAGCCCACCAGCAGCATTTGATTTACAAGCTGTGGGCACACGCAGTGCCCTGTACTAGGGTCCGACAAGTAAAACAAATAAGCCAAACAGGGAGTCACTAACCCATGCACCAATTTACCATAGGGAGCATTTGCACTGTGGCACTGAATAACAGTAACACAGTGCCCAAAGCATCCAAAACCAGCAAAAACATCAGAGGCAACAGCAATAAATGGAAGAGAGACCCACGCCAATGGTGCCAGGTCTAACAATCGCTATTCAGGAATTGCAATTGCCTACCTTGATGCATGTGCCCCTAGATTTCTTGCAAACAATTCAAAACAAAAATGTTGGACCCAGCAAGCTGCTTTCTTCACACCACTGAGCGCACTAGTAGCATTTAAACACACATCACCCGCTTTGCAAATTCCAACAGAAAACAAGGAATTTTCCACTCGAGAAATCTGACTCAAAAGACCTGTAAAACCTTATTGCCTCCAAAACAACTGGAATCCTTAACTTCAGTGCCCTAGAGCGATACCGCTGCCAATACTAATCCTACTGGATACGAATGTGATGACACAATTTCACAGCCTTCCTTGGACCTCACCAAAAAATCAAAGGCAAAAGTTCATTAATTACTTGAATCAAATGCTATGCGAACGCTTCTTAAATAGCCTGCCATGATAATGCATGCTGGCCTATTTGCACAGTATTCTGGGAAATGTAGTTTTGTAAAATGTTTTGACCTTGAAGGTGCCTAAGTCTGTGTTTTCCTGACAATTGAGCGCCCTCCGTGTGTCAGACAATAGTCATCCCAGTGCCCACTCTTGTGGTGCCCTTGCTTGTTTGAACAATGGAGCACTTGAAAGAGGAGTGTGATAACAATCTAGGTGTGTGTCCTTAACCGCATTAAAGTCTCCTCCGATCAGCCACGGGAGATGGGACCATTCAGCCAACTAGGAGAAGAGGCATGATGGAAGGACATCCTTCTCCGTATTTGGAGCATAAACACTGCCCAATACTAGATGTCTACCATCTAGGTTTCCATGGACAAAAACATAACAGACATTTGCATCATCAATTATGGAATCCGTAACCTCAAATGGTACTCCAGCCCGCACCTAAATCACCACCCCACTGGCACAGGCAGAATACATCATAGAAACAATTGCAATCTCCACTTCATACAAGGTTTAAGCGACTCAGCAGAGGAGAGGTGCGTTTCCTGTAAGTAAACTATGTGAGAATTATGGCAGCTGATCTGGTACTGGATATGGTGACATTTGAGAACTGGCCCCATGTCACTGACATCCCACGTGAAAATGTTAAAAGTGTTTGCAACCATCAACTGAGGGAGAGAAAGTAGGAAACACTGTGAACAGGGCCCCCTATCCTGTCTCCTGTGCCCCTCAAATCATGTGTGCATCATAAAGAAAATAAACAACAACAAAACTACAGTGCTTGGTCCAGCGAGGAACATTTGTTAAAATAAAATTGTAAACTAATCTCAACTGAGCATAAACTAGAGCAACTGCTCAGGGGTTATGCTAGTAGAGCCATCAAGGTTGAACAGCGAAAGCTAATAGTATAATAAAACACAACATACCAACAGGGCAACATAGGAAAAAAACAGTATTAGTGCAGCATAACATAACAAATGCAATACTTACGTCTGATGGGGGCACAGGATGTCATGAACATCAGGTGTACCTCCTCGGTGAACTGCATGATAAGAGTGCAGGGGATGATGATGCAAAGAAAAAAGGAAAATTATACCCACATTGTCATATCACAGTGTCTGCTGTTTGTGGCATGACAGAAGGGACGAGGGCCATGCTTGAATTAAAGCCAGAGTCTGAGGCACAGCTTCTAGAGGAGCGGGATGGAGACAGGTGGAGTTGTTGTTGCCTGGTGTGATGTGGCCTGGCTCAACGTTCTATGTTCCAGCATGAAACAAGGTCCACTGAGGGTTCGGGAGCTCGGCAGTTGGTGACTGTAAGCCGATGGGTGGGGTTGTTCATTAAACACCTCTTGAATCTTCATGCTCACATGTTGTCTTCACTTTATTACACTGGCGACGATCGCGTGGGTGCGCAGAAAAGTGAAGCGAGAAGAGAAGTGAAGCAACCTCAACATCAGGGATTATCGTGGAACCTGCTCACAGTTTAAAAGAAGATTTAAATTATCCGTAAGGAGGAAATAAAGATCAGCAAGCCAGTCACAGAGCGCTGTGGTAAGAAGGTCATCGGAGGCACTGTGTGTGGTCTGGAGACGATTTCGGGCATTCTGGGGCTGACAGAGCGATGGCCGAGGTATGAATTTGATTGTGACACGTATGGGCCTATCTGCGTGCCACGCCTCTTGAGGGACAACTGATTGTGCACAACTCTCCCTTGGAAAGAAGACCAAAAGCAGTTCAGGTCTTCTGGGAGAAAACAAGTTCTATAACCTTTGGAAAGAGAGCTAATGGTTCTTGGTGACGTCGTTCTTGGTGACGCCATTTTAAGGGTGTTTTATTCACCTCTTGAAAACAAGTCAATCATCTGCAGAAAGGGAGCCAATGGTTTGTGTGATGTCAACGGCAGCCATTTTAAAGAAGGAAGACTTTCAGAAAACTGAAAGTTTACATGATTTGTGAGGAGAACTTACACAGGAAAGGTTCATTTTGAAAAATTGGAACAACTGACAAGTGCTTGCTGACACGGTGACAAGCACACCGAATTCAAGCTTTTGATTTATTTGAACAACGGACAAGTGCTTGCTTTTGTGGTGAAAAAGACACCGAATTTAAGGTTTTGAGTTACTTGATCTTATTTGTTGTGTCTGGCTTGTCGACATTTTGTGACCTGAGAACTTAGGAGCTATTTTATTCTGTCTATCTACATAACAACATTTATAATTTATAGGCTATTCCAAAAGTGAATGTATTTAAATACATAATATTTCATTCCATTTAAAGGTGATATTACTAGTTGTTTGAGGTTAGTTTCTGTAGTAGGGAGTTCAAGAACTAACAGGTACAAGATTTTATCACAGAATCCGTGTAGTCAACTTTTATTTTAAAAAGATTATAAGAGCAAGTTTGGGAAATGCAAAATGTAACAGCACCCGTTTTTTTCTGTGTGATCCAGGGAAGCCACCAGTTAAATGGAAAAAAATATCTGAAAAATATGCAAGAGTATGTGGCACAAATTTGAGTGCAGAGAGAAAACAAGCACTATTACCGCAATGTTTAGGAGGTGAGGGACACAAAGTCGCAGAGAATTTGCCACAACTGGGCCAAGCAGTTCAAAGGGGTTTGAATGAATCCGAAGTTTGCATAAAACAGTTAGGTTTACATTACCTACCAAAGGTGAGTACCATCATGGAGAGGTAAATGTAGAGGAAAATTGAAGAATAGTTCCCTTCCCGATTTGTCAACAAAAGTTCAAAGAAAAAATTCAAGCGTTCTTTGAAAGTTTCAAGTGCGTGTTTTTTTTATTTTTTGGTTACATCTGCGAAAAAAGGACAGCCGACACGTGTTTCGCCCTAGTGGCCTATTGGCCGTGGGCTGTTTCAAGGCAAAAGTCAGTTGTGCAGACAGGTTGCATTCATGATGCTGTAAGACGACAGTAGGTGATATCTGCGGTCCAGGAACAAGACTTTCTTCATGAGGAATTTGCCACAACACAATTGGGCCCTGACAATTGTAGCACCTAAGCCCAGACACTTCCACCCAAACAGTTAACCATCATGGAGAGGTATTACTTTGGATTAAGGGAACAAGGGAAAGATGAAACTGTCGAGGAATTTGTTACCTCACTACGCAAATTGGCAACGAGTTGTAAATTTGGGGAGTTGGTGGAAGAAAGAATAAGAGACCAATTTGTTTTATGGAGTTGTAGTGACAAAATAAAGGAAGAACTTTGACTAAAAGATGAGGCACCTTTGGAGGAAGTCATGTTTATAGCAAAGCGTGTAGAACATATGCTCCAGTGTGTAGGAGAATTGAGTAAAATTAGTAAGCCAACAGGTCTTTGTGAGAAAGTTGTAGAAGTGGAGTGTCAGCTAATTCAAAAGGTTGAATCTCTAAAAAAGACTGAAAATGTCCACTACAAGAGTAAATAAGATGAAAATAAGACAAATAAGTTGCAATACGAAAAAAAAAATTGTGACATGTCAGGATACTTGCTTTCAGTGTGGTAAGTTTGGGCACATGGCAAATGCAAAAGATTGCCCTGCTCTCAAGGTGATCTGCAGTGTTTGTGGGAGAAGAGGACATTATGGGAAAAATTATCATTTCCGTAACAGTGGGACAATAGAAATGAGATAAGAGAGGTTACTTTTCAAGTGAATGAGTGTGGTGTGGAACATCCTTCAGAGTGGGTTAAGGTGAATGATGTAAAGATCAACATGAAATTTGATTCATGTTCTCACCTCACCTTTATATCCAAGCAAGTATTTCAGGACAATTCTTCAAGTAGGATACATTTATTGAAATCAGATTTCAGACCCACAGGCTATGGTGGAACCCCCATTAAAATGTTGGGTTATTTTATGGATTGTATAGAATGCAATGGGAGATTTACTGATGCTAAAATTAATGTGGCAGAGAAAGGGGACAACTTGTTAAGCTGGACTCATCAAGCAAGTTAGGAAATCATTCTAAATCCTAATGCCAAGCCTTCTGTACAAGTACAGTCTGTAGAGAGTGTTAAAAAGAAATTTGTGAAGGGGTTTGAAGGATTGTTCAGTGACACATTAGGTTGTTTAAAAGGTTATAAACATCAGATTAAACTCAAGCTTGGTGCCAAGCCTGTTGCTGCAAAGGTGAGACGTATTCCCATCAGTGTGCAGAAGGCAGTACAAAAGGAAATTGACAGGTTACTAGCCTCTGGAGTAATAGAGCCAGTAGAAGTCACTGAATGGTTGGCTCCCACTGTCGTCGCGCACAAGGCAACAATGAGATTCGTTTATGTGTGGATCTTCGTGCTCTTAACAAAGAGGTGGTAGTAGATAAATTCCCACTTCCTAATATAGCGGAGTTTGTTTCAATGTTAGATGGTGCGTGTTATTTTACTAAGTTAGATTTGGGTTAAGCATACCACCAGGTACCTCTCAGTACAGATTCACAAGAGCTGACTGCCTTTATAACCCCACGGGCTTGTGTCCACGGTGTTAGACCCGGGACCCCTGGCTGGCCAGGGCTTGTGCCAAAGTAAGTCAGAGACCACCACTCCTAAGTCAGGGCAAGGGAGTTACACGCCAAGATAACCCCTGCTCACCCTCTAGGTAACGTGGCGCGAGCAGCAAGGCTAAACTTGGAGGCGATGTGAGTTAAGTATTTGCGCACGCACTCCAGCAACAACACCCAAGGCCCACCACAAAGGAAACTCCACACAAGTTTATATATAAAAATAGCCTTTGTATTACACCAAAACACATTAGATAGAAACACACCCTTTACAATGTGCCAACAGGCACGGGCAGAATTTACAGGGGATATGTACAAGACAGGGCCACATGGATCACTGTCAGGAATCAGCACTTTTAGAACTTAGCACTAGGTAGAATTAGCACTTAGAACATAGAATAGAACATAAAGCACACAACCAGTAACTACTGGTAACCAGGACCTCACTAGCACCACCTGTACTATGAGAACAACCACCTAAGTATCACAATACCTGTAGGGGTATAAGCACATAACACATGATGCATAACATACATTCAGAGGTGTAAGGAAGGAAAACACATGATGCCTAAAAACATTCAGAGGTGTAAGGAAATAACAATTGCGCAGATATCACCTTAGCAAGTAAATCACAAGTTGCGCAAAACTCACATTAGTCACCACCTGTGACTGTCCCTAGGCCAACTGGCCTCTCTAGAGCTAGGACGCCCTGAGTCCCAGAGTCAGGGGCCTAAACGTAGCAGTTGCCCACAAAGTGCTGGGCAACTGGTTGAAACAATGGGGCCTCACGTTGGAGCCTCACAGGCTCGGAAGAAACGGTCTGTCCCCCTGGGAGCCTCGCTGGACTCAAGTAAACAAATGCCCCCTCGAGCCTCTCAGGCTCTTAACACAAAATGGCCCCCACCGTTGGAGTCCCCCTCCTGGGGACTCGAAGTCTCATTAATGCCTCTGAACCTCTCGGGGTTCAAATTAAGAATATGCCCCGTGTTGGAGTTCCCCTCTGTGGGGACTCGAAGTGAGCAAACTGCCCCCTGGGTCGTTGGAGTCCCGCTCAGGGACTCAAGAGCAACTGGGCACTGGGGAGCCTCTCAGGGCTGGTCCAACAATGAAGGGGGTAGGCGGAGTCCCTCTCGGGGGGCTCAGCATCACTTGAGGCCACACGGGCCTCTCAGCACAACAAGTGACTCGCTCTGGAGGGGATGGGTGGGCACCGGCAATGTGCCCCGGTCCCCCTCCTCTCTTGCAATGCACTCACTGGGTCTGGCGGTGCTCGGCGGTGGCTCTCTCTCCCAGGCGGCGGGGCTCTCCTTTGGACACGGAGCCCCGCCTGCACCTTCCACCGCTTCTCTCCTCGCTTTCCGGGGCAGCCCCGGGGCTCTCCCTCACTCCTGGGAGACCCGGGCCGCAGGGATTCGGCCGGCTTTCCTTTTCCTTTTTCTCCGGTGGCAGCGGGCAATCAATCGGGGCGTGGCGGCGGACGGGACTTCCCTCCAAAACCGGAAGTCCCGCCCCGCGTCAGGCACCATTGTGCCTGGCTTCCTGTTTTTGCGGCCATTCTCTTTCAACGCAGCTCGGGCCGCGGCGGTGATTCTCGCTTTGGGCACCCTCAAATTAAATATAAAGCGAGGTGGGCACTCGCTCACTTAGATTAATAAAAAGGGGCAAAAACCACCGGGTGGGCACCGGCTGAGATCAATAGCGCTCCCAAGCTAGAAGGGCACAAGGTGAAGCGCGCTCCAGCGCTATTAAGTAAAATGAAGCACTCTCCAGAGCTAGGGCAAAGATGAAGCGCTCCCCAGCGCTAGAGAAGGAATCCATGGCCCCCAGGCACTAGAGGAGCCAACAGTCCAGCAAAGTCCTTCAGGAGTCCAGGGGCTGGGCAGGGCCCAGGGGGGCAATCCCCGGGACCAAGCAGCAGCACGCCCCTTGCAGGATTCAAGTTGGCAAATAAAACAAGAACATTTTCATGGGGTCACAGCCCCTCTTTTATACACCTTTTCCTTTGTCTTCAGGTGCAGGGTGGGGGGAGAACCAGTCACAGCTGGTTTTGGAGTACCCTTGATGGCTCAACCACCCCTTTCATTCACTAGGGAGGCTAGGGTCATCAGTCGCACCACAGGGGGCAGAGCCAGCATTGTGTGGGGAAACCCAGCCTCATTCAGGACACAGGTGCAGCCCCTCCCTCACATCGCAATGCTAATCTCTCCATTCACCACCAGGGCACACCCACACAGACTCCTGGAGCCAGGCTTGCCAGCCAGCTCCAGCCAATCACACTCCAGCACCCTCACAGCACACGTACAGCCATGTCTAGAAGTGGCACTTCCGCACAAGACACACTCCTGCCACATACATCATTGCGAAGCATTCAATCACACGAGTTCGCACATACCAAACTCGAACATGCACACCTCACGCATCAGGAACTACCAGGGACACAGACATTCCCTATGCATTCCTATGGGAGGGCAGGCCAATCTCACACAGGCACTCAGGGAGCGCATGCACTTTACACTGCGCCACAGTGTCAAAGTGCGCAAAGACCAGAAATCATTATAATTATTTATTAACACCAGGCAAAAAGTTCAGGGGTGAACCTGCCAGAAGGGCAAAGTCCAACACGCGGCCTCTGTCTTTCAGAGAATTATGAATGATCTTCTTAAGGGCATACCAGGTGTCAGATGTTATCAAGATGATGTTTTGATCTGTGGCAATAACATTGAGGAAGATGATGACAGAGTAACAAAGGTACTAGGAAAATTGCTTAGAGCTGGTTTGTCCTTACGATGGGATAAATGTAAGTGTGGTGTTACTGAACTTGTTTATCTGGGGCATCATATCTCTAGCGATGGTGTACGACCAAAAAAAGAGTTGGTAGAGGCCATAGAGAAGTTGAAGGTACCATGTTAAAAGGGAGAGCTATCTTCCTTCTTAGGCATGGCTGAGTTTTACAGTAAATACATTAGAAATTTTGCTGACAAGACTGTTCATCTCAGAAGTTTAATGCGTAAGAATATTGAGTTTGTGTGGAATGAAGTGTGTGAAGAGGAGTTTGTACAAGTTAAGAAAGATCTTAAAAATTTGCCAAATTTACAGGCCTTTAAACCAGGCGATGTCACGCATATTGTAACTGATGCCGGCAAAAAAGGTCTAGGTGCTCTACTTTTTCAGGTGCAGAATGGTCATGAGGATTTGATTGCATGTGCTTCCAGGTGTTTAAAAGGTGCTGAGCTCAACTATTCTGTTATTGAAAAGGAGGCACTTGCCACTTTTTGGGCAATCAACAAATTTAAGAAGTTTGTGTGGGGTACCTCTTTTGTAGTAAGATCAGATCACAAATTTCTTAAAGAACTTTTTGAAAAAAAGGCCTTGATTCCATCATATCAAGGATCAGAAGGTAGGTAATATCTCTTCAGGAGTACAACTTTAAGTTTGAGTATATTCCTGAAAGTACAAATGTTTCTGCAGACTGCCTGTCATGTTTAGTGGACAATATAGAAACAGTGGATCTTTCTGGAGAGGATGGACAGAATGAAGAAGAGTTTGAAGTAAAGGCGTGTGACATAACTTTAGGTGCAATAAAAGAAGATGAGTGGAAGGAGGAATTAAATAAAGACAATGAATTCTTGGGGGTGATGAATTTGTTATCACAGGATAAGATTAACAGTCTTATTAAGCCATGGTCATTAGTGTCTCATGAATTGGCTATTGTTGATGGCATTGAAACTAGAGGCACGGGATTATTCCCACCTGAAAGTTTAAGAGACAACATTGTGAAAATGCACACGAAGGGCATATGGGTATTTCAAAAACAAAAGAATGCATCAGACAAGAGTTTTGGTGGCCAGGTCTGGATCTAATGGTGGAACGTGCTGTTCGTGATTGTGTCCCTTGCACATTGAGCGACAAAGTACTCAAGCCAAGACATACACCACTGGTTTGTAGGAAATTATCCATGTGTCCTTGGGATGAAGTAGCCATTGACATTGAGGGTCCTCTACATGGTAAACAACAGACTCCTTATTTAAATGTTTTAATGGATTTATACTCTCGATGGATTGAAGTCAGTTCAGTGAGAGCTATAACAACTCAATGTATTATTACATTTTTAGAGTCTATCTTTAAACGAGAAAGCTTTCCTAAATCATTACTCTCGGACAATGGACCTCAATTCTGTTCTGGTGAAATGGAAGAATATTTACTTAAGTGTGGTATAGTACATAAAAGGATTTCACTATATCATCCAGAGTCTAATGGTGCTATGGAGAGACTGAACAAAACTTTGAAGGAGAGCATTCAATTGGCAAGAGTTAACTGTTTACATTGGAGGAAGGAGTTACAGAATTGCATTACAGCTTACAGATTTACACTACATTCTAAGATAGGCAAGACTCTTTTTGATTTATTCAGAGGAAGGTCTTCTAATACTTGTTTATGTCCAGGGTGGATGATTTTGGACAAAGGTTTAAAGAACAATGACATTGGTAATTGAGAGATAAGGAGTTATCTCTTCAGAGGAAAAGGAAAATCTATGTAGATGCTCACAGGTCAAGTAAGGTTATCGATTTCAAGGTTGGTGACAAAGTCAAAATGAAAGCTCCTGTAAGGTGCCAGAACTGGTCCAAATTCACTGATATAAAAGTGTGAATAAACTTTTCAAAAATGCGGTAAAAAACTGATGATGGACGCATTTGGAACCTCAGTCGTGTTGTTCATGTGGGGTTGGATAAAAAGATTGACCCTGAGCCTGAATCCTCTGTTGGGGATTCATCTAATACTTGTTCAAAATCTGAGCCTACTTGCATGAGTAATAGGGTTCACAAAACCCTGAATTATCTGAAAGATTATGTGAGATTTTAATTTTTCTTTTTGTTTAGGCTAATATGTGTTTTTCTCTTATTTTTGTAATTTAGGGGGATGAAGTATTGGATTCACTTTCTGGTGTTCTTCTTATCATTTACTTATATTAGTATGTGATGTTATTACTAATTGTACGTGATGTTAATCTTTAATTTCTAATTTTGTACTTCAAATGTAAGAGGGAAGAAGTGTGATGTGGCCTGGATCCACGTTCCATGTTCCAGCTCGGCAGTTGGTGACTGTAAGCCGATGGATGGGGGTGTTCATTAAACACCTCTTGAATCTTCATGCTCATATGTTGTCTTCACTTTATTACACCTGCTTAAAGAAACAGTGGCTATTACTGCTCGTCTCTCCTCCAATGACAGTTGAGGAGAAGGGACTGCCCTTGAGGAGGACAATCTGGGAATCCCGCGCTGGCTGCACCCAAGAAGCTGTTATGAAGTTTGATGTGAAGGGTCTGTGGGTGGGGGGCAACGGGCATTTAAATATTGTGTCTCCAACCAGTTCCATACAGATTTGGAGGTATCAAAGAATAGAGTTTAATGGTCATGTACTTCTCCGAAGCGTGCTGGAAACATTAGGGTATTTGTCAGGCAGTTTATTTGGAGTTGTTGCTTCACAGTGAGAATGATGCCCTCTAGTGCTGAACTGCCAATGTGTAGTCAGGAAAAAGGTTCACGTTAGAGTTATCTAAAAAAATTGGGGCATTTTCATTGGCCGTCTGCAACACAAGATCCGGGTTCCTAAAGTTAAGAATGCAGGCCACAATGGACCTGGTGACGGAAGACGTGACCACTTTATGTGCTCTTTACACTGTAACTAAGAAAGAATGCCCTTGTGAGGCCACCCTGATATTTAGCAAATTCTCAATAAAGAGTGTAGAATTAGTTCTCTCTGTACTCTCGGGTAGTCCAAAAATATGCATATTGTTGCGTTGTGCATGACCTTCTGCATCCTCTGCTGTATTATGCAGCAGATGCAATTGGCTGTGGAGATCATCTAGTTCAGCTGTGTGGGCCATAGGTTGTGAAGCCAGGGTAACAATTTCTGTTTCTGTTGCTTTGACCCTGCGGACAGTTTTCAGTAGTCGTCGCACAAGAGGCCAGGTCTTTCTCCACCATACCACTGTGATGCTCTATAGTGGCCCTTGGATCTCGGATATCCTGCAGGATGACATTGAGTTTGTCTGGAGCAGGGCCCAGTGCTGTTGGCGGGATGTAATCCTCCCCTGTTTGAACGGACGAGATGTCTGATTGAGCATGTTGTGATGGAAAGTTTCCTCATCTTGGAGTCGGGCCGGTCTCGTTCCCATTGTATGACCAATGGCGGCCAGAATCTGCGGAGATAGATAAGTAATGTGAGGGGCGTGGAGAGTAATACAAATTCAGGGGTGTATGCAGAGCCACAGATCTTATCAAGAGGTTAAAGAGCAAACAGAAAGTGAAGCCCTCAGGGCCAGCCTGCTAAGACCACATTCTGCTCAGGAAGAGCAGGTAGGCCGCTTCATGCACGGGTCACAGCTGCGTCCGCTGTCAAGAAGTACCCAACTCACATCCTGGCCTCCCATGTGATTTCTGTGGGCACCGTGGCCGAGAACAGGCAGTGTTGGAGTTCTTTCGGGGCCTACCCAAAGCAGTTTGGCTCACTGTGATTAGGCGCAAGCTATCTCACTGTTCAGGACGTATACTGCTGGTTGAGGTGAGACTATTGACACTCATATCTGGAAGAGAGGGGAGTTCAGGGATACTCTTCTCCTCATCCACAAGGATGAAATAAGTGTTCTGCAGGAAGAGGGGCCGTATAGCTGCCAGAGGCAGGCCAAGTCTCCAATCAGTTGGTAAGCCCCATGCTGTGGCTATGGCAATTATTCAGTATCAGACAGAGCAGTACTCTGGGGGGCAGGAGGTGATCACTCACTTCAGTGTTGCTGTTAGGCACTGCATTTGGCGAGGATGATGGTGGATAGCCGCAGCCCATCTGTGGAACAAATTGCCTATCGACATCAGGAAAACAGACAAACTGATGGCTTTCCGTAAAAAGGTGAAAACATGGCTCTTCCCCAATGTTTAATCTCACCAGAACTTTATACTATCCCCCTCCTCTGATGCACAGTATTTTCAGCAATATGTACACAGCGCCAGGATGCCCGTAGGGTTGCAGAAGCGCTCTACAAATGCTATATTCAAATTCAAATTCAAATTTAGCTTTATTCGATTTGTCTGAAAAATCATAAAAGCATACAAGTACAGTTTATACCATAAAATTTAAAAATGATTTCCACATAGAGAAAATTTGTAAAAATTTGTAAAAAATCTATAACACATTTTTCCATATATAAAATACAAATGCTATAAATAAATAAATAAATAAATGGGTTTCCTGCAGATTCCCGTTAGAGCTCTAAGGGAGTCGTTTGCCATCTTCGGTTACTTGGCACACCCGGATAATCTTTTAACATACGGTGCAATTTACCATTTTATTTTTTCCAATCGAATTGTTTCCCTATCTGCAAGTGCGAACATGCTATGAACCAATGGAGGAAATTCATTGCTTTGTCAGATCCCCTAAATGGCACTGTAGAGTCACTGAGGAACCAAAAGAAACCACATACATCTGGGTCGGTGATTGGGTGTTTGAGTGGTGCTATAGGTTTTGGGCATTTACATGCTGAAGGAATTTAAACAAGAGGACTATGGACTCAGTTCTCACCAGGAGATGACTAGAAAGAATCCACTCATTACAGTGACCCAAGTTCCTATTCCAGTCCAATAGATAAACTATACCTTCACTTCCAGTAAGGATTTCAGATCATTTTTCAACTTGAAATACAACAGGAAACATATTTGCTTTGCATTCACAAGCCCAGGACGTTAGGTTTGTTTGCACTTTAGTCAACTGAAAATTCAGCTGGGGTATTTGGTATATGTATGTTAGTAAGCGCTCGTGTAGAGGTTGAATTTATGTGACATGAGCATTTGGGCCAGAATGGAACTTCATTTCAGTCTATAAGTGTTCACACTTGCCGAAAATGTCTACCCAACTGTAGGACTTACTACTGATGAAGTAGTAAGTGCTGTTTCATTTTGTAAATGTCTATGTCACATAAAGGACCACCAATTTATGTATTTCTCTGTCTCTTTGCTTGCCATTTGTTTTCCAAAATGTTACATTCTTCATGAATTTGTTGCAAAATATTACGCAACATATATTCCGGTTTCAGGTAAAGTCAGGAAGGTAGTGTGTGTGTTTTTGAAAAAGTATTAAACACATATATATATACATATTGTAAATAATGTGTGACAACAGTAGTTTACTAATATAGTGTTTAAACCTTTATTTCTAAAATCATGTATAATGAAAAGCACTTATTAATTGTCCAAAACCATATTTAGCTAGTTTGTTTAATTACTTTAAGACTACACTACTCTTTTTTAAGAAAGCCCTTAGTAGCATCCATTTTAATTGCCTTTCATTTTGAAAACTGTGTCATTCAGCTCCAGCCTTCTCCTGTCTGCTACTGCGGCTTCACTTCAAAATGGTTAGAGTTTGGATTGTGACCACATCTATGTGTTCTGGGCTAGAGAGGATGGTAGAAAGAGTCCCATTCACAGGTTTGCCTAATGTGTACATTATTTGGACTGGCCACAGAGGGTTAAAGTGGCTGCCTGTGGTTGAAAGCGGAAGGGATCTCCTGGGAAGTTCCCAGGAACCTGATGCACTGCCCATTCACTCAAACGAGTGTAAGTGGTGAATCTTCAAACAATTGCAATATATTAATTATAAATGATTCCAGTTCAACATAGTAAACATGCAATTAATGACAATTCAAAAACGTTGCAGATGCCGTTGGTGGTTTGTTGCTCGATGGATATTTAATAAATGTTCTTATGAAGTTGTTGTATAATTGTAATTAACACTGTAGGATTGTGCATGGATACAGTAGAATTAAAGATAAAGACCCATGTTCCCCTAGGTGGTTGGGAAAAGGTGAACTGAGAAAACCTCCGTAAGAAAAACCAAACATGCGTTACTTCGTGAACAAAAACATGGACGAAGTGAAAAAACCGTGTGGGTAGTGCGAGAAAAAAGTGCTTACATTATCTTGCCGGGAGCGTAGAATAAAGATGGTATGAGTCGATGACTCTACACGATAATACGTCTATGGGCTGATGAGAAAAATGAGTGCAAAGGTCATACGAGGGTAATTTTTAACGAGACAAAGTGAAAAGTAAATGCGAGTGCTCACCCGTAGGTGTTAATCGGAGTGTAGTCGTATTGCGTTTGGAAAGCGTCCCTGAGAATGAAAAAAGAGCATGGTGTAATGAGTGGCCTCGTAAAGACGTGGTCAGCCTGCTGCAACAGAAATATAGTCAAAGGCTTACCGGTTGAGGTTTCACGTGTGCACAACAAACTGCTCAGTGGTTGCGGCGGGTGAAGCAAGAGCGTAAGGGGAAGTGCCTGCTATGTAGGAAAGGTGGGTGGTAGAAAGAGGACAATGTTCGTGGGCGCCATCTTGAAACTAGAAGCGAGAGGCTTAGTGAGCAAAACATAGTGAAATACCCGAAAAAGGAGTGATAACAGTGTTAATTTCTATAATAATTTTAAAAGGATGCACTTCAGGATAGGTCCAGAATATTCACTGATATAGATATGATCGGACCGTGGTAATGACAAATAGTAAAGTACGATGTCATAGAAAGACAGTGTCATGAAAAAACAACAATATGATGCTGCCACTCAACGTGTGCACAATCTACATAATGGTTGTGGAGAAAAGGCAATAACAAAAACAAACACAAGAATCTGTAACTCTTACATACGGCATGCTAATTAAAATTTATCATTTAACCCTGTGGGGGTCAAAGTTTGTAAGTACCAAATCCAATGTGATTCTCACTGTGAGAGTGTTTGTGCGAGATCGCGTTTAGGGTTAGGTTCCATAACCTGCAAGATGCCAAATTTTAATTGGGCTATGTTGTGTCTATGAGTAAGCCAATGTTGGGCTAGTGGAGAGTTTGTGTTATGTGTACGTATTCTGCTCTTGTTTTCTGTGAATCTAGTACGCAGACTCCGCTCAGTTTTGCCTACACAAAAGAGGTCACATGGACATTTTATATAGTACACAACAAAGTTGCTGTTGCAGGTTGCTGTGTATGTCAAAGTAATGGGTTTACCTGATCTAGGATGATTCATAGTTTTCCCTGTAATTGCGTTGTTACAATTGGAACAACTCAGGCATTTGAGTAAACCTTTGTGTTGAACCTTGGGTTGGGAAGGTTTTTTATTCAAGATTTCCTTTAGATTATTCGCCCTTTTATAAGCGAAAAGTGGTTGGGCACTGAACATGCCCCCAAAGTCTGGTTCAGATTGTAGTAAGGACCATCGATTCAAAATGATGGATTTAACTTGTTTGGATTGAGTGGAGAAAGTTGATACAATCATCTGCATACCAGTGGTTTGATCAGAGTTGATGTACTTTCATCTCAACCACGTCTCATAAAACTATCGATTTATTTGAGACCCTAGTCAAACAAGACATTTCTAAATTATCCCAACATGCAAAGCCTCCTTTTAACCTCAGTCCTGGAGAAAGGTCCGCCCTACGCTCACTCCAGCCTAATTCCTCACTACATTTTACCAATGCCGACAAAGGTGGAGCCTTGGTTATTATGGACAAATTCAAGTATGAAAATAAGGTTGAAAACATGATACAGGACACCACCACGTACCAACCTCTACATACATTACTACACCCCACCCTGCCCCTCCCCCTCCCCACGTCACCACCCTGCAAGTACTCCCACTGCCGGCCGCGGCTGAATGCATGTAAACAACATTCGTGCTTGCCTGTTGTTGCATGTGCTAGTTCATCAAAGCAAGACCTATCAGCAATGTGAATTTTTGTGTCCTTTTAAATGTCAGTAAGAAAATTGCAGTTCTCTGGGCCACCTTACAGAGCCGTCCTCGCCATTTAAACCTTTTCCAGCTTTTGAAAGCATTATGGACATTATTACACCTCCGCTGGGCAAGAGCTTGTTTATCAGATTTAGAACAGGTTGTTTGCTCCTTTGATTGTTCAGTAAAAGATGGAACAGTAACTCCTTGACTGATACATGAACAGTTCGTGGAATGAATTCTGAGTCCATTGATCACTTCATGTTTGTATGTCCTGAATATCATGGTATGCGCAGAAAATCGTTGCGCCTGATCTGTTTATCCATGGGGTACTACATTTTAGAGTTGAGAAGAGATTATTGATGACTAACACATCTGGTCTGGTTGTTTTCCCTGTAAGTCTGTTCTTGTTCAACATCTGGACTAAGCGGGAGAAGCTTCTGAAATCATCATACTAAGTGGGAGAAGCTTCTGATATAGTAGTAAATGTTAGCTGTTTTTTTTTGGTGCAAGGGTTGTCCTGTGGAAACAATTTGATGTATTTATGCATTATGTATATGTGTTTATATAGTTAATATTTATCAGCTAATTCTCTTTAAAAGCTCTTTTCGAACATTGAACTTTTTAATACATAATGAGTTTTATCCTACTTGGAACTTGAGGAGAATTTAAAATTTATGATTTAGGCAGTGGAGAAATAAAATTATCAATTTGAGAGGTTATCTTGATAAACTGACTGTAACTTCTGTAATGAAATAGCACTGCATGAGGTTGCTCAGACTAAGGGGTATATTCACAAGAACGTGTGACTACTACCACAAGAGTTGCGTAACACAACTTTCAACATTACAGCTTATCGCGGGAAACTAACCCTGTGTCCGCGTGGAATTCATTGCGAGGAAGAAACATGCAATAGACACCAGATAACGCTGCAAATGTCCGCGTGAAATTCAACACCACGCCGCAAAAATGCGATATGCAAACACTAAAAAACATGCGATGAGACCAAACACGATACAAAATGTTGCGAAAATCAGCTACAGGACTGCAAATCCCACGCGTCTGGCGGGACAATGCACCATAAAAACCACAGAAAATATACACCAGAAATAAGACAAAGCAAGTAGCAACATGGATGCACCCTAACCCAGTGCAGAGGCCAACTCGAACCCCACAACCCCCACAGACTACCAGCAAGGAACAACGGGGTCAGGGAAGGCCAAGGTGAAGAGGGAGAGGAAGACAGGGTACAGACCTCAGGAAAAAAAAAACAGCGTCACTGAGGTGACAGAACACTACCGGCAACTGACCCATTAGCAGACCACCTGGATTGCAGTAAGAGTGTTGGGAACGCCAATCCAGGAGGCCAATAGGAGCCGACATGACATGACTACCTAAACCAGGCACCAACCCGCTGCCAATAGGAAGGCAGCAACAGTGACAGGAGGTGGCAGTCCAGCGCCCCCAGAGGAGTTGGAGGAAGTCCAGGCCACAGTCATCAGAGTGGAGACGGTGCAAGGAGTAGGGAGTATGGACACAGTTTGAGAGGACCTGACACAACATCAACAGGGAGGCACAATGGCATACATGCAAAACGAGGCTTAGCACACTGCACACACACAAACACCCAGGATCATGTCCCAGATCCCCTTGGCACATTGCAGCACACACACATAGCACGAACAGCACGCATAGCCCACACTGCAGAACAGAGGACACAACTGGGTCCGCGCATGCACAGAAACATGCCCACTACATCTGACAGTGCCGGAAACAGTGAAATGGAAATGTACGCGTACAACCTCCCATCCGTCATGTAGTCCAAATGTACACTGTCCCGCAGAAGAATGCAGCACCCCCAGTCACAATGTACATTGCCATACAGTCTGCATGCAAAACAGCACAATGCGCCAACACATATGTCAACACAAATGCCACACGAACCTCCCCATCATATCGCAGAGGGGCACACAGCATCTCCAGCAGAGCATAGAACAGAACACATCAGTGATGCTGGAAAGGACTACCACACCGTTGACACTGACGCCCTACAACAGCCCATGGATATCTCACGCAACCCCCCACCCAGACCCAGATAGCCAAGCAACTCAGGGGTGAACACCGAAACTGCAACAGACCACACAGCAGAAAGCACTCGCAAGCACAGCTGGCTCACAACACTTCACCCACCCACACATGGCATCCCAATGCCATGTGTCTGCATGCCAAAAGGAGGTGGCCCAACAGGTGTGGGTGGGGCCTGAACCCATGGAATGCGAACCAGGATACATACGTAGAGGTCTATCACCCTTCAGGGCCCACAAACACCCCACCAAGGAGACGCTTACTGCTATAGGAACACATGCAGATGCACATTCACAGCACAGAACCACGCCCAGGGGCACGCAAATAGCAGTCACACACCCATGTTGGCTGTGTGTACAACGGCCCTGGCCACTCCCCTTACAAATTAAGTGGGTGACAACTAAGCTACATGTCCAAGCTCCAACCCGCTGCCTGTGGTGACATATCTAAATCCGATGTACAGAGCACAATGTAATGTCGTAGAGATGCGTGGTATTTATTATAGGTATTTTAGCACCTCTTGGTGAATTTGCACAGGTTATAAGTTTTTCAAAAAAGTGTATCAATGGTGCTTAAAGATGTGGAGAACCACCAGACTCCACAAACAACAAGGCCAATGCCCTATATCAAATATACCTCACTCCTAAGCACACATTATGTTTTTCTCAATGGTTTCCCTGTTTAACATAAGACACAAGATTTTCAAAGCAAAATATACACAGTCTTTATGGTCCTTGCTTTTCAGGCTTTTATTCTTTTAGTTTCAGCCACAGCCAACACGTGTTTCATCGCTATTGAGGCGTAATCCCGCGACTTCATCAAGGCTGTATAAAACATAAACATACAGAATTCCTCTGTATTAAATTTTCCAAACACAGCCTGATTATGCATAGCAATTATTGTACATTTACTATATCTTAGTGATCAAAGTATTAATATCTAGAAACTTAGCACAAGGCGTGTTCAAATGATTTAACAGTTCCTTAGTATAATTGCACAAGAACCTCAAAAGAGGAGGTGAATATTAACCGGAAGGCGATGGAGAGAATGCCGAAACCGTAACATTTATTCAATCAAATGTGAGTGCCACCATATTGCCCAATACTGATATAGTTTTAATCAGTGATGTCCCAGGTGGACTAACTGCAGTCTAGCAGCCTTAAGAAAACAAATCGAGCGCAGACGTTGAACAGGGTTGGTGGCAGCACGTATCACCGGTTGGCGTTGAAAAGGGTTTGTGGCAGAATGTGTTGCAAGATGCCCATATGGAACTATGTCTCACTGATCCGGGGTCGTCCGGTGCTGTGGCCGCTGGCCCGAATATGGGGTCATTGCCATTCATGAGCCAGGACAAAGTTTCACATATGGGTCCCACTGGGCTGCAGAGGAACCTGGTGGAATATGTTCACAGGGAAGGAGTAATGTGGGCCAACGTCGGGGGACAGTGGTGGTCTGATAGGCTGGTCGGGTCGCAGACCTCAGGCTTGGAGCTTACACTGGCACATGGTGGGCCCTCCTTGATACATGCTGGTGTCGGCTGTTGATCAGTGTGGCCTGGCTGTACAGGGTCGGCGCCGACGGGTTCGTGCTGCAGCGAGCCGGGGTACCGCAGGCGCACAGTATCTCAGGTAACTCCGCTAACGAGCACGGCGTCGGCCTTGTGGCAGAGTGGTAGGCACCGCTTTCCGGAAGAGGTCCACGCCCAGGGCTATGTGCTTTTTATTCACACACCTATGTTGGCCTGGGGTACGCTGGCCCATCCCACTCTGCTCACGCTTACGGGTGGCGTCGCAGGCACATTTACGCGCGGACCCACACCGGCTTGGTTGACATGGTTGCATCCACTGTCCACTACACTCCATACACCAAAGGTGTATGTCGGTGTGTATTTGGGTGTGTTCTGTATACTGCGGTCTGTCCAGCAGTTTGCTGCCACTCTGGACATTGTGTACTTTCCCAATCAGGGTTCTACTGCATCCTTCACACATGCTTTTTTTCAACCTCTCCCCACATTCGCCAATTGTGTGGTTGACATGCCATGCCGTTGATTGGTCATGTTCACCGCTTGCCAAGCGTACCATTGTAAGTTGTTCTATCGTGTCTGGTGAGTGGGCATGTTGTTGTGCATGTTAGTTGTGAATTTGTGACATGTGCATTGCCAGAGTTGTGGATTGCATGGCTGTGGAGTTGAGGTGAGTGGGGTGTTAATTGGGAACTTGCCAAGGGGCTGTGCATTTCCCTTGGTGCCATCCTGGGAAGGCTGGTTGCTGATGGACTGTCGGAGGGTGAAGGGATCATGCACACTGGCTGTTTATTTTGATGTGACTTTGGTGAAGGCCCCACGGTGTTCTGGTCTTGCCTGCACATAGATGTGTGATGTGTGCTTCCGGTTGCGCTGATTGTGTGCTGTGTCACCAGGGGGCACAGGTGGGACATGTGTGCAGTGCATTGCCCCCAACACGTGTGTGCATCCGGCTGTGGCGTATGGTCCTTGCATGGTTTCAAGTGGTTCCTGCGCATTGTGTTGGCCATATGGGGCCTTGGGTGCCTGGGTGATGGTGATGTCCAGGACAGGTGTGGGGGACTTGGATGTGGCTGTCTGTGAGACTCCCCCGACTCTGGCGGGTGTTGGTTGGGGTGTACCTGGGGCCAACAGTTACAGCACGGCCAGCAGCTTGGTGTGGGGTGGGATGTTGGTTGTCCACTGTGTTGATGCCGTTGGCCTGTTGGCGGATGACGGCCAGGATGCGTAGGATGGTTGTCCCTTTCAGCCTGTCAGATGTTGTGCCTGTGAGGCAGGTGCGTTTCCTGGGGAGCCACTGTCTTTGTCTGAGCTGCCTCTGTGGTGGTCCGGGGGGGGGGGGGGGGGCGGTGTTGTTCATTTTCAGTTGCTCCATGGCATCTGTTGCCCTTTTGATGACACCCTGGGCTCGGCTCCGCATTGAGGTGCAGTCTACCATCCGACTTTACACCAGATAAGAGCAGGTGTAAATTTCCTGCTGCTAACGTGCCTTATCGCGTGTTTTGTGTTCTTATCGCTGATCTGTCTGGTCGTTGTGAATGTTGAGGTGTGGTATTGTCGCAGCTTTGTGCACAGGAACTCCTACTCTGCATCTCATAGTGATAGTTTTGGGGGTCCTCTGTGGCGATGTTTTTTGCGGCAGCTATCGCTGGAATACTGGTGCTGTGGGCTGTTAGCACCTGCTTGTGAATGGTGCAGTAAATTTCTCACGACTTTGGCTGCAATAAAGTGCCGTTAATTCAGTGATATCGCCTTGTGAATATACCCCTAAGTTTTATGATTGCATTTTATTGTTTGCTTATAGTATATTTAAGCATCAATGTTATTGAATGAAGCAAAAACTGCTTTATGTAGCTCATGGATGTTTTGTATCTTTGATGGGTATGAAACTGACTAAAGAATCTTGAACGAAACTGACTGCAGTTAAAGGGAAACTAACCCAAAGATGTGTGTTATTTCTTGTCGTCCTCATTTTGTTGATGAAATGTGTGCTTGTCGACTGCTGAAGGTATCTGTAGGTATATCTGAAAACACTACAGTTTTGCTCAGCAGCTGAGTTACCTGCACAGTTATGGCATTTTTACCTCACACCGCTGTGACAATTATATGTTAAAATAATTCGGAAGTGACAAGCTGTACCTAGGTTCAGAATAAAGGAATGGCTTTTCTATTGACGCAAACCACCTTACAGATGACCTCTCTATAAAAGCGTAATTATGCTAACATATCATTGCTTTCTGTTTAGATGAATGTATTTTCATAGCGAATACTCAACATTTGGATATTATTTTAAAGTTGCACACACTGTTATACCTTCATATGGAAATTGTCTTCAATTTATCCTTTTTCCTAAGGTGACAGTATAAACGGTAGAGTTATTTGGTTTTGCTCAACTCTCGCTCTTGCTCGCTGAATATTACATTTTAGAATTCAAGCTTTCATAGTGCGGTTGAACAATTTGTTGGCTGATTTTATCATAGCGTTATCTTTCTCATATTTTTTAAATTGTATTTCAGTTGAATATAACGAAGTATGACCTTACTGGGTGTGCATATAATATTTGAGAATGAGTATAAAATGCCGCACAAAGTAAATAGTCTCCTAAATAAAGGAACATGTTATTACCAACATCTTTTGTAATTTGTTTGGAGAGATAAAAGACAGCTGACATGAAAAATGTCAAGATCATAAACGTTATTTACTGCAGAAGATCCATTAACCCACTGAGCTGCTTCACTGGCTATTTGGTAAGATGTACCAAAAACATTCAGCCATTGTGCTGGCTATAATGTAGAATATAAATATAAAGTGAATCTTACAAAATAAGTTAAAGACATTTTCCAGCATTTGCTAGTAAATGGCCGGGTTTGAGGATGGCAGAGGATCTTAATAACTCAGCAGGGCTGCATATTCACATAATGTCGCTGAGACTGCCCTCGCCAACAGGAGAGACCCCCTTCTCTCTTTATTTCATTTAGGAAGTACTAGGCCTCCTCAATCTTTTGGTAGCATATGAAATGGTAGATCATGAAACATAGATAGAATTTTTGTAAATGGTTGTTCAAAAGAATTGCTTAAAAGACGTGCTGCTTCTTCTGATCAGCAGCAAGGGAACCCTCCTCCATTGCCATGCATCTCACCTGTGGATCCCCAAGAATGCTCACATACCCCTCAACTTCAATATCTACAGTTGCCTTTGATAGCGTTGCATTACCCACTGCAATTCAAATTAGTTGTGAATACTGCTGCAAAAACTCACTTTTAGTTGTGGAAATGTCCTGAATACTGGAACAAAATCACTTAAAAAAAGCCTTTGGTGCCTAACTTGTCCCTAATGGAAAACTCTTCCATCTGTCGGAATGAAACGGGCTGAAATGAGATGCAATTAAAGCCCATTAACTAAAACCGGACACAGCAGGCCTGCATCAAACCCATCTTAGGCAGAGATTGATTAAGCAACTCAATAGGTTGAAATCTGAATATGCAAAGTGGTCGATTGGAGCCAGAGTCAAATCACGTCGGCCCAAATATACTAACATTATGCACAATGAAAGCATCCCAAACGTTTATCATACTCAGTGCAAACTGTTGTGCTGGGAATTACTTTGTATACAAACGCTGATTTATGATGGAAAGGATAGGAAAGGATAGGAAAGGAAGGATACCATGCGCTACTTTGGTTGAGGAGCATTCTATGAGTGGTAAATGGGATTTGACATGCAATCACACATGTTTTCTTTATTTCATATAGTCTGTATTGATTTTCATTACAAACCTATAAATAAAAAAATACAAAGACAAAGAAAACAAGCATTTGCAATGCAATAGGTCTCGCATTTTCGCGAGTTTAAGCTATTTGCATTGTAAATTACAATGCCTTTTATTTATGTTTTAAAAACGAAAACAGAAATAAAAGGCATTGTTATTTGCAATGTCAATAGCTGAAACTCGCCTAAATGCGAGACCTATTGAATTGCAAATGCTTGTTTGGCTTGAGAAGGGTTGGGGAGGGGTTGAAAAGGAAAAAAGGTGGCACATCTGATCACCGTGACAGACACCTCTCACCAGCACTTTTCAGATCTCAACGGGAAACTGAATACAGTTATTATGTTTTTCTTGTGATGTGGATGAATGAGGTGCTTGGAATACAAAAGTGCATAAGTGATTAAATGGCACAATGATGCAGCTAAATTCCAAAACATACCTATAGAGGCGCACGTCACCATTCTATGCTAATCCCCCACATCACTGTGCCTTTAATGATGTGCATAAATGACGCTTAATTGCAAGGGGATAGATGGGCATTGCCAGTAAAACGTTACCATCGCGGACCCACGAACATAACTGTTTTACATAATTAATATGTCTGTTTCAGCACTTTTGTTAATTTCATCCTGAGGTTTAAAGCTACAAGATCATTTGCCCGGATCCACAATTATTTATTACAAACATAAAGCATGTTGCATGGATTTCCTAACTATAAGAGGCCACAATTATTTATTACAAACATACTTTGTGTGAAGCATGTTGCATGGATTTCTAATAATATGTGGCACGAAATAAACAAAAGTAGGCCAGTTTGAGCACAACTAGAAACCTATGTAAATAAATACGCAAATGGTTAGTTGATGAGATACGAGGTAAACGCATCGGATTCATTAGATCCTAAATATCTCTATTGATAATCGATTAGCCTGTAAAGTAAAGGGGTCAAGGGCCAGAGGTGAAGCGATCAACTGTGCAGCTGGTGCAGTGGCACCAATGGGCCCACTCCAGCTCAATTAGTGTCTGTCTGTTGCTTCACCATCAGATAACAGTGGCCCAAATGCTTTGCTTGCATTAATGCTCATACCCCCTTGTATTAAAACTGCGGAGGTTCCTTTAGTAAATATCTGCTGATGCGCGGGAGCTTGTGATGCTCAGGACCCAGTTCAGAAATTAACATTAAGTGCAGATGCAAGATTGCAGAGAAGAGGGCCACACCTCCATTTTATGCACATATCTTCAGGAATAAGTGGTGAAAGCAAGGGCCGGGCCCACTGCTCACATCTCAAAGCACCAGTTGCAGCGCAGCTGTGTCATTATGTGTGTTCTATCATATTTATGTGTAATGCCATGCTTTACAACTCCCCACTGCAGCCTGTGTAATTAGTGCAGCGCTAAGGGGGCGGGGGGGGCACGCAGCGCGCCCAAGCTGGTGATGGAACCGTTCCGTCACCAGCCGCGGTTGAGCTGTGCTCATGACGGAGCGGTTCCCTCATGACCCCGCTCGCTTAATAGAACGCGCCGCGCAGGCGCGTCGGGCGGGCCATGACGGAACCGCTCCGTCATCAGCACAGCCTACCGCGCCTGATGACGGAGCGGTTCCATCATCAACATGGAAAGGGTTAAAACACCGGAGCCAGTGAATGCAGCGGGCCCGAGGATTTACCTCATGTCCCCTGCTGTAAAATAAATGTAAAGCAACACACTGCAAAGGGGCAGCTCCGACACAGAACGGAGCAGGGGGCAGCCAGCAGAGTGCCTGCTACCTACAACCCCTGAACAGTAAGCAGTTGATTCACTCACCAGGCAACGAGTGCAACAGCTCTGCCGGCGGACCTCAGCTCTCGCCCCAGCTGGGTAGGTGCACACAAGGAAGGAGAGCTCCAAGCTCCGCTCTCCAACTCGGCGACGGACTATGACGTCCTGCGGAAGGGAAATTAAGGACACTACCGATATCGAAGAGGGACATAATCATTATGTGCTGTCAAAGCAATACCAGTCTGTTGAAAAAATACTGGCCATGCATTCACTTCATTCTTGCGCGTGCCTTGTGCGGCAGCAAGGGAGGGGGCCTGCGCAATTCACTTGCTGGAGTGCACGACCAAATGGCGCCACCATATGGCACCACGCGCTCCCGCAAGAAAATCGCCAAAATATGCATGCATTTCATTGAAAGCAATGCAAGGCATGCACGTTTTTGCCCCCAAAGCTGTGGTGATGGCTACAGGTCTCTCTCTTATGCAGTGCATGTGCGCTGCGTATGCGAGACCTAAAAACCATGGCAGGTGTAAATGGTAAATTAATGAGGAAGTTACAGAAAAGGTCGAGTGTCCAATTTAGCTGTTCGTGGGTCACTGTATGGGTGGGAAATCTTTATAACAGACATGTACAAAGGCTATTTCTTACTTAACGATGGTGTGGAAAAGCCATTCAAAAATGGTACTCAGAAAAGAAGATTAGAAGAGTATAGATATGTAGATGAGGTTCCAAAGTGTGAAGGTCAGCTATCTTGCTCCTATTTTATATATCCAGCACGAGGATGAGATTAGAGATCTTCATATACAAGACCAAAGGGTACAGGCCAGGGGACATACCATTCAGGAGATTTGGTGGTATTAAAGTAAGCATTTAAAGACATCCAGATAGTTCTTTGTTGGGATTTCCATGAAGAATGTTGAAGAGTAGTGTTGTCTGCAACACTGATATCTGACACCAAGTTTAACAAGGGTGTAAACAAGGCTTTGCGTGTGTCTTTCTAGGTAGAGGTCATTGGTATTGACAACTGTTGGTAGTAAAAGTTTGAGTAAAAGACAATTATTAGAGTTTCAAATATCAGATCAAGGAAGCCTTTGTGACATATGCAAATTCCCTCTTGGGTTGTATGTTACAAAATTTAGAAATGAAGGAGAAGACATTGTCCCAAAATGGTCCTACTGTTTTGAGGTAAGAAGAGTAGGTGTGCAAGGTCTCCGAACTTTTCCTAAGAGCTCCAGCATATGGGGCTATTTAGGATGTTCATATTATATAGGCGAGATGGAGTCCAATAGGGTTTGTGGAGTAGCCAGAATTTATTGTGGGATAACATTGGTGAGATTTTATGTGAGGTGACTGACTTCCAGATATCATTCCATTTGGTCTCTATTGTGGCGTGGCAGCAATACGTGTACCAATCTTCCTTTATCTTCTGGTTTACACCTGATATTTTAGGTTGTAATAATTTATAGAATTTGGAGACAGACCTATTTTGTTGAGATTACTGTTGAGTGATGGAAGGGATGGCTCCTTTCGGTGGGATTTTTATTTGGTGATGTACATTTTAAGTTTTAGGAAGTTATAGAATTCCCAGTTGTCTAAGTGATATTGTGTTTGAAGGTTTGAAAAGGATATGGGAGAGGCAGTAGACCCTAGTTGTTCATGAAAACAGATATCTTTGGATAACCATGCATCCCAATATAGGGCCCGATTATGGTGTGAGGTGGAAAGCCATCCGACAGCTAGTCAGGGGCTTTCTGCACGACATCAATGGTTTCCGTCTGACCACCGTATTACAATACTGGTGGTCAGAAGGAAACCCGCAGGGGGATTCTGCTCCACTTCCGACAGGCTCTCACAAACACAAACCCAAACCACCTGCTCACCACCTGGGACCAGCTCACCACTCAAAACACCACAGCCATCATGAACTCCGTAACTCAGGAGCACCCACTGACTTCTATCCCTGCCACATTTTCAACCTTGGGAGCAGGATGATCAGCAACAAGCTCACCGCCATTCTCAATACAGCAATCACACAGCCACCTTCTGTGAAGAATGGAAACAAACTCGCTCTCAAGAAACTGCCCTTCTGCCCCAGCGGCCTCAAAAACTACTGCCCATCTCTCTGCTCCTTCTTTCCTGCCAAAGTCCTTGAAAAGGCCATCAGCAGCCAACTTATGGAACACCTGGAAAAGAATCATCTTCAGGTCACCTCTCAATCCGGATTCCACACCAACCAGAACAAAGAAACTGCCCTGATCACTGCCACTGATGACATTAAAACCCTCCTTGACCGAGGAGAAACAGCTGCCCTGATCCTCGTTAACCTCTCAGCAGCATTCAACCTCTTGTCCCACTGCACCCTTATCAAAAGGCTTCCCAACATGAAATACAAGGAGACACCCTCAAATAGATTGCCTCCTTCTTCATCGGAAGAACCCAGAAAATCAGGGTACCACCCTTCATCTGCAGCACCCATCAAGGTTCGCCCCTCAGTCCTACACTGTTCAACACTTACCTGGCCCGCTTGGCCAACATCATCAAAACCCATGGACGAAATATCATATCCTACACCGATGATACCCAGCTCATCTTCTAGCTATCAGAAGACCCCTCCACTATGAGGGGCAACTTCTGCAGGTGAATGACGAGAATCGGCAACTGGATAAATGACAGCTACCTTAAGCTCAACACAGACAAAATGGAAGTACTGATCTTCAGGAAAAACACATCCCCACGGAACGACTCCTGCTGGCTTTCCAAACTAGGACCCTCATCCACCCTAACAGACCAGGCCCACAACCTTGGCATCATCCTGGACAGCAGGCTCATCATTCACAAAGCCAGATCAATGCAGTCTCCTCTGCCTGCTTCCTTGCTCTTCAAATGCTATGTAATATCTTCAAGTTGCTCCCTGTCAACACCAGACAAATCACCACTTAAGCCCTAGTCACCAACTTGTGGTACTACAGCAGCACACATTATGCTGGAATCATATTGTACCACCTGAAAAGAGCAGACAATACAGAATTCAGGGCCAGACTCATCCTCAAACCTCCTAAAGTGGACCCGCATTGCCCACACCTCAAGAAGCTCCACTGGCTCCCTATCCAGAAGAGGTGTCAATTCAAGATGCTGATCCACACCTACAAAAACCTACACAACCAAAGTCCAGCATACATCAACAACCACCCGAACTTCCACCAACCCTTCAGACACTTGTGCTCCGCCTCCCTTGCTCACACCCCGCACACACCACAGCAACAGTGGAGGATGCTCATCCTCCTACCTCTCTGTGAAGTCCTGGACAACTTCCACCTCCAGACCTCATCCTCCTTGCCAAAATTCCAGAAAAGACTAAAGATCTAGCTGTTCAACTGAACCCTCCCTCAGCAGCAGGGTGCTCAGCACCTGGATACCATCATGAGTGATTAGCCGCGCTTAACAAATCTTATTTGACTGATTGATTGAAAGTTGAATGCACTGTGCAACAGTTACAAAACTGCTAGGCAGATGTGATTGCATAGAAAGAGGGCCTACTACATCATCTGAGGAGTGAGGTGACTGATGCGACTGGTAATGGATGTTTTGTATTTCTTAATTGCTATTATTAATGAATGTAATTGTCATTGGTATTCTTTCACAACTGTGAAGAAGGGGATGTGGGTAAGACACCAAAGGAATATGGTACCCGGCATGTATTCTCGTGCTGATGACAAACAATCACCTATGGCATTCATCCTGTGCTCCTGGGGTTGCAACAAATGCCTGCCCGTCATGGAAACTGAGTCTTGGTGATTGGTAGGGCAAGCGACGCTGTGGGGCTGCCTGGTTATTCTGATTTTGGCTGCCGAGCATCAAAGGATGGTGGCCAGACATGGCCCATAAGTCTATCAAGCCGCCCGAGCACCTGTGAGTGGAGAAAGACTCACCCCCTGCAGAAACACCACTTTTGTGTCCAGAATTGGTGCCTTTCTCCCATCCCCTTGCAACCACAGGGGGTGCATGTCGGGGTGTGGTGGGTGCTCTAAGGGGCCCGCCTAGATGGAGAAAGAAGGGAGAGACAATTTTCTAAATGTCTCTAAGGAGATTGGCACAGGAGTCAACCGTCCTCCTCCACTGCCCCTACGAGCCCCAACATTGAGACTATTGTGGTGGGATTGGAGTTGAGCACTGGGGGAGATCGCTAGAGTCGGCCGAGGTATGCTGACCCTCCCCTCCTCACCTGAGTCCTGAACTTCAGGGAGTTTGCCTATCTGCATCTCAGGGAAAATTGAGGCACCACCCATGGCGACCCGTAGGCTAATGACAGAGGAGATCAAAACCCAGTGCAGTACTACCATGGTCTGAGATAAAGGACACAAGATGACGCAAATTACCTGCATTGACAAGTTTGTTGTTAGACACACCACAGAGACCTACAGCAGACTGTCCACCTTTGGAGAATAGCGTGGATGCCGAAAATCAGGGTCCCATGCTCAAAGAGCTTGTCCAGGTTCCCACCATGATCCTCACATGAGCGAGGGCACCAACTTTTTCTAAGGCAACCAACTAAGGGTTTGGAGGCCACAGTAATGGGAGGCAGGCAATTGTTGAGACTATGTGCTAAAGCCAGGACTTAAAGGTGTCATTACACTTTCTTTGAACAGGGGATCAAGAGTGATCACGTAAACACATTCAAGATTTATGTTGGATTAGGAGGGCAGTAGACATCAAAGGCATTGTGGATGTGGGTAGTTCCACACTCGAAGTCCGGGGCAGTAGATTGGGGGAGTTTTAAAGGAGAACTTTGACACCACAGCAAACTTAATTGAGGGCGTGCAGACACAGACAATCCATATACTAACCCTCAATGATGTGTGTGGGAATTGGAATTAACACCCAACAATAGGGGCTAACAATCCTCTCCTGGAATGTCACTGAATTGATGAGCAAATTGTAGAGAGGGGTGGTATCATGTTGTCTGCTACAACACAGGCTTAACCTGGTACTGTTTCAACATACTATCTTGGGTGGAAATAACTTTGCCTTCCTGGGAAGAGGCTGGTATCAGATCCTAGTACAGACTCGGAGTTCACATCCGCTTCAAGGGGTATGTGTATTGGGGTCCACAGATCACTCCCATTCCTGGTTTACAGGACATGGATTTACCCAGAATGGGCTATTCAGCAATACAGGGGGAATGGCATGAGGAACATTTTTTAGTTGCCACATGCTACTTTCTACCCGGGCTTCAACCCCCAATGCTCCAGAAAATGGGTGACTGCCAGGTACAGGTTCCAGCTGTGGCCACAATATTAGGTGAGAACCTAAACATAACTATGATAGGGTAGCTTGACAGACTCACTAGGGGTGTCCAGTAACCTGGGGGAATCACTTTTGAAGAGATTCTTGGCCTAACTGATATATGGAGAGACACTCATCCCACAGAATGACAGTCCTCATAAGCCTCCGGGTCCACTGGATCATTGTCAAGATTAGGCTGCTTTTTGGTTCACAAACACAGTGGGATGGTACCAGAGCCATTCCACTCCATTCCTTGATGTGCATTAGCCTGGGGTGGCATCTCTCAGGGGTGCACAGAATGGAGACTAGATCTTTAGGAGGTAGGTGACTGGGTAACGAGGAAGCTACTGACAGTCACTACAGAAACACAACATTTAAGGAGAACCTGTGTTTGGTGATGTCCATGTTGGTAATACAGGAGGCATACAAGGCTGTAATCAGTGAATGTTTGCTATCCTATATACAAGGCAAAAGGAAGTTGAAAATGAGGAAGGCAACAGAACTAGAATCCAAGTTGACAGACTGGGAAGGGTTGTATGCCGAACAACCTTGTCCAGAACTCCTACACCAAATATCTATGGCTAGAGAAGATTACAAACATCTGCTTGAAGATAATTCATGACTGCAGTGTAAGTCTAGACAATACAGACTGTACAGGTTGGTAATAAAGACAGCAAATTATTTGTGTGGTCAGCAAGGCGGAAAGAAGTAAAATGTTGGAGACCCCAGGGGGTAAATAGCGTGGGTAAGAAGGTTTATACGGTTTAGGAAATTGCCCAGGTTTTTACGGCCCACCTTGCTGATATATATAGCTGTGGGGCTGTAAAGAGAGGTAAAATCTCTGAAAATGAGTAGGGGATATGCCAACCCTGATGCTTTGCCTGGATGATTTGAATGCATTGGATAAGGCGATAAGTAGTGCAGAAATTAGGAAGGCCGTATGATCAATCAAAAGGGGGAAGGACACTGGGCCTAATTATAAATAAATACCCAGATTATTTAAATGTACAGGAAGACATGTGGGGGAACCATTACATAACATGATGGACAAGACCAGGTCGGAAGAATCTTAGAGTGGGCACTATTGTACTCATTTGTAAGGAACTCAAGTCCCCAGACCAGTGTGCCTCCTACAGACCATCACTCTAGAGATCATTGTGGTGAAAGTCCTGGCTAACTGTTTAATGCAGATTATTAACAAATTTATCACTACTGACTAGTTAAGATTTATGCCTATGTGATCCACCCATCATAACTTACGGTAGCTATTCAGTTGTCTTGCACAGCCATGGGCCCTGCAGGAACCAGCGGTTTTATTGGCCTTGTGAGAAATTGGGTTGTCGATTGATGGGGATCTGAGCCCTTCTCAAGCACCAGCCACAATCCTTGTCAAAGGGAACTAAAAAAGTGACAAAATTAACCTGTTCACCTTCTGTTAACCTAGCACTAAAGCAATCAGGCTTAAAAGAGATAATGTGTAAAGTATTTATGCAGCACTCAAACTGCAATAAAGTAAAAATACAACAAAATAATAATCCTGCACCAGTTTAGAAATATATAGTGAAATGTAATAAATTAGTTGACACCAAAATGAAAAAAGTCCAATCAGTAGAATCAGAGCTAAGCAATTTCAACTTTTTATGGTAAGCATACTGTCTGAAAGGACACAGTGCCACTTGTGGTTCTCTGGTCGTGTGGGGCCTGGTGAAAGTCACAATTTCAGGCTGAACATGATGAATTCCAGGATGAATATTATTATGTGGCTGTCTGGGAGGAATACATGAAGGCCAATTCCCAACAACACCTAGTCACGTGATCCAGGGAATAGGCAGCGGGCACGAAATGTTTAGCAAAAGAAAATGTCAACTTTCTAAAAGTGCCATTTTCAGAATTGTGACGTCAAATCCAACTTTACCATTAAAGATGGTTTCAAATTACAACTCTTTAGACAGCAAACATGAATTTTCCGCCTGCCTCCAAACAAAAGTTATCACTTATCTATACTACTATTATGAGTATGAGTATTTGAGCCAGGTAAACTCGAAAAGTACACCACCAATCCAAACACCCAAGACATCTTTGAAAACCTCAGGGCATGCAGAAGGGCATAGGCTATATAAAGATAAAAAATATACGTTCTTTAAAAAATTTAGGAATAAAAAAAGTAGTCCCTTGCAAGTAGCGCCGGCCGCGACGTGCGTGATGACATCGGGAGCGCGGGGAGGAGCGGCGTTCAGGAGCAAGAGTAAGAGCGGCGGACATGAGCGTAGGGAGGAGCTGCGGACAGGCGTGGAGGAGCGGCAGACAAGCGGTGAGGAGCGGCGAGAAGCGGAGGAGCAGTGGAGCGATAAACTCAGCAGCGCGGGGAGGAGCGGCGGCTGAGGTAAGTGAAGCAGCTGCGGGTGCGCACCGAGGGATGGGCGGAGAGACCGGCGGGGGCCATGAGTGCTCGCAAGCTTTTTCCTCAAAGTCGGGACGTTGGGGGAAACAGCGGACACGAGCGTGGGCAGAAGTGGCCAGGACCAACAAAACCAGAGCAAGGAAACACTATAAGTACGCTCTGCTGCTCCCGGCTGCTCTGCCGCGCCTCTCCTGCTGCGATGCTGCCACCAGCCCCCTTCTGCCCCGGGCAATGCTGGGGCGGGCTGCTAGTTAAAGGTAAAAAGGTTAACCCAATGTTATCCTATGGGAGAGGTAGCCCTCATAGCAGTGAAAAACAACTTAGGTGTTTTTACTACTAGGACATGTAAAACGTAAAAAGCGTTTGAAATACACTGCATCCTGCTCAATGGACTGCTTAGGGCCTTCCATAGGGTGACATATTACAACTGAAGGTTTAGGCTTGGAAAATGGTTTATAATACCATATTTAAATGGCAGTTTAAACCTGCATGCAGGCTGCAACAGAAGACCTGAGACAAGTTTACAAATGTTCTTTAAGCGGATGGCAGAATACGTGCTGCAGAGTCACTCCAAAGGATTTTACCATCACTCCTCCTGTTCAACTTAAATTGTTTTTATTGGCTTTAGGATTCTGAACACTTTTCCACTACTAACCAGTGCTAAAAGACCTGTGCTCTTTCCTCTCTCCTTCATAATAAAATTGGCTTAAACTGAATTGCAAAATGTAATTTACTTATGAATCCCTAGTAGCCACTGTGGGAGAAGAGAGGAGCCTGCCACGGTGCTTGTGGACTCTGTGGACTCATGTGGGGACTCTGTTTCCCAGTCCCCCCCCCGGCCAACACAAGGCAATTTAGGCACGACGCAGACCCCTGATTCATGTACCTACTGTGGGAGAAGAGAGGAGCCTGCCACGGTGCTTGTGAACTCTGTGGACTCGTGTGGGTACTCAGTTTCCCAGGTCTGCCCTGGCCAGCACAACGCCATTTAGGCGCAACGCAGACCCGCAGACCATTTAGCCGCTGCGGAAGAAAGGAGCCTTCCACGGTGCTTGTGGTCTCTTTGGACTCGTGTGGGGACTTGGTTTCCCAGCTCCCCCCTGGACAGCACAATGCCATTTACACGCAACGCAGACCCACGGCCCATGTAGGCGCTGCGGGAGAAGAGAGGAGCCTGCCATGGTGCTTGTGAAATCATGTGGGACTCAGTTTCCCAGCTCCTCCCTGGCCAGCACAATACCATTTAGGGTTGTTGCAGACCTGTGGCCTGTGTAGCCACTGCTAAAGAATAGAGGAGCCTGCCAAGTTGGTTGTGGACTCTGTGGACACGTGTGGGGACTCGGTTTCCCAGCTCTCCCCTGGCCAGCACAACACCATTTAGGTGTGACGCAGAACTGTGGCACGGGACACACGTGAAGACATGCCCGGGGAAAGCCTGGGCCAAGGGCAGGCTCGTCCATGCCCATCGGAGCCCGTTGGAGGCTGGGTTGAGCACCACTCTGACACCTGACCCAGCATATCTATAATTGCTGTACCCGAGGCTATCTAGCCTGACAGGCAACAACAATGGGTAAGAGAAAGGCTTTAGTTGATAAATCTGGGGAGGGTATTGTTAACACTCTGGATGCATTTCTATCCAGAGCAGCAAATGTTTTGTGCCAGGAGACAGAGCTGACCGAGTGCCATCTCTCTTTGGAAGAAGGGAGGCATCCCACAACACATATTTTATACCTTTTCACCCCAACACAGCATCACCTCATGGAGTTGATCAAGATAATGCTCCTCCCGTGCCTCTAGGTAGTCCACCTGTGATCATACCAGAATCAGCACCATCCTCCACTTCTATTTTAGTTATCCAGCCTGCACCTAAAAGGATGTGAACTGGTAGAAATTTGAAGGGTAATTCCATAACAACTATAAAACCAGCAAGACTGCCTACGTCCATAAACCTGTATGTGACTAAAACTATTGGAAGATGATGCAGTGTGGCAAAAACTGGAGGAAAAGGTCTCCAGTTACTCCAGCCAATTGTGTCTCGACTGACCAAAATAGAAGAACAACTCTACTCTTGAGAAGAGAATGGACAAAATTGTCTACACTTTTTTAGCTCCCTGCAGCAAACCAGGGGTGTCACAACCTCAAACTGGGAAAACGGAAGGGGAATTAAATCAATGTCCTGGTTACCCAACAGCATCCAAGGCTCAGTGCATAACTAACCTGCACAAACTGAACAAGGGGGGGACTTACACCTGGCTTCAGCCTGTCTTCAACTGTACATGCCACTGATGGTCCTAAGGGGGATCTATCAGAGTGTATGGGCGGCCCAGGGGGGCCTTAGGGTGGAGAGGTGCCCACCAGTATATTTAATAGTTTCTCCCACATCTGAAATAGGCCAAATTGCTCAAACATATCTGTCCTTGCACCCATCTTTAGATCTTCCTCCAGCAGCCGCACCACTTGTACTGGTCCTTGAAAATGTCCCTAGGTTACGAGAAGGTCAAAAGGAATCTGCCCAATAGCCTATGGACAAATCATTACATTGGTTCACCACCCATAGTGGCAGCTATGATAGAATTTTGCATCGCCATATTATTATGGCTAGGAGAGTGTGTTGGAAACATATTCTGGTGATTCCGTAGTAGTACATTTTAATGATGAGGCAGTAGCCATGTCTCTCTTGGCCAAATTCTGTGAATCTACCCATCATAGGTCTCAGATTTTCATCTCTTCATTGGAGTACTTCTATCGCCATTCGTTCCCAGCTAAGCAACCTCTCTAGAGCATTGTCCCCAATAGGATTACTGCAGCTAATCAGGCCAATAACTCTGTCAACAGGCCCAACTTAGGTCCCTCATGGCTAATTTTAGGAAACAGATTTGCCCAGCTTAAAGACTTGGAGGCGTGTGATTCAAAACCAGAAGCACAGGTGGTGGTGGAATTAGGGGGATCTCTGGCATCTAAGCAACATATCTTTAATACATTAAACAATAGACCAAGGGAGCTTGGCTTGCATGTGAAATTAGCCTCCTAGGATTCTAGCAGGCATAGCCACCAAACTGGAAAATCACCTTTGGCTAGTATTGTGGCAGTATCAGGATATTTTATGCTTCCAGGAAAGGTGGTGTAAGGAAGATATCTATGAAAATGGCTATTGATCGTACCAAACAAATGCCATCCCATCTGAAGCAGGAAGAGCTATAGGAGGCCTCCTAACCCTGATTTCACATATGCTCTCAGTTAAGATAAAAAAATTCATCACCCCAGCCCACAATTCCACTTTTTACAGGTTGAGGATGATACATAACAGGATTGACTTTTAACACATTTTTATACCTATAATTTTAGTGATCCATAAACAGTGATAGGTGCGATAGATTCTGAGTTAAATACATTTGCTCAAGTCCAGAGGAAGAAAGCTGTCAACGTAGTGTGGATAGAATATTTTAATACGCGGCCATGCAAGCATAAATTGAATAACATTTGTCGTATTGATGATAAGCAGGGGAAGCCAATTTATCACTTTGAACATCATGATCACTGGAATAGTTTAAACAGGATCCTCTACACGAGGAATTTGGAAATCTGTAATCAGACGGATCGAACCACAGGGGATCTTGACAAGACTTTTATTCATAATGAGTATATGTTGACCATTCATTTTATAGTAACATCAAGCTCTAATAAGGGAAGTATTGACCACACAGATACTCCATTCTCCCCATATAATGATCATGCAATTATCTTTACCTCAATGCTACTAGGAATAGCAAACAATAAGTCAGCTCTAAGAATGGAGAAACCAATATTGCGAAGGAAAAAGTCTTCCAACTAAAACGGTCCCAAATAAGTTCGGTCTGAAATAAATAAGTAAAAAATGGTCTCACAACTTGTAACAGAGTATTTCAGGCTGGTTTTAAAATGTTGGAAATTAGATAGTAACTGTGAGCTATTACCTACCCATTTTGAGAATTTCTGAGAGAAAATTAAAACTGCCCTAAAGTGCACTAAATCACGACCAAATCCATCAGCAACACGCTGGTTTGACCATTAATGTCAAAAGCATCAAAAAACCTCCATATAGCCCTTAAGGAACAACACAGGTATAAAGACAGGATTAAGCTCCTTCAGAAGGCATACCTGCTGGCTGGGAAAGTAAGAGAAGAGGCTTTAACAGAAGAAGCGTGGGAGAACCTTGACAGAGCATCAATTTCGAAGGACAGTAAAGATTTTTGAGGGTGATTAATGCACCCTTCTTTAAAAACAAAACCGACCATTGCTTAGACTCACATGCTAATGAAGACACAAGGGTAGCTCACTTTGAATGGATCTTTGCCATACGCTATACACCTGCCACTGATTTTGGGTCCATCGAACCGGTGCATTCTGATCAACTGATATTCTCAATTGAGGAGACAAACTGGGTCTGAGTAAGTGTAGTAGGGAAAAGGCACTAGACTCAGATGGGGTCCCCATTGACATTTTTATTGACCATTAAGACATATGGGCCCCCTTGCTAACAAATACTTTTAATTTTATAGTAAAAACTACCCCACTAGCCTCCTGGAAAACCAGTGTCATTGTTCCCATTCATAAAAAGGGCCCTAAAGATAATCCCCAGAATGACAGGCCAATCTCACTACTAGAATCCACTGCAAATCTTATAGGGCATTCATTAATAAACAGGCTAGAAAAGTGGGCTAGTGAGAACAATATTCTGAGGCAATCACAGTATGGTTTCCAGAGTGATAGTGATCAGTGTCTCAATTTATCCTTAATCACTGGGAAATACACTAGAGGTAAGACCAGCTGGCGTTTTATGGTGTTTATGGATTTAAGTCAAACGTTTGATTGCATAATTCACTCAAATCTCTGAGACATAATGGAGAGGATGGGGGTGGACTTGGCAATAATCCATTTTATTTTACAAATGCATTTCAACGCCTCGGCCCGTGTTAGATTTGGTAAAGAGGGAGAGTTAACACACCTATTTAGGATTGAAAGAGGTGTTAGGCAGGGGTGCGCCCGCCCCCTTTTTCTTCTCTGTTTATTCAAATGGAGCTGAGGCAGCCCTTGCAGGAGTAACTCCAGATGTCCCTTTGACTCCACTGCTATACCTATATTGGAATACGCAGATGTTGCAGTTTTAATTGGAAGAACAGGGGTGGCCCTTCAATGTTTAATAACGGCCTATGTTACATTTATGTCCTCACTGGGACCGAAGGTGAACAAATCAAAGTCTTTTGTTCTCATTACAGTGGCCTTATCTTCAAGAAGATCCCACAACTTCATGATAGGCTTATGGACAGGGAAGGTTGTAGACTCCTTCCCATACTTAGGGGTTCACTTCGCATTCATGGGCATCTATGGTGAATAAAATGGTTTAGCAATGGGGGAGGGTATAGAAGCAATCCGAACCTTTGCAAAATGACTAGGGTCAAAACCACTACCAACAACAAACAGGCATTTGGAAGAGGTGTGGCGCCACGACCAGGACGACTGACTCTGGAATTTGGCGATCATGGTTCGATCCCCGGGCCCGGCAGCAGGTGCCTGCCCAGCACCATGTGACTCTGGACAATATCTTGCTTAATCTTCCCGACGGCCCCCAGCGCCTAGAGAGCCTTATGCGCTTTACAAATGTGGATTATATTATATTATATATAATCGGTCTCGCCTTTGGGGGCTTTTATGTATTTAGCTATGCAGCACATTAGCCTGGGTGCTGAAACATCTACTGTTCTTTAACATGGAGGGAAAGTAAGCACACAACTGCGTGACACGCCAGGTATGGGAACACATGGAGAGAAATATTGTCTTTCAGCGTGAAATGGTATAGGCCACAGTTCTGTTTTTAATATAAACGCAGGGCCTTCGTTGGTCACATATCTGAAAATACATGATTTGAAAATATATTATTGTCTACGGTTGCTCGTGGAACACAATATCATGGACTGGAATCAAACTAATGCTAAAGTGATTCTGGTATTTTACTGACCTCTGCTGGTCGTTTTATATCCAGAAAGTTAAATAGAGGTAGTTTCCAGAAAATTTTAAAAAAGAAAGTCTCTCAGCAGTTGCCAGAAAAATAAAAAAAATAAAATCGCTCAGCAGAAAGCAATTCCGGAATTTTACTGACAGTCAGTCAAATAGAGGCAGTTGAACGGTACAAAAGACCCTAAGTAGAAGCAGACAAGTCCTAGGGCTGATCTCCAGAGCCCAAACTACATACGCATTTAAGTATATACTAAAGTACCTATGCTAAAGTATATACTAAAGTATATACAAGAGGTCTTGAATGCTCGACCTAGAAAGGTATACCAGGCTAAGATAGTAACAGCAGTAACTTACGGGGCGGGGGTATGGGGGATGGCTCCTGCAATCCAACTTCAAACTTGGGAGGATAGATTTTATAAGAAACTGTTTGCCGTCCCTATCTCATATTCAAATTACAACTACCATCTCGAATTGGGAATCCCTTATTTGATTGATAATATTAAGGTTGCCCCAGTACTCCTGTGGCATTCCATCTGGAGTAGGGACACAGTGAATTTGACCCAGGCCATAATCAAAAAAATGTTAGATTTGGATAACATTCATAAAATCCCCTGGATTGTGTATGTGAGATCTTCACTGTTAGCACTTGGCTTGGAGGAACTTTTTATCACCCCGAGTTTTTGTAAAACGATAACAAAGGAAAAATGTAGGTCTATATTTCTAGCGAAATCGACACTTGAGTGCCAAAATGTAAATTACCCTAAGGCTACAGTGATGTTGTACCATAACTCCCCGACGATACCACCTGGGGGTTATTCTTATTTAGAGCATTTAAGAAATTTCCAGCACAGATTTATCTTGATTAGATTTAAGCTAAATGTAATTCCCCTCATGCTAGGTTTCCCTGCGAGGAGGTTTAGACATGATGACTTGGTGCCTTGCCCTTGTGACCGTGGATCGGAGCGGTCTGATCATCATATACTACTCTTCTATAGGTTTTATAAAAAACAACAAATTAGATTTTTTTTTTTTTTTTTTTTTTTTTTCTAATTGTCCTCATCTTGCGATATCTGTATGAATACGGAGTGTCAGGTGTCTACCTCTGGATTCTATCCGAAACTGCCCCTCGTTCTCTCTTGCCTGGGGAGTTTTTTTAGCCTCTTTTTGGTTTAGAGGAGTTTCCTTTGCCCGTTACATACCATTATCTCTGGTTTGGAGCGAGGGGAGCTAGTCAGCTTGACTACTCGGCAAGTACCGTACTTGTCCACCAGAAGATGTATCGCGTTAATCATTGGACTGGTATTTAGATCTTATGTGGGGTTTAAGAAACTTTCGAAACTTTCCCAGAACTGGAATCTCTTGCATGCCTTTCCTTTCCGATCAAGTTTATTTATTCTTATGGCCGAGTTCAACCATTCTGCATGAGTTGGGCTAGAGGACCCTATCCATTTTATACAGATTTCTCTCCTTGCAAGAGCTATTAATACGTAAAGGAGATTTTCTTGCCCTTTAGTGAGCCCCCCTTTGTATCCTGGGTCTGTAATCCCAAAAAGGACAAGAGTTGTACTTACGATTAGTTGCTTGGTCAAGATTATGCTCAGGGTCTTACCAACTTGGTCCCAAAATTCTTCCAGTTGGGGGCAGTTTTTGAACATATGGATGTCGTCTGCTCTTTCTTCTCCACATTTTGGACACTTCTTTACTCCTGCGTTCTTAAATTTGGAGAGCTTTCTTGGTGTCCAGTATGCTCTGTGGATTGTGTACAGGTGATTCCTTTTTAAGGCCGCGGATTTCAAAGTTGACCAGCATTTCGAGACAGATTTTTCCCAAATTAGGTCTAAGTCTGCTATTGGTAGGTCTTTCCCCCAAATTTGTATTTCAGTGTTGGGGTTTGCGTCGTTGGCCTTTATCAGAGCCCAGTACCATTTCGCTACTTCTTTTGGTATTTGTGTTGTTACAACCATTTCCTTTTCCAATTTATCACTATCATTGTTTATGTTGGGTAAAGTCTTTGACCAACTTAGAATTTGATAGAATTTGAATTTTGATAGCGTGTTGTTTGTCAACTCTTGTAGCTCTGACCATGTTTTTAGATTCGATCCATTTAGTATTTGCCCCCAGTAATTTATATTGGCCCTTTTTAATGGAAGAGCTAGTATGTCTTTAAGGCATTCTGGGGTTCCTGGAGAGTCCCAGATGGGGGCCCATTTGCTGTAATATGTTATTTTTAGAGTTCCTCTTATTTGTGCCCACAACCTTGCTGCGTCCCTTAGTGTCTTAAGTTTTATTTTTTTGAAGTACTTGGGATGCCCAAACTCAAACAATACATGGTCATCTAGATTTGTAGTTGCTTGTAAGTAATCTGGGTAGTTTTCGTGGTTTTTTAGTAGTACTCTGGTGTTCTTAAATTGGAAGGCTCTGCAGTACTCCATCAGATCCGGGCTGGCTAGTCCTCCATCTTTCTTCCCCTTCCTGATTTTTTTCCAAGCAATCCTTCTGCTTTTAGCTGCCCATATGAAGCTTATGATGACTCTCTGTGCCTGTGTTAGCTCCTTTTTTCCAAACTCTAGTGGTATTGCATTAAATAAGAAAGTGAATTTTGGTAGGATGGTCATCTTGATTATATTTGACCTCCCTATCAAGCTGAGTGGTAAAGTGGCCCATGCTTCGAGCAATTTCTTTACTTCTCCGGTTATCTTGTTCAGGTTACGTTGTGGAATCTTTTTTATATTATGGTTTACTAGGATTCCTAAGTATCTGATTTCGTTTTTTATGTTGCGACTTTGAAATGAGGTATTCCATGTCATGATCTCCGTTTTTGTTTGGTTTACTAGATACCCTGAAACTTTCCCAAATGTTTCTATAGTTTTTTCGATAGTCTCCTTAGCTTTTGGGTAGTCATCCGTGAAGATCATTAAATCATCCGCATATAGTGCGATTTTCTTCTCCCATGAATGGTGTTTGAATGGAGTGATTTTTTCATTGTTTCTTAACTTGTTCGCTAGCGGTTCGATGTATAAATTAAAAAGCAAGGGTGAAAGAGGGCACCCCTGCCTCGTTCCTCTGCTTATTTTTATATCTTCTGTGAGACTACCGTTTATTAAGACCTTGGATCTTGGGTTCTTGTATATTTGGTTTACCATATGTATAAAGTTTGATCCTATGTTATTTTTGACCATAACCTTTTCGAGAAAGGCCCAGTTGACCCTGTCAAATGCCTTTGCGGCATCTACGGTAAGTATGGTGAGAGGAGTTTTCTCATGTGCTGCGATATCTATTGCAGTTAGAAGTTCTTGTGTAACTTCATGTAGATTCCTCCCTTTGATGAACCCTTTTTGATCCTGGTGCAACAATTTTGGTAACAATTTCCCTAACCGTCCTGCCATTATTTTAGTAAATATTTTGTAGTCTGCATTTAGTAGTGATATCGGGCGATACGACTCGCATCTGGCAGGGTTCTTTCCGGGTTTTAGAATGATTGTAATTATGGCATCGTTCCAGGAATCTGGTAAAGCTTCCTGTTGTTTAAGAATTATATTGATTAATTTAGTCATATGAGGAAGTAGAGAATCTTTTAATGCCATGTAAAATTCGTTCGGTAGAGCATCGGGCCCCGCTGCCTTTCCTTTTTTCAGGCTCTTAATGGCGTCTGCCACTTCACATTCGAGGACTTCTTTGTTCAGGGCTTCGCTTTCATCTTCCGCTAATCTTGAGAGTGCAACATCTTCCAGATAGGAGTTGATCATTTGAACTTGTGGATTTGTGTCTTCGGTATAAAGCTCTTTAAACAATTTCCAGAATTCTTGCCTGATGATATTTTCATCAGCGTTTTGATCCGTTTGGTCATCTGGAATAATGCTCCCCACTTTGTTTCTAACCAAATCAGTTTTAGTTTTCCATGCCAACCATTTTCCGCAGCCTTCACCGTATTCGTGCTTTGCTAGTTTGCTGGAGTCCCATTTTTTTTTCAATCTATCTTCTAAGATGTTAACGATCTTCTCTTTTTGCTGCTGTTTTTTTTGAAGAAGTTCTTGTTTTCTTACCTCGTCTTGTTCTAAGGAAATGGAAATATCTAGGGAATTAATGTTATTTTCTAAGTCTGAAATTTCTTGTTTTAATTGCTTATTTTTGCGAGCCCCTAAACTTAGAAGTTTGCCCCTTATGACAGCTTTAAACGTGTCCCAGGTTATTTGTTCTGTAGTACCTGAGGCATTTAATTCGAAGAAGTTTTTTGTTTCATCTTCCAGTTCTTTTATTAACTGTGCGTCTAGTAGCAAGGCTCTCTCAACTGTGAACCTTCTTTCCATTTCTTTTACTGTGACTTGTAGAGCTAGCTGTACTGCTGAATGGTCTGACAGATGAGCTGGTAGGTGAGATACTTTTTCCACGTTCTTTACTAGTTCGTTGCTGACCAGGAAGTAGTCAATTCTCGATTTATGGCCTAGTTTTTTGTTATGCAGGGTAAAAGGATGCATTTTGTCTCCTTTGTTTTTCCAAATGTCTATTAAGTCAAGATCTCTTTTGTAAATCCCAATCCATTCTCTCATTTTTTTCAAGTTTGTTTGTCTTCCTGGTGGAAGTCTATCTGTTTTTATGTCCATCACTAGGTTGAAATCACCTCCCAATATTATGGGAGAGGTGGCTAATATTAACTGCGAGTATAAGTTTCGTAGGGGATCAGCATCATCAAGATTGGGCCCATAATAGCCTGCGATGGTGATGGGAGAATTTCCTATTTTAACGCAAGCTACGGCCCATCTGCCTTTACTATCTACTTCTGAGACTGTTAGGGTCGCTTTTAATGATTTTTTAAATATTATTGCAATTCCCTTGATATTGCATTGTTGTGTGGTGCATACATGGAAATCTACCCATCTTAAATTCTTAATAATTTGGTCCCATTCTTCTTTTTGGAGGTGAGTTTCTTGCAGTATTATTATCTCACTTTTTTCCGTTCTGATATATTCCAAGATCTTATTCCTCCTGCTTTTTGTCCTCAGGCCGTTTACGTTCCAAGATAAGATTTTTATGTCTCTACTAGCGCTCCCCATATTTTTTGCTCATATATTGCAATTCTTTGCGAGAAGCAACTCCACTTTGAATTCTTTTCCTAAATTTTCGCTGATGAGGAATTTTTTGTTTTTTTTCCCCTATTTTGCTCCCCACCCTTTTTCGTGTGATTTTATGCTTCATTAATTGTGGTGTAAGGGTGCCTTCCCCGGGGAAGCCTCCATCTTCTTTTCTTTCGGTTATCTTCATAACCCTTTTAGGTTCCCGTTCCCGTGACTCTTGCTATGTACATTTATAAGAGTTAGTTGGTTGTAAGCACCTTCGTGTTTTATACATACTTTGACCGTTAGACTTTTTTTTTTTTTATGATGTATTTATGGAGTGTTTAACTTTACATAAATTCCTTTAGCTCAAGGGTTCCTCTGATCGTGCTTGATCTTTTATTTGTTCTATCAGTGCTTTCACCTCTTCTGGTTCTCTTATGTTTCGCATTTTGTTTCGCCACATGATGCGTAATGACGGTGGAAATTTCATCTGCACTGTGGCACCTAATTGGTGCAATTTTGACATTAAGTTTCCTAGTTCCCATTGTCTGGTCTGAGAGGCCTTTGACATGTCGGACCTTATTTTAAAAGTCCAGCTGTCCTTGTTATAAGTTCCTTTTTTCAGAGCCTCGCCCAGGATCCTGTCTTTCAGCATATACGTTTTGAAGTTTACTAAGATCTTCCTGGGGGTTTTCCTTTCTTTGCTCTTTCCGAAGGGGTCTCTGTGGACTCTCTGTATGTCTTCCTCAAGCACCCCTTTGTCTGCCCATGGGAAATGTTCTGCCAGAAGTGCCACTACAAATGCTTTAATGTCCTTGCCCTCTTGATTCTCCGGCACATTTAGAACCCTGATATTGTTTTTCCTCGCCTGATTTTCCAAGGATTCCATTTTTTCATTCATGATTTTGTTCTCTAGCCTTAGGGAGTTAATTTCCTTTCTGTTTTTTTCAACCCTTTTGTCTAAAGCAGCAACTTCACTTTCCACTGCTGCGACTCTTTCTCCTAGGGCGTTTAACTTGTTATCCAGTTTTTCGCATACTTCCTGAATTTTGTTTTGCTTAGCTTCTGAAATGGAGAATTTCTCTTTCATTTCCACCCATATCTTCTCAAGGAGTTCGTCTGTGTGGTTTTTTAATATTTCTTTTTGGCTGCCAAGAGAACTAGCATCATCCTCTTCGTTGTCTATGACCTCTGGAGATATATGTGCTGCTGCAGCTGAGGGCTCAGCACCTCCCTCCGCCATGTGTATTTCTTGGACTTCTACACCTCCTACTGCACCGCTTCCTTTTTTGGTTTTCCAGATGTCATCCAAGCACTTTACTTCTAGTAAATTCTTTTTCTTGTTTCTGGACTTTCTCCTTTTCTTTAAGCTGCCTGAGCCTATTTTCCCGGATCGGGTAGTGGTCGTACGTGGGTTCTCTTTTTCCAACGGAAGAATGTCTGCCAATATTGTTGCCTCTTCTCTTTCTCCCTTCGCTGATTCTGGAGCGGACTTTGCTTGCACGGAAGCTTGAAGTTCTGGTTTCAGCCCTTGTTGTTGAATTTTAAAATAAGATCTTAGTGAGGGAGTGACCTTTATTTTTGATCTTTGCGAGGGGCCCGATTTGTCTTTCTCTTTCACCGAGGTAGTCTTGAGCTGATCTTTTAATAAGGTCTTTTGACTTTTTCTACTCACTCTCGGTGTGATGCCTTTAGGGAATTGTTCTTGGCTTAGGAAATTTCTATTGCGCAGGCTATAGAAAGATTTTACTTGCTTAACCTGGTTTTCTGCTTGATGAGTCTCTAGTGATTCTTTAATTCTCACTTGGTTCTTTTTTACTGGACTCTCCTCTAAATTCTGAAGTTCGTCTTCTTTGTCCACCTTTGCTGGAATTACGAATTTACTCATAGGTTGATAGATTATTGATGGCTTTTCAATTATTTTTTGATTCAGGGGAGCAATTCGACAGAGTTGAGCAGTGTGCTGCTTGTTGGATTCGTTACATATGCAAATTTGTGGCTCTCGTGGTATTATGTAAAGTACTCTTGTTGTCCAACAGATCTCAGTTTTATTGTAGTTGCTGTTGCTGGAATTCACTAGTTCCCTTGTGGTGCTACTATGCGGCGTTGCAGTTGCAGTTGCAATTCTGATACTATTTATTTCCCAACTCCTTGCTAAATCGAGTTGTATTTTTAGTGATTTTGCGCTTTTAGTACTTTTAGTGTTCTCTCTGCATCTCCATTCGCGTACACTGGCTGGGGCACTGGATGCACTGGATGAGACAGCTTTCCCTCTGCTGTCTAGCACGCTATCTGCTCCCGTTAACTGGGAGCATTCCTGTCTGGTTCTGATACTACCGCTCGTGCCCCGGAACTGATAGCACAGTCTTCCAGAGGCACGGCGGCAGCGCGACTTTGCCTCTGCTGCTGCGCCCCACCGAAGCAAACTCTCCGTCTCCAGCGCGGCTCCAGCGCGGCCCCCTGGCTCCTGCCCCCACACGCTGCTCTCACGCTGCTCTCACCTTCGTTAGCGTGTCCCTCTCTGCACCTCGACGGCGGGTTCCAACCAGGGTGATGCCGCGTTCTCCAGTCCTCCACACGATGGGGGCTCAAAACCTCTTTCACTGCCCCACCGCCAACTGCCAAAACGAAGGAAAAAGACCGAGGGAGCGCACCAATCCACGAGAGAACCCCACATAAGGTATGGAATACTAATGAAATACTCCGTGCATTCTCATTGTCAATCGGTGCTTTCACAAACCGTTACGACTACATTGAATCACGGGCACTCCGGGAGCTCACCGACTGAGCTTCCTACTCAGCCGCCATCTTCAACCACACTTGTTTAGATTTTTATGTCCAAAAATCAAAAACAGAATTTTAAATAATTCCGTCCTGCATTACATTTTTAAAAGAAATTCCCGGATCCATTTGTATGTTTCCAATAGCTAGCTTCTTATTGGCATGTCTAAGGAGAAGGAAAACTCTATAGATCCGTTTCGAACAGGTGTGAGGGGGCAAATCATGCATGGTAATAATTGCCCATTTAAAGAATGATGTAATGGCAGCTTGAAACCATTATGAGATAGCTCACGAATCGTACACGGCCCTGACACTAGAGACAAACCTGCCATTTCACCAGATTCAATAATTTTAATCTAATGTGCATAATAGAGGCAGTGTACTTCCCATCTCTTTTTACATTGCATGAGGATATTGATGAAGTGGTTTTATTAAATCCAAATGTAATGTGGATATTTGTAATTAGTAATTAGTATTTATTAAATTAATTTTTATTCATTTTAACATGCCTGGTGTCAAAAGCTAAACGGGAACTGTGCAAATTGACCGGGACTTAAAAGTGTTTTTTTTTCTTTTCTGTACTTTTATGGTCTGTTTTTTTAAATAGATTGAATAAAGTTTCTTTCATTGATTGATTGGAATCCCTAGTAAATTGGTACTATATAGACCGAGGACCTGTACATTAAATGCTACTAGTGGGCTTGCAGCACTGATTGTGCCACCCACTTACATATGTCACAAGCCCACCATTGCAGTCTGTATGTGCAGTTTTAAACCGCCATTTTAACCTAGCAAAGTAAACCTTTTGTCAGGCCTAAACGTCCCATTTTAGTACATATAAGTCAACCCTTGGTTGGTTCCTAAACTGCCCATAGGGCAGGGTGCAGTATATTTAAAAAGTTGAATATGTGCTTTTAAGTTTTACCCATCCTGGTAGAGAAAAACTCATAAATTCCTTTTTCATGACTGTAAGGTCTGCCTCTCCCATAGGGTAACATTAGGTTACATTATTTCATTTAATAAGTGGTAACTTGAATAAGTTTATCCCATTCTCTCATGAATGTTCCTGATTGGTCACTGGAAAATGGTTCTGACATTTAGACATTCATTGCTCCAGGGCCAAGTTGTAATGGAATCCCCAATAACATTCTGTTTTTTAATCATTTAATCTTTCATTTTTCTCTCTCCTGTATAGAATCATGTATCACAGACCCAATTGCAGCTTTTGAGCTGATTATGCTTAATTTGAAACAATATATGAATAATTTTAAAGACAGATATGTTTTTTGAAAAAAGGTTGTTATGGGGAGATGTGGAGGCACTTTTATCTTGAATTAATAATTTGATGCGTAATCGGTTTCATTCATTTTCTCTTGATCATGTACAGTTGATTAGATCCCTTAATAAGTTATGGGAAGCCCAGAGGAAAACGCAGAGGGACAAGAGCTGGCATGATCCACAGTGTGCCATACAACAGAATCACATGAGAACTTGTTGGTGCATTGTAGCAAAAAACTGTAATTTAAAAGAGAAACCATTGCCAAATCCAATTGCTACACATGAGTTGCGGACAATTGTAATCTGATTGAGCTCTAATCTACTGGTGCTTATTGTTTCATTGAATGTTCTGCTAGTCCCTTACTTTGAAACTCATCAGATTAAAAGAATGAACTATAATAGGAATTTCAATATTGCTTCTGAAATCTTTTATTTCAGTAAGGATTTCTTTAAAGATTAGTCACTCAGTCAGTTGCATCATTTCCTTAGGATTCAAAGTAAGAAACTTAGGGGTCTATTTGGATGGTGGACGGATCGCCCCCGTCGGCCGGCCATAGCCACCGACGGCCCAGTGGGGGAGATCCGCCCGCCATCCATGCCTGAATTACCCCGCCATATTAGAGTGGCTGGGGGGTCCGCGGCGGACAGGAAGACCGTCCACCGCTTTTCATCCCGTCGACGAGTCGACCGGGCGGAAAAGGGGCTTAGTATGGTTGCGGTATCTGCAAGACACCACCATCCATATTAACATGCTGGCGGAGAGCAGCCTTTGCCATGGAGAGGCATGCGGTTTTCTCTACGGGCCCCCATGATGTTGGGGGGGTGGGGGTGCACATGGCATTGGCATGGACAAGGTGGCAGGCACCGCACGCTGCCTGTCATCTTGTGCATGCCAATGCACAATGAGCATTCCCAGCATTGTACAATGCTGGGAATGTGGGATGCCACTGCCACAGTGGTGGTGGCATCCTAATTGTAGGTGTGGGATCGCTGCACCCCTGGCGGATGGTCCTGCATACCGTTAAGGTGTCGCCCGCCATTGTAATAGACCGCTTAGCCTTAATTGAGAAAAAAGGCATTACATTCATTTAAAACTGTTTGGAACATATTTTGCTGGGAGTTGCTTGGGATTCGTAGAACCCTTTCTTTGTTATCAAATGTCTCATAATGTGAACCTGGAAATTCTGCAATTGCGGAGTGGTACTATTCCTCTTAATACCTGCATAGCTAACTGGAAAAGTAGGCAGCGGGTTTTCAGGGTTATGCAATCTATGTCATCTTGGTTCCCAGGATTTATTCCATGCATTGTATCTTTGTCCTGTTTTGAGTAATATTAGAAATAGTTTTATATATGCACTAACAGAGAATTGTAACTTATCAACTCATGATGAATTGTTGAACTCGATGCCCCAGCCTCCCATCCCCAGATATGCTGTATGATATTTAAATTTGCGAAGGGGATTTTGTAAATGATTATACAAATTATGTGTTACTGCTGAGCATGTTTATGTTGAAAGATGTTAATGTGCACGGAACTACTATTGTAGATGATATTAGATATTGTTTTTACTCACAACTAGTAATTTTTATTCTATCAACTCTTGATGAATTATGCTCTTTATTTTTGGTCTCTATTCTTCCTGTTATAGAATATTCAATATGTTAAGGGATTTTTTAGTGAGTGTTAATAAATCTATAGATTGTTGTTTGTATGTTGTCAAGATGGAAGAGTGTTTTGTACATAGTTGTACGAGTGCATTATTGAAATTAATCTGTATGTTGTTGTTGGCAACAGAGGTATATATTAACTGTTAATCAAATTGATTGAATTGCACAAGGCAGTTCAAAGTTCTGGAATGTCTTTTTATCCCAAAAGTTCGAAGGCTTGCTATGCCACTGAAATATCCCAAAAGGCCTTTCTACTTCTTGGTAAATTTGTTTAAGAATAAATTGTCATGTTCTTTAATTCTCACTTCCTGTCGGGGTGTTGGGGTATATTGACATTAATTGTAAAAAGTGCACTCTTTGTAATTGTACTTTCGTTGGAACCTGTAGGTTTTGTGTACTGACTTGACAGCAATTTCTAGATTGCTGCCTCAGTGTGACACAAATGGTTACTAATATTTTTCTTTGTATTGCAAATTAAAGATTCAAAGAGCCAGAACTCCACTTGACAATGTGTTGGTTGAAGACTCCGGTATCCTGAAGCACTGACTGGGCAGGGCTTTGGACGTTGAGAGGTAAGTTGTAAGGATGAGAGTAACTGACCTCTTGCTTGGTTGAATTCTCAAAGTCAGGCAAGGTGTGGTGCTATGGGTGTGGTACTTATATCACTGCACACGAATTGGCCAAAGAATCTTGTGAGAGCAGGAAGTCTCACAATATTTCGGCTCTCATTAACGGGGCACAGGGGATGAACTGGAACAGACCAGGGCAAGCAATGGAAGTGGAGGGAAGTCAGGATAATACTTAGGGGTCCAGGGACCGACCGCCAAAGTCACGGCAGTTACGCCATGTAAATTAGGATGCACCCGCCACACTGGCGGGCGCAACCTGGCCCCTTTACATTGTGGGTGGATCTGCTGGCTACAGACCCTCTTGCAGTGTAAATGGACTGTGCATGCCATTCCCATGCACTACATGGCAGGCACCACGTGGTGCCTGCCACGCAGTACATGAATATGAGGTGGGTATGGTATCCCGCAAGTGCACCCCCCAACACCATGGGGACCTGATAAGGGCCCCCGTCAGCAAAGACTGCAAGCCTTGCCATTGAAAGGCTCATTACCGCACTCATCATAACATGGATGGCGGTGCCTCACAGTCACCGCCAATTTATTGTGATCTTTTTCCGCCCAGAAGAAAACCGCCATAGGGTCTTTCTGTCCGCCGAGGGAAATGGGTGGCAGGAGGAGGGAAATGTAGGGTGGATCGCCATCACCATGCGGGTGGTGGCGATTCGCCCTACATCTTAATCAGCCCCTAAGTGAGGCATCAAATGGCAGCACTGTGGATTGAAAATGCTGTGGCAGCTATTCATGTGCAGTCATCATGGGCTGACAGTTGCTCGTGGTGAGAATGGTCTTGGGTTGTTCTTTGTGTGCCATAGTCTTACAGCCAATAAACATGTAGGGTACAGGAAGTTCAGGAGGTTCGCTTCCAAAGGTGTCTGCAGCTAGATCTAAGTGAAGTACCATAAATAAAATAAAGGGCTATACCTATCAATAGACCCAATCCCATTACCAAATAATCAGTCAGTTGGCAGTGAAGACATTTCAATCATTTAATAAGCAAAAAATACTCTATAGAGGAGCCTCTCCAACCCTCACCCATCAGGTGTGTGGAGAAGACTGTTGGCTCGCATTCAAACATGAGGTTATAAACTTTTCAGTTCAACACATATATTCACTGTAAAAAGAAAAACACCATTTGGCACCCGAGCTTCAGGAAATGACCATATATGGCACACATGATTGGTTCAAAGCGTAACTATTTACTACTGGGAAGGTCAGGAGGGGTGACTCCCTTTCGTCTTGGTGCCCGGGAGTGTAGGCACAGCGCCTCCAGGAATGCACTTATTGCACCCAAAGCCAGATGCGACCTGGAGTCTCAGGATAGTCGAGTAGACAGCCTATGTTCAGCTGCTCCTAGTAATTCAGATGAACTGAGGTGTGACAACTGCCGGAGACTAACACGTAATCACAGCCCGTGTTTGAGCATATGTTTGGAAAATGGCGTCTGTATGGTTCTCGGCCTACTCTGTTAGCAAGAGATACGCAAAGAGCAAATAAATGTTTACCCCCTACAAGCGCATATAATATATATACATATAGTTTTAGCAAAAGAGGGTACGTATAGATGCATCATGCTAACATAATATAGGTCTGATGCTCCTTATGTATGGAAAATCTATTTTTTATCCCTCACTAAGAACACACTACAGTTTTACTGAGTGGTGAATTAACTAGACATTATGATTTATTGCAACTTTCCCTCATGCTGCAGACAATTACTTGTCACAATATTTATAGAACTGTACAGATATTTGGATTAAAGGAGTGGCTTCTCTAGTGACACAAGCCACCTTTAAATGACCTCCTTGTAAAATCTTAATTGCACTATCAACTCATTGCTTTAAGTTAACTTTATTTTCACTGCAAATGTTCTACATTTGGATATTATTTTAAATTTGCAGACGCTGTTATGCCTTCAAATGGAAAATTGCTTCAATTTAGGCATTGTCATGAGGAGACAGTAAAATCTGAAGAGTTATATGATTTCGCTCACCTCTTGCACTTGCTCACTGAACATTATGTTTGAGAAATTCAGGCTTTCATAATGTTGTTGAACAATCTGTTTATTGCTTTTATCTTACTGTTATTTTTTCATATTGTGAGAAGGTGACCTTCTATATGCTGTCCACGATTTACAGTGGGCACCCTGTACCAGTCCACACGAACCTTATGATGGATGAGGTCAAAGATAACCTTTAAAAATCTATCCTAGTGGTAGCTGTGGAGAGCAGCCTTCAGGCTTAATCTTGAAGGAATGAAAAGCAGCTTGTTTTACTGGAATATCACCTCCTAAATGACTAAATGAAAGGAGAACCGCACAGTAGTTATATAAAAATATGTATTTATTAATATAACACTCTCTACTAGTCTCTATAGGAGACTAGGGTAAAAAGTACACAATACTGAATCAATAGAACATTCAAAAGTAGCAATTTACACAGCAGGCTCCAGAGGGAGACAGATCCATATACTAAAAAAATGGTATAACAATAACGACTTGACTAGACACAGTGCCTAGAGCACGTAGAATCACTGGGACCCCAAGGAACCATCCAGAGGAGTGACTAAAGGAGCCCACGGAGGACGGGTGCAGTGAGGAAACACAACTGCGTGTTCCATACAACTCTATGGGAAAGTTGCGGTTGCAAATTTACAGTTTAAGGACACTTCAATCAGGACTTGAAGCAAACCCTCTGGAACATAGGAGGTTCTAAGGCCAACCCACCAGAGAGTACTGAGGTACCCGTGTTACCTATCCCAGAGAAGCCTGGTTCATAGGGGTCAAAGGGGGTCGGAAACCTTTGTCATTTTCAATGGAGAGCTGCAAAGAAGTACTGCGGCCAGGAGGGCGAAGAGTGTCCGGTGGAATCCAAGCCTGGATTCAAGGTAAGAGGAACCTGGAAGCAGAGGGGACAGAGTCTTGGTTACTTCAAGGGTTGTTTAACTCTCCAGCCGAGGGACCAGGAGATGTTGAAGATGACCAGGATCTGGAGGTGAGCTGTCCCATGAAGGAAGTTGATTGCTGAGGCGTGGAGCACCAACAAGCCTTGGTAAATGCAACTCACCAGTCAATCAATCAAATACACTTATAAAGCGCGCTACATACCCGTAGGGTCTCAAGGCGCTGGGGGGGGGGTGCCGCTACTGCTCGAACAGCCAGGTCTTCAGCTTCTTCCTGAAGGAGAGGTGGTCTTGGGTCAGGCGCAGGTCGGACGGGAGGGAGTTCCAGGTCTTGGCGGCCAGGTAGGAGAAGGACCTTCCTCCTGTAGTCGCTCTTCGGATGCGGGGGACGGCGGCGAGGGCGTGGTTGGCTGATCGGAGGTGGCGTTTGGGAGCGTAGAAGTTGACTCGGCTGTTGAGGTAGCTCGGGCCTTGGTCGTGTAGGGCTTTGTGTGCGTGGGTGAGGAGGCGGAAGGTGATTCTTTTGTTGACGGGGAGCCAGTGAAGGTCTCTCAGATGTCCGGAGATGTGGCTGGAACGTGGGATGTCGAGGATGAGTCTGGCTGAGGCGTTTTGGATCCGCTGGAGTCTCTTCTGGAGCTTGACGGTGGTCCCGGCGTAGAGGGCGTTACCGTAGTCCAGTCGGCTGGTGACGAGGGCCTGGGTGACGGTCTTCCTGGTCTCTGTGGGGATCCACCAGAAGATCTTCCGTAGCATGCGTAGGATGTTGAAGCACGCCGAGGAGACGCTGTTGACTTGCCTGGTCATGGAGAGGGAGGAGTCCAGGGTGAAGCCCAGGTTTCGTGCATGGTCTGTCGGTTTGGGTGCGGTGCCCAGGGCGGGAGGCCACCAGGAGTCGTCCCAGGCGGAGGGTGAGGAGCCCAGGATGAGGACCTCCGTCTTGTCCGAGTTCAGTTTCAGGCGGCTGGTCGTCATCCACTCGGCTACCTCTTTCATCCCTTCGTGCAGGTTGGCTCTGGCGGCGGCGGGGTCGTTGGTCAGGGAGAGGATCAGCTGGGTGTCGTCGGCGTAGGAGATTATGCTGAGGTGGTGTTTGCGTACGATGGCCGCGAGGGGGCTCATGTAGACGTTGAAGAGGGTGGGGCTCAGGGATGATCCTTGGGGGACGCCGCATATGACTTTGGAGGCTTCTGACTTGTACGGTGGTAGGCGGACTCTCTGTGTTCTTCCGTCCAGGAAGGAGATGATCCATTCCAGCGCCTTGTCCTGGATTCCGAAGTTGCTGAGGCGCCGTACTAGGGTGCGGTGGCAGACCGTGTCGAATGCCGCGGAGAGGTCTAGGAGGATGAGGGCCGCTGTTTCTCCATTGTCCATCAGGGCTCGGATGTCATCGGTGGCGGCGATGAGGGCGGTCTCGGTGCTGTGTTTGGCTCGGAAGCCGGACTGTGAGGGGTCGAGGGATCCGTTCGTCTCGAGGAAGGCGGCCATCTGCTTGTTGACGGTCTTCTCGATGACTTTGGCTGGAAACGGGAGAAGCGAGATGGGGCGGTAATTCTTGAGGTCGGTGGGGTCCGCTGTTGGTTTCTTGAGTAGAGCGCTGAGTTCGGCGTGTTTCCAGCTTTCAGGGAAGATGGCGGTGTCGAAGGAGGTGTTGATGGTGTCTCGCAGGTGGGGTGCGATGACAGCGTCGGCCTTGTTGAAGACGTGGTGAGGGCAGGGGTCGGTCGGTGATCCGGAGTGGATGGAGTTCATCGTGCGGATGGTGTCTTTGGTGCTGATCGGGGTCCAGGCGTGGAGGGTGGTGGTGGGGGGGGGTGGCTGGTCGGTCGTGGTGTGCGTTGGTTGGTTGTTGAAACTGCTGTGTATGTCCGTGATCTTGTTGTGGAAGTATGAGGTGAGGGAGTTGCAGAGGTCTTGCGATGGGGTGATGTCGTTGTTTCCTGCGCTGGGGTTGGAAAGCTCTTTCACGATGTTGAAGAGTTCCTTGCAGTTGTGTGCGTTGTTGTCCAACCGGTCCTTGAATGCAGTTTTCTTGGCGGCGCGGAACAGCTGGTGGCTGTTCGAGCAGTAGCGGCACCCCCCCCCCCCCCCCCCCCCCCCCCCAGCGCCTTGAGACCCTACGGGTATGTAGCGCGCTTTATAAGTGTATTTGATTGATTGACTGGTGAGTTGCATTACCAGTCAGAGAAAACAGGTTATGGTGTGGAACAGCAAGGTCCAAGGGACTCTCGAAGCAATGGCAAGTCAGGGCACATCTGGAGCAACCAGGTAAGCCCAAGAACAAACAAGGTGACCCTCACCAGGACCACAAGCCAACGGACCAGGGATCGCGAGGAGACCTCAAGCAAGTTTGCAAAGTACCAGCCCACAGGACACTCGTTGAGTGGAGGCCAGAAATCTTTGAAGCAAATACTGCTCGGTTTCAGCACTACACAGAATCCAATGCACAAGATCGGGAATTGTCAACAAGCATATGCAACTTCAAATGTATGCAATGCACAGGGGTGCAGGTTGCTTGGTCCCCAAAAGGGATACTGTTCTCTGAATCACTGAGAGGGCAGATCGACCCCGGGGACCTTTGGAAACCCACCTCCTGTGTTGCTGAAATCTTCAGAGTCCTCAGGAACTTGGGAGAAGCAAACCAGTCAGATGCATTTAGGTGCCTCCTTTTGCAGGGAAGTAACTCCTTTACTCCAAGAGAGATTCTTCAGGCATCCAGCATCATGCAGGCAGTCAAAGTACTTGGTTTATTCCTAGCAGAATCTTGTCCAGATAAAATCTAAAGCCCCATAGTCAGGTAACCCACTTTATACCCATGGAAAGCGGTTGGATGGATTCTGTGGGCCCTCCTAGGGGAGGGGCAGGACTGAGGGGGCTACACCCAGATCCTTTGTCCAGTTTCGCGCCTGAGCAGGATCCAATGGCTCCCAGAACTGGTTTGAGCTTGACTATGCACAGGGACACCAAATGGGCCCCCAGTGCAGACTTTCTGGCACTCTCAGAGTGCAGCCACCTAGCCCCAATACACTAAACCCTGTCTGGGAGGTGGTCACACCTCCCTGTGACAGGATGCCTATTGTCATGCCTTCCTCTGGTCGAGGTTGGCACAGCAGCAGGAGAGCAGAATCATGTCTTTGGCTGGCAGCATCCATTTTGTGCTGCCCGGGTGGTAAAAGATGGTACCGGGTAGACCGGTGACCCACAGTAGTGGTTCTAGAAGGGTGGATTCATACCTCCCACTCCAGTTACTGGTGTGGAGGTATTATTCAAAGGTGTTTGACACTAAACACGACATGTTTCTAAGCAGCCGTTTTAAAGTTAGCATTTACCACGAGGTTATAATGCACTTAAACATATGTGTCTGGCTGCCTCACAGACAACCCCGGAGAATGGTCTCCGAAGGCTGCAGAGGGGCTCTGCTCATGCAGGGGCACCCTCTCACATAGAACCCAGCACCCTGCCTTCAGGATTGATAAGGCATGCCATAGGGGTGACTGAAAGTTTTTTAAGTGTAGTGATTTCAATAGATATACTGAACATATATCTTATGTGAGTGGTGCAAGCACCAGCTTACACAGTCTGCTGTAGCAGGCTTGTCGTGTCAATTTGAATGGCGTTTCATGGGTGGCATAATACATGCTTCAGACCATGGGAGGCCTCTGAGGTACCTATGCTCTGGGTACATGGTGTACCTTATACTAGGGACTGATAAGGGTACCCCAGTATCCAATCTGGAGTGTACCTAAAGTACATATGTGCAATTTAAGGGAGAAAGCAGATAGACTGGTGTCCTGGATAGCAGGATCCCAGTCAAACTAGGCCAAAAACAGTAACACGCCAGCAAAAAGTGGGGATAACCATAAGAAGCAGATCCTACTTTACTACACCTATTTTGTGATTTTTATTTTGAGTTGAATAGAGGAAAGTATGCCTTTAGTGAGTGAAATTATACTATGTTGTAAATGTTATTATAATTAAAGCATGAACGTCAATAAGGGGTCTCAACTCAGACCTCTAAGAAATCTGTTGCAATCCCTGCCACCTTCCCTGCTACTCCTGACTGTTTGTCAGTCTTAGCAATTTCTGGTGGCATATAATCAGCTGCAGTTTGTCTCTGTAGCAGTTCTGAAGCTGTGCCTGCAGTAAAATTATAGCCTGCAAGCCAAGCCTAGTTTGGAGGAAGGAAGTAGGTGCTACGGTGACCGCGGCCGGGCCGACTGGCATGCACAGTCCTTGATTTGAAATGTCAGATTGCCAGCATCTCCTCTTTCAGGAAAAACATGGGAGCTCTGTACCCTCTGGCACTGGGGGTCCTAAGCGAAGGCACCAGCGGGAGTTACTGCACTTGGTGTCTGTTGTAAGGGGAGGATATTAAAATGACTTCCATAGCTGCTGTTGGTCCCTCCCACCCCAACTCCAGCCAAGTCTGGGACAGGCCTGAATCCTAGCATTCTAAGTGCTTCCGGAGACACACATGTCATTGGTGCCCTGGTTATTGCACAGTAACTTGTGCAGAGCCGTCCAGAAGAGGCTTCAGGGTACTGCTATCTATATCCGTGCATAGTGAAGAAACACACAAATAAATGAATGAATGAATGAATGAATGAATGAATGAATAAATGAAAGGTAAACTTACCACAGACTGGTATGTATTAATGAGTCCGGTGGTGGTAGTTTTGAACATTTTACCCTGCTCTAACTGCATCAGACATGGTTACATGGTTAGGAATAGAAGTATTTAAAACTATTTTAATGTATGCGAACGGGAGATGTCAAGGCTTCTTCAGGTTGGCACTGTAATTGTGGTCATTGTTTGGATCTAATTTATGAAATCATTTTTGATGTACAGAACTGGTGGACTGGCCAAAAGACATTGTCTGTTTTGAACACCACTAAGGCTGGAATGGCCACTTCGGGCAATAGGTGATCGACTGGCGTTTCCACCGCAGGCTAGAAAGATGGGCAGACTTTGTTAATGGGGGCGGTTTTGTAGTGTTGCAGCAGTTTTAAAAACACTGCAAAGTTCCTTGTGTATTCAGCAGTTTTTGGGCAACAATAAAAGTGTAACGTTTACTCTAGTGATTTAATAATGTACCTGCTGGAGAGACATTGGATATTCTTTTAAAGTTGCACATACAGTTATACCTTTAAATGGAAAATTGCTTTAATTTATGCTTTGTCATAAGGAGGCAGTAAAAACAGTAGAGTTATTTGGTTTTGCTCCACTCTCGCACTTGCTCGCTAAACATTACATTTGAGAATTCAAGCTTTCATAATGCGGTGGAACATTGTTGGCTGCGTATTACGTAGTGCTGTTTTTTTTATTACATCGAAACTTTTGTTTTGAGGGGAAAAGAACAAAGGGTGTCATAAGTTATAAATATATACTATTTTGGAATAAGTATAGCATGCAGCACAAAGTGAATTTTCTTTTAATTAATGGAAAGCTACATTACCAAAATCTTTTTAATTAATCAAATAAATTCGGAGCTCCTAAACTTTGTTTTAATACAGTAGCTGAATTAACCCATTGCACCGTTTCACTAGTTGTTGGTAAGATGGCCCAATAACATTTAGGGCCAAATTATTATGTCTGGTGGAGGAAACTCCGCCCAACATTGTCCCTGTCAAGGGATTGACCGACAGCCAATCAGTGGTCCTGACCAACTAATTAGGATGTGACTGAACACTATGCAAGGTGAAGTTCATCCCTGGCCTGCCACAAGGTGCAGGGATCAACATGTGTGCAACATAGGTGCCTCCTCGGCCTCCAACCAGAGGCCGTCGACCAAAGGGGGCCCTGCTGGGGACCCCCAAAGTTGAGTTCCAACAGACTTTTTGTGTCTGGTATAGAAAAGCTGGTACAGAAAGGCTGTCTCCACCTGACATGATAATCCCTTAGGTGGAAAGAGCCACCCTTGGTATTACTGAAAACATTGTGACTGGCGGACGGTCTCTCTAAACACGTCAGAATCCAGTCGGAATTCCCGGGTACATTCCTTCTTGACCGACTCAATCTTAATGGGTCAGTCAGAAAGGAATCCGACTGGCTGATTACAATGAGGTCGGAACGGCTCCGACCACATCGTAATCAGGCCCTTAGTCATGGTTCTGGTTAGCTGCTCTTTAGTGGATAATGTACATCTAAGACAATTTGACAGAAAAAGAATAGGAATTTCACCAACACAGGCTGGTAAATGGTCGGGTGATTGGATGTTAAAGAACTGTAAATAGTCTGCAGGACTTGAAATCTCATGTCACTGAGGCCCCTCCTCACCAATATAAGACAACCTAGTCTCATCAATTTGCTTAGGAAGTACTAGCCCTCCTCCACCTTTTGGTAGCATATGCCATGGAGAAGCTGAAACCCAGATACATGTTTAGTACATTTTCTATTTTCATGGATTTGCCTAAAACAAGTTGTCCTTCTTCTTGTCAAAAGGTATTGAAAAACCTGCTCTTTGTCAATGTATCTCACTGGTGGTCTCCCTAAGAATGCCACCAAAGGCTCAACTTCAATATATACATTTGTCTTTGGCAGAGATAACCTTGCATTATCTGCTGCAATTTAAATTGAATGTGAACAATGCAAAGACCCACATTCAAATGTGGAAATGTCAGGAAAACTGGAGCAAAATCATCTCAAAAGGGGGTTCTTTGTAAACCCTGACTCTGTTGGAAAACCCTCTCATATGTTAGAAAGAACCGGTTCAAAGTGAGCTGCAATTAATTCCCATTGACGTAAACAAGGCACAGCAGGACTGCATCACAACCACCCTAAGCAGATATGGACTAAGCAGTTCAGTGAGTGGAATCTGAGGGGCTTATTTACAAACCCATTGCTCTGCCAGTGGTTCACCTTTTTTGATTCACCCGTAGCTCAATTGGTTTACCCATATTTACAAGGCCCTGTAAATATGGGCCGCTTGAATGCATTACACATTCAAAGATATACAATATTTTGTAAAACTGGGAATGCGTCAGAATCCTAAGCGTCTCCAGGGAATTGTGCAGCAAGCATAAAAAGAGGTAAAAACAATCATCCCTGTAGTGCAGGCACCCTTTCAAAATTATGCAACAGTGCCTGGGCTGGAACATGGCAGCCAATTGTGCACCAGCGCAGGGGAAAGCAAGGAATGCATTATATTGTTTTTTTTATTAATGTTTTAATTTATATTTTGCCAGATACAAAAAGCAAAAGAAATCACAATAAAATCAGTTACAGTCATGCAGTGACATACATATGTTGGTCATGCACCATACAGTCCTGCGGCGTAGCCCTTAAGGGCGTCTTGCAATCAATTTCTGTTCGTTCACACGTCGCCATTTTAGTATCACAGGGTTCCTCCTCTTCATGGATGAGTGTATGCAAGGGGCCAAAACTTATGTATACGGTTGAAGTAAGGGCCCCTCAAAGGCCCGCTAAGCATTTCCCAGCCCCCCATCCACACCATAATATTCCCTCTGTTTGCCTCACACCTTGCGGAATCTCTTTAGGCACCCCCTCGCCTTATAGTTTACTCTTTCTGCCGCCATGTACCTACCCATCCCTGATTTCCATTCACAGAGCAGGGGAGCTGTTGCGGCCCCCCAAGTTTGTTCTATGTCTCTTTTCACCACCATCAGGGCTAACATGGTAAAAATCAGGTGCCGTCTTGAAGGACTGGGTTATTTAAGACCCAGCGGTGCCAGGGAACAACACCTGAAACCTTCGTGGGTAACCTGCTCCGGCGTACGGATCACAGAGACACGGGACACTTCCTTCGGCGTCAAAGATTCGAGCTTTATTTACTGCAGGGAACACAGAAGTCACGGCAAGTACATCATGTGCTACTTGTGGAGACTGCTTCAAATTGGTTCTGTGGATCGCTCCTTTTATACACAATTTACCCATAGGGTTACATAGTACACAAAGGTTTATGACCCGGTTCCCACAATTATCCCCCAGAGGGGTCGTTTTCGGTCACTTTGATACACACAAGGTCCGGAACATAAGTGCGGAAACATTTGGCGGTTCCCAACTGTAAAAACCCATCTTCCCACCATTAGTACATTCCAATCAGCAGTAAAACAGATCGAAGAAGGAACAAGGACAGGTGTGGAGGAAGATGGAGACAGTGGGAGATCGGAAAGGGTGTAAAAGGGGAGGTATCGGGAAACACGAGATACAGGCATCTAAAGGACGTGCCTAATGAGATGCACGGCTGAGACAATAAACCGGCATGGCGAGATGAGCCTCGAGCGGCGCCATCTGCCTTACAGTATAATCCCCCTCATCATAAAGACACTTACAAAGAACATGTGTCTTCCGCAAATATCTTGGGAGTCCCAGGGTCGCGAAGCGGACAACGTCCGTTCGCTGGCTACTTGAGGGCAAGAGACAAAATGGATGCCGTATCTAAGATGGAACCCGTGGGTACAGATAGAAATACCCACGTAACAGACAAACGGTTTAGGTTAGCACAGCGAAACTGCGTACACCCACTAAACTCGTCATTTGCGGTTCATAGATACCAGACTCGACCATATTCGTGCGAGTCAAAAACACCGCTTACAATTGTCACGGAACCTCAGTCTGCCCAGATCCACATGAATATGCCCAACAATATGAATTTAGGGTCCAAAGGGATAGTTGTTTCTAGAACCTTGCTCAGTTCCCCCAATACCTTCACCCTGTATCTCGGTGCAGTCCCATAAGATGTGATAAAAATCTCCCGTCTCATAGCCACATCTCTGGCAACTAGGGTCTCTGGCTCAGCCCATTCGGTGAAGACTGGCCCTGTCATAATAGTCTCTGTGAAATATTTTATATTGAATGAGGTGGAGGTGGGATTTGACAGCCACCTCCCTATGGTGCATCAGAGCTGCTTCCCTATCTATGTTTTCAAGTATGCCTAAGTTCTATTCCCAGGGCTCCCTCAGCCTACTCAGCCTGTCTGGTACATTGTTATTCAAGGTTTGATATGTAAGTGATACCACCTTGGTAAGCACGTGCTCCCGTAGCAGGCGCCCCTCCAGTGGTGAATAGCCTGGTTGTGAGGAGGAGAGAGGGTCGCTGCCTGCCAGGCATGTCGGAGTTGAGCATACTTGAAGAACTGGGAGGTATGCAATGCAAAGTCTGTCTGGAGCGAGCGGAAGCTTTTGAGTTTACCCTTGGCTATAATCTCACCTATGGTAGAGATACCTATGGTGTCCCATCCCTCAAAGCCCCTCAGTTTTTGAATCTCTTTTAGCCAGGGACAGTGCCAAAGAGGCGTCTGCTTAGTAGGTTTGCAATCCCACCCCATTGCCTTTGTTGCTCTCTCCCACACTTCTATCATTACTTTGGTGTCCGGGAGAAGCCGCCCCTTACCCCGTCCCCCATAGAGATAATGCAGGCAGGTACGTCCCGCCATGGTTTCCCTCTCCAGTCTGTCGGTGGGATGGTCTACTGTGGCGTGTATCCAATCATTGACCAGGGTTAGGTGTTCCGCCCAGTAATAGGCCTCTATATCAGGCAGCGAGATCCCCCCATTATATTGGTTACATTGCAATTCAACTTCAATCGCTCGGAAAGTTAGTCTCGAAATGGGGAAATACGCGTTTTGTAGCACAAATAAGAAGCAATGCAGGGTAATCCTTTTATTTTTTAAGTAAACAAGGGGGACCCAATTGGTAGCTACGGACCATGGGTATCAGTTAAGTTAAGGAAAACAAAGGTCCTAAGCTAAGCAAAATCATACATTAATATTATATAAACTACAATCGGCTGCTATATATTCTTTCCTTGTCCAGCCGGACATGGAATTTATTATTCAGATCAAGTGTTAAGAGTTCAGATACATTTAGCAACAAAACATTTTATTGCAGTGAGGCACAGTCCTGTACCGTACTGAAAAGGTAAGAAAAAATGGAAAGAAATGTAGTAGAAAGGAAAGGTACTTCAGGCAAAGAAAGTGAGAAATCTGGGCACTGTTTGGAATCAATGTTATCAGTGTTTCCCAGAGTAGCACATACAAACATTAATGTACAATGGTTAAACGTATGTCCACTCGAAGGAGTCGACGTTTCGATCCCGTGCTCTAGTTACAAAGGGATCATCTTCAGGACTTAACAAATTAATTGCCTGGTTTAAACAATATATACGCCCCTGCAGAGGGTAGGGGCACAGGGCGTGCGAGGTAGGCTGGAGGTGCTCATGTGGCTCGATTCCTTGAACCACAAGGAGTGTGGTGACGCTGGTGCATGGGCTCAATGAGATTAAGGACTGTCGGTTATCCGGGTTGTGACAGTCGTGGAGGCAACGCGGGCTAAATGGCCTTCGTTGTGAAGCGGTCGATGAGTTCAAGGATCCGCAATAGTTAGACCGGTGTCTGGATTTAACCGGACCGCAGTGCGGGTCCGCTGACGCTTTTGCACTTGATGTGGAGCCTCAAATCCCTCAAATCATTTTAAACATGGCAGCCCGGCCTAGAATAGTGATAAGAAGGGATTTCCATCTCTGCTCGTCTTCTGCAAAGTTTGTAAGTATCCGTTGGATGTTTCTCTGGTAGTAGAGGTTCTTATGCATAGTGAGGTAGATTCCTAAATATGTGCACCTAGTATGAGCTATCTGGAGGGCCCCGGGGATGGTCGGCCAAATGGACTGGGTACCTGGACTATATATTACTGACTTGTGCCAGTAAATGGTGTACCCTGAGTGAGTCCCATAGAGATGTCCAGGGTGGAAAACAAAGTGGGAATTGTAGTGACTGGATGCATAATATAAAGCAGGATACTGTCCACATATAGCCGGATCTTTTCTTACGAAGTGGCTCCCGGTTTAATGCGGAACTCCCGAATCTCTGGGCACTGCCTAATCGCACATGCCACTCTTTTGATCATGAGTGCAAAGAGTAACGGGGTGAGAGGATAGCCCTGATGGGTGCCTCTTCTGATAGGGAATTCTACAGAGATCTGACTATTGACCTTAACCCTCGCCCGGGGGTCCTTATACAGGAGTCCCACCCAGTTACCGAAATTGGGATTTATACCGAATTTGACCATGGTGGCCTCCAGGAAGGGAAAGTGGACCGCATCAAATGCCTTTTCCGCATCCAAGGACAGGAGCAGGTGTGGGGTGTGGCAGTCCGGGACCTCCATTAGCCAATAATGGGTCCTGTGCAGATTCAGTCGAGTCGCCCGGCCAGGCAGGAAACCTGTCTGATCCTGATGTGCTAAAGTTGTGATTACCTGGCGGAGCCTCATGGCAAGGATCGTAGCCAGTATTTTCACCTCAATATTGAGAAGGGATATTGGGCGATATGATGTACAGTCATTAGGGGGCTTCCCCTGCTTATGAATATGGTTAATCATGGCCATGCGCAGGTCCAGGGACAGGATTCCCTCTAGAGACACATCCTGAAAGAGATTCAGTAGGTGGGAGCTAAAGAGATCTGCACACTTCTTATAGAGTTCCGCAGGTGGGCGGTTGGGACCCAGGGTCTTCCCAGGACGTAGTCTGGTTATACCCAGTTTAATTTCATCAACAGTTATATATGAGTCTAGCCCTTCCCTGTCAACCTCATCCAGTAGTGGAGAATGAATCTCTGCCAAGTGTTCTGTGATGGCCGAGAGCGTACCTGGGGGCCCGGCCTCATAGAAGTTTTGATAGTAGGACACAAACGTTTGCACTATCTGCGTATCTTGTGTGTGTGCTATCCCTTGGGAGTCTGTAATACTCACCACCCACCTTGCCTCCTCCTCCCTATGACTAAGCCATGCCAGGAGCCTGCCCGACTTGTCCCCTACATCATACAACTTATGCAGAGTCACCTGGGCTTCCGCCTAAGCCTCCGGAGTGGCCAGGGCCCTATATTGATGCTGCATATCTGTTAGCTGTCGCAGGACTTGAGGGTCTCTCAGCGCAATGTTCTGTCTTTCTAGGGTAAGAATCTGGGCCTCCAGTGTGGTGAGTTCTTCCTTGGCCTTCGTCTTTTCCCAATCTATACGATTTTGTGCCCTATCTCTGAGAACTGTCTTATACGCTTCCCAGATCACAATGCCCAACTGCACCGAACCCAGATTTTCCGCAAAAAGACTTTTGTATCGGCTCGGAAATCATGGGACACCTCTTTAGTCTGTAGGTCCCATGCCCATAGACTCCAGCTCCTGTTCCCGGTTTGGGTCCTGTCGCCCACCCGAACATATAGGGGGTAGTGGTCAGACAAGCCCCGGCCCATGAATTCCGCCTTCTGTATGTCTTGTATGGCACAGCTCGGGAGGAATACATAATTGAGTCTCGAACAAACCCTATCGCCACCAGAATAATACGAGTATTGTTGTTCCCCTGGATGCAGGTGTTGCCATACATCCACCGGGATCAGTGTGTCTGCAAAGTGTGCCAATTGTGTGACAGGGGACAGTTGGACATGCTCCCCTGATCTGTCCATGGGGATATGCATCACATCATTAAAGTCACCTCCCATTATGTGTTTCGAGCTTGGTGTCTCCAGTAATATGTCCGTCACCTTGTTTAGTGTCCTGGTCTGCAGTTTCGGCGGGGCATTGACTGATATAATGGTAACATTCCACCATCCCCATGACCCTGTCACTCCCACATAGGTGCCCCGGGGATCTATCCACATACGTTTCACACTGAAGGGAGCCGACTTTTTAATCAGGATGGCGACTCCTCTAGAGCCGGAGGTGTATCCTTCATGCGCCAGGACGGTGTATGCCCCTCGTGCCAGGAACCCACATTTCGTGCCTTTAATATGTGTTTCCTGTAACAGCTCCACATCCTCGTTGGTGCGTTTTATAAAAGACAACACCAACCCTCTTTTAATTTTGTCCACAAGGCGTTAACATTCAAGATTAGGGCTATGAATGGGCTATACTCTAAACCTGTCATGGAAGACTGCAGTGTACTGGTGGGACAAGGATGTATCTGTGGTAATAGGACACCCTGTACTAGGGATTTGGTTGGTTGTGTATGCTCTGCAAACTCCGTAACTGTACCTCAACAAAAACTTAATAAACCATAACAACAATTCAAATGGTTGCAGTCCCCTGCCCTCCCTCCCCCCCCATTTTCACTTCCCCAGCCAGAATCCTACGTTAAAGGTTGTGCATAAGGGTGAAAGAGGTCTCTCGCCCACACCGGCCCCAAACCTATGCTACAACTTTAAACCCTTGCAGCACCACAACTGACCCCAAGAAAGAAAACAGGCCATAGGGAAGAAAAAGGACAAAACTAAAGACTGGGAAAAGAAATCACAGGAGAGGGGGGCGGAAGACAGAATAGGGACTGGAGAGCTGGAAAAGAGAAGGACAAAAAGGGAAAATCCAATGTCCAAGTATGTGGCCTCTTCTGGCCTATCACCTGTGTTGGAATAGAGCCCTTCGACCGCTCTGCAGGTCAAGTGGATGGTTTGTTGGGGGAAGGCGTCTAACACCAAACCCCGCCATTATAATCTTTTCCCACAGCAAGTCTCTGAGGCTCGCATTCAGGAGTTTCTGTTGCTACTTCTAGCTCCATTGCTACTATTTCCGCAACCAGAGGGTGTTGCAAGGGATCTTCGTCTCCCTCTTCTCCATAAGTGCTTTCCCTAGTGTTCGTCTCAGTGCAGGGCTCCAGGCGGCTAGGGAGGCAGGCGGAGCATGAACCTGTCGGCAGGTTGAAGTCAAGCGAACATCCACTTCACTGTCAAAGCCGTCCAGATTTCTCTCCGAGTCCAGGGAGTTTAGGGCCTATTGTGTGGCAGAGCATCCACCTGTTTCAGGACGGGGCTTTCCTCAATCCATTGCCAGGCTTCCTCTGGCGTTTGTAAGAAGTGGGTCTTTCCCATGAGTATTCAATTCAGTTTTGCTGGGAATAGAAGCATATATTGGATGTTATGGTTCCTGAGCTTTGCCTTCAAGGGTTCATAGGTGCGCCTTTGCTTCTGCACCTCTCTGCTGTAATCAGGAAAAATCATTATGTGTGTGTTTTCATGTCGTATATTCCTAGGTTTCCTAGCCTCTCGAAGTAATATGTCCCTGTCTAGGAAGTTCAGGAAACGGGTTGTAATGGGACGTGGCTGCGCATCCGGAGGAGGCCGCACCATCAGCGCCCTGTGTGCCCTTTCTATGACAAAACATGCTAAGAATCTTTCCACCGGGAAGGTGCGCTGAAGCCAAGAGTAGAGGAAATCTGATGTGCTTGTTCCTTCAATGCCTTCTCTAAATCCCACAAAATGTAAGTTGTTATGTCTCGCCCTGTTTTCCGCAACATCTACGCTCCACTGGAGGTCTTTGTTCGAGGCCTGAAGAACTGCCATCCACTTGCAGAGGTCCTGAAGCTAATCTTCTACCTACCCCAGCCTGGTTTCTGATTCTGTGACTCTGGCTACCAGATTGCGTAGATCCTGCCACAGGAGTGTCACCTCCATGCCAACTTCTCCAATTTTCCCTTCCAGTGCTGTCCTAGAGGATTGGATCATCTGAAGAAGAGTGTCCATGTCGGTACGACTGGCAGGTCGCTCCTCCGGGGGGGAGTGATTACTTTAGTATAGTGGTCCATTTTCCACTGGCGCAGTGGTTTCGAATCCTTGTCCTTGTCCATAGTTTGAAGTGCTGTGATGGTCCCTAAAAAGAGCAGTGGAAAGTCTGGGACCAGCAGGGGGTTCTCCTCACACTCTCCTGGATCCAGGGCCCCAGGGCGTCACACCTCTTAGGCACCTTTCAGTCCCAGCCCAAGCGAGGCAGCCCAAGCCCTCCCAACACTTCCAGGGAGCCAGGGCCCCCAGCCGATGGAGAGGCAAGGGGGTGGTACACTCGACCCCACCACCACAGGGAGGATGGCGGGAGCGAAGCGGTCAGATCCGTCGAGGCCCAGCTGGAGTCCCAATGTCTGTCTTCAGCTGATAGGCAGCAAGGGGGGCTCTGCTCTCTCTGGGCGCTGGAGTCAGAGCCTACGATTCAGAAAAGGGGGTGGTGATGAACAGAGTGTCTGAATTAAGCTGACCACTCTTACCCAGTCCAAAGATCAGGGCTTGATCCATCACCGTTATTTAGCTCACTGCACCATCCCAGCTCAGAACCTGGCTATATGCAAATTAGTCTGTCCCTGGCCGAGTGCATCATGGGAACAGGGCAGACCAAACTACCAAGCCAATTCTTCACCAGAAAGGAGACAAGCTTCCGGGGACCGGTTTCTGGCATTTCAGCCGTCGTCGGCCCGGCTTGCTTGAATCCTGATGGTGCAGTGAGCAAGGGACTCATGTCTGAGTATACCCTGCCACACTTATAGTGGCCAAAAACGATTCAGAAAAGGGGGTGGTGATGAACAGAGTGTCTGAATTAAGCTGACCACTCTTACCCAGTCCAAAGATCAGGGCTTGATCCATCACCGTTGTTTAGCTCACTGCACCATCCCTGCTCAGAACCTGGCTATATGCAAATTAGTCTGTCCCTGGCCCAGTGCATCATGGGAACAGGGCAGACCAAACTACCAAGCCAATTCTTCACCAGAAAGGAGACAAGCTTCCGGGGACCGCTTTCTGGCATTTCAGCCGTCGTCGGCCCGGCTTGCTTGAATCCTGATGGTGCAGTGAGCAAGGGACTCATGTCTGAGTATACCCTGCCACACCTATAGTGGCCAAAAACGATTCAGAAAAGGGGGTGGTGATGAACAGAGTGTCTGAATTAAGCTGACCACTCTTACCCAGTCCAAAGATCAAGGCTTGATCCATCACCGTTATTTAGCTCACTGCACCATCCCAGCTCAGAACCTGGCTATATGCAAATTAGTCTGTCCCTGGCCCAGTGCATCATGGGAACAGGGCAGACCAAACTACCAAGCCAATTCTTCACCAGAAAGGAGACAAGCTTCCGGGGACCGGTTTCTGGCATTTCAGCCGTCGTCGGCCCGGCTTGCTTGAATCCTGATGGTGCAGTGAGCAAGGGACTCATGTCTGAGCCTAAACACTCCGACCCTCCAGCACTGAGCCAGTACGTTGTGGGGCGGTCACCTTTAGGCCCTTGCCGCCCTCCAAGCTGCCATTAAGTGTAATGGGGTAACCCTGTAACCCTCAGAACCCGGGCAGGTAATTAAACAAACAATGGATGGTTCTGTCGGGAACAGCAATTCAATTAAACATAATACTTAATACATTGATGTACTTATATATCCCATGAAGGATGTATACAAATTAAATCAATAAATAAAAACTGAACCCAATTGAAAGAAAGTAAATCTTTAGTATTCACATTTCTCATAGATCTTAATTATACAAAGCATTCGGTATGCTGTCAAATTTACAAAAAACATAAACTGTGAATACACAAGGCGTGTAGATCGTGATTTGTGACTGAGGACCCGATGTAGGTCAATCTACATTTACCACTTCATAAATACCGAATCATACCGAATCGGTATTTATAAAGTGGTAAATTAGAGGGGGGAGATGTAGGTATTTCAGATTCGGTAAATACCGAATCTGTAAGATTCGGTATTTACCGATTCTGTAAATACCGATTTGGTATCCCCCATTGCTTCCTAAGGGCCTTGAAGCCCATAGGAATCAATGGGCATTACCGAATCGGTAATTACCGGTTCGGTAATTACCGATTTGTGCAAGGGTGCAGGGGGTGTCACTTTGACACCCTCCAGCACCCCAAAAAAAGGCATGTGAGCCATGTGGCACACAGACATGCCCTAAGGGCATGTCTGTCTGTCACATGGCATAGGTGTGCATGCACACATGTGAATACACCTGGATTCGGTATTTTAACACCCAATTGGATTGGCTGTTAAAATACCGAATCTGAAGGGCCTGTGGGACTGAAAGTAGTCCCACCTACATCCCAAATTTAAAAAATCGGTAAAATTACCGATTCGGTATTTTTGCGATTCGGTAATTTTACCGAATTGGTAAAATACCGAATCGGACAAAAAAAGGTCTCCTACATCTCAGTAGGCCATATACCGGTCGGAAACGGCCGAAATCGGCCGTTTCCGACCGGTATTTGGTACCTACATCGGGCCCTGAGTGTGACAAGTGATACAACATATATGCAAAGAATTTAAAGTTTTTCAAAATATCCACTGTGAATCACAATAGTCTTAATGGTCTAAGGGCCAGATGTAGGTAATCCCAGATTACCGATTCTTAAATGCCGAATCATACCGATTCGGTATTTAAGAACAGGCAAATGGGATGTAGGTTTTTTTACCGAAAAAAAATTACCGAATCGGCAAGTTTCGGTAATTACCGAATCGGTATTTACCGATTTGCTAATTGCCATTCATTCCTATGGGCCTGGAGGCCCATAGGAATGAATGTCAATTGGCGAATCGGTAAATACCGATTCGGTAATTGGGGGAAACATTGAAGGGTGGCAGGGTGTCACTTTGACACCCTGTTGCATCCCTCAATTGTGTATGGGTGCACATGTTGCAGACATACATGCCCTAAGGGCATGTATGACTGCAACATAGCACTGTTGGAAAAGCAAAAAAAATGCTTTTTCAAGGGTTTTCATTATTTACCACCAACTTCTAGTTGGTGGTAAATAATGAATCCTTAACTGAGGAATGCACTAACTTGAGTGCTTCCTCCATCCTGGATTCTGTATTTTACCGAATCAGTATGTTAAGAATTTGGTATTTTACCGAATCCTTAAATTAACGATTCAGTAAAATACCGTATCCTTAAAAAATGCCACCTACATCTGGAAAGCCCAATACCGGTAGGTAACGGCCGAAATTCGGTAATTTCGGCCGTTACTGACCGGTATTGTGTGACCTAAATTGGGCCCTTAATTGTTTTCTTTTGTTCCTTGGGACTTCGTGCAGTCAGATGTATAGCAATTTACGTCGACGTTTCAAACCTAGTAGTGAAGCGCTGGTTTATGCGCATCTATAGCGGGTCTTCATCAGGACTGGTAAGAGGGATTGGACAGCCTATAAATGTAAATAACATATGGTCAGGGCCTTCTAAGGGTCAGTGTTTAAAATAAAAGAAAGGAAACCCCTTAATGAGCTCACCTTATTGTTAGGTATATGACTCATCTGGTACTTTACTGCTGATAATGCTTGTCAGCCGACAAGCACTTGTGGTACTGTTGATTCACTGTTCTATAAACTATATATGGTAGAAGCCTTAGCATATACATTTCCAAAGGGCATTTACTTTTATAGTCCCCATGGCGAATGGGTCTTATCATACCTTTTATAGTAGATTCTTCTACACTAGCCGGTGGGAAGATTTACGGGTCTGGGTCGCCTTGGCAGTTGCCTGGGGGAAAAAAGGGGTCAGATCTCAGTTGTCTGATAGGTACAGCCTATATATACTGGTCTAGTTGGCAGCTGGTTGGTACTGATTACGCTTGTTAGTCTAATCGTGTGCATCCAGTGAACCTTAAAAGAATTATGTTCAACTCGCTAGTCATTCCTCAGGTGGTGAATTAGCAGCTTGTGCGGAAAATTATTAATTTCCAGATAGGTGAGTGCCGCCATTACTTATGCGCAGTGGTGCTGTTAGTCGCTGTTATTACCAGGTGAAGTCTGTTCATGCTGGAGTCTAGTCTGCATTTAAAAATGTAAAAGAAGGGTTTAAGGCCTGTTGAAAGGACATATGGACATGGCTCAGATAATTCATGCCCAGGGAACCAGCTGGTTGTGCGCGTAACATATGGCGTTTGTGGTTTTTACTCCGTGCATACGTGATTTGTTTTAAAAGAATAGGCCGTTTGTTTCAATTCCATGCAATGCTCAATAAGGGTGATTTATGTCAAGGCAGCTAGCTCCAAAAGAAGAGCGATTATTTATTTAGACGGTGTGAGCAATGGTGCACTTATACGTTGTTATTACATTGTGGTATCTGCTCAGGCTGGAGTGTGGTCTCCCTGTTGAAATTAGTGGTGAACCCCTGCAACACGGTAAGAAAGTGCTTGGATGGGACTAGGGTGATCGTGCGGTGTAAAAGACTTGTTACGCGCGTTGCACATGGAGCTATAAAGACCATGCCTAAGTGGTTTGTTTAAATGATAGAGGAGGAAGATGGCGGGGTGAGCGGACGCTTCTTCCCGCAGCTCCTCCGGCCCGACTAGGCCCGAGCCCTTTTTCGTTAGCTTCTCTCCCCCCGCTGAAGCTCAGCGGCCGAGAGACGGGCGGCGGACATCCTGGGGCACACATTGATGCTACTTTGGCCCCGATCGCCTCGGTGGAAGCACGCTAAAAGATCGATTGCCGGACGGAGGAGCGCCTTGGAGGCAGAGCAGAGCGGGGCGCTGTCCGGATGCCTCGGCTGGGGCCTGGTGCTGACGTCTAGCGATCTGGAGTGAAGCTCGCCCCGGTGCTCGACGGGGATCGTCAGAGGGGCAACGGCTGTGTGACTTCGCTGAGCGAGGACCCTGCTGTGTGATCGTGGCGGTGCTTGGACTTGCGGTGGTGGCCTCTCATGTGGTACGGGGCCCAGCCCCGTGGCCAGTTGGCGACAATGCTTAAGATCGGGGCCAGGTCTACCGTTTCTCCTCTCTAGCTGGACGGCCCTGGATGGAACTTTCCTTTGTATACCTGGCTCTTAGGGTGGCCCTGGTGGCATCGCCGGGCCTGGTCGATCTACCCGGCCCGCCTAACCGCCATCTTGTCTTCACGGCAACGGTGACGCAACCCTCCTTCAGTGTCGCTTGAGGTCGTCTCCTACGCCTCTGCTTTTGCACATGTCTGTCTCCCTTATTGCGGGACGCACCAGCCGGAGTTCCCCTAGCGGGGGTCCCTGTTGAACTCTTGGCTGGGCACCGAACGGCTCTCTGTGACTGGACTGGCCCAACATTTTGTCATCTGTGGCGCAGGTCCCCTATCTGGCCGGGAGTTCCTCTTCGAGGGACTCTACCGAACGTTGGAAGCTTATCGTGGGCCGAGCCTACTGCAGGTGGCCGAAGCCAGTGTTCATGCTTCAGTTGAGTGCGACAGCGTACGAGACACGAATGTCCGGGAAAGGAGGATCGAGGAAGGGGGATCGCACCCTGCCGGACATGCTTAGCAGGGCCCAGCAACAGCGAGACAGGGCGCAACCATCTCCGGGCTCTTCCCGGGCCGCTGCGGTCCCGACCGGGGGTGAGCCCCCCGTCACGAGGTCCTTCATGGAGGAACTGTTCAGCTCGCTTAAAGCAGACTTCCAGACGCTGAAGCAGGAGGTGGCCAGTGAAGTACGCGAGGTCCGCAGGGAGGTGTAGGGCCTTGGTGAGCAGATGGAGACGGTGGAGGCGGCGGCCCAACGCCGGGACGACAAGATTGTCCATTTGCAAAAGGACGTTCTCCGTCTCAGGGAGCAACATGTTGAACTCCAAGCCCATAACGAGGACCTGGAGAACAGGTCGAGGAGGAATAATATACGGGTACGGGGTGTACCGTCCGCAGATGAGGGGACAGACCTGGTGGGCTACTTGCAGGACTTGTTCCGGGAAATTCTGGGAGAGGCCGCGGACTTCCCGATCCGCATCGACAGGGCCCACAGAGTCGGCCGACAGCGACAGTCGGCGGCACCTCCGCCGGACATCTTGGCCTACCTCCCTGACTTTCCGGTGAAGGAGCGCATCATGTCCGAGGCCCGCAGGAAACAACCATTGACGTTCCGAGAGCGACCTGTGGCGCTGTATCAGGACCTGTCTGCCATCACGTTGCAGAAGCGCAGGTCCTTCAAGATTGCAACCGACTTCCTGCGCGAGCACGAGACACCGTACTCCTGGGGGCATCCCTTTCGTTTGATATTCCGTTGGAACGGGGTGCTGCACCAGCTGCGCTCCTTGCAGGATGTTTGCGGCGTCTTGGGGCTCACGGCTACTGAAGAGGATGGAGCAACACCGACCTGGAGGCGCTCGGATAGAGGAGGACGACGGCGGTCGGCGAGAAGGAGATTGGCGGCGAGCGTTGGGCGGCCTGACTCGCCCACCATCAGAGCGGACATGGCCAGCGCACTGAGAGAAGCGGCCAGGGACTCGGCCGCCTCGAACGGTGTGGCCTTGACGGCCTAGACTCACTCCGGGGGGAGATGGACATAGCTTCTTCGTTGCCAGGTTTGGGGGTCAGGGGGAGGGCCGGGGGGGAGCGGGGAAGGCGAGTGGCCGGACGTCCACTTTTGGTACTTTCTGCAGACTTGTCCGTTTTGGGACTTGACTGGGACAATGGGTTGTTTGTGTTTGAGTTGGAATTTGGCTAGTTACCATTGGTTCGTTTGGGGTGGGGTCGGGAGTTGTTCAGGGGTTGGGAAGGAACCGTCCGATATTTCCTGTGTTAACGCTTGGTCCTATTTTGCTTGTCCTGCGCTGCTGCCCTGCGCCCCTCCCCCGCCGGCTGCCTGCCCGCGACATAGCGTCTCCAGACTCTGAGCGATATGTCGTCCCTGAAGGTGGTGACCCTTAATGTTAAGGGTCTGAATAACCCTGTAAAGCGTAGGGCGATTTTGTCTCTGCTGGAGGGGACACAAGCTGATATATGCCTCCTGCAAGAAACCCACTTGTTGTCCCGTGATTGTCACAGAATGCGCTCTGCCAAGTTTCCCACCCAGTTTTTCTCCTCTGCTGCGTCCAAGACTGCGGGGGTGGCTATTCTGTTGGCGAGCTCCTTCAAGGGGGAAGTGTTGTATAAATTTGCTGAACAGAAGGGGAGGCTTTTGGCATACCGCCTCCGCCTAGGGGGCACATCGTTTACTATTGGCTCCTTATATAGCCCGAATGATCATCAAGAACACTTTTTGGATTTGGTGCTGGTGGATGTAACTGCCTCCCCCGATCGTCATGTTATCCTAGGGGGTGACCTAAATATAGTTTTTGATTCTGCCTTAGATAGGTCAGCGCAGCGATTCCCGCAGACTGGGGAACTTTCCCAGGCCGGGAAGGCCCGAATCACCGACATGGATTTGCATGACCTTTGGCGCACCCTCCACCCTACAGATAGGGATTATTCCTATTACTCGCATGCGCACCGGACCTACGCACGGTTAGACTACTTTTTGGTTAGTGGACCGATGCGTGTCGCTGCTACGGCGGCGGACATTGGGGTCCTGGCACTGTCTGATCATGCGCCGGTCGTGGGTACGTTTGCGTGGCTGGCGACCTTCCCCTCTCGGGAGGTGTGGCGCCTTAGGGACACCCTTCTGCACAAAAAAACGGTTGTAAAACATATTGAGGAGGCCATACGGGAATACCAGGCACACAACAGTAACTCAGACACCTCATTGGCGACACAGTGGGCAGTGCTGAAGGCGGTCCTCAGGGGGGAATTCATCTCCATCTCCTCGGCAAAAAACAGGGAACGGCAGCGGAAGAGGGAGGAGCTGACCTCTCAGGTCCGGGAACTAGAACAGGTCCACCGCCGTACGGGTGCTCCGAGGGTTTGGAGGCAGTTGAAGGCTGCCAGGAAGCTCCTGTCGGCGCTGGACATGGACAGGGCGGAATACGCAGCGTTACGTCTGAAACATGCATTCTACACAGGGGGGGATAGGTGTGGCAAACTCTTGGCACACAGGCTCCGTGTCGCGCAACAGCGAAATGTGGTGAAGGAACTCTTGGGTACAGACGGGGTGGCTGTTTCTGGTGATGCGGCGGTGGCGGAAACTCTTTGTAGTTTCTATGAGGCGCTGTACACCGGGGAGCCCCCCTCGTCGCGGGAAGCCGTGGAATATCTGGAATCTGTGGCCCTTCATGCGCTAGATCCCGCTCAGGCGGAATATCTTTAGCGCGATATCCACGTTGAGGAGGTGATTTCCACGATAGCCAGACTTAAGCACGGGAAAGCCCCGGGCCCGGACGGTTACACGTCCCTGTTTTACAAAACTTTTTGCCCGGTTGTGGCCCTCTATCCTCGCCCGGCTGTTTACCTCCTTCTCCGAATCAGGAGCCATCCCACCGGATCTCCTGAGAGCAACGGTCTCAGTGATTTTGAAGCCTGGGAAGGATCGGGCCTTATGTGGCTCATATAGGCCCATCTCGCTCCTGAATGTCTACCTCAAGTTGTACACGGGGATTCTGGCATCCAGGCTGGCCCTGCACCTCCCGGGTCTGGTCGAGGCCGACCAGGCTGGCTTTGTGCCCGGCAGACAGACTGTCGACAATACTAAGCGAGTGACGCACATTCTGGAGAAGGCTTCGCGGATCCCAGGTGAGCGGATGCTGCTGGCGGTGGATGCCGAGAAAGCCTTCGACAGGGTACACTGGCCTTACCTCGAGCAGGTGCTCAAGAAACTGGGTATCGGTGATAAATTCTGCTCGATGGTTTTCAATTGTTACAGGAACCCTTCAGCGACGGTGAGGGTCAATGGGTGCAGCTCCCGTAGTTTTGCAATCGAGTGCGGCACTAGGCAGGGGTGCCTACTTTCCCCACTCCTCTTTGCTCTTTACATGGAGCCGTTTGCCCAGAGGATCCGCCAAAACCCGGATGCAATCGGGATCAAGATGGGGCAGTACGTTCACACGGTCAGTCTTTATGCGGATGATGTCCTGCTGACCCTGGACGATCCCAGGAGGTCCCTTCCCGCCTGCATCCGCGAGTTGGACGCTTTTTCACGAGTGGCTGGTTTCAAAATGAACATGGGCAAGTCGGTGGCTCTAGATGTGTCTCTGGCTGCGGATACTAGACGGGACCTTCAGCGGCTCTTTCCCATTCAGTGGTCATCTTCCCTGGTGCCATACCTGGGGATTCTGCTGGCGCCGACGTTGCCAGAGATGGTAACGGCTAATTACACCTCTCTTAGTAAGAAGATCAAGGAGGAGCTTGGCCGCTGGAGCAAGGGCCTGTTGTCTTGGCTTGGCAGGATTGCTGCGGTCAAGATGACGGTTCTGCCCCAGATCCTATACCTTTTCCGAGCCTTGCCGCTCCAGCCTCCAGTGGGTTGGATCAGGCAGACGCAAGCTGACATCGCACGCTTTGTCTGGCAAGGCCGCAAGCCGCAGATGAAGAGGGTTCTCTCCACGCTTGCCCCGGAGGCGGGGGGCCTTGGTGTTCCGGACCTCCGGAAATATTTTCAGGCGGCGCAGCTGCGCTACCTTGTGAAGTGGAGCAGGTGGGAATCCGATAAGCACTGGCTCTTTCAGGACCAGGCGGTGGCAGGGCGTACCCTCCAGGAAGTTCCATTCTTGCGCCGAGTTCACCGTCCCCCCAACCTTTATGCTTCCTTTGTCACGCGGGTTCCCCTGAGGGTGTGGGACACGGTTTGCGAGGTTCGGGAACTCACCACGTTCCCCTCGCCATTTACGCCCATAGCGGGTAATCCTGATTTCTCCCCAGGGATGGATCGGGCGCTTTCTCCCATTGGAGGAGGGCGGGCTGTCGGGCGCTCTTTCAAATTTATGGTTTGGAGGGAGTGGTCCCCTTTCAGCATCTTCAACAGGAGTTCCACCTGCCGGAGTCGGATAGACTGCGATATATGCAGGTCCGGCACTGGGCGCTTCAACCCCAGGTGCGGGACACAGCTGATCCTCAGATAACACCATATGAGCGGTGGCTGGTGACCCGCGCCTCCGATGCTAAACTGATCACTGATCTCTACAAGTTCTTACAGCCCCCTCCGTTTCACTACTATAATCCGGGCAGGGAACGATGGCACAGGGAATTAGGTAGGACACTTAGCCATAAGGAGTGGGACCAGATTGCACACCGTGCGAGACACTCAGCATATCACACTGGCCTCACTGAGACATTCACCAAGGTATCCACATACTGGTATTACACCCCAGAGAGACTGCACGAGATGAACAGGCATATCGAGAAGGAGTGCTGGAGAGGTTGTGGTCAGGTGGGGACCCTTTCACATATTCTTTGGGATTGTCCCTTGCTGGCTGCTTATTGGAAGGAGGTTCTTGATGAGGTTGATATGCATTTTGAAATTGAACTACCGCGCTTTCCGGCGTATGTATTGCTGGGCCTTCCTAATGGCCTGATGTATCCGCTGAAGTCCCGCAGGGGCAGGCAAATCGCGATAGCGCTGGGCTCAGCGGTTCAGAACATCCTAATCCACTGGCGCACCACCACGGTCCCCTCCATCACTGGCTGGTTGCACAGGCTTTGGCATGTTCTGTGTATGGGAAAATTGTCACTCACGGTAGCGGGGGAGATAGACCAATTTGATGAGCTGTGGCAACCCTTTCGTGCGCTTTTAACTACGGAATTTAGGGAACTCACCTGTCCGAGGTACCTCAGGCTTCTAAGGTTGACGCCACCGGCGATTCCAGCAGACTAGGAGGGGTAGCGGGGCTGGGTTCATGGAGGGGGGGGTGCGGTAGGGGGGCAGGTAGTGTTATTAGCGGTACATTGGACGGGGGGTGGGGGGGAGTTGGGGTGAGTTGGGGTGTTTGGGGGGGGTTTGGGGATGGTGGGTTGGGTTTCTTTGTGTTACTGTTTATTATTCTCTGCTCAGACTGATGGTGTTGACTATGCTCAGATTGAAGGTATTGATTATATTTAGCTCTTTTCATTTGCTGTTCCTTCCTTTTCCACAGCGGACTGGTCCACCGTCGCACTCGTAGTATCATGCTCATTTCCTTCGCTTAAATGTATGTAACCCTAACCTCCTGTTCCCTCTCCCTATGTTTTTGTCTTTAAAAAATGCTTTAAACCTAAATGATAGAGGAAGTTGTTTAAGTGATCACATGCATTGTTAGGTAAAAGCTGATTCCTATCTATGCCGGTATCTATAACTGGAGCACAGGCGGGGTTCTGTACTTACTCAGGCGTGTCTGGACTGACGTCTCTCTCAGTTAGGTCCTCGCAATGAATGCCGACCCGAGCTCTCAAGCACGTCCTATTTGACATTCGCTGAGAGCGGCATGCGTGTAAGATGTGTATAGCGGGACAGGACTAATCCCTGAGTTTGGACATAGATTTTTATGTGCATGCCGTCTGCGCATAATTACGTTGGGGTGGTTGTATGGCAGTGGTTGGTGATACATTGTTCTTAACTTACAACCTACGGCACTAGTCGAGGCCTCAATGTGTGTGTAGGTGAACTTCCACCATAGTAGAAGCCAAAAAGGCAAGGCAAGGTTGTTATTACACTTGTATCTGATAGATCAAACCACTGATCTTCTTTAGATAATTCAGCATGTGTAAGGAATTTGGCCATCTTTCATTATTTGTTCATAATTATGTATATCATGGGTAAATATTTACATAGACACCTGTAATAGAACCTAATGCATTCTGGGTACAAATGTTCTCATTCATTCGACAATCCTAATTATAAACCTGTTGGTACATATTCATGTTGGGATACATAATTTAGAGTTTACATACTAGGTACAGATGTTCGTATTCCTAAAACAATCAGGATTATCCTATGGGCAATTATTCATATTAACATCTGTGACTAAAGATTCCAAACTTTGCCTTCTACTTACAAACCTTGTACATAAATGTGACAGGGGGACACATGTGGTTGTGTGTTATATCTCCCATAGTTAAGAATTACAATACATGAGTGGCAGTCATGTATGTGGATGCTTATTTCTAGTGATGCTGAAACTAATCCAACAACAGTGGTCTGGTATATAACATAGTGTCTTTTCTAATTAATGTTATCGCTGGATACCCAATTTGAACTGACATTTTGATCCATATGCGTGATGACCTTATTAGTATCTGATTGCTGTGTAATGTAGATTAGCATAGCCTGGACAATGTCACGGTTATAGTTTAGACATTTGGACATAGGTTTCCTCCTGTTCAGTAAGACCATAAGTTGTGGCTTCAGTACTATGCATCCAACGGAATTCCTTGAAATGTAGTTGGTTTGCAAGGTTGCCATCTCTTTGGTGAATGGTCACCTTTTCCACGACTGTCCATTCGATCTGATCAGACGTGTGGCCCAGTGTGCTGTAATGCTCCACCAATGGTGCTCCTTGTAGTTTAGAGGTTGATTCTGCTTTGGTGTTGTAGAATTCTATTTTTAATCTTCTGGATAGTCTAGCCAATGTAAATAAATTGACATGGACATCTTATTGCTATATGATGTTTTGACTGTTGCAATTAGTGAAGTGGTGTAGGGTGTATGTCTTACCCCATGGATGATCTTTTTGGCTGTTATCGCATATTTGCAAGCTTTGCAGCTCCCACACCTCCAGTGATGGGTGGAAGGCCTAGCTGTGACCTTGTGTCAGTTGGTGGTATTGGGTCTAAGAATGAAGACACAACATGGTCCTTAACATTCTTTGCCCTCTTGAAGGCAAACATAGGGGCTTCTGGTATTCCAATCTCCGTGCCTACCAAGTTCCAGTATTTTCTGATTATTTTGTTGATGTCATGGCTTCTTGTATTAAAGGTGGTTACACAGATCATCCTGTTCATTTCTTTGTTTTCAGGGTGCGTTTCAAGTCAGTTGAGGTGACCTTTGGGATAACCCCTATCTCTGAGTTTGGATATGAGTCGGTCGCTTTCCTTAAAGTAATCATTTCTTCTCATGCAATTTCTACAGACACGTAGGAATTGCCCGTATGGTAGGTTGTCCTTCAAATTCATGGGGTGGTGCGAGTTGTATCGTAATATTGTGTTGCGGTCCGTTGCTTTCTTGAATAGATTCATTACAATTTTTCCATCCTCAGCTTCCAGAGTGAGATCAAGGAAAGGGATTGATTTGTTGCTGTGTCCCATAGTGAACTGAATGTCTGCTGAGCGGGCGTTAAGCCATACCAGGAATCGTTGCAGTGTTTCTTCAGTTCCTGTCCAGATCATTATGATATCATCAATGTATCGGTTCCAAGATGTTATATTGTCTTTAAATGGATTATGATCGAGATACATATGTTGGTTTTCAAAAATGTCCATGTACAAATTAGCTAGACTAGGGGCGAATCCGGCCCCCATAGCTACTCCTTTACATTGATAGTAAAACATGTTTTGGAATATGAAGCCGTTTTTCGTCATGGCTATGGTTAATAATTGGATTAAGAATTCAGTTGGAATCCAATGTGGTGTAGGACGGGTATCTAGAACTTTTCTTATGACTGTAATAGCTTCCTCCTGTGATATGCTTGTATATAATGACCACACGTCCAGTGTGACAAATAGTTGTTTGGATTTGTGGAATGGTTGGTCCTCCAAAATTTGAATGGTGTGCATCGTGTCTCGTATGAATGATCTGGTTTCTCCAAAAAATGGTTGCAAGAAGTTGTCCACATATTGATTCACTGGTTCCAGGATTGAACCACAGCCAGAGACTATCGGTCTCACTGGTGGTCGCTGTAGATTTTTGTGGACTTTCAGAATTTTATAGATTGTAGGGATCCTCGGTGTCTCATTGTTCAGGAACTTGGATTCAGGTTCTGAGAGAAATCCCTCTTCAAATCCTTGTTTTGTAAGCTCTTTTAAGAGTTTGGCAATTTCTTTTGTGGGGTCTTTTGGTATGCGGACATAACTATTCTCGCAGTCAAGTTGCTGTGTGATCTCTGCAATGTAGTCCTCTCTATTCTGGATAACCACTGAACCTCCTTTGTCAGCGTTTTTTATAACAATAGATTTGTTGTTTTTTAGTGAAAGTAGAGCTTCTCTTTCTTCTTTTGTGATGTTATGCTTGATGTATTTTGTGCTCTGTAGGCTGTTCATCACTTCCGACATCACTATTTTTTCATAAGCAAGTATTCTTTCATTCATGAGGTAACTGGCCGGATTGAAGGTGGATGGGGGGCGGAAGTGAGTTGCAGCAGCTTTTTTTGTATATTCATCTCTTTTGGTAAAGAAGTATTTCAAATGTATTTCCCTAAAGAACTGTTGGAGCTCCAGTTTGACATTGAAGGAGTTCCGGGGTACTGTCGGTAGAAATGATAACCCTTTAGCCAGGATCCCCTGTTCTGATGGGCTCAGGACGCGTTTAGAGATATTTAAGATGGTATCTTTACTGTTGGTAGCATTTCCTTGGCCTGTGTTGCTTGCATCTGGTGGGTGTTCTTGTTTGATGCAGCCGTTGTGGCATTAGTTACCAGCGATAGGTTTGGCATCTTGTACTGATTTCTCCGTGGTTCTGTTGTGGTTGTGATTGGAATCGGACTCTGCTGCTGGAGCTGACCCGGTCCTCAGACGAGTGAGTGGGCACCCCACACTAGGACGGCCTGGTGAGGCCTTGAATGTCCCATTGTATTTAAGCAAGTGGTCACGATAAGGTGTGCTTCATGTTAAGGGGAAGTGGTCCCCACTACTTATCTTTGGGGCTGAGGGAAGTCACTGGCGCAGCAGCACTCTGGCAATATGTCCTGTGCTGCAACGTCAGAGTTCAAGCATTGGTTCAGGGGCCATTTTAGTTGTTTCTTTAATCTATGCCTCCGCAGCCACTCACCCTCTGCTGGACCGCATGGCCATGCGGCCGACCCCCAGGCTCCCTGTGGCCCCTACTACCGCAGGGCCTCCATGGGAATATCGGACCAGCTTACCTGAGCAGGCAACCACAAAGGCAGTAACCAACGCTGGATGGCTCCCCACAACCATGTATCTCTTCACCAATGGGCTCTGTATCAGTAAGCAGCAACTCAGGATTTCCTTGGTTACCACTGCATCAGAACCCAGGAACTCGACCGCACCCTCATCCCAGGATCAACGAGGGGCACTGAGGCCACACAGAGTGCAGAGCGCTCCAGGATACAGCAACATGACGAGCACAGTGGCCCATGAGCAGTGCCTCCAGTGCAAATGATTCAGAAAAGGGGGTGGTGATGAACAGAGTGTCTGAATTAAGCAGACCACTCTTACCCAGTCAGGAGATCAGGGCTTGATCCATCACCGTTGTTTAGCTCACTGCATCACCCCAGTTCAGAACCTGGCTATATGCAAATTAGTCTGACCCAGTGCCTCATGGGAACAGGGCAGACCAAACTACCAAGCCAATTCTTCACCGGAAAGGAGACAAGCTTCCGGGGACCGGTTTCTGGCATTTCAGCCGTCGTCGGCCCGGCTTGCTTGAATCCTGGTGGTGCAGTGAGCAAGGGACTCATGTTTGAGTATACCCTGTCCATCACCACCCCCTTTTCTGAATCGTTTTGTCCACCATAAGCGTTGAAGGGTATACTCAGATGTGAGTCCCTTGCTCAGTGCACCATCAGGATTCAAGCAAGCCGGGCCGAAGACGGCTGTAATGCCAGAAACCGGTCCCCGGAAGCTTGTTTCCTTCCCAGTAAAAGAATTGGCTTGGTAGTTTGGTCTGCCCTGTTCCCATGATGCACTGGGCCAGGGACAGACTAATTTGCATGTAGCCAGGTTCTGAGCTGGGATGGTGCAGTGAGCCAAAAAAACGGTGATGGATCAAGCCCTGATCTATTGACTGGGTATGAGTGTTCTGTTTAATTCAGATACCCTGTCCATCACCACCCTCTTTTCTGAATCGTTTTGTCCACCATAAGCGTGGAAGGGTATACTCAGAGGTGAGTCCCTTGCTCATTGCACCATCAGGATTCAAGCAAGCCGGGCCGAAGACGGCTGTAATGCCAGAAACCGGTCCCCGGAAGCTTGTTTCCTTCCCAGTAAAAGATTTGGCTTGGTAGTTTGGTCTGCCCTGTTCCCATGATGCACTGGGCCAGGGACAGACTAATTTGCATGTAGCCAGGTTCTGAGCTGGGATGGTGCAGTGAGCTAAAAAACGGTGATGGATCAAGCCCTGATCTATTGACTGGGTATGAGTGTTCTGTTTAATTCAGATACTCTGTCCATCACCACCCCCTTTTCTGAATCGTTTTGTCCACCATAAGCGTGGAAGGGTATACTCAGATGTGAGTCCCTTGCTCATTGCACCATCAGGATTCAAGCAAGCCGGGCCGAAGACGGCTGTAATGCCAGAAACCGGTCCCCGGAAGCTTGTTTCCTTCCCAGTAAAAGAATTGGCTTGGTAGTTTGGTCTGCCCTGTTCCCATGATGCACTGGGCCAGGGACAGACTAATTTGCATGTAGCCAGGTTCTGAGCTGGGATGGTGCAGTGAGCTAAAAAACGGTGATGGATCAAGCCCTGATCTATTGACTGGGTATGAGTGTTCTGTTTAATTCAGATACTCTGTCCATCACCACCCCCTTTTCTGAATCGTTTTGTCCACCATAAGCGTGGAAGGGTATACTCAGATGTGAGTCCCTTGCTCATTGCACCATCAGGTTTCAAGCAAGTCGGGCCGAAGACGGCTGTAATGCCAGAAGCCGGTCCCTGGAAGCTTGTTTCCTTCCCAGTAAAATAATTGGCTTGGTAGTTTGGTCTGCCCTGTTCCCATGATGCACTGGGCCAGGGACAGACTAATTTGCATGTAGCCAGGTTCTGAGCTGGGATGGTGCAGTGAGCTAAAAAACGTTGATGGATCAAGCCCTGATCTATTGACTGGGTATGAGTGTTCTGTTTAATTCAGATACTCTGTCCATCACCACCCCCTTTTCTGAAACGTTTTGTCCACCATAAGCGTGGAAGGGTATACTCAGATGTGAGTCCCTTGCTCATTGCACCATCAGGATTCAAGCAAGCCGAGTCGAAGACGGCTGTAATGCCAGAAACCGGTCCCCGGAAGCTTGTTTCCTTCCCAGTAAAAGAATTGGCTTGGTAGTTTGGTCTGCCCTGTTCCCATGATGCACTGGGCCAGGGACAGACTAATTTGCATGTAGCCAGGTTCTGTGCTGGGATGGTGCAGTGAGCTAAAAACGGTGATGGATCAAGCCCAGATCTATTGACTGGGTATGAGTGTTCTGTTTAATTCAGATACTCTGTCCATCACCACCCCCTTTTCTGAATCGTTTTGTCACCATAAGCGTGGACGGGTTGTGAGAAGTTGGCCTGGTATATAATGCTCACTAATTCTAGTGATCACTTTGTACCATGCCAAGCAACCCTTATGATGATTGGTTGTAATTCAACCTTGTAGACCAGTTATCCTAGTGGTAACGTGGACAAAGCAGTCTTAGGCTAAACTCTGAAAGGCATGTGAAGCCAGCTGTATTACCATACACAACCCCCTTGAATACCAAATGAAAGGACACCACACAGATATATATTGAAAATATATATTGATTTATTAACTATAAAATCCCCTGGACTCTTTATGAGCACAGAAGCACAAGCGTTAAATCACAAGACAGTTTAAAATACACAAATGTTGCACAATATGGATGAGCCCTAGGGGCCACCTAAACCATATTCTAAGAAAGTGGTATAAGAGATACCAATCAGAACGGAAACAGGCCTAGGGCCTTGGGAATCGCTGGAGCTATTCGAGACTAGCAGTGATTAAGTCGGGAAAGGCCCGCGGGACTCGGGTGCAGTGTCTAAAGTGCCCGCACTTTTCAATGTAAAGTCTATAGTGCGTAAAAAGTACAAAGTTAGTTAGTTCGGAACCTTCCGAGTGACCTAGAACCTGAAACTTAAGACACAGGCCCTTGAGATGTGTACCAGTGTAGGAACACCGGCGGAGCTGAGTTACCTCACCCACAGGAAGCGGGTGCACAGGGTCGAAGTAGTGTCGGGTTTCGTCACGCTGGTCGATGGTGCTTGGAGCTGAAGATGCTGCAGGCGGCTCGATGTGAAGAGTTCCGGTGGATCCAAGGGTGGATCTGAAGATGTGAAGACCTGAAAGCAGAGGGGACAATGTTCAAAGTCACTAGCCAGTGACTACCGTGGAACCAGATTGGAACCAGGTGATGTCGGGTGCAAACAGGCGTTGAGGTGTAGCTTCTCTCTGCAGCCACGTGGACACTGGGGGTTGAGTACGTCCAGGAGTCGGTCACGAGCTGTCTTACGCAGGCTTGTCGCTGTTGGCAGTGTCGGCAACTTGATCGGAGCAAACAGGCCTTGGCTAATGCAAGCCACGCAGGAATCGAAAAATGCTTACCACTCGGACCAGCAAGGTCAGAGTGAGGGCTCCTTTCTGCAGGCGCTAGGGCAAGTCTGGAGCAACCAGAGCGGCAGTGTAGTTCGTCGGTTTCGTCGCCAAGATGGCCGCTGACCACGTGGCTAGTGGCCGGGATGGCGTGTCGAGTGGCACAATGCAAAAGGGCCCCACGCAGATCGTGGAGATGCTGGGGGACTGATCTTCGGTGCAAGGGCTGCTCGGTGGTCGGGGTTCTCAGTCCCCAAAGCACAACGTCGAGGGTGCCTCGGTTGCTGCACCCTCGGGTGTCTTCCAAGATGTCCGGTCCCACGTCTCTCGGTGCCTCCACGGGTCCCTTCTTTGCAGGGACTGTGGATCGGGCTCTGAGAAGTCTGGGAGTCTGGGTCTTGTCAGGCTCTGGGCTCGGGCTCCGGCGGGAGGCGGCGGCAAAGCAGACGTCGAGTTGCTGGTTGGTGCCTGTGTTCACAGGGTGGCCACTCCTAGGCCACAAGGGAGATTCTCTTCAGTCTTCTGGGCAGCAGAATGTCGAAGTCCAGTCTTCTTCTTTATTTAAAGTTGATTCAGGATGATCTGCTGTGCAATGGCACTGCTCCCACTCTTATTCCCAATCTGAGGGGTGGATCACCTACTAGGTCCCTCCTCTGGGAGGAACCAGGAAGGGGGGCGGTTACACCCCCTTTCCTTTGTCCAGCTCCTCGCCAGGCCTGGGTCTGGAAAGTCCCAGGACCGGTTTGGACTGGCTTATGCACGGGGACACCTTGTGTGCCCCGGGCATGTCTGTTTCTATTCAGCCCTGTCCTACCCAATACACAACACCCTGTCTGGGGTGGTGCTCGCACCTCCCAAGGCAGGAAACCTTTTGTCCAAGCCTCCCTCGCTGGAAGGACTCCCAGCAGCAGGAGGTCAGACTCGTGTCTGTGGTGGCAGCATCCATTTTGTGATGCTGAGGCTCTGGTTAACTTTAACCGGGGATAAGGCTACACACATGTTGTGTCCCTCTAGAAGGGTGGAATGCTATCCCCGTTGACAGAACTGTAGAGGGGATAGTATTCCAATTCGTATGACACCTTACTCGACATGTTTTGATAAAGCCAAACCAAAGATAGCATATAACCGCGAGGATTATAATGCACTTAAGAGTACATGGTATGGCAATATCCCGGAACAGCTTAGGGAGTGGTTCCCGACAGCTGCAGACAGGCTCAGCTCATGCTAGAGCACCATCTCACATATTTCCAAGCACTCTGCCTCCAGGATTGATGAGGCTTTCCATAGGAGTGGCTGATAGGAACATATGTGTCCAGTTTAGGGTTAGATATAGGGATACTATATCTAAGTAGGAGGTGATTACACCAACTTACCCCAGCTGAGTGATCAGCCAGTTGTGTCAAATATGGAGGCCAGGCCAGGGGTGGCACAATACATGCTGCAGCCCCTGGTAGGCCTTGGAAACACCTATGCCCTGGGTACCTAGAGTACACTGTTACAGGGGCCAATAAGGTGAACCGGTTCCCAATTCGTAATGCACCTAGAGTGCGTTGGCAGTAATTTAGAGAGAGAACAGCAGGCTGTGGGTCTGATTAGCAGGCCCACAGCCACATTAAGTCATAAACCAGTGAAGCAAAAAGCAAAAATTTGGGGTGACCATAGGATAGCAGACCCTACTCTCCTACACAACCCCCCCAAAACTCAGGGACATTAGACTAACCTTGACCAGTTGTGTCTTCATGTTCTAAGTGGAAGTACCTGGAGAGACCATCTGCGTTGCCATGGTCAGTCCCTGGGCGGTGCTCCACTGTAAAGTCCATCCCCTGCAGGGAAATGGACCACCTGAGTAGTTTGGGGTTTTCACCCTTCATCTGATTAAGCCATAAGAGGGGCTTATGGTCGGTCTGAATCTTGAAGTGAGTGCCAAATAGGTATGGTCTCAACTTCTTCAGGGCCCACACCACAGCAAAGGCCTCCCTCTCAATAGCTGACCAACGTTTCTCTCTGGGGGTCAGCCTTCTGCTAATAAAAGCAATGGGCTGGTCCTGGTCATCTACATTAAGCTGTGAAAGCTCTGCTCCCACTCCCAACTCAGAAGCATCTGTTTGGACAATGAACTCTCTTGAGTAGTCAGGACTCTTCAGGATAGGTGCAGAGCACATGGCCTTCTTCAGGTCTTCAAATGCCTTTTGACAGATTTCTGTCCACTGAACCTTTTTGGGCATCTTCTTAGATGTCAGATCATTAAGAGGGGTCACAATGGATCCATAGTTTTTAATAAACTTCCTGTAGTACCCAGTCAGGCCCAAGAAAGCTCTGACCTGAGTCTGGGTAGTTGGAGGGGACCAGTCCTTTATGGTCTGGATCTTACTCGCCAGTGGTTGAACTTGGCCTCCACCTACAAGGTGGCCCAGGTATACAACCTTGCTCTGCCCTATCTGGCAGTGTGTTGCCTTGATAGTGAGGCCTGCCTTTTGCAGAGCCTCAAGCACTTCCTTCAGGTGGACCAGGTGATCCTCCCAGGTGGAGCTAAAGACAGCAATATCATCCAGATATGCTGCGCAAAAGTCATCCAACCCAGTAAGGACTTGATTCACCAACATTTGGAAGGTGGCAGGTGCATTTTTCAAACCAAAGGGCATTACCACAAATTGATAATGCCCACTAGGGGTAGAAAATGCTGTCTTGGCTTTAGACTCCTCAGCTAACGTGATTTGCCAGTAGCCAGCTGTCAAGTCAAATGTTCTCAAATATTTGGCAGAAGCCAACTTGTCAATGAGCTCATCTGCCCTTGGAATAGGGTGTGCATCTGTCCTGGTGACAGCATTGAGTCCTCTGTAATCCACACAGAACCTCATCTCTCTCTTGCCATCTTTGGTGTGAGGTTTGGGGACCAGAACCACTGGGCTAGCCCAGGGGCTCTCTGAAGGCTCAATGACACCTAATTCCAGCATCTTTTGCACCTCAGTCTTTATACAGTCCCTGACGTGGTCAGGTTGCCTGTAAATCTTGCTCTTTACAGGAAGACTGTCACCAGTGTCCACTACATGGGTACACCAGTTAGTCTGACTGGGTGTCAATGAGAACATATGCCTGTATACCTGTAGAACTTGTCTACAGTCATTTTGCTGATGTTCAGTGAGGCTGCCATCTAAGGCCACACCATCAACTGAGCCATCCTCAGGGTTCTGAGTGAGCAGGTCTGGTAGAGGGTCACTCTCTTCCTCCTGTCCCTCATCTGTAGCCATGAGCAAGCCCATGTCTGCCCTGCTGACATATGCCTTTAGTCTGTTGACATGGAGCACCCTGTGGGGGCTCCTGGGAGTTCCTAGGTCCACCAAGTAGGTAACCTCTCCCTTCTTCTCCAGAATTGTATGGGGTCCAGACCATTTGTCTTGGAGTGCTGCTGGGGCCACTGGCTCCAACACCCATACCTTCTGTCCAGGCTTGAAACTCAACCAGGACAGCCTTTTGGTCATGCCAAGCTTTCTGTAATTCTTGGCTAGCCTCAAGGTTTTTGGATGCCTTTTCCATGTACTCTGCCATCCTGGAGCGGAGACCAAGTACATAGTCCACTATGTCTTGCTTAGGCTTTTTGAGAGGTAACTCCCATCCTTCCTTCACCAGACACAGGGGTCCTCTTACAGGGTGCCCAAACAACAATTCAAAGGGGCTGAAGCCAACCCCCTTTTGAGGGACCTCTCTGTAAGCAAACAAAAGGCAGGGCAGTAGGAGGTCCCATCTTCGCCTGAGCTTTTCAGGTAATCCTTTGATCATGCCCTTTAGGGTCTTGTTAAATCTCTCAACAAGCCCATTGCATTGTGGATGATAAGGAGTGGTGAATTTGTAGTTGACACCACATTCCTTCCACATAGCTGTCAATTATCCTGACATGAAGTTGGCACCTCTATCAGATATTACCTCCTTAGGAAACCCCACTCTGGAGAAAACTCCAAGTAAGGCCCTGGCCACAACAGGAGCTGCTGTGGTCCTAAGTGGAATTGCCTCTGGGTACCTGGTGGCATGGTCCACCACCACCAGTATGAATCTGTGCCCAGATGCTGTAGGGGGATCCATTGGACCTACAATATCAATCCCCACTCTTTCAAAGGGATCCCCCACCACAGGTAGTGGTATCAGGGGGGCCTTTGTTGTTCCACCTGCTTTACCACTGGCTTGGCAGGTTTCACAGGAGCGACAAAACTCCTTGGTGTCTTCAGACATGTGAGGCCAGTGAAAGTGAGGGACAAGCCTGTCCCAGGTCTTATTCTGGCCTAAGTGTCCTGCTAAAGGAATATCATGGGCCAAGGTGAGAAGGAAACCTCTAAATTGCAGAGGTATAACCAACCTCCTGGTTGCACCAGGCTTGGGGTATCTACCCTCTGTGTAAAGGAGTCCTTCATCCCAATAAACTTTATGGGCACCTTGAGCATTCCCAGCAGCCTCAGCAGCAGCCTGCTGTCTGAGGGGTTCAAGAGAAGGACAGGTTAACTGAGCCTCCCCCAAGTCTGCCCTAGAAGGTCCCCCTGTCCCCAGAAACTCAACCTGATCAGGTTCAAGTTCTTCAGAGACAGTTCCTTCAGGGGTCTCAAGACCAGCTTCCTGTGAAGCTTGATCCTCACTTGCATGCAGTTGGGAAGGCACAGCCTTAACCCTCCTGTTCTTCTTCTTGGAAGGTGCTTGGTCCATTGTTCCAGGATCCAAGACCTGAGGTTCAGAGAGGCACTTTTTGGCATGTGACCTGGTCACAGCAAGGACATGTGATGATATCCCTAACATCTCTGCATGAGTCCTGTACTCAACTTCTGACCATAGAGAGTTCTCCAGGTCATTGCCCAACAAACATTCAACTGGGAGATCAGCACTAACCACAACTCTTTTTAGGCCAGTTACCCCTCCCCAGGAAAAGTTAACAAGTGCCACACTATGTGTAGTGGTGACATTGCTGACATTGGTCACCAGGTAATTATCACCTGGCATTTACTGTCCAGGGTCCACAAAATTAGGTGTCACCATTGTGACACTGGCACATGTGTCCCTGTAAGCTTGAGCCACTTTGGTATTAATCAAAGGCGTCTGTCTGTATTTGCCCAGGTTACTGGGACTGATATCAGGGGTCAAATCTATGTCCCCTTCACAAATCAGAACAGCCCGTGTAAGGGTTCTGAGTAGGTCAGAATCTCCTTCAGTTCCCAAGGTGATACCCACTACCCCCTTGGTTTGTGGACGAGCACTGCTAGCTGTACTAGTGGGTGCAGTTGCCTTAGGGGCTGTAGTGCCGGGGGCTCCACCCTTTTTACACTCACTTGTCCAGTCAGAGGTGTTTTTACAAGTTTTACACCAGGGTTTCTTCTGACCTTCTTTCTTCTTTTTCTTGGAAGTTTGGGACCCACCCTCTGTATCAGTTTGGGGCCCTGTCGAAGACTTCTGGTCTTTAGCTTTCTGCTCCCCACCCTTCTGTTCTGTTTTCTTCTGGTCACCACCCTGGTTCTGGTTCTGGTTCTTTTGCTTAACTCTGGTTCTTACCCATTTATCTGCCCTCTTTCCCAATTCTTGGGGAGAGGTCAAATCTGAGTCAACCAAATGTTGATACAACTGCTGGTTCTGACAATTATTTAAAATTTGTTCTCCCATCAGCAAATTATACAATCCTTCATAGTCTGTAACCTTGCTTCCCAGCAACCATCCCTCCAGAGCCTTAGTGGCACACTTAACAAATTCAGACCAGTCCTGAGTCTGTGTCTTCTGGGTATCTCTGAACATTAACCTGTACTGTTCAGTGGTTAAGCCTAACCCATCAATCAGAGCACTCTTCAGGACCAGGTAGTTTCTAGAATCCCCATCACTAACTGTGAGGAGTCTGTCTCGGCCTCTATCTTCAAAGGAGAGCCACAAGATTGCTGCCCACTGCCCCTGAGGGATCTGCTGTACTCTGCAGGCTCTCTCCATTGCAGTTATCCATTTATGGATATCATCCCCAGCTTTGTAGGGGGGCACAATCTTACTCAGGTTTCTGTTATCAAAAGACCTGTCTTTATCCTTGTGGATATTGCTGCCACCAGTGGGTTCTATTACCCCACTCTCTCTAGGCTGTCTTGCTCTTGCAAGTTTCTCCTTGGCCAGGGCAACCTCTAATTCTTGCCTCTGGATCCTAAGCTCAGCCTCTCTCATCTTGGCCTCATGTTCCCTTCTCTGAGGGCTAGTCATCTCCCTTCTGGAGTGACCATGAGAGCCTCTAGAAGCATGGGAGTTGTTAGAGTTACCTGAGTGAGTCCTTCTCCTCCTAGGCTTCTGGTTAAGTCCACCTGGGGGTCTGAATGGGTTGTTACCTGATTCAGTCCCAAATAGGCTTAAGTTAGCCTGGTTCAGTCTACTGACCGGCACCTGACTATTTCTGTCATCATCTGACTCACTGCTTCCCCCTTCTGTCTCTTCTTCCTCTTCCTCTTCCTCCTCTGGATCTACCTTAGGAGCTCCAGTGATGGGGGCTTCCTCATCTACTAGGATTATAGGGACAGGGGTTTCTACAGTGTCATCCTCAGAAGGATGGCCTCCTTCAGCATCCCCTGTGGGGTCTGCCTTAGAGGTCTTTAGAGTCTCAGACTGATCCAATATCTCTCTAAGGTGGTCTGTGGTAGGGGAAGGCCCTGTCCTCAGACCCCTTAAGACACAAAGCTGTCTTAATTCCTTAAAGGAAAAAATAGCAAATTTGGATGGTGCCCTTGGAGGGTCACTCTCAACAGGGATGTTCCCAGTTGAACCCTCTGCTCCAGACATTGCTCTAGTGTGGGTGGATGTGTTGCAATCTACCTACACTGGTGTTTACCTACTAAACCTATCTAGTAGTTGTAGTCAGGGTGTGCTACTCCCTTTGCTATACAACAACTAAGTTCAGTAGAACTTAAGTATACTAGTCTTGTTTTATATGTACCTAGCAGGTACCTGTATGATCTTTCAAATGATAATCTCAAAGATTGTAATGGTAAAACAACAGCAAGCTCAGATCCCACCGCTGCCACCAATGTGAGAAGTTGGCCTGGTATATAATGCTCACTAATTCTAGTGTAGAAAAGAACAGTTCCCAACAGGTATTATGTAGAGACAGTTTCAAAGATGTATGCAATAAGCATTACAAAGAAAGGAAGAGCCAAGGAGTCAAAAAAGTTTTTCATAGGCAGTGGTATTATTTCCAAAGTTGTTAAGAGTCAATACAGTTAAAGCAGCACTGTACAGAGTGGATCGTGTGACAACCCGGTGACACTTGGTGCAGGTGCTATATACAATCAGTGACATGTGAGTGTGCAAGTGTTTTAAAATGACAGCAGTGGCGGCGCATTAGAACAAAATTCACAACATCAAATGATGGCCCCGGTAGAGACAAGTAATCGTTACTCGAAACAAAGTTATTAGGATGGAAGCACAAGATGTGGAATGCGTCGTTAAATTCGAGCTGTCTAGTCGACGGCGTTTCGATCCCTGTTGATCGGGATCCTCATCAGGACGGGGTTGTCGATGAGAACAGTGCTGTGGGTATAAAGGGGAGTTTGAGCTTAAGCGCGTGGACTGGGAAGGAAAACGCGCAGGGGAGGGAGTGCCAGATTGTGAAGTTCGGACTGGTTTGCGAACTAAGGCGTGTTTTGAAGTGGGGAGTGGAGGGCCGGACCGTGACGGGGAATAGTGATTTAAGGGGGGTGTCTAGGGTATAATACACTATGGGGTAACCTATCCGTTTTGTCTTGGTTGGGGCATGGTCGCGCCAAGCGGATGACTGTAAAAACTTACATAATAGCTTTCCTAGGATGGCAAAGTCCAAGTCCTGGGTGAAACTCAGTATTCAAGGTTACTACGGGTTAAAAAGTGATACGTCAGAGAATTAGAGGGAAACTGCCTCCATTAGTGACGATCAGTAACCTAGGTAGAGGTAATTACCTGGATGATTCTTCCGTCTGGGCAGCGAGCGGTGTGGGTGAGTCCTGAAAGGGCCAAGGGAAATTGTTTAACGGATAGCCCAAGTCGCCAAGGATAAATCAACCAGAATGCTAGGTTCTACGAGCGTGCTCAGGGCATGCTCCAGAGAGTCCATTACCTGACTGAATCGGGGAGGATGGCCGTAACCGGGATCTGCTGTCACAGCGGGTTGCAGGCAATGAATGCACTAGCTCTCCGCGGTAGTGAAACTGCTTAAAAAGACAGGAGAGGAGCGGCCAATGGGGTGGGGTCACGTGGTGTTCGAAGGTGGGGCAGGGCAGTGTCCCGGCGAGCCATAGGCTGTTGCGGGGCCGAGCCTCTGTTAGGAGTGAGGAGGGATTCTGGGTAGTTTGCTAGGTTACCTAGGAGATGCTCGAGAGGAATGAATAGGCAGTTTTGGAGCGAGCGCGCATGATGCGGTGGGCGGGCCGGATGGGACTGATTACGTACAGGTATAGGCGTGATTGGGGCTGGATTACATAGTGATCTACAGGCAACGTGCTCTGTAATACATTTGTGACAGTATACAATATACATCAGTGAATCAGCATTTCATAAAGACAATTACACATACGTTTACATAGTCACGGAAGCATTTGTAGGAGAAAGGAACGGACATATAGTTAGAGACAGAGTTAAGAGGGATTAGACGGAGATGGTGCTAGTCCATTCATCAAGGGTATTGAGCCCTCGGTTAACAGAGTCCGTCTTTGCTATCCATTTGCATTCCGCCCTGTTGAGAAGGGTGGCCATGTTGCCGCCCCTGATGGGCAGAGTAGGTTTTTCAATGACTAACCATTTGAGGTCAGTGTCTGAATGTGATTTCTCCAGGAAGTGTTGGACCAAAGGAGCTGTAAGGACTTTGCAATTAATTCTACTTTTATGTTGAATTATTCTTTGCTTGACCATTTGTGTGGTCTGGCCAATGTAGATTAATTCACATGGGCAACGGATGGCATATATGACGTTTTGAGTCTTACAGTTCGAATGGTGAGTGAGTTGGTGGATCTGTCCATTGTAGACAAATTCCTTGGTATTGTAGGTGAGTTCACAAACGCTGCATGATTGGCATTTGAGGTGTCCTTTCACAGGTGGCATTCCCCAGGCTGCAGTGATGCTTTGTTTGTCCGTGAGAGTGACAAACGGACAAACAAAGCATCACTGCAGCCTGGGGAGTTGCTGGTTGGTGCCTGTGTTCACAGGGTGGCCACTCCTAGGCCACAAGGGAGATTCTCTTCAGTCTTCTGAGCAGCAGAATGTCAAAGTCCAGTCTTCTTCTTTGTTTAAAGTTGATTCAGGATGATCTGCTGTGCAATGGCACTGCTCCCACTCTTATTCCCAATCTGAGGGGTGGATCACCTACTAGGTCCCTCCTCTGGGAGGAACCAGGAAGGGGGGCGGTTACACCCCCTTTCCTTTGTCCAGCTCCTCGCCAGGCCTGGGTCTGGAAAGTCCCAGGACCAGTTTGGGCTGGCTTATGCACGGGGACACCTTGTCTGCCCCGGGCATGTCTGTTTCTATTCAGCCCTGTCCTACCCAATACACAAAACCCTGTCTGGGGTGGTGCTCGCACCTCCCAAGGCAGGAAACCCTTTGTCCAAGCCTCCCTCGCTGGAAGGACTCCCAGCAGCAGGAGGTCAGACTCGTGTCTGTGGTGGCAGCATCCATTTTGTGATGCTGAGGCTCTGGTTAACTTTAACCGGGGTTAAGGCTACACACATGTCGTGTCCCTCTAGAAGGGTGGAATGCTATCCCCGTCGACAGAACTGTCGAGGGGATAGTATTCCAATTCGTATGACACCTTACTCGACCTGTTTTTATAAAGCCAAACCAAAGATAGCATATAACCGCGAGGATTATAATGTACTTAAGAGTATATGGTATGGCAATATCCCGGAACAGCTTAGGGAGTGGTTCCCGACAGCTGCAGACAGGCTCAGCTCATGCTAGAGCACCATCTCACATATTTCCAAGCACTCTGCCTCCAGGATTGATGAGGCCTTCCATAGGAGTGGCTGATAGGAACATATGTGTCCAGTTTAGGGTTAGATATAGGGATACTATATCTAAGTAAGAAGTGATTACACCAATTTACCCCAGCTGAGTGATCAGCCAGTTGTGTAAAATATGGAGGCCAGGCCAGGGGTGGCACAATACATGCTGCAGCCCCTGGTAGGCCTTGGAAACACCTATGCCCTGGGTACCTAGGGTACACTGTTACAGGGGCCAATAAGGTGAACCAGTTCCCAATTCGTAATGCACCTAGAGTGCATTGGCAGTAATTTAGAGAGAGAACAGCAGGCTGTGGGTCTGATTAGCAGGCCCACAGCCACATTAAAGAATGGGGGAGTCAGGTCCTGGGAAGGAGGGCTAGCTGGACCATTAATATAACTAAGTACACAGATTGCCAGCCACACACTTACTTAAATCCTCTATTTTTGAGGGAACAAACCATAAGAGACTTCCTGGTTGGTTCGGGTATATTACTCAAACCCTTTTATTATTTATTTGTTTTTTGTCTTTTTTTAAGTATTGATGTATGAAAGGGACACCTTATCGTTTTGTACACCTTATATACAATTATTTACAATTCGCGATTATTTACAACACAAACACATACACATACACATAACTAGTTGTATTATACAAAGTGAATTGCTCTATTATATATACACTCAAATATTCATACTACGAAGAAAAAATCATCCGTAGTTCCATAAAGACCAGAGTCAAAAGTATAAACTTGATGACAAACATAAATCAATGAACTACAGTTGAATGTAGGCAGTTCAAAAAAGGAAAAATAGACTTCAAATTAATTCATTCAGTCCATTCAACCAATAAATGGCTAATCTTTTTACGCCAACGCGTTTCGAATCCGGTATGTCAACTCTACGGATTCTCATCAGGGCTCTGTCTTAATACGGGATATCTGCAAGTGTATAAAATAAAACTTGTTTTAGCTACATTTCTGACAGTTGTTTAGCTTCCAACTACATTTAACTCGGATTCCTCATATTACCTGTTGAACCAGCAGCCGCCGGTCAAGGGTAGGGTATTAGTTCTGACTGAGTTTCTTTTCTTTTCGGGATCTAAAAACAAACGCAGGTATCATGACCTGTTCTTGCTCACTTTCTAAGACCAGAATGGGGCACATATGTTATCAACATACCTTACTGGATCATGCTCGTGATCCTACGTTTCCACCAAATGGGAGTTAATTTTCAGTCTTGTATTACAGCCTGAAAATAATGAGAATAACGTTTTACGCGCTTTTTATGCACAGACGGAGAGAGTATGGCACTCGTTGCTCTACTCGGCATACCTGCTCTGAGGGATTCCTCGCTTGGGCTGTTCGTGTTCTAATCGGTTGCAGCGGTAAACGCTTTCTAACCATGTAGGCACCGCTTTCCTCAGTCCTTATTATTTGCGCTCGCTTTCCCTAGAGGAAATAACAGCGTTTTATTAGGTTTCTGGGGCTACTGCAATATTAGTGGCAAATCAAACCCATGTTAGCTCTAGACTTACTTGAACAAGCTGTGACTCGGCATCTAGCTCTCATTCACTTAGTTTGGCAGCCATGTTGTAACATGGTTTTGGACCTACTTATAGCTACTTGCTTGGCGGCCATCTTAGAGTGGGGTCGCTAGAGAAAGCTCTCATTCACTTAGTTTGGCAGCCATGTTGTAACGTGGTTTTTGACCTACTTATAGCTACTTGCTTGGCGGCCATCTTAGAGTGGGGCCGCTAGAGAAGGCTATCATTTAGATGTGAAAAAAGGTGCATTTAAACCACATATGAAAACATACGCGCAATTACCATCGACCCTTTCTTTTGGAGGCACTATACTAGGTAAAGCTCACACTCTAGATATTTCAGAAAGCGAGTTGAGCCCGCTGAGTGCGCTATTAAACTTAAGTATCAGGTAGGCCTCTTTTTTTAGTAGAAGTTTATCATGGTCAATGGGTCTAGACTGTTGCAGAACATATAGAATTGATCACTTTAAGTCATTCTCAGTGTGTTTATTTTCAATGCAATGCTCCACCATAGGTGCTGTAAGCACTTTATTCTTGATTCTAGACTTATGGTGCGTTATGCGCATATTCACTTGTTGTGTTGTCTTGCCTATGTAAATCTTATTACATGGGCAGATGACTACATACACAACATTTCGTGTTTTACAATTTGAGAAACTTAAGTGTTTCCACTTAATATTCCCATGTTGGAATTCCTTCCCTTCCACAGTAGTCCCACAGGCCACGCATGTCCCACATTTATGATGTCCCTCAATGGGTTTCATTCCCCATTGAGACAATAGGTCACTCTTAGGTTTGGGTAATGCTATCTCGGCTCGGACAAGATGTTGTCCGATGCTCCTGTTCTTACGATACGCGAAAAGAGGACGGGGAAATGGACAGTCCAGGTTTTCTAGTAAATGCCAATTTTTTAACACGGTTTGTCTGAATTTGTTTGTGTCAGGCCCAAATGTGGTGACACAGACCATCCGGTCTAGTTCAGCCTTTGATTTTGTTTGTAGCAAACATTCGCGTGGTGTACATCGTGCCCGCTTGAATGAGTTTTTAACAGTTTTTTCGGATAACCACAGCTTTCCATTTTGTGACAGAATATGTCAGCGTGTCTTTCATACTCTGACAACTCCGTGCAGTTTCGTTCTAGAAAGTTGTTCCTTCAATGGTCATAAATATCACTAAACAATATACATCGAATTATTTAAGAAAGGTGACAGAATTATATAACAATGTTTACTTTATCATAGTTTTTATTTTTATTTAATGCAGTTTTTCATTTCAATTTTTTATATAAAAAAAGATATAATTCATTATAAATACATTTTTTAAACCAATATTTTATGCTTTTAATAACAAACACAATTATTAACGCACCAGTGATTGAAAAATTATACAAAGTTATAGTACACAATTGATTTTTAAGAAAACCACCTGATATTGAATACTCAACTCAATTCACTGACATACACACATACATACCACAAACAACCCATACTACCAAAAGGGGAAAAAGGGAGAAACTAAGTATTGATTGACAAGTTCACAAGTTGTCAACTACTAGGGTCTCAGAAGAAATTCGAGACCCCCGCACATGATCGGTCGACGCGCGTTTCGGTGGGTGAACCACCTTCCTCAGGACCTTTTTTCTCTTGTGGATCAAAGATATCAGGGGACCTAAAAAGATTTATTTAAAAAAAAGACAAGACAATATATCTGTCACCAACTCTTCTCATAGTAATTTGAAAATAACAACACAACAAAAGAACATTGTTTAGATTTCGCATGGCCACTCCTCACATGACCAATGATTGCAAGAAAGACATATGCACTGAAACTATTTACTCTGATATAGATGGATCAAAAATGGGTCATTTACTCTGATATAGATGGGTCATAATATAAATTTAAGACTCAAGTTGCATAGAAACAAAGGATGAGTTATACTTGTGATATTTAACTGAATTCCTTTTATGCTAATTTGAGACATAAGAGGCACTGTCATTTTAACCAAGACATGGTTCTACTTACGGTAAAAAGTAAGCAGGTTTATGTGTTTTTGGTACTCATTTCCTATCAGTTGATAGATTTTAGAACAGGATACATGTTAAGAGGCACCTGCATAAAAGATACAACGACCCTTACTCTATATTCCACAACTAAATGGGCATAACATCCATTTACCTGTCGGTGATTAATCTTACCGGTTTGCGTTACAAGACAGGGTGCAATTACTCCAATCTATTCAAAGGTAGTTGTCTATTCTCCAGGTAGTTGATTTGGCTAAAAAATAAACATACCCATATGTAATATCCCATTTCTTCCTTTGGTTTACAGACACAATATAAACTTCCTAAGGGGCATAACACTCAAGAATATACCTTTTATTAGTTGATAATGCCCTCGACGGTGCAACACAGGTAGATAAAAGAAGGTCTCAACAACTGCGGTCTAAGAGAGTAAGAGAGAGAGGCAAATGCCATATCGTCAGATGTTTGTCACTGTAGTGCAACAAGCTGTTAAAATGAATACTAAGAAGATGGTCTTACATCTTATTCCTGAGACGGAAATGGGAAGTATTCCTTTCTATAGTCGGGCTTAAGACGGAAATGGAGAGAATTCCTTTCTTTAATCAGGTTCATAACGCCGTTCTTTATACTGCATCCATCTAAGGTATAAGGAAGTTTAAGATGTTTATATGAACGGAAACAGTTCGGTAAATGCAAAGTACTATACAGTCTCTAGTCTCACAAGTTTATGGCAAGATGGTCACGGCAAGTTTTAAAAACGCAGGCAGAACGGTAAATGGTAAGTAACGTGGAGCCTCTAATCTCACGAGATTATCACTAGACAGTCACGGCAGAAAATTAAGCCGATACAATGGACAAGCGGCGTCTCAGATGGCTACGTACCCAAACAACGGCAAGTTTTAAAAAAACACAGACAAAACGGTGAATGATAAGTAACGTAGAGCCTCTAATCTCACGAGGTTATCACTGGATAGTCACGGCAGGAAATTAAGCCGATACAATGGAAAAACAGCGTCTCAGATAGCTACGTATCCAAACATATAAAGTCGCGGAGTCTGCTATCAACTTCCTTTGCAATCGGCGATAAGCGGCATACTGCGTCTTAGGTCCGGTTTATAAGCCCTCCCTTCGAGTATGCAATAACACGTTATTTTATCGCGAGAAAACGGGTGTCAGATCGCAGTTGACATATCGGGACCATTGCGTAATTATCAGGGGTGGTCCCGATATAGGTTTAAAACCTTTTCTGAAACCTCATCATCATCAGACTCATCGGGCTCTGATACACGAGGAAACCAAAACAAAAAGCAGGTGTCTTTTTTAGAGAAGGACCAGCAAGGAAAAACCAGATTCAAGGTGCCATGGGAGATGCGGACAAGGAGGAATTTTTACAAATCATAAAGGCGCCATCCACAAATGTCAATCTATCAGACAAAACACTCACAAAAGATGAGGAATCCGTACTAAATGTTGGACTAAAATTTGTACCTCGTCAACAAACAGACTTTACCCAAATGAAGTTAGAGACCATAGAATTTTGTCGCAAAATTCGACTGAGGGCCTTTTTTGCCAATCAGCCACCTATGATAGAAAAAGAAACTACAGGGTTACGTAATAAATCGACCTTCATACCTAGTCAAAAAATTCCTAAACAGGTTTATGCCTTCGAACAAATCATGCTTTCCTCAATTGACAAACTAGAGAGAAATAAAAAATATTTCCAACAGAATATGAGTAAAGGACAGAGAAGTGCACATCATGACTTGAGGAGTGATACGTCGATAGTTGTGAAACAGGCCGACAAAGGCGGAGCTGTAGTCCTTTGGCCAAGAGAACAATATCTTGCTGAAGCCAATACACAGGCGAGCAACACTGTTTGGTATAGAACCCTAAAGGAAGATCCGGTCAAAAACATTCAGGGACTGATAGCAGATACTGTTAAAATAGGGTTAGATGAAGGCTATGTTGGTGTGAGAGAAGGTGAATTTTTAATCAAAAAATATCCCAGGACTCCAATCCTGTACTTCCTCCCCAAGATCCATAAAAGTCTAAGTGAGCCGCCAGGACGACCCATTGTTTCTGGGTGCGATTCCTGCCTGGAACCACTTGCGAAATATTTGATTTTTTCTTGAAGCCCTTTGTTAGATCTGTTAAATCATATCTTAGAGACACAATGGATTTCCTCGTCAAAGTAGAAGGGACTGATTTTAATCCTGCATCACAATTGCTTGTGACAATGGACGTCAAGTCCCTTTATACTCAAATACCCCAGGGAGAGGCATTGGAAGTAATTGAGCTTTATTTAGAAGCTCGTGCAAGACCACATCGAGTCCCTACCAGCTTTATTCTCAAATTGGCAGAAATAGCGTTGCGCAAAAATTACTTCCGATTCAATGAGCAGTTCTTTATGCAGACCAAAGGGACTGCTATGGGATGCCCTTATGCTCCTGAGATGGCCATATTGTATATGGCAGAATATGAGAAGAAATGTATTGAAAAGGATAACCCATATTGCAGTCACATTAAGCAATGGCTACAATATCTCGACGACGTGTGGCTCCTGTGGCAGGGGAGCCACACGGAGTTGATGAAATTTAATGGATGGCTTAATTCCAAACATCCAGACATTAAATTTTCTATTGAGATCAGTGACACAAGAATGACGTTCCTGGATGTGGAAATCACATGTTCAAACGGGAAGTTGGTCTCCTCTTTGTACAAGAAGCAGACTGATAAAAACACAATACTGCACCACCAAAGTGACCACCCCAGGAACTTGAAGGCTAACTTGCCCTATGGCCAACTGCTCCGTATCAGGAGAAACTGCACGGAGTTGTCAGAGTATGAAAGACACGCTGACACATTCTGTCACGAAATGGAAAGCCGTGGTTATCCGAAAAAACTGTTAAAAATCTCATTCAAGCGGGCACGATGTACACCACGCGAATGTTTGCTACAAACAAAATCAAAGGCTGAACTAGACCGGATGGTCTGTGTCACCACATTTGGGCCTGACACAAACAAATTCAGACAAACCGTGTTAAAAAATTGGCATTTACTAGAAAACCTGGACTGTCCATTTCCCTGTCCCCTTTTCGCGTATCGTAAGAAGAGGAGCATCGGACAACATCTTGTCCGAGCCGAGATAGCATTACCCAAACCTAAGAGTGACCTATTGTCTCAATGGGGAAGGAAACCCATTAAGGGACATCATAAATGTGGGACATGCGTGGCCTGTGGGACTACTGTGGAAGGGAAGGAATTCCAACATGGGAATATTAAGTGGAAACACTTAAGTTTCTCAAATTGTAAAACACGAAATGTTGTGTATGTAGTCATCTGCCCATGTAATAAGATTTACATAGACAAGACAACACAACAAGTGAATATGCGCATAACGCAACATAAGTCTAGAATCAAGAATAAAGTGCTTACAGCACCTATGGTGGAGCATTGCATTGAAAATAAACACACTGAGAATTACTTAAAGTGGTCAATTCTATATGTTCTGCAACAGTCTAGACCCATCGACCATGATAAACTTCTACTAAAAAAAGAGGCCTACCTTATACTTAAGTTTAATAGCGCACTCAGCGGGCTCAACTCGCTTTCTGAAATATCTAGATTGTGAGCTTTATCTAGTATAGTGCCTCCAAAAGAAAGGGTCGATGTTAATTGCGCGTATGTTTACATATGTGGTTTAAATTCACCTTTTTTCACATCTAAATGATAGCCTTCTCTAGCGACCCCACTCTAAGATGGCCGCCAAGCAAGTAGCTATAAGTAGGTCAAAAACCACGTTACAACATGGCTGCCAAACTAAGTGAATGAGAGCTTTCTCTAGCGACCCCACTCTAAGATGGCCGCCAAGCAAGTAGCTATAAGTAGGTCCAAAACCATGTTACAACATGGCTGCCAAACTAAGTGAATGAGAGCTAGATGCCGAGTCACAGCTTGTTCAAGTAAGTCTAGAGCTAACATGGGTTTGATTTGCCACTAATATTGCAGTAGCCCCAGAAACCTAATAAAACGCTGTTATTTCCTCTAGGGAAAGCGAGCGCAAATAATAAGGACTGAGGAAAGCGGTGCCTACATGGTTAGAAAGCGTTTACCGCTGCAACCGATTAGAACACGAACAGCCCAAGCGAGGAATCCCTCAGAGCAGGTATGCCGAGTAGAGCAACGAGTGCCATACTCTCTCCGTCTGTGCATAAAAAGCGCGTAAACGTTATTCTCATTATTTTCAGGCTGTAATACAAGACTGAAAATTAACTCCCATTTGGTGGAAACGTAGGATCACGAGCATGATCCAGTAAGGTATGTTGATAACATATGTGCCCCATTCTGGTCTTAGAAAGTGAGCAAGAACAGGTCATGATACCTGCGTTTGTTTTTAGATCCCGAAAAGAAAAGAAACTCAGTCAGAACTAATACCCTACCCTTGACCGGCGGATGCTGGTTCAACAGGTAATATGAGGAATCCGAGTTAAATGTAGTTGGAAGCTAAACAACTGTCAGAAATGTAGCTAAAACAAGTTTTATTTTATATACTTGCAGATATCCCGTATTAAGACAGAGCCGTGATGAGAATCCGTAGAGTTGACATACCGGATTCGAAACGCGTTGGCGTAAAAAGATTAGCCATTTATTGGTTGAATGGACTGAATTAATTAATTTGAAGTCGATTTTTCCTTTTTAGAACTGCCTACATTCAACTGTAGTTCATTGATTTATGATTGTCATCAAGTTTATACTTTTGACTCTGGTCTTTATGGAACTACGGATGATTTTTTCTTCGTAGTATGAATATTTGAGTGTATATATGTCAGAGCAATTCACTTTGTATAATACAACTAGTTATGTGTATGTGTATGTGTTTGTGTTGTAAATAATCGCAAATTGTAAATAATTGTATATAAGGTGTACAAAATGATAAGGTGTCCCTTTCATACATCAATACTTAAAAAAAGACCAAAAGCAAATAAATAATAAAAGGGTTTGAGTGATATACCCGAACGAACCAGGAAGTCTCTTATGGTTTGTTCCCTCAAAAATAGAGGATTTAAGTAAGTGTGTGGCTGGCAATCTGTGTACTTAGTCACAGCCACATTAAGTCATAAACCAGTGAAGCAAAAAGCAAAAATTTGGGGTGACCATAGGATAGCAGACCCTACTCTCCTACACAACCCCCCCAAACGCAGGGACATTAGACTAACCTTGACCAGTTGTGTCTTCATGTTCTAAGTGAAAGTACCTGGAGAGACCATCTGCGTTGCCATGGTCAGTCCCTGGGCGGTGCTCCACTGTAAAGTCCATCCCCTGTAGGGAAATGGACCACCTGAGTAGTTTGGGGTTTTCACCCTTCATCTGATTAAGCCATAAGAGGGGCTTATTGTCGGTCTGAATCTTGAAGTGAGTGCCAAATAAGTATGGTCTCAACTTCTTCAGGGCCCACACCACAGCAAAGGCCTCCCTCTCAATAGCTGACCAACGTTTCTCTCTGGGGGTCAGCCTTCTGCTAATAAAAGCAATGGGCTGGTCCTGGCCATCTACATTAAGCTGTGAAAGCTCTGCTCCCACTCCCAACTCAGAAGCATCTGTTTGGACAATGAACTCTCTTGAGTAGTCAGGACTCTTCAGGATAGGTGCAGAGCACAGGGCCTTCTTCAGGTCATCAAATGCCTTTTGACAGATTTCTGTCCACTGAACCTTTTTGGGCATCTTCTTAGATGTCAGATCATTAATAGGGGTCACAATGGATCCATAGTTCTTAACAAACTTCCTGTAGTACCCAGTCAGGCCCAAGAAAGCTCTGACCTGAGTCTGGGTAGTTGGAGGGGACCAGTCCTTTATGGTCTGGATCTTACTCTCCAGTGGTTGAACTTGGCCTCCACCTACAAGGTGGCCCAGGTATACAACCTTGCTCTGCCCTATCTGGCACTTTGTTGCCTTGATAGTGAGGCCTGCCTTTTGCAGAGCCTCAATCACTTCCTTCAGGTGGGCCAGGCGATCCTCCCAGGTGGAGCTAAAGACAGCAATATCATCCAGATATGCTGCGCAAAAGTCATCCACCCAGTAAGGACTTGATTCACCAACCTTTGGAAGGTGGCAGGTGCATTTTTCAAACCAAAGGGCATTACCACAAATTGATAATTCCCACTAGGGGTAGAAAATGCTGTCTTGGCTCAGCTAACCTGATTTGCCAGTAGCTAGCTGTCAAGTCAAATGTGCTCAAATATTTGGCAGAAGCCAACTTGTCAATGAGCTCATCTGCCCTTGGAATAGGGTGTGCATCTGTCCTGGCGACAGCATTGAGTCCTCTGTAATCCACACAGAACCTCATCTCTCTCTTGCCATCTTTGGTGTGAGGTTTGGGGACCAGAACCACTGGGCTAGCCCAGGGGCTCTCTGAAGGCTCAATGACACCTAATTCCAGCATCTTTTGCACCTCAGTCTTTATACAGTCCCTGACGTGGTCCGGTTGCCTGTAAATCTTGCTCTTTACAGGAAGACTGTCACCAGTGTCCACCACATGGGTACACCAGTTAGTCTGACTGGGTGTCAATGAGAACATATGCCTGTATGCCTGTAGAACTTGTCTACAGTCATTTTGCTGATGTTCAGTGAGGCTGCCATCTAAGGCCACACCATCAACTGAGCCATCCTCAGGGTTCTGAGTGAGCAGGTCTGAGAGAGGGTCACTCTCTTCCTCCTGTCCCTCATCTGTAGCCATGAGCAAGCCCATGTCTGCCCTGCTGACATATGCCTTTAGTCTGTTGACATGGAGCACCCTGTGGGGGCTCCTGGGAGTTCCTAGGTCCACCAAGTAGGTAACCTCTCCCTTCTTCTCCAGAATTGTTTGGGGTCCAGACCATTTGTCTTGGAGTGCTGCTGGGGCCACTGGCTCCAACACCCATACCTTCTGTCCAGGACAGCCTTTTGGTCATGCCAAGCTTTCTGTAATTCTTGGCTAGCCTCAAGGTTTTTGGATGCCTTTTCCATGTACTCTGCCATCCTGGAGCGGAGACCAAGTACATAGTCCACTATGTCTTGCTTAGGCTTTTTGAGAGGTAACTCCCATCCTTCCTTCACCAGATACAGGGGTCCTCTTACAGGGTGCCCAAACAACAATTCAAAGGGGCTGAAGCCAACCCCCTTTTGAGGGACCTCTCTGTAAGCAAACAAAAGGCAGGGCAGTAGGATGTCCCATCTTCGCCTGAGCTTTTCAGGTAATCCTTTGATCATGCCCTTTAGGGTCTTGTTAAATCTCTCAACAAGCCCATTGCATTGTGGATGATAAGAAGTGGTGAATTTGTAGTTGACACCACATTCCTTCCATGTAGCTGTCAAATATCCTGACATGAAGTTGGCACCTCTATCAGATATTACCTCCTTAGGAAACCCCACTCTGGAGAAAACTCCAAGTAAGGCCCTGGCCACAACAGGAGCTGTTGTGGTCCTAAGTGGAATTGCCTCTGGGTACCTGGTGGCATGGTCCACCACCACCAGTATGAATCTGTGCCCAGATGCTGTAGGGGGATCCATTGGACCTACAATATCAATCCCCTCTCTTTCAAAGGGAACCCCCACCACAGGTAGTGGTATCAGGGGGGCCTTTGTTGTTCCACCTGCTTTACCACTGGCTTGGCAGGTTTCACAGGAGCGACAAAACTCCTAGGTGTCTTCAGACATGTGAGGCCAGTGAAAGTGAGGGACAAGCCTGTCCCAGGTCTTATTCTGGCCTAAGTGTCCTGCTAAAGGAATATCATGGGCCAAGGTGAGAAGGAAACCCCTAAATTGGAGAGGTATAACCAACCTCCTGGTTGCACCAGGCTTGGGGTCTCTACCCTCTGTGTAAAGGAGTCCTTCATCCCAATAAACTTTATGGGCACCTTGAGCATTCCCAGCAGCCTCAGCAGCATCCTGCTGTCTGAGGGGTTCAAGAGAAGGACAGGTTAACTGAGCCTGCCCCAAGTCTGCCCTAGAAGGTCCCCCTGTCCCCAGAAACTCAACCTGATCAGGTTCAAGTTCTTCAGAGACAGTTCCTTCAGGGGTCTCAAGACCAGCTTCCTGTGAAGCTTGATCCTCACTTACAGGCAGTTGGGAAGGCACAGCCTTAACCCTCCTGTTTTTCTTCTTGGAAGGTGCTTGGTCCATTGTTCCAGGATCCAAGACCTGAGGTTTAGAGAGGCACTTTTTGGCCTGTGACCTAGTCACAGCAAGGACATGTGATGATATCCCTAACATCTCTGCATGAGTCCTGTACTCAACTTCTGACCATAGAGAGTTCTCCAGGTCATTGCCCAACAAACATTCAACTGGGAGATCAGCACTAACCACAACTCTTTTTAGGCCAGTTACCCCTCCCCAGGAAAAGTTAACAAGTGCCACACTATGTGTAGTGGTGACATTGCTGGCATTGGTCACCAGGTAATTATCACCTGGCATGTACTGTCCAGGGTCCACAAAATTAGGTGTCACCATTGTGACACTGGCACATGTGTCCCTGTAAGCTTGAGCCACTTTGTTATTAATCAAAGGTGTCTGTCTGTATCTGCCCAGGTTACTGGGACTGATATCAGGGGTCAAATCTATGTCCCCTTCACAAATCAGAACAGCCTGTGTAAGGGTTCTGACTAGGTCAGAATCTCCTTCAGTTCCCAAGGTGATACCCACTACCCCCTTAGTTTGTGGACCAGCACTGCTACCTGTACTAGTGGGTGCAGTTGCCTTAGGGGCTGCAGTGCTGGGGGCTCCACCCTTTTTACACTCACTTGTCCAGTGAGAGGTGTTTTTACGAGTTTTACACCAGGGTTTCTTCTGACCTTCTTTCTTCTTTTTCTTGGAAGGTTGGGACCCACCCTCTGTATCAGTTTGGGGCCCTGTCGAAGACTTCTGGTCTTTAGCTTTCTGCTCCCCACCCTTCTGGTCTGTTTTCTTCTGGTCACCACCCTGGTTCTGGTTCTGGTTCTTTTGCTTAACTCTGGTTCTTACCCATTTATCTGCCCTCTTTCCCAATTCTTGGGGAGAGTTCAAATCTGAGTCAACCAAATGTTGATGCAACTGCTGGTTCTGACAATTATTTAAAATTTGTTCTCTCATCAGCAAATTATACAATCCTTCATAGTCTGTAACCTTGCTTCCCAGCAACCATCCCTCCAGAGCCTTAGTGGCACACTCAACAAATTCAGACCAGTCCTGAGTCTGTGTCTTCTGGGTATCTCTGAACATTAAACAACAAAAGAAGAGAGGTCTGGTCAAGCACAAAGCTACCAGAAATATGGAGCAAAGAGATAAGAGGGTAATTTTGATCACAGTCACTCTATTTGAGTAAGAAAGCCCTCACACACCGACCTGGTCAGTGTCATGCTTCATCATCGGCCCCCACCGAAGAGACCGAGTGTCTCTTCGGTGTGCTGCGACGCCAGAAAGACTGCAGAGCTGGTCGTGTGGGGAGGACGTGTTGTGGAAATTGTAAAATTAAAAGTGACTAACAGGGTATCAAAAAAAACTTTTACTGAGTGATCCCTAAGACACGTGTAAGTGGTATATGTGTCTGAATTTAAGGGCCAAGGTTATTAGGATTTTGATTAAATTCAGCTAAATACCACGAGTTTAAAATTAATCAGTCAACATGTTTCTGCCTTACTTGTGGTATATATTCACCATGGCATTCTTCAGGACTATACCCCGGCGGTATGGACACTCTAATAGTCCACCCTGACCTGGGGGCGTGAAAGTGAAAAAGGAAAAGTGAAAAAGTGCTTAAAAATTAGAAGAGCAATTGCTCATTCCAAAAAAGCCCCAATTTCAGGGGTGTCTCAGCACCTGTAAGAGAAAATACACAGACAAACAGATATGGACATACATACGATTAGTATATGCCAGCGTAGACTTATCATAGTGCTCCTAAGATGGTGGCAAACCTTTGTGTGCACACAATAACTGATATCTTATGCACCATCCAAGTAGCCCTTGGGGATATTGTACATGCTAAGAGGTGGAGTGCTAAAGGTGGTTAAAAACTACTATTGTAGTGAGGGAGGTAAAAACACGATGTGAATTCTCCATGAGGAGGGATCAATTTGACCAAATGGTCGGTGTCCCCCCTAAGATGGTAAGTATGGAGAGGATCTCACTTTTAAAACAGGGCGCTACTAGCACCATGGGTCTCGGGAGGAGGATTGGAGCGCGCTTGGCACATCCTAGGAAAAGAAGGAGTTAAAAGTCAGCACAACCCATACAGCACACAGGTACTTAGCTTATGGTGATCGTGATAGACGTTCCGCTGGGGATGCAGACTCACGCCCTCAGCGCTCACAATCCGCTTGTCAACCTGCAAGATTCCTCTGAACCGGACCCCGACGATGGAAAGCGGGGCCGGTAAATGAGTTTAAGAGCGCTTTGTTTTCGTTTGCGCGCTCGATTCCGGGTTGGGCGTGTCTCGCTCAGAGCGAGGCTTGGAGCGCACACGCCCACTCGGGCGGGGCGCGCCTCGGATCAAAAACGAGGCTTGGAATAGAGAGCCTATCCCTGCGCTATGCCTGACAGAGGTTTAGGCACGCTGGTGGTTGTTAAGGCAACCGAGGGTGCTCGTTGCTTGATAGTAATAATTAAGAAATCAGATATTTGAATGGGCGAATTCCCTCACTCTAGGGATATAGGCACTGCTTAACATTGCGTGGGTAAATAGATAGTGTCAGAGCAGAAGGGCGAATTCCCTAACTTTAGGGATATAAGCACTGTTAACATTAAGTGGGTAAATAGATAGTGTCAGAGCAGAAGTGCACATACTGTCGGAGAAATTGCGTTTTTAGGCAGACATAAATCAATCTATTGGCATGATGTTAAAAAATGCGCAGAGTGTGGAAAGGCACCTAGTATTTAGTATTTAGGTGATATGTTGTATTCAGATCGCTTTTGTGTCACGTTATCAGCTATCGTTTCAGACACGTGAAGTTTATGAGGTTCATGATAGGGCTGTATTCCAGGGGATATCGTCGTTAAGGCCATTGGTATTTGTCCCCAGGCGGTATACCCAGCGCTGTTCTTTCTCGAACAGTCTATTTTGTACGTTCCTTGTGCCATCTATAGCTTCAATAACAGTCCACCTCATGTCATTGGTGGTGTGATTTTTGTCTAAGAAATGGCGACTCAACTTCGTTGTTACTTTCTTGCACCTTATGTTACTCCGGTGCTCGCAGATCCGTTGTTTCACTTTTCTAGTGGTCATACCCACGTACCTGAGGTGGCAGGGACACGTGATCAAATAGATCACATTGATTGAGTTGCAATTGGTATGTTCACGTTGGGTCCACACTTTCCCTTCTTCCAGTGTCAGAGTTTTGGTAGCTTGTGTTAAGTGACAGACACTACAGTCCGAGCAGGGGTAGTGCCCGGTGATTTTAGGGAGACCCCATGATGTTGTCACTGATGGTGTAGTGTTTTGTGGTTTCTCTTTTGGGCGTGTGTGGACCAGCGCATCTCTTAGACTGCGAAGGGAGTCCCTCCTTGAAGAAAGGACTAACAGTCCAGAACAGATCCCACTCACCTGTGTCACCACATACAGCAGTCTCTCAAACATCATGAAAAAGAGCATAAACAAACATTGGAACATCGTGAAAACCTTTAAAAAGGACTGGGAAAAACCCCTTTTTTCTTTTAAAAAGGGACGCAGTCTAAGAGATGCGCTGGTCCACACACGCCCAATAGACTGTTCGAGAAAGAACAGCGCTGGGTATACCGCCTGGGGACAAATACCAATGGCCTTAACGACGATATCCCCTGGAATACAGCCCTATCATGAACCTCATAAACTTCACGTGTCTGAAACGATAGCTGATAACGTGACACAAAAGCGATCTGAATACAACATATCACCTAAATACTAAATACTAGGTGCCTTTCCACACTCTGCGCATTTTTTAACATCATGCCAATAGATTGATTTATGTCTGCCTAAAAACGCAATTTCTCCGACAGTATGTGCACTTCTGCTCTGACACTATCTATTTACCCACTTAATGTTAACAGTGCTTATATCCCTAAAGTTAGGGAATTCGCCCTTCTGCTCTGACACTATCTATTTACCCACGCAATGTTAAGCAGTGCCTATATCCCTAGAGTGAGGGAATTCGCCCATTCAAATATCTGATTTCTTAATTATTACTATCAAGCAACGAGCACCCTCGGTTGCCTTAACAACCACCAGCGTGCCTAAACCTCTGTCAGGCATAGCGCAGGGATAGGCTCTCTATTCCAAGCCTCGTTTTTGATCCGAGGCGCGCCCCGCCCGAGTGGGCGTGTGCGCTCCAAGCCTCGCTCTGAGCGAGACACGCCCAACCCGGAATCGAGCGAGCAAACGAAAACAAAGCGCTCTTAAACTCATTTACCGGCCCCGCTTTCCATCGTCGGGGTCCGGTTCAGAGGAATCTTGCAGGTTGACAAGCGGATTGTGAGCGCTGAGGGCGTGAGTCTGCATCCCCAGCGGAACGTCTATCACGATCACCATAAGCTAAGTACCTGTGTGCTGTATGGGTTGTGCTGACTTTTAACTCCTTCTTTTCCTAGGATGTGCCAAGCGCGCACCAATCCTCCTCCCGAGACCCATGGTGCTAGTAGCGCCCTGTTTTAAAAGTGAGATCCTCTCCATACTTACCATCTTAGGGGGGACACCGACCATTTGGTCAAATTGATCCCTCCTCATGGAGAATTCACATCGTGTTTTTACCTCCCTCACTACAATAGTAGTTTTTAACCACCTTTAGCACTCCACCTCTTAGCATGTACAATATCCCCAAGGGCTACTTGGATGGTGCATAAGATATCAGTTATTGTGTGCACACAAAGGTTTGCCACCATCTTAGGAGCACTATGATAAGTCTACGCTGGCATATACTAATCGTATGTATGTCCATATCTGTTTGTCTGTGTATTTTCTCTTACAGGTGCTGAGACACCCCTAAAATTGGGGCTTTTTTGGAATGAGCAATTGCTCTTCTAATTTTTAAGCACTTTTTCACTTTTCCTTTTTCACTTTCACGCCCCCAGGTCAGGGTGGACTATTAGAGTGTCCATACCGCCGGGGTATAGTCCTGAAGAATGCCATGGTGAATATATACCACAAGTAAGGCAGAAACATGTTGACTGATTAATTTTAAACTCGTGGTATTTAGCTGAATTTAATCAAAATCCTAATAACCTTGGCCCTTAAATTCAGACACATATACCACTTACACGTGTCTTAGGGATCACTCATTAAAAGTTTTTTTTGATACCCTGTTAGTCACTTTTAATTTTACAATTTCCACAACGCGTCCTCCCCACACGACCAGCTCCGCAGTCTTTCTGGCGTCGCAGCACACCGAAGAGACACTCGGTCTCTTCGGTGGGGCCCGATGATGAAGCATGACACTGACCAGGTCGGTGTGTGAGGGCTTTCTTACTCAAATAGAGTGACTGTGATCAAAATTACCCTCTTATCTCTTTGCTCCATATTTCTGGTAGCTTTGTGCTTGACCAGACCTCTCTTATTTTGTTGTTTGATACTTAACTGGGGTTCAAGAGAGTGTCTCTGATTCTCCCTACCTCTCTCCTTGTTGTTACATATCTCTGAACATTAACCTGTACTGTTCAGTGGTTAAGCCTAACCCATCAATCAGAGCACTCTTCAGTACCAGGTAGTTTCTAGAATCCCCATCACTAACTGTGAGGAGTCTGTCTCGGCCTCTACCTTCAAAGGAGAGCCACAAGATTGCTGCCCACTGCTCCTGAGGGATCTGCTGTACTCTGCAGGCTCTCTCCATTGCAGTTATCCATTTATGGATATCATCCCCAGCTTTGTAGGGGGGCACAATCTTACTCAGGTTTCTGTTATCAAAAGACCTGTCTTTATCCTTGTGGATATTGCTGCCACCAGTGGTTTCTATTACCCCACTCTCTCTGGGCTGTCTTGCTCTTGCAAGTTTCTCCTTGGCCAGGGCAACCTCTAATTCTTGCCTCTGGATCCTAAGCTCAGCCTCTCTCATCTTGGCCTCATGTTCCCTTCTCTGAGGGCTAGTCATCTCCCTTCTGGAGTGACCATGAGAGCCTCTAGAAGCATGGGAGTTGTTAGAGTCACCTGAGTGAGTCCTTCTCCTCCTAGGCTTCTGGTTAAGTCCACCTGGGGGTCTGAAAGGGTTGTTACCTGATTCAGTCCCAAATAGGCTTAAGTTAGCCTGGTTCAGTCTACTGACCAGCACCTGACTATTTCTATCATCATCTGACTCACTGCTTCCCCCTTCTGTCTCTTCTTCCTCTTCCTCTTCCTCCTCTGGATCTACCTGAGGAGCTCCAGTGATGGGGGCTTCCTCATCTACTAGGAGTATAGGGACAGGGGTTTTTACAGTGTCATCCTCAGAAGGATGGCCTCCTTCAGGGGGTCATCCTCAGAAGGATGGCCTCCTTCAGCATCCCCTGTGGGGTCTGCCTTAGAGGTCTTTAGAGTCTCAGACTGATCCAAGATCTCTCTAAGGTGGTCTGTGGTAGGGGAAGGCCCTGTCCTCAGACCCCTTAAGACACAAAGCTGTCTTATTTGCTTAAAGGAAAAAATAGCACATTTGGATGGTGCCCTTCGGAGGGTCACTCTCAACAGGGATGTTCCCAGTGGAACCCTCTGCTCCAGACATTGCTCTAGTGTGGGTGGATGTGTTGCAATCTACCTACACTGGTGTTTACCTACTAAACCTATCTAGTAGTTGTAGTCAGGGTGTGCTACTCCCTTTGCTCTACAACAACTAAGTTCAGTAGAACTTAAGTACACTAGTCTTGTTTTATATGTACCTAGCAGGTACCTGTATGATCTTTCAAAGGATAATCTCAAAGATTGTAATGGTAAAACAACAGCAAGCTCAGATCCCACCGCTGCCACCAATGTGAGAAGTTGGCCTGGTATATAATGCTCACTAATTCTAGTGATCACTTTGTACCATGCCAAGCAACCCTTATGATGATTGGTTGTAATTCAACCTTGTAGACCAGTTATCCTAGTGGTAATGTGGACAAAGCAGTCTTAGGCTAAACTCTGAAAGGCATGTGAAGCCAGCTGTATTACCATACACAACCCCCTTGAATACCAAATGAAAGGACACCACACAGATATATATTGAAAATATATATTGATTTATTACCTATAAAATCCCCTGGACTCTTTATGAGCACAGAAGCACAAGCGTTAAATCACAAGACAGTTTAAAATACACAAAAGTTGCACAATATGGATGAGCCCTAGGGGCCACCTAAACCATATTCTAAGAAAGTGGTATAAGAGATAGCAATCAGAACGGAAACAGGCCTAGGGCCTTGGGAATCGCTGGAGCTATTCGAGACTAGCAGTGATTAAGTCGGGAAAGGCCCGCGGGACTCGGGTGCAGTGTCTAAAGTGCACGCACTTTTCAATGTAAAGTCTATGGTGCGTAAAAAGTACAAAGTTAGTTAGTTCGGAACCTTCCGAGTGACCTAGAACGCTGAAACTTAAGACACAGGCCCTTGAGATGTGTATCAGTGTAGGAACACCGGTGGAGCTGAGTTACCTCACCCACAGGAAGCGGGTGCACAGGGTCGAAGTAGTGTCGGGTTTCGTCACGCTGGTCGATGGTGCTTGGAGCTGAAGATGCTGCAGGCGGCTCGATGTGAAGAGTTCCGGTGGATCCAAGGGTGGATCTGAAGATGTGAAGACCTGAAAGCAGAGGGGACAATGTTCAAAGTCACTAGCCAGTGACTACCGTGGAACCAGATTGGAACCAGGTGATGTCGGGTGCAAACAGGCGTTGAGGTGTAGCTTCTCTCTGCAGCCACGTGGACACCGGGGGTCGAGGACATCCAGGAGTTGGTCACAATCTGTCCCACGCATGCTTCTCGCTGTTGGCGGTATCGGCAACTTGATCAAAGCAAACAGGCATTGGCTAATGCAAGCCACGCAGGAATCAAAAAATGCTTACCACTTGGACCAGCAAGGTCAGAGCGAGGGCTCCTTTCTGCAGGAGCTAGGGCAAGTCTGGAGCAACCAGACCCGCAGTGTAGTTTGTCAGTTTCGTCGCCAAGATGGCCGCTGACCACGTGGCTAGTGGCTGGGATGGCGCATCGAGTGGCACAATGCAAAAAGGCCCCACGCAGATCGTGGAGATGCTGGGGGGCTGATCTTCGGTGCAAGGGCTGCTCGGTGGTGGGGGTTCTCAGTCCCCAAAGCACAACGTCGAGGGTGCCTCGGTTGCTGCACTGTCAGATTTTCGGGTGTCTTCCAAGATGTCCGGTCCCACGTCTCTCGGTGCCTCCACGGGTCCCTTCTTTGCAGGGACTGTGGATCGAGCTCTGAGAAGTCTGGGAGTCTGGGTCTTGTCAGGCTCTGGGCTCGGGCTCCGGCGGGAGGCGGCGGCAAAGCAGACATCGAGTTGCTGGTTGGTGCATGTGTTCACAGGGTGGCCACTCCTAGGCCACAAGGGAGATTCTTTTCAGTCTTCTGAGCAGCAGAATGTCGAAGTCCCGTCTTCTTCTTTGTTTAAAGTTGATTCAGGATGATCTGCTGTGCAATGGCACTGCTCCCACTCTTATTCCCAATCTGAGGCGTGGATCACCTACTAGGTCCCTCCTCTGGGAGGAACCAGGAAGGGGGGCGGTTACACCCCCTTTCCTTTGTCCAGCTCCTCGCCAGGCCTGGGTCTGAAAAGTCCCAGGACCGGTTTGGACTGGCTTATGCACGGGGACACCTTGTGTGCCCCGGGCATTTCTGTTTCTATTCAGCCCTGTCCTACCCAATACACAAAACCCTGTCTGGGGTGGTGTTCGCACCTCCCAAGGCAGGAAACCCTTTGTCCAAGCCTCCCTCGCTGGAAGGACTCCCAGCAGCAGGAGGTCAGACTCGTGTCTGTGGTGGCAGCATCCCTTTTGTGATGCTGAGGCTCTGGTTAACTTTAACCGGGGTTAAGGCTACACACATGTCGTGTCCCTCTAGAAGGGTGGAATGCTATCCCCGTCAACAGAACTGTCGAGGGGATAGTATTGCAATTCGTATGACACCTTACTCGACATGTTTTGATAAAGCCAAACCAAAGATAGCATATAACCGCGAGGATTATAATGCACTTAAGAGTATATGGTATGGCAATATCCCGGAACAGCTTAGGGAGTGGTTCCCGACAGCTGCAGACAGGCTCAGCTCATGCTAGAGCACCATCTCACATATTTCCAAGCACTCTGCCTCCAGGATTGATGAGGCCTTCCATAGGAGTGGCTGATACGAACATATGTGTCCAGTTTAGGGTTAGATATAGGGATACTATATCTAAGTAAGAGGTGATTACACCAACTTACCCCAGCTGAGTGATCAGCCAGTTGTGTAAAATATGGAGGCCAGGCCAGGGGTGGCACAATACATGCTGCAGCCCCTGGTAGGCCTTGGAAACACCTATGCCCTGGGTACCTAGGGTACACTGTTACAGGGGCCAATAAGGTGAACCAGTTCCCAATTTGTAATGCACCTAGAGTGCATTGGCAGTAATTTAGAGAGAGAACAGCAGGCTGTGGGTCTGATTAGCAGGCCCACAGCCACATTAAGTCATAAACCAGTGAAGCAAAAAGCAAAAATTTGGGGTGACCATAGGATAGCAGACCCTACTCTCCTACAAGGGTATACTCAGATGTGAGTCCCTTGCTCATTGCACCATCAGGATTCAAGCAAGCCGGGCCGAAGATGGCTGTAATGCCAGAAACCGGTCCCCGGAAGCTTGTTTCCTTCCCAGTAAAAGAATTGGCTTGGTAGTTTGGTCTGCCCTGTTCCCATGATGCACTGGGCCAGGGACAGACTAATTTGCATGTAGCCAGGTTCTGAGCTGGGATGGTGCAGTGAGCTAAAAAACGGTGATGGATCAAGCCCTGATGTATTGACTGGGTATGAGTGTTCTGTTTAATTCAGATACTCTGTCCATCACCATCCCCTTTTCTGAATCATTTTGTCCACCATAAGCGAGGAAGGGTATACTCAGATGTGAGTCCCTTGCTCATTGCACCATCAGGATTCAAGCAAGCCGGGCCGAAGACGGCTGTAATGCCAGAAACCGGTCCCCGGAAGCTTGTTTCCTTCCCAGTAAAAGAATTGGCTTGGTAGTTTGGTCTGCCCTGTTCCCATGATGCACTGGGCCAGGGACAGACTAATTTGCATGTAGCCAGGTTCTGAGCTGGGATGGTGCAGTGAGCTAAAAAACAGTGATGGATCAAGCCCTGATCTATTGACTGGGTATGAGTGTTCTGTTTAATTCAGATACTCTGTCCATCACCACCCCCTTTTCTGAATCCAGTGCAAATGAGCAGCGTAAGCCGTTGTGCTGAACGGCCGAGCCCGCTCAACCATTTGGAACCAAGGGTCTGAATCGTGTCTCCCCACTATGGTGCCGTGATCTATTTCAATGGGGGGCTGCACCTCTGTCTAGAGGTCTGTGTCGTGCAGCCTCCTTCCCGGCAGGTGTCTGCTGCAGCTGGCCACAATGCAGGCCTCCCTCCCACAGCAGAAGCGATTCTCCGGGCACCAAACAAGGCCGTACAACAGGTCGTACTGTTATGTATCATTTTAGGACCCTATTGTAAGTTTCCCGATTCATGCCCTTATATAGGTATAACTCACCATATCCTTATATAGGCATATAAATCACAACCATATTTAGGCATAGCTCATGCAGTCCAAATACGGCAGGGCTACTTCCACTAGTTCTGAAAATCCACAACGATTTCCTGGAACACTCAGCTTCAGCAGCCGGGGACTTCCCATTGCTTGAATATTAATTATCCAAGAACTCATGGAGTTTTCAAAGAACTGAGACTCTTTGATGACGTTATTATGTCCAACTGTACGTCAAAGTCGGCACCTTCAAGGTATAAATATGCCCACACTCGCCCAAGCAAACACATGATGGTTTGGAGCAGTTCGACTATCTACTTGCTGGACGCGCCCTGCTACAGCAAGTACCGAAGGAAGCCGACCCTCATCAGACGCACTGAGGGAGACGCTGTCTTTTCTCCTGCTGAGAAATCTAGCTCCAGTGTTTCCAAGATACTCTTGCTGGTTGTTGGGAAATCGAGTCCCGAGACCGACCTTCTTCATTGTAAACTAGGGTATGGAACTGATTAGACCCTTAGAGAAATCTTGGGCAGATTCTTGGCAAAAGAATACTACATTTATGCTACACCTCACTTACTTCCTCCCTCGTACTAAGCTTAGGTTAGGTACACCGGGGTAGGCGTATTTTAGAAGCACCAGTTGAGTACTTTTAGCCTCTGCTATTTATGTATGAATATATATATGGTTTAGGAACCATACAATGCTTTTACAGTATTATTTAATCTACTATTTATACTGTATGCATTATATTTTACAAACAGTGTTACGATTGTAGCAGTTCATTTCTTATGCTTGAGAAAGAAGACTGTTCAATAAATCCTTTTATTGAAACCGCCTGTCTCTCTATTTCTCTGCATCTCTAGTGAAAGGAAGCATGCACGATTGACTGAGTGAAATATCTATCTATTGTTTCCACGACTCTGAAGATACGTTTTATCTTGGGGAAACAAAGTTGTCATGTTTATGTGGTTGTCAGAGACCAATCACTTCTTGTAAATTCGAGAAAGTTTCTAGTGACCTATGAGCTAGCTGGCTCACACAATTAAGTCAAGTATATTCGATAGAGACCTAGTCGACCTCAGTCCTACGTCTAATCTATAGGATATATTATTCCAATGCGCAAAGACTATTTGGAATATAGGAACTACACTACAGTACACCCCCAGAGTCGCAGCAGGCGCCAGCTGGATATTGGTCCCGGGAGCACTGGAGTGCTTAGCCACTCCGGGCACAGTAGCGCAACTCCGTTTCTTCTGCTCTGGGAACAACACGTATGCCTCGCTCAGTGTGGCCGCACCTTACAGGCCCAGAGACTCCGCAGCAATCTCACACCATTAGAGTGCCAGCATTGTGGAGACGGCTCGTTAATATCTCTGTTACTGTGTTACTTTGTATTAGGAAACTTGCATTTATAGCCGGATATTTATCAGGATGTCGGGCGGTTTGGTGGAGCTTTTAAGCTACACTACCATCTTGGCCTGCAGCTTGGCCACGCCTCCGAGATGTGTTGTATTGTTGTGAATATGATGCATCCCTGTGCTCTGAAAATGACGCAGCACTGCACAGCTAAATGGTTTACAGTGCTGTACTTCATCATTTTCTTGTAGACGAGGCCCACAATGTGCAAAGTAGTCAAATGGAGAGCAGGTTCAAATCACTTTTCCCTAGATGTACTAACATTATGCAACATGCCTAAGTTCGCACAAATTAGGGCTATGCGCTACGTTGCACTACATTGCATCATGGGACATTCCATGAGTGGTACATGGGCATTCCCATGTAACCATCTATGAGTTTTGCTGCAAATCCCTAACTACTAACATTGGTAGACAGGAATTTGCCCTCAAATACCTACGCCTCCTTGGGGCAAGCATAATGGTAGAGCACGTTTTAAAACTCACCACATTTTTCTAACTTTGCCTGTGTGCTGCACTGTGCAGCCCACTTACAGAGTGTGGTAAAATCATACCTTTTGTGCTAGAAGGGTACCTTTCACCATTCAGAACAAAACCTATGCTTGACAGGAGGCAAATACCCTTTCACAACGTTCGCGCAAGACAGATGAAAGTTCACCAGCCTAGCTGGAGAGAAAATAATGACTATATCTTAGTAGATATGGTACTGGTTATTTCTCTTCCTTTGATTCAACACATCACAGCGCACCAACCTTGATTGCTACACTATGCTGCACCATATGTTAGTAAATATGCTGTTAATTCTTTTTTTCCTCAAAATGTGCATAATGCAAACATGAATTGAGCATGCTACACACTATTTGGCATCCACTGTAAAATTGGGATCCCCCAATGCTTTTCAATCTGAAATCCTGACTTTTACCTAACATTTTTTATGTATTTAATGTATCGTTCACTATGTCCTTTTAGTCGTGAGGCACAATTACATAAGCTGTTCATTTGCATACAGACAACTCCCCAGATCATTTTCTTCTACAAAGTAGGAGAGTTATTTTTTAACTTGGTATTGGCGCTTGAAGTTAAAACAGCCTTGATCCTGCCTTCAAAATATGTCCCACCCCTTTTTTGTGCTGGCTCTGTTTTTTTCGGTACATCTGCTCTACCAGCTTATTGATTTACCTTTTTATTACTTCCTTTCATTTTCTTCTTTTGGTGTTTATAGTTTTGTTCTCACATTTTGTAATTCAATAGTTTTTGACAATGATGAAAAGAGTGCCACAGGAAACCTGCCCCACGTCATCAGCCAAATTGGCCGCATTATTTTGGTCTTGCCTAGGCAGGGCATGGTCTGTCTCTTTGAGACATGCTGTATTTACTCTATGGGCTTCAAGCACGCCTATCATTTTGCATTCGTTCTTTTGTGTGCCTTCTGAAACGCTGGCTTTTCAGTGGTACAGTGGCTGTATTTGTCCCTCCTTTTGGTGTTTGGTTCCCTCTCACGGCTATTGGCCCCATTACATGTACTCCTTCACTCCCATCTGTTTATGTTAGATTAGGTGCAATATTTTTTTTTCTTCTCCACTCATGTTTTCGTGCTTTTCATGCTGGCATTTGCATTTTTCATCAAGAATGTAGAGTGTGTATACATGTGTAAAACAACTTTAATTAATTATATGCTTTTGGATCCATCACAGTACCAGTGGTGCTTCATGTAATTATACTTTTTTATTAACTGCTCTTTGGATTGAAACTTAACTTTTCTAGTTTTTTTTTTAAGGCACGAGGACAGCTGAAGCCAAGACTCGAACCCAGTTTCCCAGTTCCAAAGTCATCAGCTCTCGATGTCATTCATCATCCTCTACCGAAAACAATATGCCTTTTTGGGGTGTTTTGTCTCTACTTTTTTCACTGACTCACCTCCCACCATGCACCTGCCCTTAAGCCCTTCCTCCCTTTTGTTTCCTTGGGCACCCCCCATGAGCGAGCGCATGGGAAGGGCGTTCCCTTGATTACACAGAAGTGTGCTGTTAGGAGGTGTGTGTATAGAGCTTGGATCCATGTTAAGACCCCAAGGCAAGGAGAGTGCTGCCCTAAAGTCAGAGCGTATCAGTAAGGTATTAGCTTCTTAAATACTGCTTTCTTTAATATAATTCCTGAGTCTGTAGTAAATCTAGGCATGGTGCAAAGTCATCCCCGCCAGCAACAGAACTAGCGCTTTCACTTTACATTTACAGAGCCTTGCATCCTGAGTCTCTCTTCCAGGTACGCCTCCCTGCCAGCCCTCACAGCATCAACACGCCATGCATTAGACGAGGTAATGTCATGTTCAGAGGGCATGATCTACATGCATCAACATGACTAACAGAGGTATCAGTTCAGTTCGCTGCCTTGAAGCTGTGTAAACTTTACTTTAGCACTTAGTTCCAAACAAGTTATGAACACATGGGGTCACGGGCTGGCCTCATTGCTTTTAACATCAACTTTCTAATGTTTGTACTATTGCACTTTGGGTTTTTCCCAGCCATCACAAAATGAAAGTTACATTGCAGGTAAAATGTAACTCCTAAAGCCATAGATTTTGCACACACCTCTCCAGTGGATGTTAGCTTTCTAGGCTATCTCACCAACTCCAGGCATCAGTTTCTGAGAGGTGGAATAAGCACTTCATGTCTGCGTGAATAGCTTCGTCAGGCCAAAACAGCTGTAATTCTTCTCTTTCTCTCTCTCTCCTTCTGCTGATGACATTCACAGTGCACAGTGACCTGTTGACTTCTGCCTGCGATCGGAAAGTAAACACGTTTGTGCAAATCTTTATGGTTCACCCAGGCATGGCATTTTTAGTTTACAAACGCAGTTTCCCTCAATATTTAATAAGTCAATGTGAAAATGATTGAAATTTGTTATATGTTTGTTTACTCTAAAAGGGGATCCAATATTTGTTTGTGACCATTTATATCATGCGAGTTCTCCATAGAAGTGTACAACCTAATAGAAGTATGTTGTCTTTAGTGTATGACCACAAGTGGACTCACTCGGGTCCAGGAGAGACAGGCAGAGGAGAGATTGTGTTTTCACATTTGATCTACCTAATTGAAGTATTCAAAGAGTGAACTGAATTAAGCAAAGTCTTGTACCCCTTGGTTAATAATTTAGTGTGATGTTTGGTCAGTTTTGGCCATACTTCAAGGACTATATCCTTGGTGCAACAACACCAACCGTTGCATGGCTAAACACTTATAAAGTCCCAAAGGCAAGACCTATTGCATTGCAAATGCTTGTTTAAAACATCCTTTGGTGCATGCATTTTTTCGTAGGGGTGTGGTGCTGTGTAGAGGGTGCTTCCTGCCCCGTACTCATGTCCAGGATGCTTGCTGCTTGTGTGGGTGATCAACTCCTGCTGATTGGTTCCCATTCTCTGCCAAGTTCCAGGCAAGGCAAAGAGGTCTGAGTAATTCATGTGAATTATATGAATAAAATAATAAGAAATGTCATAATTTGGGCAAACACAGTATTAGAAAAAAAGTGATTAAGATTAATCTTAGAAACAGAAGATGCCCTGTTAGACTGGAGGGGGTGTGTGTAGAATGCTTCAGTGTAATGTTAGTACCTGTGTGTTCATGTCACATAAAATAAAACGAAAGAGGGGAAGCCCAACAGCAGTAGTGATAAAATAAAGAGTAAAATGAATTCAGAGGGGCCTCAACCAAACTCAAGAACATAGTGATATTAACTACGCTGATGTACAGCAGGAGAGCGTGTTGACTTATGAGTGAAATACAGGCACGTCGCTGCAGCAATGGTTGGCCTGGCAAAACTTACCTGCAGCCAATTCCGCGTTTCAACGTCAAGTAGGTAAATTGGTTGATTCACCTTTAATGCCTTAACCGCAGCAGTTTTTCCGCCGCGATGTGGGCGTTCTAAAGGGTGGGCGGGGCTCCGTCAGCCATTGACCGACGTCAGCACTGGGTAGGTAGTGCTCCCAACGGGTGCACGGAATGGGTTAAAGGAGGTCTTCGTGTAATGCACAGCTAACGGTGCTACATCGCACACCAACCCTTGTCCTTCCATTGTTGCTGAAACGACTAAACGAGTTCCACGAACTGTAGTAGCTCCTGGTATTTGCAGAGCTTGAATTCCCTTGTGACATTTAGCTGCCATATTTTAAAATAATTATTTATTTCTGTGGATGATTGGTTCCTCGAAGGGATGGAGTGTAAAGCTCGAGGAGACAGGAAACAAGGCTGCAATGGTGGCTATGCGAAGGAGCTGGAAAGTTTATAACCGCAGTGCTGCAAGCATCGAGGTGAAAGGCCGGGTGAGGTACTGCCGGACAGAGCCTTTATTCTGACTGAGTTGCATTTAGCAGTTATCAGAATGCCCAATAAAAACATAAGTTCCCCCTGGGAAATGAAAGTGCTCGAATGAAACAGAGTTGTGCTGAAGACACTGTCGATAGGCTGAGAAGCAGGGCGCTCCTTGGGGTGGAATGGAATAGTGGGTCATCATATATCCAGTTTTGCCCACAGCCCTGATGGAAAACACGATTTTTATGTAGACACGTATAGAATTTGCCCTCTTCCTCCAAGGCCTGATGATCAGAGGCGCTCCCTCCACTCCTCGGGCAGGCATGCTCTGAGAGGATACCAGGAACACTTTTTACAGGGCTGAGAAAACAAGTGCGCGCCTTGCGCGGCAGGAGAGGGGGTGGCCGGGCCTGCATGATTCCCTTGCAGGAGCATGCGACCATATGGCGCCACCATATGGCGCTGTGTGCTCCCGCAAAGTAATCGCCACATGTGCAAGTGTTTTGCTGAAAAGCCGAAGTGATAGTAATAGGTCATTTTTCCAATGCAACACATGCGCGCTGCATAGGCGAGACCTAAAAACAAGTAAAAATAAATTATATATTAGAAATATCTCCATTATTGTAAATGTAAACTAAAGACGTGAAAAACACATTTCAGAAAAGTGTGGAATTTGGTTCTCGGTTTCATATATTACTATTTGTTGGACCAAAAAAACCATTTGGATGGTCACTCCCCAGGCATTTTGCCTGTTCGCCCTCTTGTTGCTTAGTATGTTTTTGTTGGCTTTAAAACTATGCATACTTTTCACTGCTAACCAGTGATATGTGTGCCCTCTCCTCTAATCATGATGCTATTTGTTTATACCTGTTGTGTTTGTCACAATTAATTTACTGGTAAGTCCTTGGTAATTGGTACTTTGGTACCCAAGGACTGTAAATTAAAATACTACTAATGGGCTTTTAGCACATATTGTGCTTCCCACTACGGTAGCTCTAAGCCTATGTCTCAGGCCTGCAGTTCTGCATCCTTAAATGTAGGTTTGATACTATCATGTCGACTTGGCAGGATAAAAACCTGCCGAGCCTGAAACCATCTTTTTTAGGTCTTGCATAGACAGAGCATACAACACATTTTGTTTACTATTTGTGGGCTTGGAGCCCTCCCACTACTTGTTTTTAATAGTCCCCGATTTGTGTGCATGCTCTTTTTGCCGTATGGCTCATCAGTCTATTTCCCTCTGTTTCTTGTAGGTCTTCCCTTTCGTCATTGATGAAACCCACCCCTCCCTCAGAAAATGCCCCTATCTGTTTCTGTTTGGGAGAGACCAGGATGATGGGTTCCTCCTATTTGTGCTAAGCAGCACCTGATGCCTATAGCAATGCTATTTTACAACTCTGAAAGTAACAGCTCTGGTCACACTAGACTATAACTCTGACCAAAACCCACCACCAAACACTCATGGCATACCTCACAATGCTTCCCATATGAGGCCTTGTTTATTTTGCGCTTTTACTTCTATTCACTCGTGCCATCTTTTTTCTCCTCTATGCCTTTCCTAATCTTATTTTTCTACCTCTTTCCATATTTCTTCTCTAGTCTGTCTTTTATCTGTAACCTTTCTAATTTCCATCAGCATCCTTTTTTGCCTCATGTTCTTCACACACTTTTTCTCTTTTTTCACCCAATAACTGTCCTCCTCCTCTTCCCCCATACGCGTAATTCATCCCACCTTTCTATGCCTTTCCCTTTCTCACTGTCACACCTTTCTTGCTTCCAAATCAAGCAGATGTTTTGTTTTTCAATGACTGCCTCTTCTCCCTTTCTGCCACTTTTCTGCTATGTTTTTCGCTTTCTCCCTAACACTGGTATTCCCTTTTCTTCTCCTCCTGCCAGGTTTCAGATAGCTCTGCATTTCGCACAAGACTGTTACATTTGCAAGGACAAGGAAACATAGGGGCATATTACCAAGGGCCTTATCGCCGCTTTAGCAGGAATTTTTCCCGCTAAAGCGGCGATAATTTTATCGCCCTATTACCTAGCTACACCAGTTAGCGACAGCTAGTAGGAGATAGCGATTATCTTGGGGCCCACTTTGCATGTCAGCGATAATTATCGCTAATGACATGCAAAGTGGGCGTGCCAAGATGTTAGATACTGGAAACAGTCGCTAACATCGCTATCTCCTATTACCTACTTTTTGAAATATTCGCGCTAAGGGCGAATATCTCCAAAAGTTAACGCCTGCCAAGAGCAGTTCTTAGCCATGTTATCCAATTGTAGGTGGATAACATGGCTAAGAGCATTAGCTCGGTAATGCGCGAATATCGCTGACTTTTCAGCGATATTCATGCATTTCGGCCGATTTTTATCGCTTAGGAGATAAACCTTGATAATAGCAAGGTTTCTAAGTGATACAAATAGGCGAAGCAAAGCGATAAAATTATAGCCGCTAACCAAGCTTAGCGATAATTATCGCTTATTCTTGGTAATATGCCCCATAATTCTTGAATTTAAAACAAAAAAACATTACAATTTCACGATCTTTTGGCAATGACCACCTACTGGCCACCTAATGACCACCTACTGACAAATAGCCAGAACGGGCAATATACAATTATATCTTAGGCATTTATTATTGGAGGTTATTGACTCTCTAATTAATATCACAATGCACAGGCCTAGTGGGGGTGCGAGCACGTCCCATTCAGCCCACTATTTACCTTTTTCACATTAAGGGTGATCAGAAGCACAAACCTGCATGTCACACATTACAACACCAGATACAAAATGCACCAATGTATCATGGAATCAGAAGCAAAATCAAGGGTTTTCCTCCTGAGAAGGATGTTATATATCGTTCTGTTATCTCGCCGCAGTTCATATTCGGTTGTTAGTGACTGCTGTCATATATGCCCAGAAGGGCTTCAGATTCAGTGATTTCTAAGCAGCTACCTGATGTCTACATGCAACAGAAATGAAATCAACATAGCCTCACCTTATTGTAACATAGAATGCTTAATTTCTCCTCAGCCAGGTAGGCATTATAACAGTTCAGACACATGGTTCTTTGAGATATTTTCTCAGAGAGAAACAATGTTTCTTAAAACGAGCTCGTTCCATTGTCACTCTAGCAATCTTGACCACAGAATTCCACATTATGCCACCAAAATTCAACAACACACCACATAATTAAACTCCACAACATAAAATACCATTCCACATAATTACAGTCCATGACACACAATCTTACCCTACATAATTCAGAACTCTAAAAAACACTATTACTATCCACATAATTCCACTGCACACCATGCCGAATAATTCCACTCCACATATCCACTCATCAACTTTTTTCTTTTTATCATTTATTATTATTTATTCATATTGCACAGTTACTTAAAACCATTTGTAATACGTCTTACATACAATTTAAAACAAAATTGAAGCAACAATTATAAATGTAAATGTAAATGTTAGTATACTTGTAAAGCGCACTATCACCTGAAAGGTATCTTGGCGCTGTATACCGCTGTGAAACCCTTCCTGGCTTTCCCTGTGAGATGCCCCCTTACTGGGCACCTCCAAGGTGAGGCCAGGCATCCTAGCGCTTTCGGGGCCGTTGTGGAGTTGTGGAGATTAAGCAAGCTATTCCCCAGAGTTGCAGAGTGGGACCCATGATTAGAGTAGGCACCTAGGCGAGAATTATCAAGTCAGTGGACATTGAGCCCAAGACCCTGCCGCGTCGGGAATTGAACCCTGGTCCCGGGCCAGACCTCTGCCTCAGGGTCTGCCGCTCTAATCGTTGAGCCACACTTCTCCAAAGACACTTGTGTGCAACACTTTCAGCAACACTATCAAAACATTATATATATAAATATATATCCCCTTGATAGAGTACATTTTTGACTAAGTTTTGATAAATCTTTGATAGATTCTAGATGAATATTCCTAGGAAATGAATCTCCATGCTTAATTTTGATGAATCTCTATGATAAATCTCTTGATGAATTTTGTATTAATGTCACATTACTCTTACTCTATGTCTTTGGGCTTTTGTTGTTTATCTGAATATTTGTTTGTATGTATGGCATTGTACAATTTAACATAGGACATTAGCCGATCCACGGCTTTATTTAAACGTGAGAACTTACGGATGTATTATATTATATCCCTGCTTGGACATAACATCTTTCCAAGATGGCGCCCATTGTGGCACACAGGGGTGAAGTCCTATGTTTATGTTAATGCCTACTCACTTTTGCATTTAATGGGATGTTTGTTAACAACAAGTGACACACTGACGAAGGCTAACGCCGAAACGCGTCTGTGCTTTTTGTTCCCAAAAGAATAAATCACCTGGTTAAACTCTTGGTCTACGAGTGCTGCCTCTTTCTTGCTGAACTGAGAAGGATTTCGAGCGACATATATATATATATATATATATATATATATATATATATATATATATATATATATATATATATATATATATATATATATATATCTATATACACACATATATATATATATATATATATATATTATATATATATATATATATATATATATATATATATATATATATATATATATATATATATATATATATATATATATATATATATATATATATATATTGGTTACCAAGCCACATTCCTTCCGATCAAGGATGGCACTGACCCCGTGAGTTCGACTCAAGTTTCATTTATTTCCAAAAAAGCTGCTTACAGACGCGTTTCGGTTATATATATATATGGCAGAAGCCATGCGCCAATTACAGGACATATCTTGCTATGCTCCAATGATGAAACAAGACTATTTAGCAAGCATTAACGATCTACACGCTTTGCTTAAAAAATGGCACGATAAGCAAATGTTAGACCTTGAGGAATACCTTTTTCTAAAGACCTGTAACCCTTTTTTACCTTGTTTCTATCACCTGCCCAAGATCCACAAGAACATTGATGATCCCCCAGGGAGACCTATCATCTCTTCCATGGGAGGACTTACTGAGAATCTCTCAAAATTTTTAGACCATCATTTGTTTAGTTTTGTATTATCTTTGAGGTCTTACATCAGAGATACTACAGACTTTATTGAGAAGGTGGAACTCCTAGCTTGGCAACCGTCGTATGTATTGATTACTCTGGACATCACAAGTTTATACACTTGTATAGACCATGAACAAAGCCTCCGTGCAGTGGAGTACTTCTTAAACAGAAGAGAATTAAAATATGCAACGCACAATAAGATGTTATTGGAATTAATTGCATTCTGCTTGCATAATAATATTTTTCTCTTTCAGGACACCATATATCGTCAATTCTCTGGTACGGCCATGGGCTCCTGCTTCGCCCCCAGCTACGCGAATTTATTCGTTGGCTGGTGGGAGGAGCAGGTAGCCTGGGCCCCCAGAAATGCCACATGGAACAGCAAAGTGGTGGCATGGAGCAGATATATAGACGATCTGTTCCTGGTGTGGGATGGGTCCATTGATGAAGCGAATCAATACATACAAATGCTTAATGATAATGAGTATCACTTAAGATTCACTGGCGAAGTAAACAGTGAAAGGGTCAACTACCTGGACCTACAAGTGAGTGTAAGAGAGGGACACATCTGTACACAACTCTACCGTAAACCGACTGCCGGAAGTAGCGTATTGCACGCTTCAAGCAGTCATCCCCGTAAACTTATTAACAACATCCCCTACGGGGAATTTTTACGACTTAAGCGTAACTGTAGCCGAACCGAGGACTTTGAACAAGCAGCCACCGACAGTGTTGAGAGATTTCTGATGAGAGGGTGTAATTTAAATCTCCTTCAGGACACTTTGAGTAAAGTCAGGAAACTACCCCGTACTAGCCTTTTTGTCAAAAAGACAGGTCCAACTATAGACGGAAGATTTTGCATGATAACACCCTACTCTGCCGATTCTTTCAAATTAAGATCCATCATGTCTAAACATTGGCACATTTTAAAATCTGACCAAATCGTAGGGCCTGACATTCCCAATGTACCATTAATAACGTTCAGGAAGGCGAGATCACTACGTGACCAGATAGTTCACAGTTACTTACAACCGCTGGAAAAACAACTAGGGACTTTGAAGGATGCCAAAGGCTTTTTCCCTTGTGGAAAATGCAAAGCCTGTTCAGCCAGTAAGAGAACATTAACATATGAGGTAACAGGCTGCAGAGGTGGCAAGAAAATCAATAAATTTATGTCCTGCCACACTGACCATGTGGTCTACTGTCTGGTATGCCCTTGCATGCTAAGGTACATTGGAAGTACTATTAATCCTGTCAAACTAAGGGTGCTAGAGCACATGCGGGCCATCGTGAATAAAGACTTCTCATATCCGGTGGCCCGTCATTGTGCCATTAGCACAACAGTGACAGGAATCTTCTGAGATACTTTTGCTTGGACCATGTTGGTGAGAGTCCAAGAGGAGGTAACAGATTGCAAACACTCAGGAGACTAGAATCCCGATATATCATCGACTTAGAGACAAAGGCGCCAAGGGATTTAAATATGGGAGAAGAACTGGCATCTCATCTGGGTTGAAATGAGGATATCAGTATTATGAATGTGAAATTGCACAGTATGAAATTTTGATTCATATGTCACAATGTGGTAAAGACGGGTTTATGACTGAAGTTGCGCCTAGATAATAATTGTTTGTGCCTTGTTTACTCCATGTCCACTATCTGAGACTTTAGCAGGCAATGTAAGGCTGCAATTGCCGATCCACGGCAAGATTTTGCCTGATATGATCATATAAGAATGTGACCATTGTAAGGTTTCTGCGTTGTGTTTTACAACGTTTTATTTTCCCATGGCCATTATGCTTGGATTTATTTTGTCCGATAAGTCATTATGTGTGGTTTAAATTTGAGAATGTATTTGTGCCGATACACGGCGTTATTGATGGTGTAACCGACCTACTATCAATTTCCTATGGCAAATGTTAGTATAACATACTTAAAGATGGCGCGCAATATTGTGTTTGTGGCGAAGTCCATTGTTTGTTTTCATTACTTTTACAAACATAGATAATGGTACCGCACATTGTTTTCCGATGTGAATACTGACGACGGGATTTTACTCCCAAAACGCGTTTGTTCTAAATAAAACCCTTTGCTGATATACTGCTGTACGCGTGAGTGCTGTTTTTCCTAAACCCGGCTGGGTATTGTTAGGAAATTGGAGCTGATATATATATATATATATATATATATATATTTATCTTCCACCAAACGCCCTTGAGCTCAGGCTTGCACTCGGCGATGTTCAGTCAGTAGTTTCCTCGAGGCTGCACACATTACCTCTGTCACACACGCTCGACGCGTTTCGAAGACAATGCCTCTTAATCATGGGCTGAACATAGAGGGATAGAAAAGTTCACCCATTTAGTTAACTCCTTTTATTTGTAATTGAGAACAACCTCCCACAATGGGCGTGGCTCCCAATAACTGCCACGTATGCATGCTCGTATTTGCAGTTTTACACAAGTGAGTTACAGTGTCCATCCTTGGTAGGCTCCATGCCTCTACGTGTTCTTTACAGCATCATTATATCCTTTAGTAGGGAGTGACTTTTGGCTTTGTATGCTCGCTTTAGCCCAGGAACATTGTACCAGTCCAAAAAGTATTCAGGCCTTTCTCAGTTTTTCAAATTAAGAAATGGTGCACTGCCTGTTTCCACGGCTCGGGCAGCTGCGCATATTTCTTCCACCCAATGCCCTTGCGCTCAGGCTTGCACTCGGCAATGTTCAGTCAGTAGTTTCCTCGAGGCTGCACACATTACCTCCGTCTATTGAGTAAAATCATGCTTGACGCGTTTCGAGGACAACGCCTCTTAATCATGGGCTGCACATAGAGGCATAGAAAAGTTCACCCGTTTAGTTAACTCCTTTTATTTGTAATTGAGAACAACCTCCCACAATGGGCGTGGCTCCCAATAACTGCCACATATGCATGCTGGTATTTGCAGTTTTACACAGGCGAGTTACAGTGTCCATCCTTGGTAGGCTCCATGCCTCTACGTGTTCTTTACAGCATCATTATATCCTTTAGTAGAGAGTGACTTTTGGCTTTGTATGCTCGCTTTAGCCCAGGAACATCGTACCAGTCCGAAAAGTATTCGTGCCTTTCTCAGTCTTTTAAATTAAGAAATGGTGCACCGCCTGTTTCCGCGGCTCGGGCAGCCGCACATATTTCTTCCACCAAACGCCCTTGTGCTCAGGCCTGCACTCGGCGATGTTCAGTCAGTAGTTTCCTCGAGGCTGCACACATTACCCCTGTCTGTTGAGTAAAAACATACTCGACGCGTTTCAGAAACAACGCCTCTTAATCATGGGCTGCACATAGAGGCATAGAAAAGTTCACCCGTTTGGTTAACTCCTTTTATTTGTAATTGAGAACAACCTCCCACAATGGGCGTGGCTCCCAATAACTGCCACGTATGCATGCTGGTATTTGCAGTTTTACACAGGTGAGTTACAGTGTCCATCCTTGGTAGGCTCCATGCCTCTACGTGTTCTTTACAGCATCATTATATCCTTTAGTAGGGAGTGACTTTTTGCTTTGTATGCTCGCTTTATATATATATATATACATTTGTAAAACAGCAAGAAACTGCCAGTTCAACATTTTTGTGAAGTTTCTTGTAGGATCTAAAAGTTTATTAGCTAGAATAACATCTTCACCGACTGGTTAGTGGAGGCATGTTACTTATTAAGCTAAATTGTCTTACCTCTTGCCTGACAGCTCTTCTTCTATTAGTCTAATTCGAAGCTCGGCCATGTATTTCCCAAACCTGGCCAAGTCCGACGGAAGAATGCAGGAAAAAAGTATCGAAACGGATTCTTTTGCTGTTCGAACCCTGTTACGCAGCCAAATTTGTTTTAAAAGAATCTGACGAGGCAAAAGCATACCGGGACAGCAAGAAGTCAAGTGTAGCAGAGATTCATGTTTATAGTTGCAGAGTGGTACAAAAGGAGGTGGTGATGGACGGAGCATCTGAACCAATCAAACACTCACACCTAGTCAACAGATCTGGGTTTAATCCATCACCATTCTTCAGCCAGGCATTCCAGCCATCTTCAGCCTGCCAACTTATGACAAACAAAGCGGTACAAAAGGGGTTCAGACTGAGTTATACCGCTTTGTTCGCCATAAGTTGGCAGCGTATGCTCAGACGTAAGTCCCTTGCTCACTTTGCCACTGGATTCAAGCAAGCCTGGCTGAAGACAGCTGGAATGCCAGAAACCGGTACTAGGAAGCTTGTTTCCGGTCCAGGGTAGGCATGGCTTTGCAGTTCGGGCTGGACTGTTCCCATGAGGTACAGGGTCAGACTGATTTGCAGATGGCCATGTCTGAACTGGGGTGGCAGAGTGGGCTAAAGAACGGTGATTGATTAAACCCAGATCTGTAGATTGGGTGCAAGTGTTTGATTGGTTCAGATGCTCCGTCCAGCACCACCCCCTTTTGTTCCGCTTTGTTCGCCATAAGTTGGCAGGGGATGCTCAGACGTGAGTCCCTTGCTCACTTTGGCACTGGATTCAAGCAAACCTGGCTGAAGACGGCTGGAATGCCAGAAACCGGTCCTAGGAAGCTTGTTTCTGGTCCAGGGAAGGCATGGCTTGGCAGTTCGGGCTTAGCTGTTCCCATGAGGCACAGGGTCAGACTGATTTGCATGTGGCCATGTCTGAAGTGGGGTGGCAGAGTGGGCTAAAGAACGGTGATCTGTTGACTTGGTGTGAGTGTTTGATTGGTTCAGATGCTCCATCCATCACCAACCCCTTTTGTACCGCTTTGTTCACCATAAGTTGGCAGGGTATGCTCAGACGTGAGTCCCTTGCTCACTTAGCCACTGGGTTCAAGCAAGCCTGGCTGAAGACGGCTGGAATGCCAGAAACCGGTCCTAGGAAGCTTGTTTCCGGTCCAGGGAAGGCATGGCTTGGCAGTTCAGGCTGGACTGTTCCCATGAGGCACAGGGTCAGACTAATTTGCATATGGCCATTTCTGAACTGGGGTGGCAGAGTGGGCTAAAGAACGTTGATGGATTAAACCCAGATCTGGTGACTGGGTGTGAGTGTTTGATTGGTTCAGATGCTACGTCCATCACCACCCCCTTTTGTACTGCTTTAGTTGCAGAGACTGCATCTGATTTTATGTTTAAGGGACTACCACCCAGGGTTTGATTCTTTGATTTGGAGGGGCACTAGTCTGGTCCACATAATGTTTTTAAGTGCTTTGCTTCCCAGTGCTTGATTAAGATAGGGCTGGATTTTATGTCCAGTATATGATGTTAGTAACCCAGGTGGCCCTCTTCCTGTTACATATTCCGAAAGGTAATTTGTGAGCGACAATTGGAACATTGTTTGTTAATTGCGTTTTTAATTGCAAGATAGTTTATTGATCCTTCCAGCCAGTTTTCAATTGCCAAACCCAGTGTTTCCACTGCTTTATCCTTGTAACCTTGCCACAGGTTCGTGGTCTCTCCATAAATTGGCTTAAGCATACTTTTTAAGCTTCCGGCTGGGGCTGTTAATACTTGATAGTAATACTTTGCATGCGTTCCAAGGCATTCCTTACTTTGTTGCCTTAGGCCAAACTCCAAACGAATTCGGCTGTTGCGAGTATATTTGGGAAGTTTAAAAATGTGTTTGTAGGCCAGGCATTGCACTTTGTCCAACATTGCATCCATTTTGCCTGGAAATGCCTGCAGTTGCCCTAATTTTAGCTTGTATTACTTTTCTAACAGGGGATGACTTTGGACTGTGCTTTAACTCATTTAATTTGCATAGCGAAAAGATTGTTGACTGTGCTCTGGCCTTCATTTTGTGCATATGTGATGTTGTTTTACCTGTTTCACTTAGCCAGCACCCGAGCCAGTTGTACGATCTCGTGGTATTAATGATTTTCTTACCCACATGCCATTTCAATAAAGCTTTTTTGGGGAAGTGGCAAAAATGACTACTTTAGTTTTTTGAGCATTTATTGTAAGCTCATTGCTTTCATTGTACTTATTGAGGGTGTCTAGGCCTCTTTGTAGCCCGATTTTTGTGTGGTCCATTACCAGTAAGTCGTCTGCTTATTGAAAAATTAGCATTTTGTTGTTCCCGATTTTTGGGGTTACGAGGCTGGCATTAAGAAGCTTCTTCCCCAGATCGGCGGTGTATAAATTAAACAGTGTCGGGGCAAGTGCACATCCCTGTTTTAATCTGCGGTTTGTCAGGCACTTCTTTGTTATGGTGTTATCCGCTAGCTTCACTTTGATCCAGGTATTACTGTATAGTGAGATAATGGCATTGAGGATACCTGCTGGAATATGCCAATTACTCAATTTTTCCCAGAGCTTATGTCGGGGTACCCCATCAAAGGCAGATGAGTAGTCAAAAAAGCATGCAAAAACTGGTTTATTGTTTTTGCAATTGGCTTGCTGGCTCAGAGATGACATAAAGAAGAAATGGGGGGTTCGCGGGGAGCACTCCTATTGTCCTGAGTTAATCCTTCTATTCTATTGGTGATGACACTGATAAGGGGCGTCAAACCTTTGAATTATGTGAGTTTTAGACCGACAGGGATGTCAGTCAAGTCTCGCACTGTTCATGTAGTGTTATGCCACACCTTATATTTTTTTCAACGTAAGCAAAAGTTAATCTGATCGTTTTCATTCATTTATTTGTTACTCTGTTGCTCAATGTAATTCATGTTATATATCACATGTTATTCCACAAACAATTTTCATTGTATTCATTTCACATAATCATTATAATAATCACATTTACTGCGGATTAATCACAACCACATTTACAATCCTAAACACATCTTGATCGCATGCCCGATGCATTTCGGCACCATCAGTGCCTTCCTCAGGGACTGACACTAAAAAAAGAAGAAAAAAATAATAAAAAACAAAATGTTTAACTTTTGCTTACGTTGAAAAAAATATAAGGTGTGGCATAACACTACATGAACAGTGCGAGACTGGACTGACATCCCTGTTGGTCTAAAACTCAGAGATGACATAGCCACGATGTTATCAATTGTGGAGCAACCCTTACGGAATCCAGTCTGATAGTGGGAGAGGATTTCGTTCTCTTTAATCCATCTATTTAGATCCTTCAGTAAGGTGCTAGCATAGGCTTTTCCTTCAATGTCAAGGAGGGCAATTAGTCTATAATTTTTTGGGTCTGTATTGTCCCCTCTTTTGAAGATTGGATGCAGGAAAGACCCTCGCAACGAGTCTGGCACTTTTGCTTTTAACCTACATTAGATGAACAGTTTAGAGAGATTTTTACCCCAGTAAACTGAATCTTCTCTAAAGATGGCTCCTGGGAGCCATTGGGTCCGGGTGCCCCATCTCTTCTTATCCTTTTTATTACTTGTTTGACTGTGGTGTCTTCTCGATCGTTGCCTTGGGATTCCACAGGGGCCTCCATGTCTGTATCTTCACTATATACAGGACAGATCTCGTGGTTTTCAGGATCTATGGAAACTGCTTTCTCAGTATAGATTGAAGCAACGTGTCTCAGCCAAGCATCTGCGTGTACTGAGTTGCGCCTGTCAACTTTACCTTTCTCCAAGTTTGCTATGTATTGCCAAAGCTGTCGTTGTTTGTAGGGTTTTGAGAGCTTGTGTATTGTTACCCAATCTTTCTCTAATTGTTCTTGTTTAAGCGACCATAACAAATTTCTCTGCATTTTAGATAAGTCTTTACACCTCTCCCTTGTTTCCTGGGTTCCTCCGATTTTATGTAGTCGTTTTGCTCTCTTTAATTTACGTGTTATTGTGGTTAGTTTTATGTTGTTGTGTCTAAATCATGGAGTATGCGTTGTGGTACCCACCATAATCATATGGTTGGGAGTTCCGTTTAATCGTTGTTGTTTTTCTGGTCTCTACGTGACTGAGAGACCTTGGTCCTGATGAGAACTCATTCACTCATATGAGTTCGAAACGCGTAGACTTTTCAAGCCTTTAACAAACCAAAAAATGGATGATATTTACTTTCGAATAGCTTTGTAAATATATGACTACGTTCTAGGCTTCATTGTAAATCAAAAGTGATTACATTGTAGATATAATTTATATGTTCTTTCTTTGTACTGTTTGTTGATATGTAAATAGTGTGGTTTGTGAGTAGTATGACTGAGTGTGCCGTATTATATGTTGTCTATAAAGTCTAAATAAGATTTCTGTCTGAAAAAGTTCAGTTCAAATAATGTGAATTTGTCATTTGTATATAAGGTCTTAAATTCTGTCTTAAAAAATTCAAAAAAGGTTCGTTGAAATTCAAATAATTAAAAAAAATAATCCCCTTTTTTCAAAATAAAATAAAAGTAAAGGAGACAATTTGGTGTCAGGAACATTTGTTTAATGGTCAGTTGTTCTTTCTGAAAATAAGTGAGAGAAAGGAGTTGCAGCACTTGCAATCTCAGTTGTTGTTAAAACTATTTCTGACATAGATGGGAGTTGGTATTGTTCTTGACAGAGGTTCGGGGTATGTTGTGTCTTTGTACTGTGTCTCCTGTGTTGCATTGTCCGAGTTAATAAGCCGTATTCTTTGATTTTTAGTTCCTTCTCCCATTGTTTCCTTAAGCGACCCATAGTCAGATTTGTCTTTAACCGGCTCTTTTATTATTTGTACGATTTCCTTTGTGTACTACCATTTTCGGTGCGTGTAAAGACCTGCAGCGTTGGTGGACTTGATGTGACCTTGTCTGTGTGGTCTTCTTCACTCAAGGATTTGTTTTGTTTTTGAGTTTTAGTAAATATCGGGTATAATTTGTTTGATGTTCACCTCTCCTGTGTTTGAGGGGAATTATTTGTAACCTCTGTAGAGACGTGCGTGAGCTGACTCCTGCTCCTTGTAATTTGTATAGACATTTGACGTTTTAATAGTTTTTTTTAAAAAATGTCTTCATACGTCGTGAGAGCTTTGACTCAGTATTATTTGTTAAAATTTCCTGGTTCCTTTCCTCAACAGGAGTTCCAGTAGTTTCAATTGTTTGATTTGTGTTTGGTGGATCTGAATTTATATTCGAAATTAAATTAGTACAGCCTGTTTTTGTAATCTTTTCTTGGTTCTTTTCCTTATCAGGGGTTCCAGTAGTTTCATTTATTTGGTTGGTAGTTGTTGGGTCCGGATGTATATTATCAATTAAATTTATACAAACTGTTTTTGTAATACTTTCTTGGATGTGTTGTTTTTTTGTCCAAATTATTCTATTGCTTACTATTTGAGCTGTTTGTAATTTTAAATGGTCAATAAGAGTAGTAAGCATTTCTGGGATGGATACTAGTTTATCAATTGTTGGCCCACAAGCACAATCTGTGTTTAAGAAATTAGCATATTCTTGGGCTCGTGTTATCAGCTTGTTCAAGTTAGCAAATTTTTGGTCAATCCCTGATATTGTTGTTGCCATAATGTTTAACAGGTCCACATGGACATCCATCTTATTTGATTTGTAATTCAATGCTTCTAGTGTGAGCTGAGATGTTTTAAAGAAAATGTCACATATTGATCCTGCGTCTGTAAATACTTCTGAGTGTGTGGTCTCAATATTTTGGCCGTGGTTGACCCTTGCCGGAGAGTTATTAAGAAAAGTTACACTTTCATCTGTTAAATGAGTCAGGTAAGTTAGTATATTATCCACTTCACACCATACATTTCCAAGCTTCACAATTCCATAAGTAAGAATTCCAATATAATCCACATAATTCCACTCCACACAACATATATCCACTGCACTCCACTCCATAACACATGGGTAAAATACATGTATAGCTCTAACTCTCGAAAATGCAAGATATATTGGCATTCTCCTCATGTTGGTATCAGGTTGCAAGGTTGTCAAGGACTACCGTCGTCAACAAAGCACCTCTTCTGGAGTCATGTGCCTCCCTGAATGCAGTGAAAACCCAGAGTTGCATGCTCTCAGCAACAGTTTCAACAGTGCAAAGCAGATGTGATGGCAGTGGAAGATGGTCTTCTATAGCATCTCGGGCTTGAGGTGGAGGCTGCGACTGGTACACCATGCCAACTTGTTGCTGATGAACTGCTTTTATATTACTCCTTTTTATTTTCTTGTTTTGCCATTTTTTTGTGTGTTGTTCTTCCCTGATTTTTGGCAATGGTAGAAATAATCCCAAAGGAAGCATGCCACCACTACATTAGCGAAAATGGCCATGTTCACATTTTATGTGCACCAACCCCTCCCTCTCATGTTGCCATCATGTGACTGACAGCCTGGTAAGGGCTACAGTCTGCACCAGGGTGTCTCTGCTGGGATTTTGTGCAGCCCTGACTACAGTAAAAGACCAGAGTTACGTGCTCTGAGCAGCATTTCCAACACTGCTAGGCTGATGTGATGCCATAGAAAGAAGGCCTTCTATATTACCTAGGACTGAGGTGGAGGTTGCAAATGGTAAGGGATGTCTAGTATTTCTTAATTGTTATTATTAATTAATGTAATTGCTTAATCACTGGTATTCTGTCACAATCAAGGAAATAAAAACGTTTTCATGACTTTGGTGAAAAATTAGAGGGCAGCACTAGCCTTCATAGTCACCCCACCCCCACGTACCCAAATGTCAAAGATCTGATAGAAAAGGCTGATGATGGGTAGTCTTCTCACCACCTCAGTGTGGTATTGGAAAGATGGTCGCACACATGCGTCACCAGCAGTGTCACTGATTGTCAACATGGGGTCTCTGCAAACCTGTGGTGCTCATAAGAATGTCACTATTTGCAGGCATGGTTCACTGAGAGCCACCATCAGCATGGATGCTGGTACTCAATTTTTTCGAGTACAGAGTATTGTTGTTGGGAATGGAGTAAAGGTCTAGAGGGCCATTACACTTGGTGTTGGGATGCCATGCCAGGGATTGTGCTAAAAAAAAATTGGCAAATTGGGAAAAGTTGGCAAAAAACCAGGGGGCAGATTTATGAACATTTTGCATCATGAACGCGCTACTTTTTTGGTGTAGCCATGAAACAAAATCTTATTTGTGATTTACAAAGCCAAACAAATCAGATTTGCATGGCTTTGCATGGGTGTTTTCCCAAAAAGTAACGTAAGCCGGTCCATACCCCTGCCCTGGGTTACTTTGTGGTACGGTGGCATTCCATGGGTGGAGGCTGTGTATTCCCATGCATCGGCTCGAGGATTTTGATTCATTCTCTAATTTTCTAAAGCTAGTGGGACTGGGAATGGGTCAAAATTATACACCTCCCTGAACCATGCGCAACGATGAGAAGTATCCTTATTTCTTCTCTTTACTTCCTGTTTCAATGCAAACTGCATTCTGCATCACGCATAGAAAGAGGAAAATTAGTTTAAAGATTGTTTTTTGTGCAAGAAGGTATCCCATCCTGCACAAAATTAATCCTCCCTGTAATGCAGGTACCCTTGCACCATGGTCAAGGGTGCCTGCATTCTTGGTGCAAAGGTGTCTGCATAGGCACCAGGCAGCACAAAGTGCGACAGAAGTAGGAGACAGCAGAAATGCACCATATCTTAGTGAGATGGTGCATTTCTGCCATCTAAAACTTTATAAATAAATAAATAAATAAATAAATCTCTCTTTCACGCAATGCAGTGCAGCAATCTTTGCTTGTTGCCCTTGTTGAATGACATGTAAGTAAATATGCCCCCATTTTTATATTTTTATAAAAATTTAGCCTGATAAGGGCCCAGCTCTTGGAATATCTAAACATCTGTAAAATTCTTTGGGCAGATTCAAAATGCAAATTGGACAAAAAATAGCTCGCCTGCGCAATGGAATAACTGAAGCGGCACTAACTGAAAAGCTCCATACGTGTGTTTCTTGTGTTCATTTTGTTGATAACACGAGTGCTAGTTGACTGCTAAAGATGTCTTTAGGTAGATCTAAAAACCACAGTTTTTACTCAGCAGCTCCGTTCCTAAGACGTTTATCGCGACTTTCATGCTGCTACAGACAAATAGATGTCACAATATTTATGTAAAAGTGAACATTAAATACATTTAGAATAAAGGAATGGCTTCTCTATTGACGCAAATCACCTTTAAATGACCTCCTTTTAGAAGCGTAATTTTGCTATCATCTCTTTTCTTTCAGAATACTTTATTTTCAAAGCAAATGCTGTACATTTGGATATTATTTTAAAGTTGCACATACTGTTATGCCTTCAAAGGAGAAATTGCTTCAATTTATGCTTTGTCATAAGGAGACAGGAAAAGCGGAGTCTTTGATTTTCCCCAGCTCTCCATTATGCTCGCTGAACATTAGGCTTGAAAATTCAAGCTTTCATAATGCGGTGGAACAATGGGGTTTGGGTTCCTGCCGATGGGAGTGGGAGCTGCAGCACTGTAGAGGTGGGTGGAGAAAAAGGTGGGCCATGCAACCAATGTTGATGGGCCTGGTCCAGGAGTCTCAGGGCCCTGATGAGATGGGGGAGGGGGAATGCACTTGCCGGTTACTGGAGATAGGTAGGACAGTCAGGTACATGCAGCAGCATGGGGTGCCAGTAGGGGGGCAGAGGCTGGGCCCTGAACCATGGCCCCCTGGTGTAACAAAACTTAATGGAGCATCCCAGCAAGGCATGTGGAGGGGCGTCCTCCGGGCTCAATCAGGAGCTCTGCAGCCAGAGTGCTGTGCTGAGGGGGCCCCCTGGAGCTTTGGGCCCGCTGCCCTGCAGGGGCTGCGGGGGCCTGTGTTAAGCCCGCACCATGGCCCCTGCCCCCAATATCTTTGGACAGGGGTGGGTGGTTGGACTGGGCACCACAGGGGATCAGGGCTCCTTGCAAAGAGGAGCCGGGTTTTTGGCACAGGAGCCCTCCAGTCATGCTTTGATGTTACAGTAGTAGTAGAGGAGAGGAGATGAGGCATGGGAGCCCCTAGTAGTGTCCTCAAAGGGCCCAGCTTCTTTATTCGTCACAGCTATGGCGGAAGCAGAGAAAGTGTTACACATCGAGTCTGCTGTGAAGTTGCGTGGGCAAAAATGCCATTCGGTATTCTACAGGAAGAGGCTCTGGCCGGCACGTCAGGGGGACATTCCATAGCAGGTACCTCGGGAGCTGAGAAGGATATTCCAGTGATGGCAACCATTTGGGTCCTGTGACGTCTGAGATGGGTGAGGGGCAGAAGGGTGGAGGAGTCTGGGACAGTGTTTGTTGGTGCCTGAAACACAGTCATACTTGGAAGTTAGGATGACTAAAGCTTGCGCACCTGTCCTCCCATTTCTTTTGCAGGATCGGCAGATAAGTGGTCAGGCGGACTCAGGAAAGCTTAGTACAGCTCTATGGCCCCAAGGCGAAGTGATAGCAGGGCATTGTGTGACCAGCCAGATGGCTATTTGGGACATACTCGACACTGCCACAAGAAGGTCTGGGGTGGCCTCAGCAGTGCATCAAACCAGACGGTGCAGTACAATCCCTGGTGCGCAAACACGTGAAACAACCCAGGACACAGTGGAGCAGCCAGAAAGGTGCATGATGGCCCCATGACAAGTTGCTGCAAGCAAGCACGTTCAACTGTGCAAAACTACCTTACAGGAGGAAGGTTGGGTGAAGGTACACTGAGGTTGCTTGCACTGGGTGAGGACACACAGATACATTATAAAGAAGGGAGCCTTGAATGTGAAATTGAGTATTATGACAAACACATGGGGGAGGAGCACAGGTTGTGCCAGAGCAGGGCTTGCGGCGCAAGTGGGGGGTGGTTGTTACTAGTGTCTTGCAGGAGGTACCCGCCGCTTGGAAGAAACACCTCACTTATGGTGGCAATGGTGTTCCTTCATGACTGGTTAGGCAGCTGGATCCACAAAGGAGGCTAAACTTGATGCCGGCAGAGATTAGCAGTAGTGGCAGGGGCAGCATAGCAATGGTGTCTAGTGGGGTAGATGCATGAGGTGCCTGGGGTAGTGGAGTGCTGCAGCTGAACAAAGGTTTTTATGTCAAGTACACCGAAGTGGGCATAGAAGAACGGAGGCAGAAAGTAACCGATGTGCGCACCAAGACGGATCAGGGAGTGACTGGACAGGGCAAGACAAGGGAGGTTAGTGGAGATGTTTAAGCTTTTGCATAGGGAACTTAGAGCAAATTAAGGGTCGAATGAGGAGGAATATGAGCTGTCAAAACGTCCCAAGGTGCCTATGACCACTTTGAACAGGTTGGCAAAATGTTTAATATTCGCCAATGTTCACTGTGAAAAATACCCAGAGAGATCCGTAGCCCTGTTCAAGAACATGGATGTTGTCCGAAGAGTACTGATCACATACGGACACAATGCAATGAAATGTTTCGGGTACGACTGGCATGGTCCTTGGAAACAAAGTGGGGGGAGATTAACATTGACCTCTGGCAACAGACGATGGGAACGGACAAATTAGGGAAGACCATTTTTATGGCCAGCGGCCTTTCGAGAGTACATTGCCCTTTCAAGGCCATCCCACTGGAGGCAGAGTGGAACCAGCAAGCAAGAGTCAGGGAGGAACACTTGGGGTGTGTTGGGAGTTTAATAAAGGACTATATACAAGGTAGTATTCCAAATTCAAAAATCGGTTTTGTCCACACTATGGGCCTCATTAGGATGGAGGTTTTTTCCGCATCCTCCGGGCCGGCGGAAGCCACCGCCGGCCCGGAGGATGCGGAAAATCCTCTGCGGACCCACCAAAGACCCACCACCACATTAGGATGGCTGGTGGGTCCTGGTTTCTGTCCACAGCTTTTCCTCCGCGGTTGGCTTACAACCGCGGCGGAAAAGCACTAATATGGTGAAGGTGTCTATCAGACACCGTCAGCCAGATTAGGATGGGCACTGAAACATGCTTTTCCACGGCGGCTTTTCCGCCGTGGAAAAGCATGTGTAACTTCACTGCGGGGGCCCGTTGTGGGCCCCTAGGTGAAGGGGGGGGGTGCACATGGGGGGTACCTATGGTACCCCCCTGCATTTGTATGCAGAAAGCGGCAGGCACCGTGCGGTGCCTGCCTCTTTCTGCATACAAATGCAATGCGTGCATTTTTAACATTGCTGCGGGTGCTGCTTGAAGCCGCACCCGCCGCAATGTTAAAAATAGAGGATGTGACTGCCAGGGTGGCGGTCACATCCTAATTGCACAGGAGGGAACTCCGCAGCCCATGCAGAGGTTCCCTCCTGCTCTATGGTGGCGGACGGACTCAGGTCCGTCCGCCATCATAATGTGCCCCTATGTGTGGGAGGGTATACTCAGGCGTGAGTCCCTTGCTCATTGCACCATCAGGATTCAAGCAAGCCGGGCCGACGACGGCTGAAATGCCAGAAACCATTCCCCGGAAGCTTGTTTCCTTCCCAGTATAAGAATTGGCTTGGTAGTTTGGTTTGCCCTGTTCCCATCATGCACTGGGACAGGAACAGACTAATTTGCATGTAGCCAGGTTCTGAGCTGGGATGGTGCAGTGAGCTAAAAAACGGTGATGGATCAAGCCCTGATCTCTTGACTGGGTAAGAGTATTCTGCATCATTCAGAAACTCTGTCCATCACCACCCCCTTTTCCAAAATCGATTTTGTCCACACTATGTGTGGGAGGGTATACTCAGACGTGAGTCCCTTGCTCATTGCACCATCAGTATTCAAGCAAGCCGGGCCGACGACGGCTGAAATGCCAGAAACCGGTCCCCGGAAGCTTGTTTCCTTCCCAGTGTAAGAATTGGCTTGGTAGTTTGGTTTGCCCTGTTCACATCATGCACTAGGACAGGAACAGACTAATTTGCATGTAGCCAGGTTCTGAGCTGGGATGGTGCAGTGAGCTAAAAAACGGTGATGGATCAAGCCCTGATCTCTTGACTGGGTAAGAGTATTCTGCATCATTCAGAAACTCTGTCCATCACCACCCCCTTTTCCAAAATCGATTTTGTCCACACTATGTGTGGGAGGGTATACTCAGACGTGAGTCCCTTGCTCATTGCACCATCAGGATTCAAGCAAGCCGGGCCGAAGACGGCTGAAATGCCAGAAACCGGTCCCCGGAAGCTTGTTTCCTTCCCAGTATAAGAATTGGCTTGGTAGTTTGGTTTGCCCTGTTCCCATCATGCACTGGGACAGGAACAGACTAATTTGCATGTAGCCAGGTTCTGAGCTGGGATGGTGCAGTGAGCTAAAAAACGGTGATGGATCAAGCCCTGATCTCTTGACTGGGTAAGAGTATTCTGCATCATTCAGAAACTCTGTCCATCACCACCCCCTTTTCCAAAATCAGTATTCCAAATTCAAACATGAATGCTCCATTCAATGGCAAGTGAAGCACAGTTACCCATAGAAAAGAAGGTCCATATGCTAATTTTGCTGAATGCAATGTTGGCTAGAGGAAAAGTAAAGATAAAAGAGGTGTAGATCTTGCTTGGACACCTGAACTTTGCTTGTAGAGTTGTGACGGTGGGCAGGACAGGGGTGGAGCATTGCTTTTCATTAATTCTTTCCTTTGGTGGCGGGAGTGACTCTGTGGGACAAGAGCTGGCACACCGTGAGGCCCTGTTTTGGATCAATAACATGGCCATGGAAATCATTGTCAATAGACAGTCCGCCAGGGATCCATAGGTCCTCAAGATTCTGCAGGTGTTCATTTTATGGTTGCCCCGAACATGATGTAGTGTTAAAGGATAGACATGTACCAGAGGCGAACAATGACATTGCGGATGCTTTGACTTTGTTCGCAGTGGGAGAGGTTCCATGGGCTGGCCACGGACACGGACAGGTTCAAGATGCCAATGCCAGTGGGAATTTGGAAGACAGGAGACAAAGGATGCTCCAGTTGGTGGTAGGGCCTTTAGAAGAGTCTACCAGGCGTTCTTATGCAAAGGCATGGGAGGAATTTATCAATCAGGGAGAACTTAGGAGGCATGTAGGCTAAAGCAGGGAAAATGACGTAGTCCAGTTCCTTCTGACAATGATTGAAAAGGTTTTATCTAGAGTTACAATCACAGGGAAACCGGCGGGGATTGCATTCATGGCTAAGCTGTGTGGGGTTATGCACCGTCCGCGACAAAGCTGACCTGGAGGATCCTGAAGGGTTGAGCCAGGGAGAAAGGAAGTGGGAGTAGAAGGAGAAGGAAACTGATGAGGGGTTTGTTTGGGAAAGTGGTAGAATCCTTGCTGATCATTTGTGACAGTGTAGGTGAAACTATCTTGTTCTCAACATTGATGTTGTGGATCTTTTTCAGAGCCTTTAGGGTTTCAGAATTGATGGGTGGAAGGGGTGCATGTGGGATTCAGCGAGATGAGGTCTCCAGCAGTGAAGAGTCTGTGGAACCTTGCTTGTGCAAGTCCAAGACTGATCAGAGATCACAGTGGAAGATGGTGGTGTTACAGGGATTTCCAGTTTGAGGACTATGTCCTGTTCTGTTTTGTGGGGCAAGTGGTTGTGGGGACGTGGTTGCAGGGATTCTTGGGGGACATGAGTGGGGTGTTTTCTGACATGCTAGTGACTCACATTGGGGGAGGACCGGGAGGATTTCAGAAGACACTCCTTCAGAATCAGGGTGGGCACCGAGGCAGCAAGACTGTGCTAGAGCATAGAGCAAGCTAGAGCGTGGAGTGGTGTGGGTCACTGGTTAGAGGCAGCAGACCCGGAAGCAGAAGTCAGCCCGGGACCAGGGTTCAATTCCCAATACGGCAGGGTCATGGACCAGGGTCAGCGAACTCGATAATTCTCGCCTCGGTGCCCATTCTAAGCAGGGGTCCCACTCGGCAACTCTGGGCATTAGCTTGCCTAATCTCCACAACGGCCCCATCAACGCCGGGGATGCCTGGCTCCACCTTGGGGACTCCCAGTAGGGCCCATCCCACAGGGAAAGCCAGGACGGGTTCCCCAGCGGTATACAGTGCCAGGACGCCGGCTGGCAACAGTATGCTTTACAAGTAATACATTACATTACATAGACCAGCTCATAGGTTTGGGGAGATGGTCCTCTGATTGCTATCAATGCAAAGCTCATTTGGATGGTGAGCCAAAGGTGGCTGTCATGAGGCCCTTTTTGTGTTGCTCGCATGTTTCTTTTTTTCAGGTGCCGTGGTGGGCCTGGAGGCTGTCAATCAGGATTGTAAGATATTTAATTATCAAATGGGCAGAGAGACTCTAATCTCAGTGAGATCACAGATCAAAATAGAGCATTGTTTACGGACTGTATAAAGTGTCATGGTACGGTAGAGGGGAAATGAGATGGAAAGAATTGTTGAGACAATATAGCTATCTGGATGTTTTGTTGCTTCACCTCGGGGAGAATGACATGGTAGGGTGCAAGAGATTAGCCTTGCTCAAAGACATGAAAAAGTGTCTGTTGTCATTTAGACAGAGTTTGTTCTTTGAAGGGAATTGAGAGGTGCAAAGCGGCCATGAGCAATTGACAAGGCTAGGAGAAAGATATGCAAGGAGATGTGTTCCTTCTGCTGAGAGGAAGGTCTCAGTAGTGTGGAGCACTGTAAGTGGAGGTACAATGTGGTTGTAGTCTTTCAGAGGGATTGTGTGCATTTGTCTAGCATCTGGATGGAATTCTACCCTATGCAACCACAGGAAGCACTGGATAAAACATTGAACATGCACAGATGAATGGGGAATCCTGGTGGGGGTTTCAGAAAAACTGGAGGGCTTTTCTGAGTGGCAGTGGGCTATCAAGTAGGCATAATTCAATAGCAAGGTTATTGTTGTTGCACTAGGTGACTAGGAGAATTGGAAGGTGTCCACCAAATGTTAAACCTGGATGAAACAAGGAATCAAAAGTTACATTGTAGGAATGTAGATAGTTAGATCTTAATAGATGTAGGTTAAGAGGTAGGAGTATAAGATGTCAAAATATTAATAACAGGATAGGAATTAATCAATAGAAACAAAGAGGAGCCCCTTAAAGACAAAATGATTAGGGCACTGTACAGTATAAATAGAGAAATATCCTTTGGATTTTGTAACAACGTGTCATTGACCAATCATCTATGTCTTACACACCTAGTTGATCTAGGCTCACAATTCATGCCTCATCACACTTGAGAAAGATGTACAATACCAATCCCACAAAATTACATTGACTGTCAAAGTTACAAAAATATTAATCGATTTATTGATAAAAAACAGAAGATAAAAAGTACAAATTAAAATCAAAAGGAAACTTGTACCAAACAAGTACCAATTGTCATAGTATCACATTTGAAATATACACATCAGCTTTATTATACAGTCACAGATAAGTAAATATTACATTAAAAAAAGGAACATAAAAATGATGGAAAAAGGAGAGTACATAACACAGGCAAATTCCATATGCCCCTTATTTGGTACATATCTGTGTAATCCCAATAGTTGTGGCATAAATCTTGGCACCCAGTACTCGATGACCTCCCACTGGGCAAGGAACTCAAGAGAGTATTGTCGCAGCCACCCACCGTCGGGAGCGGAAGGAATAGAATGGAATGGAAGGAGAATGGAATGGAATTAGATTTTTAAAGCCATGGCTGCCCAAGAGCGTCCCAGCGCTGACAGAAAATCCAAGTAGTCAGGTCAGGCGGAACCAAGATGAAGGTCAAGGGAACAGCCACGTCTTCAAGGATTTGCGGAAGGACAGAAGGTTAGGTTGGGCACGGAGGTCCAGTGGGAGAACATTCCACATCTTGGATGCCTGGTAGGAAAACCGCCGGCCTCCGGAGCGTGTTTTCTTAATCCTAGGTATTTGAGTGAGGTGGACATTAGAGGATCGGAGGGTTCTGTTTGTGATATAAGGCATCACGAGATCTTTAAGGACAGGCGGGGAGTTTCCGTGGAGGATTCTGTGAGTTAGGCACATGGCCTTAAACTGCACCCTTAGCTCCACCGGAAGCCAATGGAGTGCTCTGATCGCTGGTTTGGCAGAGCAACGATTTTTTGTGCCCGTGAGAATCCGGGCGGCACCGTTTTGCACCACCTGCAGCCTGGCTATAACTTTTTTTGGTGAACCGAGGTAAAGGGCATTGCTGTAATCCTGTCTCGACAGGATAAGACCCTGTAGGAGTAATTTTTTTGACTGGAAAGGAAGGAACCTTTACTCTGCAGGAGGAGCGGCAGGACACCAACGATCACTTCATGATCACAACAGTGGGTGAGATAATCTGCACTGGCTGAGTACAGCTGCCTGGGCTGCATGTGGATGACTTACTTGAACTTGCCTGAAGCCATTGTGAGAGCCAGCGTTTGGGGTGCACTTTGGAACTCAAGCCCCTCAACACCTCTTGGTGCGGGTAGAACTTGTTTCGGGACTGGATGCCCTGGGAGAACTTGCTGCTAATTTGAGCTTGTTTTCTCTAGAACACTATTGACTTTACTTCAGAGTCATAGTGAACTCTTGAGCCTTGGACTACTAGTAGGCCATACCCTGGATGTTACCAATCGTAAATAGTGAATAACCACTACCACTAACGCTATGAGGATATGAGATGGGGAATCTCCGCACTAGAGCCCCGACCTCAAGGGGGGATTGTGTAGTTGTCTGTGTATGTCATATATTTCCTATGTTTTGGAATAGTGAAAAAATAAAATACTTCTCTTTTTCACAAAAGGAGTATTTGGCTGAACAGTGATTTATTACTGCTGCTGTGGTCATTTTGAGTTGTGAGCCTGTGTTTACTCTCTTGTATCCACCTGCCGCAAGAGAGCCTTGGATTGCTCAACCACGCTGACCGCTGAGAGTGAAGAGCATACTTGGCCCAGTTGCTCAGAATCCAATGTAGGCTGAGCGCAGCAAAACAGGAGGCAAAAGCCTCAACCCCCATGGTTGGACTGAGCAGTCCCTGAATGCCCAGTGGCACTCTAAACAGGGTTCTGACACATCATGATTGGATCAATCCCTATTCAAATTAGTCTTGATCCTGATCTAATAGGAACAATCCAGCCAGGCCAAGTTCTTCCTGAACTAGAACACAAGCACCCAAGACCAGTTTCACCCTGATTGGGAGTCACAGGGCTTGTTAGTTGAGTGTGACTTAGTTTGAGTGGCACAGTGAGCTTGGAGCACATCTAGGCAAACCCTTGGCACTACATCAAACTCTTTCTAGTGTGTTTTTGAAAGATTTCTATTTAGTAGTACATGTAGATACCAAAAACATAAATACAGTACAAAGCATTTGAAGGACAAGACTAATTCACAGCTGCAGTTGATACTTGAGCTTCTATCAATAGAAGGTGATGTTTACAAACACACAATTCATTCAAACTGGAAAGATACAATAGGGTACTACCCTTCCTATATTTTGGGGAATTTCTGTTCAGCCCCTCCCCTCAAAACATACAGTTTTACTCTTGCTTTTACATGTTGCATATTAAAAACCCAAGAATCTTATGAAGGAGCTTCTCTTGAATTCCATCTTCTAAGAATAAGAGATTTTACCACAAGAGATGCTATAAAAACAGTTGCCCTTGCTGAACGGAAAGATTAGTAGAATTGCAAATCCCAAAAACTTCTCCCAAAGGGATCAGGTGTGATAGGACCCTGGAGTGTTGTGGTGAGCCACTGAAAGATCTTGGTCCAAAAGTCAGCTAGTGCAGCACATGTGAAAAAAATATGAATTCAATCTTCTATATCGAGCCAACATCTAAAACACACCCTGGCTGCCGAAGGGAGCATTTAGTCCAGGCCGTCCGGCAGGAATATTTGACATTACTACACCTTCTCTTACCCTACAGTAGGTTACAACACAGACGTTACATTGTCTGCCTTGTTACCATGCATGGCTTCACATCGCAAGTCGTTTCTATGACGTGCGCTAGATGGCGTGCTGGATTTAGGAATAGTATAAATGACTATTCCAGCTCCAGTTAGCACAACAGCAGGGAATGTGTTGGATTTAAAATCCAACACATTCCCTGGTGTTGCGCGCCATCTAGCGCAAGTCATTTAAATGACTTGCGATGTAACACCATAAGTGGTAACAACGCGGACGATGTAACATACGCGTTGTTATCTACCAGCGTTGTAAACGCTGTTTCCTGTCCGGCATACAGTAAAGCATCCATTTGGAGAAAACGGCCATTCTTTTTTAATTTGCCTCTCTAATTGCTTTGTGAACCCATAGATGGTATTGTTTCCTGGTAGATGTTTCAATCCTACACCATGTAGAAACCTTGGGCCTCATTTATGAAAAGTGACACACCACTGCGTGAAAACAGCGATGCGTCACTTTTCATTGCGCCCTCCTTGCGACACCAATGATGCGTCATATTTACAGTATGATGCATCATTGCACAAGGAGTTACAGATACGTCAGTATTTCTGACGTATCTGTAGGGCGCAAAAGTGACGCATTGCTGGAGTGTGTCACAAAAGTGACGCAACCCCAGCAATGAGTTCTTTCACATGGGGCAAGCCCCATGTGAAAGGGCCTGCGTCAGTCTTACGCCTGCTGTGAGGCAGGCGTAAGAAATTGACGTATTGGCGTCCTATAAGTGGCGCAGTGAAATCTTATAGATTTCACTGCGTCACTTCTATGACCCTTTCTTGCGTCAGAACGCCCCCCTGCGTACATTATACCTGGCGCAGGTATAATGTAGCGCAGGAGTTTACAAAGTGACGCATCTACCTAGATGTGTCACTTTGTAAATATGGTGCAACAAGGCACATTTTATACGCTGCTGGTGCGTCACAAAAAGTGACGCACCGGCGGCGTAAAAGTGACGCACGGCCTCATAAATGATGCACCTTGATCTTACTGAGAGCAGTCGGTTCCAGTTTGCCCTGTAGTTGTTGCATCAAATTACAATACCATTTGCCCACTACAATCTGTTCACCAACATAATAAGCGTAGCTAATAGCTCAAGTTAAGGAGTCACTTAGGGGCGTACTTTTTATAGCAAATGATGGAACTTGAGATATGAGAAAAACAAGGAACCAGAATCCGCAGGATAACTTATTTGCACCTTGTTTGAGTATGTCTGAGTGTCAGACGCATACAAATCCTTAAAGTGGAGGATCCTAGCTTTTTCCCAGTCATGATTGAGCTCCTTATCTTTCTGGAGACCTAGAAGATCGCACTTTTTCAATTGCATATGTTAATTAAATTGGGGGGAAAAATACTCTTCCTTCAATTGAGCCTACCTGGTGAGGACAATAAATGGAACTTATAATGAAAACGTTTCGGAAGCCTAGGAACTTTTAAGAAGGGTGAAGCTCCATTCCCGTTTCCCAAAGCATTTGCTCAAGATAAAAGTAGTCACAATAACTCAGGGGATTCACAGCATGAAGGTTCCAATCTTAAAATGAGGCACAATGGTATTTTTTAATGTTTGGAAGGGCTAGCTCACCATATTCAATAGGTAATTGCAGAGTTTCTAATTTGGTACAGGTCTTTTTCCCAGACCGAATAAAATGACACAACGTCTGGTCAAGCTCACTAAAAACTCTGGGGCACCTTGATTATAATTTTGGAGAAGATGAAAAGAAAAAGGGTAATAATCATCATCTTGATTAATACTACTCTTCAGATAATATCAGATGTGACTGCCACTGATGCAGCTGGTTCTGGGCTTTAACTAGAATTGGAAGATAGTTAAGCTGATAAAGTTCTGAGAAATCATGGGAAACAAACATTCCCAAGAACCTAAAGGAGTTTGAAGACTGAAATTGAGATCACATTTAAGTTGGTAGTATTAGTCCCGAAAAGCTGAACAAAAGAACTCCTGAATAAGGGTGATTTATACTATAACCCCTATGTTCAGAAAAATATTTGATTTTGTTGAATGTTCTAGAGTTACTATATTCCTCTGCAATCAAATAGAGGATCAAGTCATTGGCAAATAATATCAGTTTTGGAGCAACCTGGAGAGGCACTTTAATTAAAGGATCCTGCTGGAGAGCTGAGGCCAGAGGCTTGATGAAGAGAGCAAATAACACCGGGGGCATGACGAGTTTCAGAATGTGAGTTAGCCATAATTCTGGCTTAAGATCTTTGATAGAGATTTTGTAAAAGCCTCCTAGCTTTGAAGGAACGCAAAACTTAAATAAAATGGCAAAGAGAATCTCCCACTGAACCAAGTCAAAAGCCTTCTTGGCATCAATCATAATGAATGCTTTAACTTTGTTATTAGAAAAGAAGTTGATGGACTGTAATAAGAAATTAGTGTTTGCCAAGATACTTCTCCCTGGTTGAAATCCAGATTGGTCCCTATGGACCTCCTCTTGAGCTAACGGAAGCATTCTAGCGGCAATAATCGTGGTAAATAATTTATAATGGTTGTGCGAAAGACTGATAGGCCTACATGAACCGGGCCTATCTGGAATTTTGCACTTTTTCTAAAAGCCAACAATTACCGCCATGGTAAATGAACTAGGGACCTTACACTCCTTGAATATTAAATTAAATAGTTTAACCAGAAATGCCATAATCTGGACCGTGAATATGTTATACATCTCGTCCGGCAGCCCATCATTCTCGCAAACTTTACCATTGGGACCCATTCCGTCCCCACTCAGTAAACGGAATGGGGACGACAACTGTTGATAGCCCCTAAATATTCATGTACTGCATTTAACAAAGCTGTAGAAGAGAACTGGTATAGTGTGATAAAAAACACTCTATCAATATCATCTGACGAATTAAATGTACTGCCTCTACCCTTATCATAAATTGATTTAATAATCGCTTTATTGTGCCGTTTCTTGAGAGACCATTCAAGGAATTGGCCGGCGTGCTCACTCTCTTCGTAATAATGTTGGAAGCTTGAGTTTCGATTAATTACAGTCTGAAAGTGAAAAGTGATCTTTCAAGGCCAGCCTAGCGTTTATTAATCTATGGCCTGAAATTTAAGAGGCCTGACTGGTGATCCTGTGTTTGCTTGAGCCAGATCAAGTTGCAGTGTTTTAACTTTTTTCCTTCTTAACCTGGATACTTGGGCTCTAAAGGCAATTGCTTCGCATCTGATATATGCTGTGCATACCTCCCAAACCATGCAACCGCAACCCAGTCTATTTCAGTTATTAGTAGCTTGTCAATTGACCAGCGCGGTCTTTCTAGCTGATCCACACCAATGTTTATTTCGATAGAAAGGACTAAATGATTTGAAAATTGGTTTGACAATATATCAGAATTCCTCCTGACCCATTGATATGAAATGTTTAAAAAGTCTATCCTCGAAGCAGAGTTAAACCTTTTTGAAAAGCAAGTACATTCCAGTGTTTGTGGACAGCCAGAGGTCAACTAACGTTAGGTCATTCAACATTTTGGTCAGAAAACTCAAAGCCCTAGGTTTATTCTGAAGATTATTCTTATGAGAAGAGTCCAATCTTATGTCCTGCAAAATGTTAAAATCACCCCCTATCACCACAAGGCCAGAGAAAAAAGAAGGGCCTCGTATTGATCTTTAAGCGGGGCTACACCGTCCTCAATAGGCCCAAAGAAACTGACTAGGGTTGAGTAACTTATTTTTAAGTTTTATTCTGACAATTATCCACCTCCTATTTGGATCCCTGAGAACCTATAAGACTTACCCCCTAAAACTTTGGGTGATCAATATACCCACCCTAATTACCGCAGCTCCAGCTGAAGCAAAGAACGACTGAGAAATAAAATTGGTAATTTTTGGCATCTTTGCTTGCCATTTCAGATGGGTTTCCTGGAACATAATAATAATATGAACTTGGACTGACGGGAGCCATTGAACTGCAGATCTAAACTTGACTTGATTATTGACCCCATTATTATTGCACGGAGCAATTTTTTGCGATTTTCCTAATCATTCGAAAGTGCCTAATAGTGTTCTGACCCTTTTAGCATGCCCTATTTCTGGTGGCTGCTCTGCTTCTGCATCTTGCATAATTCCATTTTTACACCCCCGTGGCCAAACCTCTCCCCCTCTTTCCCCTGGAGCCCGACCTGTCCTGGGTCCCCAACATACCAACATATCCCCCCTTCCTTTCCTACCCCCATTCTTCCTAGATGAGTGCTATGGCATGGTACTCTTGGAACCCACTGCAAGGGACTATGCAAGACATGCATCTCGTGAAAAAGAAATAGTAAACTAAAGAAAATGAAAAAGAAAGCAAACAAGAAAACAAACAAAGGAGGGAAACCACCTTGTGTAGTTGCAAGCAGCCCCAAGAAGAGGGAGACAGTCCTCCCCTAATAATTATTCACAGCTATCTACTGCCCACAACAAACCTGCTATTTCAAGATGCATTACTTCTTACCCCCCACTCTCCCGTCTCCCTCTTGATGGGCAGCTCAATAGATTAAAAAATATGTACACAGCCCTTGAAATAGGCTTTACATTTGATTTAGTTGGATGATGTCTGCCTGAGCTCTGTGGTGCTTAAATTCATCTATTAGCCCCAAAACAATTTTACGGCGTCGTGTAGCCAAAATCAACATGTCCGAAAAAACTCAAAATGTGAAGTTGTCCGTGGTAGTGAAGGATTTCTTCTTAATCGCATGTGACAACATTTGTTCTTTGATCCTAAAATCTTTGAAGTTGGTTAGGATCGTTTTAGGATACTTTGCATTAAAAATTATTTAATTTTTTTACAGAGTTTTATATAGCGCAAACTTGACCCAAATCGGTTTACATAGCACCAGTTGCATTAAATAGGACATATTCATTTTTGTTAGGCAAGTGTAGATTACATGATTTGCTTAGAATCACAGGATGTTCATTGTCATTGCCGATACTCGAGCCCAGTTCCCCAGATTTGAGGTCGACCGCCCCAGCCGTTAGGCCAACTCCTCTCCCCTAGGTCTTACTAGGCCGAACTACTGGAACCCTATGTGCCCAGGTGATTGTTAAATCCAGTCCTTCTGTTGCTTTATTCAAGAGTGTATTCCTGAAAATAAGGTCTGATATTAGCACTGTAATGGAATTCCTACAAATCTTAAGTTTGAACATCGAGACCTATTTTCCACATCATCCAGCTTAAATTGAAGTTCCTCAAGCTCCATTTGGATTTTAGTATTTACTCTGTGCTGCTCATTACTTGTGTCTTCCAAGACTGAGACCCTTCGCTTCACCTGGGTCATGCGAGAAGACAGATTTTGAAAACTGGTATTGATCTGCCCCAACTGCTCATTGTTTTTTCCATTGGCCTTGTCTTGGGACAGTTTAATCCCACGCAGTTCTCTTAAGATCTTTCTCAGTGTTATCTTGATTGAGGGCACCTGGAAATAAAACATAGTTGCTGTAAGAGAAGTCATGGTTTGTATCATGCTTTGACTTGCTTGAGAGGGGTTTACTGTCTCATCCGGAACTGGCCAAGACATTTTGCATTGTTTTCCACCTTTAGTTAATGCTTGATCGGTCAGTCTGATCTCCCTTTTAACCACTTTAGGGCCTCCAATTGAAAATAGAGGGACGCCCGTTTCTCTTTATTACTGAGCACAACAATTGTGGTGGAAGGAGGTTGATCCAGCAATTGTGCTACAGTTGCCAACATAGCAGACTAAGTGTCTTCAGGACTGGAGCATCAATCACTAATGGGCCCTGTTTGTATAGGTGTTTCCAGGAAGAGTGCATCGGGGGGGGGGGGTCCGCTGCATTTCTGTTTGTTGTCGGTCCTTAATCTCTAGACTTCCAACTGGGGGGGGGGAGTGTCCGCTGCATTTCTGTTTGTTGTTGGTCCTTAATCTCTAGACTTCCAACAGGCTTGATGCAGCCCTTATTGCCTTTTGTGTTCATGACTGTATAAGTTCTCATTGATGCGTCCCTTGAAATGCATTTCATTGATAACTCTTTGAGTTCCTTTAATTAAATAGGGAGGGTGAGGGTGCCGGAATCTCCTCCGGATAACTACAAGCCACATCTGTGCTACACAGACCGCTTCAGCAGTTCCTTTGTTAATGCTCACCCTGCAGAAGGACCTAGAGTACCCCAATACTTTGCTTCAACTCGTTCCCAAATTCCACTTTCTACCCTCCACTTTAACTTTACTTGACTTCGATTCCTGTTGAGATATCATGATTGCGCAATGACGTTACAATGGCTTCAAATTGTAATAGCTTTGAAGTGGTTTGAACGAATTCTGAGGCCTCTTTCTTTTTCATGCTTATGCCCCTTCACTACAGTTCTGTAAAGCCGGCTGAACTAGCAATGTGCCCTCCTCTGCAGAATCTAACTTTCACTTGTGACCCTATTACCAATTCACGCAATATTAACCCTGTAGCGAAAAAGTGCAGAACCAGTCCTTAACTGACCAGAAGGAGGTGGGGGGTTTTACTGACAGCACCTTGCCATCCAAATGGTCGCTCGATTTATTAGCAGAAAATAAACTGCCTGATCCTGAGCCCATGCAAATTGGTACCATTAGAGCACCCTTGACAAAAGAGGAAAAGGACCGACGGAGAAAGCCTTTGCTATGTCTGTATTGTGGTAAACCTGGGCACTTTGCCAAAGACTGTCCATTTAAACCTATGACGCCTCAGAGAATTAATATTTTGCAAACCCAGTCTTCTGATTCAAAAAACGAGTAACAATAGTAAACAGACCTTCAATCATATTGCTAATACTGTCCCTCATGTTCCACAGCATTTCTTTATCCAGGTTGTCTTAATAATAACTACGCAACTTAGACATTCTTTACCAGTTCTTCTTGACTGTGGTGCCACTGGTAATTTCGTAGATAATAAATTAGCTAAAACTTTGGGATTACCCTTACAACTAAAGAAATGTCCAGAAACCGTCTGTGCAGTCGACGGTTCAGAGTTGACATCTGGTCTTATTACCCAAGAAACCGGTCCAATCATCATGGTATGTCAAAATGGCCATACGGAAACCATCCATTTCAATTTAATAGACACTCCGACATTTGGTTTAATTTTAGGGGTACCCTGGTTAGTACACACAACCCTAAAATTAATTGGGTAACCAGAACAGTGACCTTGGATTCAGTTTTGTGTAAGTCAGGCTGTTATCAAGAGGCCGTGGAAGAATTATCAACAGTGATACACTGTGCCTCTATTAGTACACTTTCTGACATCTCAGTTCCTTCAGAATATCTTGACTACAAAGATGTCTTAGACCCTGTAAAAGCAACAGTTTTTCCACCACATCGAACATATGACTTCCGAATAGATCTTATTCCCGGAGCTCCACCACCAAGTAGCAGAGTCTATGCCCTCACGGAGAGGAAACTAAATACCTGCCAACTTATCTGGATGACTTATTACAATCTGGCTTTATTTGCCATTCTACATCTCCCATCTCCTCCCCTTTTTTTTTTAATTCCAAAACCGGATGGTTCGTTGCGCGCCTGCATCGATTATAGGGGGCCTAATAAGGTCACTATGAAGAATAAATATCCACTTCCACTGATACCAGTCCTTTTGGATCAATTACGACATTCCTCAGTATATACTAAACTAGACTTGAGGGGGGCATACCATCTTAGTTAAGGAGAATGACGAATGAAAGACAGCTTTTAAACCAGGTTCGGCCTCTTTGAATACACGCTCATGCCATTTGGTCTGTGCAATGCCCCAGCAGTCTTTCAATTTTTCATCAACGAGGTTTTACATGAGTTTCTGGACGTATGTGTAATCGTCTACATAGACGATATTCTTATCTACTCTAGAAATCAAGAAGAACATGTACAACATGTGAGGACAGTCTTAGCAAAATTGCAAGAACACCACCTTTTTGCTAAGTTAGAAAAATGTATGTTTAATTCTGACACAGTGGACTTTTTAGGTTACCGTTTATCTCCTCAAGGAATTGTGATGCATAATAAAAAGGTAAAGGCGATAAATGATTGGCCAGCACCAACTTCAACAAAAGAAGTGCAAACGTTTTTAGGGTTTGGGAACTTTTACAGACGATTCATCACACATTTCGCAGACACAATGGCACCTATTACTAAGTTGCTTCATAAAGGCCAACCTTTTAAATGGAAGTCACAACCTGAACAGGCCTTTCAGTTAATGAAACAGAAGTTCACAACTGCCCCTGTATTGAAACATCCTGATCCTGACCTTCCTTTTTTCGTGGAAGCCGATGCTTCTCAGGTAGCGGTAGGTGGAGTTCTTTCCCAAAGAGATCCTAAGGATGGACAGCTACACCCTGTAGCTTTTTATTCTAAAAAACTGTTACCTGCCGAACAAAACTACACAGTAGCTGAGAGAGAACTTCTAGCCATTAAAACAGCTTTTGTTGAATGGAGACACCATTTATTAGGTGCCAAATTTCCTGTCACTATTTTCAGTGACCATAAGAAATTACATTTTTTTAGTTCAATAAAGGCCTTGACCCCACATCAAATGAGGTGGTTAACTTTTTTTAGCATGTTTGATTTTGTAATCACTTATAGGCCGGGAACTCAACAGGTGCAATCTGATGTCCTTTCTAGATATGGACATACCACAGAGCTATGTAAAGGAAAAGAACCCCCACCACTGATAATACCCCCCGAAAAAATTGTGGCCCCTACTCTTCAAAAAGAATTCCTACACAGATTGTATGAAGAACACTTACAAATACAGGTACATGATTGGTTGAAAGACGTTCATAATAGCATTCAGAATGGATTGCTTTATCACAATTCTTTATTGTATGTACCGACCAGTGAGCAACAAAATCAATTGTTACAGTGGCATCATTCTGCAACCTTAGCAGGTCACCCAGGGTGGGAAAAAACCTTGACTAACGTACGCAAAAACATTTGGTGGTCAACAATGGAATAAGATGTTAAAGAATATGTATCAGCATGCCCCACTTGTGCACGACAAAAATCTCTACATAAAGCTCCAGCAGGTCTTTTACAGCCCTTGCCAGTTCCCAACATCCCTTGGCACACCATCAGTGTAGATTTCATGGTAGGCTTACCGCTTGCAAGAAAATGTACAGTTATTCTGGTGGTGATTGATTATCTGTCTAAATTGGCTCATTTTGTACCCTTGCAGAAATTACCTACGTCAGTTGAGTTTGCTGATGCTTTCATAAAAGAGGTAGTTCGCTTGCACGGATTGCCGAGTAAAATTGTGTCGGACAGAGGTAGTCAATTTAATTCTAAATTTTGGAAAACCTTATGTAACAAGTTAAAAGTGGAAGCGGCTCTGTCATCAGCATTTCACCCAGAATCAGATGGTCAGTCAGAACGATGGAATCAAACTTTGTTACAAACTCTAAGGTGTCTCATGACTGAGTTCTCTGACAATTGGGTAGACGCTCTACCTGTGGTGGAGTTTGTCTACAATAATACCACGCACTCAGCAACTCATTGTACGCCTTTCTTTTTTATGCAAGGTTATCATCCCAAGGCCTTGCCCATAGAGTTACAAGAAACTTTGCTTCCTAAGGTTACTGAGCGTTTACGGCTTTTAGCGAATGTTCAAGAAGTGGCCAAAAACATCTAGTTCAGTATAAGGATAGAATGAAGAGACAAGCAGATAAGCATAGGTCTGAGGCTCCTCTTTATCAAGTAGGAGATAAAGTTTGGTTATCCACCAAGCACTTAAACATTCATGGCCCTCATAAACTACAACCTAGATTTGTAGGACCATTCACAATTACAGCACTTATTAATCCAGTGACAGTCAAACTAGATTTATCTAACAAATTCCATGTACACTCCACCTTCCATGTATCCCTATTAAAACCATATAACCCTCTAACCAGACCAGAACCACCCCAGTCAGTTCTAATACAGGGACACTTAAAGAATGAGGTAAAACGCATCCTGGATGCAAAGAGAATTGATGGACGATAACATTATTTAATTTCATGGAAAGGTTATGATGACACAGAAAATTTGTGGGAACCAGCATCCCATGTACACGCCCCAAGACTTCTTTGACAGTTCCATCTTGCTAATCCCACTAAACCATGACCTGTGGGAGGGCCTTTGAGGGGAGCGACTGTTAGGGTGTGTCCTTTGCAAACAGCCTGTCCTTTAACAATTCATTAAAGTCAGCATTAATAAATATGTATCTTATTTTATTTTGATAAACCTGTTCGTTAGGCAACAATCAACATCTGTATAATGCTTAGCAAATGATTATGTATCTATGTTTCAATTGTGTACTTAAGACACACATTTGGTTTTAGCAATGCTTCTTGGTTGACATTTAGTCTTTGGTTTGTTAAATACAAAGTGCCTGCCCTTGGAGTCTTCCCCCACGTGTCAACAGACAATTCCTCTTAGTCGATCCCATGTGCAGAAAGCAGCCCCACCCATGAGCGCCTATAAAACGCAGCGCATCCCTTTAAGCAGCGCTTGTGTTCGTCGGCGTTCGTCCAGTTCACCTGCGCTCCAGAGAAGCTCCTGATTCACTTACCTGATTCTGAAGTCTGCAGAGTCCCTCGGCTAAGGCGGCTTCCTTTCCTGACATTATCGGTTATCTCCGCATCCTCCTGCAGTCCTTCCTCCCGTCTTCTGGACATCGCTTTCCGTTTCTCTTCAAACTCCCGAAAATCCTTCGCGAAACCTGCAATAGAGCAAAGGATAAGAACGATAATTAAGCGCTGGAAATAAAAAGGTACGTACCTTAGAAAATAAGTAAAAGAACTTGTTGACAGCAAAAGACCTTTTTTTTTTAAATCGAAAGCAAGACATCTCGAGCCTAAGTCAATTACGGAACCCTTTATTTTTGAACTTTACAAACTCGCCAAGACTTTGGAACCGATTGAGGAAATGTCCATTTGTTTAAAGAATTAAGAGCGATCAATCCTTGAAATATAAAAGTATTTGTACTATTCTTGGTTATTATATTGATAAGGACCTTGTTAAATAATGACGAAGAAACGTTTGTTAAGAAACACTGTGCAGAATAGAACAGCTGTTTATGGGGACATTAGAAATCCTATAGGAAAGAGAGGATCATATCTTTCAAAGAGCGCCCCCATCTGGTGTACCTGAAAACCAGATCAGAGAGGTACATTTTAGTTAGACAGTCACTTTTGGGCATAAGGATATTACAGTGTGTTGGTGTAAGTTTAGTGATTATTAATGGTGTACTAATATATAAAAATACCTGCTTATTCCTCTCTCTCGCTTAAGATAAAGCTCCTCAGACAAGATTCTCCTAGAACGTCTACAGGAGAAAAGTGGGTTAGAAGAAGAGTACGAGAGCCAAAGGAGAGCAGATATCTTTTATTTTATTTTATCCACTTCCCCCTTCCCTTGGGCTTCTTTCTCTTCCACATATTGCTAGCGCTGTGTGGCGGGCCAGGGGTATGAGAGAGGGTGTGAATTCTTGTCTCATCCTTCGAGCAGAACTAAACTGGAAGCACAGGTGAGTGAGACTTTACACACAGTTCATGTTTGGTGTCTTTGGAATTGTAATGAAAAGTCCTCTTTTATGGCAAAGTCGGATTTTTTATTACAGTTGTGAAAATGCCACTTTTAGAAAGTTTACATTTTCTTGCCTAAGCCATTTAGTGCCTGGAGTCTGTCTCTGGGTCAAATGACGGGAAGTAGTTGGCAGCTGGTCTTTGTGTATTCCTCTTATACAGCCACACACAATAGGGAGCTTAGGTGTGCCTGTATGGGACTTCACTGGCAGGATGGGCGGGCGAGATAGGCACTGTCCTACTTACACCTAAATGTGCTGTTTCCTCCCTTCACACAAAGGATTTCATACCCCCTGTAGTTATTCTAGAGCCAGGACAGGGGAGGCAAGAAACCATGCACTTCAAAGGGATTCCTCTAGAAGTTTCTCCCACTTCAAAGAAGGCACCATGTAAATATATGGGACCTCAGCCACCATCTCTTCAGTACACTCCTGGACCTGGGGATACTACAGAAGAAGGACTGCTTTGCTGTTTTTCTGCCCTGCTAGTTTGTTGGTTGGCTGTCTGCTGCCCTGCTTACTGGGAAGGATGATTGGACCTGAACCCTTCATACCAGGCTGAAATGACTCCAAGAGTTAACCAGCTGACCTCCTGCTCTGTGCTATAGGAACATAACAAGCTCCAGAGGATCACTACAACTGCCCAGCAGCCTACTGCCTGGACCTGCAGTCTAGACCTGCAACCGGACCTGCCTGAACCCTGCTGACCTCTGCTGGAGTTATTTCTTGTCCTCAACTGGTGCCCCTCAGGTCCTAGACCCTTGGTGTGGCCTCAGTGGTTCTCCCCTGAATTTTTTGGACTCTTAAAAAACAGGCCAATTCACTTCAAGAACTTGTCATCCACGCTGCTCGCCAAAGGAAGCTCCAGCGAAACCAACTCTTTGTGCTACAGTGACCATGAATGACACCCTGCAGCACCAGATCTGCACTTTGCGCTACAGCATCAACAGCTCACTGAGACTGCCAATGTGAAGCTCTAGTAAGAATAATCTGTGATGATGACAGGAACTTCACGCTATAGAGATGACCCTCTGCAATGCTCAGTCAGCTCTTTGCGCTACATCGAAGACCACCCGCTGTGCTTCCTCTGCTCCTTGCGGTTCCTTCCACCACAAACAAGACTTGTTGCGCTGGACTTTAAATGTAACTCTTTCAGCCAAACTAACCTGGTCCCTGCTTCCGACCCACACGCCATCGCGGTCAGCCTTAACTTTTGATTTTAACCCAGTCCCACACGACTGGAGGGCCAAAAATGGCGCTCGGTGCTTTTTTCACTCAAATCTATTAATTTGCATATTTACAGTTCTAGTAAGTGGATCTTTGTAATTTTGATGTCATAATATTAATTACATTCTACTCTAGCTTTCTACATTAGTGTGGGTTTATTCTTCTGTTGTGTTTTCACTGTGTTACTGTTTGAAGTGCTACACAAACACTCCACACATTGCCTCTAAATTAAGCCTGACTGCTCTTTGCCATGCTCCTAGACGGTTGAGGATAGGTTAATTTGGAGTTTGCTAGTAACTTCACCTTGACAAGGATTTTGATTACTGCCTGAGTACAGTTTCACCACCCTCAATCAGTAACCCAATTTCTTACTCTGGTTGGCAGCGGTTAGATTTGGACTTCTGTTTGTGCAATGCCATACAGTCATTTTATGTTTCACGACCAGCCCTTCTAAATAATTGGAGAACATTTCAAGTTTTTTTTTCTACATTTCCTTGATTGGCTTCTTTTGCTTTTTCCAAATCGAATCTCATTACGACTAACTGACTTTGTGTGACCAAACCTGCAGTAAGGTAATTCAAGTTGGCCAACTTGAAAAATGATACTGTGGTTGAGGTAAATTAGTTCTGCAAGGAAAGGGACTTCCTTGCTAATAAGGGTACCAAGAAGTTGGAACTGTTGACAGCTCTGAGAGCCTCGTTGGACATTCACCAGTCACTAACAGCAGCAGAAGAGTAGGTTGATGAGAATGATGTGGATGAGCAGGATCAGGGCTTGACTATCAGCGCTGAAATACAGCCTTCAGCTGAGGGGGGTGACCCATCTTCCGATTTGGAACTCCCTGCCAGAGCAGGAAGTGGTGTATCCTCGGAAGGCAGTGAGGAAGGTCAGGCTACAGAAGGCCAAGCTCAAGTAGGAGAAACAATCAGCTTTGGAGCGATTGGCTCATGAAAGGAGCCTTAAAGAGCTGGAACTTCAGGCAAAAGAAATTGATTCCTGCAGCAATGGGTGGCAGCATACGCATAGTGTCTGAAGGAGACAAAAGGTCCACATTCCTAAAGACCTGGTGCCCAAATATGTGGTGGAAGATGACATAGATTAATGGTTTTCTGCCTTTGAGGTGATCCTGAGGGTACTCAAGATTCTAGAGGAGCTCGGGGTGATTTGTTGAAACATATGCCCGCAATGCGGAAATACACTCTTCTTACACTAGATATTTAGGACCAAACCAGGTAAACCCCCATGAAAGTCATACTTAAAGCTACATTTGGACTGAGCCCTGAGAAGTACTTCCAGAAGTTCAGGTGCAGCCACAAACTTCCAAACCAGTCTTGAATGGATTTATTGGACTACTCTAGCAAGCCACTGAATGGCTGGGTGAGAGGCAGCAATGTTAATGATTACAGTGGGCCATTCAACTTGATCCTCAAAGAGCACATGTTCAGTATTTGTTTTACAGAGCTGCATCAACACCTAGTGGACTGCAAGCTAGGAGGTTGCAGAGGAGGTGGAACTCTGATCCAGTGCCAGAGTATCCAAAAAGGCTTCTGGGGGGGGGGGGGACTCCCAAAAGGTTGGACAAGGGTTCACCTGGAAGAAAAAGGGGAAGGAAAACTTAAAAATGAGGAGCTCCTCTAGGCCCCAATATAATTCCCAAGGGAACAGCAGTACCTAGTCCCAACCTGTGTCAAGAAGGATGGGTTTTTTGATAAACAGACAGGACGGTTTGCTCCCCGGTGTACTGAGTGCTACAAGTATGGAAACTCTAAGGGGGACACCAAATGTCCCATCAGGGCACAGTCCCCCACCGGTCAGCAGACATCTGAGTTAATGAGTGTTTCGCTAGGAGAGGAGATGGTCTCAATTAGCTTTGTGGAGCGCACAGAGGCCCTAGAGTCCCTGGAAATAAGAATATGGTTCCAAAAGGTCATTTGTGTGCAGATAAGTATAGGCAGTGAGTCACCATCAATGGGCAATGAGTAGCGGCTCTGAGGGTAAATGGAGACAGCATGACTACTGTTTGATGTGTCGGCTGGTGTCCTTCTGAGGAGGTCCACCCTAACACATTCCACCAAGTCAAAGTCACAGACAGCTGCAAGAGTCATTTACCAGTGGCTCTCGCCCCCTTTGAGTGAGGGGGATCTCAGGTTCACTACAAGTAGGTGTGAGCCCTGCCATGGCTGTAGATTGTCTGTTGGGCAATAACCTGCAGCACACTATCTGGAAAGAGGTAGATCTCAGAGGACATTTGGAGACCTTGGGATTGCCTGAATGGGTCTATACGGCCGCCAGGTCCATGACTCCCTGGGAATCGAGTCCAGGGAGTGTGAAAAATGGCCCAGGCAGCTTCCAAAAAGAGTAAAGGCAAGGAAGGGACGTGGGAAGCCAGCCCCTGAAGTCCCTGGGGCTCAGGTTGAGGGGGTACCTGAGGTTGATGCTCCTGAGCCTACCGGGAGGACCCTACTTCCCTGGGTGACCTGGCTGAGCTTGCTGAATGGGAGGTTGATGATGAGTCCACCAGAGAAAAATTCTGAAAAATTCCAGAAACAGTGCTCCACTCTAGATGGCTTGAGGTGGCAAGATGAGGCCAGGCCAGGCTGCAGGTGATACCTATGGAGATCCCCTTATCTATTTATTGTGAGATTTACCTCCTTTATAGTGAGCAGCCTAAGGTTCCTGCACCTGTAGAAGCCATGTTCTGGTGGTTCAGTGTTACAAGGCCTTCATAATGGGGTTGGCTCATAAGTCACATTGGCAGGACATCTGGGACACAACAAGACCTTCAGCAGGCGTGTTGCCCATTTCTATTGGCCCTTGAAGTAGAAGGAATGAGACGCATTCTGTAGGTCCTATCTCACCTGTTAGGCTAGTGGGAAGTCAGGGAAAAATCTCAAGGCTCATCTAAGCCTATTCCCTGTCATTGACACTCTCTTTCAGAGGGTGGGCATCAATGTTGTTGGTCCCTTGGACCCACAGACAGCTTTAGGCAACAGGTTCTCGTGGTCTTGTTGGACCATCACCAGCGAACACAGGCCATTCCTATGAGGTTGGTGATGGCCTTTGCTGTCGCTTGAATCCCAATAGGGATTTTTACCCATGCGGGGTTCCCCAAAGAGGCAGTGTCTTGCAGAGGCACTAACTTCATGATAGCGTAAATGACGTCAATGTGGGATGAGTGTGGAGTTACTTACAAGTTCTCCACATGCTATCACCCAAAACAAAAGCTTGTCAAGAGATTCAACAAGACTCTTAAAAGGCATGATAATGGACATACATGAGCCGATTAAGCAGAAGTGGGATGTTCTCCTGCCATGCCTCCTTTTTTACCTTACAGCGATGTGCCACGGAAGGGGGTTCAGTTTAGCCCATACGAGCTCATCTATGGACACTCTGTTAGGGGACGTCTCAGCCTCGTATGAGAGGGCTGAAAGTAATCTCCCAGAAAACCTCCTCAGGATGTGGTCAGCTACATGCTGGCACTCTGCAACCAGAAAAAGGCAAAGGACAACCTTGAGGCCAATCAGGAAGTCATGAAACCCTGGTATGACCATAAGGCCACTCTGGTAGAGATTCAGCCTAGCAAAATGGTGTGGGCTATGGAGCCTGGGGATCCAAGAGCACAACAGCAAACCCAAACAAGGTAAAGGAGCAGAAGGGTGAGTCCACTTACCTGGTGGATCTCAAGACCACTAGAAAACTGGTGGTGGTCCCCAAGGCTACCCCACCAGGCATCACTTCAGAAATCATGTCTGTTTAGACTACTGAGGACTCAACTCCACCACTAAGACTGACACACACACCATCCCCCTAGCTTATGAGCGTATAGACAGCTAAGCATTGCCATGTCTCTCAGTACTTTCGATCTTCATCAGGGTACTGGCAGATTGCTCTGGCTGATGGGACAAACGAGAGCTCGGCATTCACAACCCCAGAAGTTCACTTTGAGGTTAGGGTGATGCCCTTTGTGTTAAAGAATACCCCTGTCACCTTTCAGAGGTTGATCAAAGGGCCCTAGCTGGGAAGGAGGCCTTCTGTGCCATATTCTTAGTTGACAGCTGTCTTCAGATCGAGCTGGTGGGACTCCTGTACCATCTCAATGAACGGTTTCAGGCCCTGCAGCAGGCGGTCCTGACAATTAAGGTCAGTAAGTGCCAGATAGGGCAGGGTTCTGTGGTGTATCTGGGCCACTCAGTGGGCAGGGCAATGTACAGCCCTTCCAGACCAAGATTTATACTATCCTGGCATGACACCCCCTAAAACACAGACCAATGTTAGAGCTTTCCTAGGACTAACAGGAAATTATAGGAGGTGTGTTAAGGGATATGGCATCATGGTTGCTCCCTTAACAGAGCTGATGTCTAAGAAGCAGCCCTAAAAGGAGATCTGGACAGACGCCTGCCAGAAAGCCTTTGACACCCTCAGGAAGACCATGTGTACAACACTTGTACCTAAGGCTCCTGACTTCTCTAAGAAGTTGTTTCTGCAGACAGATGCTTAAGAGAATGGCATAGTAGCTATCTTAGCATGGTTAAATGAGGTGAGCCTAGACAGACTAGTAGGTTTCATTTGCAGGAAGCTACTTCCCCTAAAACAGAGGTGGAGTGCTATTAAAAGGGAGGTCTTTGCTGTGATCTCAGCACTGAAGATGTTGAAACCATACTTGTTTGGGACTCACTTCCAGGTCCAGGCAGATCACAGGCCCCTCAGATGGCTCAAGCAGATGGGATGTGTAAACCCTAAACTGTTGAGGTGGTCCAGTTCCCTACAGGGAATTACTTTTTCAGTGGCATGCTGTACTGGGTCAGAACACGCCAATGCTGATGGTCTATCCAGGTCACACTCCCTAAGCAATGTAAACTCCAAAAGAGGTTGGTTAGCTCTCCCCACTTTCAGCTGGGGGCACATGTTAGACCTGTTAGTCTTAGGGTTTTCTTTTCACCTCACTCCTCCATATTTTTCGGATCTAGATTTTGTTGGGCGTAGGACTCTGTTCACTTTAGCACTGTTAACTACTAGTGCTAAAATGCATGTGCTCATCCCTTCAAAAATGGTTATATTACCTTATCCTCAATTGGCGGATTTTATTTACTTATAAGTCCCTAGTAAAGAGCTGATACCCGTAGGAAGGGTCTGTAAGTGAAATACTAATAGTGGGCCTGCAGCACTGATTGTGCCATCATCTCAAGTAGCCCTTTAAACATGTCTCAAGTCAGCCATTGCCTCTGTGTAAGCATGTATTAAACTGCCATCTCATTGAGGCTAAACAAACCTTTTGCCTGGCTCGAACCTGTCTTTTTTAATGTATATATGTCATCCCTATGGTAGGCCCTAAACAGGCTACAGGACAAGGATCACTGTATTTAAAAAAGAGGACATGTAATTTTAAGTTTTACATGTCCTGGTATTTAAAACTCTTAAATTTGTTTTTCTAAGCTGCAAGGCCTGCTTTTCCCACAGGATAACATTAGGGTTACTCTGTTACATTTAAAAATTCTAACTTCCAAATGGGAACAGTTCATGTTTCTCAAACACTGTAATAGTGTCATGCTTCATCATCGGGTCCACCCCATCCCCTAAAAGTTAGGACGGGCTACACAGTGTTCCATGGAGCTACTTTGATATTAGTTCTACCAGGGAGACTATAAAAATACCTCAAACAGACTAAGGTATCCATTTATTAGTGGCCTGAGAGGGTATGGGTTAAAAAAACGAATTAATGCTTAGGATGTAATTGTCCTATGACCCTAAAGTAATCACCAACAATTATTTTAGGGTCTTTGAAAAGGAAGGTGCACCAGAAAAATATTCGAGAGAACAAAGTAAGTCCTTCAATCTTCTTTCTTCATAATGTACGTTAAAACCGGCACTCATCCAATGCGTTTCGTTCCTTTACAGAAGGAACTTCATTAGGGCTCAATGAGTAATGTAGAATGTTTACGAAAAAAACAGATGTTGCGCAGCAGTATTATCCAGGTTATCATATCACATAGACGAGAAATTGAATCGTATCCCAATTTGGATTCTTAACAAGTAGTACAGAGTATTCCCAAGCGATCCATATGATAAGTATAAATGTTGTCCAGGTGTGACGCTCTCAGTTGGAGTAAAATTCAATCTGATCCCAGCTCACATTCCTCTCAGAGGCAAAATAACAATAACGGCATGGTGGCCCGCAATAGTTCAATGTTAGTTTTAGGTCATAGGACCATTAAATCCTAAGTAAGCAGCCCCTTAATGATTGAGCCAACAATTAATTTGGGTGATAGGACTATTATATCCTAGGCACCCCCTTAATGGCTGAGCACGTACTGACTTTTGGGGGCCAGGGTGGAGCCAATGATTAAGCATGAAATTATTAGTGTGTGCAAGGGTCACACAAAAAAAAGAAAGAGATTTCCTCTTCTTCATTAAACACTGACCATGTCACCATATGGGCAAGGATCTTCTATTGTAGGACAAGGGATAATCACTTGTATTATCTACTTGCCATAGCTATTTAGTGCCTGCAGCCTGTCTCTGAGTCACATGACTGGGAGTAGCTGGCTATTGGTATTTGGGTATTCCTCCAGGAAAGGAAGATATAATAGAGAGCTTAGGTGTGGCTGACTGGGAGGCACAGCTCTACTTACTCCTGAATAGACTGTGTCCCTACTTTACACCAAGGATTGCATACCCTCCGTAGTTACTCTGGAGCCAAGGCAGGGAAATCAGGAAAACTGAGCACTTAAAAGTGAATCCCCTAGAAGGCTTTTCCCACTTCAAACGGAATCCCCTAGACGTTTCTCCCACTTCAAAGAAGGAACTAGGTCTAAATATTGGCATTCAGACACCAAAACTTTACTACACTCTTGGACGTGTGGATACTACAGAAGAAGGACTGCTGTGCTGCTTTACTGTAAAAAGGACTGAAACTCAGCTGTCCTTATATTCTGCTGCCCTGCTTACTGAGAAGGAAAATTGGACCTGCACCCTGCATCCCAGGCTAAAGTGACACCAAGCGTAACCCAGCTGACCTCCTGTTCGGCGCTACAGGGAAATAACAAACTCCAGAGGTTCCCTGCAACTGCCTAGCTCACCTGCTTTCTGGACTGGCAACTGGATCTTCCTAAGCCCTGCTGGCCTCTGCTGCAGGAAATCCTAGCCCTCAAGTGATGCCCCTTAGGTCCTAGATCTTTGAAGTTGCCTAAGTTGATCTCCCATGAAGTTTTTGGGCTCTTCACAAATTCGAACAGTCTTTTTTTTGTGCAGAGATCTTGCCACCGACCAATGTGAAGTTCCAGCAAACCTAATTGTTCGCGCCACAGCGCTCACCAACGACATCCGGCAGCGTGAGATCTGCACTTCTTGCTACAACATCAATAGCTCACAGGGACCACCAACATGAAGCTACAGCAAGAACCATCAGTGCCGCCGCCAGGAACTTTGCCTACAGCAACAACCATCTGCAATGCCCAGCCTGCTCTTCGTGCTACATTAAAGGCGATCCACAATTCTCTACCTGTTACTTGCGGCCACTTACACAGCAAACGGAACTCATTGGGGCTGGATGACACTCTTTTAGTGGTACTAACATGGTCCCTGTATCTGAACCTTTCTCCACTGTGGTCGGCCTGAACATGTGACTTTCATCCAATCCTAAACGAAGCGATAGAGTGACGCTTTGTGCTTTTGGTGCTAGTGTCACCTACATCATAAAAACGGTATATCTCTGGTTCTACTAACTGGATCTTTGTCGTTTTGGTATCAAATAATTAATTAAGTTCACTTTATTATTCTACATTGGTGTGGGCTTGTTTTTGTGTTGTGTTTTCACTTTATTACTGTTTGAAGTGCTGGATAATGCTCTACACATTGCCTCTAAGTTAAGCCTGACTGCTCTGTGATAAGCTACTTGACGGTTGAGTACAGGTTAATTAGAAAATTGCTTGTGCCTTCACCCTGACAGGTATTGTGAATGCTGCTTGAGTAGGGTTTCACCCCCTCAATCGGTAACACAATTTGCTACAAATACATTGTCAAAGATGGAAGCAAACTGCAATGACACTTAGGCAAAACAATGGTGGAAGAGGGCTAACTTAAAGTCCCTCTATGTATCTATATCGAAAATCATATATCTAGCAATATATGCATTATTGATTGCTTGTATTATTGGCAGATAGTGACAGACAGTTAAGCTTAACAGGCTTTCAGAGGAGAGTCTATCTAAATTTATTATGGTGCAAATTGTCTGGCCCTAGGTTTTGTAAATAGATAACCAATACCAAAACTCTTCCCTAAAAATGTAATCTATCAGATTTCCTTTAGCCAAATAACTGACTGCAGGCTTTAACACAAGGTGAAATTAATCCTCTCCTACAGGCCTATTGACTTTAACATTCATTTTACATAAAAAGTAAATCAGCCATATTGCTTTTGTAATAATTTTTCATGATAAACAGGTCAAACCTATGGCATCTGAAATACCTTTTCTGGTCAACCAATCAGGCCTATTGTTATAAATGGTTTGTCACAATATAATCTTTATTCATTCATCCGAAGATAAGCCATAAAAGATTAACATATTTCAAAATCCACACAAATTAACAAAGAATAATAAATAGACAATACATTTTTTAAAATTCAAAAGGTATCACACTATAACACCTTTTCTTGTTTTAAAAATGTTTATACCAAAAGATGCAAATTACATTTGATGGCAAGAACTGGAAGCAATAAAAGCAAAGATTGAAAATACAATGTCAGATAACAAACCATCAATTAAAACAATATGGTCTTCCTCTGTCTTAAGATACTTTTCAGGAAGGAACCAACTGAATAACAGGTATCATGGTCATTGAGTTGTTGGAGGATGAACAAAGCATGTTTACACTTGGTAAACTTGTATTTACACACCAAGGGTAATACAAATCTCCTTGAATATCTCTCAGATCCCACCCTCTCCCCCTTCTAGTAGGGTGTGTGTTTGTCTTTCAGCGCCGGGATGCCCCATTGCTGGGGTAGCTGTTGCGCTTTACCAAACCCAGAATAGAATAGAATAGAACATGCACGAAAATATTGGAGTAGAAAACAAAGTGCAATAAGCACTGAGCTGATTGCTCATCACATGGGTAAGCAAGTATTGCCCTTTTGGAAAGCATATCATCCAACGGATCGACCCTAATGTAAACCGGGTCAATAATGTTCCTTCATAAACATTCTATGAAAAGAGCAGATAAAGAGCAATCCTAGCTGTCATCTGAATCAAGCAATATTCTCATACTGCAGACGTCACCACCTCCACAGATTCCCTTGTGGCCTGCTTATGCTTAAAAAAGCACTCCTGGACCTGAAGGACTGGGTTCTGTAGGACCCAGCGGTGCCAGGGCACAACACCTGAAACCTTCGTGGGTAACCTGCTCCGGCGTACGAATCACAGAGACACGGGACACTTCCTTCGGCGTCAAAGATTCAAGGTTTATTTACTGCAGGGAATACAGTAGTCACGACAAGCAACACACGTGCAACTTGGGGAGACTGCTTCAAATTGGTTCTGTGGATCGCTCCTTTTATACACAATTTCCCCATAGAGTTACATTGAACACAAAGTTTATGACCCGGTTCCCACAATCATCCCCCAGAGGGGTCGCTTTGGTCACTCTGAAACACACAAGGTCCGGATCATAAGTGCGGAAACATTTGGCGGTTCCCAACTGTAAAAAACCCATCTTCCCAACATTAGCGCATTCCAATCGGTAATAAACAGATCGAAATAGGAGCAAGAACAGGTGTAGAGGAAGACGGAGACAGTGGGGAATCGGAAAGGGTGTAAAAGGGGAGGCATCGAGAAACACGAGATACGGGCATCAAAGGAACGTGCCTAATGAGATGCACGGCTGAGACAATAAGTCCGTGCAGCAAGATGAGCCTCGAGCGGCACCATCTGCTTTACAGTAGCAACCTCCTCATCATAAAGACACTTACAAAGGACATGTGTCTTCCGCAAATATCTTGGGAGTTCCAGGGTCGCGAAGCGGACAACGTCCGTTCGCTGGCTACTTGAGGGCAAGAGACAAAATGGATGCCGTATCTAAGATGGAACCCGTGGGTACAGATAGAAATACCCACGTAACAGACGAACGGTTTAAGTTAGCACAGCGAAACTGCGCACACTTACTAAACTCGTCATTTGCGGTTCATAGATACCAGACTCGACTATATTCGTGCGAGTCCAATGCACCACTTACAATTGTCACGGAACCTCAGACGCTCCTTTTGCCCTCATGTAGGCAAGCACTAGTCGGAATCATACTCGATATTCATCAGACCATCTAGATGTTGCTGTAGCATAGCTCTGTCCAATCGAGTCCCATTGGTAACAGGCGGCTGTCTCATACACGTTGTAGCACAGAGGCCACATAAGGCAGGACCACACTGCACGCAAAGGCAACATGTGAACAGGAACGCCACGACAACTCCGATGATCATCAGAATTTTCCAACCCCAAGTCGACATTAGGCCCCAAAACCACCCAAGTAGCGTCCAATCCCCTACATCCACGTGTATGGATTCAGAGATCTTATGCAACTTAGAGATGGCTTGATAGACAGTTGGAGCATTATCAGGAATGAAAATGCAGCAGCTCGAATGGATCACCTTACATACCCCACCACGATCTGCTAAGATGACATCTAAAACCATACGGTTTTGTAACGTCATAAGTCTATCCGCCTGAAGTTCTGTGGTGATATTACCAAGGGCACTGGCAGTAATATTAGCTGTAGATTCTACCACTCGAGTCAACTGTCTCAGGTTCCTACTATTAACCATAGGTCCCCAAAACGGAAGGAAACCCTTGAAAAAGTCTCCTGCCTCTTGACCGGCAGTGTCCTCTTCGCTAATTACGCCTCTCACAACTCTAGTCTTGTGATAATCGGCATCTACGGTAAACGTCGGAGGCAACAGATTTGCAATAAAACATGAGCCCATGAAGTCAGCGGGCAACCATGCATATGCACGATCATGGCAGATAAAGTATGTACCCTTGGCAGCCAGAAACACAGGGGACGAGAACATCGGCAGAATGTAATTTTCAATGCAAGCACTCGCTCCAAGTCGGGCTTGCGATCTTCGACCACGACCCATAAGGCAATAATTACCAATGTGGGGTACGACCCATATCGGAGGTGAGCTTTTAAGCTGCTTTTCACTAGTGAACACACTATACTCGCCTCTACTCAGGACCCTATAGGCTTGTATCTCTTCTTCGGGAATAAGCGAGGGATCATAGATATCGCTGTCTAAGTCCTCTATTGCTATCGACAAAGGTTTTTGATACGAGGTAGGACCAGAGTAGGGGGAACGTGGTTCTCGAATGGGGTGGAAACCCAGTGCGCTTCGAAACATTGTTTGAAATGCTCGAGCTGACCCTTGGGAACTATATGGTAACACCAGATATGGAATTCCCTTATCCGTAGTATGTGGCATCAACCCACACACCCAACAATTAGTAGTGTTAACCACTAACTGATGCTGATGAAGGAGCTGAATAAAGGAATTATTGCGGAATTCTGCACGTCTAGCCTGCTCGTGTTCAGGTAAGATATGAAAAGAATGAGGGGAAGCAGTGGAGGTAAGTTTAGGGTCAGGGATAGGAGTAGGTGTAGCAGAAAGTAAGAAGTAAGACATCGTGTAATACACCCCACCTGCCAATATTGCAGAAGCAGTCAAAAACAATAAACATATTTGGAATATAAAACATTTGGTGTGACTAAGTTGCTGCAGCTTGAATCTATGAGCCTGTGCTCCTTCCAAATCGTTCAGCTTCGAGAATGCCATTCCCTATGACCGTCCGCAACGTTTCTTGACGCACTTCGTTCTGTGTAGCAATAGTCAATCCCTAGGAGTTCCCAGGAATCAACGGTCTTTAACCTAGCGTCAAGACCTACTATCCAGAAGGAAGTACGCGCGCGGCCCTACGGCCTTTAATGCACAATATGTATATATGCAAAAACAATGTCTCTCGGCTGTGGAAGCAAAAGTATAACGAATGAAGCTCAATATTTATACAAGAATAATCACAGTAATATGAATGTTCAAACTGGTCGTGGAAAACGGGATAATGCAATTATCAAAGAACAGAACAGGATCTTTTATTAGTCTTTAGTGCGGGATCGTAGAAACTATCGCGTTTTCCCAGGACGTGTCTGCTCGTCGAACAAAGGATCCGTTGAAGAGACAGCGTCCTGCTGATCAGTTGAGTGTTCTGGTCTTGAGTCTTTTGATGACAATTGTTCATCAGAGTCTTTCTGCCGTGCTGAGGATTCTCCAACAGGCTGTGCGTCGCTGAAAGGTACAAACGCCGGCAATCCTTCGGTTTCAGTTGATGCAATGCCTTTCCTCACCCACGAGTCTGCTGGCAACGGGATGGGGACTTTCTTCGTGTGGGTGGCGTGCACCCAATTCTTCCGCCCCTCAAGACGAACCGCAGTTCTCGTGGCAAGGAGGACCTGGTAGGGTCCGGTGAACCTCGGGTCCAAGTAATTCTTGCGCGAAAAGTTCCGCGTCACCACCCAGTCTCCGGGCTGGAGCTGGTGGCCTGGACCCTCCGTCTGCGTCGGCAATGCTTCGTGAACCTGTTGGTGAATTAACCTCAGTTTAGCAGTCAAGTCATGAAGATAATCGATCAACATTGGATACTCAAGATCACAGAACATTCCTGGCCTAGGAACCCCCCACACATTCGCAGGACGGCCGAACCCTATTTCATAGGGACTAAGCCCTACTCGGGAGTGTACAGTCGCCCTAGTTGACAGCAATGCTAAAGATAAAGCGTCAGGCCACGAAAGACCAGTCGTGGCCTGAATCTTTGCTAGTTTCAGTTTAAGGGTGCCGTTATACCCTTCAACCAAACCAGCTGACTGAGGATGATTGGCGCTGTGGAATTTCTGATTAATTCCAAGGCCCTTACATACACTCTTCATCACACTACCCACAAACTCACTTCCGTTATCTGACCACACGACTCTAGGCATTCCGTACCGGAGAAAATATTCCTTCAGTAGGATTTTCGCAGTAGACAAAGCAGTATTGTCTTTGAGAGGATAGGCCTCGATCCATCGGGAGAATGCGCAAACCACAACTAAAACGTATTTCAGGTTATTGCATCGCTCCATATGGATGAAGTCCAATTGGATCACCTCAAAGGGACATGAAGGGGGAGCAAAACTGCCAGGAGGAGTTGGGGTTCCTTTGCCAGGATTATACATCATACACACCATACAATTCTTCACCAGACGTTCAGCACATTTCGTGATACCATCATTCTTCCACACAGGAGACAACAACTTACAAATACCTTTCGCGCTAATATGTGCTAACCCATGCGCCATTGTCACAACGGCCAGCACATATGCATCGGGCAACAACCATCTTTTCTGATCCGACAAATCAATCCAACAACCATTTGCATCCAATTTTCCCGTGCTTTCTTTCCACTTCATCTTTTCAGTCTCGGTGGCCTCATTCTGAATTTCTTTCACACTTTCGATAGTGTCCTCACACATGCTCGATTCTGTAGGCCACCTGACCGAACTCGTCACATACATTCGAGTGCTAAGGTTCCGGGCAGTCTCCTTAGCGATCTCGTCTGCAAACGCATTACCACGACCAACATCATCCGTCACCTTACGATGCGCACTACATTTAACAATCGCTACTTGCTTAGGCGACGTCAGTGCATCCAAAAGATCATTCACAAGTTGGCCATGCTGAATCTTCGTACCATGCGAGGTCAAGAAACCTCTCTCTCTCCACAATCGTCCAAAACTATGTGCAACACCAAATGCATATTGACTATCAGTGTACACATTCACACGCTTCCCTTTCGCTAACACACACGCTCTGGTGAGAGCGATCAGCTCTGCAGCTTGGGCAGAATTCTGATTCAACCTTGCAGTCTCAACAACAGTATTCAACGTTACAACAGCATAGGCGGTAGTCAAGTCACATCGCCATTCGGCAACTTAAAACATGACCCATCCACATACAATGTACCATCTGGATCTTCTAATGGAGTGTTTTTAAGGTCCACTCGACCTTTTGTTTCTTCCTCTGTCCTCAAGTAGCAATCATGTTCTGCTACTTCATCTGACTCTGCGCTAATTGGTAACAAAGTCGCCGGGTTCAGGACATTACAACGTTTTATCTGGATGTGACTTGCCAGCAACGTCAGCTCGTACCCAGACAACCTCGCACTCGTCAAGTGCTGAGTTTTCGTACGATTTAAAAGAGTGTCGACTGCATGCGGAACCATCACCGTAAGCATATTATCCATGACCAGTCCTGCTGATTGTCGGATGGAGACCGCAGCTGCCGCTGTTGCTCTCAAGCAACTTGGCAATGCTCTAGCTACTGGGTCCAAGGTCGAGGAAAAATATGCACATGGACGCTGTTTACCACCAAAAGGTTGCGTTAAGACACTCAAAGCACAACCTTCCCGCTCGTGAACATATAATGTAAACGGCTTACTGTAGTCGGGAGTACCTAACACAGGAGCCGAACACAATGAATCACGCAGTTCAGAAAAACTTTTCTGACATTCTTCCGTCCATGGTAAAGGAGTTGAAACATCCTTGCACGTAAGAGCCACCAATGGTTTCGCTAGCAATGAAAAATTAGGAATCCATTGCCTGCAGTACGACGTGATACCTAGAAAGGCACGCACATCTCTTTGGGTTTTTGGCACAGTCATTCGCGCAATCGCTGCAATTCTCTCTGGGGTCAACCTCCTTCCCTCCTTTGACAATAAGTGACCTAGGTAGGTTACTTCTTGACAACAATATTGGAGTTTAGAAGGGGACACCTTGTGATTCAACTCACAGAGATGTTGCAGCAATGATACCGTAGCAATCTTGCAAATGTCCTGAGTATCAGCAGCCACCAATAAGTCGTCGACATATTGGATTAAAGCCGCACCAACCGGCAACCTAAACGCATCCAGTTGACCCTTCAAGGCTTGACTGTAAATTGATGGACTTTCACAGTAGCCCTGAGGAGCGCGCTTGAACCGGAAGCTACGTCCACCGAGAGAGAAACCGAAAAGGTCTCTGCTCTCCTCGGCAATCGGGATGCTAAAGAACGCATTCTTTAAGTCAATCACCGAAAACCACGATGCAGAAGCTGGAATCAGAGTCAGTAGCGCCGTGATGTCAGGCACAACAGGGAATTGAGGAACCACAATTTTATTCACTTCCCGTAAATCGATAACAAAGCGATAAACGGGCGGTTTTGAAGGATCAGTACGTTTAAGGATGGGCAGTACAGGGCTGTTGCACACGTTTCCCCGAGTCTCTTCAATAACATCTTTCTCGATCAGATCATAAATGATCGCTAACAATGCTCGTTCGCCATCAAGAGAGATACGATACTGGGGAATACGTGGCAATCGCACATTAGATTTCAACTGAACAACATAAGGGGAGATGTCAAGCAGGCCCACATCATTGGGACCTGTTGCCCACAAAGACGCAGGAAGAGAATTCAATTCCGGTGGAAGCTTATCGAGAGATAAGTACATGGGAGAGACAACCCTCTCTCCTAACGTAAGCTTTACACCCGCAGGAGAACAATACAAAGTTGCATACAAACGTTTAAGCAAATCCAGACCCAAAAGATTTTCACCACAGCCAGTAGTCAAAATCAACGGAGCTTGAAGCGCACGTGGCCCAATTGTAAGGGGCAAAGGGCGCGAAACTGGATTGCTAACGGGGGCGCCAGAGAATCCAACGGAAACATTTGTTAAGCCAGACAAAGGTGCGCCAGGGAGTTTCGAATGCATAATAGAACTTTTCGCTGCACCAGTGTCCAACAGAAAAGGCTCAACGACGCCCGATGTAGCAACTGCGACGTAAGGCCCTCTCTGATCAACCGGAACTGATACCACTCCCTCTCCTTGTCTTTGGCTGTCCTAGTAATTACTGTCGTCAGTTCCCTGATCGACGTAATAATCATCTACATTGTACTGCGCAGATCGTCCTTGCGATGATCCACGTTGATCGAAACAATTATTAGAATTAGAAGTGTTATCAGAACGATCATTCTGAGCACCACGACCCCTACCGCGTGATACCTGATGTGAACCACCACGACCTCCTTTGGACGAATTACCGCTATTTCGATCATTCAGAACAGGGCAATTGAATTTAATGTGTCCCTCCTGTCTACAATAAGCACATTGATTGTACCCTAACGATGATCTTTGGGAGGAGGAATCATTACGCGACTGTGATCTGTTCGATTGCGACTGCGGTCTATTCTGTTGGGGTGCATTCTGATTTGAACGCGGAGGATACGCTTGTTGAAGCAGCACTTTAGTTTTAAGCTCTTTCGTCTTTTTGTCAGCACGGTCGCTCTCTTCTTTCTCTCGGTTCTCATAATATTGCGCTGTAGCCAATATCTGAGCTGAGGTAGAAACGGCCCATGCACTTTCCGAATTCTTCAATTTATTGCTCAAATCGGGCAATAAGTTTGAAACAAATTTATCCACAAACAATCGCTGACCACCCTCGGTACCCATATCCTGTCCACTGTGGTCAATGAATGCTTCCTCGAACCTCGTAAAGAAGTCGGAAACACTTTCGTCCTTCTTTTGCTTACAAGCTGACAATTTGTCCCAATTTACCCTCATAGCTGGCATGAGAGTTTTCATTAACGTTATTATTCTTTGAGGGAGATCAACAATCAACTGGTCGGGTTTGGCAGCAGCCGTTTGTCCGGCATCTGCCGCTACTTTGGCAGCCCAAGCACCACCTAATTCATTCGGATGATTCTCGTGGCGAATCTTAGCCCATACCGGTTGCGGTACGACATTGCCGAACAACATATCAATATCGGCAAGATTCATTACCGTAGCATCTACGAGCTGCGATAAATCTTTGTAATACCCTGTAGGATTTTTGCGAGGGTCAGGCAAAGATTGCTTCACCTGCAACACTTCTGAGCGTTTCCATGGGAGATGTATCCACACTCTCTGGAAATGCGCCAATGTCGGAGGTTGAGCATTAGGATCAGCTGGTATCCAAACCGGAGGCACTTCTCGCATAGGAAATTGACCAGACTCATCTGGCAGTCCTTCAACATCCTCAACAAACAAAGCTTGAGGTATAGGAGCGGGACGGAAAGATAACAACCGTTCAACAGCACGTCGAACATTGGTATCCACTATCAGTCCATTTGAGAACTGAAGCTGAAGATCAGACAAAGCGGCCAGCACCTCGTCAGGCGCATCAGCCGATATCTGATCGCGAAGGAACTTACACATTTCATCGACCACGTATCTTTGGGTTGGTATATTGAATTGACAGAACGTTTCGAGCACGACACGTGGCGGATTTCTAAGAGGGTTTACCATCCAACCCATCGCCATATTATATAGCGCAACACGTTCCCTGTTACCAGGAAGCTGACTACGTCTCTGAGGACCATCGGAACCAGCGGATCCATGAACAGGTCCGAGCGAATGAAAGAAACTAGCCGCAAGAGGAGAATTTCGAGAACGTGTAGAGGGAGAAGTATAGGACACAGGACTAACAAGTGAAGGGGTAGAAACAGTAGCAACAGCAGGAGTTAACAGAACAGGAGCAGCAGCGGGAGCAGGAGTATGTGGAAGCGGAGGAGCAGTAGGAATAGTAGTAGGCAAAGGAGCAGGAACAGTCGGAAGAGCGGGTGCTGGTTGAGGAACAGGCACAGGAAGAATAGGCGGAGGAATAGGTGCAGCAGGAACCACGGGAGCTGCGATACCCCGTACATACGGAGGTGGCGACTTCATAAGATAAGACATTAAAGGATCCTCAACTGGCTCTTCCTTCTTTTCCGACTCCGTAGGCAAAGCGGGATAACATTTATCCACAGTCATACGCTGTAGTCTATCAAACACTTCCTTATCCTTAACCTCCTTGTCACGCTGAAATTGCTCTGCTTTCTTCACTATAGTAGCAACATTATCTCGCTGATTTCGTTTAGTCTGTCTGATTTCTTTCTGTCGGGCTTCTTTACGCCACAACCGAAAGGCATCAAACATGGCCGGCCTTGACTTTCTTTCGAACAATTTAATCTCTAGATTATCTAAGATCGGAGTCTCGAAGCTACCATGAGGTGGCCAACGAAGGTCACCGTCCTTCTTCGTGTATTTGATCCAATAATCATTAAAAGTAATCGGGCCTAGCCCATGTTTACTATATAGTTCATAAGTGGGAGTTCCAACCGGAGGTATCGGACACGAGTCCTCCAGTCGGGAATCCGTACCACAAGGTCTGAAGCAACTAAACAAAGTACTACGACCAGGCATCTTGCACACTAGCCGAGTTTCACAAACTTCAAGGGTTACGGGATTTACCAAGTCCCAGCAAAGAACAAAACCCTCGGTTTTTGGCGGCTGCAGTCGTCAAACAACACAACAACAACAAAACGCTAGAAAAGTGTCATCGACAAAAACACTCTCACAGCGTCAACAACAAAAACACTCGCTAAAGTGTCAACAACCAAGGACTCTGGTAGCGACCCACAAATACATAACTCAAAGATCAATGGCGTCACCAGGAAGGCCCGTCTATCGTCTCGCTCTACCAAGGTCTACGCCAGGCGCCAAAACAGGTCTACAGTCAGGGCAGCAGTCCGTTGCAGCCGTCAGGAGGCGGGAATCTTCGCGGGAAAAGTCTTCGGGCCACTTATTTCGACAACAGGATCGATGAAGCGGGGTGCACCTTCCCTCGGAGATTTCACACGAAGTTCCTCACGATCGTCGGGCTTGGACCGGTACCACTGATGCAGCCCCACGTTGGGCGCCAACTGAAGGACTGGGTTCTGTAGGACCCAGCGGTGTCAGGGCACAACACCTGAAACCTTCGTTGGTAACCTGCTCCGGCGTACGAATCACAGAGACACGGGACACTTCCTTCGACGTCAAAGATTCAAGGTTTATTTACTGCAGGGAATACAGTAGTCACGACAAGCAACACACGTGCAACTTGGGGAGACTGCTTCAAATTGGTTCTGTGGATCGCTCCTTTTATACACAATTTCCCCATAGAGTTACATTGAACACAAAGTTTATGACCCGGTTCCCACAATCATCCCCCAGAGGGGTCGCTTTGTCCACTCTGAAACACACAAGGTCCGGATCATAAGTGCAGAAACATTTGGCGGTTCCCAACTGTAAAAAACCCATCTTCCCAACATTAGCGCATTCCAATCGGTAATAAACAGATCGAAATAGGAGCAAGAACAGGTGTAGAGGAAGACGGAGACAGTGGGGAATCGGAAAGGGTGTAAAAGGGGAGGCATCGAGAAACACGAGATACGGGCATCAAAGGAACGTGCCTAATGAGATGCACGGCTGAGACAATAAGTCCGTGCAGCAAGATGAGCCTCGAGCGGCACCATCTGCTTTACAGTAGCAACCTCCTCATCATAAAGACACTTACAAAGGACATGTGTCTTCCGCAAATATCTTGGGAGTTCCAGGGTCGCGAAGCGGACAACGTCCGTTCGCTGGCTACTTGAGGGCAAGAGACAAAATGGATGCCGTATCTAAGATGGAACCCGTGGGTACAGATAGAAATACCCACGTAACAGACGAACGGTTTAAGTTAGCACAGCGAAACTGCGCACACTTACTAAACTCGTCATTTGCGGTTCATAGATACCAGACTCGACTATATTCGTGCGAGTCCAATGCACCACTTACAATTGTCACGGAACCTCAGACCCATGTTTTGAGTTTTTTTGTGATGCACTCTGGTCTCTCGAACAGGTGGGCACAGCCCAAGGCTAGAGTAGTGTCTCATATATTTTCACCAGGGGATGTTCAAACCATGGTTAAAGGAAGGATAATCCCTAATGAAAGCCCGGTTCACTCTGCTTCCTTATTGCCCAAATTGAGCAGCATAGTACCAATGGGGCTATATTAATAAGCTTTTGGTTGTGGGATGTGCACTGCCTGTGCTTGTCCATATTATTCGTGCTCTAGAGTATCACTCCCCTCCTGGAGTGTGTGTGAGAAATCCGTAAGTTGCAGACATACTGCTCGTAAGTCTGTCACCCTAGGCACTGGGTTCATGCTGACAAAACAAAGAAGTACTTGACACAGGATAATCCTATCAGTAAGAGCCTCTATATGGTACCTAAAGTACATAAAGATCTGACAAAACCACCATGTCGACCCATTGTTTCTACTAAAATGAGTCTACATGAACCAGTAGGGAACTTTTTGGACAGATACATGCAACCATTAGTTCACAAAACCAGATCATACATAAAGGACACTACTGATTTTTTGGTGAAACTGGAAACTCTCACTACACAGGAAACAATAATTATGGCCACAGTGGATGTCAAGGCATTGTATACTTCGATACCTCATAAACAAGGCCTGGAGGCAGTTGAAAAAGCCTTACTTAATAGTACCTATCCACATGAACTACAGGTGTTCTTAATGGAATTGATGGAATTCACCCCAATGCATATTTACTTCACCTATGAAAACAGATAGTTTATCTAGCGTAGTGGAACATCGATGGGTAATTGTGCCACCCCAGCTTACGCAAACTTGTATAAGACATCATTTGAGGAACAACATATTTATGAAAACGAGGAATGGAAACAACAATTACTGATGTTTGTCCGATTTATAGACAACATATTAATTATTTGGAAAGGTACCACGGAGGTATTACAGAGACAATTGGAGATCTTAGACACTAAAGATGATCGCATAGGATTTACATGGCAAATAAGTGACAGACGCATTCAGTTTTTAGATGTAGAGATCACTAGGGAAGCGAACCAATTTAGCACCAATCTATATCGGAAGAAAACGTACAGAAATAATCTCCTGAAATATGAGAGTCATCACCCCCACGCACTCAAAAATCATTTACCCTATTCACAGTTTCTTTGGGTTAAGAGAGTGGTCTCTGAGGATACACAATGTGAATGGCAATTAGACAATATGGTGAAAAGATTCCAGGAAAGGGGATACCCAGAAGAAATAATACAGGATGCCCTGGCAAGAACAAAAACTAAATCCAGACGTGAACTTTTGACAAGCAAGACACGGTCTTCAGAACAACGGATTACATGTGTTAGCACATTTTCAAACGTGACCTTTCAATACAAAGCCATAATAAAAAAACACTGGCGGATCTTAACTTTGGAACCAGACTTTAAAGGAATTTTCACTAAAGAACCTCTATTTGCATTTACTAGGGCGAAGAATTTAGGGGAATTGCTGAAAAATCCTAGAAAACACCCACCTATGAGCTCATTCCGGGGGACAATCCCCTGTTTAAACTGCACAAATTGTCACAACGTGATGAAGGGGAGCTTCATCTCCCATGAAGGGATACAAGATTCCCTTGAAAGTAAATGCGACGTGCGACACCATAAACATAGTGTACATGCTGAAATGTCCGTGTGGTTCGGTGTATGTCGGGCAAACAGAAAGAAAATTGAAAACCCGTCTCAATGAGCACAAAATTAATATCCGCACTAATTCACCCAAGTCATCGGTCAGTTAAGAGCTTGTGTATTGGAAATCATCCCTAAAAAATCATCCCTAAAAAAGAAGGTCCACTGAACAAGAAAAATTTGCTGAAAAGAGAGAACCATTGGATATATTATCTGAACAGTTTAAAGCCATATGGGCTTAATGACAGGACTGAATTTACTTGTTATTTATGAACTTGGTATTCATGTATAACCATATTGTGATAATAATGGTCGTTATGAACATTGGTTGAATCATTCAAAACGTCATAGGCGGGTCATGGTTACGGGCTTTATAGCACGCTTTTTGACAATATATAGATAGTTCCTTTAGAACAAGTTAGAATCGCAAGCCTCAATAAAGTTTTTTACAAAAACTAGCAAAGCGCGAGTATCCCACAGTACGCATGTGCGAAAGGTCATTCAGTGTAAATATCACGTGACTAAGACGTCACAGAAACATCCTGGGAGAATCGCTGGCATCGGCGGAGCTGAGCGGACACGTTTAAACTAACAAGGTGAGCTGAGACGGAAAAACTTGGCGTTTCCTTTACGGAACACGACACAACTGTAGAGCATAGTTCCAACTTACACGAGGACGCATAGTTGAGCAGAGAGAACGTACATTTAAGCAGCGAAAGATCATGAAACTAGTCGAAATGCCATAAAACACATTCGGCGTTTGTTAATGAAACGCGGCAAATAGACTGGGCGTTTACTCGTGCATAATGAAGTGAGTGCAAGCATACAGCGGTGCAGTTGAATAGCGTTAACACCTACCCATTAAAGAACTAAAAAAGCTTAAAAAACAAGGCGGAACGAAGCAGACACAATTGAAGTTTTTTTCACGAACAGAGGCATAGACGTGGAGCTTCTTAAGTCACCGAACCACCAGCAGATAATGGCGCAGTGACATAGAGATAGCATTTACCCTTGAATTTAGCGGATTGATAATGCAATAATGTTGGTAGCAACTATTGAACAGACTAAGAACCTGAGGGATACATTTACAGACATCAGGAGTATGTTTTTCAAACAGAAAATGCAGTGCGCGCAGGAGTAAAACCTCATATAGGCGAGCGTGTAACATAGGTTAAAGGTATCATTGTCAAGAGCATAAGCAGTACATATGAAAAGGTCAAGTTGAAATACTATGGGTGTTTATGATCCTTTATTTATTGCAGATTGTTCCCTTATGAAGGTGCAGAGTGCACCGAAATGCATTGGAATATGTATATATATATTTGGAACAGCAAGATGAAATCATGTGAATGAAACATGTTTATATTCAGAAAATCATAATTGAAGAATAAAATGAACATTGATAAAAATATGGAGAATAAGTGAATTGAATTGAAGTATGAATGAATTTCGGGCTGAATAAAGTTCAGCATCAACCCAGTGCCTAGGGTGACAGGCTATATTAATAAGGTCATGGATGTATTCAAGCCTAATTCCTGGATGTAAATGAAAATGAGGAGTCGAAGGGTAAACCCCAACAGACGTCAAAAAAATCTATTTTCTTCCACTTGAATAGCCCAGGTATCTCTACAGCCCTGGACCTCCATTCCATAAGTCAGAGTCTGGAGACATTTCCTTTTGTAAATTTCCAAGATTGGAGCAACAATGCCAGCAGCAAGGGCAAAAGTGGTTCCCACAGCATGCGAAAATTGTCCCCTTCTGCCTCTAAGACAAGAGGTCCAGGTACAGGCATCGTCAAAATCCAAGCAAAGATATGAAAAAGAACTAACTCTGTCTACTTGTCTTCCTCCTATGCACATGCTGCCCTTTTAGTAATTCTAGGGCCATTTTGAAATGTTTTGAAAAGGTTAGTGTCCAGATGAAGCCTCTTCATAAATGCCACAAAGCTAGAAATCAGTTTCGGTAGGCTGTTGGAATTCCTGGCCAAATGCACTGTGTTGCCCACATATTATAAAGCAGGCACAGCTTTTTTTTTATCAATGTGCGGTACATCTGCCCCGGCGGGCACTACAGTCTTTCCAAATCATTGATATAAAGTAGGAAAAGAATGGGGACAAGTACACAACCTTGGCGTCACAATGATTAACTAGGCCCTACTGTATTGAGCTTAGCTTTCCATAAGGCAACCATCAGATACACAGCCATGCAATTACAAATGTATTTACGATTATAATTTGCAAAGCAAATTCTATCTCTATTAAGAAGTTCTAACAAGAACTCTCACAGCCAAATCTTCTATAGCCACGGTACATCAGGAGAGTAAACAACACCAAAACCTTTGCTTACTACAGTAAAATGTGAGATTCCATCTACTAAAACCCCCACCTGTGGGCTTTAAAACAGAGTAATAACAATTTAGCCACATATGCCAGTTGACTTCAATATTTGAACACTACTGCCTTTATCATGACTGTTCATAACAAACCATCAAAAATGCAGCCTTTAGAATTGGTTTGTCACCATAACCAAGTCAGACCTAATGTGCTGGGCATACACTGTCCTAGAAGTCACCATGTGGTATACTTTAGTACAAATACAAGCATGTACAAAATAACAGTTGTCAACACAACATAAAACCCTTCTTAATAGAGCCTAATAGGGATGATCATATTGTAAATCTTCCATTTTCATGGTTTGTTTGGGTGGGTATTCAAAACCAAGAGCCACATGTATCATTATTTCAAGTAGTGATTACCTAATTGCGATTTAATTCGATTTGCAATTAGGTAATTGCTCTTCCCTATGTATGAAAAGCTATTAAATTTCATTAGCAATTCCTAATGTGTCGCAAATAGACCTAGCTCATACACATTAATGAGATAGGTCGCAATTTGCGCACCAATAGGAATCTATGCCATCACAGGGGTGGTGGCCTGCTGAGGTCAGCAGACAGAGATGTATGTGATAGCTTTTGAATAAAACAGTATTTTTTTTACAAATGCAGCTCATTTTCCTTAAAGGAAAAGGGGGTGCATTTAAAAAGAAAAAGTGAAACTTTGCAGTTACTTTTTTTAAGAATAATCAGTGGTCCATGAGACCAGTGCCTACTCTTAAAAAATATTTGTATTCCATTCTCAAAGGGGAAGGGGCCCCCTGGGACTCCTCATTTGGGAATGGGTGTCGGTAAAATATGAATGTTTTGCTACCCTAAATCAGATCGAAAACATTCATACATCCCATTCAGATTCAGTATTTGTAAGGGACGACCTAACCCACGCCCCTTCCAAATATCGAATCGCAAACACAAATTGCTATTTGGTAACTTGTTCACAAATCGCACTTTGTGTTTCATACATATGTAAAAGCTTTTTATGCTGTCGGAAAGGGACCGATCAGCTGTTTTTTACCCCAAAAATGCTTAATTCATGTGGCCCCCAAACTCGTGCCTACCACAGTAATTTATAAGACTTGATGTAACAATATTACTGCCTAGAGATTTTGGCACAGTGTAATAACAATCTACCCTTAAAAGCCTATTGCCTTTAAAACACACTTTTCATAAAAAGTATTTCAGGCCTCATTGCTTTGTTATAAGTTCTCATTACGAACAGGTAACACCTATGGACTCTGACATAACTTTCCCCTGTGAACCAATAAGGCTAATAGCCTTTGCCATTGGCTTAACACTATACCCAACATAGGACTACTGGAGTTGGCATCCATCATGCATACAGCTATACATTTACAAATATGTACCAAATTAGAGTTGTCAAAACAGTACAAACCCCCTCTCAGTAGGGCCGAACATGAATCAGAGTGAGTGGCGCCTAAGCCCCTCTCTCAGCCGTACTCTGAAAGTGATCACAAAAGGTCTGGCAACATATGTGCTGCCAGCTACTAATGGAAAGGGAAGTGGAGGGTGCTGGGAATGCAAAATAGGAATATGTTCCTCATGATTGCTGTCATCCCATCTGTGCTACTGCCAGAGAAAAACAAACACCATAAATTATGTACTTATCTCAGGCACTTTGACAGCATTACAGCACCATGTGTGTGCTCCTTAAAGGCCAAGACCATTCTGTTTTAAACTTGATACTTTATGCATCTTAGTGAGCCTTTACTAAGTGACCAGATTGCTGCTGTCTAAACAAACAAAATAATCCTAGCTGTGTGGAAGAGAAGCACTTTTTCTGTGGAAACCCACAACATCTGCACAATCAAAACATGTACTCATGTTTACCAAAATGTAGGTGGAGCCAAAGCTCTTTTTAAGGTTGATCTCATAAGGTCAGCCAGATACGCTTGCACCATAGGAAACGATTTCAGTATCAAATGTTATTATAACCTTATAGCCCACGATAGAGGGCTATATCAGCCATTAAAGGCACGCCCCAGCATTAATGGCCTGAGCCGTAGGTGAGGTCCTTTAAGTGAGAGGACCTTTAAGGGTCTGTATGGCCTGCTATGGAGCACTGTTTGACTATGAGAACATAAGGGCCGAATGTTCTAATTAAACAAACAAAGGCCTATATGAGCCAGAGAGGCTTGAAACTGCCCCCCCCCCAGGGGCACCAAACCCTTTGTTTCACAGTTGTTGCTGTGAATGTTCAACAGATAACAGTCGCAAGCAGGGCCTGGTACTTACTGGGCTCTGCTGAACTGCTTGTCCTCATTCAATCGCCAGGGCGACTCGGGAGCAGAGCAGCATTCCCCCCTCCCTCCTTCTGAGGCTACAGTGACACTGTGAAATATGGGGGGAGGCTGAGGTGTGCCCGCCGCACAGGTGTTGCCTTTCACTTTCCCCTGCCCATTCATAGAATTTGGAGAGACAAAGGAAAGAGTGAGGCTGAGTTAATCTTTTATTACATTGTCAGGTTGAGAGCAGGGGACCTATACCAATTTATACAGACTACTGCTCCTCCACTGTCTTAAATGGAGGGCTAAATTTTCCAATGTTCTAATACAATTGTAATCCACCAGTAAAAAATACATATTTCGGGTAACACTAAATGCTGAGCAGTTTGTGCGTGTTTCCAGACAAAAGCTGAAAAAAGTACTGTAAGTATAATGCTGAGGCCTGGGGACTGAGGGCTGCCATATACAGTGAAAGAAAAAGACAAGGGAAACAAAGACATAAAAAAAGAATGAGAGAAGCAACTAGAAAGAGATGGCGGGAGAGCAATTAAATATTAAGTGGGTAAATAAGAAAGATGAAGATAAACAAAGGGGGAGCGAGGAAGGGTGAATGGAACAACGATTTGGAAAGTGGATGGAGGCACAAAGGTTAGATGGATAAGTGAAATTAAGGATGAAAAATGGATAGGAACTCTTCCAGGGAGGGTCGAACTTTGCTTGCATGGTGCCATTAGATGCATGGTTCCAAGTGTTTGTTGGGGGGTTTCTGGCTACTGCATTGAGAACAGTAATTTCAAATTACCTCTTACAGTGCGAAGAGTCTGGCCCTGGTTCACAATTCCCTGCTCAGTCATCACTTCCTACAGCCCTTTTTTTGGCACATTAATCATGTTAAACCAAGAACTATCAATGCTTCCTCTGAATCCCTTAGCAGATTTTGAATCAATAGCAGCTCGGGGCAGGCCATTTCCCATTTCGTTCATGTACACAGAGTCCCTGGAGGGCTGAGGTGTCTGGCTTTCTCATTTAAAGCCATCACTCTCAGATCTTTCTCTTTAGCTGCCATACAGCACCTGGCATTTGCTTGTAAGCTTGAATTTTCGTTTGCTCATTTATTAAAACATGATTTCTGTTTCTTTTGGGGATAATGTACATGTTTGGCATCTTTATTATCTCATGTTTGTGCACTTCACTCGGTCTTTTTGTGTGTGATTGCCCAATCTGTCATTAGGCAGAGTTCATAATTTATAAACGTTGTGGTCTAAATCGCACTTAGTATTTTGAGTTCAAATTAGATTTTAGTTGAGATTGAGGCATATATTTTTTTAAACGTCTGCAGATTTCAATTCATTTAAAGTGAAACTTTAATGTAACATCTAAGAACTATGCCGCTGGGCTACCTATGAGAACTCTCACAACATAGCCACATGTTAGAATGAATAGAGAGGCCCTTGTCCATCCATTTGTATCATACGGAGCTCAATGGACCTGATTCACAAAGGTAACTTGCACTACTTTTTGCTATTCACAAACTACACTTTTGTAGTACGTCCAGCATTACACATGGCCAACTACTGGTACTGCAACATACTCCCATAGATGGTAAAGGAATAGTACATATTTAATATTAAGTTAGAACTATAATTTATAAAATCATGAACATGTTATTATTAAATAATATATACTATTGTATATACATAAATTTTTTTCATAACCGTCTTTATTGAATTGTTAGGCAAAGCATAGGTACAGTTCTCCACAATCAGGAGGATACCGTCCACATTAATCAAATAGCAGGATGAACAGAAGCCTAAATTTGAAATGACCCCTCTCCCTGTCCCACGTCCCACCCACTCCCAAAAACACACCCCAACTCCCTTCCCCGGCTACCCACCCCTTATCCCACCCTAACCCCGTGCACGTGTCCACATTTCACAAAATATACAGGCAAGGCAATGTAGGTATCAGGTAACGACCTAGGGCCCAATGTCCCCATCCGGAGGCGGCACATCATCTATAGCAGCTGGGGGTTACAAATCCAGTCCTCTGTAGTCCGCCCACCGCTTCCAGATCTTATAATGTTTCCGGGGGCACCCCCTGGCCTCAAACACAGGTAATTCTAAGCCCATAAGAAAGTCTAAGCCCGCCTTCCAGGCGGTAAATGGGGGGGCACGATCACTCTTCCAGGCTCTCGCCAGGTCTCGCTTAGCTACCACCAAACCTAGTAACAGTAGGTGGTGTTTATAGATGTTGCCTCCAACATTTTCCAGAACATGGAGGAGGCCCAGCCTGGGTGTACGGGGGAGATCCCACCCCAGCACCTCCGACAGACAATTCCACACCCCATTCCAAAAGCGAGTCAGGCCCACACAAGACCACCCCGTATGCAGCAGCGTTCCTCTTTCAGTTCCACAGCGCAAACATTCCGGGGCGGCAATGAGGCCTGCCCTCCACAGTCTTTCCCTAGTGTAGTATGCTCTATGCAAGTATTTAAATTGTATGAACCTGAGTCGCACTGCAATGGCAGCCCCGCGAGGGGATTCAAACACCTCCCTCCAGTCATCCTCATCCAACGGGCCAACATCCGCCTCCCAGGAGGCCTTCAAGGACAGGAGAGAGGAAGAGCAATGAGTAACCAGTGTTTGGTAGATTTTGGAAACCTTCTTATCTCCCAGGTCCCCCATGAAGAGCTTGGCCTCCACAGGGCTGAATTCAGGAAGCTGGTCTAGCCCCGCCAGACTCGGCGCGAGTGCATGGCGAAATTGTAGATATTTGAAAAATTGGGTCTTGGGCATATTGAATTCGGAGCTGAGATCCTGAAAGGATTTGAGGGTGGTCCCCACGAGGACATGGCCGAGGGAGGAAATCCCGATGGCGTCCCAGCCACCAAACCCCGACAGGGAGGCCAGCGCCGGAAGCCGACCGTTGTGCCACAGCGGAGTTTCGGCTGTCAGCCTGCCCCACCAAACCATACGGCGCAGCGCCTGCCTCCAAATCACAAAGACCAGCTGGGTGACCCGCGGCAGCATCCTCCTCCGCCTGGCCGAATATAATAGCGTGTGCAGCGTGGCATCGCCCATTAAGAAGTGTTCCAACGCGTACGCCGGGTCGCTGTGGTCGCCATACCACCACTCATTTAGCACCAGCAGATGGGAGGCCTGGTAGTAGGACAGGAGGTCAGAGGTAGCCAGACCTCCGCAGTATGTGGATAGAAAGCAGGTCCGCAGTGCCACTCTAGAGGCACCCCCTGCCCACAGAAACCGGCCAAGTGTTGAGTTTACGCGACGGAACCACTGCGGGTCAATCCTGTACGGGTGGTTCTGTAGTTGGTAGAGAAGCCTTGGCAGGGCAACCATCTTGAAAATGGCAGATCTGCCATATATATTGAGGGGCATGCGAGACCAGGCCTGGAAGTCCGATTGGACTTTATCCCACACCGGCAGCACGTTACGCTCCCACGTGACCGCGGCAGACTCCGACAGGAAGACACCCAGGTATTTCAGACCACCGACCGCTACTTGTAAAGCCGAGGCCCAAGGATATGTCTCCGGCTCGTCGCCCAGTACCCATAGGGTCAATTTACGTGGATTAAGAAAGAGTCCCGAAACCTCTCCAAACTCTCGCATCATGTCCAGTATGCGGGGCCAGAGCGGGGAAGGTCTGTCATAAAGAAAAGGACGTCATCCATATATAATGCTATTCTATCCGTGAGTTCCGCTCCCCACACAAAGCCACGATATTGTGCATCGAGACGTACCCGTGTGGCCAACGGTTCCATGGCCAGAGCGAAGAGGTATGGGTAGAGGGGGCATCCCTGTCGGGTTCCCCTGGCAACTGGGAACTTCTCTGAGACCGCACCAGAGATGCGCACCGAGGCGGTAATGTCTGTGTACAGCAGCCTCACGTAGATGATGAATATCGGTCCTAAGTTGAGGAGCGGCAGGAGGGCAAAGAGGTAGGTCCAGCTGACTGAATCGAATGCCCTATCTATGTCCGCCAGTAGCAACGCCGCCCGATCCCCGGTCGCTCCCACTGCGTCTACCGCCGCCTGTGCACGCCTAATATTGTGTCGAGTCGCCCGGCGCGGCATGAAGCCTGCCTGATCCGGGTGGACCAGATCTGCAATATATGGGAGTAGCCGGTTTGCCAGGGCCTTGGCTAGTAATTTGGCCTCGAAGTTGATCAGAGATATGGGGCGATAGGACTCGTGTCGATCGGGGGGCCTACCTGCTTACTGAAAAACCACAATTTCGGCCTGATGCCAGTCCGACAGCAGGCTACCTTGCTCCCGCGCCAACTCCAATGCCCGTCTATAGTGCGGCCCAAGCTGCAAGTGGAATTTCCTATAAAATTCGCTGGGGAACCCACTCAGTCCCCGTGCCTTGCCTACATTAAGCTGGCCCAGCGCATCTCCCAGTTCCTCCGCCATCAGGGGGAGGTCGAGGGCCTCCCGCACCTCGTCCGAGACTGCCCGAGGGGGAACCTCCGCAAGGAATTCAGCGATCACCTCCGGTTGTAGACACTCTCGAGGCGCATACTGCTCTGCATAATATTGCGCAAAGCTCGCCGCCAAGGTCGCATGGTCGGTTATCGCGGTCCCCTCCCCATCGATGAGGCCTGGTAAGGTGATCGGATGTAGTGTTTGTTGGCAGAGTCTATGGAGCATGGTGCAGGATTTATCACCCCATTGGTAGACCCTGCTCCACGTGGCCAGCCACGCTTGACGAGCTTCGTCTAGTAGCACCGAGGCGTAGGAGTGTTGCGCCTGCAGAAGGAGTCGTACCGCCAGATCATCCCCCTCTCCCCGGCATCGTCCCTCCAGTACCTCCACCCGCTCAGCAGCGGCAGCAATGGTCTCCTGACGAGTGCGACGGGCAGCCGCGCACCAAGCAATGTCGATGCTTCGCATAGTGGGCTTCATGGCTTCCCACACAGTCACAGCATCAACCCCTTCCGTTAAATTCTCCTGCCAATAATGGGCTATCGCGCTGCGCATATGCTGTGTGTATTCCACTCGCTGTAGGTGCCACGAGGACATCCTCCACCGAAAGGGCCGGCGGGACTTGCACAGGTCGATCTGTACCGTAACAGGGGAGTGATCAGACAGCCCCCAAGGCCTAATTGCAGCCCCTTTCACCCTGTCGAGGAAGGCCCCCGGCACAAACACACAATCCAGCCGTGAGAAGGAGCCGTGTACAGCCGACACATACGTGTACTCACGCGCCCTGGCATGCAAGTGTCTCCAGGCATCCGCCCAGCCCAGCCCATCAATCATTACCTTCAGCTTCGTAGGGGAGGCTGCCACTGCGACCCCCCGCGCACTCCGCCTGTCCAGGCCCACATCCACCACATCATTCCAGTCGCCACCAATCACGGCCAAGGAGTCGGGGATCTCAGCCCACAGATCAAATAGTTTCTCAGCCAAGGACCACTGCAGAGGGGGGGGGGGGCATATACACAGCCAAACACCACTGGTTCCGAGCCAATCGTCCCTTTCACAAACACATACCGACCCTGAGGATCGAGCCAGTGATGCTCGTGGGTATAGGACAGCCGCTTGTGGATAAGAATAGCCACCCCCCCGAACCCCTGGAAAACCCGGCATGGAATACCTGGTGGAAACCAAATCGCTGCAAACTCAGTGTCTTTGTGCCTAACATGTGTGTTTCTTGGAGGAGCATCACATCAGCCGTGTGCCTTTTACCCCAGAGCAGTACCGCCCCGCGTTTGATTTTGTCCAACATCCCCCGGACATTCCAGCTCACTATTCGCATAGAGTCATTAGGAAGTTCTCGCCCTGAGGTGTCAGCCATAGTCACAATTAACAAGTCTCCGATGCCTCCAGGGCCCGACCCAGGCCACCCACAACATACAAGCCAAATCAGCAAAAATCACGTGCACCCCCTTCAGAACACACACCACCCCCCAGCCCCCGTCTGCCCGCCCCGTTCCCCCAACAATCCACCTGTCGCGGCATGAGGAGTTTCAGACCCAAAACAGAGCGTCTAAAACCCACCATACCAATGGATCCCAACTCCCCCCCCCCCAACTAATAGAGCCGTTCCCTCAGGGCCACCCCCCAGTCACGGGAGGATCAGGCGGCCCATCAGAAAGTACCCCAAACCCCCATTGTACCAAGTATCCAGATCACATGGAGAGCGTAGCAGTCAGGTGCCACCCATCGGAAGGCCCCCAAGCCCACCATAGCCCAGGTCATACTACACCAGTCGTCGTCCGCTCCGCCACTCGAGCCTCCGAACAAGGCCCTCAGCAGGGTCCACCGATGGAGCCGGGCAAAGTAATGAGAATTGAAGTCACACCATGCTCAGTTTTCTTTTCCTGATTGGTCAGTATTAGGCTGCGTCTTGCTCAGCAGGCCCTCTCTGGACAGAGAGCGCCGTCGTGAACGGGACTTCCGATGTCGTTTACCCTTGCCGGCGGTGTCGCTCCATTCCTGAGATGATCCACGCGATGGTCCAGAACCCAGACCCGGCCGGGCCTTCGGGCAGAGCCTGACCGTCTCATCCGTCCACTTGAAAACGTCCTCCGGGTAGTCAAAGAAGTGAGTCTTGGAGTTGAAGACCACCCGAAGGCGGGCTGGGTAAAGCAATGAGCATTGGGCTTACGATATACATTTTTTAACATTAGTTTATATTTATTTATATTTGAGACTATATTAAATAATTTAATTTAACAATATTTCCCAAGTCCCTTCCTCCATTATTTTGTATAGGAGGGTGTTGTATTATCAGTGGTTGGCCTTTTGTCCTGCTAGACTCACTACAAAGGTGAAAGTGTTAGACCTATAAGTATTAGAGTGGGTTCTTCCCCTAAACATATTGCCTTTGCCCTCGACTTTTTGCTGAAATTCATTTTTGTTGGCCTTAGGACAGTGTGCACTTTACTGCTTCTAACCAGTACTAAAGTCCTTGTTATTACTCACTAAAACATGGTAACATTGGATTACACCTGATTGGCATATTACATGTTCTTATAAGTCCCTTACAGAGTGGTATTCCATATACTCATGGCCTAGGAATTAATTGCGATTAGTGAGTCGCCAGCACTTATATAGCCACACACTTAAGTAACACCAAAACGTGTCCCAGGCCTGCCATTGCAGCAAACTTGGACTTGGCCTTAAACTCCCCTGTTATTGCATATAAATTACCCTAAGGTAGGACCTAAGTAGGTTACAGGGCAGGGTGCATTGCAATTTAAAGGTTGGACATGTACTTTTACGTTTTACATGTCCTGGTAGTGAAAAACTTGTAAAGTTGTTTTTCACTACTGTGAAGCCTTCCTCTACCATAGGGTAAGATTGAGTTGCCTTATTACATTTAATAAGTGCTAACTATTGATTGGGAAGAGATAAACATTTCATGTTTGGTGACTGAGAAATTATAATAAAATAAGCTCTTTAATGATTTTAAGTTGCAGTTTAGAAAATGCCACTTTTGGAAAGTTGTACAAAAGGGGGTGGTGATGGATGGAGCATCTGAATCAATCAAACCCTCACACCCAGTCAAAAGATCTGGGTTTAATCCATCACCGTTCTTTAGCCCACTCTGCCACCCCAGTTCAGACATGGCTATATGCAATTCAGTCTGACCCTGTGCCTCATGGGAACAGTCCAGCCCGAACTGCCAAGCCATGTCTTCCCTTGACCAGAAACAAGCTTCCGAAGACCGGTTTCTGGCATTCCAGCCGTCTTCAGCCCAGCTTGCTTGAATCCAGTGGCAGTTCGGGCTGGACTCGTCCCATGAGGCACAGGGTCAGACTGATTTGCATATAGCCATGTCTGAACTGGGGTAGCAGAGTGGGCTAAAGAACGGTGATGGATTAAACCCAGATCTTTTGACTGGGTGTAAGTGTTTGAATGATTTAGATGCTACGTCCATCACCACCCCCTTTTGTTCCACTTTTGGAAAGTTGGCATTTTTTTGCCCTAGCTATTTAGTGCCTCCAGCCTGTCCTAGGTCACATGGCTAGGTATAGTTGTCAGTATGATTTTGTTAATTCCTCCCAGACAGCCACAGAATAGAGGGGTTAGGAGGGCCTGAATAGGCTGTTTACAGGCAAGATTGAGGGGTTGGAGCTGGACACAGTCCCACTTGCAACAGAATTGGCTGTGCTCTGCCATCACCTCTGCATTGTTCATGCAGTCTACTCGAAGCCAGGGAAGGGGAGTCAGGAAACTTCAAGCTCTTCAAAAGGGAATTCTCTAGCCACTTCCTAAATCCAAGAAAGCATCAGGTATAACAATAGGACCCTCCAACCCCCTCTTCAGTGGTAGCAGCTTCTACCGGATGGGAGTGGTGGGCGGGGAATTAAATAGATTTTTTAAAAAAACACAATTACCTGGTGACGGCCGGCATCTCCTCCGTACTCTTCATCTCAAGCCAGCTGCCACCTCTCCTCCGTCCTGTTCATCTCAAGTCCATCAACAGTATGCACCCGGGCTCCCAGGGCCCTCAGAGCCAATCACAATGCTGCAATGCAGTGTTCTGATTGGTCTGAGTGCTGTGGTTTGGAGGTTAGACAGGCAGTGGAAGCCTGGGCCTGTTCTCCACCCAGGCTTATAATGCAGGCTGTGTGGAGAACATGCAAAGTGCACATGCCGCTTTGACTGACCCGAGAAGGCCGGACAAAGCGTTATGCGCACTTACAGAGTGAGCCCACCACTCCTCCCTCTGCAGTGTTCTGGCGTCACTCTCTGGAACTGCGGAAGTACTATATGTAGACTGCCTGCTACTGTGGCCAACTGTGTACTCAACAAGACTTGTTTGATACATGTGGAAGGACTGCTTGCTGCCTGAAGCCTGTCTTGAACCTTCAGGGGCCTGCCCTGCAGATTGAGAAGACTTTCACTTGAACCAAGGGCTGCCAAAGGGACTCCAAGGTCTAGTTGGCTGGTCTCCTGATCAGAGCCTCAGGGACAGAAAAGACTCCAACCATCCTGAACCGACACCTTGACCCATAATGAGTGAGTCCTAAACCTCTAAGTGGTGCCCCTCCAGGCCTGGACTGTTAGTGGTGGTGCTAAATGTGCCTAGATAGCCAAAGGACAAACTTGGGGGGTAGATATTTTTTGGCTAAAAACTGCTCTGAGAACCAAGAGAAGACCAGGTACAACCTGCTTGTCAATCCACCCAAGTTGCATCACCAGTCAGCCTGACTTTGCGGCGGTTCCCGCTGCATTCTTCGCCGCAGCAGCAAATCCCGTTCAGCGGTCCTTGGTCTTAGGGGTATCTGGCCTTGTTGAAGTCTTGGCAGCTACAGCCTCCTGATTCGCCCCACTGGAGATTTTCTACTTCCAAATAAGAGACTAAGTATAAACGTAGAAATCTTCAACGCAAATTCGGCCACCGTATCCCTGACGATGACGCCTTTCCATGGACACCGCCTGCAGCCTTGCCCCACTGAACTTTACATTCTCATGAAATTTTCTTCAAGAGAAAATCCTAAGTCCAAAGACAAGTGTCGACTGGACCCAATATACTTAATGTATCCAACTCGCCATCGCTTGTGGTGGGCCAAATTTTTCGACTTTGACCGGGTGCCACATGACTAGATACTGCGGTTGGTGCATTGATCTTCTAGGGGATTTTTGCCACCCTAAACTTTAAAAACTCATAACTCAGGTTCTACTAATTGGATTTTTCTCATTTGGGTGTTCTCAAATGGTGTGGGATCTTTCTTGTGTTGTGTTTTCACTTTATTACTGGTTGTGTGCTGCATAAACACTTGACAGATTGCCTTTAAGTTAAGCCTGACTGCCTTTTTGCCAAGCTACCAGGAGGGTTAAGTATAGTTTAATTTAGTGACTTTTGTGGTTCACCCTGACGGAGATTATGGCTGTTCCTTGAACAGGGTCACCCCCCATTCAACCAGCGACACAAGTTCTCACACGAAGTCACTACAAAAGTGTAGTTTCTGAATACTGAAAAGTTGTAAAATTACTCAAAAAAATGTAAACGTATTTAAAAGTGCGGTTTGTGAATCAGGCCCTAAGTGTGTTTAAGTATTTCCATGTAATTGTTTTCAAGCATTGATGTCAATATCATAAAAAGTGCTGCAACAGACCTTCCGTCACTAGGATTTAGCTGACTGACATTGATTAGAGATCACAATTGATTAGAGCTCACAAACCTTTTTACATTTGATGACATAACAGGTGTGAGAAGTTGGCCTAGTATATGCTGTCCACTAATTAAAGTAGGCACCTGTACCAGTCCAAACAACCCTTATTGTGATTAGGTTAAAGATAACCTTTATGAAAACTATCCGAGTGGTGGCTATGAAGAGCAGTCTTCAGGCTAAGTCTTGAAGGAATGTAAAGCAGCTTCTTTTACCAGATCAGAACCTCCTGAATAATCAAGTGAAAGGAGAACCACACAAGAGATATATACAATATATATTTTTGTTACAAAACACTCTCTACTAACCTCTTTATGAGATTAGAGCACAAGGCACACAATACTTAATCAATAGAAGGACAGTAAATAGCTCAATACACAGCGGGCTCTAGGGGGAGACCGAACCATATACTAAAGAAATGGTATACTAACAACGACTTCACTATACACAGCCCCTAGAGCACTTAAAATCACTGGGACCCAAAGAAACCAGCCAAACGAGTGACACAGGGAGCCTACGGAGGACGGATGCAGTGTGAGAACACAGACACTAGTTCCATACAACTCTATGGGAAAGTCGCGATCGGAAAATTACAGTTTAAGGACACTTCGAAGAGGACTTCAAGCAAACCCTTTGGAACATAGAAGGTTCTAAGGCCAGCCCCCTTGTGAGTACTGAGATATCCGTGTTAGCTATCCCAGGGGAGCCGGGTGCATAGGGGTCAAGTGGTGTTGGAAACCTTCGTCGTTTTCAATGGCGTGATTCAAAGAAGTGCTGCTGCCGGGAAGATGAAAAGAGTCCGGTGGAATCCAAGCCTGGATCCCAGGTGAGAAGAACATGAAAGCAGAGGGAACAGAGTCTGGGTCACTTCAGGGTGATCAGGGGCTCGGTAGACGAATGCCCACCGATATCGGGTGCTTCAGGTGTGAAGATTGGATGCTTGACTCTGCAGCCACGGGGACCAGGAGACATCAACAATGACCAAAGCCCTGAGATGAGCTGTCCAATGAAGGATGTTGAGTGCTGATGGATCAGTGTCCAGATTGAACACCAACAAGCCTTGGCAAATGCAACCCACTCGGGCAAAGGAAACAAGTTACAATGAGGACCAGCAAGGTCCTGGAGACTCTCCAAGCTATTGGGAGTCACATCACGTCTGGAACAACAAGGAAAGACCATGAGAAATCAAAGCTACCCTTGCAGTGACCCACAGGCCAACAGACCAGGGATCGCAAAGGGACCTCAAGCTGAATCACGAAGTACAGGCCCACGGAGCACTTGTGGAGTGGAGGCCGGAAATCTTCAGTGGAAATACTTCTCGGTCAGGACTACAAATATCCCAAAGCACAGCCTCAGGGATCGCCAAACAGCATATGCTGCTGCAAAAGTACACAGTGCACAGAGGTTCGGGTTGCACGGTCCCCTCAAGGGATACTGGTCTCAGAATTGCTGAGAGAGCAGATCGGCCTCAGAGATGCTTGGGAACCCACCTCCTGCGTTGCAGAAATCTTCAGAGACCTCAGGAGCTCAGGAGATGCAAACTGGTCAGATGCGATAAGGTGCCTTCTGCTGCAGAGCAGTTACTCCTTTACTCCAAGGGAGATTCCTCTGTCGTCCAGTGAAGTGTAGACCATTAAAGAAGTTTGTTTCTGCTTGCAGAGTTTAGTCCAGTTAAAATCTAAAGTCCTCTAGTCAGGTTTCCTACTTTATACCCACATAAGGGGTTGAACAAACTCTGGGGACCCTCCTAGGGGAAAGCCAAGACAGAGGGGTGGTTACACCCATGTCCTTTATCCAGTTTCGTGCCAGAGCAGAAGCAAATGGCTCCTGCAACCAGTTTGAGCTGGACTATGCACAGGGACACCAAATGTACTCCCAGGGCAGACTTTCAAGCACTCTCAAAGTGCAACCACCCAGTCCCAAAACACTAAATCCTGTCTGGGAGGTGGTCACACCATCCTGTGACAGGAAACCTAATATCAGGCCTTCCCCTGATTGAGCTCAGCTCAGCAGCAGGAGGGCAGACTCGTGTCTGCGGCTGGCAGCCTCCATTTTCTGCTGCCCAGGTTGAGAAAGCTGGTACCGGGTAGACAGGTGACCCATAGTAGTGGTTCTAGAAGGGGGGAATCATACCTCCCACACCAGTTACTGGTGTGGGGGTATGATTCCAAGGTGTTTGACATCAAACACGACATGTTTCTAAGCAGCCCTTTAAAAGTTAGCATTTACCCTGAGGTTATAATGCACTTAAGTGTATATGGTTTGGCTGCATCACAGAAAACCCCGGAGAATAGGTTCCCATGGCTGCAGAGGGGTTCTGCTCATGCAGGGGCACCCTCTCACACAAAACCCAGCACCCTGCCTTCAGGATTGATAAGGCCTGCCATAGGGGTGACTGATAGGTTTATATGTGCAGTGATTTAGAATAGATATAGATAGCCTATATCTAAGTAAGGGGTGCATGCACCACCTTACACAGGCTGTAGTTGCAGACCCGTGGTGCCATCTTGAATGGGCTCTCAGGGGTGGCTCAATACATGCTTCAGCCCCTGGGAGGCCTCTAGGGTACCTGTGCCCTGGGTACATGGTGTACCATATACTAGGGACTGATAAGGGTACCCCAGTTTCCAATCTGGAAAGTACCTAAAATACATGCATTGCATTTCAAGGGAGAAAGCAGATAGTCTGGGGTCCTGTATAGCAGGATCCCAGTCAGACTAGTCAAAAACCAGCAAAACACCAGGAAAGAAGTGTGGGTATGTGAGGATGTCTGGGAAACCCAGGCTTCCCTCCACAGTACATAGGGATGCCCTCGCTAATCTGGGGTACTTGCCTCCCTTCATGAACTCAAGCATTTTTGTTAAATCTGCATACGTGTCACTTTGGGGAAGCAAGAGGAAGGGTCTGGAGAACATACAAAAGGTGAGACATGAAATTTTTAAGCCAGCCTAGCCAGGAGATCTCTAGCTTACCCCACCTTTAGAGGTCTTTGAAAAGGGAAGTTATGTTATGTCATATTGTGATTTATAACGCGCACGACTACTCCTGAGTATCCTGGCGCGAAAGTAAGAAGTAAGAAGAGGAGGGATATTGCTGTTATGGATGTCGCTCAAACATGGTAGGAGCCAAATCCCCAGGTAGGTTATCACTGATGTCTCCCATTGGAAGCCACCTCTCTGGACGGGGACCCTGAAGTTGTTCTGTGGTGCTGCTAATCCCATGCCCTATGATTTAAGAAAAATTAATTTTAAAACCCGATGTTTGAGAAAAGGAATCTAGCTCCCCCATCAGTGCCGGGATGGTGGTGTCTGGGTCAGTAATGAAGCGAAGTATGCTGTCGGACATTCAGCATCATGGGTTCTATTGTGAAGGCAAAGGCCAAGGGGCATAAAGGACACCCCTGCTGTGAACCCCTGGTAAGCCTAATCAGTGAGGAAAAGGCGGCACTCATTTTGAGCTTGGCAGTAGGTTTCTTAAAGCTAGCATGAATGAAGGCTTTCATCTTGGACCCTAGATGGATCTCATCAAGAATCTTGGACAACTATACCCAGTTAACCCTGTCAAAAGCCTTCTCGGCGTTGAGGGAGAGGAGAGCCATTGGTTGCTTCTGCCGTTCGGCCACCTCCATGAGTGCCACCATTAGGCATGTGTTGTCATTTGCATGTGTATTGGGGATGAAACTGGATGGGGGTGGAGCTATAGGAGAAGGCCATATGCGATGGAGATGGGCCACAAGGATTGAAGCAATCACTCTCATATCACAATTTAGCATAGCTATGGGCCAATTTAGCATAGCTATGGGCCTGTGTGTAGCGGGTTTAATTGACTTCAGGAGGAACGTAATGTGAGATTCCAGCATGGTATCAGTAACCATCCCGGATGTTAGGATATAATTGAACACCTTCACCAGGTTGCCTGTCAGAAGGGAGGTGTAAGCTTTATAAAAATGTAGCTGAGTACCCTTCCGAGCCTGGTGCTTTTGGCGAGGGGAGATCACTAATTGCTGCCCAGACCTCGTCCGGGGTAATGTCGTCTTCATGGAGGCACAACTCCTCTTCTCTATCAGGGAGAGTGTAAGTAAGGAGGCAATCATCTTGATGTTGGCCATTGAGGTGTTGGGCCTGAGAGAGAGTAGAATAGTAGTGATGAAAGACCCTAATGATATCATCTGTCTCCTGATTAAGACGGCCCTCATAGTCGTCAATCTTCTTGATGTGATTGCTTATGGAGCAGATGCATAATTTATGGGCCAAGAGCCTGTCTTCCTAATCCCTCAATTTGTAGTAATTTTGGTTAATTTAAAACAGCTGTTTAGCTGCTTTCTTCATCAAAATGTGCTCAAGATCTCCCTAAAGTTGCTGCAAGCCATAGGGTTCTATGGAAGTCTCCCTCTCTGTGTCTCAACAATGCATGTTGCATCTGTATTTCCAATTTCTCCTTTCGGAGTTTAGCCGTTTATTCAAACTTTGCCTTATGGCTCCCCTATGAAGACCACTAATCACTGCGACCCATAGGATCACAGGAGACACTTCGCCAGCATCATTTTTGGGAAAGTAATGTTTGATAACATCTTTAATGCATCACAAAGGGTTGGTTTCTAAAGCCAAACATCATTGAGGACCCATGGCCTTGGAAATGTTCACCTCGGGACAATGGGACCAAGTTTTAACCACTCTGGGGCATGCTCAGAGTGGACTCAAATATTTTATTTTTGTGTCCACAAGTCTGGGAAGGAGAGACTGAGGAACCAAGCAACAATCGAGCCGGGAATATGTCTTATGAACATTAAAATAAAATGTGTAATCATTCTTCTGAGGGTAGTGGTGTTGCCAAGCATCTATGAGGGTCATGTTTAGAATCCCCGGGGGACCACCTGTAGGTGTGTGAGGTTCATCCTGTTGGGGGTAGGAGTGATCTAATCATAGGTTCAGTAAGATATTAAAGTCCTTGCCTATTACTACCTCACCCATTGCAAAATGAGAGACTCAGAAAAATGTCAAAGTAGAATTTCTCTCTGTCCCTTTTAGGGGTATATATAGAAGTGACAGTCATCTGGGTAGAACCAAACATGGCATCTAGCCCCACCTGTCGCACCTCCCAATCTCTGTATTTACTATCCAGTTTGAATGAGAGGTCACGTCAGAGTAGAATAGCCACCCCCGGGCTTACTGGCATAAGATGAGTGGAACTGCGCCGGGTACCAATAGGAGTGGAGCCATTTTGTATTGGTGAGGAGGAGAGGAGGAGGTGTGTCTCCTGAAGGTATGCCACACCCACCTCTTTCTGGCATAACCTATTCATCAATAACCTGTGTTTGAGCGAGGTATTCAAGCCTTGCACATTGAGGGAAATGATGCGGAGAATGGTCATGGGAATGCATATAAGTAATCACTGCTCATGTAGAAGGTGTAGTATGCAGTGTGTGGCCCCAATCCATCAATCCAGATCGAGTACACATGTGTGTCAAGAAAAAGAAACAAAATACCAACTATAACATAGGCCAGGAGCCGAGCACCAAGTTGTCGACCCAGCTACCGGACATGGATGAGGGTTGTAGGTCTTCACACTAGAAATAGCACAATAGAGCGACCTCCTCCCTTAGTATTCACAGTCAGTTTCCATGAAAGGAATCAATGTTCAGCAGGAGAGTGAAAATAAGCCAACTGATTGTCAAAAAGGGGGGCCGTCCATTGACATACATGCACCACGAATAAGTTCAGGGTGGAGTATTTCATCCAAGGAGGATGTACGACTATTTCTGTCTGCTTGTCACTGCTATTTATGTGCCTTCTTCTTCAGCTGTTGGTAAAGTTGGAAGCACCAACTGCCCCCGCAATGCACAGTCCCTAAACTCATGAAGGGGCTCTGCATCGGAAGAGGGAGACAGTCCAAGGGCCTTGCGAGCCTCCTGCGGTGTGCGGGTAGTATTCCTCTTGTCCTTGATGGTGAAGTGGATGCAGAGCGGGAAGCCCCACTAATTCAGAATCTTGTGGTGCTGCGTGATATCCTTGAAATCATTCTGGAGGGGCAATGTGTGGGCAGATATATCGTGGTACAGGTAGATAGTATTCCCTCAAAAATATTGTTGTCAGGTGGCTCATAGACTCTGTTCTTTCAGGTGGAAATAGTATACTCTGGGAAGAGTGTCAGGTCCTTCTGTTGCTGAAAGGTAGAAAACACCCTGTGACTGCGGTCGAGGAGCACTGGCTGGTCATTGGGCAGCTGCAAAAGATGTGCAAAAAAAGCCTGGACGTGGGTCTCTAGGTCTGCCTGAATAATAGAGGATGCTAGTCCCCTGATCTGAATGTTCTTGGGGCTTGTGCGATTTTTGAGCTCTTTGATCTTGTCATGGAGCTCTGATTGCACTCGTTCCAGCTTCGCTCTGTGGGACGTACAATCTACATTATCAAGAGCGTGGTCCACCCCCGTCGATTCCACTATTGTCAGGCAAGAGTCAGTTTGACGCAAGGACTGATCCACGTTGGTGTGGCTCCTGGCAAAGTTTTGCCAAAGCGAGGTGAGGTCCTTGCAGAATTCAGCGAGCAAAAGCTGCAGTTTTTTTTGTCACCGGGGTATCAGTGCTTAATTTAAGCCGGTAGTTTCCGGTGGTCAGCACTGGCACTTAATCATCAACACCAGCACTTTTCAGGAACACCAGTTAAGGACACATTCATTTTCAGGGAGATTAAGGGATTTTCCCAAAATCACAGGATGTTGAGCCAATGACGAGACTCGAACATGGATCCCCAGCTCCAAAGTCTGCAGCTCTGGACATTATGCTACATACTCTCGACACATTCATGGTTAGAAGTTGCTTCTGTTTTAGGCGTCGCTAACAGGAGGAATGGACAGGGCAAGCTGCTTCCCTACGAGAGCCCCAGCACTTATTTTTCTACAAATTAACCACTGAGGGGTATGAGAGTCTGTCCTGTCCTCCAAACCAGGAGGCTATGTCAGGGGGGTCCCCCTTCAATGGGCAAGGGGGGGCTCAAGTTTCTGGAGAAAGTCCTGAATTGAGGAGGAAAAGGGGTTTTTGCTCTGTTAGTCAACATTGTTATGGAGGTGGTCCAGTAGATATCAGCTCTTACAGTTCATCCAACAAAAGACGATAAGCTACAATGTCCTCCAGCAGGGTGAAAGCCAGTCTTCAGGATAATTTCAACTCTTGAAGCAACTTTAACTGTACCATACTGTGAGGGACCCACCGGGGCCCCAAAAGGGTAGAGAGGTCCTCGAAGAAGAGGTAAGAAGGACATGTCCTCCCTATTCAATACATACAATACGTAATGGGTATCCCTTCAAAAGAACGCAAAGCGTTTCTTAAGGAGGAAGGGGGGAGACTAAGGTCTTTTTGGGTATGATGGTTATATCTCCAGTGAGATGCACTGGAAGTTCTTATAACAACTCTGGAATCAACCAGTAGCTATGGACGGGAAGGGAGAAAAGCCCTTTTCTTTATATAGCCCTCACTCACTCTAGCAGTGACATGCTTCATCATCGTGCTCACCTCCTCTCCTAAAGGTTGGGGTAGGCTCAATCATATTTCAGGGAGCGCTTATGAAAAAGGTATATGGGGCGTAACTTTAAAGATAAAATTCCTGACCCACTCATAAAGGCATTCTTTATTGTTGGAGTGGGAGGAAAAAGTAAAAACATTAAAGTAGGGTATTCAGGATGTGATGGTCCTATGACCCTTAGCTAGACACCAACATGTTTCAGCACTTTCTACTGGCCTAAAAAGTCCTGGGCTTTTGTCAGGGTGTGATGCAATGAGGTCACTTTCCCCAGATACTTGAGTACAATATAGGTACACAATTTGCATAAGGCACATTTAGTAATCTTGTATGAAGAAGTCTAATACTTGCAGCTGGTTTCCTAAGAAGTTTTTCCCATAGTAAACAGGGCATCTGCTCCCACCACCCTTTCACGCTTCTCAGCATATTACTTGCTCCCTCATTCCTCCCTTCCCTAGTTCATTAAAAAAATATACTTTTAACCTCATAGCTGCTATTACACATTCCTCCCCAGTGCTGCGCTGTCCATTAGAACTAGTGCTGAATGGACGTTCAATGGTCGTGCGCAGCACTGGGGAGGTAGCGCTGCTGACGACCATTGGCCGTCAGCAGCACTTAAGGGGTTAAAACAAATCTAAAAAATGTATTGTTGAGTGCACTGCATCTTCACACTGCTATCAAACTACTTGCTTCTGTTTGATTTTTACATTTTCTCCCCTTTCCATCCCCTCACTCCCCCTCACATCCCCTCTCCCCCTATCACCTCCACTTGTAAATCACTCCTCAACTCCTCTATACTTTATGTTTATAAATTTCCTTTTAATAAAAAAACAATATTTTTCCAAGGGCTGTTGCAGATTTGCATATTACTGCCAGACACTGGCCTATTTACTTTTTGGAGTTTTGTAATTAAATTCACTCTTCAAAAACTGCCATTGTCATCTTATAATGCTAAACGGAACTGAATGACAAAACAGTCAAAATAGGCCCTGGTGCCTCACAATGAGTGTTCATGCCTTGTTATGTTGCGATGAATGCCTATGCCATGGTGTCAATTGTGGAATACTTATTTTTTCAGAAACCAAAATGCCCTCCCAAGATGGACTTTTATATGTCCTGATGCACAGTCGGCAATCTTGGAATAGGATTTCTCAAACAAAATTTTTTTTTAAGTCTACCTCCAGTGTGTATGTATGTATGATGACTCACCGATGACCATATTTATATTTAGTTTTTCAAGCAATACTTTACAAAAAAGAACTGGCAAAGTCAATAGCTTGGCACTCGCCTTTACATACAAAGGCAAGATATATTGGCTTTGCCAAAGCTTATTTATTCAGCACCCACCTCACTGGATTGTTTGACTGGGGCCCTTGTTGCGATGATAACCATTTGAGCAACTCAGAGCCGGGCTGTGTTGATCCTGATCATTCAGCTGGAGTGCACTAGAAGACCCCGATCTTTTCGAGCCGAGGCCACATCATGGGCTTTCCCGCAAAGATCTCTGCAATGCCTATGCAAAGTATTACAAAGTGAAGGGAAACTGTCTTTACACCGAAGAATTTACACCTCAATGTCTTTACCACACAGATATAGCCGCCACCAGGCAACCATCAATGGGAGGAGCAGGGGACTCCATCCCCCACTGTCGTCCCGCCCCAGGAGGCGCTTAAAATCGGCTTGGGGCTCCCGCAGCGCAGGAGCTCATCATAGCCATCCACAGGGAACCATCAAGGAGGGGAGCAGGAGACTCCATCCCCACTGTGCAACGCGACCGCTGCCGCCAACACTGTCGTCCCACGCCAGATGGCACTTAAAATCAGCTCAGGGCTCCCGCAGCATTGCCTCCCTTTGATCAGTTCGCGCAGAGCGTAGCTTCCAACAATATGGATGCCCAACAAGTAACTCTCCCTATAACTTTTAGTGTAGCGACACATATCGAGACCCAGATCCCTCAAGTAATTCCTGGTGTAACAAGGTTTGTGACACAGGCCAAGATCTCTGGGTCAACTATCCCTGGACAGGTGGCTTCCTATAACAGCAAGCCAAATCAAGGGGGCCCCCATGGGGGTCACCTATTGCATCATCGGTCAGTTAGTGGGGTTACTCAGTTTGCCCCTAATTCCTGAAATCCGCCAATCATAGACCTCCCTCCAGCAAGCTGTCCTTATACAGTGGTCTTTGTAGGTGTTCCAGGACTAGACAGTGCCCAGGAGGAGTCCACCATTCAGTTGATCAAGAAAGTGAGCCACTGGTTATGCAAATACGTGGAGTTTAATATTGCTGAGCACAGGCACATCTTGGTGGTCAGGAGGGTATCATGGATTGGTAGGACCAAGGAAACATTCTCTGGAGACACTGTGATTGTCACACTAAGGTACCCCGAACTGGTCCATATGATCCTTTTCTCCTCCTTCTAACCATTTTCAGTGGAATCAGGGATTAAACCACTACCACTGTGTTTCTTTTATAGGCCACCATCTAGCCCTAAATCGTCCCAACCTCTTGTGCATGAAGATGGCTCTTTTCCAGGCGGGGGAATCCTGACATTAAGAAATAGATTTGCTCCATTGAATGACTTGAATCACATAGACTGACTACATGAGGGAGGATACGGGTAGAGCTACTGATAACAGGGTTGAGCCCCTTGACGAACCATGTGTGATGGTGGAAACTAACTCTGGGTTAATAATAAAAAGGTCTTACAAGTACAGGGATCATAGTCAGTTGGAATGGTCAGTGTAGATAGGACTACTATTGCCCCTTTTTGCTCCCCGGAGGGGCGTATTGTGGGTGATTTAAAAATAGTCTAGTGGAACTGTTGTATGGCGTTTTAGATTCCGAATGGATTTTCCCAATTCATGCCCTTATATAGGTACAATGCACATTGCCCTTATATAGGCATAGAAATCAAGCCCTTATTTAGGCATAGCCCATGCAACCCAAATACAGGCATGGCTACTTCAATCCGTTCACCAAACGTCACAACGATTTCTCGGAAAACCAGCTTAAGCTGTTAGGGACTTCTCCTTGCTTGAATATCGATTTCTTCAAGAACGCAGTTAGTTTTACAAAGAACATCTATTCCTTAGAGGATTTTTCATGACGTTCATAAAACTAAACCTATGCTAAAGACCATACTTTTCCCCTCGTTCTAGACCTAGGTTAGGTACATTGGAGTAGGCGTATTTTAGAAGCACCAGTTGAGTATTTTAGCCGGTGCTATTTATGTATGTATTTGTATATGGCTTAGCAACCATACAATCCTATTACAGTAATATTTTATAAGACTATTCTCACTGTATGCATTATAGTTTGCATTCTGTCTAACGATTGTAGCAGTTCACCTCTCTTGCATGAGAAAGAAGACTGTTCAATAAACCTTTTAATGAAAACGCCCTTCTCACTATTTCTCTGCAATTTTGTAGAAACAAAGCATGCGCTATTTACTGAGTGAAATACTTATCTATTGATTCTACAACTCTGAAGATAGTCATTCTAGTCCTAGGGAAACAAAGTTGTCATGTTTATGCGGTTGTCAGAAACAAATCCCTTCTTGTGAATTCGAGAAAGTTTCTAGTGACCTCTGAGCTAGCTGGCAATCACAATAAAGTTTGGTATATTTGATAGAGACCTACTGACCTAAGTCCTACGTCAAATGTATAGGATGTATTATTCCAATGCGCAGAGCCTATTGGGAATATAGGAACTACACTACATGGCGCCCAAAGTTTGGTAAGGGACTAATTTACCGCTAGATACTAAAGTAACTCAGTCGCTCTTTTCTCAGAGACCCCTTTTTTCCGTAATACTCCAATAGAAATCTGGAGTGGGTAAAAGGATAATATCCGCCATAGCCGAGTAGGACGAAAATCCTATGTATTAGCTTATTTGGTTTGTTCAACATTGAAGTACACAGTGTTTCTAAAAATTGTGCACCTTATCTTAGTTCCCTTGAAACTTGCTCTGCAATTTTCATTAAACAATGTTGATTAACGGCAACAACACTGAGAACGGTGGAGCTGCGGCTAATCCAGCAGCTTTTAGCATAACAAGTTTTAATGAAACCAACTATGATGCTATAGGCATTCCTCTAAGTTTTAGGAAAGTCATCACTATAAAAATTATAAAAAATGACCTAACACCGAGAGGTGGTAGGGTAGTTTTTGTGATAGAGGCACATTAATATTACCAGACTGAGGTATTCTATTCATGGATAGTATTCCCTGAAGCAAATCCAGTAACACAGATATTTCACTTCTACAAAGAAGATGAATCACCGGAGGAATACATTCCTTTAGAGGATATAGAAATTCCACTAACATACCAAGAGCATGCGCTCTGTTTTAAAGGCTCCCTATAACATATAAGTCACATTACCTGGCTCGGTCCACTAGGTAGACCAGGAGCAATATGGCTAGCTGTAGCCAACTACAGACCTGACCCTGACTTTGAAGCAATGTCAGACGATGAATTACTAAGTAAGATATAGATTTTAATAGAGTTATACAGTAAAACCCCAACTGTCTGAAAGTCCTGAAAAGGTCTTTACTAAAAACACTCCTACTCCTACTAAAAAGAAGTGGGAAAATAGCAAACAAACTTCCAAAGAGAAGCGCTCTCAATCCCAAGGTAGGTCTCCTCAAAACGAGCCCTCCGAAAGGAGGTATAACCTTAGGAATAGGGATAATTTGAGAAAACCTATACTGATACACGCTCCTCTCGTACCTTTCAGACTTCGCCACAGAAATCTGAAAGAAGAGGCCGGTCAGAAAACAAGGAAGAAAGCATGAAGTCCAAAGAAAATCAACACGTTCAGAAAAACAAGAAACCTCAATTCACCAAAAAGAGAGTAGTAGGTCTAAAAATCAGACATGTCGAGGATCTTGAGAACTCAGCTCAAGAACGGGGAATGGGCTCAGACAATGTTGGACAGCGCAGCAGAAGTCACCATAGCTCGCAAGAACTTGAAGGATCATCAGGAGACAGTGGACTTGAATGAATTAATTCAAGTTGAAACTTCAGACACCAGGGTTAGTTCTCCACTTCACTCAGGATGGAGGGAGACATACCAAGAAGGATGAGAGCACTCTTTTGGGAGCGACTCTCTAAGGGTTATGACATTCTTCTAGCTGGACCAGACTGGCCACCACAATTTGTCAGGGAGTGCCCACATGGCGAAGACATCATTATACTAGCCTTCTCAAATCACATTCCAATTAATTTCAAATATACTTTTGCCAGGAAATGCGCAGAAGCCCAGGCTCCTGCATTATATAAAAATCATGTAGGATGGGATGAGGACTCTCCTCTCCATAAAATCCAACTAAAAAAATCCACCAACTGCACAAAGGCAGTACCCAGTTAAGCAAGAAGCTAAAAAACAGGTCAGGGAGATCTTGGATCAACTTTAATACCAGGGGGTGATTGAAATAAGCACCTCGTCAGTGAACAATCCTTTGTTTCCTGTCTCCAAACCAGACAATACATATCGTCTAGTTTCGGATTACAGACATTTAAACTCTTGTTGCAAAACTTTTGCAGTACAAAATGCACACAGTGCAGCATTAATGAATAACATTGTGTGTAAAAAATATAAAACAACATTAGATATTTCCAGTGGTTTCTTCGGTCAAAACATTGCACCAGAAAGTAGGTATTTGACCGCTTTCTCAATTATGGAGACAGAGCGTCACTTCTGTCGTCTCCCACAGGGATTCAAGAATAGTCGTGGGTTATTCTCAGCAAGGATAAAAGAGTTACTACAAACGTATGATGATGAGGCATTATCATATGTGGATGACATCTATCTAAGTTGATGACTTGGATTGGCACTTGAATAGGGTGAATACAATTATATTGGGATTCGCCTCTGAAGAGTACAAATTCAATTTCAAAAAATCTAGAATTGCCCATTTAAACATCCTGTTCTTAGGATACAAATTATCAAGTGAAGGCAAAAGCCTGACAGCAAAATTTCTAGAGAAATGTGCACTGCTCAAACCTCCAAAAATGCTGAAAAACAGTTGAAAATAGGTTTCCTGAATTTCGGAAGAACATACATTCTAAACTACGCAGAAAGGGTTAAACCTCTCTACATATTAATCAAACCTGATTTTAAAACAGTTAATTGGATACAAAGACACACAGAAATGTTGCGTTCACTCTAAACAGACATGTTAGCAACTAAACATTTGCAAACACGCGTAAATGTATGCAACTTAGTGATCCGAATAATTCCAGGACAATGCGGATTCAGGTACTTAACTTTTAACGGAGGTGAAAAAGTACCAATTGCTTAAATGAAATTCACTTCAACCGCATAAATTCTGACAGCGGTTCAAACTGAAGTAGCAAAAGAGAGAGCACTTGCACAGGGTAAACGCATTATGGTTGTTACACCTGCACCTACCTTAGAGGCAGTGACAAAAGCGAGCATTCCAAATGCTAAAACTTTACATCCGAGATGGATACCATAGGTTAATTCTCTTGCTGCAACAGACGTTGAATATGTTTTTGACCCATATTTAAAAACACAGCATTCCTACAATGCGAACAAGAATGTCCTCTGCCTACTGAAATTCTGCCTCTAGAGCAGAATGAATGTATAAATTACAATGACGGATCAGCTCAACCCGCTACAGGGGGTAAACAAGCCTATAGTGTGGTGTGCGCGATCGTTGAAGGTCGTTGGCGCGATGGCAAATTCCGACCAATGGTCACTAAAACACAATCTCTCAGAGATTGTACAGCTCAGCGAACTGAACTACAAGCATTCAAGATGGCACTTGAGAATATGGGCCGCAAATTCCCCACACTCATAGAGTGTGATTCGTATTATTGTTTTCAATCTTAAAATGAATACTTGCAAAACTGGATTCAATATGGTTACAAAGATGCAAAGCATAAACTGCTTTGGTAACAAGTAGTTCAGTTACGACAAGGAATACAAAAGACTCACGTGATACATACACTGAGTCATCAACGTGATGGCGTTCACGTTGAAGGGAATTCATTGGCTGATGAAGCCACTAAGGCAGCTGTGCAAACGGCTTCCGTAGCTGCAATCATTTGTTCAAAAACAAAAATAGACGCCAAAATAATACTAGCTGTCAATGCTACAAGCAAAGGCAGCTGTGCAGCGTTACCTAATAAGTTTCCACTCAAATATTCATATATAATTGATGTAAACTCCATTCCTTTTGCTTGAATCCCTGGAGTGGGGGATAGGGTAATTCCAAACAGGAGACGTAGAGTAGCTTTGATATGCAAAGCTCATTTGGGAGAGGGTCTGATACATCAGGGGATCTCTAAGACTATACTAGAATTAAAAGAGATGTACTGGTGGCCAGGAATGAATGCACACATTCACACATTTGTGATTAACTGCAATGACTGCAATAGAGATTGCAGCATAGAACTCCGCCAGATACCGGAATACAGCTTTGGCAGCCCAGTACCGACACCATTGCTAGACAACATTAGACTTTCTACACGCAGACGTCCCTGTGGACAAATGCAGTCCCACAAATATTAAGACAAGGTTCATTTGGATGTGGCCTCAGAGCACGGCTGACGCTCGAACTGTTATAAAAGATTTGTGAGTCTTTATCAGCACATACGCAGTTGGCACGCTACATTCTGACCAGGGTCCTGCTTTTAGCTCTGGATCTTGCACGGAGGCCATGGCCAAATTGTGCGTTACATTGTGGTACTCTAGTCCATTCCACCCTGAGGGGCAAATTCGGTAGTGGAGAGAAAAAAACGGGACATAAAGCAATCCATAACTGCTAGGGTATTAGGCTCGGGTGACGGGTAGGTCAAACATCTAATAAGTGTCCAACGTAGTCTTAACAATCTGCCAAGAAGTTCTCTAGGGGGAATCACTCCATATGAAGTCCTTTTTAGGACCAGAATGTTAGTATCGGACCTTGATAGTCAGACTTCAGTGGTAGACCAAAAACCCTTTGATATCGAAGACCGTTTGGCTGTTACAAAGTAACGTGTTCCTGAAGCCAACCCTCACTGAAGAGAACCTGACCATCCCAGCAAGGCCTGTCTGGATACCTAAGCTTGGGGATCTAGTCAGAGGAAAGATCACGGACAAGAAGGAATTTGGGCCTTCTTACAGACAACCAGTACTTGTCCTAGCAATCCACGGATCCAGAACAGTATTACTGCCGCCCCTTGCTGGTAAAAAGCAGAACAGGTTTGTGTCCATCGACTTTGTCAAACCACATCATGTGGCCGATCATAAACAGTAGGCCAAGTGGACTCCGACTATGTGGCAGACGCTTTAATCTGGCTAATATCCAAGAGGTTCAAACTGAGAGACTCATCATCTTTGAAGAAGCTGCAGGTCAAAAAGTAGGACTATGCAATAAAGCTATTGAACTTGTACCTCTTGAAATTCAAATAACAGTTTGTCAAGAAACACCTGTCTACAATGAAGTAACAAGTGATCAAGTGGTTCCAACGATTTCATCGAATCCTGATGCAATTCCTACAATTGACAGAACTGCCTCTGGCGATTTCATTAACTTTGATACGTTTTCTCAGGATCCAAGCGAACCTGAAACAACCTCAGCAAAAAGAACTTTCAAAGAACAAGCAACAGACCTTTTTCATCACCTGGAAAAGACTGATCTGGTTTCACCATGGATTGAAATTTGTATTGCGTTAGGTGTGCTTTTTCATTTACTTTTGTTGACTTTGGTAATAACTTTGGGAATGCTGATAAATGGAATATATGTTAAAAAGGACACAACAAGTAAGAACATCAACTTACTACTCAAGTCACACAAATCATCTCATCGCGAACAAAGAGACTTGTCATCAGTGAACATCACAGCTATTCCTTTACCAGGGGGTATAGCTTGGGACAGAACTGATTATGACATTTTTGGCCCTGCGGAGCTGTTGAAGATTCCACACCAGTTCAAGATTTCCATGAATGGCTTTGTTTCATATAGTACCTTTTCTGATGATTGGGACTTCGAGACTGTTAATAATATGATGTCAGACTTAGAAATGTCTGCTGTACTTACAAACCATGAATACCTAGTAGGTTCATCAGATTATGAACAAATGTATTGTTATAATCTCTATGGTCATAATTTCTTGCACAAATCTGCAAACCCTAGAATTGTATTAATGTATAATCAATGAGAACATTGTCCTACGCCACCAAAGGGTAGCTCAAAAACATTTTTGGGAAAATTTCCATACCTTTCAGGATTTAATATTTCCAATCCAGAACCATTTTACTTTAAAAATGTTAACAGAACAGGAATGAAAAGTATGTTGACAAATACCAAATAAATGTATTCTGCAGCCTTTTATCCTCAGCTGTCTTCACTAGGTTTCAACTTTTGGAAAGACAACTTTGAGACAAAAACTGTCTGGGGTACAAAAGATTGGCAAGTGTAGGGGATATAAGCTTTATTTAGAGCCTGCATCATCCCAGAGCACATTATGTTTTTCAATGACACTGTCCAACAGACATCTTGTCTTGGGTTAGCCAAGATAAAACACCTAAACAACCCGTCCATACCTACACCTACATCTGAAAACAGTAACACTTCAGAGGGGGAGGTCGACGTACATACTACTATTTTGCTTCACAACAGAACAGATCCAGCTGTCAAGATAGATTACTGAATAAAACACTGGGGTTCACATTTACTAGGCCAGACCCAAGATATGTTCAGAGACAGCATCCAGTAATAGTAACAACATACAGTGTATGGAAATTGTGCCTTGAATGGTTGCATAGACTACACTCAAGGATATAAAACAACACTTATCTTTACTTAAAGATGGAGCTGATCTTAGGGAATTCTTGCTAGGACCAAGAACACCATGTCATAAACATTTTATATACGCCGGTATCTATGCTGCTTATAATCAAGCATGGAAGATTACGCAAGCAGAGACTGCAGAAAGAATACGAGAAATTGATGGTATTAATTTAGAGAAATCTCTCTCTATAGTTGACAATGGGTTAATGACTCAGCCATTCAGGATATATTCTTTGGACAGCGTAATATCCTCTGCCATAGACATCATGGAACAGGACTCGGTCAGGTTGCAACATGGTCAGTCGCAATTACGTTCTATCATGCTTTTAGGCTGTACGTTACAAAACCTTTGTTCAGGCTATGTGCCTTGGCGTTTAATCAATACTACGTCACTGTTTTCAGAATTCAATCTCACTGATAAACAGATCAAACTGGCACAGAGGAGAGCAGACTATACGGTTCTAGCATTGAAAAACTGGAAATATTCCCATTTACGGTAGCTGTAAAGCCAGCAACTGAATGGATTATACATGGAACAATCACTCTGCCTGGTACAATTTTCCATTTTCAGTATTGCCTAAACATATACCAGCAGGCACATATGAAAGGTTGGGTAAAGAATACATCATGACATCCTGGGAATTACCGTACACACAGAGATGTTGGAGTGGGGGAAGAGAAGTGTTTCTTAATGGTAAAAATTGTGAAAACGCACTAAGCGGTTCTCTCCTTTGTCAGGATATTAATTTACACTGGGCCTTCGACGGCTCCTCTACCAACTTATCTTGCCACCTGCAAGGTTCACCAGCTGCTGTGATTGATCCAATTTTTAGACAACTTTCCAATGGAAGTTACCTCATGTTGAACGATCACAGCTGCTGTGGCATGTTGCCAGGTCTACCCTATCTAGTAACTGTGTCAGTGTCAAAGACTAAAATGAAACTCTTACCACGGCTTGCGCAGGAGCAGGTAGTTGCTTGTTTCCCGACTCCGTCTTAAGGATACTCAGAGTCAGTTATAGAGTACCTGACCCTCAAGGACCCTATGGGCGGAAGGGGGAAATTGGAAAAAATAATAATCAAGAAGAGACTGCTCTGGAACTATTCTCTCTGCTTCTCTTGTCTTTTCTGTTGAATGACTGAAGCCTTGACGTCCTAATGCACCAAGAGAAATGAATTGGTGAAACCTTCCTTTTCCTAATCTCTTACCTACTTTTAGTTGTGCTGTCTATTCTTACCTAAATTCCAGAGACTAGTGCTACTCTTCGTTTTATATATTGTTTTCTTTAGGGACCTTGCTTCCAGAGATTATTACCTGTAAATACATATATGTTAGGCACTAGAGCACTAGACTGGGTAAGTATTATCTATTGATTCACAACACATGTCTCTGTATTATTCCTTATTTGTTAATAAACAATGTCTCTTTTACACATCTCTAGTAACATGCACATGTCTTCTCAATTGCGCAGGTTTCACTTATCTGTTTTCTTTTCTTTTTTCCTTTCTTTCCGACTCTGTAGATGCCACACAAATTATGTCTAGAAGACTCTCCGAATTCATGAGGTACACCGACAATCTGAATGCTCCTTTCTTTAATGTTGCAACACAAACACTGGACTGAGAAATTTGGCAAGGGAGGAAGAAAAGGGAAGGAGGGAAATGGTCCAACTCTTATTTCGGACACGAGGGGCAACGCGACGCAGTGGGGTGAGGGAAAATACGGGGCAAGGTCAGGAGCGCAAATCAGTCACAACCGTCTCTCCTTTTACTTCAGGTGAAATGCGCATTCGGTTTACAGCGTGCGCTTCACCTGAGGACTGACAGGTGTAGAAAAGTAAATCAACTAGACCGCTGACTCGTCTCGTGAGTCGGCAGCCATCTTGAGATTCTATTGATGAGTCAGGAATCTCCAACAGTGGCTTCGTGCTGAATATTTATTTTTGACCCGGCAGATCTTGGTCCTCAGGGCACATGCGGCATGAGTGTGTCCAGTAGCAATTTTGGGAGGCCTGACAGTTCCCCCCAACAAAGGAGGTCCTTTCACATTTGGCTTTGTTGGGAACCTTTTATGAAAAGATTTAACCAACCGAGGAGCATGCACGTCTGAAGCCACCTCCAATGATTGTTCCTCCAGACCATAGCCCTTCCAGTTCACCAAGTAATACAGCTTCCCATTCATTAATTTTGAGTCTAAAATTTCCTTTACTTCAAATTCTACTCCAGACTCTAATTGGATGGGTTTTGGTGGTGAATTTTTTCGCAACTCTGGTGAGGTCTTTTTTAATAAAGAAAAGTGAAAAACTGGGTGGATTTCCATTTTGACAGACAATTTCAGACGATAGGTTACTTGATTTATCTGTTTTTCAATTGGATAAGGACCTATGTATCTTGGTAGGAACTACATATTTCCTTTCAATCTTAAATTTTTTGTACTTAACCATACATCCTTTCCTTCTGTTAAACTGGGACCTTCTCTTCTCTTTTTATCTGCCAGTTCTAAGTTCTGAGAAGCGTCTTGCTGGATCTTTTTCAAATGAGTAACTAAGTCTTGGACTGCTGGAACAGATACATCTGTGTGTTTTACAGTAGAATTTGGGTGTCTGCCATAATTCAGATAACATGGAGAGTAACCTGTTGAGACATTCCTAGCATTATTGTGTGCGAATTCTGGGGCGCACAAATAATCTGACCAATCTCCACCCTGCTTCAATAGAAATAACATTAAATACTGCTCTAATTCCTGATTGACTCTCCTAGTCTGTCCGTCAGTTTCTGGGTGGTAACTGGTGGAATATCTAGCCTCTATTCCCAACACACTCAAAAAGGCCTTCCAAAAGAGGGACAGAAACTGGGAACCCTGATCTGAGATTATGACCTTGGGAATTCCATGTACCTTGACTATATGAGTACTGACATGATTTGCTAACTGTTTACAAGTTGGTACCCCTTTTAAGGCCAAAAAGTGTGCCATTTTAGTGAATGCATCTACCACCACCCATATTGTATCATAGCCTAGCCTGGAAGGTAAATCAACAATCAAATCCATAGTGATTGTGTGCCACTGACCAGGAGGGGTGGGAATAGGTTGCAACAGTCCTTTTGGGGCCTGCCGTTCTGATTTTCCCTGAGTGCAGATTTTGCACGATTTCACATAGTTTTCTATATCTGTGGTCATGCACGGCCACCAGTAGTGTCTTTTCACTAATTCCTTGGTCTTAGCCTCTCCTTTATGACCAGCCAACAGGTTATCATGACACTCAAATAGCACCTGGTTTGCAATTCTTTGGTTGGAATATACAATGCTCCTTTGTAGTAAGGTAATTGAAGCTTAATTTCTCTGCCTTCTTCTTCTTTTACCCATTTTTGCATGTCTTCCAGACTCATGACTTGAGTAATTTGTTCACCAAAGGTAATAGGTGTAGTAGAACAGTCTATCCCTGAATTGGGTATAATGTTTTGATTTTCTTCTAAAGACTTTTGAACATCAGTTCCAATTCTGGATAAGGCACCTGCCTTTCCATTTTGTGTACCCGGTCTGTACGTGATCATGAAATCATATTCAGCAAAATACAAGGACCAACGAAGTTGCCTTGGCGGTAAGGTCTTAGCAGATTTTAGGAATTTTAAATTTCGATAATCGGTGAAGACCATTACTTGGTGTCTAGCCCCCATAAGATAGTGGCGCCACTCCTTGAAAGCGTCTTTAATAGCCAGCAATTCTTTATCAGTAATCATGCAATTCTGTTCACTAGGCGTTAACCTTCGTGACCTGTAAGCTACTGGGCGTAGTTGACCAGTTTCCTTGTGTCTTTGAGACAGCACACCACCTATTGCCTGGTCGGAGGCATCCGTCTCCACGTAGAATGGCACCGATGGATCAGCGTGCAAAAGTACCGGAGCTGAAGTAAAACTTTCTTTCAACAACTTAAAGGCTTGTTCAGCTTCTTTTGTCCATTCAAACCGAGCACCTTTTCTTAACAACTTGGTGAGAGACAGAATCTGCTTGGAGAATTCCTCAATGAACCTCCTGTAAAAATTTGCAAAACCAATAAAGCTTTACACCTCTTTTACACTGGTGGGGGATTTCCACTCTACAACTGCCTGGATTTTACTTTCATCCATATTCACTCCGGTTGGAGAAAGGATAAATCTCAGAAATTCCACCTTGGAAACGTTAAAAGCACATTTTTCCAGTTTGACAAATAGTTGATTCTCTCTAAGTTTTTGCAAGACTTCCCTCACTTGTTCTTGGTGTTTGTGTGTATTATCGGACTAAATAAAGATATCATCGACGTAAACAGTTGCACACTGATCAATATATTCCCTCAGATTGTCATTAATAAAATGCTGAAAAGCAGCTGGGGCATTACACAGACCATAGGGCATGACCTGGTATTCGAATAATCCGAATCTCATCCGGAAAGCACTTTTCCCTTCGTCGCCCTCTTTCATTCTGATCAGATGGTAAACTCCCCTCAAGTCTAACTTGGTGTATATTTTTGCGCTTTTGACTTGGTCCAATAAAACAGAAATGAGAGGGAGCGGGTAACTATTTTTTTTTTTTGTAATCTTGTTTATAGCACGATAATCTATACAAGTTCTCAGACCATCCTCTTTCTTTGGCACGAAAAACAGAGGTGAAGACACCAGGAATTTGGAAGGCCGGATGAAACCGTTTGCCAAATACTTATCCAAGTATTCCTTCAGGTGTTGATGTTCTTTTTCTGTGAACACATAGACTCGACTGCAGGGTAGGTTGGCACCGGGCTCCAGTTCTATTGTACAGTCATAGTCTCGGTGAGGAGGTAGTTGTTCGGCCTCTTTTTCATTGAAAATGTCCTCGAATTCTTGATATTCCTGAGGTATTTCCTGTGAATTGATGACACACACCAACCCCCCCATCATACACAACGAATGAGCTGGATTATTCTCATGGTTCTTTTCTTTTATTCCCACACAATTCTCCCTGCAGTAATTGAATTCATTGCAAGTGTTCTGTGCTCCAATCGTATGTGGGGTTGTGTTCAGTCAACCATGGTAGCCCTAAGATGATCTGAAATTGGGCTGCGTCTATCAAATTAAATTGGATGACTTCTTCATATCCGTCATTGGATATCATCTGCAAAGGTTCGATATGGCTCACAATAGGTCCAGACGAAAGATTTGTGCCGTCCACTGCTCTCACCAGTTCGCTTTTATTTTTTGTGATGGCTCTTAATCCAACCTTTGCTGTGAATTTAAGATCACAAAAGTTTCCAGTAGCCCCAGAATCCACCATTACAGACACATCCATTAGGGTTACTTCTCGAAACTTAATCACCATAGACAGAACTAAATGAGGTGAGGAGGACTGAAGCATATTTGCCAGCTGGTGTTCCTTTGGAGTTGATTCTTGATTAGCATCCACCGGTCCAACTCCTCCTACAGGTGGTGCTGCGAGTTTTCCTTCGGCTTGAACGAAGTCTTTGGTTTCTTTGGACAACTTCTCACAAAATGGCCATTCGAACCGCAATACATACATAGATTTCCAGCCCTTCTCTTTTCTTTCTCTTCTTTAGTCAGTGGACCTTTAATGGTTCCTATTTGCATCAGCTCAGAGCTTGATTGTCCCTCCACTGTTCGGTTATAGTCAGATCGGGCACTATCAAACCTAGGCACTGTAGGCTTGAAATCTTTTATTTTCTCACCTTTCCTCTCTCCTTGACGGAAATCTATTTCTAGCACTAAATCTACTAGTTCAGATATCTCTGTTGGTCGGTTGGGTATCTGGGCCAGCACATCCTTTAGTTCGTCTCGTAATCCACGATAAAAGACTGCTGCTCGTTTACTTTCTAGCCAATTAGTCTCTACCACCAACTTATTAAATTGAGCTAAATAGGCGACTAAGTCCTGGTTGCCTTGTCGTATTTCTAGTAATTCGTTGTCCACTGCTTGTGATATTCTTCTCCTGTCAAATATTCGAAGGAATTCTTTCTTAAACTCATCATAGTTCTGCAGGATTGGATCGTCTCTGGAGACTAAGGGCATTGACCACGATGCTGCGTCACCACTTAAAAATGACAGGGCAAATGCCACACTAGACTGCGCATCAGGGAAGATAGAAGGGCGACACATAAAGTGAAGGTAACATTGTGTGAGGAATATATGAGCCTTTTGGGGATCATATATAATCACAAGAAAATGGACACTTGTAACTACGTTACAGAATAGATTTACTGGATCACCCTCATAAACGCTATGTTTACTACGCGGTTTATATTGTTTTTCCGCCCCACATATGCGTTATGGCATTATCATTGGGTGTTCCAAGTTCGAGCTGTATGCCAGCCTCAAACATGAGGCAATCTCTGGTGTAGAGTAGTAGTGTCCAGAGATATATATTCACCCCTGAAAGGGGAAGGTTGTGTGCACATAAAACAAACTTTCACCCGGTGTAAACTTTAATTGCCAAAGGTGAATGGTTGTGATTAAAAAGCAAGGGGTATAATGAAAGATCGTGTTACTGGATTTCTTTATATCAGTTTAAACAAGGTCAACATGTTTCTGCCCCATATTGCCCAGCCGGGTCTAAGGGGCATTCGTCAGGACAACCACACAATGATTAGAAATATTTCACACAATTTGTGCGGTATATGGTGGTCTTATTGTTACCACTCTGTTTCTAAGTAGGTCTAATACGTCTGTAATAAAAGAAACAAAAAAATGCATGGGGGTACAGATATAGCACTTATCAATAACTCTCTATTTGAGGTATACAGTGGTAAAAATGCATAGTTATTGCATAAGATAAGGATTCGTGAAAACTGCCCTTATGAAGACAATCATGTTTAGCTAGGACGGAGGTAACATTTTAGGTGACTCAATACATTGTTAGTTAATACTTATCAAATGAGGAGGTGGGGTTTATCTTCTATCCTCATACTCTGGTTTTATTCTTAATCACAGTAATTAAATGGTTAAATCTTATGGCTTCCTCGCTCGTAAAACATATTGATGACTCCCGATTTTGGGCTTAATTATATATGCTGTTAAGGTTCAGGAATTCAAAAGGTGAGTATAATTACCTTAAACGGATAATTACCACGTTTCAACAGGAGCACAGGACTCTCTGGTCCTTATCTGAAACGAAGGAATACACAAAACGGGTTTTTACTTTACCGTACTTTTCCCAAAACGCCTCATTCCAACGTTGGTAACCGATAATCTCACCCGCACTCGGAAATTCTCTGCGTCTGGTGCTGGCTCTGCCCCTGGACACAGAGAACAGTTTCCGGCTTTCTTTTATTTTGCTCGTGTTGTGCTGTTTGGAGATAGAAAGGGGACTGTGCTGTTTTGGGGATCCCCACTAAATCACTTGAGAGGGGCCAAAGGAATAACTGGAGATAGGGAATGAATAACTTGTGTTGTTAATCTATTTGAACTTTCAACAGAAGCTCCTAAATGTTCTCTTCCCGCGCTAAATGGTTGTCCCACTCTTTGAGCCAGCTGTGCTGTTTCTTTCCTGTATTTTACCACTTTCTGTTTAAGGTTTTGATTTTCCTCTCAAACTGCTATCAGTTCTTTTTGTATGGCCTCTAAAACTGTACCCAAGGTTTGTAGGTTACTACCCTCCACCATCCTGCTCGGGTGCTGTTAATATACGCGGGCACTTCACTCTGTTAAAGACTAGAAGTGAACTCTTACCACGGCTTGCACAGGAGCAGGTAGTTGCTTGTTTCCTGACTCCGCCTTAAAAATACCCAGAGTCAGTTATAGATAACTTGACCCTCAAGGACCCTCAGGGGGAAGGGGGACATTGGATAAATTAATAATAATCAAGAAGAGACTGCTCTGGAGCTATTATTTCTGCTTCTCTTGTCTTTTCTGTTGAATGACTGAAGCCTTGAAGTCCTAATGCACCAAGAGAAATTAATTGGTTAAAACGTTCCTTTTCCTAATCTCCTACCTACTTTTAGTTGTGCTCTTTATTCTTACCTAAATTCCAGAGACTAGTGCAACTCTTTGTTTTATATATTGTTTTCATTAGGGACCTTGCTTCCAGAGATTAATACCTGAAACTGGTCACTCCTATCAAAGAATTCCTCTTGAAAAATCTTCTAGCTTTAAATTGTGTTTTACTAGTTGCACTCTTATTAGCTCTAACTTCTTCTTTTGTCTTTCAGGTTTTCTCCTCTTCAACTGGTGTTCAGTGAGCACTAGACTGGATAAGTATTATCTATTAATTCACAAACTTGTCTTGGTATTATTCCTTATTCGTTAATGAAAAATGTCTCTTTTACACATGTCTAGAAACATGCACACGTCTTCTCAATTACGCAGGTTTCACTTATCTGTTCTCTTTTCTTTTATCCTTTCTCTCCCTCTCTGTAGATTCCACATGAATTACATCTAGAAGACTCCCCGAATTCGTTAGGTATGCCGAAACTCTGAATGCTCCTTTCTTAAATGTTGTAACACGAACTCTGGACTGAGAAATTTAGCAAGGGAGGAAGAAAAGGGAGGGAGGGAAAAGGTCCGACTCTTATTTCGGGCACGAGGGGCAACGCGACACAGTGGGTCGAGGGAAAATACGGGGCAAGGTCAGAAGCGCAAATCAGTCACAACCATCTCTCCTTTTACTTCAGGTGAAGTGCGCTTTTGGTTTACAGCACACGCTTCACCTGAGGACTGACAGCTGTAGAAAAGTAAATCAACTAGACCGCTGACTCGTCTCGCGAGTCGGTGGCCATCTTGAGATTCCGTTGATGAGTCAGGAATCTTCAACAGTGGCTTCGTCCTGAATATTTATTTTTGGCCCGGCAGATCTTGGTCCTCAGGGCACACGGGGCATGAGTGTGACCAGTAGCAATGTTGAGAGGCCTGATAGTCAGCCTGGGTCACTTGCAGTTTGGAAGTACTATTTCCAAAATCCAAGACAGACCGGGAGTTGCCGTTATGACCTTCAATGAACATCTCTTCTATACAAATTGATACATTAAGCTGAATAAAAGTCATTCTTTTACAGAAAACTGTGCCACTGACCTCGCCCAAAGAGACCTAAGATCTGCAAGTCGCAAGGACTTCTGCAGGGATACATGCCCTCTTAACTACAAATTGCCCTATACTTTTCTCGGAAATGTTAAGTCATATCTTAAACATATCTGATAAGAGTGGTATTGTACATGTATTTAAGACAATATTTTCTGGACTGTTAGCACCTTTTGAAGCAGTCCTAGGAATATTTCCAAACTTCGTGCACTTTGTGTTTGGAGGATTGCCTCTCATTTTGGGACTTGCTGCACGGATCCTATTTTTGCTCCTACTGCTGTGATATGGCAAGTCAATCTACAAGTGACACCCAGTTCTCCATGGAGACTACTCTACTGGCGATGAAGTGTCATGAGCGCATCATCCAAATGTTGGGAGTAACTTATTTAAGAGAATTAAATAGCACATGGTTTATGTCATTCAGAACAATTTGGCAAGATTGCATCTTATCTGTTCTAAGCTGCCTGCTATGCGGAGAAGAATGCGTGTTAGACTTATGTCTCACACTCCCATCAGTCATGCCAACAGATGTTCATACTTTGCTTGAACCAGTAACGGCCCATGCACTGTGTTGTCCCCAGCGGCTACCAATTCTGGTGACGGCATTCATTGAGATCTCACAGACACAAAATACTGACGGTGAGGTACGAGAGGAAACAGGCACACAGGTTTCATCCACTTCGAACATTGCTAATGCGACTGATGCTGACGGTGATGCTTCAAATCTATGTGCGGTTAATCTTCTAAACGATGTAATCCAACTCTCACCTACAATAGTAGACAATTTCTTTACAGACTTAGAAGATTAGGGGCCCGATGTAGGTAAAAGTCATTTACCGAATTCAAAATACCGATTTTTACCGAATCGGTATTCTGAAATCGGAAAATGAGATGTAGAGAAAAAAAATTGGTAAAATACCGATTCGGAAACAATCGGTATCGTGTTTCGATACTTACCGAATCGGTATTCACCGAATCGGTAGATACCGAATCGGTAAATACCGAATCGGTAAATACCGAATCGGTAATGGCAATACAACCCTATGGGCCAAAAGGCCCATAGGAATGCATTGTAAATACCGAATCGGTATTTACCGATTCGGCGAATACCGATTCGATTCGGGAGCTACATCAAAAGGTAAGAAGCATGTGCAGCATGACACACCCTACCAGACACCTCCCCTTAAGCCTCAATGTACAGCCAAACCCCAGTCCAGTACTGCTAGCAACATACATGAGCAATGCATCATGGGAAATGTAGTCTGCTAATGTAGGAACAAATGTCAGATCACATTAAACTGCAATGCACTTAAAAAAAGATTCAGAGTAATGAAAATGACATGTGCAATGCTTTCATTGTAGTGACTGTAAGACATTTGCACTCAGTTCACAAATGCTTCTTTATACCTAGGGGCGCCATCAGGCAGTGGAGCAGCAGCTCCACAAGCGACAGCTCCAGCAACAGCGGACAGTGCGGTGGGAGGGCCAAGCAGCATGGTTCCTTCGCAGGAGGAGGAGGAGGACAGCAGTGCCATGGCCAATGAGGATGACCCAGGACATGCCCTCTCATTTCACCACTCCCCCCAACTGTCACAATCTCCCCCATTGCAGTTCTCACCAGAGAACTCACCCACACGGTCCCAGCCAGCACCTGCCACATCTCCTGCCAGGAGAATTATTGTGGCCCCATTGACCATCATGGAGGGAGCTGCGGGGCAGGCACCAGCACCCACACCTGCGACACCTGTGACACAGCAGGACACCCAGCAGGGCTGCACCGATCGCCGCCGCCCACGCACTTCCAGCAGTGCTTTACCAGCACGGGAGGGCACCATCTTCCAAGGGCTTGAGGGGAGCATAGTGCGGATCCGGCGGATGCAGGCCAAGTCCATCCTGGCTTGCCAGCGCCAATTGCGGGAACACAACCTGCAGATGGTGGAAATGTCAAAGGGATTAGTTGATTTTGTGGCAAGTAACAGGGAAATTGCAACAGGACTGGGTCACATGACAACTGCCATAACACAGCTGTGTGCCAAGATGGAGGAGCATGAGCACACTAGGCGCAGGGATGCCCGTGTACAAATTCAGGCTATCAACCGGATTGCTGCAGCAACGGCCCTGCTATGCCGCAGAGGGGCAAATATGGAAGACTGCCTCACTCAAAACATTGCGGAGGTGACCCGGGGCATGGCCCGCATCACCACTGCCATGGAGGCCCTCATCATTTCAAACACTGTGGTGAATCCTGCCCTGGACGTGGCCGAGGCTGGGGACAGCAGCAGCCGCAGCAGCCCAGCCAGCGCTGTGTCCGAGCCACGCCGGAGCACCAGGCGCTCCGCTGAGGCAGCTGGCCATGCAGAAGGGGGGGAGCCACATCCCAGTGGTTCAGCAAAGCGCAGCAGGAAATGACACTGCCAGTGTGGATGAGGCAACCCGGCCCATTTCCATTCCCCACCTTTTCTGTCATTATTTCTTTTGTTGCACATCAGTGCTGTAACGTTGTGCCAACATTATAAAAATATTTTTTTCACATCCATAACCTGTCTGTGCATCTGTACTCACTCAGAAATAGTTTTCTGTTATCTCCTCACGTCTGTATCTGCCATCACTTGGTGTAGACACCCCAGCAGGTTGTGTTTGTGGCACAGCAACGTCGTCGTCATGGTCCTCGTAGTCTGACAACTCCACCTCAGTGCCCTTCTTCACCGCAAGGTTGTGCAACATTGCACAGACAGCTATGATCTTGCAGCAGGTGATGGGGGTATACTGCCTTGCACCTCCACTCTTGTACAAGCATCTGAACCTGCTTTTCCAGATGCCAAAGGTCCGTTCTACTACATTCCTTGTGCTTTTGTGGGCCCGGTTATACCTCCTTTGGCTGGGTGTAGAGGGGTTGAGGTAGGGGGTGAATATGAATGAGCGGAGGGCATATGCACTGTTACCTAGAAGGAAAAAGGGGTAACATTACTCACATGCATACATGTACTTCACAGTGCTACATTTTGTTATGGGGGTCTGATGATGTGTCTCACCTAGGAGGTATCCTTCACCAAATTCCCCAGCCGTCAGCCGTGCATAGATGCAGCTGTTTTGGAATATGTAGGAGTCGTGGGTACTCCCTGGGAATTTTGCAACCAGGTCTGTGATGGTGCACTTAGCATTGCAAATCACCTGCACATTGATGGTGTGCGTAGACTTCCTATTGCGGTATGTGTATTCTGTGTCAGCAGGGGGGCAAATCGGAATGTGCAGCCGATGATGTGGGGAAATCGTGCCACCTGGTAAAAGTCTGCTTTGGTTTGTACCAGTTCCGCATGGGTTGCAGGGAAAGAAATGTATTGGTCCATCCTCTGTATCATGGCATCAAGGAATTTGTTGAAAAACCTTGACAGGCTGCTCTGGGTCACCCCTCCTACCGCAGCAACTGCACATTGATAGCTGCCAGACGCAAACAGGTGTAGGCTGCATAGCACCTGCACGTGCGTTGGGATGGCGTGTGCCCTTGGGGTGGGGTGGTCCAACAGTGGTTTTAGGTCCCTGATGAGCTCCAGAAGGGTGTCTGAGTCCAGCCTGTACCTCTGTAGGATCTCTGCCTCTGTGAGCATGAACAGGGTGATTCTCTGTCTGTAGACCTGCTCCTCTCTTTGCCATTCCCTCTCTCCTTCCTGCTGTAGCCGTAGCCGCCTTGCAATGACATAAAATGCCGCCATCCTGCAAGTTGCATTGCATTTTGGGTCTCATTTTATAGGTTGCAGTTGGTTACCACCTGATTCCAATCCATGGTAAATACCGATTTTGAAATACCGATTTATAGGCAAAATCGGTATTTCTGTGCTTCCCTACATCTCTAACAGAGTTTTGGCTTGTCCGAATCGGTAATTTACCGATTCGGTAATTATACCGAATCGGTAGATGGTCCGATTCGGACTATTTACAGATTCGGTAACTCTACCGATTCGGTAACTGGTCCGATTCGGTATATTTGCCGATTCGGTATGTTAGCGATTCGTTCATTTACCGAATCGGTGTATTTCCGAATCGTTTTTTTACCGATTCGGTAAAAAAATACCGATTCAGCCGGATTTCAGGCTCCTACATCCCGCTGGCTGGATACCGCTCGGTAAGGGCCGAAAATCGGTATTTTCGGCCGTTACCGATCGGTATTGGGCCACCTACATCGGGCCCTTGATGTTTTCTCCAAACAATAATACTGACTTTTGATTTGGCACACAGTGTTCTTAGAGACTGAATTCGACCTTCATTTTTTCAAGACAAAGTTCTAACTTTGGAACTCTTTTTTCTATGATTATAAAATTTTTCCAAATTTGTATTTTTTCATTTTTTGGCAAAAAGTAATCTGCTTACATTAGAACTATTGATAGAGAACTAGAATTCTTTGAAAAACTTCCAGAGACAATATTTGACCTTGTCCACATAACAAACAGTTTTATGTATTCTGACATGAAATGGTTTCGGCCCTTTTTCTTCTGTATTGACGAGCAATTTCATAAATCTATTTTCATGATTCACTCAAATTTCATTTTTTCAAATGTCAACTGTATGCTTAGAATGAAACATTGTTTTTAATGCGTACAGCACACATGCTCTTTTCATGTACAACCGGTACCATTGCATTTTTATGTATTTTGGGTGGATTTTAAACACTTGTTGTATAGATAATATTTAGATATGTTTATTCATGTTTAGAACTTAGAATTTAGTAGAAGTCGTACATAAGAAAGTGGAGTGGGTGTTGCATGGCGTTTTAGATTCCGAATGGATTTTCCTGATTCATGCCCTTATATAGGTACAATTCTCGTTGCCCTTATATAGGCATAGAAATCAAGCCCTTATTTAGGTATAGCCCATGCAACCCAAATACAAACATGTCTACTTCCATCCGTTCACCAAACGTCACAACAATTTCTTGGAAAACCAGCTTAAGCCATTAGGGACTTCCCCTTGCTTGAATATTGATTTCTCCAAGAACTCAGTTAGTTTAACAATGCACATCTATTCCTTAAGGGTTCATTCATGACGTTCCTATGCCAGGCTTTACGTCAAACATGGCATTCCTAAACACCTTCAAGGTATAAATATACCTTCACTTGCTATGGCAAATCACGGTGGTTCGGCGCAGTTTGACTACCTACTTGCCCGACGTAGCTCTCTACAGCAAGTACCGAAGGAAGCAGAATCTCCAGCTGACTCACTGATCAGGAAGCTGCCTTCCTCTGCTGAGAAATCCAGCTCCAGTGTTTCTGACTCCCCTTGTGGGGTGTTGGGAAATTGAGTCCCGAGACAGAGATACCAGACCTCCTTCATTCTAAGTCTTGGAGCTGATTAGAACCTAGAGAAACCTTTAAGAGATTCTTGGCAAAAACTAAACCTGTGCTAAAGACCATTCTTACTTCTTCCCTCGTACTAGACCTAGGTTAGGTACATTGGGGTAGGCGTATTTTAGAAGCACCAATTGAGTATTTTAGTATGTGTTATTTATGTATGCATTGTTATATGACTTAGAAACCATACAATGCTATTACAGTATTATTTTATAATACTATTCTAGCTGTACGCATTATACTTTGCATTCTGTCTAACGATTGTAACAGTTCACCTCTCTTGCATGAGAAAGAAGACTGTTCAATAAATCTTCTATTGAAAACGCCCGTCTCACTATTTCGCTGCAACTCTGTGGAAACGAAGCATGCACGATTGACTAGGGGAAATACTTATTTATTGTTTCTACGACTCTGAAGATAGTTATTCCAGTCCTAGGGAAACAAAGTTGTCATGTTTATGCGGTTGTCAGAAACTAATCCCTTCTTGTGAATTCGAGAAAGTTTCTAGTGACCTCTGAGCTATCTAGCACTCACATTTAAGTTTAGTATATTCGATAGAGACCTACTGACCTAAGTCCTATGTCAAATCTGTGGGACATATTATTCCAATGCGCAGAGCTTATTGGGAATATAGGAACTACACTACAGAACGTGGCAGGTTTAGCCAGGACATTTTTAGGCTCCCTTACATTAGAGATTTCCACATAATATGTATTCAGGAAACGTGGGAGCTAGCTAATAACTTCTTCTAAGAAGGTCACAAAACTTTTTTCTGCCCAGCATTAAGGTCAAGTACAGGGAGAGCAAGGAGGGGACTAATTATGTTTATAGACCTAATTATGTATATAGAACTTAGGATTCACGGTAGGTGGAAGACTATGTCATGGGACTCGGATGTCGCAAAAGGACTTACATTCTCAAGCAACACTTACCGATTAGCTTTAATGAACTTTTATAATGTGAAGTCACACTCACAGGAATCAGCTAGCCTTGATGAACTAAGTAGAGAGTGGGAGCAAATACAGAGAGAAGGTCTGTCACAGACTCAACTAATTTCAGCTGGAGACTTTAATTGCCACCTGTGCCCTAACTTGAGGTGGATTCACTGTGACTGGTCGAGCTGTACATTTAGAGAGGGCCCACATATGGAACACACTCAGGAAGGGCGGGATTTGAGTGTCCTCTTAAACATCTATGGTCTAACTCATACATTGGACCTGATTGTCACTGTCCCTGATACAGCTGTGCCCCCGACCTATAAAGGTAGCGGCTGCTCATCGTTTATTGATTTTATATTTGTATCTCACACATTGAGGAGGTTTATAACCTTTTTTAAAATTAACCACAGTATATTTAGTGATCATAACCCGGTGACCATGTCACTTGCTGCTATCTAGACCCAGAAGTACAGCGGGCTGAATTAGTCAAGTTATTTACCGCCATTGCACAACTAGTAGTTGGTTTACTAAGAGCGCCGGCATACTCCCCCAGCACGGATGCCCAAGATGGTTTGACGGGCAATGCTCTTGGGCCCTAAGAGCTCTCAAGACGGCTCTCAAACAATCACCGAGAGACAGGGGCCTGGTGGCAGCCTGCCGCAAAATGTTTAAGCAAGCAGTCAGGGAGTGGAAGCGCCAACTGCAACAGAAGGCTTGGGAGGAGTTAACAGAGTCTTCTGGGTTAAATGACTCTACCCTTTTCTGGAGGGTCATTAACAAACCATGTTTTAAAGACTTGAAACACCCAGGGCTAAGCCACAATATTTTACCAGAGCAATGGCAGGCTCACTTCGAGGGACTGTATAATCAGCCCCACAGAGAGGAGGAATTACAGGCACTCATTCCTGATCAGAGTATTGATCCTATTACCTTCACTTTGGATGAGGTGAGATGAGGTATCGAGGGTCTCTCGTGGAACAAGGCGCCCGGAATAGATGGGATTCCGCCAGACCTCCTTCAATGCAACACAGGGGTATGAGCGCCTCTCCTAGTGAGGGTTCTAAATGTGGCAGTAGCAACAGTAATGCCATTATCATGGTCTACTGCCACCATTGTCCTGATATTTAAGAAGGGAGATAGAGACAGCCCACATTGCTATTATCAGATATCCCTTATTGATGTGTCAGCGAAGGTTCAGGGGTGGGTGGTACTAAACAGATTGGCAGATTGGTCAGAGGCCAATCATATAATAACGGATGTACAATATGGGTTCCAACCGGGTAAATCCACAGCAGATCAATGCCTTAATCTTTATCTTGTTACTGCTAAGTACACATTGTATTTAGCTTTAATGGAACTCACTGCGGCTTTCGACCGAGTGAATCGCTGCTGCAAACTCTGGAATCTTATGGGAGAGCTTGGGGTGGACTCGGCAATAATTAACACCCTAATGACCCGACACCCGAACACCACTGCCGTAGGTAGATACACACAGGAGGGGAACACCACAGATCACTTTTACTGCTCTAGTGGGGTAAGATAGGGTTGTATTTTAGCGTTGTTCCTGTTTACATTATATATTAATGGTCTTGATTCTGCCCTGACTGCATTACACACAAACAACCCGAGGATAGGTACAAGATCGATCCCTGTTTTGCTTTATGCAGATGACGAGGGACTCCTTGCACGTACCCCAAAGGGCCTGCGGCATTCATTAGATGGGTTTGTGGCATATTTATGAAAAAAATGGACCTGTCCCTAACTTAACAAAATCCTATATAATGGAAATTGGGAAAAAGTGTGGTAAGCCTAAAACCTACACAGAAGGTACACATATTTTAGGGAAGTACTGGCCGTCTCACACTTAGATATGTTATTAGACGAAAACTGAGTTTTCAACATCTACTAGAGGAGAAGTGCCTTAGTACGACAAGGGCCACTGGAGCAATTGCAAACATTGTGCATAGACTAGATAACTGGTCACTGGGGACGATTTTAAAGTTATATAACTCCTTTTGCAGTTCCATAGTTTTATATGGTAGCGAGGTGTGGGGATTTCAGGTGGTTAACAAATTACAAATTGAAGAAAACAGATATTTTAAGCGCTTGCTGAAAGTCCCTCATAGCACCCATGCATACATTGTTCATGAGGAACTAGGGTCCAAGTACATCTCTGATATGGTGGCTGTGAAACCCCTACTGTGTTGGGTGAAGATCTGGTCCAACGATGGGGCAGGTTTTAATAGGCTAGTAATGCAGGTCTGTCTCTCTTTAGATCACACGTTAAAAATTCCATGGTTGCAATATGTAAAGGACACCCTCACCACCTTAGGACAAGCAGATCTGTTCACTAATCCCAATAAGGTGGGATCACAGGAACTTATCAAACACCTGTTTTTTAAATATGTCTCGCACAACGTGAGGAAAGGTAGCTTAAAAAACCCACTGTTAGAAAACACATTTTAGTTAAGTCAACGCAGGATACAGAACCTTATTTACCCCTCATGATCAGTGCACACAATGAATTTTTAATTACACGTTTCAGGTTGAACTTATTTCGCCACCTACTGGCAGTACCCTTTGGCTTTGCGGTACACATAGAACATAGAAGACCCTGTGGCTGCGACAATAGGTCTCCACAGGGAACCTTACATTTTGTCCTCCTCTGCCCGCTCTACTGATACCTGACAAGAGTGTTCCTTAAGGGGCTTTTAAAGAAACTGAGATTCAAGCAAGCAGGTAGGTGCATTATTGTTTTTACAGATGTCATCATATGTTTTTACACTTTTTTGTGTCTCTAACTTTTTAGGATCTGCTATAAAGTTAAGAACCACTAGGGGTGCCTGAAGGCGGCAAGAGTTTTTGCCAATTTTTGCACTGTGTGAGGTTTCCATAAATGTTTGAACTGTGGGATTTTCTCCTCAGGGCCAGACTTAGTTTTTTTAACTTGGTAACTGAGGATTTTATCGCTTACATTCCTTTTTTAATTTGAAGCAAAGGTTGTTGGCTGTATTATGAATAAAAGAGACCAAGGTGGATAACAACATTGTATGGGTTTTATGTTCTTTTATTGTTTCTCCTGGTGGTCCTTATGAATAATGTTTATATTGGATTTAAAAGCAGCTCAAGATGTTTCTTTTATTGTCGTATTTTTATATGCCGAATAAAGATTATTATTATTATTAACTCAGGCGCATTCAAATATCAACAGCACAAGTGAACCTCACAAGGACAAAGTAGGATGATGAATAGGCTACTCCTTTGAAACAAAAATAACTGGTTGAACTCATCTTTATGAATCCAGAAAAGGCTATTTCTTTATTTGAAACATTTACCACTTATCACTAGAGTATTCTCACTCTGGACCGAGTAATGTATTGCCCATACTTAGGTCTAACTTTCCACTACAAAAATCTTTGTTGTAGGACTAAAATTGTTTTTTATACATTATGTATTCTTTATTTAAACGTGTGCAAGCATTATGTCTGCTTATAAATTGGATTACTAGTTGTACATTTATTTCACATATGTATATATTTAATTTGTGCAAATCACTTGGTGGAACCATATTTCCTTTGGCACTATGTGCCAGGGAATATGTAGATGTGTAGGATAAATATGTGATTTTGGGGAAACCAAGTTGGATAGATGTGTCCAAAATTTAAATCTGTTTTACACAAAATATGTCAGTATCTACCATTTGAAGTAGCGTCGACCAGAATTCACCACACTTTTCAGTAATTTTGAGGAAGTCGTAAATGGCTGGCTAGGGTGAACTCATTGAGGGTTGGGGTGTAGGGGGTTGGGAGGTCTTCTGAGGCCACTGGATTCTTTCGGCAGGTGTGAGGCATTCCATTTTCCGTTCAAGTACTAGGTGGGGGTCGAGCCAGAGATGGGCTGCACTTCTTCCAGCAGTCCCTGCTCAGACTCGTACTCAATTTTACTAGGTGTGTGCTGCTCTGTAAAATGAGGCAATGTGTTCCCCCCACACCCCATAATCCTAAGTACAGGAACACTGGAGCAGTTGTGATAACCCCTCTGATACAACGCTCAGCAGGACTAGCAGAGGGGAATAATTGTTGAATAAAGTGTGTGTTGCCATTCATTTTAGTTACAGTACCAGATGCCAACGGGGCTATTACAAAAGGTAATTTTCAATTGTAGCTAAAAAACATGTGTAATTTACTCTTACCCTTTTGAGTAACTTTACTACTTCTGGATGTCCACAAAATCCAAGTGTTAGATTACTTAAAAGTGTGGACTTAATCATCCTCACCCCATGAAAAAAGGGGCATGTAAGATACTGCTGCAAAAAGGAAACACCACACATGGTTAACCACGAATTCTTCGACGTCATTTCATAGAAAATAATGGAGACATGGACTTAAAGATAAATCCCAAAAGAAAATCTTTTAAATGAAATAAAATTGTTTAGATAGTTTAAAAAATATATATAATGTAATGTAATTAATGGAAAAGAATCAATTTTGTCCACACTATGTGTGGGAGGGTATACTCAGACGTGACTCCCTTGCTCATTGCACCATCAGGATTCAAGCAAGCCGGGCCGACGACGGCTGAAATGCCAGAAACCGGTCCCCGGAAGCTTGTTTCCTTCCCAGTATAAGAATTGGCTTGGTAGTTTGGTTTGCCCTGTTCCCATCATGCACTGGGACAGGAACAGACTAATTTGCATGTAGCCAGGTTCTGAGCTGGGATGGTGCAGTGAGCTAAAAAACAGTGATGAATTAAGCCCTGATCTCTTGACTGGGTAAGAGTATTCTGCATCATTCAGAAACTCTGTCCATCACCACCCCCTTTTCCAAAATCGATTAATGGAAAAGAAAACATACTTATAATTTTATTCTAAAGTATCTTAACAATCATCTTTAATTAAATCATAATGTAAACTAACTCTTTCCTAAAACCTAATTAAGTTACTTTTAATTATTCAGTACATTACTTTTGATAATTAATAATGAATAATGCGGGATTTTATTTTTGATTGAATTTCCCAAAAATAGTTTTCAGTAAACTGAATATATTTGAACTGAAGGTTTAATTGAAAATTAAGTTAATTCGAAATAAAAATATAGAAATATCTTACAATAATATTTACATAAAGATATTTTTACAAATGTTGTTCAAGTCTTCCTAAGGCAAAAAGTAGGGAAAAAGTAAAAAAGTTTATTTAACATGAAAAAAGTTAGAAAAAATACTTCATGTTAAATATTATTGTGCATTAATTTCATTTATTTATTTTATATATGAAGCAAAAGAAAACACACTACAGCTCTAATAACTTAATTTTGAAATACGTATTTAAGCAATTTGAATAAAATGTAATTAAGTTGAAATAATTTTGCTAAAGTTCAAATGTAAAAATAAATGCTCACTGAAAGCAAAAAATATATATAAAGATTAATAATTATTTAAATTGATTCATAGAATAATTTTAAGTAATTTAAATATAGTGTATTGCAAATTATTCTTATAATAGTTTCAAAATGAAAGATTTTAAAAATGTTATAATTAAAAAATACATATTTTGTAATTGAATTTTCAAAAAAGAGTTTTCATTAAAATTAATATATTTGAACCAAAGGTTTAATTGAAAATTAAATCAATTCAAAATAAAAATATAAAATATCTTACAATAAAATTCACATAAAGATATTTTTACAAATGTTTTTTAAGTCTCCCTATGGTAGGGCGCTAGAGGGCGCACTGCAGAATGGCCGCATTGCCGTGAGGCTCCTGCAGCCCGGAGCTTTTATCCGATTAATTATCCTTTTTATCGTCATCCACCTCTACCCTGACCCTGGATTCTGGTGTAGTTGGCAGCTGCCGACGTTCGTTCTGACTCCTGTGGCGATCATCGCCTCCTGGCCGGAGATAGAGGCTCCGACAGATTCACCGCTGGGCGCCCTGGAGGACTGAAGCTCCGCGGTCCGGCGCACTGGCTCGCGATAGTCCGCTGCCTCCCGCGTGAGGTGTGGGCCCATTCCCTTCCCCCTCGGGGACCATCCGTTGCTGCCCTCTCCGCCGCGGCCGGCGGCTGCACCTGGGGCGCTTCTGCTGCGGAACCATATCTGCTGCCTTCACCCTGGACTGCGGCGACGGAGCTGCGATGTGGACACCAGTCTCCCCTGCGGCCGGGATCGCGGCCATTGTGTGAACGGGAGTGGCGGGGCGTCCGCGCCTGCTCGTGCCCCCGCAGCTGGTACCTGCCTGACTGCCTTGTCCTTGCGACTTCGTGCGGAGGTGAGTGGCGGTGGATACGGCGATTGCCGGGGGGATCGCTGGCCATACGGATGAGACGCTGTCCTGACCCACTTGGCGCCATTTTCAACGCAGCGGGTGCGCTGTAAGGAGACCAGCTGTGTAGAGCTCTCCGCAGAGACTTGTAATTGTTTGCGAGCGCTCCGGACCCATCGCATTGCGCTGCTGGTTGTTGCCTCCTGCTGTGCGGCGCATACCGCATTGTGTTTTCTGGCGGTGCTGCTCTGCTCTGTGGGCGACCTCGCCGGCGCCATCAGCTGCACATTTTCATTATCGTGGCTCATGAGTTCCACTGCTTTGTCTATCCTGCTGTGTGCTGAGGTGGGCCACTGTTGTACCCTCACGGACTTGTTTCGCCTGCTGGCCTAGGGGCTGCCCTCTGCCATTCAGGAGGCGACCGCGATCTTGGACCTGGTGCCGGGGGCTGCACACGATCTACCAAGCTGAACTTGTGTGGGAATCAGAGCACTACACCCCGATCTTTGCCTTCACTGTGCTTTGGTTTCTGGTTCATATGTGACATTGATTAACGACTGAGCACTAGCACTGGGTGACTCTCTCGCTTCCCTTTGCACGCTGTTCCGGGGGTTACTGCACACTGGGTTTGCTGCACCATGGGGAAGCCGGACAATAAGCAACCCAAGTTATCCTTTGATTCTGCAGCTTCTAGGAGGGGCGCTCGCCTGGCACAGGAGGCGGGGAGCTCGGGTTCCTCCCCCACACCGGTCACTGACACTGCCCCGCAACCTCCCGCCCTGGATTTTCAGCAGATGATGCAGGAAATGCGTCAGGGATTCGCCACTATCGTAGATAAAGTGGACAAATTATCTTCGCGCATGGACGCCGTGGTGCAGAAACTTGATATCCACGAGGAGCGTCTTACCACAGCGGAGCAACGCATCTCGGACCATGACGACACTACGGCCACCCATACCACTCAGCTGGCGAGAATGGACAATATCCTGAGGGTAATAGCAGCCAAGAATGAGGAGTTGGAAGAGAGAAGTTGGCGCAATAATGTACGCGTGGTAGGCGTTCCGGAATCGACCAATGTGGGGAAAATGGAGACGTATGTGGAAAGGCTACTAGTTGGTGCGATTGGAGCGGAGGCATTCTCCACGCAGTTTATTGTAGAACGGGCACACCGATCCCTTGGGCCGAGGCCGGCCACAGGCGCTGCACCGCGACCTATTATTGCTCGCCTCCTGAACTATCGTGATCGGGATGCGGCTCTCCATGCGGCTCGCACTACCCGCTCGCTTTCCTTCGAGGGGGTGACTTTCACTATCTATCCGGACTTCACTCCGGCGGTCAAGAAGAAGCTTAGGGATCTGCAAGTGGACTATGCTTTACTGTACCCTGCGAAGCTGAGAGTGACTCACCAGGCGAAGCAGACTTTCTTCACCAATCCGCAGCAGGCGGAAGACTTTGTGAAGCGACTCCGGCAAGAACGGACTGCTCGTGACCGGCGGGGCGAGGAGGGGCAGGATGGCCACCGCTCGGCGGGGGAGGAGGAGAACGTCTGATCCGGTTTCTGGCGGCGTGGAGGTGGTGGTGCTTACCTTGCACTGGCACTTATCTGCTGTCCTTGGAACCTGCACTTACCCAGAATGGTACTGTTAAACGTGTTGTGTGAGACGCAGAGCGGAGCCATGGGATCGCTATTGAGGGTTGCCAAGGGGGTGATGGTTGATGATGTTACTCTGCTCCGGGCACCCACTCCCACACTATGCCTGGGATAGGGCTTTGCCCTGCGGCTGGAGGATTGGCGTGGTGTGAAAGAGTGGTTATGTGCACCTCTGGTGGACACCCCACTGGGAATACCCCACTCTTGTTGAGTTTTATTGAATGACTGATTTGTTGGTTACATGGATGTATGAGTGTTGGGAGGGGGGGATGGGTGGTGGAATGTCCTGACAGATTGGGGTTGGTCAGGTGGGCGGGGGGAGGGGGAACTGCGCTGACGCCTTGTTTTTCACTGAACGCTTGTACTACTGGTGGTGTTCTGCGTGGCTGTATCAGGGGCATGGCGATATCTTGCGGCTGGTATTCTGATATCTCCAGGGCCATATCATGCCTGGCCCTTTCCTGTGATGGGGGGGCTGCGCGAAGGTGGGTCACTCCTGGGCAGGTCATTGGTACTGCTAGTGGGACACGCTGGTTAGGTTGCACAAAACTCTTCATGTGTAATGCGTGCCTGTTGCACGAATGTTCTCGTGGTTGGTTGGGAGGGGGGGTTTGTTTCTGTGGATGGACGACGGCATGGATGTATGTGGTGTACGATGTTCATTTGGGACGGTGTGTGCAGTGGAAACGGTCCGGTGCTTTGATTCAGGGACATGTGCCTGTGCGCAGATCCAGCGTGTCTCCTTACACATTCCTTCTGTGTGATGTCAGTCGCAGTGTTGGATAAGATATCGATACTGTCCTGGAATGTACGTGGGCTCAATGATGCCAGGAAATGTTGTAATGTGCTTCATTATCTGGATAGGCATGCCATACAGGTAGCGCTACTGCAGGAGACACATCTAAGCATGGGCGGAAAATCCGTTCCGCTCGCGGATTTTGCGGATTTTCGGGAAATTCGCAATCCGCGAGATTTGCGAATCTCCCGCAAAATCCGCAAATCCGCGAGCAGCGGATTTTGCTCGCACTGCTCGCACTGTTCGCGTGAGTTCGCGCCCCGCGAATAAGTGCAAAATTGCAGAAATACGCTCTTAGCAAAACTGAAAGTAACTACTTACCAGGTTCAAAAGTTCAGGCTCATCATTAGTAGCCATTTCCTGTAGTGCTTCCTGAGGGGCCCCTCCAGAGTTCAGTTGCCAGTTGAAACTATTATGTGACCCTGCTCTGAACCTCAGAATAGTTACACATATGCCACAAAGGTCCTGAATTACAGCTAAGGGAGACAAGCAGGAGCCAGGCTGGAAGTTAAAATCCATTAATCAGCCCCTAATTCATTATTGTCAGTTGGGGCAGGGCAGGTGTTGTAACTAATTTTGCAACAATGAAAGCACTTAGCAAGTGCAAAAGATCACTAATCAGGGCGCACTAAGGAAGCAGGTGCCAGCTAAAAAAATATTCTGTGACACATTAATCAGCCCCAAATTAATTCAGGTCACTTGAGGCAGGGAAGGTGTGCTTTGCTTTGCCGAAAATAATGTACACTGGACAACCAGAGGGTGTGGTGATGAAACAGAGGGTGGCACGGGTGGGCCAGAGGGTGGCATGAGTAGTCAGAGAGTGGCAGTGGTGACAGAGAGTGGCAGTGATGAAGAAGAGTGTCCCAAACAGGCTGGACACGTAGAAACAACAAGTTCGCAAAACTTGCGACCCGACAGGTAAGTTCGCAAATTGCGAAATTGTAAAAACCCTCGCGAACTGGCAGAAACACGGGCGAACACAAAAAAAAAAAATCCGCAAATTCGCGGGAATTCGCGGATTTTGCGGATTGTGAATCCGCAAAATTCGCGAACGCGAGATCCGCAAAATTCGCCCATGCTTAGACACATCTGCGCCGGTCACCTGCTCCTACGCTTGGGGGGAGATGGGCCGTGGTGAGATGCTTTTCATCGTACTCCTCTTACTCGAGAGGGGTTGCTATAATGATTAAGAAATCACTCTCCTTTCAGGAGCTGGGTTCACGAGTGGACTCTGACGGGAGATATGTGCTATTGTGGGGGAGGCTTGGGCAGATTACCTTGCTTTTTGTGAATTGTTATGCACCCAATGTTGACACACCTGCTTTCTTTCTTGAACTCTGGGGCCATGTTCTAGCTGTGGAGGCATCGCACATTGTGTGGGGTGTTGACTTTAACTTAGCAATGCGGGCTCTTGAGGATAGATCGAAGGGGTGCTCTCAATACAATATACAAGCCAGGGATGTCTTGCTGGGCATTATAGAGGAAGCAGGTTTGATTGATAGCTGGAGATATGCACACCCCACAGTCAGGGAGGGTACACACTTTACAGCTCATGCTCGTACCTGGGCGAGACTGGACTATGTCTTTCTCTCCAGGGGACTTGTGGCGGGATTACATGATGTGACGCACCTTCCCAGGACGTATTCAGATCACTGTCCTGTCAGGGTTATGGTGTCGATGCCCGGACTACATAGACCGCGTCCACCTTGGAGGCTGTTCCCCTCTGCCCTGTTGGATCCCATTTTTCAGGCGGAGCTGGGTGAGGAAGTGGAGGCTTTTTTCACGAGGAATAGGGGTTCTGTGGATAGTGTGGAGGTGATATGGGAGGCGTTTAAAGTTACGGTTCGAGGGATCACTATATCCAAGAGCTGCGGGGTACTTAAAGCTATTGTTCGTAGGCTCGCGAGTTTAGAGGCTGATCTAAAACAGCTAGAGCGCGGGATGCAGGCTGGCCCTGATCCTGACCTCATGCAACAGTTTAGGGGTAAACTCTCTGAGTACGAGGAAGAGGCATCCAGGGAGATGAAGCACAGGGGGAAATACTGGACGGCGTGGAAATACTGCGAGGGGGAGAGGCCTGGGAAGGTACTGGCTGCACTCACGAGACATCAGCGGCATAGGTCAGATGTGTTGGAACTGGCTTTACCAGATGGCACGCACTGCAGGGACACAAGGGAAATCCAGGACACGTTTATACGCCACTACACACACTTATACACTTCACAGCAATCGGAAGATGTGAGATATGGGGGATTTCTGGACGAGTTGGCACTCTGCTGGCTTTCTGACGGTCACAGGGCGTTCCTGGGTAGACCCCTTGAAGTTGAGGAGATCAGAAGCGCCATTATGTCTCTGAATAACGGAAAGGCTACAGGATTGGATGGTCTCCCTGCCGAATTCTATAAAAGTTACGTGGATATTATGGCCCCGGTGCTTCGGGAGGTATTCGAGGAGTCTCTTGAGGATGGGAGACTGCCTGGTTCTATGCGGGAAGTTGCTATCACCTCTTTGCTCAAACCGGGAAAGGATCCTCTAGACGTGGGGTCTTATAGGCCTCTTTCTTTGCTCAACTGCGATGTTAAGATCCTGGCGAAAGTCTTAGCGACGCGGCTCTCGGAGCTTATGCCCGTCATAGTCTTACCTGATCAGTCCGGATTTGTGCCTGGCCAGGCAACCTCTCATAATCTTTGAACTCTCTTTTCGTTGATCCCAACCATTGCCGCAGAGCTCCCGGTGGCAGCCGTTTTTTTGGATGCTACGAAAGCGTTTGACTCTGTGGAATGGGGGTACTTGATAGATGTTTTAAGTCGAATGGGATTTCCCCGGATATTTATCTCATGGGTCAAACTGCTGTACACTGACCCAATGGCGAGGGTGATTGTGAACGGTGTGCTTTCTTCCCCTTTTCCGATCTCGAGAGGGATCAGGCAGGGGTGCCCTCTTTCCCCCCTCTTGTTTGCCATCGCCGTAGAACCTCTTGCATGTAGGATACGTCAGTTGCATCAACGGAGTGCATTTCATTGTTTTCAGCGTCAAATCGGGATCTCTCTGTATGCAGATGATGTTACCCTGTATATAAAAAATCCGCAGTTGAATATTAACGCGATACTGCGTGAGTTTGTTGCCTTTGGCGGTATCTCCGGAGTGCATATCAATTGGCAAAAGTCACAATTTTTTCCGCTCACTGCAGTGGTTCATCGATTCCCGCTTGACTATCCACTTGAGTGGTGTGATACAGAACTACGTTATCTGGGTATTGTAGTGGCGTTGAATAAGGAAGAGACTCTTCGGCTTAATTATGGCGTCGCCATCACTAAACTGGCAGATGTCATTACGAGGTGGATGTCCTTACCTCTGTCCATGGCGGGTAGAGCGTCGCTGATAAAAATGGTGGTGTTGCCCCGCTTTCTGTACCTATTCCAGAATATTCCGTATCACCCTGGGGCGTACTTCTTCACGCGGCTCCGCTCGGAGCTCCTTCGTTTGTTTTGGGGGGGCAAACAGCCGCGATTAGCATGGTCCACCTTAACATTGCCTTATGCTGATGGGGGCTTTGACGTCCCTGATTTTGAGAAGTATTATATTAGCGCCCAGGCGCACTATGCATACCACTGGATGCGCCCCACGCCGTTTATGCCTCAACTTGCTGCTGAGCAATGGGTTGCTCATCCTCTCCCATTGGAGGGCATGGTGCTGGGGAATGTTGGAGACATAGATACTCATCAGACTACGGTGACTTGCACGGTTGATGCCTGGAAGCGCGTTGCGAAGGTGCTGCAGCTTGCACTCCTCTACTCGCCTGCTTTGCCTCTGGTCTATCACCCTGCCCTGTCCTTGTTGCAGGAGACGGGATTCCGACGCCTGTGCAAGCGTCTTGTGATACTTGCGTGGGGGGACCTTTTCCGAGAGGGTGTCTTCCGTACCCGTGAGCAATTTTTTGGTAGTGGGGAATATTCCCAGTTGGAGATGTTTTATTATGTCCGGTTGCGGCAAGGTTTGAGGACGCTACTGCTGGAGTTTCCCAAGGAACCAACCGTGGCCTTACCGCTCCACGTGATGTTGCTCTCTGATGGGCGTCACTTGGTCTCCAGGCTGTTTGGTGCCACCCGGAAACAGCTGGTCACCTCTCCTAGTCGAGCACGCGAGCGGTGGGATGTTGAGCTCGGAATTTCTATCTCTGATGACCAATGGGCGTACTGTTGTGGTGTGACAGCCAAGGTCTCCTCTAGCTGCCGCTTGAAAATCATACACTATAAATTTGTACAACGATACTATTACACTCCGGTTAGGAAATTCAGATTCCGGTTGGCGGAGGATGATCGATGTTCACGTTGCCATGCGGTGGGAGCCGATTTCCTGCACTTGACATGGGAGTGTGGAGCCATCGCTGAGTACTGGGTACAGGTTCACGAGGCCCTTCAGGTCATGACTGAGGGTGGTGTACTGTTCGACCCTATGGTCCTACTACTGGGATATACTAAGGAGGTGCCGGCACCCTATCGTAGATTTGTGGACGTGGCATTATTGTTGGCTAAACGTCGAGTGGCTTGTTGTTGGGGGCGGGGCAGGGCACCACGGTTCGGGGACTGGCTGAGGGATGTCCTTTATTGTCAGGACCAACACAATGTGTATGCAGAAATGATGCCTGTGCGCTGTAGGCCTAAGGACTTCTGGAGCCCGTTGCAGGTATACCTACTCACACGAGTTGCGCAGGAGTCTGAGTCGGACAGTGAGGAACGGGTTGGGGTTGGTTAGCGGGGTTATGCTTGCTAGGAATCAGCCTATATCTATCCGATACCCTGTGTAGCGGCGACTGGAGGGATTCCTGTACACTGCTGCTTAAATTTCTTGTGAAAGCTACTTTATATTTGTATTGGGGGGTGAGGGGAATGCTGCCTGCTCCTGTGTAATGATACCTAGCCTAATTCGGCCTAGTGGCTGTTGACCTGTGGGTATGTGATCACTGTACTTATGCTGCTTTCCGTCCTGGAAGAATGTATGCTTTATATCCGTACTATTGCTGAACTTGCATGCTCTGTCCAGATGTGTCGCTTTCCAATTGCTTGCTTATATCGTCATTCCATTGGCATCTCTATTGATATGGTTTTTGAATTGGCTACTGGTCTCGCCGTGTACGCTGCTGCATTGTACTGTCCCTGTACCATCATATGCTTTGTATGTATGCCACTGCTGACCTCTGCTTGTCTTCCACTAAATAAAGTTGTTCTTGTTTAAAAAAAAAAAGTCTCCCTATGGTAAAAAGTAGGAAAAAGTTAAAAACTTGAAAAAGTTAGAAAAAATACTTCATGTTAAATAATTATTTAAATTGATTTATAAAATATTTTTAAGTAATTTATATATTGTGTATTGCAAGATATTCTTTTAATAGTTTCAATATGAAAGAGTTTAAAAATATTTTATAATTAAATAATACATTTTTTGTTTTTAGTGATTTTGTATCATTAAATTTAATGTATTTAAATGTTTACCTATTTTAAATAATTAATTTAATTTAACATTATTTCCTGTGGGAATTTTATTTTAAGTACCTACCACCATAATTTGCTATGTTACAGAGTTGCACTACCAGTGGTTGGCCATGTGTGGTGCTGGCCCTAGTTCAGCTCTGAGTTGGAGAAACTAACTGCTTTTGTGATCCCTTTTTGGCTGCAGTAACGTTAGAAGTGAAGTTTGTGACTAGCAATGGATTTACTCTTTTGTGGGTGGGTACCTGTCCTTTCCTAAATCCTTTCATAAGCCTCCCTTAACCCCATACTTACTTGTCTATAAACCACTCCCCTTTCATAATAAGGGGCCGATTCCGATCTTTGGTCGGAAACAACTCCGACCGAGCCGGATCCGGGGTCTTTTACGACTGATCCGGACTCCTACATTCCAACCGAGCGAGTACCATGCGGCCATATAATTTCGGACTCGGTTCGGTCGGACTCCCATTGAGGTCAATGGGAGTCAGTCGTACGACGCGTACATGGGCTCCCATTGACTGAATGGGTACGTCGCGGACAAGTGCACCCCCTACAGTGGGTATGTGTCGGTGCCATCCGCACCGTACATGCCTGTGTTGGGGAGACCGATGGGTCTCCCACTGTGTCCGATTCGTAAGGCTGTGGGTAACAGGGGGTCCGACGCAGACCCCTGAAGTCCAACTCCGGGAGCTATTGCGAGCTAGATGCTCTGACTTGATCCGGCTGTCCAGATCGAGCCTCGTACTAGCTCGGTCATGAAACCTCTCCTTGCGTGCCACAGTTTGCATGTGACTGAGTCGTACAGAGCAGTTCGGACCCGGAAACGATTCGGACGGAGATTTCGCTCTTGTTTCCATCATACTTCGACGTCTGGACCCTGTACGACTTGGACGGAAATTCAGCCTTCGAATCGGATCCGCTAACGCCAAACCAGATTCCGTGCCCTTCCGACCGAGATCGGAATTGGCTCCTTTGCATTAACTATTTTACAGCCACTCCTTCCTGTCTGCCCATATGTGACGTGTAGGGAGACTCTGCATTCCGGGTGGAGTTGTCTGCACAGAACAACAGGATAGGAGAGGCTGAGGCAGAACCTCTGCATGTATATTTGTGAATAATATTTTGTATTGCATTTGTAGCACTGCTTTATTACTACAAAACATACTACAAAAAGCAGTTTGTGAATGGTATGGGAGAGGTGTGTCGCAGCGGCCAGAGCGGCTGACTTCGGAGCGTGGGATTCACTTGTGCTGGCAGCTCAGCATCATGTGGCTCTAGAAAATAGCTCACTAAATTTCCCTGATCCTGGATACCCTTTGGGGTGGTAATTCGCACTATACAAGTCTAGGATTATAATCACATTGCTGCTTGATATTATTAATGGATATATGATGTTACAACGCGTCCTTTTACAACGCATACCATGACCACGGATCCATTACAACGCAGGCCATGTTACAACGGATCCCTTTACAACGCAATTCACTACAACGCAGGTACTATTACAACGCAATACCATTACATCGTAAGTATAAATACAGGTAAGTAAATAAAATTAATATTTAAAGTAAATAATTATTAATGTATTATTAATTTAAATTATTTATTATTAAAAAAAAACATATATAAATACAATTAATTTTAATTTTTTAAATTGTAAATATATATTAAAAATAACCCTGAACCCCAAAACCCAACCCCAGCCCTAAAACCTAAAAATACCCCTGTACCCCAAAACCCAAACCCAGCCCTAAAACCTAAAAATACCCCTGTACCCCAAAACCCAAACCCAGCCCTGAAACCTAAAAATACCCCTGTACCCCAAAACCCAAACCCAGCCCTGAAACCTAAAAATACCCCTGTACCCCAAAACCCAAACCCAGCCCTAAAACCTAAAAATACCCCGGTACCCCAAAAACCAAACCCAGCCCTAAAACCTAAAAATACCCCTGTACCCCAAAACCCAAACCCAGCCCTAAAACCTAAAAATACCCCTGTACCCCAAAACCCAACCCCTGCCCTAAAACCTAAAAATACCCCTGTACCCCAAAACCCAAACCCAGCCCTAAAACCTAAAAATACCCCTGTACCCCAAAACCCAAACCCAGCCCTAAAACCTAAAAATACCCCTGTACCCCAAAACCCAAACCCAGCCCTAAAACCTAAAAATACCCCTGTACCCTAAAACCGAAACCCAGCCCTAAAACCTAAAAATACCCCTGTACCCCAAAACCCAAACCCAGCCCTAAAACCTAAAAATACCCCTTTACCCCAAAACCCAAACCCAGCCCTTAAACCTAAAAATACCCCTGTACCCAAAAACCACAAAAAAGATAAACGTACCTATAATTATACTTACGATGTAATGGTATTGCGTTGTAATAGTACCTGCGTTGTTGTGAATAGCGTTGTAAAAGGATCCGTTGTAACATGACCTGCGTTGTAAAAAATCCGTGGTCATGGAATCCGTTGTAAAAAATCTGTGGTAACAGTTGTACACCATTATTAATGTACAGATAGTTCAAAGTGAATGAATAAATAATAACGAGCAATTCAAAATAAAAATAAAAAGTTAAAAGACCAGAGGTTTTTCCCGGGAGCCCACTAGTAGCCCTCTCGAATTCCATGTTCTCTGAAAATTAACCCTGATTAGTACTAATTTCACCTCGTACCTTTTTTCACTTCCTCCTCCTAGTTTCTACAGACACCATTACAAATTCAGCCGTGACAATGTATTTACTAATGTTAATGCGCTTTCTTTTACAGAAGTATTACTTTTTGTTACTACCATACTTTTGCTATTAATGATTTGTCTCCATGGCAGATCTCAGTGGAAGAATGGGTGGTAGGAAAGAGATTTGAACTCTAAGTGGAAATAACGAATAACATTAAAACATGCACACAATACATTCAAACATGTACATTAAAACCTCTCTCAAACCTACAGATCAGATTACTGATTCAGAAAGACCCAGGGCCTCATTTATTAAATGTGACTCATCCGGCGTGAAAACAGCGATGCATCACTTTTCATTGCACCCTCCTTGCGACATGATTGATGCATCATATTTACTGTATGCCGCATCATGTCGCAAGGAATGACAGATAACTCGGTTTAACTGACGTATCTGTCAGTGCAAAAATGGCACATTGCTGGATTTGTGTTGGAAGCGTGACACAACTCCAGCAATGCAGGTGTAGGGTTATGGATACAGCACTGCGTCACCCTTACGCCTGCCATGAAGCAGGCAAAAGGTTTTGACGCCTTTGCGTCCTAGAAGTGACGCAGTGAAATCTCATAGATTTCACTGCGTCAATTCTACAAGGCTTACTTGTGTGGAGCACCCTTCCTGCATCCATTATACCTGACTCAGATATAATGTAGCGCAGGGGTTCACAAAGTGACGCATATGCTTTGATGCGTCACTTTGTAAATAGGGCGCACCAGGCGGCTTGTTTTATGCCGCCAATGCGTCACAAAAAGTGACGCAATGGCAGCGCAAAACGGTCACAAGGCCCCCAGGATATACAGGCACCCAAGGTGAGGGAACCAGCTGAAGTTCAGAGAAAAGGGACTTGGAGAAGAAAGAAGTTCACCAAGTCAGATGGAAAGGGAAGAAAGGGTATAGGGTATAGCTACCAGTGTTGCAGTAGGTGCAGTGGCACCTGGGCGCAGGGGTCTGATGTGCCAATGAACCCCTGATTAATGTTATATTTTACTACCTAACCAACAGTTAGAGACCTTTTTTTATTGCAGGCACTGGCCCCATGTTACCCTTCCTATGCCACTGAAAGGTTGGCGCAAAGTCAAAGGCGAGCCCCTACTGAGTCATTTCAGCTTGCAATATAGCTCGACACCAATGTCATACAAAAATGGCCTTCTGTGATGCCGCCCCTGAAACGTCTCGTATATTAATCCCCACTTTGTTAGAATAGAAATATATACAGTCCCGGATTCCTGACAAATAGCCCTTGTTCAACAGCCTAACAAGGGGCACAAGATGCATTCACATAGAGCAACATGGTGACCGTGCATCACACATGCACTCCATATCTATTCGACGTGGACTCCAGATCTACCACTAGCCCACAGTTGCAGGGCTTTACGTAAAATATTGGGGGTCCCCTGGAAATTTGGTGAGAGACCCCCTGCAATTCACATATCTCGCAGATTGAAGATTTAGAATGATTTTAGGCCCCGAAGTACAGAGGCGCCTGTGCACCACAGGGGCCTGCGTTATGCCCTTGCACACGTGCCTGCTGATAGGATCGTGAGAGACAATGCCTCAGGCTTTGTATAATTTACAATGCAGGCAAAAACTCACATAAAAGATGCTAAGGGCCTCATTTATGAGCCCTTGCGTCACTTTTACACCGCCGGTTCGTCACTTTTTGTGACGCATCAGTGGCGTAAAAAATGCACCTTGTTGCGCCATATTTACAAAGTGACGCATCTAAGTAGATGCGTCACTTTGTAAACCCCTAGGCCACATTATACCTGCGCCAGGTATAATGTTTGCAAGGGGGGCGTCTTGACACAAGGAAGGGTCGTAGAAGTGATGCAGTGAAATCTATGAGATTTCACTGCGTCACTTTTAGGACGCGGTTACGTCAAAATCTTGTGCCTGCCTCACAGCAGGCGTAAGACTGATGCAGGCCCTTTCACATGGGGCTTGCCCCATGTGAAAGGACACATTGCTGGAGTTGGTCACTTTTGTGACACACTCCAGCAATGTGTCACTTTTGCGCTTACAGATATGTCAGAAATACTGATGTATCTGTAAGTCCTTGCGACATGATGCGTCATACATTAAATATGATGCATCAGGAATGTCGCAAGGAGTGCGCACTGAGAAGTGAGGCATCGCTGCTTTAACGCAGCGATACGTCATTTCTCATAAATGAGGCCCAAAGAGCGGTAGCCGCGTTTTAAGAGATACACATCACATCTCTGATGCTATTGGTAATGTCATGTGCCATGCCATGTGAGACCATGAGTAGTTTACTGGGGGATTAACTCTGTGTAGATAACATTAAAAGCACATTTTGAGGCTTTTGGGGTTGTATCAGAACATAAATCCCTTCAACAATCCTTTTTGTTGGTTCTCTTTTTACATTTCATAATTGCCATAATCCAGAATCCTGAGGTACATTTATTATGATCAAATATACACTGAAGGAAAAACTAGTGCTAACTAAATGTATTCAACGGGCAGAAATCAAATCCTGAAATATTTGGCCGCAAAATGGTCTCTATGGTATCTAATTAGAGATGCATTTTGAAAATAATGGGCATTATCAAGAGCGAATTTAGGATATATATTTTCAAACCGTGTTCACGAATACAAAAGTATTCTCTTAAATGAAAAATTGTTTCATGCTATTGACTTAGCATTACAGAAAACAAGTAAACAAGGCCTGGTTTGCAGAAATAATAAAGTATTAGTAATGATTGGTTGGAGACACACAAGTGTAATGATTTTTCTGCTCGAGTTTATATATTTTAGCTTTCCCTGGCATTGTCTATCATTTATTTTTAAATGAGCCTAAATCTTAAACCAATGCATTTATATGGGCTTATTATCAGACATATCTAATATAGAAAATAATGAGCCCCCGGCAATAACAAGAGAAGATGCACCCTCGGAGATGTGATGCCCTTATTTAGGGTTAGAAATGAGGCTCCCTTGATGTACACATGACCTTAGTGTACTGTACTATGTGACAAAGGCTATGATATTTACAGACACGTTATAAGCAGACATTTTATAACCAGGGCACATTTTGCACACGACGCATTTTAAGACTCTGTGATTCAGTGGTATGAAGATATGCAAACACAATTCCAAATGGACAAATGTTTTTTGTTTTAAAAGCATTGAGTTATCATTAACATTTTCAAGGAATTCTTTGGCTGGTTGCATTGATATTTTATGATGCTGTGCTCTCAGGTGTTCTTACTTACTGGAATAAATTGTGTGAGGTCATAAGCACTGCATTTGTTGTGCGAATTATGGATTGCAGCATTAAACACTACTGTGGAATTTCAAGGTTTTAGTTTTTACTTCATAAGCAAAACTGTACTTTGATGCTTTGTATGTGAATTCTAAAGATATATTAAGAGTGAATTAAAAAAATAACTCCATTTAACTATGATTTTTACTTGAAAATGTAGCTTTTTTATCCTATAATGCATACCTATTTGTCAACTCCATTTCGCAGAGAACTGCGTTTTCCAAACTCAGATGGGGGAGATGTGTCCCTATCTCCTTGTACATGCCCAACCTTTGCACATGCCTATTGTGCATAACCCACACACTCAGCCCCACTCCCTCAGTTGCATGTATTACGTTGTATCCCCTTCGTAATAAAGCCAACGTACACACTTCTTGTGGTGGTCATTTGTTGGCCGCAGTTTTATTGAGGAATACACATATGTCTACTCAGTATGTTATTACACATCATTTTGCAAGATTATTTGTCGCTGCAAGTTATCTGGTCAGTTCGTTCTGTTGGTTTTTCTTTTCGTTCCGCCTGATGGTGGGGGTGTAGCCGCTGTCCCGGAGTTAGGCCCAACTCGCTACCTGTCGGAGTCCTGTTGTGCCCAGCACTGTGCTGCTCCCCCGCTCCTGAAGATAGGAGTATACCTGGGAGAGCAGGCTTATATCCCCCTCCGGTGTCCTTCGCCCTCACCAGGAGTTGTCTCCCCATTGGGCCATTCATATGGCGCGGGGACCCCCATTGGCCGGGGGCATAGGCGCCGCTCCGTCGGGGTGCGGGTGTCTTCCCGCTCTGGGGGGCGCTTTTTTGGCACCAAAGAAACCGGTTCTGTGTGTGGGGGCACGGTGTTGATTATTATTATTGTGCCAGCCTCCTATGCCCCCATTGGGGGCTGCCTCTGCGACAACATTTGCCCACATGCCGTCCATGTTGGCTAATGGCTCTGGCTGGGCTCAGTTATTGTCCCCAACCTGTTTGCATTCCTAATGCTTGCAGCAGAGATAGGTAACAGGGTTTTGCTAGGTCCTGTACCAAGCCACCACTTGTGTCTCCCGCCTGCTCAGGCCCCACCTTAGCCTTGGACAGCCTTCCAGCAGTGTGAAGGAGAGGTCAGCTGCAGGCTCCAAACGCAGTCACCTGCATGCTCTTTGGCGTTGTGCAGCAGTGGTTGGCTACCGGGCCACTGTATGCACCAAGCTATTTTGTGCACCCAATCCCTGTTCACACATCACCCCTCAATTAGGTGCCTAATTTTCATATCCTCTGACCCCACTGGATGATCTGCAATGTCCATGTAGGATCCAAGAATCACAAATCCTCTCCAGAATCCATGATTCCTGTGCCAAAAGACACATTACAAAAAAATATGTTCATGTTAATGAGGTTTCCTATGCCCTCAAACGTGACCGTAGGAAGTTATGGTATGCTCATCCCGCCTCCTTATGCTCTATTTTCTTTTCATTATTTCCAATGCTGTGATAGGTGCACCATGATATATAATGGCAGGTGAAACAGATTTTGTTCTGATGACCAAGCTAATCAGGGCATGTGTATTGGCAAACCTGGCTTCAGATTTTCAAATATGCATTTAACGATGGGCCAGAAAGCTGCCTCATCCAATGCTACGTCTGATTTATTTTAATGGATTGGCAGATCCTCCATGGATGATCTGCGAATTAAAGATCAAGACATCGATTTGAATAACTCTTCGAAGGCACCAAAACCTATTTTGTAATGCAAAATTTAAAAAACTACTGACCAGTATTTCCCCAAACCAAACAAAGGTGCCTGTAGCTCCTGACAAAACAAATGTTCCCTCTTTTAATGTGAAATAATCTACAGAGTAGACAGGAAACCTACAAACTACACAGACAGTCCTGACTTTACTACTGGGAATGCAGGGCCTGCAGTATCACCAGAGAGACAACGCAATCGACACACTCAAATAAAATGAGTTTCATAGGAACAAATCCCATAGAAAATGATTGTGGTGCAACGGTATATGCTAGTGAACCACTTTGTGTGCCGGAAAGTTAGGCTTTTTTAATTGAATGCAGTCTCCAAATGCATGGGCAGTCTGAGGACCTCAAGGGCAGGCTTGAAGCTTCTGATCAGCTGAGTCCCGCTTCTTTCAGTGGCAAGCGTTCAACAAATCAAGTCACTCTGCTCACTATACATGCAGGGTTTCCTCTCAGGGTTTACTTTTTCAATGCGAATGGACTGAAGGAATCCATTCCAATCCTCCCCCTTTAATCAATATTTCTGTGACTACACAAGTGTGCTCATGTTGGTCCTACTCTTAGTATTTTCAAAGATAGTGTTTAAGATTTTCTCCCTAGGACTATCTGCCACATGCATCAAACTCCCGTTTTGCGTTTCCAAATTTGCGAATTTTACCGAATCGCAAATATGGATTCGCAAAACGGGATGCATCATAGAAAGTGCAAAATATTTCCGATTCGGTAAAAATCGCAATTTTTACCGAATCGCAAATATTATGTGACTTCAAAATTGCGAATTCGCTATTCCCATTGATTCCTATGGGCCAAAAGGCCCATAGGAATCAATGGAAATTGCGAGTGGCACTTAGAAAATTTCATGGGTGCAGGGGGGGGTCCAAAGGACCCCCCCCTGCACCCCTGAAATGTATTTTTAAATGGATGTTTCACACACACATGTCCTAAGGACATGTGTGTCTGTAACATGACATTGTTTAAAATGTAAATTAGTACATTTGAAACATTTTTCGCAATTTACCACGAGGTTCAACCTCGTGGTAATTTGCACTTCCAAACCTTGTTCTCGCAATTTGATTTCAGAATGATGCATTGCATTTAAGGAATCGCAAATTTGCGATTCCTTAAATGCAATCGCATTCTGGAAAGTCGCAAAATCAGCGAATTTCATTAAAAAATAATGATGCATCTGAAAAAGCATTTTTGGAGTCGCAAACGGCCGATTTTAAGGAATCGCACCGTTTGCGACTCCAAAAATGCTTGATGCATGTGGGCCTATATCCCATACCTGGTGTCAGCAGTACAATGCTGAAATTCATAAGGCAGTAATATGAAGATGAACAGTTCAAATCAGTCTTTCATGCACTGTGTTTAAATATTAGTATGGGCAGCCAACGTATTCAGCTTCTATTCATCTCTATCCAGACAATTGAAACCTTTGGGGCAGAAGGAGCTTTGGTGCTTCTGCTGTGATGACGATTCCATTGCTGACAGTTTCTACACTGCAGCATAGCACTCCAAATCCCTTCTCTTCCCATTTTCTGCTGTTTTTATATTTTCATGGTGTTAGACTGTGGACACTGTTCGCCCTTACTCTTTCCAAGGAAGTCAGCATTTTTCACCTAAGAGATCACCGCATGCCATGGTGCCCTGTTTGCTCTTCTGCTGATGTGTCTAACCATGGTTCCATCTACTCTCTTGGTCTAGCCTTCACCGACTCTCCCTTATGCCTTCATTTCGTGTGGCGGTGTTCTATGGCCCTGACCGTCTCCCTTAGGACACCCCTGTTCCATCTCCCACCCTTTCGCTTTTGCCTGCGTTCCTCTCTCTAAACCACCTGCTCCAAACAGCGGTCTTGTCTCCACTATATTGGGGGTGGTTCCATTAAGGAGCGGTGAAGGAGAAGTGGAGAAGTGTGGCTCAGGGGTTAGAGGCGGCAGACCCGGAAGCTGAGATCGGTCCTGGACCAGGGTTCAATTCCCCGCCTCGTCGGGTCTTGGGCTAAAAATTCCACGGACTCGATAATTCTCTCTCCGGTGACTTCTCGACTCACGGGTTCACACTCTGCGACTCTGGGCAATAACTTGCTTAATCTCCACAACGGCCCCTCGCGGCCGGATGCCTGGCTTCCACCTTGTGGATACCCTGCCAGGGTTATCTCACGGGGGAATACCAGGACGGGTTCCCTAAGCAAGCGCCGGGAAACCCACTGCGGGTAGCTGTGCTCTATATAAGCTCAAATACATTTACATTTATGCCTACATAGTTAATTCATGCTGACAAACATTGAAATGGAAAAAGTCGGTTAAAACTTCATTTCTCTGGGAAGGACATCCTGCAGCATCAAATCATTGTGGTAACCTTCAGTCCTGTGTCTCACATAGTCCCCAGATAAGGGGTACAAGGGGCACAGGAGATAAGGGTGACAACGGGGTGGTCAAGGACCGTATGACGGATGCGGACACGACATGGGGCTTAACTGAGTGGTCGAGAAGTCTTGTGAGGGTGGACAGGAGAGTCATCGCCCCAGGCATTGCCATGTGAAGAGAAGTTGCTTAAACATTGGATGGGACAGTTTAGTCACCCCTCACACTTTATTCTGGCAATTTAAGGAGTTATATATTTACTGCTTCCACGAAGCTGCTCATCATTTTCAAAACCCTAAACTTCACACTTATTGCATCAAAGGGGCATAGCCCTCTTGGAAAGTGTTTTTTTCTTGCCTGATATATTTGCTATTGCTCCTGTCCCATGCTTAACACCTATCATTTCCAATATATATATTATTAAGCACCAATTGGACACCGATATTAGAGTGGCCTTTGCCTAAGATCTGAAGGTGGAATAGACTGCCATTAAAATGTGTAGCACTATAACATTAATCCTTTTATTTACTGCGAATACGCTTGATTTAGCTGCAATCCTGTGTACAATCGAATAGCGCCATATCTCAGCTGCCATGATACAGACACAGGGGGCTCTTACCACTCCTCTCTTCATCCAGCATCAGTACATTGTTTTCATCCAGACCTTGCGGCTGGGGCATTTGATAGCTCCAGACAGCTCATTTTATCAGGGCAGGGCAGAGTCGGAGACAGAAGGGTAAGCTCCCATGATTGTGTGGATGAAAAAGTACAATCTTTTTATATTTGTAAGAGTTACTGGATAATCCCACGAGAGACAAGTCATAAATCCACACATAGCAGAGTAGCTAGAAATATAAGGGAAGGTATTGTTATTTGTAATGGCTTGTGTGGAAGAAATACATCCAGGCATCATACAGATTTTTCGTCAACGATTTTGTGCTCTTGGATTCTGTTCAAAAGAAATGATTCTGCCCAACTAGTGACAGAAAGTGTGCTGGAAGCCAACATAATCTGTGTCCTGGAAATAAATTATTGATACCGTGGGAAGAATACATAGGCAGTGTCTTAGAAAAAATGACTCCCTTATCTACCTCTCGGCATCTAGCCAGTCAAAGAAGTTTTATGATTACTGCAGACGCGGAGACATTGTTTCTGTGGACTTCTAAAACCTTTGTTACCCCCCAGCCCATGTGCAATACTTCAATTACTTACCAGTGATTGCATTACTCGGAGTCCATCTCCCTCCCATTAATTAATGACATTACAAGGCTGTCCTGCCTCTACAGACACCAATCACCATACAATCCACATTTTAAAAGAGTCCTCACTCCCCTTAGCTTATTCTAGTTGCACAAAACATCTTGCATAACAAAAAGCGAGATAACCTGTATATACAATGGTGGGAGGGAGAAAAGTAATGAATTAAAGTAATGCAATTACCAGTAAGTAATTGAAGCATTACCTTCTTTTCTATTCTGCAGGATCATGGCTTGACCAACTAATATATGATGGCTGTGGCTTAGGCAGGCTCCATGAAAGCCATGTTATCCACACGTATTGCTACCAGGTTTGGGCTCGCATGACCTTTCCTAACCATGTTGTAGTTGCAGAGACCCCTAAACAGTGGTAGCTGGCACGGATCGAGTGTGGCAGGACGGAGGGGGGTGTAAAAACATTAATAAAATAACTTAACTTATCGTCCCATCGCTCCTCCGCCACCTCTCCCATCGGGCCGGAAACAGGAAGCACCCAGGCTACCCCAAACCAATCACAATGCTGCAAAGCAGCATTTTGATTGGTCTTAGCACCATGGTTTGGCGTTCAGATGGGGACAGGGAGCCTGGGCATGTTCGCCACCCAGGCTGCAATGCAGCCTGGGTGGAGTACAAGTAAATTGTGCATGACTGTTTAGCCAGCCCAAGAGGGCCGACCAAACAGGCATGCAAACTTCAAGAGCGCCACTATTCCTCCCCCTGCTCTGTGAGCAGAGCAGCCCACCCTGCAAAGCTGCCACAGCAGGAATAAATAAAATGATAATAACGTAAAGTTAGTATCATTTAAAAAAAAAAATTTTTACACTGCTTAAAAGCAGTGGGGTGATACTCCACTGCCTTAAAGGAGGAGCTGCCCCTGCCCTTAAAGTGCAATAAAGTCAATAAATGGTGACCTGCGCTGCCCCTACAGCTGGACTCAGAGCCCATGGTATTTGGATTCAGCTGGACATCATTGTCAGCGTAACGTGGTCGCACATCCGCAAGACATATGGGGTGGACTGCTCCTGTAAAAGGGGGACCCTATGTGAATCCCAATCAGCTGCTGTTGGCTTCTGCATTTCAACACACAAGGATGTTTTGCTTGGCTTAACTACTGTGCTGCTATAGGGCCTTACATTGGGCTGCCAGTCGAGGCTTGAAAAGGTCAGCCTCGTCAATTGCGTCCCCAGGACTTTGATGATTCATATTTGTGCAGGGTCTTGGACGGTCCTCCATGCAGGTAGGACTCTCTGACAGATTAGTGGAAGGACTGATCTTAGACTACCTCAACCCCACCCCTCCTGCCTTTTTGGTATTGTGCTCCAGAGTGGCCCCACATGGACCTTTCACAGCCGACTTCTACCAGGCTATGGAGCCTCCTCTGTCCCACTCTTAGACTTGTCAGGGGGCCCTGGCTGTGCAGGTGGCAGATACACCTGGTCAGTGTAGACATTATTTACCCCAACTCACCATGAGATGAGCCACTTGATCATTGTTCCTTTGTTACTTACCTCAGCACTTTGGAATGGGAACCTCCTGTTATCGCTAAATGGCGTTCAGTGCCGGGCATATTTGTGCCCCCTGATTCATTGCCCAGTTGACTTTTGATATGCTTTCCTACACCTTGGGTACAGCAGTCTTCTCAGTTTTCTGCAGTGCTCTCTCATTTGCACACGCCTGACATGTTTCCTTCTCTGTGTGCTCCTGTTGAGCCCACCTCTATCTGCCTGTTCCAAATGGGCACATTATGAGACACTAGCAAGCCTGTTATTAAGTAAGGACCTATGCAGCCTTTGCCAACACAACCAGTGACTATCAGTGTATCTGACTCTTCAACACCCATGTCAGGCCTACTAGTCCTCAACTTTTGATTCACAGCCTTATAACCCAATGCAAGGAGTCTACTGATCACTTTTACTTGGTACTGTTCGAGCACCCACTCCTCATCAGTGAACCCTGTCCCCTCTCTGCCTACCTAGCCGTATGTCCCTTTGCACTTTTTAGCCACGAGACTGGCCTTTGTTCTTCACCCTCATTTTTTCAATGGATGGATATGTTGAGGAGTCTGTCAGTTGGAGGTTCTTTGTGAAATTTGTGGTTGCATTGTTTAACCAACAGTCTGAATCTGTCCCCCCTTCTACACTTCGCCCCTCCCAAATGCACATTTTCCTTCTATTGGGTCGTACCTAAGTGTGTTGTTCCCACCATGCATTACCTTTCTTATTCGTAACTCCAAATTAATTAGTCACTTGGAATGTAAGATGGGTAAATTCCTTGCAACAATCTTTATAATGTCCATTCACTCTGTGTTGATCTGCTGGAAGGCTCACATTTTGTTTCACCTGGAGACTCACTCACCACCTGTCCTCGGAGGGTTACAAGCTCCAAGCTAGGTGGCAAGGGCAAGTATTTGGTACATCATTTTCTGCATATGTACGGGGTGCTCTACTATAGATTAAAGTTACTATGATGATGATTAAAGCTGGTATCCACTTGAATGCCTATACCATTCATATTGATAGAGATGGACGGTTTGTGTTAGTTAAGAGTTGTCTTGTTGGACGACCTCTCTGCTTTTGTGCTCCTACTGTGGACCAAACCACTCTGGTTTCGTATGTGGACTCGCCTTTTCGATTGAATCCTTAACCTTTGGATTATTGGAGGGGACTTTTAATTCAGTATGGGATTGACACCTATTGGGATTGGCCAGTGACCCTCTCCCTCACTTTCCAGCAGCGCAAAATTTCAAAGGTTTTCACCAATGGCTACATCATTGGGCTTTGGGTGATGCTTGGCGTATACGCTGCCCTACCCACAATGAATTTTCCTTCCACTCTCTTGTGCACAAATACATACTCGACTGGACAGATATGTTTGAACATCACATCTTCCTACCCGTATAACCACTTTTTCGAACTAGGCTTGTTCAAAATTTAAATTATGCCGAAGTAATCTGAGTAATTTTGGTCATTTCATTTTGCTCTTTTGACATGAAATTAGCCAAACTTTGCAACTACGAATGTTTGCATAATTCTGAGTAATTTGGCAAAAGAATCCTACAGCAGGAGTACAGGAACAACACATTTAGCAAGTGGGAGTGTCTGCTGGCTGCTGCTGTTTGTGTTCTGTTGCATTTAGTTCTAAGGAAATAGCGCTAAATGCTGCCACAGTGGTAGGATGCCCAGTGACCTGGGGGGTGTCAACCATTGTCCCGGTTTTCAAAAAGGGAGACAGGGGTAGCCCATCGTGCTACCGTCCAATCTCCCTAATTGATTCAAAGGTTAAAGTTATCGGGAGAGTTCTGTTGAGGAGAATCACTAGTTGGGCAACTGCAAATAATGTCATGTCTATATCTCAATATGGATTCTGTGAGGGCAGATCTACGATTACTCAGTGTCTTAATTTATTCCTCATACTCAGCAAATACACGGTGGCCCAGAAGGGCACGATCCACCTCGCCTTCATGGACCTGTCATCAGCCTTCGACTGTGTTAACAGGGGGAGGCTGTGGCAATACATGAGGGCGAGGGGAGTCGACATTGGGATTGTCGACTTCCTGGTGGATATGCACCATCAAACTAGTGCCAATGTAAGATATTCATCTAATGGGGACACCACTGACAAGTTTATGATAAATAAAGGAGTACGTCAGGGATGTATTCTTGCCCCTTTTCTTTTTAATTTTTATATTAACGATTTGGATGCAGCTCTACAATCTATACAGGCTGACTGCCCTAGAGTAGGAAGAAGGGGCATCCCTGTGCTGTTATACGCGGATGACGCGGTTTTAATTTCGCGTACGGAGAAGGGGCTTCAGGCACTTTTAACTGTTTTTAATGTTTTCATGTCTGATAGGGATTTAATGGTCAATAATTCCAAGTCCTATATAATGCAGGTTGGCCAACGCCCAAGAAAGAACTTTGTATTTAAGCTTGATGACAGCCCCATTCCGGTAACAGAGACTTTTTCCTATCTGGGTGTGCTATTTGACTCGAAGTTAAGTTGGGCCCCTCATCTGGTGAAGAAGAAAAATGATATGTTGAGGGTTAATGGAACTATCCTTAATCTTGCGAAAAAGATAGGAAAGAAACCAATAACTGCAATGATTAAGTTATATAATGCCAAGTCTGTAGCGACGGCAGTATACGGTAGTGAACTGTGGGGCTATGTGTCAAATACTCAATTACAGGTTATCGAAAACACCTTTTTTAAACGATTACTATGTGTTCCCGCGAGTACCCCGAACCTTGTTGTGCATGAGGAGTTAGGGACACCGTTTTTATGCGATAATCTTGCACTGAAGCCCCTGACCTGCTGGGTCTCTCTGTGGCTTAACAAAGAGATACCACTCACTCACCAGATTGTACGGGATGTAACATCTCAGGATAGCTGTATGCGCATCCCCTGGCTAAAATACTTGAAATCTTGCTTTGAAATGCTGGGGTGCCCTAAACTGTTCTCCCATCCGAGTGGCATTGTGAAGGGGGACATAACAGCGGTCAAAAGAGCCTTTCTCAAGTTTAAATTGGCGGACAGAGAAAGTGTGGAAGTGCTGAAACCAAGTGTCAGAAAGTTTATCATGCTAAAGTCGTGTGGTGGAATGGAGCCCTACCTGGCTTGCGCCTTTAGCTTACATGAAAAGTTCTTGCTGACCAGGTTCAGATTTAACACTTCTCAGCAGCTCTTAATAAGACCCAAATCAGACACTTTTAGCAAACTTGTAGCTCCCTGTGGCTGCGACGGGAAGTCTCCTCAGGACATGCTACATTTTATATTTTTATGTAGGTTTTATGATTATCCCAGACGTTACTTTCTTGTTGATTTGCTGAGAACATTGGATTTTAAACAAATTAGACCTGCCCTCATGTATTTGCAGCTCCTGCACCAGGATTGTGTACTCCATATTTTGTCGTTTTTAAAACTTGCACTGAGAATAAGAACTTGCTTAGATCTATGATCAGGACCAGTAGGACACTTTTGCTAACTAACAATCATGATGATTTTTAACGATATTTGTGTATAATGTTTTTAATAATGTATTGTTGTGCAATTTTGAAAATGTAATCAATGCATGTACTTTTTATGGTTTGAAATATTAACCGAAATAAAGTCTTATTTGATTTGATTTGATTTGATAGCGCTAAATGCTCAGTTATGCTCCTATTGTAGTTTTGTGTAGTCTGGTATAATCTCGCATAATTTTGCTGTAATTTCTTGTATTTACGCTACAGCAATTTACGCAAGTTACACCTAAAAAAACACTTTCCGATCATAACTCGATGGGTATTATTTTAAATTGCAGGGGGATGCTTACTCCTCTACCGATATATTGCTTACAAACTAGCGTGTTGGAGGATGTAATCTTGTGCCAAACTCCTCATGCATCTATAGAAACATTCTTCAGTGAAAACGGTGGGGCTTGCTCTGCCTTTTAAAGTGGTTACAGGAGGCCTATGCATTAAAAACAAAGTGGGTGTCTTACAAACTCTTACCAGAAATATCTGCTTCTCGAATCTACAATATGATATTTAAAATAACTCATCCTCACTAACCCTGACAATATTGAAGGCCTGCTTTCCTTGAGCTGTACCTACTTCAATAGATTGGAAATGAATGCTCTTCATTTCGGATTAAGAACATAATGAACAAAACTGGTGGTCCACTTGCTCGTTTGATTAACTCACTGGCAGCAAGGTGTACCCCTCTTCGTATAGCTTCGTATAACTTCGCCCACTGAAGCACTGATTTCTACTCAATCTGACATTAATGATGCTTTTTTACTTTATTAATGTAGATTATATTGAGCAGGGGTCCCTATTTCCATTATAGACGAATTTCAGATTCCAATCCGATTACATGCCCTGGTGCGTGAAGCTAGACACAATCTGGACATGTCTATTACACAGCAGAAAATGAAAGTGGTCTTACAAAGCCTTCTGCAAGGTAAAACATCAGGCTGGAGTGACACATTTTGCGGCATATTAGCAAGGGCATTATCACCGCTTTAGCTGAACTTTTTGCTGATAAAGTGGCGATTTTTTTATCGCCCAATTACCAAGCTGTCGCTAACAGCAGTTAGCGACAGCTTCCAGGCGATAGCGACCGGTTTGGGGCCCGCTTTGCATGTCAGCGATATTTATCACTAATGACATGCAAAGTGGGTGGACCCAAACTGCTAGCGACTAAAAGCAGTCGCTAACACAGCTATCGCCTATTAGCAATACCCGCGACACGATAAAAAAATGCACGCTAACCCCGATTAGCGCCTGGATTTTACACCTGGTAAAAACCTGATTTAGCCATAATAGTCAATGGGAGGTGGATTCCATGGCTAATTCCCCACCTGCCTATTAGCGAGATTTTCCTTAGCAATAGTATTTTTATCGCTGGAAATCTCGCGTTAAACATGGTATTTACCGCTATTGCTGGATTTTTTTATCGCCGTAGAGATAAACGTTGGTAATACTGCGTTATCTCTGCAATAAAATCCAGAGATAGGAGGCGATAAAAAAATTACGCTAAACACAGTTTGCGATAAGTTACGCAAGTTGTTGCTAATATGCCCCTTCGTCTGTTTTTCACGATTTGCTCCCAACAATTAGAGCTGGACTATCTATACCATATGATGCACTTTCGAACTGGGGGGCAAATTAGCAACAACTTGCGATAATTATCGCAAACCGCTCTTAGCGAGATTTTTTTTATCGCCTCCTAACGCTGGATTTTATCGCGGAGATTTTGGTGTTAATTAATATTGTTCATATTAAGAGTTTCAGTATTTGTTCTACATTAATAGGGTTATTTAGATATGTAATGTGTTTAAAGTGAAGTGAACAGTTTCCCTAATGTAGCTTAGACTGGTGTGATAGTAGAACATTTTACTGTGTGTGTGCAGCGAAACGCGTCGGTTTTATGTGCTGACATGCTGGAAATAATGAAAAAATAAAATTTGGGAAAACGAAAGGAACTTTGTGAGTGCGTACTTGAATCTTCCAGTTGGAAGAGATGTGCAGAATATATATATATATATATATATATTGACTGTGGAAAAATAAACTAAAACCTGCTACAAACAACAGGACTTGGTGTCCGTTTCCCGTTTCTCGGCATGGCTGGAGTGCAGGAGAGTGATTGAGAGAATACGAGTCGAATATACACACATATATATATATATATATGTATATATATATATATATATATATATATATATATATATATATATATATATATATATATATATATATATATATATATATATATATATATATATATATATATATATATATTACCTACTGGCGGTCGCCAGTAGGTAGTTATAGTTAGGATTTTTTTCAATGTTAAATCTCAAAATTCTATTTGGAATAACTTTGGCGCCGGTTGACGAATCTGCCTGAAAATCTCCTCAAAATGGCCTCGCGGCGTTCCAGTCCTTCCTTTAAAGTTTGAGGGGGATTCGTCAAGTGGGGGCCGAGATAGAAGGGGGGTCCCAAAACACGTTTTCCCCATGTTAATTTCCATAGGGCGGTCGATTTCACTTTTAGCCCGAACGGCTGAATGGATTTCAACCAAACTTGGCAAAATTGTAGGGACTAGTAGCCCGATGTGCCTTTGCTATGTCTCAAGATATGTGCTCCAGTGGATTTTGAGTAATTTAGGTTAAAAAAAAAATATATATCTATGGCAGCGCCCCGGTACGCGTACCGGGGAGCGCACCAGGCGCGCCACGCGACTTGCACACGGAAAGCTGATTGACTCTCGGGTGTATGTAAACATTCCAAACGGTCCGAAGCGGCCGCCATCTTGAATCTCGGTAGGATTGAGACACAGGAGGTGGCCAAAACAAAGGGGGAAAAGACCATTAGGGGGCAGAGTAGACCCCCCTGACCCCCTAGGTTTCATGTAGGGGCTATAAAAGGACCCCACCGGGCAAACATTTTATTTTATTTTTTTTCGATTTGCGCGGGGGAAGCGCCCGGTACGCGAACCCGGGGAGCGCACCGGGGAGCGCACCGGGGAGAAAAGAGAATGGCAGAGTTTAAAAATTTAAGTCATTTTATATAAATGGGAGGTAGTTCTGAAAAGAACTGGTTTTTTTTCTTTTTGTTGTTTTTTGTTTTTTGAACATTTTTTCCTTTTATGGCTTTTCTGAACAGTTTTATTTTTTTTTGTATTTTCTTGGGGGAGCAACAAAAACTGGGAATTGTAAATGGCTCAACTGGAGCAACAAAATTTGTGCAAAAAATTAAGGTTTTTTAGGGCACTTATGGTTCTCCCCAGCACAGATGACAAGTTTAACACTTTGCTCACCATAGCAAAGTAACTTTCCACAATATTTGCACATGATTTTAAAATCGTTAAATTTGGGTTGTATGATAGGCATTGTCTCTGTTGCCTCTGAACCCGATGGAGTTGGTTCTTTCGATGTTGAGGGTCTTGATGTTGATGGGGGTAGCTTACTGCAGAGGTCCCTTACCTCTGCAGCAGAATAGTTGATTGGGTGCCAACGGATAATGTGCCAAATCATGGTATGATATCCGAAGGAATATTTTTTGTTAGGGTTCCCCCTGGACAGCTCTGCATCACAAATCAAACAAGTCACCTTCGCAGCGTTGACTTTTTTGAAACCCCTTGGGATTTTGTAGAACTGCCATATGAAGTGCTCTTTTGGTTTGTAGGGCTGATGAACTTCTTGCAGGAACTGCCTTGGGCGTTCCTCCTCTTCCTCCTCCTCCTCCTCCTCCTCTTCTTCTTGACCACCAATGTGATCTTCTGGTGGTCTTTTTGATGATGGTGGTGGTGGTGGTGGGGCAGATGCTCCAGCTGCTGCTGCTACTGTAGCCATAATTAAGTAGAATATATTAGAGACAGATCTCCAAACAGGTCTTCCTCAGTCAAAGGACAAAGGCAGAATAAAGAAAAAAGGAGGGGGCTTTCATCATTTGGAAAAAAAAACTGTTCTGGACCAATTAGAAGTGTTATTTGCAAGTCACATGACCAGGGCTTTCATCATTTGGAAACCAAAAGTGTTGTGAACCAATGAAAAGTGTTATTTTCAAGTCACATGAGCAGGGCTTTCATCATATTGAAACCAAAAGTGTTGTGAACCAATGAAAAGTGTTATTTTCAGGTCACATGACCCGACGCGCTTACGCTACGCGACCCAGGGCGCGCCCCGGGGCGCGTAGCGTAAGCGCGTCAGAACGCTTTGCGATCGTATACGCATGCGTGCTTCCAGGTGCGCTTACGCTGTGCGAAATATGACGCATCACGCGGCTACGCGATACGTCACGATCATGTTTTCGTTTGCGATATTGGCGCTTACGGGATGCTCCCCGGGGCGCGCCCCGGGGCGCTTCAAGCGAGTACACTCTCCGGGGCGCTCACCGGGGCGCGCTCGGGGAGCGCTCCTAGGAAAAAAAATTGTTTTTTAAAAAATGGGAAAAATTGAAGGGACAGGTAACCCGATGTGCCTTTGCTATACTTTGCTATACTCAAGTGGTTTTTATGAAAAAAAAGTTTTTAAAAAATATATATTGTGCTACATTGGGCTATATATATGTTACAGCCCAAATGTAACCCAAGTGTAGCCCAAATGTAGCCCAAATGTAGCCCAAAGATGGCCACCAGAGACAAAAAAATACTAATGTAGCCCAAATATCAGCCATATGTAGCCCAACTATAGCCCAAAGATAGAATGTACCAGAGTGTTCTCAAGAACAACTAGAGCGTTAACAGTCTTACTTATAAAGTGAGACTTATAGTTAGGAATTAGCATTTAAAAAACCTATGAAATTCACTGAAAAAACCATAGGTTTCACACCAGTTATAGTTAGGAATTAGCATTTAAAAAACCTATTAAATTCACTGAAAAAACCATAGGTTTCATACCAGTTATAGTTACCTGGAAAGTTTACTGACATAAAACCATTGAAATTCCACGTTATAGTTAGTTGGACTCACTATAACTTGCGCTTGTAATGCACTGCTGATGACGTCATATATTACATCACTCATGACATGGTCAGTGACATCACTCATGACATCACTGATGACTACATCCTTGTGACAGAGTGACAGACCTCTTTCCAGTGTAATGTAACCCTTGAAACACATATTCAAAAATAGAAACTAACATTTACAAAAAAGTGGATACCTATACTAGTTACAACAACCAATTCAGTAATTCCACCATTTATATGAACATCCACTTATTCACCAACAGTTCTATATAGTCACTCATACATACACTCACTCATCATATGTAGTGATTCACCTATACATCCTGTTACACACCGACAGTCATCCACTTACACGTACTTACTCTCTTAAACAATCACTTATAGAAACACATACTTATTTGAACAGGAACTCTTTCAATCTCTCACTCTCTTATATACTCACTTATATACATCAATACTCACATATACTAGATTAAAACATATGTAGTTACTCATAAAGACACTAGTGAGACAATCATTCACTCACTAACACACACATATACACACTCTTCCACTCATACAGTCCTACACATATGCTGTCTTAAAAACACATACATACAGTGAGTTAGTCATTGATGCATCTATGTGCTAAGTAACACTCCCAACAAACCATACAGACACTTATACGGATACTAAAAAAAAACATCTATTAACACATATACACACACATGTAGCTACTCACCAACTCATGCAGCCACTTATACACAAAGAGAAATACTGATACAAACATTTAAATATTTGAACAATACTCGCTAATACATGTATTCACTAAGATACACTTAATAAGCCAGTTAACCAAACATTTAAAAAAAAAAAAATATCCATTAAAACACTTATTTAAACATTTATTCTTCCATCGACCTTTACATATACTTATATAAAACATATTTATTTTTAGAAAGACACATTCACTGGATGGTGTCATCAGTGATGTCATGAGTGATGTCACTGACCATGTCATGAGTGATGTAATATATGACGTCATCAGCAGTGCATTACACGCGCAAGTTATCGTGAGTCCAACTAACTATAACGTGGAATTTCAATGGTTTTATGTCAGTAAAATTTCCAGGTAACTATAACTGGTATGAAACCTATGGTTTTTTCAGTGAATATATATATATATATATATATATATATATATATATATATATATATATATATATATATATATATATATATATATATATATATATATATATATATATATATATATATATATATATATATATATATATATTCACTGAAAAAACCATAGGTTTCACACCAGTTATAGTTAGGAATTAGCATTTAAAAAACCTATTAAATTCACTGACAAAACCAGTTATAGTTAGCTGGAAATTTTACTGACATAAAACCATTGAAATTCCCACGTTATAGTTAGTTGGACTCACTATAACTTGCGCGCCTGCAATGCACTGCTGATGACGTCACATATTACATCACTCATGACATGGTCAGTGACATCACTCATGACATCACTGATGACACCATCCTTGTGACAGAGTGACAGACCTAATTTCAGTGTAATGTAACGCTTGAAACAAATATTCAAAAATAGAAACAAACATTTTCAAAAAAATGGAGATACCCAAACCAGTAACAACAACCAATTCAGTAATTCCACCATCTATATACTCATCCACTCATTCACCAACAGTTCTATATAGTCACTCATATATATACTCACTCATCATATGTAGTGATACACCTATACATCCTGTTACACATCAGCAGTCATCCAAAAGTTACTCACACACATACTCACACATGCACATAAACTATTGAACATCCATTTATTTGCATATACATTTATACACACACTACCACCTTACTTCTAAGGAAACTTACACATACTTACTCTCTTAAACAATCACTTATAGAAACACATACTTATTTAAACAGGAACTCCTACAATCTCTCACTATATATACTATACTCACTTATATACATCAATACTCACATATACTAGATTAAAACATATGTCGTTAGTAATGAAGACACTAGTGAGACAGTCATTCACTCACTAACACACACATATACACACTCGTCCACCCATACAGTCCTGCACATATTCTGTCTTCAAAACACATACAAACAGTGAGTCAGTCACCAACCCCTGCAGCCACTTATACACAAAGAGAAACACTGATACAAACATTTAAATATTTAAACAATACTCGCTAATATATGTATTCACTAAGATACACTTAATAAGCCAGTTAACCAACCAATTTTTTTTAAAAAAAACATCCATTTACACACTTATTTAAACATTTATTCTTCCATCGACCTTTACAAATACATATATAAAACAAATTTATTTTTCAGAAAGACACACATTCACTGGATGGTGTCATCAGTGATGTCATGAGTGATGTCACTGACCATGTCATGAGTGATGTAATATGTGACGTCATCAGCAGTGCATTGCAGGCGCGCAAGTTATAGTGAGTCCAACTAACTATAACGTGGGAATTTCAATGGTTTTATGTCAGTAAAATTTCCAGCTAACTATAACTGGTTTTGTCAGTGAATTTAATAGGTTTTTTAAATGCTAATTCCTAACTATAACTGGTGTGAAACCTATGGTTTTTTCAGTGAATTTCAAAGGTTTTTTAAATGCTAATTCCTAACTATAACTGGTGTGAAACCTTTGGTTTTTTCAGTGAATTTCAAAGGTTTTTTTAATGCTAATTCCTAACTATATAAGACCTGAAAGCCCACCAGGAATCTCCAGTATGCGCCAGGGGACTGCATTGCAGAGAGGTGTAATGAAGCCACAACCCTTTTTACACCTCTCTGCAACGCAGCCCCCGTGCATGTTTGTAGAGGGGGGACTAATTCCCCTTGCATACTGGGGGTCCCTGGATCATATCTGCCCAAACACCGATATTCCGAACGATTGTAAATGACTTTTCTTGAGAAACATTTGGATTTGGATTATCATGTCCTATACTTTGGAATTTTTGAAAGACTGACTTTGAGGATGCTATAAATTACTCAAGTCTGCCCGAATTGTGTGGGTAAAATTGATACCTAGTCACTTTTAATAAGAATATACTTATGTCTCGTCTAACATTTGGAAGAAATATCTAGTTATATGACAACGGGATACCGACATAACTTGAAGGAAATAAGAACGCCCTGAAGAAGTTCTGTTGTACAGAACGAAACGTTTCGGCTGGCTGTGGTACATAAACTTAAGGAAAATAAAAGCATTTGAATATACACCAAGATTCAGCGCTTCAATAAGTACTCTAAGTGATATGATTTGATTGGACTCATTGTGAAAGTGGTGCTGTGCCAAACTTTGGAATATTCTCCACTACTCTCTACTACTTACTCTCTCCTACTCTCTACTACTCACTCTCTACTGCTCTCTACTACTCACTCTACTACTTACTCTCTACTACTCTCTACTACTCACTCTCTACTACTCTCTACTACTCACTCTACTATTCACTCTACTACTCTCTACTACTCACTCTGCTACTCTCTCTACTGCTCTCTACTACTCTCTACTACTCACTCTCTACTCTCTATTACTCACTCTCTACTCTCTACCTCTCTACCTCTCTCTTCTTCTCTCTCTACTAATCTCTACCTCTCTACCGCTACCTCTCTACCTCTCTACCTCTACACCTCTACCTCTCTACCTCTCTCTACACGCACACATATAGACATATATGCATATATATATGTGCATATGCATTTATATATATGTATGTGTATGTATAAAAAAAACAACTAAACATTTTTTTTTCTAAACAGCTACTTTTAAAACTGTCATTCTTTTTTCCCATGGTACGCTCCCCGGTACGCGCACCCGTGCGCGTACCGGGCGCTCCCCCCGCGAAAATCAAAAAAAAAAAAATTTTTTTTTTGCCTTGCGGGGCCCTTTTATGGCCCCCACATCAAACCTAGGGGGTCAGGGGGGGTCTACTCTGCCCCCTTATGTTCATTTCCCTCTTTGTTTTGGCCACCTCTTGTGTCTCGATTTTACCGAGACACAAGATGGCGGCCGCTCCGGACTGTTTAGAATGTTTACAGACACCCGAGAGCCAATCAGCTTTCCTCGCGCAAGTCGCGTGGCGCGCACGGTACGCGCACCCGTGCGCGTACCGGTGCGCTGCTATAGATATATATATTTTTTTGAACCTTAATTACTCAAAATCCACTGGAGCACATATCTTGAGACATAGCAAAGGCACATCGGGCTACCAGTCCCTACAATTTTGCCAAGTTTGGTGGAAATCCATTCAGCCGTTCGGGCTAAAAGTGAAATCGACCGCCCTATGGAAATTAACATGGGGAAAACGCGTTTTGGGACCCCCCTTTTATCTCGGCCCCCGCTTGACGAATCCCCCCCAAACTTTCAGGGAAGGACCGGACCGCCATGAGACCATTTTCCTGAAAATTTCAGGCAGATTCGTCAACCGGCGCCAAAGTTATTCAAAATAGAATGTTGAGATTTAACATTGAAAATTATCCTAACTATAACTACCTACTGGCGACCGCCAGTAGGTAATATATATATATATATATATATATATTTGTTTCCAAAATGCCCGAAAGCTTAAAGGACGCACACACAGCAGCTGAAAGCAAAAGCTTTATTTCATGGAAAAACCGGCATCTTCATTTCAGAAAGCAGTACATGCCGACGCGTTTCGAGGACACAGCCTCTTCTTCATGGGCAGCTCTGACAAACACACGGATGGCTCCAATCAGGTGATTTAAGTTCATGCAGGACCCCCAGTGGGTCATGCGCAGTGCGTGTGGTTGGTACCTTGCATGCTGGGACATTGAGTCCCTGTTGGAGTTTAAGTGTTACTCACAGTGAGTTCCGTGCGCTGTTTGAAGTACGAGCATATTGTTCCTTTAGTAGACTCCAAAATGCCATGCTGGTTTGAAGTATTCCTCAGTTGTTGCGCTGATCGTGGCTTCCGTTCAGTGACAACGCCACACAGCCTCTCTTTTCAATCCTGGAGACGGTGCATCCTTTCACGGCAGGGCAGCCGTGTGTAAATGTTTGTTTCCAAAATGCCCGAAAGCTTAAAGGACGCACACACAGCAGCTGAAAGCAAAAGCTTTATTTCATGGAAAAACCGGCATCTTCATTTCAGAAAGCAGTACATGCCGACGCGTTTCGAGGACACAGCCTCTTCTTCATGGGCAGCTCTGACAAACACACGGATGGCTCCAATCAGGTGATTTAAGTTCATGCAGGACCCCCAGTGGGTCATGCGCAGTGCGTGTGGTTGGTACCTTGCATGCTGGGACATTGAGTCCCTGTTGGAGTTTAAGCCACGATCAGCGCAACAACTGAGGAATACTTCAAACCAGCATGGCATTTTGGAGTCTACTAAAGGAACAATATGCTCGTACTTCAAACAACGCACGGAACTCACTGTGAGTAACACTTAAACTCCAACAGGGACTCAATGTCCCAGCATGCAAGGTACCAACCACACGCACTGCGCATGACCCACTGGGGGTCCTGCATGAACTTAAATCACCTGATTGGAGCCATCCGTGTGTTTGTCAGAGCTGCCCATGAAGAAGAGGCTGTGTCCTCGAAACGCGTCTGCATGTACTGCTTTCTGAAATGAAGATGCCGGTTTTTCCATGAAATAAAGCTTTTGCTTTCAGCTGCTGTGTGTGCGTCCTTTAAGCTTTCGGGCATTTTGGAAACAAACATTTACACACGGCTGCCCTGCCGTGAAAGGATGCACCGTCTCCAGGATTGAAAAGAGAGGCTGTGTGGCGTTGTCACTGAACGGAAGCCACGATCAGCGCAAAAACTGAGGAATACTTCAAACCAGCATGGCATTTTGGAGTCTACTAAAGGAACAATATGCTCATACTTCAAACAACGCACGGAACTCACTGTGAGTAACACTTAAACTCCAACAGGGACTCAATGTCCCAGCATGCAAGGTACCAACCACACGCACTGCGCATGACCCACTGGGGGTCCTGCATGAACTTAAATCACCTGATTGGAGCCATCTGTGTGTTTGTCAGAGCTGCCCATGAAGAAGAGGCTGTGTCCTCGAAACGCGTCGGCATGTACTGCTTTCTGAAATGAAGATGCCGGTTTTTCCATGAAATAAAGCTTTTGCTTTCAGCTGCTGTGTGTGCGTCCTTTAAGCTTTCGGGCATTTTGGAAACAAACATTTACACACGGCTGCCCTGCCGTGAAAGGATGCACCGTCTCCAGGATTGAAAAGAGAGGCTGTGTGGCGTTGTCACTGAACGGAAGCCACGATCAGCGCAACAACTGAGGAATACTTCAAACCAGCATGGCATTTTGGAGTCTACTAAAGGAACAATATGCTCGTACTTCAAACAACGCACGGAACTCACTGTGAGTAACACTTAAACTCCAACAGGGACTCAATGTCCCAGCATGCAAGGTACCAACCACACGCACTGCGCATGACCCACTGGGGGTCCTGCATGAACTTAAATCACCTGATTGGAGCCATCCGTGTGTTTGTCAGAGCTGCCCATGAAGAAGAGGCTGTGTCCTCGAAACGCGTCGGCATGTACTGCTTTCTGAAATGAAGATGCCGGTTTTTCCATGAAATAAAGCTTTTGCTTTCAGCTGCTGTGTGTGCGTCCTTTAAGCTTTCGGGCATTTTGGAAACAAACATTTACACACGGCTGCCCTGCCGTGAAAGGATGCACCGTCTCCAGGATTGAAAAGAGAGGCTGTGTGGCGTTGTCACTGAACGGAAGCCACGATCAGCGCAACAACTGAGGAATACTTCAAACCAGCATGGCATTTTGGAGTCTACTAAAGGAACAATATGCTCGTACTTCAAACAACGCACGGAACTCACTGTGAGTAACACTTAAACTCCAACAGGGACTCAATGTCCCAGCATGCAAGGTACCAACCACACGCACTGCGTATGACCCACTGGGGGTCCTGCATGAATTTAAATCACCTGATTGGAGCCATCCGTGTGTTTGTCAGAGCTGCCCATGAAGAAGAGGCTGTGTCCTCGAAACGCGTCGGCATGTACTGCTTTCTGAAATGAAGATGCCGGTTTTTCCATGAAATAAAGCTTTTGCTTTCAGCTGCTGTGTGTGCGTCCTTTAAGCTTTTGGGCATTTTGGAAACAAATATATATATGTATATATATATATATATATATATATATATATATATATATATATATATATATATATATATATATATATATATATATATATATATATATATATATTCCAGCTCCGTTGCACCAGTTATCCGGGTCACTCGCAGACGGGTGCCTCTCGTGGTGGCGCTCCACGTTAATAAATTCCAGCTCCGAGTTTCTCTCGTTGTTAGCAGAAAGAAAATCCGGCACTCACAGGGGAAGTGTTCAGGTTGATTTTAATCAGAAACACTCAGCAGACAAACGCGTTTCGGTTTTCCTTCGTCAGGGTTTCAGGCCTTATATAGATAGGAATTAGCATTTAAAAAACCATTGGAATTGCTCCTATATAGTTAGTTGTACTAACTATATTTCGCGCACCCGCAATCCACTGCTGATGATATCACATATTACATCATTCATGACATGGTCAGTGACATCACTGATGACATCTCAAATGACATCACTGATAACATCACTGATGACATCTCATTTGACATCACTGATGACATCACTGATGACATCATCCAGTGACTGTGTGTTTCTGTAAAGTTTACATATGTTTTACATATTGAAGAATGGGTGGATGTATAAGTTTCTGGCTGAAGGATTTAGTAGGTGTGTGACTGACTGTATGAGTGAGTGATTAAATATGTCTTACTAAATGCATGGGTTAGTGACTAAACTGTCTGAATGTGTGCATCAGTATGTCTGTTGTGTAAGCTGCAGCATGAGTTGATCAGTAGCTATATGAGTGGCTATATGGGTTATTGATTGGTTGCCCAAGTATTTGAATGGGAGACTGAGTGTGTGTGTGGGTGGCTGGGAGGTGTGTGACTCTGTGCATAGATGTGTGAACAGTTGATTCACTAGGTGTATGAGTTCAAGAGTGCATGTGGAAACAGTTATATGGGCGGTAGACTGTGTGCATGGGTGTGTTGGTGAGTGAATGGATATCTCAGTGCTACATGTGCAAGTAAGTACATATGTAAAACACAGTGCATGTGAGAGTTGGCATATATAAATGACTATACATGAGAGCCAGTGAATGTGCGAGTGGCTATATGGATCATTGTGTACTTGTATCAGTGATTGTATAAGAGAGTAAGTATGTGTTAGTATATGTTTGAATAAGAAAGGTGTTGTGTGTATAACTGTAAAGTTGAGGAAATGGAAGTGTGATTGATTCTTTGCATGACTGACTAGGTGTGTGAGTAACTCCATGGATGAGTGGCAGTGTATGAGTGTCTGTATAGGTGTATGAGTGCATATGATAGTGTTGTATTGATGAGTGACTGTATGTATGAGTGATTCTATGGGTGAATGAGTGTATGTGTGTGTAGACCTAGGAATCAGTGAGCACGTATATAGTAACTGGTATTGGTGTGTCAATGGTTTCAAGAATGGTAGTCTGTATTTAACACTGGGTGTATCAAAGGTTATATTAGAGTGTGAGGAGGTGCATCATATTATCACATGAATTATATCATCAGTGATGTGATCAGTGATGTCAAATGAGATATCATCAGTGATGTCATCAGTGATGTAATTTGAGATGTCATCGGTGATGTCATCAGTGATGTCACTGACCATGTCATGAATGATGTAATATGTGACATCATCAGCAGTGGATTGCGGGTGCTCGAAATATAGTTAGTACAACTAACTATATAGGAGCAATTTCAATTAGTTTTTTAAATGCTAATTCCAAACTATATAAGGCCTGAAACCTATAGTTTTTTAAGTGAATTTGCAAGGTTTTTAAAATGCTAATTCCTAACTATATAAGGCCTGAAACCTATGGTTTTTTAAGTGAATTTGCAAGGTTTTTTAAATGCTAATTCCTAACTATATAAGTCCTGAAACCTACGGTATTTTAAGTTAATTTGCAAGTTTTTTAAAATGTTAATTCCTAACTATATAAGTCTTGAAACCTATGTTTTTTTTCAGTGAATTTGCAAGGTTTTTTAAATGCGAATTCTTAACTATATCAGGCGTGAAACCTATATTTTTTTTCAATAAATTTCAAAGGTTTTGTAAATGCTAATTCTATCAGCGGATAACGTTTATATATGTTATTATCCTTCTGGGACCACCTGAGCAGCCATCTTGTTTCTCAGGAGAAGTGAGGCACAAGAGAGCACAACTCAAGAGTGGAAAATGCGAAAAGGGGGCAGGGTTGAGACCCCCTGACCCCCTAGCCCTTCTCAGGGGGTCCCAGAAGGACCACCAAGTGCAAAAAAAATGTCATTTTTAAAAATAATTGCGGGGTACGCGCACGGTATGTGTACCCTACGCATACGGTGCGCGTACCCCGCAATTTTTATTTTTTTTGCCCTTGGGGGTCCTTTTGGGACCCCCTGAGAAGGGCTAGATGGTTGGGGGTCTCTACCCTGCCCCCTTTTTGTGTTTTCCACTCTTGTTTTGGGCTCTCTTGTGCCTCAGTTTTACTTTAAAACAAGATGGTGGCCAACACTTCCTGGGTTGGACAGATTGGAATGTTGACAGTCGACTGCCAGCCAATCAGAAACTCGCTCTCGCACGTAAGGGTACACGCAAATACGTGTACGGTACGCGTACAGTACGCGTACGGTGCATGTACTGTGAGCGCATATAGATATATAATTTGATCAAATTCAATTTTCTCAACAACTACTGGAGGGATTTTCACCAAATATAGAAAAGGCATTACTGCATACCTGTCCCTACCATTTTGCCAATTTGGTGTAATTCCATTCAGCCGTCCGGGCTGTAGCCGTGTCTAAAGGTCCCATAGAAAATGCCATTTGAAAAACTTCAAATTCAATTTTCTCAAGAACTACTGGAGGGATGTTCACCAAACATAGCAAAAGCACATATGCATACCAGGCCCTACCATTTTGCCAAGTTTGGTGTAATTCCATTCAGCCGTTCGGGCTGTAGCCGTGTCTAAAGGTCCCTATGGAAATTAACGTGGGAAAAACACGTTTTGGGACCCCCCTTTCGGCCCCCGCTTGATAAATACCCCCAACACTTTCAGTGAAAGAGCGGAGAGGAGCTGGCCAAAATTCTGAAAAATTACACACAGATTCCTCAATTGGCGCCAAAGTCATTCCCAATAGAATGTTGAGCGCATATAGGTATATAATTTGCTCAAATTCATTTTCTCAACAACTACTGGAGGGATTCTCACCAAATATAGAAAAGGCACTACTGCATACCTGTCCCTACCATTTTGCCAAGTTTGGTGTAGTTCGGTTCAGCCGTTCGGGCTGTAGCCGTGTCTAAAGGTCCAATAGAAAATGCCATTTGAAAAATTTCAAATTCAATTTTCTCAAGAACTACTGGAGGGATTTACACCAAACATACAAAAGGCACAGCTGCATACCAGTCCCTACCATTTTGCCAAATCTGGTATAATTCCGTTCAGCCATTCGAGCTGTAGCCTTGTCAGAATGTTCCTATGAAAATTAACATGGGGAAAACATGTTTTGGAACCCCCCTTTTTTCTCGGCCCCCGCTTGACGAATCCCCCCGAAACTTTCAGGGAAGGGGCGGAGCACAGCGAGGCAAATTTAAGGAAAATCACAGGCAGATCCCTCAATCGGCGCCAAAGTTATTCCCAATAGAATGTTCGGAATTTCCTATGGTAACTAGGTCCTAACTATATATACCTACTGGCGACTGCCAGTAGGTAATATATATATATATAAATATATATATATATATATATATATATATATATATATATATATATATATGTGTGTGTGTATGTATGTATGTAATTATGTATGTATATATATCTGTGAGCAAGGGCAACCGCCTGAAATGCGCCAGATTTGCAGCTCTGTAAACAATAAACTTACCAGTGCCTGACTTTTGGGATTCGTGCTGTCTCTGTTCGCCGGCGAGGAAACGCATATATATATATATATATATATATATATATATATATATATATATATATATATATATATATATATATATATATATATATATATATATATATATATATATATATATATATATCCATAGGAAATCTGCAACACTCTATTGGGAATAACTTTGGCGCTGGTTGTGGAATCTTCGCAAATTTCTCAATGGCCCACTCCGCTCTGCTTCTTCCCTGAAAGTCTCGGGAAGATTCATCAAGCGGGGGCCGAGAAAAAAGGGAGGTCCCAAAACGTGTTTTCCCCATGTTAATTTCCATAGGACGATTAGACACGGCTACAGCCCGAACCGCTGAACGGAATTACACCAAATTTTGCAAAATGGTAGAGTCTGATTCGCAGATCACCCTTTTGTTTAAATGGTGTATATCCCTCCAGTAGTTGTTGAGAAAATAGAATTTGAAAAAATGTATATATCTATCAGCGCGCACCGTACATGTAACGTACGCGTACCGTGCGCGCACCGTACGCATACGTGCGCGGACCTTCACGTGCTTGAGCTGCATGCTGATTGGCTGCCAATGTCTGTCAACACTCCAAAACAGAAATTTTTGGCAGCCATCTTGCACCTCGGTAGACTGAGGCACAGGAAAGCAGAAAAACAAAGCTGTAGAACTCAAAAAGAGGTCAGGGTAGAAGCACCCTGACCCCCAAGGCCTGACCAGGGGGTCCCACAAGCACCCCCAAGGCCCAAAAAAACACTTTTTTTGTTAAAAAATATCGCGGGTACGCGCACCGTACGCGTACCTCGCTTAGGTACGCGTACGGTTCGCGCACCCCGTGATTTAAATAAAAAATCTTTTTTTTATGGCCTTGGCGGTCCTTGTGGGACCCCCTGAGCAGGCCTAGGGGGTCAGGGTACTTTTACCCATCCCCTTTGCGTGTTTTCCACCTTTGTTTCACTGCTTTCTTGTGCCTTGGTTCTACCGAGGCACAAGATGGCTGCTAACACTTGACACTTGACAGACAGTGGCAGCCAATCAGCATGCCTTCCCGGGAAAGCAGCATGTTCATTGGCTGTCAACACTTCTAGCCAGGAAGTGTTGGCATCCATCTTGTGCTAGGTAGACCGAGGCACAAGAAAGCAGAAAAAGAAACATGTTTTAAAAAATCCCCTCCCGGGGGATCAAATCATGAGGGCATAGTGATAAAGAAGTGTGGGGGGTCCCCAATCCCCCCACACTGCCCCGGGGACCGCTGCCCCCCGGGTCAAAGCAATGCAGCCCACTGGCGCATACTGGAGGTTCCAGGTGGGCTAGTTGGCCCACAGGGACCCCCAGTATGCAAGGAGAATTAGTTCCCCCTCTGCAAACACGCCCGCGGGCTGCGTTGCAGAGAGGTGTAAAAAAGGGTGTGGCCTCATTACACCTCTCTGCAATGCAGCCCACTGGCGCATATTGGAGGTTCCAGGTGGGCTACTTGGCCCCCAGGGACCCCTATTATGCATGGGGAATTAGTTCCCCCTCTGCAAAAGTGCCCGGGGGCTGTCTTGCAGAGAGGTGTAAAAAAGGGTGTGGCCTCATTACACCTTTCTGCAATGCAGCTCCCTGGCACATACTAGAGCTTTCAGGTGGGCTGGTTGGCAGCCAGGGACCCCAGTATGCAAGGGGAATTAGTTCCCCCTCTGCAAACACGCCAGGAGGCTACGTTGCAGAGAGGTTTACAAACATTTTTTTAATGTAATTTAAAAAATATATATATCTAAACATAAATATTTTATAATAATGTAGTAAATCAGTATAAAAAAACAATTGTTACATTTAAAAATTATCATTTACAAAACCATTGAAATTCACTGAACAAAACATAGGTTTCAGCCACGTTATAGTTAGGAATTACCATTTAAAAAACCTTGCAAATTCACTGAAAAAACCATAGGTTTCACACACTTTATAGTTAGGAATTAGCATTTAAAAAACCTTTGCAATTCACAGAAAAATCCATAGGTTTCACACCAGTTATAGTTAGCTGGTCATTTTACTCATACCAAACCTATGAAATTCCCCTGTTATAGTTAGTTCAGCTAACTATAACTCGCGCGCCCGCAATGCACTGCTAATGATGTCGCAAATTACATCACTCATGACATAGTCAGTGACATCACTCATGACATCACTGATGATCACTTTCAGTGAATTTGCAAGGTTTTTTAAATGCTAATTCCTAACTATAACGTGGCTGAAACCTATTGTTTTTTTAGTGAATATTTATATATATATATATATGTATATTCAATGAAAAAACCATTGGTTTTAGGCCATATATAGTTAGGGATTTGCATTTACAAAACCTTATTTTACTCGCATAAAACCATTGAAATTCCATATATAGTTATAAGCGCTAACTATATATCGCGCACCCGCAATCCACTGCTGATGATGTCACATATTACATCATTCATGACATGGTTAGTGACATCACTGATGACATCACTGATGACATCTCAAATGACATCACTGATGACATCACTGATGACAACATCCAGTGACTGTATGTTTCTGTAAAGTTAAAATATCTCTTACATATTGAAGAATGAGTGGATATATAAGTGTCTGGATGAAGGATTTAGTAGGTGCATGACTGACTGTATGAGTGAGTGATTAAATGTGTCTCACTGAGTGCATGGGTTAGTGACTAAACTGTCTTAATTTGTGCATCATTATGTCTGTTGTTCTGTAAACTGTTGCATGTGTTGATAAGTAGCTATATGAGTAACTATATGGGTTATTGATTGGTTGCCCAAGTATTTGTATGGGATACTGAGTGTGTGTGTAGGTGGCTGGGAGGTGTATGACTCTGTGCATAGATGTGTGAGCAGTTGATTCACTAGATGTATGGTTTCAAAAGTGCATGTGGAAACAGCTGTATGGGCGGTTGACTGTGTGCATGAGTGCATTGGTGAGTGAATTGATATCTCAGTGCTACATGTCAAAGTAAGTACATATGTAAAACACAGTACATGTGAGAGTTGACATCTATAAATAACTGTGCATAAGAGCCAGTGAATGTGTGAGTGGCTGTATGGATCATTGTGAACTTGTATCAGGGATTGTATAATAGAGTAAATATGTGTTAGTATATGTTTGAATAAGTAAAGTTTGTATAACTGTATAGTTGAGGAAATGGAGGTGTGATTGATTCTTTGCATGACTGACTAGGTGTGTGAGTAACTCCATGGATGAGTGACAGTCTGTGAGTGTCTGTTTACACTGATTGTATCTAAGGTTATATTAGAGTCTGAAGAGGTTCATCGTATTATCACATGAATGATATCATCAGTGATGTTATCAGTCATGTCAAATGAGATGTTTTCAGTGATGTCATCAGTGATGTCATTTGAGATGTCATCAGTGATGTCATCAGTGATGTCACTAACCATGTCATGAATGATGTAATATGTGACATCATCAGCAGTGGATTGCGGGTGCGCGATATATAGTTAGCGCTTATAACTATATATGGAATTTCAATGGTTTTATGCGAGTAAAATAAGGTTTTGTAAATGCAAATCCCTAACTATATATGGCCTAAAACCAATGGTTTTTTCATTGAATTTTCAAGGTTTTGTAAATGCAAATTCCTAACTATATATCCACTATAACCTATGGTTTTTTCTGTGAATTTCATTGGTTTTTTAATAGCAAATATGAAAAGCTTTAAAATGTCAAGTACGTGATAGATAAAAACATTTTCGTATTTATGCAGGCTGATGTGCTTTGAACGCTGCACCCCCCCCTCCCCTCTTTTGTCTTAGTAGTACTCTCTCTTTGCAGATAGTGAACGGTAGTTAACGCAAGCCTTTGCCCCCGTTGTAATCCGTCGTGCCTGCTTGTCTCTCCATTTGATTGATTGTTGTCCAAGCATTTACTGTTTTAGAATTGGTTCTCTTTGGATCATTCTCTATTTACAAACAAGCACAAAGTCGCAATACTCTGTTTAGTCTTTGCAGATAGTGAAAAATCGTGTAAAAAAATAAAAGTAATCGAGCAAAATCAGTAGGCCACTAATTGGATCTCTTTTTGACCTCGCTAAAATAGAAATATTAGGAACAACCCTTCATGAGAAATACGAAAATAGTGAGATGAACTGAGCTCCACACCATGAGGGCTGCAAGACAGCTCGGCTCCATCACCCATCCCGCACAAAATAATGACAAACCCTATGCAAATATTAAAAATATAGACAACACACCAGCAAAGAAACAGGGTAAAACATTTTATTAAAAAACTATTTACATAACGTTGGTTTATAAGATGATGTCAGTAGTGGACCGATGTGTGAATAGATCGAAAGCAGCACAAGGCTCCAAGATCCGGATGGCAAGCTCCTGGATGTTGGGTGCCATAGTTCAGAGTTCTGAGTTTGAGCCTTTTTCAATGCCTGTGCTTTGTTGAATCAAAATGGCGGCTTGACACAAAGCTGACTCAAGCGTTGCTACTGATGCTAAGCAGACCAAAACTGGTTTTCAGTTTGTAAATTTTTCTAGATTTTTCAATCCAAGTTTGGTTGACTTTGTAGAACGATGGCTTCAAATTTTCAACATACGGTGTGGTGGCGCTGACTGGGAGGGGGCGCTTCGCTCCTGCCCCCTCCCCAAGTAAGATTTTCATACGTGAAAGTACGTTAATGGTTTTGGTCCCTGAGTTGCTTCGATGTCACTGCCATTCTCAAATAGCATAAGTTCTGGATGTTGGGTGCCATAGTTAAGAGTTCTGAGCAGTGCTTGTAACACTGTCTGAAGCTTATTTCCACCTACTGCAGCTTCACTATTCTCAAAGTAAGTGAGTGTCGTTTGTGGACCTGACTGCATTAGAAAACAATGTGATATGTTACCTTCCTAAACAGCTTGACGGAGGCCCCTGAGGGGCGGTGTGATGGCCATGGACTCGGATAAGACGCTTGGCTCCGACACCCTCCCCAAGTCTTATAGCACTGGTGTAGCCTGAGATCGCCCCCGACATAGGCGGCTGGCTCCCGGGGTCCGGCGGAACTTTTTGCCTTTTGATGACTCTTCAATTCTGGACCTTGTCCCACAATCCGTTTCACCTGAAGACAAGCTGTAGTGGGGCGCCCCTTTACCGTTTTAGTTGCCATTCCGTCCGCTTTTGCTACACTGTACCTCTTCCGCCATTCAGCTGTTTACCGCCCGCTCTTGCGACTACAGCGTCTCGCTCACCATGTAGTTGAGTTGCTCCCGCTCTTGCGGTGCAGCGATAGGCGGCTGCCACATGGCTCTCAAAATGGCGGCCGGCTCTTCGGTTTTAGGCCTGGTCCACTAAAATGGCCCTGGGACACATTGGAACTCGGACGCTTCCCTGATAGGGCTTGGGTCCCATTCTCGAAAAGCGTCCCCTCAGCCGTGAAGATTCTACAAAAGTCTTGGGGGCCTCCGACTCCCGCAGGCTTCTGGTGGGGAGCGGCTGCCATGATTGCTCGTGGAATGGCCACGACGGAGCTACGAGATGGTAGTGGTCTCATGCTGACGCCAGCTTTAGTCTGAAACATCCAGAAACACTGTAGACTACCAATTCGATCAGTTCCGGTAGCGCCCCAACATGACCCGGAAGAGAAGAACTTGCCCTCCCCCTTTGACTGATGGTTCTTGTTGCCTGTCCCCTCTGTTGTCATTTAACAGAACTTTTTGGACTGCTGAAAGGGGTTGTGTTCTGAACGCTGGTTGGTGGAGACATTTTGACTATATTCTTGACCTACGTTGTCGCGTAATGCGTTATATGACACGCCGCGTTAGCGCACCCGGAAGTGATCCGAGGCGCAGCGCGCAGCGCGTAACGTAAGCATAACAGGTCATGTGACTTGTTAATAAAACTTTTCATTGGTTCATTTTACTTTTGTTAATTTAATGATGAAAAGCTTGGTCATATGACCTAAAAATTACGCTTTTTATTGTTTTCGAATATTTTTTTTTCAAACATATGTTATAATATTCCAGGCTAATGTACTTTCCCGGAAAATTTACAACTGTCTTGCAAGTAAAATATATTCCTTTTTCGAGAAAAAGGGCGTTTCTTCCTTCCATGACGGAACCGTTGAGTAAAAGAGATTCGGCCTGCTGTCTTAGTCGCCGATACGCCTGATTATCAGATTCTTATCGATCACTTTATGTTGCAGACATGAAAAACACAACTGCCCTTGACCATTTATCTTTACTGCGTTCCTACATATTATACCTTTTATCCGTCATGTAATTGGACTGCTTTATTTCACTTGCCTTTTACTGATTCGAAAACAGTGACTAAAAGTAAAAACTTTACCAATGTAAATACTACTACCGTGTTTTGTTTTAAAAACCTTTATTGTGAAAATGTCAGTATACAAATACGGGCCTATAACCACGTGGGCCGGCCACGGAGCAAACTGAAATCGTATATGATGAGGAGACATTTACACTGTAGAGGAACGTAACGAGCGGGCCATTAGGTTGCAAGAACTAAGGTGTCTAACAGTTGCGGAATCGGTGGACATACATTTTGTAATTAAAATAGGACAGAGCCACTTAAAATAACATTTTCTAGATATACATTTGCGGGCAAGGAGTTACGAGTCCCATTTATACCGGCGCCATTTTGGGCGAGGCCGGGCAGGTCCAAGATATAGTCAAAATGTCTCCACCAACCATCGGCCAGACCAGAACCCCTTTCGGCCCTTTATGCTACAAGATGGTGTCTTCCATTCAGAAAATATTGTTGGCAGCATTTTGAAAGGAAACAGAAACAGCCGTTCTCCTAGTGAGTTTCACATTGTTACATTTAGGAAGAATGTTGAAGAGTAGTATGTGGAAAATCTGAAGCCATTTTTCTACAAACTCTTAATCAGACTTGGATGGAAAAAAAAAACATGAAGAATGTACAAACTGAAAACCAATTTTTGTCTGTATAGCATCAACAGTAACGCTTGAGTCAGCTTTGTGTCAAGCCGCCATTTTCATTCAATCAATAGCGTCCCCCTGCACACATTCAGGGACCTGGTCGTGTCTTCAGATGAAACGGATTGTAGGAAAAGAAGCAGAAAGGAAAAGGCAAAAAGTTCCGCCGGACCTCGGGAGCCGGCCGCCTATGTCATGTGCGACCTTTGGCCACACAAGGGCAATAGTGAAGCTGCAGCAGATGCAAATAAGCTTCAGACAATCTTACAAGCACTGCTCAGAAATCTCAACTGAGGCACTCAACATCCAGGACTTGCCATTCGAATCTTGGCGCCTTGTGCTGGTTCCGACCTATTCACACATCGGTCCTGGATCTCGGCGCGTTCGACTCACTGTACCGCAACAGTGACCGCAATTCAGCTGGACAAGCCGCCATTTTCATTCACTCAATAGCGTCCCCCTACACACATTCAGGGACCTGGTCGTGTCTTCAGATGAAACGGATTGTAGGAAAAGAAGCAGAAAGGAAAAGGAAAAAAGTTCCGCTGAACACCACCTTGGGCAATAGTGAAGCTGCAAAAGGTGCAAATAAGCTTCAGACAGTCTTCAACTTACTCTGATTCTTATAATAAACTTCAGATAGTCTTACAAGCACTGCTCAGAACTCTCAACTGAGGCACTCAACATCCAGGACTTGCCGTTCGGATCTTGGCGCCTTGTGCTGGTTCCGACCTATTCACACATCGGTCCACTACTGACATCACCTCATAAGCCAACGGGGCACCCCACGCCGACTTTCGGCGCAGCATTGTAGGATGGCCACACCAGTGCGGCAACTTGCTGGACACAACATCGGGGCCATCCAGATCTCGGCGCGTTCGACTCACTGTACCGCAACAGTGACCGCAACTCAGCTGGACACGCCGTCTTTCGGCGCAGCATTGTAGGATGGCCACACCAGTGCGGCAATTTGCTGGACACCACCTCGGTGCCATCCGGATCTCGGCGCGTTCGAGTCACTGTACCGCAACAGTGACCGCAATTCAGCTGGACACGCTGTCTTTCGGCGCAGCATTGTAGGATGGCCACACCAGTGCGGCAATTTGCTGGACACCACCTCGGTGCCATCCAGATCTCGGCGCGTTCGAGTCACTGTACCGCAACAGTGACCGCAACTCAGCTGGACACGCCGTCTTTCGGCGCAGCATTGTAGGATGGCCACACCAGTGCGGCAATTTGCTGGACACCACCTCGGTGCCATCCGGATCTCAGCGCGTTGTGCTGCCTTCGGCCTATTCGCACATCGGTCCGCTACTGACGCCGCCTCACGTGCCAACGGATTTTCTACGCTTTTTGTAGCCCTATGCCGCATAACAGGTCATGTGACTTGTTTATAAAACTTTTCATTGGTTCATTTTACTTTTGGTTTCCTAAAGATGGAAGGCTTGGTCATATGACCTAAAAATAACACTTTTCATTGGTTTAGAACATTTTTTTTTCCCAAACGATGAAAGCCCCACCTTGTTTCTGGATCATTCAGACTGAAACTGGCGTCAGCATGAGAGCACCACCATCTCGTGGCTCCGTCGTGGTCATTCCGCGAGCAATCATGGCAGCCGCTCCTCACCGGCAGCCTGCGGGAGTCGGGGGCCCCCAAAACTTTTGTAGAATCTTCACGGCTGAGGGGACGCTTTTCGAGAATGGAGCCCAAGCCCTAGCAGGCAAGCGTCCGAGTTCCAAGGTGTCCCAGGGCCATTTCAGTGGACCAGGCCCAAAACCGAGGAGCCGTCCGCCATTTTAAGAGCCTTGTGGCAGCCGCCTATCGCTGCACTGCAAGAGTGGAAGCAACTCAACAACATGGTGAGCGAGACGCTGTAGCCGCAAGAGCGAGCGCAACTCAGCTAGATGGCCGCCACCTGGGGAGGCCCGTTCACGCCGCCTCCCCCACCCCCGGGCCGCCGCACGCCAATTTTCGGAGCAGCATTGTAGGATACCAAAACCAGTGCGGCAGTTTACTGGACATCACCTGGGTGCCTGTCGTACATGTTGTGTCAGCCATGTGACACTGGACACAGTCCCATCAACATCTCAACGCGTTCTGCTGCCTTGGGACTATTCGCACAACAGACCGCTAAAGACGAGGCCTCCCCCCGCACCACCCGGGACGCCCCACGCTGTTTTTCTGTGCTGCATTGTAGGATCCCAAAACCAGTGCGGCACCCAGGCGACATCACCTGGGTGCCGTCCAGAACTCTGCACGTTGTGCTGCCTTGGGACTATTCGCACAAAAGACAGCTTCTAACCATTGTTGCTTTTTGTGTTGAAAAATGTTTAAATGTTTTTAGTTTTTGTTCCGTTCGTTATAGTTAATAGTTAATAAAGTTTTATAATCTTACTTTGTTGGAGTGTTATCTATTTTTTTTAAAACGGGTGAATGGGGCCTTGAATCGGGTTATTGTCATGTGTGGGCTTTGGAAGTGTGCTGCTGCAGGATCGGGCATTTCAAACTCAAATGCACGTTCTTTTTCTTACCTTTCCGAAGCATGGAGCGCAATAGCAGGCAGAGAAAGGGTGATGCACGTGTTGAACACTACCTGACCTGGCAAGTTGCTGGCAGTGCCCTCCCGCCCGCTCCTGAAAGAGGGCACACACACACCGCCGCCCCGAGTACTTCACAAATCTTTAAAAGACCATGCGCTTGTTCATGAGGCTTAAATGGTTTATCACCTCTTCTAGAACCCCTGCATCGACCCTCTGACGTTTCCTGGAAAAATTACCATGTAACACAATACCAAGCCCTGTCAGCTGAAACCCCCAAGGAATCGTGGGGCATATTATCAAGGGGGTTTATCTCCGCTTTTTTGGCTTTAAAAGCCAAGAAAGCGGAGATAAAAATATCTCCCTATTACCAAGCTGTCGCTAACACCAGTTAGTGACAGCTAAAAGGAGATAGCGACCATCTTGGGCCCCGCTTTGCATGTCAGTGATACTTATCACTAATGACATGCAAAGCGGGTGTGCCAAGATGTTAGCGACTGGAAACAGTCCCTAACATCGCTATCTCCTATTACCAACTTTTGGAGATATTCGCGCTAAGCGCGAATATCTCCAAAATCTAACACCTGCCCTGAGCAGTTCTTAGCCATGTTATCCAATGGGAGGTGGATAACATGGCTAAGAGCATTTGCTCGATAATACATGAATATCGCTGACTTTTCTGCGATAATAGCAAGGTTTATCTGCGATAAAAATCGCCGATGTGCGGCGATAATTTTTGTCTCTAAACAAATAAGAGACAAAAATTATCGCTAGTTGTTGGTAATATGCCCCCGAGTTTTTGCTTGCAGAAATCGGGAGGTGGGAGACTAGCACTGAAATCAGTAGTCACACGCCTGAATCGGGAGGGTTGGCATGTCTGAATTCTCTACAGCTGGGACCATAAACTACATCCGCAGGGGTAGGTGATAGCCTAGGTCCGGCCTGGACAATCGGACACAGAGGAAGAGGAGTGTCAGAGGGTGCGGTAGTGAATAGGGTGAAAGAGAGGTGTCGGGAGGGCACAGGGTGTGATTCTCAGAGAAGAGCAGCGCAGATGGGGGGAAGTATATGGCCCATGCATGAGAGACAGAGCGGGGATGACCAGTGCGTGGGGGAGATGCTTGCGAGGGTGGGAAGCCATGCTGAGGATCGGCGGCGTGCAGAGAGTGGGCCTGGTCAAGGCATCTAAAATGGCTGCCGTGCACGACAAAATTGTGGCAGTGGACAAAAAGGCAAGATGGCGCAGACAATGTTTTTCAATAAGGATTCATTTATAACAAAATATTTACTCGCAGTGACAAAATGGTGGTCAACACTTCCTGATTTCCATCGAATCGAACGTTAACAAACGTCGCGCAGCAAAAAAAAAAAAAAGCTCACGCACAGAGCAGTTTTTAACCATGTTATCCAATAGAAGGTGGATAACACAGCTAAGAGCATTTGCTGGATAATACATGAATATCGCTGACTTTTCAACGATACTCATGCATTGTGGCCGATGTGCGGCGATAATTTTTATCTCTAAACAATTAAAACGAAGCACAAAATGGCGAATTCCCGTTTCGCTACCAGTTTGCGGCCCAGTTCGCGGCCCGTGAAGCGCTTCTACCGTGAAAAATCATTTTTTTTTCTTTTCCCCACGGGACCCTTTAATAACCCCAACAACATTCCTAGGGGGTCAAGAGGGGGATACCTTGCCCCCTTTCATTAAATTCCCCTTTCGTTTTTCACCTCTTCTTCTCTCTCGATCCTACCGAGAGACAAGATGGCGGCCGCTCCGGACTGTTTAGAATGTTGACAGACACCGGAGAGCCAATCAGCTTTCTGCACGCAAAGTTCCGAAACGCGAAAAGTAAGCGGACCGGATCGCTGCCCGGAGCGCTGTTACAGATATATATCTTGATTTAAACGTTAATTTCTCAAAATCCACTGAAGCACATATATTGAGACCTAGCAAAGGCACATCGGGCTAACAGTCCCTACAATTTTGCCAAGTTTCGTGCAAATCCATTCAGCCGTTCGAGCTAAAAGTGAGTCCAACCGCCCTATGGAAAACTCAATGCAAAAAACGCGTTTTGGGACCCCCCTTTTTTCTCAGCCCCCCCTTGACGAAACCCCACCAAATTTTCAGGGGCTGCTCAGAAACAAAATGTGCCATTTTCCTGAAAATTTCAGCCGATTCCGTCCACAAACGCCAAAGTTATTAGACATAGAATTTTCAGAAATCCCATAGGGAATTAATCCTAACTATATATACCTACTGGCGATAGCCAGTAGGTAATATATATGTATGTATATATATATATATATATATATATATATATATATATATATATATACTAGCAGCCCGCCCCAGCATTGCCTGGGGCAGAAGGGGGCTGGGGGCAGCATTTCAGGCTTGTGTGCACTCCCTCCCCTCCCCCCGCCCACCACGACATTGTCTGTGTCCCGGACAATGTTGTGGCGGGTGGGGTCCGGGGCGGGAGTGCACGCAAGACTGAAATGCTGCCCCCAGACCCTGAGCCTCACCGCAGTTCTTCCGGGCCAACCTCACGCACCGGCTCCCTCCCGTCCCGTGTCCCTGAAATGCTGCCCCCAGACCCTGAGCCTTACCGCAGTTGTTCCGGGCCAACCTCCCGCACCGGCTCCCTCCCGTCCTGTGTCCCTGAAATGCTGCCCCCAGACCCTGAGCCTTATGGCAGTTGTTTCGGGCCAACCTCCCGCACTGGCTCCCTCCCGTCCCGTGTCCCAGAGCCTTACCTGAGCCGCCGGTCCTCCCCGAGCTACTCACTTCACCGCAGCTCCTCCTCATCATCATGTACGTTGCGGCCAGCGCTACATCCAGGGCACTACATTTTTTTTTAAGTTATATTTTAAAATTTACGTTTTTTTTTATTTTCTATAGCCTATGTCCATCTGCACACCTTGAGGATTACAACAATGTATTGGGTGTGTGGATTGGCGCTGTGGTTCCCGAGTTTACTTTGCCAAAAGGTTTGTGTTCTCTCTTTATAATAGTAGTATAGATATATATATATCCAACGAGAAAGTCGGCGATAAAGCATAGATGGCCACTAGCAGCGGCGGGCCAGGACGGGATCGCCACTCCCCCATATTCCAACAAACTCGTTCACACTTTGTATAAAGAACGACGTCCAGGCCAACAACTCGGTTCAAACAACTGGTGTTTATTCACAGCCCACTCAACGCGTTTCGGGAACAACGTCCCTTGCTCACGAGTAAATGTGCCTGTTTACAATCCAGTTTTAAAAGCATGTCATGTGATCGGGGTTGCAAAAAACATAATCAACAGACTACCGATGCATTATTCATTTGGAGCTATGAAGACAGATTCACTTCATGTCGTCAGCAAATTGCGGCGTAATTGAATACGTGTCTTTAAATGTAACTGTTGCACGATCTTAGTTCATTTAAACATTGTTTCAAAAATAATACATTTGATCGCATACACATATATGTGATTCAGCCAACATAAAATAAACTTGAAATTAAAGTGAGGTATAAGCGGGACTGGTAGAATCAAACTCACGTCCTCAGAATTTATATACAGCCTCATCAGTGCCTAAGCATGTACGTCATCTCGACACTGAGCCTGTTTTATGCCCTGGTAGGCTAAGTGGATAAGGTTTCTGGAGTTTTAACGTTATTGTGCCCCAGTGGGCATACTTGTAACAATTGCACGATCATGGTACATTCGAACATTCTTTCATAGATAGTACATTTAATCGCATGCACATTTTGGTGATTCAGCAAAATAAATACAATAAACTTGAAATTAAATTGAGATATAGGCAGGACTAGAGGATAAGGACTCGTGTCTTCAGAACCTATCTACAGCCTCATCAGTGCCTAAACGTTCTATGTCCTCTCTGCACTGAATCTGTTATTTGGCCCTGGTAGGCTAAGTGAATAAGGTTTCTGGGGTTTTAACGTCATTGCAGCCCAGTGGGCATGACGTCTTGGTGCTTGATTTAACATTCATATACAGTTTAGCCCTAGTGGGCTCATGCCAGTTCCTGTGGCAATCTCAATCAACATGCTTCATGCGTCTTGGTTCACACACTCCTCTGCTTGACCGCCACCTCCTTGTTTTAGTAAATCTACCTTGATTCATGCATTGTCTGCTGGTCACAACGTTCATTTCATTGGCTCAAGATTTATATAATGCAACACTTGATTCGACTCGCCACAGAATCTCTGTCTTGATTGTGCTATGTCTCACATTCTCCCAAATTTAATGATATCGGTACCTGTGGTGAAAAATAAAATTATACAGTGATTATCTACCACACAACCGTGAAAAATACACATTCATCCCATTAAAATAGAACATTTTCAAGCAGCTGCAATTTATAGGCAAATATTGTCTAAAGTCCGTTTATCCTAAATGCACTCAAAGTGCCTCATCACAATTATGTCCTTGGGGTTGCATGGTGTGGTATTTAATAATAAACCTAGACTCCAGGCATCTAAATTCCTGTAATCAAGGAAAAAAGACAGGTCCTGACATTCTTTAAAAAATATGATCACCTACGTGCCCAGACCCCAGTGAGCAAATCCACTGCAGCACTAACCAAACCTTCCCTAGAAGCAATAGAGGGAAATGATACTGTGCAGGATGATGAAACTGAGGAGGGTGAGAACCAGCCTCATATTATGGGTGCTGGTTTCTGAAGCCCAAAAGACCAAATTTTAAAAGAATTCTCGCTCATGGCAAAAGGAAGATTGGAAGCCCAGAGCAAGACAAGCGTAGGAGGAACAAGAGGACGAGGGAGAGGAGGCAGAGGAGGAAAGAAGCCAAACGCAACAGATGTGCATCTAGGATAATAGTCTTCCCCCAATAAAGTGATGATCTTAGGACAGAACGAGGCATGATTTTCCCATATTGATATGGAACGGGTGTCCCCTTAGAATGTCCAGAACCACCCCTGTGTGACTGAGAGCCAACCTGAACGAGGGAGCGTGAACCAACCAGTCGTCCAAGTAGGGATGGAGAAACATCCCCTGATTGTTTATCAAACTACCAATGGAGCCAGAAGCTTGGTGAAGACCCGTGGAGCGAACTTCAACCCAAATGGCAATACTGCAAACTAGAATTAGCAGTTGCTAATTGTAGAACGCAGAAACCTCAGATGCTCCAGAGCCATGGGAACATGTGAGTAAGCGTCTTGAAGGTCTCTAGAAGTCAGGAAGTCCTGGACCCCCACCAACGGAATTATGGAATTTAAAGTCACCATCTTGAAGTGAATGGTCCTGACCCACCCCTCCACTTTTTCGGGGTCCAGAACTGGCCTGAACCCCCCTGACAACTTTTGAACCAGAAACAGAATGGAATAGCAACCCATTCCCTGTTCCGCTTGGGGGACCAGCATGTTTGCCTTCTTCTCCAGAAGATCCTAAACCCCCTTCCAAAAGTGCCCTCCTTTCCCCTGGAGCCCTGGGGATATGAGTACGGATGGTGCCCCAGCCGAGTGGTAGAGTTACAAAGTCAATAAGATAACCACTCCTGACGATGCTCAAAGCCCAATGCTACCTCACATCCAGACTCCAAGCCTTCCGAAAATACAACAGCCTCCCGCCCACAGGCCTGGCAGCTGTTTCACCATCATTGTTATGACTTCCACTTCAAGGAATCAGACGGACCCTAACGACTGCCAAGGAAGATGCCTTTAGACAGCTGCTCAAACCAAACCTAATCAATAACACTAATTCACACATCTTTTCTTAGAGGACAGGCAAGACATTTGTTCCCAATATGTAAATTTGCACTTAGCATAGGCTCCAATTTGAAAAAAACTTTCAACAACCTATAACAACCAAGTGCAAGTGTGCATGTCTATTTAAATAAATGTGGAAAAATACTAGGTGCAGTGTCTTTTGTTTGCGAAGAAAAACAAATGTGCGATAAATGCAGATAAAATAACAAAAAATAAATATGGATAAATACAGACGGAAATTTTACAAAAATAAATACCATAAATCCCGGAGCTCTGATTATTATTTGCAACGCCTATAGTTCAAACTTTCAGTATTGCAAAAGCTATTGCATTGCAAGTGCTTGTTTAATCTTGATTTGTGAATCTCATGACATTCTTCAGCAGGCCAGTGGACTGTAGAAAAGGGCCCAAATGTTACCCCTCCAGATAACGACATGGATGGATGATGCATTTGTGTGCGACAGGAGGAGGAGGGGGGGTGCGGGCGAGGAGTCAAGAGATGGCCAACCAAAAGAATCAATTGGTGATGTCCGCTGGGAGGGAACCAAGCATGAAAAGCAGGGCAGATGCACAATATTAACCAACCAGAGAAAAGGAATTTTAAAAAGCAGCCCAACTAACCAACCAAAAGCAGTGGGCATATCCAAAGTCCCCAATAGCCGAATACAGCATGCCTCATAGAGCAGCGCGTGCGCTGGCAGACTCGACCTAAACATTTTAAAAAAGGAAAGTGACCTTGTGCAATATAACTAGTGCTCATGTAATGTGCTCCAATACCTTCGGATCACATCTAAAACTAATCCTCTATGGGTTCCGGAGTAGCAGTGGCGTCACTAGGGGCAGCCAGGGGTGGCAGCTGTTACCTCTGACTTCCCTAATACCCCTGGCACTTGTTTTGCTTCCCCTAGTTTTATGAAAAATGAAGGCAGTAGCTTGAACAGAGAGTTAGCATGGCTAAAATGTGCTCTTTTCTCCGTGTGCTTTCCGCTTATTGCACTTTAAATGGCCTCAGCAACAGACAGGAGAATGATAAGGGCATAAGTCAAGGACACAGTGTCAACCAAGAGCCATTAATAGGGGTTAAGACATGCATGATGCCACTTCCACTACCTTAAGTATTTTTGGTGAATTGACACCAATGGTGCATTGCACTGAGGACACAAATACTGAGGATAATTATGAACATCAAAATCAATTGTGCCAAGCAACATGTCAAAACCAGCACACACCTGGCACATCTTGTTCCTGCCATCATGCGCTTAAATGGACGTAGGTTAGTGAAGCCTCCCATCACGAGACTCACCAGAGGAAAGCCCAACGCCCGTGTAGACCCCCCTCCTCTCCCCTCCTGTTACCGGGCCACCCATGGCACAAGTGCTAAAAAAAGAAGTGGGGGGACGCTAACATCACGACAGAAAATGGCGTCACGAAAGGTGGCTTGCACAATCAGTCTCATTGCCTCCCCTCGCTCACCACTTAGATGCGATTGAATCAGAGAAGCCAGTGCGTGAGCTGCATTCTGAATGAGCTCCGATCTCGCCCCAAAGAGGCCAAAGAGTGAATGTGTGGCTCCATTTGCTCCAGTTATCAAGCTCTCTCTAAAAAAAGTGGGGGGACGCCGTCCACCCGCGTGGTACCCCGACTCGAGCCCTGGGGCCACCACGGCTGACAGCACTCGCCACCCGACCTCTAGGGGTTGCTGAGTCTTGCCCTGAGCTCAAACACCTCTTTTTCTTTCCCCAACTCCATTGGAACCAAACCGCCACTGTTCGCGGTTACACTGATCTCCAAATCCGAAGTCGGGCCCGTACGGGTACCCGGACCAACATCGATTACAGATGATCCTAAACAATTCTAACAACAAGACATCCGAGGTATATGTCCCTCGCCAGTGCCATCCTACTACTGGTTTCGCCCTTCGAGCCGTCGATCAACCAGATATCCTTTTCTCTCCCTTTTTCTAGGAAACACCATCCGCCTATCTTGACCAATACTGCCCTAAGTACTCTTGGCTTTTACCCGCAAAGCCTACATAAGGTTATCCATAACCAGCCCCCCCAGTTCCAACACACCCAACCCGCCTTGTAATTATACCAACACTTTGCCACAAATTTCATCACTCGCACTGCGCCGTATTTTAAATATAATTTCCAAACGTTATCTGCACTGCGCCGGATTTTAAACACGCCTCAACAAACACAAATCTGAACGTAATAATTACAACCATGAGCCAGAGATCAAATCCGCCTTGATTTCACATTAGCACCTTGTCACAATTATCACTGTGCCAAATTAAGACACTTTGTAAACATCTTTTTTAATGTGCTTTATTACTTGCTACCATGAGCCCAAGTCCGAGCGTTGTTTCTGCCTTAGATCTCTGTGCCTCTTCACATCCCGTTCTGCCTTCGATCTCTGCACCTCTTCACATCACCTTATGAGCACAGACCTGACCGACTCTGCTTCACGTACAAAAAATACGTATAGAACCTCCAAGAGCTAAGATATACACAAGCGAAATGGCTCGGTTCAACTCACTGTCGGTTCATAATTGTGACTATTGGCAAATATTATTCCGTCATCACCATCACAGGCACAACTGAACGTTTATGTGCACATTGCACTAGGCAACTTCAGTGCATGAAATCACCAGGCACTGAGTGTCACAACAATACTATGAGATTGTTTAAAGTTGATAACAGTCCGTCTAGGTTGGAGAGACCACTTCCATAACAACTGCTGTTGACATGTTGTATGTTTCAATGTAAAATGATTCTTAAGGGTCACCTATTTTTGTTCTTTTCTCTCCTCTTATACCAACAGGCTAGAATTATAACAACCAGGCAATTATATAATTAGTCCTGAAGATGATCCCAGTATATTAGGAGCTAGGGATCAAAACGTCGACTTTTCAAACAGTGCCGCAATTTAACCATGAGTATATGTATTGTGGTCACTGTTGGTTTGTGCTTGCTTCAGTTTGTAATGAAATGCAAGCCACCATTTGCACCAAAGTTATATCCTGATCATTTGTTTTTGTCTCACACATTTTGTCTTTATTTCTTTTCTTTCATGCTGGGTACAGGACTGTGCCCTTCTGTAATTGTTCGTACTTCTATTTTTTGCTCATAACTTTACATTGATTTAATAAACATTCCATTGTCCGGCTGGGCATTGGAAGAATACTTATAGTACTTATCTAAGTCTATAGTAAATTTTGTTTCAGTATCGATTGTCAGCTAAGGACCTTTGTTTTTTAACCCCTTCGATGCTGGTGACAAAGCCAGCTCCGCATGGGTGTTACCTGCGCTGCGCGCATGACGAGCTGGCTTTGTCACGTAACCCGCGATTTTCACATTTCAGCGCGCAGCGGGAAAACCCGCTAGCGCGCATGCGGTTAAATAAGTAGCTACCCGAGGTCCAAAGCTACCTTATCGGGTCCACTTGTTTGGTAAACTGTAAGCAACATATTTATATCATGGATGAATAGTGTCAAACGTACTGCGCGTGGCAAAGTGAGAATATCCGGAATCAAGAATTGTGTAGTACACCACTAGAAACATGCCCTAATGTATTGTAGCCATAAAGATGTTTTTAAAATCTGCTAACTCCATGCTTTGGACAATATTTATGGCCAAAATACACAGTGCAGCGCAGCAAGTCACCTTGCTGCACTGCACTGCTTGATGGGAAAAGGGCAGGAATGCACCATATTTAAGTCAATCCGGTGCACTCCTGTCTTTTCCCCTGCGCTGGCGCCTTTTTGGCTTCGTAGCGCTAATGCACTGTGGTGCAAGGGTGACTCTGTTGCATGTAGGATTGTTTTTGTGCAGGAAGAGCCCCCTTCCAGCTCAAAAACAACCCCCTGAGGACTTTTCCTCTTTCTATACACGCATAGAGAAAAAAAACAAGAAGAAATAAAGCTATTTTGCCTCGTTACGCCTCACCTGGGGAGGCGTAGGTTTTTGGTGTATCTGGGAATCTGGCAAATCTGAGTGATTTTGTGCTGCGTTGCATGACTCGAGATTTATGAACCCACACGAGACCACGCAAGTTGGTTTTGCATGACTTCATTCATCTTTTTATTAAGTTGCGTGGCTCTTGCACCACGTTGCACGGTGCATGACCGACTCAAAGAGGCTCATAAATATGCCCCTTAGTTTATAGGTGGTGAGTTGTGTGCACAGAGGTGGCCATTCGATGTCATTCTAAATTACCGGAACTCTACGAGAATATATCACATCCGCTCAACTAGAGACCTGACTCGAAGAAGGTTGAAAAAACGTGACGTGTTTATCGCACATGATAAATATTATCACCCCGGGGTGAAATGTTTACCAGGTGAATATCGTTAAAGTTGTTCACTTGGGAAAAGGGCACAAAGTGTAGATTTTGTGTTCCAGGCACCACATTTTGCTAGGTTTGTGTTTTCCATGACCTTTTCCCAAATACACTTCAGTAGATTTGATCTGCTGATTTCTGCTTGTGAAAAACAGTGGGGTGAAGTAATAATTATACAGCTCGGAAAGACCTGTCGGGTCATTATCAGCGCCTGAGAGCGGAATACGTTTAGGAAGAGCTGGTAAATGCGTAATTGCTTTTTTTTCCACCAGTATTTCCGATTACATTTGCCTTTCAGCTGAGCATGCCTGAAACTGCTTCCATACAGCAGACCAGCGTTTGCAATCATGCTGATTACAACTCGTCGGAATCGGCATGCACATACATTCATAAATCAGTTTGACAAGTCGTAATAAAAATGACTGCAGGAGATCGTATTCCTAAACATTATTCCAGCCACATTTTATGGTAGATACACACAAATTACATAGTATAAATCCTTAGTATTCAATTTGGTAGAGTCAGTGAAATGTAACAGCAATGCAGGCAAAGTAAGCAGAAATATGAAACGATCAGCAATGTATTAATTTATACTGCGCTGAGAATGGACTGAAGCGGTGGTTTATAGGTGTTGAAAGCCGTCAGCCCACAGGCAAGTTCAGGCCTCTGCTGCTGTGGATTTACACCCTTGGGAGGAACGCCACGCAAACTACCACCTCACAGTTCAAAGCAATTTGCTTTATAAATGAGGTAGCAAAGGTTAGGAAGAAGATGGAAACAGAGAAACAGCACCCGCTTTGAGAAGAGGACAGGAGGGCAGAGAAATCAGAAACGAAGATCTTCGATTCCCCAAAACACAAGAGTTATCGTAAATCGACCCTATCAGACAACTGTGGACATTACGGGGCTGAGTCAGTGCCACCAACCCCCCTCCCCCCTTTTAGCCCTTAAACGAGCGTATAGTTGCACACGTAGGGCAAAGAAAAGGGTAAGGACGTTTGAGAACAGAAAACAAACGTCCTGTTCCTGCTGCATAATTCCTGCGACCACAAGTAGCACAGGGCCTAGATAATGGACTTGCAGGACTGTGAGACTTACTGGCAAAACAGCGCTACAAAAAGATTGGAAGCACTAGGACAAAGTCACTCTGGAGTTAGGTATAGCCTGACACATGACTGACGCTTGCTTCACCCTTCTTAAAGTCACCAGATGACTGCTTTTCATCAGGTGCACAATCTTGTGGTCCTGGCTGTTAAGTAACAACCCAGTGCATTTTCAGATGTATAAACCTGGTTCCCCTCAATTGAACCAATTTGACCAAGGATTGACCTAGAGTTTCACACTCTGTCATAAATGTGATGGATATCCCGTCGTCCTTAAGACAAGTGTATTATGTCCTATGGTATTTGTAAAATTCCGTGCAGGTTATCCAACAAGTTTGTGACCGAGTTACCTGTTTACCAAACTATAAATCAACCCTTAATTTCCAGATTGAGCAGAATGAAGTGGAAAGATCTTCTGCATTGGACAAAGGCGTCTCTGATGACATGGAGCTTTCTGGTAGCCTTTACCGTACTGGACTCGCAGAGGGCCGTCTACCTCTGCCATTCTTAGGGATTAAGATATTTCAACCCTGATTCTGATAACGGTGTTAGTATGATGCAGACATTTCCTCAAAATCATATCAGCAGCATGAAAAATGGCATTCTTTGACCCTGACAACATCACAGGAAGTGAGATTGATAAACTCAGAACACCTTTAACCCAGAACCGAATTTGCAGCATGTTGCTAGCATGCTTTGTATGTAATTTTTAAATCTGGTGTTAGCCAAGCCCTTTTGATTTTAATAGAATATGTATAATATACTTACATTGAGGGGCTTCTATACACCTCTCTTCATCCATTCATCTGTTGGCGTGTCATTCACATTTTGCTACCACACACTTCAGTATACAGCATGGGGAAGTTGGTAGCCTACTTAAGCCACTGGTTAACTTCACTTTCTTCGAATGACTGTATTTTGTTGTCTTACAAGGAGCACGCCTGTACAGAAGCAAGTTCTCTTCAGTGCCATGTTTTTGTTTTTACTATATAATTGTTTTAGTGTTGCCTTAGTGTTTAGACCCTGTTTGCAGTGCATTTCAGATGCAGATTTCATCTTTATCATACCCCTTCTGCCAATGTGGAGTGTTTTGTTTTTCTAACTGCTCCTATTTCACAGCAGTATGTCCATTTGAAAATGATCTATATTGTGTTAGCCTCTTTCACTTTTTTCTTTCTCTCCTTCTTTCTTTCCTTCCTTCTTTCTTTCCTTTCTTCTTTCTTTCCCTTTCCATCTTTCATTCTTCTTCTGTATTTTATTCTTGCATTCTGTCATTTTCTTTCTTTCTTTCTTAGCCAAAGGGGACACTCTCTCACCGCACCGGACATCAGGGTTGGAGCAACGCCATGGACTGCATTTCCCAGGCTCCCCCGCATCGCCACAACGATGCCCCTGTCTTCCGCGCCTGGAGGCGCATAAATTAGGCTGAGAGTTCCCGTTGTGCAGCACATGCGCACACTGCGCCCCAGCAAAGCCCGGGCCTAGAGCAGGCCCGTCCTTGCCTGTCACTGACCGGAGGTGGCCTGGCCAGCCCCCCTCTATCATCCGAAACAAAAGGGAATGATGGACGGAGCGTTTGAGAAAATCAAACACTCACCCCCAGTCAACTGATCTGGGTTTAATCCATCACCATTCTTTAGCTCACTCAGCCACCCAGTTCAGACATGGCCATATGCAAATCAGACTGACCCTGTGCCTCATGTGAACAGTCCAGCCCGAACTGCCGAGCCATGTCTTCCCTGGACCGGAAACAAGCATCCTGGGACCGGTTTCGGATTTATAATCCTCATCAGCCAGGATATCTTGAATCCAGTGGCCAAGTGAGCAAGTGACTCACGTCTGAGCATACCCTGCCAAATTAGGGCGAACAAAGCGAAACAAAAGGGGATGATGGACGGAGCGTTTGAGCAAATCAAACACTCACCCCCAGTCAACTGATCTGGGTTTAACCAATCACCATTCTTTAGCTCACTCAGCCACCCCAGTTCAGACATGGCCATATGCAAATCAGTCTTACCCTGTGCCTCATGGGAACAGTCCAGCCCGAACTGCCAAGCCATGTCTTCCCTGGACCGGAAACAAGCATCCTGGGAATTAAGAGGAAGGCTGCATCTTATATGCTTTGTTAGACTGTACAACCACCTGTACAACCAAGTGTTTGTGCCCACTGCACACTGGGGGGCTGCGGTATCCCAGGCAGTGTCGCACTCCAGAGAGAGAGTGAGTGAGGGAGGGGCTTCCCACCTAGGCTCCAAGAGAGCCTGGACAATCCCTCCTTTACCTAGTCCTGGACGAAGGAGATCTGGAGAGGGTACCATCTTATTCTGGTAGGTGGTTGACTGTTTGGGTTTTGATCTGTCTCCTTGCTGGGCGGATTCCTGGAAAGGTAAGAATACAGAACAAAAACAAAAGGGTGGCTGCCTTTTGTAAACCCCCCTTAGGAAGCCTGTATAATTGTGCAATCTGGGTGATCTTGAACCCCAGGATGGTGTTGCAAATTTAACAACGGTGGTGGGAACGTAAGGGGAATTCCTCCTTTTTTTTTTTTGAATTTTGTTCAGGGGATCTTCTGCTACTGAACTTCGGAGTGTAATTTAATCTCTGTAATACAAGGGAAATTATAGCCTATATATTCCTTGAATTTTGTATCCTAGTTACCCTATATTCTGAATAACTGGTCTGATCGAATGATGGGTAAACGTAAGACCTAACCAGTTGTACAATCTACAGGCACCACCCTGAATGGTTTTCTCCAGAAAGCGGTGGGGGTTATTACGAAGGAAACCGAGCAAGCAGAACGGAGACTCTCACTAGGCCCTGTAGGTGACCTACACGCACCAACTCCTCCAGACGCCAATAGAGATGTTAACACAGACACCATGGGGTTGAAGGGTGATAGGAGGTCCGCAGTGCCACTTTAGCATGTTGTGGTAATAAGGCATACGAATGAGGTTCCTCCAAAAGATAGGCTAAACTTGAGTGACTCCAACCACATTCTAGAGGAGAATAGTTCTCCACAAGTAGGAGGAGCGGAGAGGAAGAGAATTGAGGTGGCAGGGTTAGGATGTAAACCAAAGGATCATTTGCCTGTGACAATTTATTTTAGAAAAGATCGGTTACCAGGGGGTAAGACCAGAAGGGGCCCAGGTAAAGGGCTCACACTAGATGGGGTCGACATTCCTCTAATTAAAATGAGTAAGCTAATAACTGAGGCTCTGACTGCTATTGTGGATTGCTTAGATCGTTTCGACGATCATCTCGCCCTTGTGCTTCGAGAATTAAATAAGTAGTCGGCAGGGCCTTACAGAAGGCTAAGGATATTAACCAGAGTAGTACAGCAGCTTTACTAAATGCTAGAATTACCACCAAATGCATTGACCTCAAACACCCAGTAAGAAGCCCCCTGTATGGCCCTACCTATAGAGCATGTGGTGAATGCTTGCAAAGGGTCCACTTGGGCAACAGTCCCTCCTAGGCAAAATGCATGGTTAGGCAAGGAGTCTCAAATTTTGGTGACCGTGATCTGCCAATTGGGTCCATCCAACAACATCCACTTCACACTCCTCTTTACACCCTAAATCTAGAGTGCCCAGGAACTACATATCCAAATAGGGAGGGTAAAAAAGGTATACTGAACCTACCACCATATTTTACCCCCTACACCTTGGTACTCAATGGGGTTCCATAAATCCCACTAGGTCGCCAGAAAACTGCCAAAGCCGTATTAATTAATCATCATCATCATCAAATCACTTTATTCAATTAATGAAAATCATAAAAGTACACAGATAAATCACATTCAATATATTAATGAATCAGCTCACTGGTGTCGTAGTAAATCACCGCTCCAGGTAAACCTGATAGATAACATCATCATGGCTAGGAGAGTGATCTGGGTGGGCCACATGACAAAATCAGTTAAGAGAGATTGTGTGGTTCTCAACTTCAGGGACCCTGGGCTAGTGCACTTTCTTTTGAGGTCCCTTAATGATGTGGCAGGGGAGAACAGCCCCAAAGGGTCCACCCCCGGGCTTTTTTTACCCTCCCAATAAGGGTATCAGCCAGTCCCAAAGGCCCGCTACCCTAGGCCCAAGAACTTATACTTATTTGCAGCAATCAGTGCCTACCCACCCCAACCGGTTTGGAATCCTATCAGATCTTGCTGATAAAGATTGACTGTCAGTTTATCCCTAAGAGGTGCCTGAGGAGGGGGGAACTATACAGGCTGGCCACAAATTAGGCAGAGATGCAGAGGTGGTAGAAACTGTAGATTTAGGGCATGTTCCCTTAGTGTGCCCCATATCCCATCCCCCCACTAATTGCGTTAGGGGCACAGAAAATCAGGAGAAATCTTCCTCTTGTTTCAAAATAATCTCATGGAATATTGCAGGCCTCTGTTCTAAGATAGGGAATGAGGAGTGGTCAGGATATATCCAAGGGTTTCACCTCATTTGCCTCCAGGAAACCTGATAGAGAGATGACTTATTCCTGGATGGTTATCGCTCCATTTGTGCACCTGCATTACCTTCTGCTGCAGGAAGTGCCAAGGGTGGAATTACAGTCTTTATAGCAGTAAAAAATCGATCTCTAAAAGTTACTAGTATAAGTTCATCACCCTGGTACCAACTAATTATGATTGAATATTTAAGCAAGGTCAAAATACTTTTGGTCAATTGGTACCATAATATGTTTGACCCAAATAATTGTAAAGCCATTGAGATGCTAAAACATGAGCTCACACAAATCACTAGGAAGTGGCAGCCACTATGTATCATTTGGGAAGGGAATTTTAACTGTACATTGTGCAAGCACAGCACTCAAAGTGTGTGTGGACTGGAAGATACTGAGCCACAGCCCCTACCCCATTTTACCCACTCATTACAGGGATAAGCTCTGAATTCTGTCCTGATAGGGAATGACCTAGGCCTTATCAATTGTTCAGCCAAGAACTTTTCACTGCATTGCCCCACCTATGTCGGATGGGATAGGGCTAGCTACATTGATTTTATGTTAATATCTAGAAACTTAAAAAAAATATTTATGACTTTGTAGAGGAACCTCATTGCTTAAGTGATCATAACCCCCTTATCGTCTCCCTCAAATTAAAGATCCAAGCAGAATAGAACGTTGATTGCCTGATCCATTTCAATCAGAACAAGGGTGTCCGGTTGAACTGGGGCAAGATTGATCCCTTAAAATTTGAGGGAGATGTTGTTAAAGCCTTTCCCAATTTAATTATGGGGTGTCTGAAGTCAGACTCACCCCGGAGGATGTTGTTCAGGAGTTTATGTCACTATGTGCTGAGGTAGCCACGAGCTGACCAGGAGGCCCAAGCCTGGGTAACCCCAGGAGGCTCAGTGGTTTAAACCTGATTGTTCTAGGGCCCATAAAGCCTTAAAAAGGGTGCTCCATGTTATCCCCCGTAACAGAGAGCAAATCAAAGCAGCATAATTGAGGGGAGGAAAGCAGAACTAAGAAGTTTAGCGAGGGATGAACTAGAGAGAGCAGGAGCCCTAAGAGATACAAACATTTTGGGGGAAAATTATAAATTGCCCATTATTTGTTGAAGAAGCCAGGTAGATGCATTCATTGATATTAGGAGACGATTGGGTTGCCCATGTTAATGACATTTTTAATCTCCAAAGCAAAATGTTTGAGGAACACACAAGGGCCTTGCCTGAAGACCTAGTTGCAGCTACCAAACTGAGTATGTCAATTACATTAACTGAGATCAAGGAGATGCTAGCCCTGGGGTCCCGCCTGAAAGCACCATGTCCTGATGGGGTCCCCATTGACCTTTTTAAAAATAATCCAAACCTGTGGGCACCCTTGCTGACGAACGTATTTAAGCCAGTAATTATGGGCCCAATGCCTGTGACCTGGAAGGAGGCAATAGTGGTCCCTCTTTTCAAAAAAGGTAATAGAAGTGACCTGGCCTGTTATGGGCCAATATCGCTCATTGATACCACCACCAAGGTATTGGGTAGAGTTTTCATTGACTGACTGGAGACCTGGGCAACAACAAAAGGCGCGAGATCCCACAAGCAATATGGTCTCAGGAAGGGGCTCGGTATGACAGACCAATGCCTAAACCTGTCCTTAATTATTAACAAACACATGAAGGCCAGGAAGGGCTCAATCCACCTGGCTTTCATGGATTTGTCTAGTGCCTTTGACACTGGTAACAGAGAGAAATTATGGGATATGCTGGAAAGTCTGGGGGTGGAACAAGCTCTGGTGTCGCTTATCTGTAGGCTACATTTTAACACCTCAGTCTCCATACAATATGGCATTCAAGAGGAACAAACATAGCAGATAGCTTCAACAGAGAGCATCCAGAAAGGGTGCATCCTAGCCCCCTTTTCGTTTTTAATTTAAGCAAATGGTCTGGAGGCTTCTCTATTAAATAGAAATCTGGATTTTCTCAAAATTGGCAGCAAATCTGTCCCCTTGTTATCTTACACTGATGACATGGTTCTAATGGCCACAAGAGCAAATGGCCTTCTGAATTCCCTGGACACTTTTATCGATTTTATGTTGTCTCTTGATCTTAAAGTTAATTTCATTAAATCATATATCATGGTCTACGTCCTAAAGAGAACAGAGACTAAAATCTTTGTAGTATGGGACAAGAGAATAGAAAAGGTTGAGAATTTTATGTACTTGGGCAACTTATTTAACAATAAACTAAGCTGGGACCCACTCATGACAGCCAGAGCTCACTGTACAACTAGGGCGGTGGATGGACTTTTTTGTTTTTCCTGCAAATTAGGCCATAAGCCTGTGAGGGAAATTTTTACTCTTTATTAAGCCAAATGTCTTTCGATTGCAACATATGGTGCAGGGGTGTGGGGGCATCACATTACACACCAGTTACAAGTAGTGGAAAATAAATTCACTAAAAGGCTTATGATGATGCCTAATAGTGCCCCTAACAGCCTATTTCATGATGACTTGGGTCTAGAACAGGTTGAAGACCGTATATCTTGTGCCCCTCTACTAATATGGGCAATAATTTGGCTTTCTGAAGAACTAATGTTCTCACGAGAAATAAGAAAAGACTGTCAAATCTTGGCCAATTCTTTGAAAATTCCATGGCTTCGCTTCCCGAAAGACAAATATCATGAAATAGGACTGGGGCATTTTTATGATAGCCCTGAAAGTATTCCATTGAAAGCCAAAGTTATCATCAAAGAGGCATTACACTCAAGGGGAAAAGCTTTATCTTCATCAAGATGAAATCGGTCCAATGCATTTGTCCCCTACCCCACTGCAATATTATTTAACATTCACCGCTAACTCGTAGATTATATTTTACCTAACTAGATTTTGGTTAGGTATTGTGCATGTTTTGCTGCCGTTTCCACGCCAGTGTGGTTGGGCAAATATTCTCTCTCTTTGTCCATGTGATAACCTCACAAGCCAAAGCACTCTGCACTTTATTCTATTTTGCACTTTATATAAAACTACAAGGAGTAGATTTATAATTCCATTGTTAAAGAAAATCTGCCCTTGTACATATGTTGATGGTTTTAAATTTCTGCAATCATTGGCCACCCCCATTATTTGTAGTGCAATAGCCAGTTACATAAAAGTATAATTGGTCATTAGGAAAATATATGAATTGGAACACATTGGGTTGTCCCAGTGAAATTGTTGTATATAAAGAGGCGTATGACCCTGGTTTTTTCGGATTTATTTTTAACACATTGTTTAGATTGATTATATATTGTGATAATGTCTTTTCAAATTTGAATTGGTGTTATGAATTGTCACCAGATGTTGAGTTTTATGAATCATGCTCATTTGAAGACTATGGTTTTAATTAACCTGGATACTCTGGAGATCTACTCAGTTGTTGTAAAGCCCACTAGAAATGCATGTTATCCTATGTATTAACAAGACTTATGGATCCCTAATGTGATGTTTTTAATGTACTGAATGTTTTTCTGATTTGTATTCTTTTATGGCTGTTTAAGCCGAATAAAGATTTATTGATGATGCAGCCAATGCCAAGCTGACTGACTTCTTAAGTAGTTCCCTTCAGTGCCAAGGACAACTATGGGAATGTGTGTGTTTTTTTAGACCCAAACACATTATTGTAGCAAATATATATATATATATATGGGTGGCATGCATTGGCGTCGCTCCCCCCACCGAGGACGTTCCTGCGCTTTGGGGTTGAAGCTGTCCGGGGAGGGAAGGACGCACTTTATGTTACTACCACAAGCAGGAAGATTGGGCCTCTGATATTATTACTGTCCTGCAAACCGCCCGACCATTTGCTGTATCTGCCTTTCCACCCAGCACTTACCTGGCAGCAGAACACTGCATTCTGGGTGTTGCAGTCCGCGACTACATCAGGAGCTGCAACAGGTGTGAGAACATCGTGTAGTGCGGAGCCTATTCACTGGATTACTAAAGGCTGCGGGACTGCAATGCTACTATGTAGGAAGCCTCCTGAAATCTTGGGCGCTAAGGAAGGCACTAATGCCGAAATGCATTTGTCATGATTTTAAATAAAGTTGCTTCCAGACCGCCCCCGTTGTGACCTCTGCTCTTTCGTGAGGAGGAGAGTGTGGACATATTTTCTGAGCTGGCCAGTAGTGCAGTTTGGAGGCCCCCATTTCGCAAGTTGGCCCGGACATTTGCTGGCTCTTGCTTCGGCAACTTTTAGTGTTTCCAAGGTATTGGATTGGCCGTGGCCCACCTCGAGGTTCGGGGAAATACAGGGCGGTGGTGTGGAGGCTCTGCTTCGGCTTTCTTGCCCAGACTTGTTTTTATTCCCCTGTGTGTGCCTGTACTTGCTTTCTTGTCCATACTTGTTTTTATTCCCCTGTGCCTGTACTTTCTTTCTTGCCCACACTTGTTTTTATTTCTCTGTGCCTAACTTGCTTTCTTGCCCAGACTTGTTTTAATTCCTCTGTGCCTGTACTTGTTTTCTTGCCTAAACTTGTTTTTCCTTCCTGTGCCCAGTTCTCCCGCGACCCTTCCCATTTTTCACACCGCTGCGTCCATGCGGCCCCGCTCACCTGCAATCCCATTTGCCACCTGCCTCCGCCTCCCAGCTTCTCCTCCTTCCCACATCCCCTCATATGGAAGCAGCTGGCGCACCTAAGGCAAGCCCGTCTGTACCCGTCCGTGCCTGGACCGCGCCCAGCGCCAGGACACCTGGACACCACGAACGCCACGACACCCGACACCGCTACGCTGCCAGAACCCTCCACGCACTCAACACAAGACAATCACACACCTGCTTTCTGGCCGTCCCAAAGCGCACCCACAGAGCTTTCACCTGCCGGAACTGCAACTTCATAAGCATCCACCCCACCATGCTGCCGACCAGGAAAGAACCCAACCACCTCAGATGCATCCTTCTCAATACTCGCTCCGCCCGAAAACATGCTGTTGAACTCTGGGACCTACTCGACTCAACCTCCCCAGATGTCGCCTTCCTGATGGAGACCTGGCAGAACCCCGCCTCGGCACCCGACATAGCCATAGCCGTTCTGTAAGGCTACAAGATCACCCGCAAGGACCGCACCAACAGAGCGGGAGGAGGAATCGCTATCGTCCACAGGAACACTCTCAGAGTCTCGACCAACACCGACGACACCTTCAGCACCGTCGAACACCTGCACTTCCAGATCCACACCGACCCCAACACCACCCTCAGAGGAAACCTCATCTACAGACCGCCCGGACCCCGACCACAGTTCAGCGACTCCATCTCTGACTTCGACCGCCCACACGCCCTGGCCTCAAAGGACACCAACTCCACCACCCTGATCGACAACCTAGCCAACCTCAGACTCAGACAACTCGTCAACACCCACCCACTCCACCGGTCACACGCTTGACCCCATCTTCTCCGCAAGCCCCCAGGTCTCCTTCAACCGTACCACCGAACTCCACTGGACCGACCACCGCTGCATCCACTTCACCTTCAAGAAACCCACCGCGCACCACCGCACCCAACAGATGCCTCACCGCTGCAGGAGCAATGTCAACGAAGACCAGCTAATCACCACCCTCGCCCAGAGCCTACCCGCCTACCATACCGACCCCTACACCGCTGCCCGCAACCTCAGACAGTGGATCAACGACTGCGTCAACACCCTTGCCCCATCAAGAAACCCTCCAAAATCATGCCAACAAGAAAGCCAGCTGGTTCACCAAGCACACCTGCCAAAAGCTGGAGAAGATCTGGCTCTGTGAACGAACACCGGACAGTCACGCCGCCCACAACAATGCCACCCGCAGACACCATCACCTCATCAGATCTGCCAAAAGGGCCTCCTTCAAAGACCGCCTAGACAACAACGCGCAAAACAGCAAAGAGCTCTTCAACATCATGAAGGAACTCTCCAACCCCAGCTCCAACACCAACGATGTCCCACCTTCGCAAGACCTGTGCGACTCGCTGGCCACCTTCTTCCACTGCAAGATCACAGACATCCACAACAGTTTCAACGCCACAACCGCCCCGACAACCACTGAGACCTCCGCCCCAACGACCACCATCCGCACCAACCGTCTGCTCTACTGGACCAACATCAACGACGATAACACCATCAAAATCATGAACACCATCCACTCCGGATCTCCGTCAGATCCATGCCTACACCACATCTTCAACAAAGCCTGCACATCCATCGCACCCCATCTCTGGAAAGTCATCAACACCTCTTCAAGACAGCAACCTTCCCGGAGAGCTGGAAGCACGCCAAGATCAACGCCTTACTCAAGAAACCCAAGGCGGACCCCAAGGACCTCAAGAACTTCCGGCCCATCTCCCTGCTCCCGTTCTTGGCAAAGGTCATCGAGAAGACCGCCAACGAACAACTGATCCGCTACCTCGAGGAGAACAACATCCTGGACCCGTCCCAGTCCGGGTTCCGCAGCAACCACAGCACCGAGACTGCCCTCATCGCCGCCACCGATGACATCAAGTCCCTGCTGGACTACGGAGAAATGGCGGCCCTCATCCTCCTGGACCTGTCAGCCGCCTTCGACACGGTCTGTCACCACACACTACGAACGCGCCTCCACAACGCTGGGATCCAAGAGAAGGCCCTGGACTGGACCAACTCCTTCCTCTCCGGCAGAACACAGATGTCCACCTTCCCCCCCTCCGCTCTGAAGCCACCGAGATCATCTGCGACGTACCCCAGGGCTCATCCCTCAGCCCAACTCTGTTTAACATCTAGATCGCACCGCTCGCCGACGTCGCCCACTGGAACGACCTCAACATCCTCTCCTACGCCGATGACACCCAGCTGATACTCTCCCTCACCACGTACCCCCATACCTCCAAAACCAACCTTCACGAAGGAATGAAGGCCGTTGCTGAATGGATGAGGAACTGCCGACTGAAGCTGAACTCGGACAAGATGGAGATCCTCATCCTCGGATCCAACCCTTCGGCCTGAGATGACTCCTGGTGGCCGACCACACTGAGAACTGCTTCAACACCCACCGACCATGCACACAACCTAGGGGTCATCCCCGACTCCACCCTCTCCATGACTAAACAGGTCAATGCCTTCTCCTCCTCCTGCTTCAACACCCTCTGCATGCTCCGTAGGATCTACAAGTGGATCCCCACTGAAACAAGAAGAACAGTCACCCAGGCCCTTGTCAGCAGTAGGTTGGACTATGGAAACGCCCTCTACGCAGGAGCCTCGGCCAAACTCATGAGACGGCTCCACGCATCCAGAACGCCTCTGCACGCCTGATCCTCGACATCCCTCACCGCAGCCACATCACACCCCACCTGAGAGACCTTCACTGGCTCCCGGTCAACAAGAGGATAACATTCAAGCTCCTCACCCACCCACCCACACAAGGCACTCCACAACACCGGACCAACGTACCTCAACAGACGACTCCGCTTCTACACCCCCACCCGCCAGCTCCGCTCCCCTGACCTCGCCCTCGCTACAGTCCCCTGCTTCTGAAGAGCGACCTCAGGCAGCAGATCATTCTCCCACCTCGCCGCAAAGACCTGGAACACCCTCCCCATCCACCTATGGCAGACCCTAGACCTGCTGACCTTCAGAAAACTCATCAAGACCTGGCTTTTCTAGCAGTAGCAGCATTCCCTACCCCAGCGCCTTGAGACCCTCACGGGTGAGTAGTGCACTTTAAAAATGATATGATTGATTGATTGTTTGATTGATTGATTGGGTAGTTCTCCAGTTTAGGTGGAAAGCAGCTCCTGTTAAAGCACTCTCAACACCAGCGACACTCTAGATCTGCTCACCTCAAATGTCTGTTTTTCTATCAAAGTTTACTTTGAGTCTTTCTGAAATGTTTATGAGTGTCTCTATGGAAAGACAATCTGGTCCTTGGTCGTATTTATGTATTTTTGCCTCAAAGCCAACAAGCTTGCTTTTTTGATATTGCATGCGTGAAAAATGTAGAAACCCTCTAATTTTATATGTTGAATGCCTTAAGCAAGCCCACAAGCATAACCATTTTATTTTAAATAGCGTCATGTTTTCCAATAGAATTACTATTTTCAAGATTGAAGCATGATGATGCCAAATTGCCATATGGTAACTCACACTTAACATGGGCAGACATATCCAAGGTTAATTGCCCACTGTGATATTTCTTTATGGCATGTGTTTGCTCCCTTGTTAGCCTTCTAAGACCATAAAGGATGGGCTGCAATCTCTAATTTTAAGTATCGTTTAAATATTTATTATTTTGAGTATGGTATTTATTGTGTGTGCATTACAGAGTATTTCCCTTGAAAGATAATGCATTGGTAGGAAATTAACTTATGGACTACTAATTTTGTGGGGTGCTCTGTTCTGAGACCACAACATCACCCTGAGGAAATCTTGGTTTCTCTCCCTAAGTACCCTGAAAGTCAGGTTTTACATTGTCAACTCACTGACAAGTGCAACAGGAAGGGAGTTTATGAAGAGCATGACAACTGCAATAGGAAGAATGTTGAAAGAAGTTATGTTGTTGGTTGAGGGAGGTGGAAGCCCCATTAAGGCAACAGCCACAATCATTGTCTGGGTAAAAAACTGTCAATCAATTAACCTGTGCTTAACCCTCTAGTAGCTTGTCACAAAGTAGACAGATTTAAGTTAGAGGCAATGTGTAAAGTATTAATGCAGCAGGCAAAATGTTTAAAAGTAAAAACATGACACAACAAAAATAGAATACATTTTATTAAATAAAATAATACCAGAACAACAACAATCCAAACAATGGAACTGGAGATATTCAATTTAGCATTTTTTTGTGTAAATAGAACCAAAAAGCACAACGCGCCACTTGCAGTAATCTAGTCGTATATAAGACCAGTGTCCAGTCACAAGCGCAGGCTGACCTTGATGGACGGAAGGTTGGCTACTGGGACCAGAATAGTTCTGCTGAAAGAATTACCTTCTCAAAGTCCTACGCAAAGAGTTCCGTTCATGGTGGAAGAGATTGAGAATAGTAGGGAGAACGTTGTGGCTGGCTATTGCTGCAGCGCGAAGAGCAGGCTGGGCATCTCAGGCTGTTATTATGGTAGTGTGAAGAGCAGGTCAGTTGTCTGGGATGATCTTTGCTGGGGTTTGGCATTGGCAGTCACCATGGGCTGTCGTTGCTGTAGGTATATAGGTGGTTATATATAGAACCCCTGGGTAGAGTAGTAGTTAGGAAACAACCGCGAAAACATAAGCCCTTGAACCGCTCTTACCCTCTGCAAGCACTGGAAAACTGTCCACGTCTGTGGGAAATTGGGTCAGGGGATATAAAGCAGAAATTTTTCAGCAGAAATCAGGAGGGGAAAGAGGCTACGAAGGTTCTCTTCTATTATATTCTGAATGCATAAAGCAGATCCTGTTGAAGACGAAGGAGGAGAGTTATGTAATGAAGGTATAAGACAAGGGCGTAACACAGGTTCACACATCCCCCGCAGTGCGGGGGGCCCTCAAGCTCAAGGGGGCCCCCTCAGTACTGCACTTTGGCCTGAGAGCTCCTAATAGAGTTCGGAGGGGGCCCCTCAATTATCGTTACGCCACTGGTATAAGAGTGGTACATGCAGGCGAGCTAGGGGCAAAGTCGGGAGGGAACACAGTGTACTGACAAATGACGCTGGCCTTAGCATGACTCAAGTAATGATCTGCTCACAGGGGTCTAATGTAGTAGAACATTTACAAACTTAAGGTAAGGAAGCCTATGAGTGACTATTGCGAGGGTAGCCAAGGGCCCTAAGCTAAGAAATCGATCCTACTGTATATCCATTTTGCTATTAAGCAATGAGGATAATGGATGGAGGGTATGAGTGTCCTGGATTAGGGTCCATGGTCTTCACACAACCTGTCATATGTGTCTTGGAAAATATGGGGTTATAGGAACCTTTGAACCCAAATCCTCTTTAAAGAAATGCTGGGGAAGTATGGGATAATATGCCTACATGGCTGTGCAAAGCCCCTGAACCGTTGGACAGATTTCGAATGCTCTCCGGAGATTTTAGGTGTCTGGGCCCAGGCCAACTCTCGGGCAGGCTTCTAACTATGGTACCAACAACAGTAGCCAACAAAGCAATTGCGCTGAAGATCAAAAGTCGATTGATACTGGTAGACCAGATAGAGATTTATAGCAAGTCCTCAGGAAAAAAGATATATAATTGTGATTAGTATATATATCCATCAATGATATGTAGAAGATTATGTGACACAATTTGGCCTGCTAGAAGAAGACTTAGAGGCACTTTGTACAGAGCATTCAGATAAGCTGGTAATGATTCTAGGGGATTTTGTCATAAGCTAGACCCAACATCCAGTGACCAGATGTTTAAATACCTGCACCTGTAACCCAGGTACCCCATCCAAGTTTCCTAAGATGTCATAGCTCAGTGCTTGACGAAGCTCTTGTAAAGTTTTTTGCGTCCATAGGACTGTTCTGTGTAAATTGGAGGGTGGGTGCCAATCGCCCTGCGGTTAAATTTTCGTATAGGAAACCAAGCTTGTATGATTGATTATTTTGTTATCAATGCCTAGCACTTTTCCTTGGTGGAAGGGTTTGAAGTATTGAAAATATGGGTAGTGATCATTGGCCCTTACAGTTAAAGTTTAGTGCAGGACAGCATGAGCAAAGAGATAAGGTTGTTCCGCTGCAAGCGGAGTATCCTAGACACATTACAACCCGTATATCAGAAGAAAGTTTAAAAGTACTCAATGATTTGTTAATAGATTATATGAGGCTAGAGGCACAAAAGGATCAGGGCAATGTTTTAAAATGGTATGATCGGTTGATAGAGTAGGTCGTAAATTGACTGAGGTCAAGACTTAGCCCAAGACCCCAAAACAAGGAATGAGAGTATGTAGTTCAGGGCAAGAGAAATGGTTGGTTTAACAATGATTGTCGGAGGTTACAACTAAGGGTACAAAATTGGGAGAGACTGTTCACGAAAAAGCATGACACAGTAATTGGTGGCAAGCTCCACTTGACAAAAATTTCATAAAAATGAGCTGAGGAAAAGCAAAATTGAGTTATAAGTAAAATTGGCAAATCATGGTTCAGGTGATTGGACTAATATTATTGGGACATTTTGGCAGTTGTTGCATGAGGGAAGAGGTTAAGGGAAAATGAGGTGTCCGGTAGGCGAAGATGATTGGGTCAACCACTTGAGCAATTGATATGGTAGTAATGATGAGATGGCATGTCCGAATAGTAATGTTATGATTGGTGATGAAATTGGGACTTACTTCTCCTTTAAGAGGATAAAAGAAACTATCCGGGCCCTCAAGCTAACTTAAGCGGCGGGTACAGATAACCTTGCGGCAATAATAATAAGAAACAACGTAAATTGGTGGGCATGCTTTTATTGCATCATCTTCCAAAAGACCATGGCTTTGAGGAGTTTCCCTGAGAGCTGAAAAGGTACCATAATCTGGCGGAACAACAATAAGGATAATGCCACACTGGGCAAAAATTACCGCCTTATTGGCCTCCTTAATGTGGGGTTGAAAGTCTTCTCCGAAGTATTATTAGGCTTAATGAAGTTCTGGGTGAAAGAAAACAACATAATTCCAGTCAAGCAGGGTGGTTTAATGGAAGGCTGCCCTACAATCAATCACTGTTCTGGTTTTGGGGCAATGGCAAGGAAGTCAATATAATTAAGGGGTCTATTATTTTTTTGTTTTATTGACCTCCGTGCTGCCATCAACCTAATGGACTGAAACATACGATGGGCAATTTTTAAGAAGCTCTGTATTTACAAGGGGCTCATCTTATTATTGCAGGAACTACATAGTCAGAATTGAATCCAAGTGATTTTAGATGCCGGAGGAACCCTGTCAAAGCAAATACAGATTAAGAATGGCCTATGGTAGGGTTGTTTCCTGCCCCCTTACCCTTCTCAACTGTTTCTGGCCGACTTACCACAAACATCAAGTGAAGTAAGTGGTCTTTGCCCCATGATGAACGTTACCCACATCCCATGTCTGCCATACGCTTATGAATTGGTGATAGTGGACATGACGGAAAGGGGGTTACACAATTAAACGGATGTCTTCAATGATTATTATTGGAATAAAAGGCTCACTGTTATCTAGACAAGACTAAAATAATGGTGACAGGTAAAGGTAAGGGGGGGTTTAATTAGAAACTCAGTGAGAACAGAGTGGAAGTGGTTGAAAGATATAAATACCTTGGCATGTGGTATAATATAATTTGGAGAGCTCATGTTGAATCACTGGAAGTAACTGCACTGACCTTGCTATGGGGATTAAAACAGTTTTATTGGAAGTACAGTGGGCCCTCCCTATGACCCATACTGTCTGCTTTTAATGCAATGGTACGCCCCCAATTCCAGTATGGGGGGAAGTCCTTACCTTAAGTGGCAAATGAGATTAGAATCCCGCAAAGTGCAAATGTGTAAAAAGACTACTTTCTTTCCCACCATCAGCTATGCTTCAAGCCAAAAGGGGAGAGTGCCAGCTCACAGTCTGGAGCTTTGTGGGGATAGTTGCCAGTCTGAAGTTCTGGCAGAAATTAACAAGGGAAGACACCAATAAAATATTGCAACTCTGCAAACAAAAATAGAGAAGAGTGAATTGAAATGTGCGATTCAGGTCAGATGTATATTAAATAAACTCCACACAAGGCTGACAATGAAGTCGGATCAGTGGAAGCAAGGACTACGGATCTCCAAGCAGGAGCTATGCACTGTTGCATCTAACTGTGCGAGAGATGAGAATTTGCAGTATATGAGGGGAAAATCCTCTATTCAATTTTTGTTTAATAGTTGTAGTGATGAGGATAGCCTTCCCTATATTGAAGCCCTACCTAATCCCATGCTTAGGGATGCAGTTTTAACATTTGGAGTTGTGTTAAACCTATGTTATGTAGATAGGAAGACAATAGAAGTAATGAGAAATGAGCAGTGTATGTGCACATTGTGGTTGGAGACAAAATGTAATAGGGGACTCATTATATTGGATTGTTTATGGTTTCTAGATGAGCAGAAAGCATTTTTAAAACAACTACTTATTAAATATGGAATTACAAACCGTGACCAAGCCTACAGTTTGTTGGTGCATATGAGGTTCTTGGACATCACATGTGCAATTGTAAGATATTTTATTGTGATATGGGGGATTCTTTAAAAGTTTGATAGGTAATATGTAAGGGAACAGGCAGTTTTTGTAGAGATTCCCCTAATCACGATATATTCATTTTACCTCATTGTATGTATTATTTATTGGATGTGTGTCTTTTTAATTCTCTTTTATTGTATGTTTTATTTTAAGATGTATTTATGGAAATGTTTTGTAGATCACAGTCTAAATAATCACATTTTCAAATCTGATATTACATGCGCAAAAAGGCATAAGCCCTCTCATTTTATATTTTTAATGTCTTAAGCAAGTCTGCAGGGGGTAACCTTTTTATTGTAAATAGCCTCATATTTCGCAATAGCATTACTGTTTTTAGGATTGAAGCCTGATGATTCTGAAATTGACACATGGAAACAGCACATAACATAGCCAGATATTTCCAAGGTTAATATCCCACTGTGATATGGGATGATATGGGATGGGTTGTAATTTCTAATTGTACCTGTCATCATTTAAATATTTTTTCTTTGAGTATAGTATTTCAGTGTGTGTGCATTAGAGTGTTTTTGCCGTTATTAGTTGGACATTGATTTATTGAATATTATTTTTGTGGGATGCTCAGTTCCAAACCCACAACATCACCTTGATGCAGCCTTTGTTTCTCTGCCTCAGTACCCTGAAAGTAAGGTTTTACATTGTCAGCTCACCTGCAAATGCACTAGGAAGGGAGTTTGTGAACAGTGGATAACTACAATAGGAAGAATGTTGAAAGAAGTTAGGGTATTAGTTGAGGGAGGTGGAAGCCCCACTCAGGCAACAATAATAGCAATCATTGTCAGGGTAAACAACAAAAACGTTACTCAATTAGCCTGTGCTAAGCCCTCTGGTAGCTTGTCACAAAATAGTCAGATTTAACTTAGAGGCAATAGGGATGATTATGATCTCGTTCGGAAGGGCTTACGAACCGGATTTGCTAAATGCCATTCTGATTCGGAGCCTCTGTTTCTGACCAAATTGTCCACCTACCCAAAAGATCAAGTACGATGCGAAGATCTTGTCCATGTCGACCGAATCGTTTCCGAATCCGATCCTGTCAGTCCGACTCGATTGCAGCCGAATCATGCCGCGCAATGGAGCCTGCTTCCGAACGAGCAAGTGCAATGCATGATTAGGACAGCAGTATCGACTCAGTCTCAGCGAGATGAAACAGCTGTGGGAATCAAACTTTGGGGGGGCCGTAGCAGGCCCCCCTTCTCCCGGGGCCCTCCGAATCCGTCCTGTTGGGGTAGCCATGGGTTCCCCTTTTAATGGTTCCTGCCACAGGGTGTTTGCTTTTCGACACCAACCCCTTTTTGCTAAGGGAGCCTGTGTATGCGTTTGGTATACAGGCTCCAATAGAGTTCAATGGGAGTCCGAACAAACAAATCCGTCACCATATGGGTGCATCGGAATCGGTCACTGGGGCTCACAAGCACAATTCGCTAGGAAAGCCCTCTGGGTCCGAGTCACATGGAGGGCTTTCTTAGCGAGATCGTAATTGGCCTCAATGTGTAAAGTATTATCTTAACTTGCCCTGTGTTATGTACTTAGCGGTACATCATCCCCATTTGTATAGCTTTGTTTGCCCTAAGTTGGCAGAGTGAGCTAAAGAATGGTGATGGGTTAAACCCAGATCAGTAGACTGGTGGTGAGTGTTTGATTGGCTCAAACGCTCCGTCCATCATCCCCTTTTGTTTCGCTTTGTTCGCCCTAAGTTGGCAGGGTATGCTCAGACGTGAGTCCCTTGCTCACTTGGTCACTGGATTCAAGATAGCCTGGCTGATGAGAATTCTGAATCCGAAACCGGTCCCAGGATGCTTGTTTCCGGTCCAGGGAAGGCATGGCTTGGCAGTTCGGGCTGGACTGTTCCCATGAGGCACAGGGTCAGTCTGATTTGCATATGGCCATGTCTGAACTGGGGTGGCTGAGTGAGCTAAAGAATGGTGATGGATTAAACCCAGATCAGTTGACTGGGGGTGAGTGTTTGATTTGCTCAAACGCTCCGTCCATCATCCTCTTTTGTTTCGGATGTTAGAGGGGGGCTGGCCAGGCCACCTCTGGTCAGTGACGGGCAAGGACGGGGGTGAGTTTTTGATTTGCTCAAACGCTCCGTCCATCATCCCTTTTTGTATAGCTGTGTTATGTACTTAGTAAGATCTTTGTGATCGAAAATAAAGTTATTTGATGATTGGATTGTATTAACGTAGCATACAAACCCTTCTAAAGTAAAAACACAACACAACAGAAATAAAATGCATTTTAATAAAGAAAATGATACTAGAGCAACAAAATCCAATGAAAGGAACCGTAAATATACAATTTAAAATGATTAGGTGTAAATAGCACCTAAAAGCGCAAAGCACCATTTGCAGTCATCTGGTTATATAAGACCGGGGCATAGCCAAATGCGCAGGGGAATCTCAATGGTGTGAGGGTTAGATAATGGGATGAGAATAGTCCAGCTGAAAAAATTACCTTGTCAAATTCCTACCCAAATAGTTCAGTTTACAGTGGAGGAGACTGAGAAGAGCAGGGAGCGCAGCTGATGGTCATTGCTTCAGCAGGAAGAGCAGGCGGGGCATCGTAGACTGTCATTGGTGTAGTATGAATAGGAGTTTGGTGTCTGAGATGATCGTTGCTGGAGTGCAGATTGCGCATTGTTGGTAGTCATTGGAAGCCACAGGTGCGCAAAGAGTAGGTCTCACACAAACTTTGCGTTAGTCGCTGTCCAAGGCAGCTGAGTCTCAGCATGAAGATGCCCATTAGCAGTCACAAAGAGCCCAAACTTGAGGGATTTCACCTTTTCTTGTAGAGGTGTTCACTCTGATGCCAGCAAAGAATACAGGACCTAGGAAAGCACTCCTTGTGGATCAGGCCCTTACGCCAGCCGAGGCCCGCAGGGCTCAGGCAGGTCTGGTTGCAGGTCCAAGCAGTTGAGGCTGGTTAGTTGGGCAGTTGCACAGAGGTCTCGAAAGCTTGTTGTATCCCTATAGCTCACACATGAGGTCAGTGAACTGCCTCTTAGAGTCACTTGTGTCAGCCTGGAAGAGCAAATAGGGCAGGGTACAGCTCCACCCCCAGCTATCATGGCAGGATGGCCTATCCGGCCCACAACTAGTTCCCTTTGTGTCAATGTCTAGAATGAATACAGAACCCCCAACAACAGAGCTATTCATAGTAATGTGACCCAGGACACTGGCAAAAGGCACAAATGGTTAGGACTAGACAATGACAACATTGTAAGAGTGCCATTTTCAGAACTGTGACTTAAAATCTGACTTTGCCATTAAAGAGGATTTTAAATTACAATTGATTTGAGTGTAAACAGTATGTTTCTATCTGCTCCCAATTCAATGTGATCATGTATTAAATGTAATAAAGTAACTCAGTGTTAATCAATTGAAGAGATATCCCTTACAACAGTGAAAAATTACTGTGCCAGGATATGTAAAACTTAAATGCACATCTCCTACTTTTGAAATACAATATACCATGCCCCATGAGCCTATAAGCCCTACCTTAGGGGTGGCTTGTTTGTATTGCATTGAAGGTTTAGGTCTGGCCGAATGTTTATTTTTCCAGATCCAAATTAGTTTAAAAATGCACTAATGGCTGCAGTGGCAGGCCTGAGGCATGTTTTAAAAGGCTACTTTTGTGGGTGACACAATGAGTGTTGCAGTAGCTTTTAATTTACATGCCCTGGGTACATGTTGTACCATTTACTAGGGACTTACAAGTAAATACATTTTACTAGTTTGGTGTAGGGCGATGTTACCATTTTGAACAAGTGTGCACAAGCACTTTAGCACTGGTTAGCAGTGGTAAAGTGCTGAGAGTCATAAAGCCAACAGAAATGAGTTCAGCAAAATAGGAGGGGTGAAAGCAAAAGGTTTGGGTGAATAGCACACCAAGGATGTCAGTTCAGACAAACGTTCACTTGTTTTCAGGGGAAGCACACAACTTGTGTCCAATAAAATCCAGAAGGAAAGAAGACCAACATGTTGGTGCAGCCAAAGTCCCTCTCAGAAGTGTACTCTTCAAACTTTTTTACTGTTGATCATATAGGGCTTAATTAAGAGTCTGGTGGTCCATGGGCCACCAGACTCATGAATGCATGGCGGCGGTAGTCTCTCGACTGCCCTATTTCAATGAGGGCGGTTTGACTGCCATTGTCCCATTACAGCTGCCAGGGAACCGTCGTACACTGGTTGTTCTGCGGTCGTGTAGAGGCATCAATATACTTGGTGCGACTGCCGCGCTCCCACCAAGCATATCAGAAGTTTCCTCTCTGCCAGGGTTTTAATGCTGCTGCCTCCACCCTGGTGCCTTATGCCCCATGGACGCACACAGGGGGGCACAGCATGTGTTCCCCTGTGTGCATGCACATCAGTTCCTGCATGACATGGTCTTTTCAGTCCATTCCGGGCAGGTACTGTTTTTGTTGTTCCCATTGCAGTGCCCATTTTTAGAGGCACTGCTGTGGGAATGCCAAAAAAAGCCCATCAGGCAGGAGGAAACTCCTAATCTGGCAGGTGGCCCGGCTACGGCTTTGGTATTGTGGTGGCGGTGCATTCACACAAATAGGGAACTGGTGGTAGACATATTAAAAGTTTTATATAAAAATCACCAAGAAAAGTTTAAGTGCAAATACAAAATAATGTGTGTGGTGAACTGGGACCCAGGCATACTTGAAAAAGGTTTGGGTGAGCCTAATGGGCACCAGTCAAAGATTTTAGATTTGCACTTTGCAAATTTTTTGGTTGTTAAATTCTGAATCTGTAGTCGGGAAGTGCTCCGCAATGCCAGATGCTGACATTGTATTGTCTCAATGAAGACTTTTTCCATACAGCACCATCCTTTGAGTGGGACAAATCTGCCAATCCTGCCTGCCAAGGGAGCACCCTCCATGTGTTAACCACAGTACCTTATCCCCCACCTTTGGAGATAAAAAAAATGACAGGCTTTAAAAGTTTCTTGATGCTTGGAAAATACCTCCTTGTCTCTCCTATAGCTCCCAGGGTATTTGGACAAAATATTGGGAAAAATATTGTGATTAAGCTTTTTCTTTTATTATTTAAACTTTATGAAAATTAACAAACTTAAAAAAATATTAATTATTAATAGTAATTAAAACCTTTTTTATATTTTATTATTTAAATATGTATATAGAGGTTTGTAGATTTGGTTACTGTGTTTTTAGATAATGTTTTTTTTGATTTTACTATCAAGAAAATATGTGTGAGTATGGAGTATTGATTGTGTATTTTAAATGCTTAATTTGTATTACTCTGTGTAAAATATAATATTCTGAAGTGGATATAGTAAATGTCACATCTTTTGCATCCAACACCTACTTAACATAGCCTTAGATTGGAGTTCACATAGTAAACAGCACCATCTAGGTATCCAACACCTTTCTATGTATGGTTTAGGTTAAAGTGGAATAGTAAATGTCACCCCTATAGTGTCCAACACCTTCTCCAAATGTTTTTATATTGCAGTGGGGAAGTAAAGGTCATCCCTTTAGTGCAGAAAAACCTCTCCAAATATGTTTACATTGGATTAGGAACAGCAAATGTCCCCCCTATAGTGTCCTTCCTGCAAAAATGGTTAGATTGGAGGGGGGAAAGTAAATGTCACCCCTTTAGTGTTTAACAGTTTTTTTAATGATTCATATTTGAGTGTGATTCTTTAAGTTTAGATTTGTAGTCTGAAATATTATCTTTTACTTTTATTTGAATGTATTAGACATACTTTGTATTATTTTAGCAGTATTGTTGTTGAATAGAAATATAATAAAAAAGTTTGATCTATGTTTGTAACCCATTATAATATTAATTGCATATTTTGTATAATATAGACATTACACATGTTTCTCATTTTATTTATGTTTCCAACATGTAGTTATTGTTTAATTTTACACTTTTAATCATATATACTTCAAGTTAAAAATAAAGATTCATATAAAGTTATGTAAATAAAACTTTGGTTTATTTTTTACTAATAAAAAAGCATGCAAATTATTTTTCAATACTATTGTATGTTGCATATTTTCAACTCATATTGTCCATTGTTTGACAGATTTTTATCATTTCTTAACTTCTTTTATATAATAGTTTCAGCATTATTTTAACACGTTTTTTCAGTATATATTAAAGAATTGTATATATTTTATGCTATTATGTAATTTATATTTTACAATTATTTTAAATTTGATCACAACTATTTCTGACATGTTACACGTTTAATCATTTCTAACATTTCTCATACATTCATTCAAAATGTATACAATATTTGCCATTTATTTCTAGGAGAAATAGTCTTTGTTTTGTTTCATTTAGCAGGTGTTCTCTTTTTACCACTACCTTTCATTTTGTAACCTATTTGTGTTAATTGTAGTCTATTTTCCTGAAATCAAATCATGGTAAGGAGCTGCTGTTTGTCCCAACAGATAAGTTCTTTCTTATGGATTTTTGTAAAGGTTTTGAGGGTGGGGGGTGTAGGGCGGGGGTCTACAAATTAGTTATATTGTTGTTTGTGGAGGTTTTTTTAATATTTATCTGTATCAATGTTACCGTTTTCACTAGTTTGTAATTTTGGCTTTTTGTACACTATTTTAACCCTTTCGATGCTGATGACGAGCTCAGCTCGTCATCACCCAAAGGTGTTGTGTGCTGATGACGAGCTGAGCTCGTCATGGTGCCACTAAAATGGCATTTTCCAGCACAGGGGGGGAAAACGCCCAGCAGCCATGTGGTTAACAATGTATCTCAATGTTATGTTAAATTGTATGTTATGTAAATGTATTTTTAGAAATGCAAGGTGTTTGCAGGTGGATTTTTTAATTTACTTAACAGATTTGTTTATTAACTAAGCATGTCCTAGGACCATTGCAAGTTTACATTTTTGTAAGGAAATCATTTTTGGATTGTAATAAACCAATGCTTTTTACTTCTTTTTTCAGGTCTCCTGGAGTGTTTCTTTATTCAAATACTTTTCAGTTTTTTATGGTTTCTTGGCATTTTGGATTGCTTTGAGGGAGTTCTATTGAATTTGTTTTAGTTTTGCATTTTTGGGGGGCTATTTAGACAATGGGCCTGATTACAAATTTGGTGGTCTTGGAACTGCTGTGGTGGCGGATTCTCCGCCGCATCATCGGCTGTCAGACCACCGTAATACAATGCATGCAGTTAAATAGACAAAAGAGTGCTGTGGTCCCGCTTCCCTGCCAGGAAATCTTGACTGCGGCAATGGCCAGATAGGCCAATGCGCCTGTCGGAGGGCGGCACAGTCAGTGTAACCACCATCCACCCACCAAATCTGAGCTGCCGGTAAGGGAGATATATGATGTTGAATCTCACCTGTATTCAACTCCACACATCCTTTGCCCCTTTGAAGCCGATCGTACTCGTCCTGCCTTTGGTGTACTTGCTTGATGGGGTACCAAGATGACACCGTCACAGATGCAACTGATGGAAAGCTAAAGGCCCTTTCGTGTTTCCATTGACTCTTCAGCAAATAGATTTCCAGCCACAGACCTGGCAAGGGGTTTGAGGTCCCTGGGTCGAAGATATTTTGTAGGCCCATGTTCGGAATTGTTTTCAATGTATAACATAATTAGAGCTCTATGATGCCCTCTTTAGTAAGGTCACTGACTCTACACAGGCACACTCTACACAACTAGACATGTTTCATATCTCATTATCAGTATTAGTGATGTCTGCATTAAATATTGTCAAACAACAGCACCTCCCCATCAATATCACACCTATTAATCTCTGTGACCCCCTCACATTGCCCACATCCTAGGTCCTGTTGTGAAATCAAAATATATCTGTATGGCTGTGTCATGAAACTGAAACACATCTTCTCTGCTACATCTCTGTATTGGTCTTCACACATCACCTAGATTAAAAGGTAATGTAAGTAAATGGGATTATATCAGACTACAGGAGATAGCCCATAAACCCTAATGAGACTAGGGCAATCATCTGTAGCATACAACAATGTCTCATAGGGTATTAATTCAAGGTCAGTTTCAGGCAGCACAATTATTTGCTGAGAGCAGAAAGGGAAAAGGAGAAAACCAGGGAAGCAAAATTCTTTGGCCGCAAATTAGACATTGTTGTATGTTACAGTTAACGAGATTACACATAATCAGTGTGAGTAGTATTCAAATGGCACAATATAAACACTCTCGGCAGAATAGGTATGCCTGTACTAGGGGAAACCCTGAAGGTAGGGGCCCTGGCCACAGTCCACTTTGTACATGCCTTAAAACCTCTATGTACACAGGACCTGTGGATTGAAGTCTATCAGTGACAATCAATAGGAAAAGGAAATGTGTAAGTGCAAGTAATAAAAGCAAACACGGCACTAACAGCATTTATCACACATTTAGATACATTAGGTGTAAGGAACACACAGGAAAATAGACACCTGTCCATGCAAATGTCTACAAACATATAACAATGTAACACCATCCATGTGCGGATAAACAAATATCTAAGTTGAACATATCAAACACAAATCCAACCTACATCATAGGGAGAAGGGCAACCTAAATGATGTTCACATTGGCCTGGCAACCTGAAATAGTAACCATATAATATAATGCCCAGTTCAATGTCAGCCCCAATTGGATTTCATCCTACATAACCATCCATTCAGCATTTCCCCTTGCCCTGTCTGACTCCAGCACTGTTTTCAAGGTCAGATCATACTAACCACTAGAACTGGATCAGCAACCAGGGATGAAACAAACACAACTGTAATCACACATCAATAACTATCAAATTCAAATGTGTCTTTATTCGATCATAAACAATCATAAAAGACACATATAACAATACAAGATAGTTAAAATTCATAATAGCTTTTTTGTAAAGGATTCTTAAGAAGAAAATAAAAAACATCTCATATAAAATCCTCTTAAAATACTAGACACCTAAATAAAATCATTTTCTCTTAAAACCAAAATATTCATAAAATAGATCATATCCATAATACACAAGTTATGACTGGACACTTCATTCTTATAAGCAGAAAGATTAGAAAAGGCTAATAACACAGTACGCTCAGCTGAATCATGTTACAGTACCATTCAAACTATTCCTTCTAAGGGCCCACGTCCAACTCCAAAATTTAGCCATAGCAATAACTATGACTTCACTGGTATCCATTTTTAAGATACGCAAAGCTGTTTGACAAGATCTTGTTTCTAGTAAAACACAAATCGGCTTAAGCAATTTATGGCGATGGCCCTCATATGCAGGGCACACAAACAGAATGTGCGGTAAGGTCTCTTCCTTGCATAGGCAAAAATTACATTTTGGATCTTGAACAGTCCCCCACTTTTTGGAAAATGATTTTAGGGGAAGAGTGCCCACTCTAAACTGATGATAGAGTTTCCTGTCACCAGGGCTTGTGACGGTATTCCAGTAGGCCTCCAGTCTGTATCCGATTTTGTGGTCCAAGAAGAGACCTGTTAGGGAAACACTATCCAATAACATCAAAAAATTTGAAAAGTAATAGCAAGACTAATGTCTTCCAAATGAAGCAATTTGGTATGATTGTATATTAAAACACCAAGTAAAACAAAGTCCAATGACCTGTCTTTTTGTTCAATCTGTGCCACAGCATACTGCTGTGCACTAAACTTGACCTTACTGACACTGTTAGGGAACCTCTTCACAAACGAGCATCTATTGGGCATGGCAGGCACCTCGAAGATGGCACTGGGGGGTCGGTTTAGGGAGGAGTGGGTTTGGTTTTGGGAAAGGTTTTCTTGGACTTTTGAGGGGTAAGGCTAACTTTAGTGGGGTGAGAATCTGGTTTTGCAGGGGTGGATTTGTATTTGGAAGGGATGGTTTAGGGTTTGTAAGAGGTTTATTTACTTTGGAAGGGGGCAGATTTCATAGGGTTAAGGGCAAGGGCAAATATGACACTTCCACTGGGAAAATGAGCGGAATGTTCAGGAGGGAGCTGGGTTTCGGAGGTAGAGGGAGTGGAAGTGTGAGGTTGAGTGTGCTGTATCTTCTGTGTGTTCTGTAGGTGTCTGTTGTGTGGTTGACTATGAGAATTTGTGTTTTTCAGGTGTGTGTGATGTGGACATGCTGAGTATGTTAGGTATTGTGATGGGTCTGTGGGTGTTGGTGTCGGATCTGTGGGAATGCTGGTGGTTCAGGATGAGTCTCTGGGTGTTGGTGTGGTGTCTGAGGGAATGCTGGTATTTGGGGATGAGTCTCTGGGGATTGGTGTGATGTCAGCAGGAACGCTGGTGGTTGGAGATGGATTGTGCATCTTGGTGTGGTGTCTGCCGGAATTCTGGTGTTTGGGAATGGGTCTGTGGGTGTTGATATGGTGTGCTGTCTGTGGGGATGCTGGTGGTTTGGGATTGGTCTGTGGGTGTGAGTGTGCTATTTGGGTGTATGTTGGGGTGGTGGAGAGGGGGGTGAGTGTCTGGTGAGTGGTTGCATGCCTGCATCTTTTTCTGCTGTTTTTGTGTGGTGCTTGGGTCTGATGAAATGTATGCATTTGGATGTGTGAGTGTGCTTGGGACAGGCATGGGAGTAGGGAAATTGATGGGGCAGGGGCTGAAGGTGGGGTGGGAGATTGGGATGGATGGTAGGCTGTAATGAGAGAGAAGGCCAGAGCCTGAAAAGACATCTGTAAGCCTGACATAGCACTGTGGATGCCTTCCAGGCAGGCCACCATCTGTGTCAGCTTGCTGCCTTGCCCCTGTATGGCATTCAGAAGTGCAATCTGACCCACAGAGATGTTCCTCAGAAGGTCAATAGCCTCCTCACTCAGGACAGCGGGAGTAACAGGGCCATGGGCTGGGGTGCCTGGAGCAAAGGAGATGGCTCCCCTCGTAGGGGAACAGGCCCGGCCAACTGGTTGGGGAACAACAATGAGGGTGGTGATGGAACAATGGGTGGCAGGCAAGGATGAAGGTGGAACTAATCCTGTGGGTCCGTCACGAAGCGTGAGTGTCCACCGGAGAATGACTCAGATGATGAAGAACTTGAGCTTGTACCCCCGTTGGCACTCCCCACTCCCTCCTGCTCACTGGGTCCCTAAGTGCCTGTGCTGTCACGACCGGAACCACTGTGACCAGCTGTGTCCTCAATGATGTTGGTCCCTTCTCCTGCACTTGCTCTGGATGAATCTGAAAAGACATGTAAAATAGGTTTATTGCAACTGCATTTCCACATCTGACCATCACATATCAACAGAAAGTGTGTATTAAGTGCACATATCATACAAGCTTCATGGTTCACTATATAGGCCTCAAAATTAGCATGAGCAAATGCATGCATGCTACATAACCTGCATATAGTTGATTCCACTTATGTCATAATTCCAGACAGCTCCAAATGCAATGAGGGACTTGCCTACAATAGTGCGCACACAAAATATTGAGTTGGAAATTTTGAACTACAGAACTATCGAGTCCTAAATGTCATCAGTGAGAAATATCAACAGCAGAATATCGTGACCAAGAATAGCGATTTGAAGGTAAGAAATTTAGTTTTGAAAACTATAGAAGTCAATAATATAATTTGCAAAAAGATAGTTGTTTAAAATATCAATTTTGTAATTAATGTTATGTATTTTAGTATATATTTTAAATGTGAGTGATGTTTTTTAATGAGTATTGCTTATGCTTTTAATAAATGTTAAATTTTTAGTAGTTATCAATTTTATATTTATTACATTTTGTATTGTTTTGTTCCGTAGCAGGTTGTGGGTTTAAAGTGGAATAGGGTGAGAAGTAGTTTAATTCTAATAAATTAATGATCTTTTTTTATTTATTAATATTTATTTAATTGAGATTTTATAGTGTTAATTGTGGGATGTTATTTATTTTTAAATACTTAATAATTTGTTGTTAATTAATATTAATTTATTTCGAAACTAAATATGGAAATTGTGTAATTATTTTTAGATGCAGGTTGTGGGGTTTATAGGTGTAAAGGGTGGAAAATAATTTATTTGTAATTTATTAAAAATTCGTTGTTAATTATTATTTCATTAATTAAAAATTAAATATGGGAATTGTGTTATTAATTGTAGGTGTGTGTTGTCGGGTTGATGGGGTAAAGGGTGGGAAGTTAATTATTTTTTATGCGTTTTTTCATTAATAATATTTATTTATTTGATAATTATGTTAATTATGGAAGTACATTTTATTTTTAATGTAGATGTCGGCTGTGAATTGTGTGGTGTTTTAGTGTAGGATTTAAATAAAATAAATGTTTGTTATAATGTTTTTGTTTATAAATAATTTGTATCTAAAAATATGTGTTTGTTTGAAAAATATTTTTATATTTTATTTAATATATTATTTGTAGGTATTTGTGATACTTTTTAAAAAATATATTTTTTTATTAAACATCCAGCCGACTGGGATAGTGATACATTCCTGACATCATACAGAGGTACATACTTTCGAACTGCAAATAATGCACATAAAATAAATAACACATCCACATCTATTAAGTATATGTTCACATTGACAAATTGCCATGAACTCACCTCGTACCTTAGCCAGACATAACAATTGATCTTTCATCTATAAACCCCAACAATTTAAACTCATCCTTACCCTCCCTCCACCGCCCTGAGTCACACGCGAAAAACATAATTCCTAGTCGATATCTAGGTCACTAGGGGCCAGATGTAGGTAATCCAAATTTACTGATTCTAAAATACCGAATTTTGCCGATTCGGTATTTTAGAATTGGTAAATGCAATGTAGAAAAAAAATCGGTAAGTATTACCAAATCGGTACGATTCGGTGGAGGCCCATAGGAATGAATGTGAATTACTGAATCGGTAAATACCGATTTAGTAAAATAGGGAAACATTCAAGGGTGGCAGGGTGTCACATTGACGTCCTGTTGCACCCCTGAATAGTGCTTGTGTTCACATGTGTACTGTTGAAAATGCACAGATTTGCATTTTCAAAGGTATTCGGTATTTACCACCAACTAATAGTTGGTGGTAAATAACGAATCCTTAAAGCACATAAGCACTCTTAAAAGTGCTTCCTACATGCCATTTACTGATTCGGTAATGATTTGGTAAATACAGAATCAGTAAATACAGATTCATTATTTACAGAATCATCCCCTACATCTAAAATTACTCAATACTGGTCGGTAAACCTGAAATTGACCAAATTTCGGGTTTACCAGCCGGTAATGGGCCACCTACATCGGGCCCTAGTTTCCATAGCTTGGGCTTCTAATATATATTATGGCCAGAGTTTGCGTCCTGCCTACTCCCTCTCTTCTGAATGACTACCATCACCCTCAGTCCCTCAGTTAATTGTGTGGTGGGGGTCTCTCCACTAGGGATTTCTGAGATCATGATATACCACAGCCTCGCATCGTCCTCCAGTTTTTCGTGTCTTCGAACACCCCGCATTTGGATTAACTCCCCTGTGGCCCACTCTCTCAGATCTTTACTCCAGTTTTCTACTGTGGGGGTCGCAAACTCATCCAACTAATCACAATCCTACTCTCGTCCCGTAACGCTCTCTATATGTGTGACACCATTCTACGGCCCCCCCAAATGACACCAGGGCCTGAAGGGTGGCAGCGATAGGCGACTCCTTCGGAAACATAGGTCGCAGCTCCAGCGCTAGTGCAGAGATCTTGCAAACTGGAGGTACTGTCCTCTGCCCAAATTGAACTTCATCTCCGCTTCCTCCCGTGTGAGGAACTGTCGTTCTGAGTACATATCCCCAATCACACTGCAACCCCCTCTGTCCAACCACTGCACTGCATGTTGGAGCTGCATGGCTATATAGTAAAAACTCAACCAAGGGACCTCCAATCCCCCCTGCTCCCACATCCTCTGTATGTGTCAAATTTCACTCTCTTCCTTTTGGATCCTCAAAGCAAGTCAACTAGAAAATGAACCAGTTTGCAAAAGTACGCCCACAGAATGCTATAAAGGGTAGTTTGAAGGACATATAAGCAACGTTGCAGGATCACCATTTTTATGAGGGCTACCTGCCCCATCAAAATTAGAGGGAGTACCCACCAAAATTCTATGGATTTAGAGACCCCCTCCACACACCTTCCCATATTGTGTTCCAGGTAGGCTTCCTGTGTGTGTACCAGTCTGACTCTCAGGTAGTGGACCGAATCAGTGACCCAGCTCATCCCCACCACTGGCAACTCACTCTCCGTTGCCCTTCTCAGGCTGCTCATCGGGAATAGTTTTGATTTCCCTGGGTTAAGGCAAAGCAACAACATTATGCCAAAACTACTCAGCTCCCTAAGGAGCACTGGGACTGCCGGCCTGGGTTGTCGGAGGTACACCATCATATCATTGGCATATATTGACATCACATGTGTTATCGTCCCCAGCCAAACAGCTCAACACTCCATCCTAGTTCTAAGAATGATTGCCAGAGGCTCCATTGTGGGGACAAAAAGAAGCGGCGACAGAGGGCATCCCTGCTGGGTACCCCATTGAAGCATCAGACTTTCCGACACCTGATTCCAGAGGCGGATTCGAGCCGTTGGTTTAATTTGTATGGATTTGTGATATGTATTTAGCATTAGAATATGTTTTTCAAAATGTATACTATTAAATATATTTGTATTTTATTTTTCAACATATTTATATATATTTTTAATTTATTTTGTTTTTCAAATATTTATTGTTGTTGATATTTTGTTTGTTTTTAATTTTGAATTGATTGTAGTGGGAATAGTAATTTTTATCCCTCCGCAATCCAACACTTTCCCTACTGTTACACTCACTGGATTGGGAATAGTACATTTTACCCCTCCACTATCCAACACTTTCTGTACTGTTGCACTCTTTGGAGTGGGAATAGTAATTTTCACCCCTTGAAAGAAAGGTATGTCATCAATATGTTTTGTTTAACTAGGCAAACATTACAGGAATTGTCATCATTTCAAGCCAGAACTCCTTCCTCAAAACAATAATCCCATATGTATTCTTCCTATTGTGAGACTTATGGCAGTATTGCATTTTCTGGCCACATAGGTTCTTTCCAGTACACTGCAGCTATATCTGGTGGTATTTCACAACCAATGTTTAGTGGTGTACTCCAAGACTTGCTTTCAGCAATGATAAAGCATATTGACAGCTACATCCAGTTCCTCAGATATGAGGATTTAGCCAATATGAAGGGAGATTTTTATGGATTCGGTAAAATCCCCCATGTTATTGAAACCATATTGCTTTAGTGCCACCGCAAGCCAAGGAACAAGTGTACCGTAACAGGAAGTGCTTCAATTCTATCAATGTGCAAGTTGTCTGTTTACCAGAATTATACATCTCAAACATCTGTACCCAGTTCCAAGGATCAGCTTATGATACCATTGTACTGCAGAACAGCGATATATCCCAAATGATGTCACAACTTATACAGGAGAGGGTCTGGCTTGTTGGTAAGTATGATCTGTCCTGACTTTGTTTGGTTGATGTCAGGTTTTATCATCAGAAAGTGTGTACCTTATTGTTGCACTTATTTCTGTCTTCCATCTAGGAGACTCAGCGTATCCCAACCATCCATGTCTGTTGGCACCGCTGAGGAATCCAACTATGCCAGGGGCAGATCGCTTCCATAAAGCCAATGGAAGAACACCACGACCTGTGGATCCGGTTTTTGGGCTGCTGATGGACAGATTCAGCTGTCTTGACAAGACTGTCGAGCACTCCTGTACTCACCCCTGAAGGTGTGTCAAATAACTGTGGCCTGCTGCTTTCTCCACAACATCATCCTGCAATGGAACATCCCTTTAATCTCAGAGGATAAAGACCATGAAGTGACATTGGGAAGGATCCTGAAATGCCAAATGAAGAGGATAGTAATGAAGATGAAGGAGCTGACTTGTGTCAAGATCTCATCCACAGCTTCTTTGCATGAGTGTAAGTAAGTTATGATATGTCATGGCTCTGACTATTAAAGCAAATCTTGCGGAGAGGATGTGAGGAGGATATTTAGGTAAAATATTAGGAATCTAAAGCTCTAGGAAAATCTGCAGAAAGGTTTTTATGAAGGAAGGTTTTGACACATGCTCACTTTGTTGGTGTTGCTTTGTTTAGCTTAGAAAGTTGTCATGGACTGTGCACTCCTGAAGGTGACTATGTGATTTGTGTCATATTTATGGTTTAATTGCTGATTTCTTTGTAATGGTCTGTTTAAGGTACCTTCACCATGTCATCTTCATTTGGACCTTTCAGAGTTGTAACATTCGCAGGTATATGATGCTGTGCAAAATGGACATGGATTGTCAATGGGAATGTCTTTCATAGACTCTGGCAACCTGTACCAAACACCTGACACAGCTATAGGATGTAAGTAATGAGGAATTTATTGGACTTGTTCCTTGTCATGAGGTGGTCCCAATGCAATATGTGTGCCTTCTTGTGCTCCAAAAAATGTTGTTTTGAGTCCAAATCATGTTAGTCTCCCATCACTGTGGCAAAATCCTTGTTGTGTAGAAACTGTATGTGGATGTTGTGGCTGTTGATGCGTCTCCTCATTTTAGGTCAAAGTGTTTTTTTGTTTAATATATTCCACCAGATGGTGTAACACTTGATTGGTGATCAGAAGCTATTGAACTGCCATGTGTCCTTTTGTTAGTTTAAATGATGTGGGATTCCTTTTGTGAGGCAGGCAATATGGTTTCAGCTGATGACATGGACCAATTCTATTTAGCATATTTAATAGTAAATTGTCTGATGTATCCCCTCCTTCCTTGTTGTTAAGATCTGCACCTGAAAATGTGATCAGTGACACAGAGCATGTGAGTCATGTATGATTTGCTGTGTTTCTGACATCATGCCAGGCTGTAATTGGAACAATGGAATAAAGATGTTATACGACCAGGCAATCCTATGTATGTGTTGGTGTGACATGGTTGTGATCCCAAGTTAAACATTGTGTACATTCAACATATCCAATCTTACACAAGTAGCTTGTTTTGGCATTGTAATGTTCATAAGAGAATACATACCGTATATTAATTGCTAGCTATGAGAAATACTATGAAGGCAATTAGTTACTGACCAGTGCATTTAATGCAGAGAACAAGGGGAAAACAACTAATGCACAAAACCAAACAGAGAAAACCAAAAGTAAAGAAGTCAGTCATGGTGAATGAAACCATAGTTGTAGATGATAAATTTTCTGAAGTCGGAAGTTCAAAATATTACTCCCATCAGAAATGGAAAAGTGTCCAGAAATAGTCCACAAAGTGAATGTGAGGTTTATTACTAGTGGTGGTGGGTGTATTGCCATCCACACCTTCTGGATATTTGGATGGACTTCCCCTCCTGTGGGGATGGGAGGATCTGCAGCTGCCGAGACAGGGGTGTCTGCAGACGTGTCTTCATCTGCCAGGGCCTCCCTTCCTCTCTGGCTGCTGCAAATGTGGATGGCCCTGATATAGCTGGACCACAGGAAGGGATAGATCATGATGAAACAGCTCTGTAGATGGTGATGTTGATGTTCTGCAGCACCCAATGAGTTTGCCCATGTTGGTGTTGTGGGTGGTCAGCTCCTGGTGTATGTCCCTCTGAAGATGCTTGTTCTCCCTGATTTCCATTAGTACCTGGTCAATCACTCCTTGGGAGCCCTGTTTGGCTCCCAAGACTTGGTTGATGGTCACCTGGGTGTAAGTGGCCCCAGTGGCCTCACTCAGCAGGCCCACAGTTACCTTCCCACAATCCTTACCCCCAGAGGCATGTGCGCTTGGCATAGGCAGCACCCTTACTCTGGGTTCTGGTTTCTCAGTGACTGGGTTGGAGATTGTCACCTCATGATCTAAGACTGGGGCAAGATGTTAGCAACTGTGCTAGTAGGTACACAGGTTGGGGTGCAGGGGGTGGCTTAGGTGTTGCAGCTGGGGTTGGAAGTGTTGTTCAGGGTACAGCAAGACCCATTGTTGCTTTCTGCCCAGGATGACCAGATGTGCCAGGAAGGTCATCCATGCCCACATCTCCAGGAGTATTGTCTCACTGATGGCATGATCCTGTCGTGGAGTGGGAGTCATGATCACAATAATAATCTGTATTTGATTTAATGGATAAAATCACAAAAGACAATTCATTTGAAAATGGTTTACGGACTATCAGTATCATAGTCGTTCGTATTTTAAAACTCCCACTTGAAAACGTACAAGAGAAAAACAATTAAAAGGTGAATTGAACAACTATAAGAAAAGTAAGGCTGGCCTAACTTGGTTAAAATTCAGCGGTAATAAAGTTGGGCATATAAAATTATGTCGCAGGTAACTATATTTTGGGCAAAACATAAGCCCATGAAATGTGTTGTTTATCATGGTATTATCACAGTTACAGGGGGGCAAGTCTGTGTGATTAAAACAGCCACGATTAAAAGGGACTAGTTGGTGAAATGGATTCAATCTAACATAAGTCACCAAACGTCGATGATGGCGTGGTATATCCCAAGTCAGATAAGCTTCGATATTATTAACTGCTTTCATCAGCAACGTGTGATGCATAGAATGTTTGTTAGATCGACATCTTTGCGTTCTGACCTGAGCTTATCAATGAGTCCAGATTTGTTGCGTGCTTATCTAGGTTCCTGATCGATACTGTGACCTTATGCCCCTATTCGGCTATAAATCCATTTATTCCCTATATTGGCATAACCGTTCAAGTGCGATTTTCTGAAAAGTCATCTCTGGCCTCACACGAACAGAGCCACATTCCAGCATGACTCCCTGCTACTTCCTTTGCGACCAATTAGTGCAATGACAGAGCAGCAGTCACTATCTGATATTCCTAGATAACACTCCGAGTTCTTCAACAAGATAAAAACTTAGCAAACCTGGAAATCCCCGCTTGCTATGTTTTGATTAGTAATGGAACTCTAATGAGCAACTGATAACTATCACTTCCTAGTGACATCTTTAATTGACGTCTTATGTCCAGCAAACTTGCGTCAAACCCGGCACCTGTCAGGTATAAATATTACCAACGTTGCCTTAAGCAATGAGCGAGAACCTGTTGCTGATGCCAGCTGCCTGCATGACCCGTGTTGGTAAAAACTAGCACTCTGTCGCTGCAGCCTGCTATCCTGTGGTGGTGAAGCTGCTGATTACCATTATCGCCGCTACAGCGCGAACTATGGTGCAGTACGCTTAAGGAGCTGAAACAGCCGTCCTCTGCGAAGACATCCCGCCCAGCTGCCCGCGGACGCTGTCCCCCGCCTCCTTCCTCGACGCGCTGAGAGAAGCCGCTGCCTTTCTCGTGCAGAGAAATCCAGTCCCGGCGCTTCCGGTTTACCCTCGCGGGTGACTGGGATATCGAGAGAGACCCCTGAAGGAGATACCAATCCTTCATCATTCTATTCAGAGGTATGGTGTTGACTAAACCCTTAGACGAGAATTCTTGAAACAAACTTTGGCAAAACCAACTTAACTTAAGCTACTTACTTACTCCCCTTTTCACGTGTTAGGCTTAGGTCAGGCACACTGGGGTAGGCTTAGTTAGAAGCACCAGTTGAGTATGTTAGCCTAATGTATATATGACTGTATATATGTTTTATTACTTTTAAACCATTGTATGGCTAAGAAACCATATCAATGCTTTTACAGTTCTATTTCGCAATACTTATCTTACTGTACGTACTTTTTATAATAACAGTTATTGCAATTGTGGCAATACATTTCTCTTGTACGAGAAGAAAGACTGTTCAATAAATGTTAACCTTTATTGATACACGCCCGTCTCTCTGTTCTCTACATCTCGTGAAAGTAAACTGCACTAGACTGACTGAGTGAAATACATGTCTATTGTTTCACACGACCCTAGAGATTGACTCTTGATCTGAGGAGCAAAGTTGTCATGTTGCACGGTTGTTGGAAAACTGAATCCCTTCTTGTCTGTGCCAAGGAAGCTGATCACTTCCTATACAGAGAAGAAAGTTTCCAGTGACCTCTGAGCTAGTTGGTAACACAACCCAATTAAGTTTAGCATAGTCAGTGGAGGCCTGGAATATAAGCAGTTCCACGTCGATACTACTGTTTATGTTATTCCAATGCGCAGGGCCTAGTGGGAAACTAGGAACTACACTACATGGCGCCCAACGTTTGGTAAGGCGATAAACTAACGCAAGACTTGTAGAGTAACTCAGTCGTGCATATTTCACAGACCCCTTTCTCCCGTAAAAACTCCAATAGACGTCTGGAGTGGGTGAAAGGTTAAAATCCGCCCGACCTTAGTAGGAAGAGATTCCTATGTAAAGCTCCGGTTTATTCAACGTTGAAGGATACAGTGTTCCAAAATATTGTGCACCTAATCTTTGTCTCCTTGGAGACCTACTCTGAAAAGCCTGCATTTTTTTTAAATGACAGACAGTGAAGAAGAAAGGGAAGCAGTTAGACTGGCATCCCAGCTAATGGAGGAAGACACGAGTCTCCTACAAGCAGACCCGGATGCTATTATCATCCCGGTCCAGTTGAGAAAATCTATAACTTTAAAACTTATAGAAAACGGACTGACACCTCAGGGTGGTACAGTAATCTTCGTGATAGAGGCTCACGAGTTTCGGCAGACAGAGGTATTCTATTCATGGATAAACTTTCCAGCGGCAAACGCTGCAACACAAGAGTTTCACTATTACAAAATAGAGGAACCTCCGGGAGAGTACGCTCCTTTCGAGGAGATTGAAATCCCACTTAAATTTCAAGAGCACCTGCTCTGGTTTAATGGCGCCCTAAAACACAATAATCACATAACTAGGCTCGGTCCTCTAGGGAGACCAGGAGCAACGTGGCCGGTTCTAGCCAGCTACACACCACATCCTGACATTGCAAGAATGTCAAGAGAAGAGCTGTTAGCACAGCTAAACACATTAATAAAAATACATAGGCAATTAGTCCAATATGTAATGCGGATTGCTACAATCCAGCCAGCTGTTAATACACCACAGCTAACCCCTCATCAGGGAAACACAAATAAAATTACACCACAGAACATACAGTCATGTCTTGGTAAAACACCCGTAAAACGGGAACAAATTCCTTTCTGGTTAGCCCAGAAAATCACTCAAATAGAGGCAGTATTTCCTGATACTACCCCTATTGAGAAACACAGAATCTTGACCATCTGCCTTCCTATGGGAATCGCACCACACGTGGAGGACTGTGACACTTGGGGTACAGTCTTTGCTTCCATTTACACAAAAACACACGGTGTTCCGTCCATGGCGGTAATACCAGAAGTGCTAAAACAGATTCAAAATGAATTCGGTCCAGAGCCCGCTTTAAATCTGGGTATGAAATTACTGAAAGACTTCAAGCAGGTCACGGCTATATTATTAGCCAACATAAAGGGAGAAGCAGCATCTGTGGCGATTCGCCAGAAGTTGAGGGAAACAGATATAAAAGATCCTGTTGAGCTTGCAAAAATCATAGAAAAATGCTATGAAGAATTAGGTAGAGACAGCTTGGGTGGAAAACCAGTTAAGCCCCAACTGCTCGAAAATCCTGAAAAATTATTTATTAAAAATAATTTAAACACTCCTAAAAAGAGCTGGGATGGAAATAAACAATCCACTCCCAAGGAAAAAGTTTTCCAGTCCAGAGGAAGGTCTCCTCGACGGAGGGAAAGAACTCCGACTCGAGAACGCCAGTCTCCCCAACGGGAGCCCTCTGAGAAAAGATATAACCTTAGAAATAGGGATAATATTAAAAAACCTGATAGATATCAAAGTATTGATACACGTCCCTCTCGATCTCTTCCACAGAATTCGGAAAGAAGAGGACGGTCATACCCAGGAGAGCACACCAAGTCCAAAGACAAGGAACCTGCTCAGAGTAAAAAATCTCAATTTCCTAAAAAGAAGGTAGCCAGTATTAGAGTAATCAACCATGCCGAGAATACTGAGGACACAGTTGAAAAACGGGGAGTGGGCATTGACAATGTTGGACAGTGCAGCAGAAATCAGTATAGCGCGCAAGAACTTGATGAGTCATCTGGAGACAGTGGACACGAATGAATACATTCAGGTTGAAACTGCCGACGCCAGACTTAGCGAGCCCCATAAAATATACGAAATAACATTGCGTATAGAGGGTGATAAGACTAGGAAAATTAAGGGTCTATTTTGGGATAAGCTCTCAAAAGGCTATGATATTCTGTTAGCTGAAAAAGATTGGCCCCCGGAGTTTGTCAGGGAGTGCCCTCGTGGCGAAGAAGTGATTATGCCTGCCTTCTCGAATCACATTCCGATTCACAAAAAATACACATATGCAAGGAAATGGGCAGTGGCCCAGGCACCTGCATTGTATAAAAATCATGTAGGATGGGATGAGGATTCACCGCCTCACAAAATCCAACTAAAAAGTGAACCAACTGCCCAACGGCAGTATCCCATAAAGCAAGAAGCTAAAAAACAGGTCAGGGAGATCTTAGATCAACTTGAATACCAGGGGGTGATTGAAACATGCACCTCTCAAATGAACAATCCTTTGTTTCCTGTCTCCAAGCCAGACAATTCATATCGTCTAGTTTTGGACTACAGACACCTTAATACATGTTGCAAAACCTTTGCAGTACAAAACTCGCATAGTGCAGCCCTAATGAATAATATAGTTAGGAAAAAATATAAAACGACATTAGACATTTCTAATGGTTTCTTTTGTCAAAACATTGCGCCAGAAAGCAGATATTTGACCGCTTTCTCCGCATTTGGGTCGCAGAAAAAATTCTGTCGACTCCCACAGGGGTTCAAGAACAGCCCAGGACTATTCTCAGCTAGGGTAACAGAGTTACTACAAATCTATGATGATGAAGCATTATCTTACGTAGATGATATTTATCTCACAGACGACGACTTGGATACTCACTTGAAAAGAGTGAACACCATTATACTTGGGTTCGCAGCAGAGGGTTACAAATTCAACTTTAAAAAGTCCCGAATTGCCCATCTGACAGTACTGTTTTTAGGGTACGAATTATCAAGTGAAGGGAAAAGCCTAGCGGACAACTTCTTAGAGAAGTGCGCTGTACTCCAAGCTCCAAAAACACTGAAGAATTTACAATCAATACTAGGTTTTCTGAATTTCGGAAGAACTTACATCCTAAATTACGCAGAGAGGGCTAAACCTCTCTACGAACTAATTAAACCTGATTTAAAACAAATCAATTGGACTCAAAAACACACAGAAATTTTGAGATCACTGCAAACAGACATGTTAGCAAAAACAAAATTGGATACACGTAACAACACGATCGATCTTGTAATCCGAGTCATCCCAGGAAGATGCGGATTCACATACCTAACCTCTAATGAGGGAGAAAAGGTACCAATTTCAATTAAATCTCACTTGTACACACAAGCAGAAAAAACATTCAGTCACACAGAAAGAACTGTGAACGCAGTGCAAATCGCACTAGCAAATGAACGAGAACTAGCACACGGCAAAGGGATTAACATCCTCACAGCGGAATCCACCTTCGAAGCGCTATTCAGCCCAGTAAACCTGCCTACAGTGTCACTGGATCCAAAATGGATACAGTGCATAGATTCTCTAGGAGCGGAAGACGTGAAATACTATTTCGCCCCGCAATACGAAGAACTGAATGATTTAGAGTATGAAGAAGAATATCCTCTGCCAATCGAAATTCTGCCTCTCCCATTATATGCCTGTATAATCTATACAGATAGCTTTGTACAGCATTTTAATGTAGAGAGTAAATCCTACAATGCAGCATGTGCGATCATTAAAGGTCGTTGGCTGTGCGGTAAATTCAGACCGAAAGTAACAAAAACTGAATCTGTAAGAAACTGTTCGGTTCAGAGAACTGAAATCAGATCTTTAAAGATGGCGCTCGAAAATGCAGAACGCGAATTCCCCACACTTATCGTGTGCGATTCTCATTTTTGCGTCAACTCTTACAACAATAAACTGCAGAGTTGGATCGAAAACGACTACAAAGATGACACAGGTGCCACAATAAAGCATAAATTGCTCTGGAACGAAGTAGCTCTTTTAAGTAAAGAACTACAAAAGACTCACGTGATTCACGCACAGAGTCTTCAACGTGATGGCGTTCACGTTGCAGGGAATTCATTGGCTAAAACAGCCACCGCGGAAGCAACTAACCCGGCTTCCGTAGCCACAAAAAAGCGTACAGATAAATACATAGACGGGGAAACCATGCTGGCAGTAAAAACGACCGTAAAAGGCGACTGTGCAGCACTACCCGTAAACTATCCACTCAATTATGCATACATAATCGATGCAAACTCCGTTCCCTTTGCTCGAATCCCTGGAGTGGGGGATAGAGTAATTCCAAACAGGAGCAGGAGGGGCTTCCTCTTACTGGAAGCACACATGGGTTTGGGTCTGAGACACCAAACAATCAAAGCCTCTCTGAAAGAATTGCAATCAGAGTACTGGTGGCCGGACATGAGTGAAGGAATTCATGACTTCGCAAAGAACTGTCCGGACTGCAACAGAGATCGCAGTGAAGAACCGGCAAGTATAGTTTCAGAAATCCTGATAGACTGCATAACGCGATCTATCTGCGCACTCAAAGATGAGAAGCGCGCCCCAGTGTACACAGTTAAGACGAAAAGCACTTTTTAAAAAATGAGTCCTCCAGCGCTCGGCTGACGCTAGAACGGTTATAAAAGATTTGCGAGTCTTTATCGGCACATACGCAATTACCACGTTCCATTCTGACCAGGGTCCTGCTTTCAGCTCTCGAGCTTATAAGGAGGCCATGGCCAGCATGGGAATTGGGTTGCGGTATTCTTGTCCGTCATACCCCGGAAGGGAATAGTGTGATAGAAAGAAAAAACCAGGGCATAAAGCAATCTATAACAGCGAAGGTATTAGGTTCAGGCGCTGGGTGGGTCAAACATTTAATAAGTGTCCAGACTAGTCTTAACAACATGCCAAGAAATTCTCTAAAAGGTTTCAGCCCATACGAACTATTGTTCGGAATTAGAATGAACGTTCAGGACCTCGATAGTCAGATGTCAGTGGTACAAGAAGAAACAAAGCACTTTGATGTAAAAGACCGTTTGGCTGTTTTACAGGAACTGAATGAAACAAGAAAATCATTAAGCAACATAAAGTTAAAGCAACAGCCAAGTACCACTGACGAGGCACCACCCGCAACAGCCCCAGCAAGGCCTGTCTGGATTCCAAAGATTGGGGATCTAGTCAGAGAAAAGATCGCGGTTAAGAAGGAATTTGGGCCTTCTTACAGAAAAGCAGTACCTGTCTTGGCAGTCACCGGAACAAGATCAGTTGTGCTACCACCCCTTGCTGGTAAAAAGGAGAACAGAGTCGTGTCTATCGATCTGGTAAAACCACAAGCATGTGGCCTATAATCAACAGTAGGCCCAGTGGACTCCCAAGAAACAACAGAATACCCAAACTTGCAAGAATCCAAGAGGTTCAAACTGAAAGACTAATCACATTCGATCAGCCTGCAGTGCACAATGAAGGACTATGCAATAATGCCATGGAACTCGTGCCTCTTGAAACACAGATTGAAACAGTTCGTCAAGAAACAACACCAGTCTACAATGATGTGGCATCAGAAAGTGCTACCGAGAGACAGATTGAAAGAACAATCCCATCAATTGACAGAACTGCCTCTGGTTATTTCATCAACTTCGACAACTTCTCTGAAGATCTGAACGACCCCGAAGTGATGCCAGAAACAAAAAAGTCTTTTAAAGAAAAAGCAACAGAACTCTTTCATCAACTGAAGGAAATCTACCTTGTTTCCCCTTGGCTAGAGTTCTGGTTCGGTCTAGGTGTATTTTTCCTCCTGCTTTGGCTCATCATGGTACTGTGTTTGGGAAAATTCATTGAAGGAAAATATATTACAATGGACACAGCAAGTAAGAACATCAACCTAGTCCTGAAACCACACAGATCATCCCACGTGAAGAAAAGAGAACTGTCAACAGTGAATGTCACAGCAATTCCAATACCTGGTGGGGTAGTATGGGAGAAAACAGACTATGAGATCTATGGTCCGGTCGAAATCCTGAAGTATCCTCATCAACTAAAGGTTTCCTTAAGTGACTTTGTGACACCAAGTACATTCTCTGATGATTGGGACTTTAACAGTATTAATGACATGATGTCTGATTTAGTAATGTCAGCTAGATTCACAGATCATGATTATTTACAAGGTTCATCTAGTTATGAGCAATTATTCTGTTACACCCACTATGGGGATCATTACTTGCATAAATCTGCACAGCCTAGAAATGTTTTTATGTATAATCAATGGGAACATTGTTCTACACCACCTAAAAGCAGTTCTAAAGCATTCTTTGAGAAATTCAAATACTTCTCAGGGTTTAACACCAGTGATGCAGAAACGTTTTATTATAAACTGTTAGAGAAAACAGGAATGAAAACAATGCTGACAAATTCTAAATTGATATATTCAGAAGCATTTTATGACAAAATGATGACATTTGGTTTTGATTATTGGAAAAATAATATTGAAACAAAAACAATTTGGGGTACAAAAGATTGGCAGGTGCAAGGCATAGAAGCACTATTTAGGACCTGCATGATACCAGAACAAATGTTATTTTTAAATGACACAGTACACCAAACATCTTGTCTTGGCCTAGCTAAGAACAAAGACCTTAGAACACCGTCTATACCAAAGCCAATACCTGAGAATGCAACCGCAGATATTGAATTAGACGTGTCACAAATTTTACATTTCAACAGAACACATCCTGATTGGAAAAAGTGGTTAATCTGGCCTACAGACACAAATAGCTGTCAAGATAGATTCCTGAATAAAACACAGGGGTTAAAAATGACCAGATTAGACCCTAGATACTCCCAGAGACAACATCCAGGGATTATAACAACATACAGTGTAGGGAAACTCTGCCTAGAATGGCTAGCTACATCCACACTGGCTGAAATTAAGCAACACTTGTCTTTGTTAAAAGATGGTGCTGATTTGCGCGATTTCATTCTTGGACCACGCAAACAGCGTCAAAAGCGTTTCATAGCGACCAGTATCTATGCTGCTTACAACGAGGCTTGGAAAGTAAAGCAAATTGAAACTGCTGAAAACATACGAGAAATTGATCGTATTAATTTGGAGAAATCACTTTCTGTAGTAGACAATGGGTTAATGACTCTGTCTTCCAGAATATATTCTTTGGACAATATTGTATCCTCTGCCTTTGATGTGATAGACAGAGATTTGCTAATGTTACAACATGGCCAGTCTCAATTACGCTCTATTATAGAACTAGGCTGGACGCTGCAAAACCTTCGTTCAGGCTATGTGCCTTGGCGTTTAATCAACACAACGTCATTATTTTCCAGTTTTAACCTTACTGATAAACAGATCAGTTTGGCACAGAAAGGAGCAGACTATACAATCCTGAGCATCGAAAGACTCGAGAGATTACCATTGACAATGTCAGAGAGTCCTGTCATTGAATGGATAATACACGGAATTATCACAATTCCGATAACAACTTTCCGCTTTAAAAAGTGCCTTGAGTACATACCTGCTGGCCAGTATGAACAATTGGGTAAAGGATATGTAAAATCCATATGGAAATTACCATACACTCATTCTTGCTATAGTGACAGCGACAAAAATGTATTTCTTAGTGGTGACAACTGTAAACACTCACTAAGCGGTATACTTTTGTGTCAGGGTATTAATTTACACGGAGCATGTGATGGGAATTCAAACAACCTTTCATGCCACCAGCTAGTCACACCTGCAACTCAGATAGAGCCCTTCTTTATGCAACTTTGGAACGGGAGTTACATTCTTAGAACGGATCACAGGTGTTGTGGCCTCGCGCCAGGGACAAGTTATCTAGTACATGTTACGTCCATGGTCAAATGTTGCATGCAAGCATTGTTCCCGAGCGGGCCTCCAGACATAGTGACTCCCCTCTGGCCTCGTCTGAATCTCTATTCTATACGAATTGATACATTAAGCAAAATGAAATCTGTACTTTTACAGACAACAGTGCCTATAACGTCATCTAAGGAGACGTATGATCTTCTAGTCGCAAGGACGGCTACTGAAGTCCATGACCTTTTATCAACAAATTGCCCCGTGCATTTCGTAGAAATGTGCAGCCAACTCCTTAACATGTCTAGTGCTACAAGCATCCCAGGCATATTTAAGACAGTCTTTACGGGACTGCTAACACCCTTCCAGGCAATTTTGGGAATCTTTCCTAATTTTGTGCACTCCATTTTTGGCGGTATTCCACTATTTTTGGGACTCATCGCAGGTATTCTATTTTTGACCATCCTGCTACGTTATGGCAAGCCTCGGCTCAGACATAGCTCCCATGGGAATGGAAGAGACAATCCTAGCAATGCGCTACAGGGACAGGATAACTGACGTCCTCGGATTGGCCAGGCTGAGAGATCTAAACATGACCTGGTTCCTTTCATTCAGACCGATATGGCAAAATTGCATTTTACCTGTGCTACGGTGTATGCTTTGCGGAGATGAATGCGTGTTGGACATCTGTCTTTCACTTCCATCAGCAGTACCAATGGACGTCGATACTTTGCTCAGTCCAATAACGGCTCACGCATTGTGTTGTCCCCAGCGGCTACCAATCCTGATGACGGCATTTGTGGAGACTCCTGTACTACAGCCAAGTGGTAACAGTGGAGCGAGTGACAAAAGCAACATCATCCAGGTACAACGTTCTGTGAGCATTGCTGCTCCCGAATATGATGACAGCAATCATTCTCACACCTGCCAAGTTACAGCGCTATCTAATTTGGTTGAACTATCACCTGATTTTGTAGACCAATTCTTTGCGAGCCTGTCTGATACGATGTTCTCACCCACAGAGAAACAATAACTTTTAGAAGCTTTCCGACACACAGCGTTCCCTTGAACTCTGAATTCGGCCTTCAGTTTTGATCAACAAAAACTGCCAGGAGCTTTGGAAATCTATTTTCTTTGAATTGGACAATTTTTTTTAATATTGACCTTTTTTTGGCACGACCAATTCTTTGCTTAACGTAAAAACTATTCTTAGAGAACAGAAGCTTCACACTTCTATTTCTAAACACATCTAGAGACATAACAACATAACACCAGCCTCTAGCACACATGTTATTACAATGCATTTTTATGTGATGATTTATCTCGCATTTCTTCTGTCAGAGATACTTCATGTGTAATTCTATATGCATAATCGTTCATTAATTTCATATGCAATACCTTTTGAATGATTACTATGCTTTAAAAAAACGTACAGTACCTAAATTCCATGTATTACAAGTACGCCTATTTCGAATGCATTTATGTATTTTGGGGTGGGCAATGTTACACATGCATCTAATTGCTTAGTTTTAGTAATTTTGATGGACATTACCCGTGGAGTGGGTGTTGCGTGCTTATCTAGGTTCCTGATCGATACTGTGACCTTATGCCCCTATTCGGCTATAAATCCATTTATTCCCTATATTGGCATAACCGTTCAAGTGCGATTTTCTGAAAAGTCATCTCTGGCCTCACACGAACAGAGCCACATTCCAGCATGACTCCCTGCTACTTCCTTTGCGACCAATTAGTGCAATGACAGAGCAGCAGTCACTATCTGATATTCCTAGATAACACTCCGAGTTCTTCAACAAGATAAAAACTTAGCAAACCTGGAAATCCCCGCTTGCTATGTTTTGATTAGTAATGGAACTCTAATGAGCAACTGATAACTATCACTTCCTAGTGACATCTTTAATTGACGTCTTATGTCCAGCAAACTTGCGTCAAACCCGGCACCTGTCAGGTATAAATATTACCAACGTTGCCTTAAGCAATGAGCGAGAACCTGTTGCTGATGCCAGCTGCCTGCATGACCCGTGTTGGTAAAAACTAGCACTCTGTCGCTGCAGCCTGCTATCCTGTGGTGGTGAAGCTGCTGATTACCATTATCGCCGCTACAGCGCGAACTATGGTGCAGTACGCTTAAGGAGCTGAAACAGCCGTCCTCTGCGAAGACATCCAGCCCAGCTGCCCGCGGACGCTGTCCCCCGCCTCCTTCCTCGACGCGCTGAGAGAAGCCGCTGCCTTTCTCGTGCAGAGAAATCCAGTCCCGGCGCTTCCGGTTTACCCTCGCGGGTGACTGGGATATCGAGAGAGACCCCTGAAGGAGATACCAATCCTCCATCATTCTATTCAGAGGTATGGTGTTGACTAAACCCTTAGACGAGAATTCTTGAAACAAACCTTGGCAAAACCAACTTAACTTAAGCTACTTACTTACTCCCCTTTTCACGTGTTAGGCTTAGGTCAGGCACACTGGGGTAGGCTTAGTTAGAAGCACCAGCTGAGTAGGTTAGCCTAATGTATACATGACTGTATATATGTTTTATTACTTTTAAACCATTGTATGGCTAAGAAACCATATCAATGCTTTTACAGTTCTATTTCGCAATACTTATCTTACTGTACGTACTTTTTATAATAACAGTTATTGCAATTGTGGCAATTCATTTCTCTTGTACAAGAAGAAAGACTGTTCAATAAATGTTAACCCTTATTGATACACGCCCGTCTCTCTGTTCTCTACATCTTGTGAAAGTAAACTGCACTAGACTGACTGAGTGAAATACATGTCTATTGTTTCACACGACCCTAGAGATTGACTCTTGATCTGAGGAGCAAAGTTGTAATGTTGCACGGTTGTTGGAAAACTGAATCCCTTCTTGTCTGTGCCAAGGAAGCTGATCACTTCCTATACAGAGAAGAAAGTTTCCAGTGACCTCTGAGCTAGTTGGTAACACAACCCAATTAAGTTTAGCATAGTCAGTGGAGGCCTGGAATATAAGCAGTTCCACGTCGATACTACTGTTTATGTTATTCCAATGCGCAGGGCCTAGTGGGAAACTAGGAACTACACTACAGATTCAACCCATTTACCATCAGTGATAGTTATGCTTGTGTAATTGACAAGAATATCTGGCCTCCCTATAACCCTCGGTCTACATGCCATGTATGCCAACCATGGAATCTGTAAGGGCTTATCTAATAGTAAGCTGTCTTGCAGGATCAGTCTGCTAAAACCCAACTCCTCCTTTGTCCAAATCTAGTTCTAGAGTTTTAGTGGACTAAAGCGAAGCTAATCAGTTAAATAATCCACACCTAGTTCTTCATGAACGATTTCATAAGGTGTGTTTTGACCAACGCCCAGGAGACTCCTTAAAACGTATTTTCTACAAGTTGGAGTGGGGCCACCGGGCCGTATTCCCAGATTCCACTGCCATAACATACTAAGGGGATACATTTAGCCCTGTAGATTTCGAAAACTGATTGGATATGAGTACACCTCAATCAGAGGGAAAAATCCCTGACACCAAAAATCATCCTGCAAAAAGAGGAAACATTTTGATTAAAGAGCGAGTGCCAACTGAACTCAGAGACCAGTTGTATCAACAGACACTTGAACTTATCCACCTTCCTAATATGCTGGACATCTATTGCATACTTCATGGTTCTACTTTTTGATGGGCTGTAAATCATTGTGTGTGATTTAGAAATGTTGGTGCATAGGTCAAGACTGTTCATAAAATTAATAAAAAGAGTAAGAAGCTTGTTCAGTCGTTTGGCAGAATGGGCCATTAAGACTGTGCCGTCAGCATACAGTAGAGGAAGAATGGGGCGGCCACCTAATCTAGGGACATCAACACCCTCAACAGTCAAGACCTGCTCTAATCTGTTGATATAAAATATAAATAAGAAAGGAGCTAAAATACAACCCTGCCGTACCCCTCGCTGAAGTTTAAAGTGTTCAGTACATTCCTCATTGGGGCCAAATCTGACGCTGGTGGACAGGCCATTGTGCAAATCCCGCAGGAAACTAATTAAGCCTATATCAACATCCATCTGATCTGTCATCGACCAGAGCTTAGAGCGATTGACTCTTTCAAAGGCCAAGCTAAGGTCCATGAAGGTCAGATGGATGGCCCCCTTCTTGGCCTTGGTATACCTGCAGGTTAAAATATAGAGATTCAAAGTCTGTTCTGGTGTTCCCCGCCCAGGGCAAAACCGGTACTGGAGGTCAGACAGAAAGCCTCGCTGCTCCGCCCAGTCCGTGAGGTGATTTAATAGGACCCTACCATTCATTTTCACCTCCGAGTCTATCAGGGAGATAGGTCTAAAATAAGCAGGGTCCGATCTGTTACCCTTTTTAAAAAGCAGGGAATATTATAGACATGTTTCATGTTGAAGGAAGATGGCTAGATACAGCAGATTTTAAGTGCAGTGTCAGTATCGGGACCAACAAATCTATACATTCCTTGTATAGTTCACCAGGAACCCCATCGGACCCTGGTGCCTTATTTGAGGTCAGCTGTGAAAATAGCAGCTGTGACCTCCGTCAGGCTAAAGGTTAAGTTATGCTCTGTCAGGGGACCTTCTGCAGAACCCGGCTTTGCTTCAAGGCCATAAATGGCCCGAAAATCATCCAGTCAGGCATGAGATGGAATGGGACATGCCTGCTTGGTAAGGTGGTCTTCGAGAAAAAGAGGTAAGTTGATGACACTCCAGAAGGCAGTGCTATGGTGCTGCTGACTAGCCATCATCAACTTGTACCAGGTCTCATCTTTGATTTGTGCTTTCCGGTTTTTACAGGCTTTCTTAAGGGTTGCCCTAGCCTTCTGAACTTTTTCTTGACAACAAGGCCTATAGTACCAAAGAGTCCAGAGGTCCTTATGGGTTCTACAGCATTGTCCATCAAGCCATCTTACCACACTGGTGGCCGGCAGGGCAACAGTTTTGAAGAGCGCAGACTTAATAAATCTGTAGATATTAAAAAAGATGCCACGATCCTCTGTGGTGACTCAGCATCTGACAGACAAGTTTGAAAACCATCCTGACACGAGCCTACTGATGTGGGGAATCCGCACATGCACAGAACTATGCGCAGGAAACCAGGACCTCAGTGAATAGGGGGTGCACAAAACTACCACATTAGTACCCAAAATCCCAAACCGACTAGCAATAGTGTCTCATTTGTTATCCAACTAACAGGGAAGCTACCAATGATTAGACAACAAAGAACACAACACTCTTGACCCTTCTCAGATTTCGCTGGAGCCAGACAACTCTTTCGCTCACTCACTCATACTTGTCCACAATGCGAGACAACTCTTTCGCTCACTCACTCATACTTGTCCACAATGCGAGTAATCAGAGACGTGGTATAGTTTAAAATGTTTATTTTAACAAACACGCTCTATGGTACAGTACATGTGCCAATAATAGCTGCAAGGGCGCTTGGTAAGTGTGTGTTTAGCTCTCCGCTTTGTTATCCCAATAAATGAAGCAGTTAATGGGTTATGATCACTCAGATGATGTTGTAAAAACTCAAAGTCTAAAAGTGTGGTGAGCAAACAACCAGAGACAAAAATATAGTTGATTTCACTACAATGCCCTCTCCCCTTAAAGGTGGGCATGTAAGCCTCCACAGAGTCATCTTTAGTCACCATTCCAGATTACACTCTGAGATAAAACTGTTTGAGCTTCCCCTTGGCAAGTGTGTTTAAAGTGTGCATGGGTTACAAAAGGCCCCTCAAAATCAGATTCCTTAATATTAAAACAGGAGCTGCACGGTTGCAAGTTAAAATCTCCCACCAACATAATTAAGGGTAAAGGGGTCTCTAACAGATTAAAATCACCCATAAAACATATAAAAACTTGCCATGGCTTCCGTTCCATCTTTCGAGAAAACTGCATTATATGAGAAGCAGTATACGTTTATTAGGAAATATTAAAAGGGTGCCCAAAATAATATTACATTTAGAATTTATCACCCAGAATTTATAGTTATATTCTAATTTAATTAGAGTCATAAGGCAACCACTGGCAGGTCCACTGGAAGAGCGGGTAGCTAAAACTGAATGGGAGGAATAACCTTCAAGATACAAACAACCCTTAGTGTCCCATGTTTCCGGTAGACAGATCAAACCAAAGTTCTTCAGCATGCCCAGCCAGTCACCACCAGCAAACAATTTGTTCTGGACCCCGGCGATATTCCAACAACTGAACTTAATAGAATCTTGGGTCACGATCACAGGGATCTTAGTTGGAATAGCATAAGTATGAGAGTCTGTAATGGGAGAGGGGTCCAGTCAATCGGGATCATCTAACTCGCTCAAAGGGAGGAAACAGTTGCTCAGTGACCGGGAAGTGGTGTTAGAAGAGGCCTGTACATTTACCAGACAATCCTGTAGCTTTCCCGTAGGAGTGGGAGTCTATTTGGTGGCCAAGCTCTGGCCAGGTGCTGTGCCAGATTGACCTGTGGAAAAATAGAGAGCATTGCTATTGGTGGAGCTATGGTGTCTACATCCATATTGTTTGTGCCACAGTTATTAGAGACCTAGTTAAATACAAAATAGTCAGAGATTACTATTGTGATCTATTTGGTATTGAACTTGTTTACATGACATTTGGAGACATTCAATACAGCCAGTAGAATTGAAATGTTGCATTTTGGATTAAGGAATGAACATGACGTCTCCCAAATATTTAAGTACACACAGTGTAAAAGTAACACGTGTATTTGATCATTACAAGTGAACACACAACCTGGTTGTATATTTATCATTAGTCATCATGAGATCAGTGCAGAGTCAATGGGTCACCTGTCACTTCTAATCAGCTGAGTTACCTTCTTGCATTACATATATTTGCAGTACACACTTAGGGGTCCATTAGGATGTCTTCCGGTGGCACCACTGCGGTGCTGAAAAATGCATTTTTCCATCCGCGAGCTGCGGGAAACACATCCACCATATTAGTATTGCAAAACATAGGTCAATTCCCGTCTGCCGTGGTGCAACGCGCACCGCCATCAAAGTGCACCCGCCACCGCGGCGGTGTGAGCCAATGGAGACTTACCACATTGCGGAATGACGTCTGCCCCGCTCTACAAATTAGGATGGCCCAAACAAGCAGACTCACCGCAGCGGAGACACCGCCCAACCAGAGACGGCAGAAACTTGACGGTGGACCAGAGTCCCGGTCCACACCACCCGGTCACGACCGCCATGCACCCAGCTCTACATATGTTCCTGGTGCTGTACCTGCTACAGCACTATCAACTCATGGGCCGCCACGGACGCAACTACACAAAAACAACACACAACACAAGGGCTGACACGAGGTCCAAATATACAATCGGCACCCTGCTGGGGGCATTAACACATCCACAAGGGGACACACACATGACCCACCTGCCACCATGTCACCCCTCTGCATCCTGGACACACATCGACCGCGAACCTGCCGCAATGTCCCGGTCAAGTCACTGCAGAGGTGAATACATGCGCACAGTGCAGCAGCAGGGTCAGTCCAAGGCATGGGCATGGCACAAAGACCCCAGGGACACACCTCCCCCCACCACACATCAGCACACCCCATGAAGGCACAGGCCAGGTGCACATCCTGTGCACCCCCATGCACAACAACAAGCCAGGTCAATCCACACCCTGCACCTCATATCAAACAACCAGGGAGACAGCCATTGCAGGAGTGGCTGCTCAGGAACACACAACACACAGCACAGTGCCAGGGAAACACACACACACCACACACCACCACAACATGGAAACAAACATGAGTACAAGCACCAAATGAACACATACAAAGAACAAACATACAAATGGAAACACATCCTGCATAGTTACACATACATACCACACACTCACACACAGACACCTAAAATGTCAACAGCAATGGAGCACAACAAATCATCAATCCAAAGTGGGAAGTACACAAATGGCAGGCCATGGCGATTCACAACAAAGATGTGCACATCACATGCAAGACAAGGGACACAGAACACTCCCCTCAGACCATCAAACCACATGGCTGCTACAGTCAGTGAAGTTGAACTACAGGCACCACAGCAAGGCATACCAGCTAAAGGCACACAGAAGGAAGGAAGGCCTGGAAGTCTAACTGGGAACAGCCACACATGCATACAAACACCTCACAGGAGTACACCTGCAGCACAACACACAGGGCCCACATGCATACTCCATTACTGACCAACACCAGGAGGAATGTACACACATATCCACCTCACAGCAGCAGCACATGACACCAGTGCCACACACACTGAATGCTGCTAATACTTTCCAGCACATACACACACAAACAAAAAGACACCCTGGGTGTAGCCACAAACATAACTCACACACAGGGATGCCAGAATAGATGTCTGCCTATAAACAACACACAAATCCAAAACACAGAACCCCAACAGAAACAGACATACCCTGTCAGCCAAACTGGGGAAAGGCAATGGGAGCACAGACACAACAGGAGTGCACAACCTCATCACCTAGGAACAAAGCACACACAATATACCACAAATCACACAAGAAGTGACCAGCACAGAACAACACTACCACATCAAACCAACTACAGATGCACATGAAATAAAAAGTGAACCGACACTGCAGAACATCAAGGGATGCACATCAGGCAATGACAAGGCCACATACACACATCACTGTATGCACAACAAGCAGTGTGTGCACACCAAGCATAACAGTCACACACAGACCTGACTGACACAACATCAACCCACACAAACAAGTCAGCACAGCACAAACACAACAGCACACCCACGAAATGCAGCAATACCACAGCCAACACATATATATCCAACACAACAACAACAGAGGCACAAATCTGGGATACAAGGGCAGAACCATCTTGACCAGAGCACTGGTCAGCACACACAGCTGAAGTGCACATGAGCAACCATGACTGATAAATAGCACAAGAACATCACATATAATTCATTGGGGCAATGTCCAGAGTGGAACATTTCTCTTGGCCCAAAAACTGCATCACAAAGCACAGTGTCACAAATTAAGTGATGGGGAGGCACACACACATAGAAATCAAGGGTACAGCTGACATCAAAGTGACATCAAAGTAAAGTGTCTTGCATGTCAGTAGTCGACATGTAAGGGGTGTACCATACACAACTAGATGGAGTGCATACTCACAATGGGTAGGCATAAGAAGCACACATAGGGGGTGGATTTACACCACACACACCATGCCATACAGGAGGACAAAAGTCACCATGTGCCTGCAATGCGTGAGAAACGCAATCACAATGGCAGTGTGGAGCAGCAGGTCTGCACAGTCTACACCTTCAAAATCAAGACACATGGATGATCAAACAAACAACACTGATGTGCCAGTCACACACTCCACACACTCACAAATGAATAAAACAACAAGTAGGAGACAGAACAGTACGGACACAACAACACACTGAACAGTGCACAACAGACAACTCACACATGTGCATACAACCACATCCACAGGGATGAAAAAATCCAAACAATAGGCACACAACTCCTGGGTGACAAATGTGTGTCTCTGACAATCCAGGGACACACACACATCCACACCCCCTACAAAGTCACACCCTTCACACTGCACACCTCTTGACTACCCAAAGAGCACACATCTCATGTAGGCCATGGGACCAGGATAACGGGCCATCACAAGATGACCATACAAATTCACAGCTGGGCACACATAAAGGAATAATACACAATCATGATGACATTGCCCAGCTGGAATGCAAACCTGTGCACAGTATCACACCCTGTGCTGGCAGTGTTCCCCAACCTGACATGTGAACAATGTAGTCAACAATAGCTAACCTTGTAAAAGAGAACTGCATCACAGGTAAAATCGACTTCACAGATAACACAAGTATCAGTGTCTGAATGCACTGAAGTCCCTGTCACCCCTGTGAAAAAATGTGATGCTGGCAAAGAGCTTGGCAATGTTGAAGTGCCACATAGAGCATGGGGCACAGTCAACCAAATGCACACACCAAAATAACTTTATTCAGCAAGGACACTGACGAAACAGACAACAAGAGTAACTGTCTTTATGCACATATTGCACAGATGTGACAGTAGAACAACAGTAGAGAAGAGCAAAGCACAAAATATAGAGCATATGCAAGAGAATCTGCACAGGTAAACTCTAAACAGGAAGGCCAGTGTCCAGGGCAGGGTGCCCAGCAAGTACATGAGAGGCTGCACAGGGTAGAGTCCAACACAGCAGAGCAACACGGCCAGTGTCCAGGGCAGGATGCCCAGCAAGTACATGAGAGGCTGCACAGGGTAGAGTCCAACACAGCAGAGCAACAGGGCCAGTGCCAGGGCAGGATGCCCAGCAAGTACATGAGAGGCTGCACATGGTAGAATCCAACTCAGCAGAGCAACAGGGCCAGTGTCCAGGGCAGGGTGCCCAGCAAGTACACGAGAGGCTGCACAGGGTAGAGTCCTACACAGCAGAGCAATAGGGCCAGTGTGCAGGGCAGGATGCCCAGCAAGTATATGAGAGGCTGCACAGGGTAGAGTCCTACACAGCAGAGCAACAGGGCCAGTGTCCAGGACAGAATGCCCAGCAAGAACATGAGAGGCTGCACATGGTAGAGTCCAACTCAGCAGAGCAACAGGGCAAGTGTCCATGGCAGGGTGCCCAGCAAGTACATGAGAGGCTGCACAGGGTTGCGTCCAACATAGCAGAGCAACAGGGCCAGTGTTTAGGGCAGGGTACCCAACAAGTACATGAGAGGCTGCACAGGGTAGAGTCCAACACAGCAGAGCAACAGGGCCAGTGGACAGGGCAAAGTGCAGAACGAGTACATGAGAATCTGCAAAGGCAAGGGCAGAACAGGAAGGCCAGTGGGCATGGCAAAGTTCAGAGCGAGTACATGAGAATCTGCACAGGCAAGGGCAGAACAGGAAGGCCAGTGGGCATGGCAAAGTGCAGAGCGAGTACATGAGAATCTGCACAGGCAAGGGCAGAACAGGAAGGCCAGTGGCCAGGGCAAAGAACATAGTGAGTACATGAGAATCTGCACAGGCAAGGGCAGAACAGGAAGACCAGTGGGCATGGGAAAGTGCAGAGTGAGTACATAAGCATCTGCACAGGCAAGGGCAGAACAGGAAGGCCAGTGGAAAGGGAAAAGGGCAGAGAGAGTACATGAGAATCTGCACAGGCAAGGGCAGAACAGGAAGGCCAGTGGCCAAGGCAAAGTGCAGAGCGAGTACATGAGAATCTGCACAGGCGAAGGCAGAACAGAAAGGCCAGTGGCCAGGGCAAAGTGCAGAGTCAGGCCATGAGAAGCTGCACAGGAAGTGAATTTGACTCAACCCTTTCATGGGCAGCAACACATTCAGGGGGTAAACAATGGGCAGGACAGGACCACCTGTATTAGAGATAGGTGTGTGGGGGGGACTACCACTCACACTTGGCTGTCAAGCTGACTGGGAGCTGGCTGTGTTTTTGGAACAGCAGGACCACTTGACTGGGGAGAGAGAGGCCCAGGTGATGTAGGGCTATCAGTGGCTTGGGTACCTGGAGGGCTGTTTGGACAAGGTGGTGTAGTGGCACGTGGAGGTGGAGTCATGCAGACCTGTGACACAGTGTGGGTGGGAGAGGTTTGAGGGGTGCCTTTCCACTTCTTGGGAATTTGAAATGGCTTCCCGGTACTGGGGTTAATGGTAACTGGTGATGACACAACAGGCACACACACCAACAGAGCCGCATCAGATGCAGACACTGGCACTCCCTCTGGTGACATGCTGGATCCTGCAGAATGCTTTGTCGGCTACGTCTCTTGCCCTACTTCTCCTGTTTGCCTGGTGTACCCCCAACAGTGCCCTCCTTCCCCTGTTTGCCAGGTGTACCCCTACAGTGCCTTCCTTCCCCTGTTTGCCAGGTGTACCCACTACAGTGCCCTCCTTCCCCTGTTTGCCAGGTGTACCCCCTACAGTGCCCTCCTTCCCCTGCTTCACTCGGCTTGGAATGGGAGTCGATGTGGTGGGGGAATATGGGTCTGAGCCCTTCCTAGTTGTACCCTTGCCATACAACACCTCCTTAGTGGGCACAGAAACTGTACGGCTAGCTTTGCGTGAAGTTTTAGGGACAGGAGAGTCCTTCGCTGGGGATGCCTCTAAGGCATGTGAGCCTGATGTCTTCTTCTTAGCTTTTTCGGCCTTGCTCTTCCCTGACGGGCTCTTGTCTTTGCATTCTGGGGTGGCTTTGCTCTTCTGTGGGGATGGTGTCTGCGGGCCGGCCAGCTTGAGTTGTTTCTGCTGGGTGCTTCTTTTGCTGTATTGTGACTGTGACGCATGTGAACCATGGTCATTATCATCAGATGTGGGCACTAACTGGGGGTGGACAAAGGCCCTGGAGCAAGAATGGGAGTATGCGTCTGTTGAAGGGTAGACGTCACTGTGGATGACAAAGCCAGGACAGTACGATGTAGCCCAACCACGTCAGAGTGTATGGCCTGCATGTAGGCAACCACCTGGCCTAATTTTTTGTCATGGTCACGGAAGGCATTGAGCAGGGCTTTCTGGCCCACACAAAGCTGGCGCAGGAGCTCAACAGACTCAGCACTGAGGGCCGCAGGGGGGACAGGTGCAGGTGTAGCAGTGCCAGGTGTGAATGTAACTTGTCCCCTCCTACTGACACAGACACAGGCAGCACCAGAGGAAGTGGATGGGAGGGTGGGCACTGGCTGCTGTGTGGTAGTAGATGATGCAGAGTCAGCATTCCCTGTGCCTGCCAACATGGATGCATCCCCGCTGGCATCAGATGATGTGGTACTTTGGGTCTCAGGCAGGGATTCCTCCTGCATACTCCGGTCCCCCTCTGAGGTGCTGCTGATCTCTGTGTCACTGGGCTCCAGTGCAGCTATAGTGCTACTCTCACCGCCACTGGTGTCCGGCTCCTGTCCCTCCGTGACCACTGGCGAATCTGCATGAGAGAGATATGCAGGGTCAAGTTAGTGGCATCAACAGGACAAAACATTGCAATCAATGCAGTACAAAATATGCACATATCTACCTATTGCACACCACACTCTGCAATCACATTGCAGCAACTCACTACATAGGCCACAACAGTGCATGTAACCCTGAACATCTGCCATGACTGAGCCATGTTAAGGCCACACAGCACAACACCCTGCCTGTGGCTGAAGTCTACCAGACACACAATGTGCTCTGCCTACATCTAGGGACATGATGTGGACACACCACTTGTTGCCACTGACAGACCTTGAGGGAACAGGAGGGGACAACACACACACCTATTGCAACATAACAGTTCACAATGGCAAATAGCCCATGCCAAACACCATGTTGTACTCTGGGGCACATTGTTGGCAGATGTGTATGTAGGCCTCAACATTCATGGTGCATGCAATGTACGCATAGGTGTAGTCACACTCAGATAGTGAACACTGCTGTTCACTCACAACTAGATTCCCCAGACTATCCCAATGCTGAATAACCATGAAGATCATGACACATACGGCTATGGGAATGCACAGCAGGGAGCATCACCTTTGTAAGAACAGTCTTGGCTAATGCTTGACACTGGCACCCATCCCAGCACCCACTTACATGACACAGCACTGCACCACCCCACAAACATCACATAGGCCACCGCTGCCACAGGCACTGTATGCATGCATCTGCTCCCAGACAAAGTTACCCTCCCCAAATACTCACCCCTGCCTTGCTGCCGATGCTCCTTCAGACATGCATCCAACTTAGGATGATTCACTGCCAAAACGCGGCCCATCAGTGGTGTCATGCTGCGCTGTGCCAAGTGCGTGGAAGTAGTCCCAAGGCCATCTCTGCCACGTTCTTTGCCAGCCCGCTGATGACGTCCCACCTCTTGTGGCAGTGGGTGCATCTTCGGTTAGATAACCCCAGTGCTCGCACCTTTGCTGCAATGGCCCTCCACATGGCCTTACGCTGGTGTACCTTGAGCTGCAGGCATGGGAGACGAGGGTGAAATGATCAGTGACACAGTGTCATGTACCAGCATCTATCAGTACAGTAGCAAGACACAGACTCATTCCAAAATGTAATCTCTGTCCATCCCACCCTGGGGTACATCTCACCTGGGCACTCTGTATGGGCTAAGCTGTTGTGATTGCATGCTTTTATGAGGGCATACAGAGGCCCTGCTAATCTCACCCACAGGCAGGATGACAGCACAGAACCCCCTCTGTGGCTTGCAAACATCTCCAGTACTATGCATGTCTGGCCACTACATAAATCACATATAGACCTGTGTCTGTGGGTAGACTCACTGTGTGCATGTCCTGGGAACACATCTATGTCAAGTGTGTGGCTTTGGGGGACATGGACTCACAAACAAAATATAGATCTACACAAGTGTGGTTGTGTGCAATTATACATAGATGAGATGGTGTGTAGTTGGACTTCTGTGTGAAGGAACAAGAGTAAGGACACAGTAAGTGCAGTGATGTGATCTGGTCTTGGTGGGCCGGCACTGGGCAGAGCATCTGGGTTCAGACCGAGTCGAACAACAGGGGCACACAGAGCCATTCAGTCAAGCAATCACTGTCCCGTCACCTACATGTCCAACATTCTATGTCGCTGTATGGCTGACAATGCTCCACACTTCACTTAGACATACAACTGCAGGCAGGTAAACCTGTGAAATTGGGAAACCCACTCCTTCACCCTGGAGACAGCATGTTTGTCAGTGCATGACACAACCCCACACCTTCAGGCATATACTGCAGCAGTCCAACTACATGTGTGCACCCCCTGCCCTACACCTCCGTTTATGATTACTTACCACAACATTTGGGGCACCATACATCCTTGGGTAGTGTACGAGCACCTCATTCACCAGGACCTCAATCTCCTTGCTTGTGAATGGACTGGCACGGATCCTCTCTGTCCTTGCCATCCCTGTGGGCATGGAACACCTGTGGTGGAAGTGGGTGGTGAGGCGTCTCAGTCAGCAGGCTCTTGAGGCAGCAGCAGATGAGGGTCTCAGGCAACAGTCCCTGGAGGCAGCACCAGATGAGGGTCTCAGGCAGCAGTAACTGGAGGCAGTAGCAGATGAGGTCCTCAGGCAGCAGGCTCCTGAGGCAGCAGCAGATCATTTGTGATCTGTTGGAGCCCCATCTGCAGCCTCGCAGCACATACCCAACAACTTTCACCCCAACTTACAAAGTGATGGCAGCCCTCCATTTTTTGCCTCTGGATCGTTCCAGGAGACCGTGGCTAGCGCTGCAGGGATGTCTCAACCCATGTTCAGCATGGTGCTGCAGAATATTCTGTCCACCATGATGATTTACAAGGACAAATGTATATATTTCCCCAGGAGGGCTGAATTGGCAGGTGTGGAGGAAGACTTCTATCCCTTTGGGCACATCCCCCATGTTGTTGGGACCATAGATTGCACACATGTCGGTCATGTGCCACCACAGGCAAGTGAGCACTTTTTTTTCAAATAAAAAAACATTATCACTTGATCAATGTGCAGGTGGTGTGCCTGGCAGATATGACCATCTTGCATGTGTGTGCCAGATTCCTAGGCTCTGCCCATGACTCATACATCCTGAGGAACAGCATTGTGCCCTGGCTGATGGCTAGTCTGCTTCCCGAGCGTGTTTGGATTGTGGGTGAGTATGCCTAGTCCTCTGGCGTGCTGGGTGTGTGGACCTGCTGCCCTCTGCCTGTGCAACATTTCAATGTGTGTTGTCATTCTTAGGTGACTCTGCATATCCCAGCCGTCCATGGCTGCTGAGCCCACTGCCTAATCCCAGGACCCTGGCTGAAATCATATACAATGAGGCCCATGGCAGGACACATAGTGTAATTGAGCGTACTTTTAGCCTGCTCAAGTCACATTTCTGTGACCTTGACAAAGCTGGAGGTGCCCTGTCATACTCTCCTGGGAAGGTGTGTAAGATCGTTAAGGCATCTCTCCACAACCTGGCCATTTGCAAGGAGATTCCCCTGCTCCTGGATGATGATGAGGACCCAAGGCCCCCACCTGCACAAGAACCTGAGTCCAGTGATGAGGAAAGTGGAGAGGAGGAAGGAGGTGACATGGTCAACAGCTCATCACCCGCTACTTCACTTGAAGGTGGGTGATGAAGTACAACATGTACATTGTCTGGTGTGATTGCTGTTGTCGTGAAGGGCTATGTGCAAATGGCACAGACAGCCAGATGTAAAGTCACCTGTGTGTGGATATGTGACAGTGACATGTGATCTGTGAATGTATAGGGGAAGTGTTTGTTGACACTTGTTGCCCATTGTGTTGTCTGCATGTTGGCCTATGTAGATGGTTTGTGTAGTGTAATGTCTGTGATGCCACACTCACACCAGTGAATGGTGTTCTTTTGTGTTTCCCTAGGTGCCGTAAAATTATCCATTCCTACATACAGTACAGCTTTCTGATACTTGATGGACATTTTAAAGACTGTACATCTTGCACTAAAGACAAAGCTGACACAATGAAAGTGCGTAACGTATTTTATTTACGAAGTTGACATGTGAGGGGTGCCGGCAGATTTATATGAAGGTGGTGATGGAGCAGTGAGTTGACAGTCATGGAAAATGAGATGAAAGAGTTGACACTACATCGATGTGGTGACCCAGTCCAACAGACAGGTGCCATTCACAAGGCAGTGTGGGGAACGACAGTCCAAACAGTCAATGCAGTGGGAAAGAGGGTTGCCATCAGGGCTGGCTCCATGACTGGCGTTTGGCTGTTGCTTTGTCTCGGACTGAACCTAGGTTGTTTGGCTGGGGTGGGCCCTCCTGTGGTGCCAGCAACGTCTGAGAACTCACCTCTCTCTGTGGCCGCAAGGGAGGACGATGCACTGTCATCTTGCAGCACAACAGAGGGGGGGTGGAGGTGTTGTTTGGGACACTGGCCTGTCCCTCAATAACGCCACTTGCTGGCCCATGAGGTCCGCCATTTGTCCAATGCGTGTTTTGATGGACCTCATCAGTAGGATGAGCTCACGTAAAAGTTCATCAGACCGGCCACTTTGTCCCTGGACCTGTTTGTAGGCCCCAATGACTCTGGTGAAGTGGTCCAGGGATGGGGTCTCAACCTCCTGATGTCTGGGGGTGACCCTGGCACTCCCACCTGCCCTACTGCCACGGACCTGTTGCCTCACCACTTTGGGTCCATTCATACTCTCCGTGCCATCCAAAGTTGTTGGTGTGGGCTGGTCATCCCCTGGGACAGGGAGGGTGCTGCAGGTGGCACTGGTGGCGGTGGTGGTGGTGGAGGTCTCTGCTGTGCAGTTGTTGTTGCAGAAGACGTCGTGGTGGGGAGGATGGGGTCATGGGACCTGGTGCTCCCTGGCACACCAGATGGGCTGGCCTCAAGCTCATCGTCCTGAGAATCCTGGGAGTCGGCATCAGAGAGGCAATGTACCAGGACTGGAGACTGGCTCTGCTGGTTGTTGATGTTGTCCTCAGCAGTGAGTTCTTGGTCATCTGTGGATTAGATGATAAGGTAACTGACATACCTGCACGAGTCGTGTTGGTTTGAGGCTCGGTTGTTTTAAACATTTTAGTTTTAGTGTTTACTTTCCTCAGCATCTTCGACTGTTGTGGTCTTTTTAATACTTACTTGACACCGGACTGGAAACGCTAACGCGGGGCTCGGGTATTTTCGCCGACCCGCCTGAAGATTAGCGTTCCACTTCCGGTTTGGCGCTAGCTCCTCCCCAGCTCCCATAAAAGCACAGAGGTAGCGACCGTGCAACTTCTAAGGTAACGGACATACCTGCACGAGTCGTGTTGGTTTGAGGCTCGTTTTTTTAAAACATTTTAGTTTTAGTGTTTACTTTCCTCAGCATCTTCGACTGTTGTGGTCTTTTTAATACTTACTTGACACCGGACTGGAAACGCTAATGCGGGGCTCGGGTATTTTTGCCGACCCGCCTGAAGATTAGCGTTCCATTTCCGGTTTGGCACCAGCTCCTCCCCCAGCTCCCATAAAAGTACAGAGGTAGCGACGGCGCAACTTCTCAGGTAACTGACATACCTGCACAAGTCGTGTAGGTTTGAGGCTAGGTGTTTTTAATCATTTTAGGTTAAGTGTTTACTTTCCTCAGCATCTTCGACTGTTGTGGTCTTTTTAATACTTACTTTGCACCCGCCTGGAAACGCTAACGCGGGGCTCGGGTATTTTCGCTGCCCTGCCTGAAGATTAGCGTTCCACTTCCGGTTTGGCGCTAGCTCCTCCCCCAGCTCCCATAAAAACACAGATGCATCGTCTGCGCAGCGGGAGCGTGCAGCGGGAACGCCGGCGGCACGCCAAATGCGCGCCAAAGGCAAGCCCGTCTGCGCCCGTAAGCGCGCGGAATGCGCCATGCACCAGAACCCCTGGTCAGCTCAACAGGATTACTTATTCCAAAAACAGCCTATCAGATCGGAACACAGGTATGTGCGGCCATCATAAAAGTCCTAATCCTGCTGGGTCCTGGTGCTGCAATCTCTGTGATTGGTTAGCTACCGATGGGCATAACACGATGTCCAGATCATTAAAGAGCCACCCCCTGCAGTATAGTCTGATAAAATCAAATAACAAGGTCAATGTGAATGGCAGGGTAATTAACTGTATTCTTTTCAATGTTAGCTCCATGATTAAACACAAATATCAACTAGAATGCTTAATACAAGTGGAAGACCCTGGTGCATTATTTTTAACAGAGACATGGGCTAATGATAGTAGTGACCCAGATTGGAATACCTCCATTCCCACAGGCTACACGGTTGCAAATGTCAACCCAGCTGAAGGAAGAGGTGGAGGTTTAGCTATAATTTACAGATCCTCTCTTATCCTCCTGTCTACGGCTGAGATTTTCAAGGGTGTGGAAGCAATAAGATTTACACTTAAATCCAACAACACCTCCTCATTCTCTGGCTTACTAATCTATAGACCCCCGAGTGCAAGAACCCCTTTCTTAGCTGCTACTCAAATTCATCTGGAGACATGCCTTGAGTATGACTATTACACTGTTTTAGGAGATTTTAACATCTATCTTGAGGACAATAACAACTTGGAGACGGCCAATCTCTTAGACATATTTAGCAGTCACAATTTGGAGCACATTGTTAGGGAACTCACACATACGGCAGGCCATACTTTGGATGGCATCTGCACTAATCAGAATAATATTGCAGTAAGCAAAATAACACCAATTCCATGGTCTGATCATTGCGCAGTGTACTTCTCTATTACACTCAGTACCACCAATCAAAGGAGGAGACTCAGGTCCCCTTCAGGAAATACCACGCATGGAAGTCAGTCTCAGGGTCTGACCTAACAGGGGCTCTTGAGAACAGATTACCGGCTTGGACAGATGCAAACCAGGCGGCCACGGCCCTGCAGGACAGCCTCAATAGAACTGCGAATAAGGTAGCGCCGGAAAGATTATTTAAAGCGCAGCTAAAAAAGGCATCGTCCCCCTGGTATTCTGTAGAATTAAAAGCCGCTAAAATCAACTGTAGACAGAAAGTGCATGCCTGGAAAACACATTATGATGTAGCACACAATAAGATTTACTGTGCGGCACTTGAGAGATATAAGAACTTAATTATTCAAGCTAAAACCATCTATTACTCCAGGAAGATACAGGACACTGCACACTCGGGTAGAGAACTGTTCTCAACAGTTAACTCCCTGCCGAAGGGTCCACGTGACCAAACATTCACGGATAAGCTGGCCTCATTTTTTCAAAACAAAGTACAATCTGTATATAATGACTTAGCAAAGGCTGTAAACAGCACAGAGAACAAGCAAGGTACGCAAGATGTTATCAGCAACATGCAGGGCGGCCTGTCACAATTCTCCCTGCTTGATGAGAATTTGGTGGCAGATCTGCTGTTAAAAACCAAGTCCGGATCACCTATTGATCCATGCCCACCCCATCTACTTCATTTGGCTCCAATAGAGACCAGTGCATTACTATTGCCGGTTCTGAACCAGGTCCTGACTTCAGGAGTTTTTCCGTTAGTATGGAAAAAGGCATGCATCCGGCCTCTGCTAAAAAAGATAAAGTTAGACCCCTCTGATGAAAAAAACTACAGCCCTATCTCCTGCCTCCCTCTGCCAGCCAAACTATTGGAGAAAGCCATAAACTTGGAGTTATCTTCTTATCTTGAGACAAACAACGTTCTCGATAGCACCCAACATGGCTGCCGTGCAAAACACTCTACGGAAACAGCCTTAATAATGGCTGCAGAGGAGATACAAAAGGGCATGGGCGAGGGAAGTAGAGTCACCTTGATCCTGTTGGACCTAACAGCGGCCTTTGACACTGTAAATCACGAAGTACTCATCCAAAGGCTCGGGGATTCTGGCGTTAAGAGCATAGCGTTGGATCTTCTCACCTCCTTCCTGTCAGACAGAGAACAAGTGATCCTCTGGAATGGCTATCAATCAAAAAAATCCACCCTTCCTGGAGGAGTCCCTCAGGGATATGCTCTGTCGCCCACGCTGTTTATTATGTATGTCGCCCCCCAGGCAAAATTAATGAAAAATCAAGGACTTAAGCTAGTGTCATATACTGATGACACTCAGCTGATAGTCTCAGGCTCACACTCAGTGGGAACCAAGGCAGCCAAATTTTCCCTCTGTATGTCAGAGGTTATGACCTGGATGAATCAGAACTTCCTAAAGTTGAATACTGAAAAGAAAGAAGTCCTGGAATTCGGCCAAAAAGCTTCTATTTGGAACCAGCTCTGGTGGCCTACAGCAGCAGGGGCTTGCCGGTCCCAGTGGCTAAAGTTAGGAACCTCAGCACACTGTTTGATAAAGACATGTCCTGGAGGCCACAGATCAATCAAGTGACCTCAGCATGCTTTTTCATGTTAAAAGGGCTGAGAAAGATACTCCCGTTTATCCCTTTCGACCTCAGAAAAACAGTTATAATTGCCACGATCTTGTTAAGAATCGATTATGGCAATGCCCTTTATCTGGGAGCCGGCATTGCTCAACTGGCTAAGCTGCAATCAGTCCAAAATGCAGCAGGGAGAGTACTTTTTAACTTGACTAAACACCATCCTACCTCCCGTTCTATCAGGCAACTACATTGGCTTCCAGTACAACGGCGGGTGGACTTTAAAGCATTATGCTTGGTCCATAAGGCACTGTCTGGAGAGGGGGCTTTCGATCTGCAATACCTATTCTCCCAGTGCCATCCAACTCGTTCTCTGAGGTCCGCTGTGCAGGGCTTGGTAAATGTCCCTGAGATCAAAAGATTACGACGGGGAGGTAAGGGTTTCTCCCATATGGCCTAAATGCTATAGAACTATTTCCTGCAACACCTCAGACAGATCACTAACCAGAGGCTGTTCAGGAAGGAAATCAAGACATGGCTTTTCACCCAATAATGTATCGGTCAGCACTTGTTTAGTTACCTTACATAGCGCCAAGACACCTCGGCAGTAGTGCGCTTTAGAAATACCATCAGTCAGTCAGTCAGTCAGTCAGTTAGTCAGATGGGAAATGGTTAGTGTTGTGCACTCTGCAATAATTCTGTTAGCTGTGTATCATCCAGTGTTTGTACACTACACAATTGAGTGATCTTCACATCTTTTTCTAAGTGCAATTCTGTGCCTCATAACATGATGCAGAGGTACATACAGTACTCGTAAATGTTGTTGGTTATCGATGTATGCCATGCAAATCGTGCTGTGATCATGTTCACAGGGACCAGTTGCCATGTAGGGACCAGCACAAATATTTTCATGGTTCTCTCATTGTTGATTCGTATGACCTGGCTGACGTCACATCCGGCCGTGGAGAGACCATTGCATTGTACTGCATTACTTTGTCCTGTAATGTACATATTTGGTTTTATAAGCCCACACATGCTTTCTGTAATTTTAAATAGTCCTTGCTGATTGGGGCACATGGCAATCCACTCATCAGTATGTGTTGTGCATGGCTGTGCACAGTCTTCCTTGTGCATGTGCATTGGTGTATGAGTCTTTGGTAGCTGTGACAGTTCCCTTTTCTTACCGGTGTGCACACTGTGCGTGTAAAGCGGGGTCAGTGTGCATATTTGTTCAAGGTGTGGGCTGGTGTTGCAATATGGCAAAATTTCATTGGTAACAGATGTGTGGGTGCCCGTACATGCTACCTACCTGTTAGCTGAAGGTGAACAATGCAATGGCCGCCACATGCTTCTGGGTGGGAGGGAGTACTCCATCCTGCTGGGATGTGAGACAGGGTGAATGTGCTCATGCTCCCATGATAATATTGCTAGCTACGTTCAGGGGAAATGGGAGTGAGTGACTGTTGGATCTGTGAGACAGGTTTTTGTGGGTGTGTGGTACAGATGGATGTGACTTGTCTGGGGTGGTGTGTCTTTTTGGGTGTGCAAAACAGTACATATCAGTGTGGTGGTTAACATTTGTTCGTACTTACCAGCCTCCGCTCCCCTGGATGCTCCTGTGAGACTCTCGGGATGCAGTATGGCAAGCACCTTCTCCTCCCATGGTGTGAATGTTTTCTGCGGGATGGGAAGGCCACTGCCAGACCGGTTTGCCAGCTCCCAGTTCTTGCTCCTCCTCTCTTTGACAACCCTCTTGAAATCATGCCACTGCTTCATGATCTCCTTCTTGGATCGCGGGGTGGTCCCTATCTTCATTGACCCTTTGGACTTTCCTTTGCCACATTTGAGTCCTAGTGGCTAAAGGTGTCTGTTGGACCAGACTACCAAGTAGTTGTGGTTCCACTCTGACTATCTCATTTACCATGACAGTCAACTGTGAACTCTGTGATTTTGGGCATTTTCTGTGATGCCATGGTGTGAAGTGGGCAAAGTGTATGTGGGTGCAAGGGCGTGGGTGGTGGGTGGTGGGTGTGGTGTTTGTGTGTGAGGTGTGTTATGTGCTGGGGGATTGTTGGTGCTGGTGTGATGGTGGTGGTGGTGTTTTCTTGCCTCTCCTGTCAGGTCTGGTGTATGCCCTTCTCTCCTGGAAAGTTGCAAAGGATGGTGGTCAGTGAAGGGTCTGGTTTTATACTCAGCTATGTGGGTTTGTCCCAAATGGGTGTTGCTGTAAGATGTGTTGTGGGAGTTGTCCTGGAAATTGAATGTTTCTGTTTGGCATTTATTTGTATCATTGGGATGTGTTTTGTGTATTTGAGGGGCATGGCTACTTTGATTTGTGCAATGTTTGGCATTGTTGTGATGTTTTTGCATCGTCCGCCATGTTTTGTATGGCTCGTCCGCTGCGGTGGCTATGCTGCAGCTCTTCCACTGGCTCCCCTATTCACTCTAGTGTGCGACCGCGGCGGTCGGAAACAGCGGATCGTACCGCGGGACCATCGGGGATATCGTAATTTCCTGTGCGGAGTCTCCGCTATGTTTCCGGCGGCCTGTAGCTTTTCCGCTGCGTTTCTGACCGCTGCGGTCGGTTTTTGGATGTCACGGCCTGCGTCGGGTGGTTTTTATATGCCCGCTACCACCGCAGTTGGTCCTTTTTGGCAGTTGATACTAATTTGACCGCCTGTTTATCCATGGTCCCGGCGGACAGTTGTTTTCCATGTCCGTGGCAGTTGGGGTGGTTTTCCACCCGCCATCCTAATTGGGCCCTAGTTATGGTGTCAATCATGCCCTCAGTAGTTTAACCCCTTTGCCGGGGTGCGAATTTCAGCATGGAGGACTAGGGGGTGAGCGCGGCACTGCTGTGCTCGTGAGGGAACCACACCGCCATGAATCACGGGCGGCGTGTGCTCATGACCGCGTGGTTCCGTCACTGCCCCACCCTCTCAATAATTCGCCCGCACAGGTGGGGAATTAATGCCGCACGGGCGGAGCGGCAGCCGCATGATGGAACCAAGCCGTCATGAGCACATGTGGCTCATGGCAGCTTAGTTCCGTCATAAGCATGCAAGAGGTTAAGTTGAGGACCACAGAACAATATCAAGCTAAGTAGGCAGACATGTGTCTGATTAGAGCATTGTATGTAGATTGTCCAGTCCATGAGAAGTGGAAAACCATTGTAACATGGCTGACAAGTGAGTATGGGCAAACTCACTGTTGCATGTTCTTTTCTGTTACAGAAACTGGCCCTCAAAGTAGTAGTAGCCATTTCAATCTCTACTTCCCCACACTTAAAAAATAGTTGACTCCATGAGTCGTGAAAAGAATGGGTAAGCAACACTAATGCATTTTGTTTAGAGTTACAGAAACAAGGCCACATGGTAGCTGTAGTCATTTCTATCTCTACTTCCCAACACATCACAAATGGTTAGTGTAACATACCTGTTGTTAAAGTGCAGTTGGGCTGGACAATACATTTACATATTGACACATAGCATGGGTCCTGAGATGATAATTTAATAGTCATACACTTACAGACAGCATTACAACATGTGGCATTTAATGGAGATTGATATATATGATTGAATATGCAACAATATGCATTGAAAATTACAGTCAAACGTCTCTGATACTTTGAGTGCTGCATGTTAGTAAAGTAAATAAAAAACACATTAGCAAAATCTGAGAAGATAGCATATAGGACATTGAAGTGTTGTGACAGTTAGTGAGGTGAAACTTACCAGACTCTACTCTCCCAGCTATTCCTGTCAAGCCTTCAGAATACAGGATGACTTAGACCTTGTTCTCCCAGGGTAAGAGTTATAATGAGGCATTGGGTGGACTACTGCCAGTCTTTTGGGCCTCCAGGCGATACTTGGAGGGCCTGGAAACTGACCTTTGCCCTCAGGTCATGCCACCTCTTCCTAATTTCCTGCTCTGTGTACAGGCAGGTGCCTAACTAATTCACTGTGTCAACTATGCTGGTCCACATTTCTGTTTTCCTACTGAGAGGAGTATGTTGGGCTTGGGCTCAAAAGAATTGTAGCTTTACTCTTATGATTTCATCCACCATGACTGACAACCAAGCCTCTGAAAAATGTGTTTTTTTGTGTGTAACATAACCAGAAATTAAAGTGGGTGACAATGACGAACAAAAAACACCAAGGGATATCCGTGAAAAATTCAAAAAAGTGTTTGGATGTGTTAAATGGGAGAGTGGAAAAAGGGAAGCCTTATGTGATGAAATTTGCTGCTCTGTCTTGCTGTGCTACAGTGTAGAGGCAAAGGATCATGGTCTGGGATGGGGTGTGTTTTATGGTATGATTTGCAGGTGTGTCTTCTTGGCCAATGGTCTTCAGCTGTGTAGTTTTTTAAATCCATCCATTGAACACTATTGTGGTGCTTTGCTGCAAGCTTCCCGCTTCGGTCTACAGCGGTCAGGGAACTGCTCCTAGGGGACCACCAGTACAATTGTCGTTTTGTAATTGGCTTGGTGGGAAACGGCAGACCTGACAGTGTCAGAGTACACATAGCCAACATTGCAGTCTGCTTTGGCACAGGCAGGAACCACTCTGTCAACAGCGGTCAGCGGTTTGGACTGCAAGCATCGTAATACGGCTGGTGGGAGACCGCCAGCTCAGTGGTCTTAATGAGGCTGACAATGTGGAAGTATGGTGGTCAGACAGCCAAACTCATAATTGGGAACAATATTTTTCCCATTTCTGGTGGGTTTCTTTTTTTATTACATCAATGCAAATAAAGATCTGCAGCTTCAAAACAGTATGTTTCATTTATTTATTTTCATTTGCGTGGGAAATGTGATACTACGTTGTTTGTGTAAACATTGTGTGATTATTGTGTGCAATTGTTTGGTTTATGTGCTGTCATTTTTGATGTGATTACTTGGGTTTGTTTTTAACTTTCTTGGTTGGTGATGATTACATTAAAAAAATAATCTATATATAATTTATTAGATTAGTTTAAATTTACATTGGAATTTTAATTAATATTTTGATCAATGTAATAAAATAATAGATTATTTTAACTAAAAAAGAGTGATATTTGGTTTAAATTTGTCATAGTTTTGGAGGCCTTTGGTAGTTTGACTATGATTTTTAAGCAATGTACTCCTTTGTCAGTTATGAAAAGTTTGACTTTAAATTGCAGCATCTTGTACAATCTTTTGATTCGTTTGCTAAGTGTAGTGCCAATTTGGCTAACAGATTGCTCCATTTGAAGTTCTTGGTAGCTTTGCTCTTTTTGTAATGCTTCTTTAAATTTGTAGAGTTTAGGATGGGTTCTGCCTAGTGTGGACTGAATGCACTGTGCCATCCCTCCACTGTGTTGTTTGTTTTAGCTTCCTGTGCCAGGGTGCTGTCATAAAAATTCCTAGCGAAAAGTGAGACACCGGGGAGTCCCGATGTCTATGGTAACACCTTGCACACTTTCACGTGAACCACTGGGTTCTCCTCTGGTGTATGTGTATACCAAAATAATGATAATTCAAACTTTTTCATTTGTATCAATATTCTTTGTTTATTCTTTCTTTTCCATTCACTTAAATCCTTTCGTTTTCAAAACAATCTTGGGTCTCATCTCTCATATACCCAATGCATTTCGGGTCTATGACCCTTCTTCGGGGGTCTCTATTAAAGAAAATCAAGAAAAGGTCACAATCAGCCCTTAAACTTAGATTACATTAATGCATATTATACTGTGTCTAACAATGTGAACAAACATCTGCGACTCTCCAAATATCCTCATAATCACTATTTACATTACACATCCTTGTTTGTGTCAGCGCTAGAAATTTTCAAACACCAAAAAAGCCGTATTTAACATAAAATACTAAAGTCCCATGTTAAAGGATAAAAATAACATTCATTCAACTGTGCCGCTTAAATAACACGGAGTTTTACTAGGGCAAACATTTTAAGCGCGCATTCTATCCCTCCTTCGTGTTATGTACTTACTGGGAAATGAAAACTGAAAAGCGTCCCTCGCTCACATGTTCTCCACGAATCCGCTGTTACCTGACATACTGGGTGACGCTATTTAAAGCTATCTATGCGCTGATTGGCTTAGTTAGCGATCACATGATCGCGACCTCGGACTCTGTAGCAGTCCTTATTCTATATTATTTAAATCCGTGTAAATGAGGATCCTCTCTCACAGACTTTGCGCAGCTATGAAATTAATCTATTAAAAAGCAAACTATATTTTCTGAAACAGTTAAATTTTCTGAAACAGTTAAATTTTCTGGAACAATTAAATCATGCTAAAAGTTATTAATATTGCGGTAATGTTCAGCATTATATTATATGACTGGGCTCACACATGGTCAAAACTATATTAAATAAAAATATATTGAAATGAATCAAATTAACTTTGGTGTCGGCCATTTTGGATAGGGAAAGTCTCATTGTCATGCAGGAATTAATAAACTCGGCTTCCCACAATGTCTTTATAAGAAGCAGGATAATTCTATCCTGTCATTGAGTCCATTCGGTTGTAGGCTGCCCATTTTCTTTATCCAGAAGTATTCTGATCTTAGTCTTGATATATGAGTGTCTCTTTCAGGGTGGTGTTTAATGACTTCCAGTATTGTGAAGCGAAGTTGTGCTATGTTGTGCCCGGCTTCTAGCCAATGTGTAGCCAGTGTGGATTTCATATTTTTCAACCGAATATTGCTTTTATGTTCAGTTATTCTTATTTTGATTTTTCTCTCTGTCTGTCCTATATACAATTTTCCACATGGACACTTGATTCCATAAATAACATTCTTCGTATCACACGTTCCTGAGTGTAATAAGGTCACTTTTTTGCCTGTCATGGGATGGGTGAATATCTGTCCTGTCATCACATTATTACAATGAATACAATTTTCGCACCTCTGCATGCCTTTGTGGTTGGTTTCTTTTGGTGAGTTTTTCTTTTTTAGCAGTTCTTTTAGATTCTTAGATCTGTTATATGCAAAAGTGATATTTTCAGCAAACAGTGGTTCCAGATCCGGTTCTTTAGTGATAAGTTCCCAATACTTTTTCATGATGTTAACTATTTTTGCTGATTGTAAAGAATGCTTTAGAACACATACTGTTTTCTTAGTATCTCTTTTTTCTTTGGTGACTAGTAGAGACTCTCTTTGCATATTCATAACTTTGGTTTTAGATTCTTCCAATAAAGGAGTGGGATAGCCTCTTTGTTTGTATTTTAGGATCTGTTTGTCGATGGTGGAGAGCAAGTCTTGTGGATCAGATGTGATTCTTTTCTGCCGAATGAATTGGGATATAGGAAGATGTTTCTTTAGTGAAAAATGATGAAAGCTTTCATAATGTAAACCACTGTTTCTGTCTGTTTCTTTGGTATATACACTTGTTCTCAACCTGTTCTGTTCAAGAAGAATTTTCACATCCAAAAAAGCCAATTCTTTTTGATCCATTTGGTGAGTAAATTTGATCCGGTCGTGTACACAGTTCAGTCTCTGAATGTTGTTAACCAATATGTCTTTATCACCCTTCCAGATTAGGAAAATGTCATCAATGTATCTTTTAAAGACCATAAGTCCCGATGACCAGTTTGTGTTATGAATTATGTGATCGTGCTCAAATTTGGCCATAAAGGTGTTTGCGTAGGACGGTGCCCCCGCAAAACCCATAGATGTTCCACTACATTGTTCATAAAAGTCACCTTCCCAATTGAAATAACTATGAAGTAGAGCAAACTGTAACAGTTCAAGCATTAATGTTTTTTCTCCTCCACTTATTTCATTGTTGAGTAAGCACCATTCCATAGCTTCGATGCCCTCCCTGTGAGGGATTGAGGTGTATAGAGCTGTCACATCTATAGAACATAGCCATATTTCTTCATTACTTGGAATGTTAATAGTAGATAGTATGTTCAAAAATGCAGTGGTGTCCTTTATGTGTGTACTCCATTTTTGGACTAGAGGTTGTAGGAACCAGTCTAGGTATTGGCCCAGTGGTTCTGATAGTGATCCACAAGCTGAAACTATAGGCCTGAAAGGAGGTTTTATTGGGTCCTTATGCACCTTCGGGAGCATGTAAAATTGAGGTCTTCTGGGATGTTTGATCTGTAAAAATTGATATGTTTTAACCGTAATCCATTTCATCTCCAGAGCTTTGTCTAGAATAGTTTTGAGTGTTTTACCAAAAATTTCAGTCGGGTCTTGATCAAGTTTGTGGTAGATGTTTTCATCTTGTAAGTGGGTTTGTACACTTTCTTTGTAGTAGGTGGTGTTCATTACTACTATTGCTCCCCCTTTATCCGCCTTCATTATGGTGATTTCATTAGCATCTCTCAAAGTTTGTAAGACTTGCCAATCTTTTCTGGAAAAGTTAGTAGTAGTACCTCCTGAGTATTTTATCTTTTGGATTTCAGTTGTTACAATCCGTTCGTATGCATCGATGGTTTTGTGTGAGGTGGGAGCACAAAATGTGCTTTTGGGTTTGAATTCTTTTAGTTCCATGTCTGGTCTTTCACTTGGTGGTAGATTGTTGAAGAAATTTTTAAGTCTTAAATTCCGTAGGAATTTATAGATAGATATTTCTGTCTCCTGGGCATTCGATTTATATCTTGGGACAAATGTGAGACCTTTGTTTAGTACTTTTGTTTGCTCTTCCGTGAGTTCTTTATTAGATATGTTAATTACTAAGTTGGTTTCGGTTTCTTTGATCTCAATTCTCTTTCTGCTCCTGTTTCCTTGACTTGTGTCTTTTCTTTTTCCTTTTCCCCTCCTTGTTTTTGAAACTCTGTTGTACTCGTTGAGGGTACATTGTTTGCTGCCGGGCTGATCTCTAAAAAAACAGCCTTATCTTGTTGATCTTTACGTCTTTCTTTCGACATTGGTCTCCTGTTTTGTGCTGTGTCAGAATCCGATACCATACTTTCTTGTGAAGAGCTTACATTAGTTGGTGGGTGTTGCCACTTCCTCTGGTTGTAAACTTCAGCCCAACTGTACACTTCTTCCAATTTATAATCTATTGTATCTCTTCGATATTTTTTGACTTTTCTCTCCTCAATTTCTTTTGCATATCTTTCAAGTTTTTTATTAACTTCCTCTAGGGTAGCATCCAATTCTTCGAATTGGTTCAATTCAGTTTTTACTTTAGCCAGTTCTTCTTCAAGCATCCTGAGTTCTTTTGCCAGCTCCTCCACTATCAGTAAGATCAGGTCCAAACTACATTTGTTCAAGATTTGGTACCATTTTGTTAGGAAAGCCTTGTTATTCCTGCATAGCATGGGCTTAAGCGCTATTCTCAAACCCCTGGGTATTCGCTGGTTCCTATGGTAATGTATCAGGGTTGTCGCATGTAGTCTTTGGTTTATCTCTCGTTTGCTTACATTTTCAAGTTGTTTTATTAGTTGCATGACTGTACTTGGTTGTGGGCTGAAGGCTCTAGTCTCCTTGATCAAACTATAAATACCTTCTGCTTCTTCTGCGGTGTATACTAGAGTTTCCGCTTTGTTTGTCGTGATTTGGGCTATTTCTTCTAAATTCATCTTTGCGGTGCTTGGATGGAGGGTAGACCAAAGTTTCTGAATAAATCGTGATAGGGTCCGTCCAGCACTCTTGTATTTGACTTGTTCCTAATTAAACTCATTCGTTTTTGTGCACTGTTACCTTTGGTGGTTTAGTCTGAAACCACTACTTCAATGTCTAGCGAAAAGTGAGACACCGGGGAGTCCCGATGTCTATGGTAACACCTTGCACACTTTCACGTGAACCACTGGGTTCTCCTCTGGTGTATGTGTATACCAAAATAATGATAATTCAAACTTTTTCATTTGTATCAATATTCTTTGTTTATTCTTTCTTTTCCATTCACTTAAATCCTTTCGTTTTCAAAACAATCTTGGGTCTCATCTCTCATATACCCAATGCATTTCGGGTCTATGACCCTTCTTCGGGGGTCTCTATTAAAGAAAATCAAGAAAAGGTCGCAATCAGCCCTTAAACTTAGATTACATTAATGCATATTATACTGTGTCTAACAATGTGAACAAACATCTGCGACTCTCCAAATATCCTCATAATCACTATTTACATTACACATCCTTGTTTGTGTCAGCGCTAGAAATTTTCAAACACCAAAAAAGCCGTATTTAACATAAAATACTAAAGTCCCATGTTAAAGGATAAAAATAACATTCATTCAACTGTGCCGCTTAAATAACACGGAGTTTTACTAGGGCAAACATTTTAAGCGCGCATTCTATCCCTCCTTCGTGTTATGTACTTACTGGGAAATGAAAACTGAAAAGCGTCCCTCGCTCACATGTTCTCCACGAATCCGCTGTTACCTGACATACTGGGTGACGCTATTTAAAGCTATCTATGCGCTGATTGGCTTAGTTAGCGATCACATGATCGCGACCTCGGACTCTGTAGCAGTCCTTATTCTATATTATTTAAATCCGTGTAAATGAGGATCCTCTCTCACAGACTTTGCGCAGCTATGAAATTAATCTATTAAAAAGCAAACTATATTTTCTGAAACAGTTAAATTTTCTGAAACAGTTAAATTTTCTGGAACAATTAAATCATGCTAAAAGTTATTAATATTGCGGTAATGTTCAGCATTATATTATATGACTGGGCTCACACATGGTCAAAACTATATTAAATAAAAATATATTGAAATGAATCAAATTAACTTTGGTGTCGGCCATTTTGGATAGGGAAAGTCTCATTGTCATGCAGGAATTAATAAACTCGGCTTCCCACAATGTCTTTATAAGAAGCAGGATAATTCTATCCTGTCATTGAGTCCATTCGGTTGTAGGCTGCCCATTTTCTTTATCCAGAAGTATTCTGATCTTAGTCTTGATATATGAGTGTCTCTTTCAGGGTGGTGTTTAATGACTTCCAGTATTGTGAAGCGAAGTTGTGCTATGTTGTGCCCGGCTTCTAGCCAATGTGTAGCCAGTGTGGATTTCATATTTTTCAACCGAATATTGCTTTTATGTTCAGTTATTCTTATTTTGATTTTTCTCTCTGTCTGTCCTATATACAATTTTCCACATGGACACTTGATTCCATAAATAACATTCTTCGTATCACACGTTCCTGAGTGTAATAAGGTCACTTTTTTGCCTGTATATCCCAATTCATTCGGCAGAAAAGAATCACATCTGATCCACAAGACTTGCTCTCCACCATCGACAAACAGATCCTAAAATACAAACAAAGAGGCTATCCCACTCCTTTATTGGAAGAATCTAAAACCAAAGTTATGAATATGCAAAGAGAGTCTCTACTAGTCACCAAAGAAAAAAGAGATACTAAGAAAACAGTATGTGTTCTAAAGCATTCTTTACAATCAGCAAAAATAGTTAACATCATGAAAAAGTATTGGGTACTTATCACTAAAGAACCGGATCTGGAACCACTGTTTGCTGAAAATATCACTTTTGCATATAACAGATCTAAGAATCTAAAAGAACTGCTAAAAAAGAAAAACTCACCAAAAGAAACCAACCACAAAGGCATGCAGAGGTGCGAAAATTGTATTCATTGTAATAATGTGATGACAGGACAGATATTCACCCATCCCATGACAGGCAAAAAAGTTACCTTATTACACTCAGGAACGTGTGATACGAAGAATGTTATTTATGGAATCAAGTGTCCATGTGGAAAATTGTATATAGGACAGACAGAGAGAAAAATCAAAATAAGAATAACTGAACATAAAAGCAATATTCGGTTGAAAAATATGAAATCCACACTGGCTACACATTGGCTAGAAGCCGGGCACAACATAGCACAACTTCGCTTCACAATACTGGAAGTCATTAAACACCACCCTGAAAGAGACACTCATATATCAAGACTAAGATCAGAATACTTCTGGATAAAGAAAATGGGCAGCCTACAACCGAATGGACTCAATGACAGGATAGAATTATCCTGCTTCTTATAAAGACATTGTGGGAAGCCGAGTTTATTAATTCCTGCATGACAATGAGACTTTCCCTATCCAAAATGGCCGACACCAAAGTTAATTTGATTCATTTCAATATATTTTTATTTAATATAGTTTTGACCATGTGTGAGCCCAGTCATATAATATAATGCTGAACATTACCGCAATATTAATAACTTTTAGCATGATTTAATTGTTCCAGAAAATTTAACTGTTTCAGAAAATTTAACTGTTTCAGAAAATATAGTTTGCTTTTTAATAGATTAATTTCATAGCTGCGCAAAGTCTGTGAGAGAGGATCCTCATTTACACGGATTTAAATAATATAGAATAAGGACTGCTACAGAGTCCGAGGTCGCGATCATGTGATCGCTAACTAAGCCAATCAGCGCATAGATAGCTTTAAATAGCGTCACCCAGTATGTCAGGTAACAGCGGATTCGTGGAGAACATGTGAGCGAGGGACGCTTTTCAGTTTTCATTTCCCAGTAAGTACATAACACGAAGGAGGGATAGAATGCGCGCTTAAAATGTTTGCCCTAGTAAAACTCCGTGTTATTTAAGCGGCACAGTTGAATGAATGTTATTTTTATCCTTTAACATGGGACTTTAGTATTTTATGTTAAATACGGCTTTTTTGGTGTTTGAAAATTTCTAGCGCTGACACAAACAAGGATGTGTAATGTAAATAGTGATTATGAGGATATTTGGAGAGTCGCAGATGTTTGTTCACATTGTTAGACACAGTATAATATGCATTAATGTAATCTAAGTTTAAGGGCTGATTGCGACCTTTTCTTGATTTTCTTTAATAGAGACCCCCGAAGAAGGGTCATAGACCCGAAATGCATTGGGTATATGAGAGATGAGACCCAAGATTGTTTTGAAAACGAAAGGATTTAAGTGAATGGAAAAGAAAGAATAAACAAAGAATATTGATACAAATGAAAAAGTTTGAATTATCATTATTTTGGTATACACATACACCAGAGGAGAACCCAGTGGTTCACGTGAAAGTGTGCAAGGTGTTACCATAGACATCGGGACTCCCCGGTGTCTCACTTTTCGCTAGACATTGAAGTAGTGGTTTCAGACTAAACCACCAAAGGTAACAGTGCACAAAAACGAATGAGTTTAATTAGGAACAAGTCAAATACAAGAGTGCTGGACGGACCCTATCACGATTTATTCAGAAACTTTGGTCTACCCTCCATCCAAGCACCGCAAAGATGAATTTAGAAGAAATAGCCCAAATCACGACAAACAAAGCGGAAACTCTAGTATACACCGCAGAAGAAGCAGAAGGTATTTATAGTTTGATCAAGGAGACTAGAGCCTTCAGCCCACAACCAAGTACAGTCATGCAACTAATAAAACAACTTGAAAATGTAAGCAAACGAGAGATAAACCAAAGACTACATGCGACAACCCTGATACATTACCATAGGAACCAGCGAATACCCAGGGGTTTGAGAATAGCGCTTAAGCCCATGCTATGCAGGAATAACAAGGCTTTCCTAACAAAATGGTACCAAATCTTGAACAAATGTAGTTTGGACCTGATCTTACTGATAGTGGAGGAGCTGGCAAAAGAACTCAGGATGCTTGAAGAAGAACTGGCTAAAGTAAAAACTGAATTGAACCAATTCGAAGAATTGGATGCTACCCTAGAGGAAGTTAATAAAAAACTTGAAAGATATGCAAAAGAAATTGAGGAGAGAAAAGTCAAAAAATATCGAAGAGATACAATAGATTATAAATTGGAAGAAGTGTACAGTTGGGCTGAAGTTTACAACCAGAGGAAGTGGCAACACCCACCAACTAATGTAAGCTCTTCACAAGAAAGTATGGTATCGGATTCTGACACAGCACAAAACAGGAGACCAATGTCGAAAGAAAGACGTAAAGATCAACAAGATAAGGCTGTTTTTTTAGAGATCAGCCCGGCAGCAAACAATGTACCCTCAACGAGTACAACAGAGTTTCAAAAACAAGGAGGGGAAAAGGAAAAAGAAAAGACACAAGTCAAGGAAACAGGAGCAGAAAGAGAATTGAGATCAAAGAAACCGAAACCAACTTAGTAATTAACATATCTAATAAAGAACTCACGGAAGAGCAAACAAAAGTACTAAACAAAGGTCTCACATTTGTCCCAAGATATAAATCGAATGCCCAGGAGACAGAAATATCTATCTATAAATTCCTACGGAATTTAAGACTTAAAAATTTCTTCAACAATCTACCACCAAGTGAAAGACCAGACATGGAACTAAAAGAATTCAAACCCAAAAGCACATTTTGTGCTCCCACCTCACACAAAACCATCGATGCATACGAACGGATTGTAACAACTGAAATCCAAAAGATAAAATACTCAGGAGGTACTACTACTAACTTTTCCAGAAAAGATTGGCAAGTCTTACAAACTTTGAGAGATGCTAATGAAATCACCATAATGAAGGCGGATAAAGGGGGAGCAATAGTAGTAATGAACACCACCTACTACAAAGAAAGTGTACAAACCCACTTACAAGATGAAAACATCTACCACAAACTTGATCAAGACCCGACTGAAATTTTTGGTAAAACACTCAAAACTATTCTAGACAAAGCTCTGGAGATGAAATGGATTACGGTTAAAACATATCAATTTTTACAGATCAAACATCCCAGAAGACCTCAATTTTACATGCTCCCGAAGGTGCATAAGGACCCAATAAAACCTCCTTTCAGGCCTATAGTTTCAGCTTGTGGATCACTATCAGAACCACTGGGCCAATACCTAGACTGGTTCCTACAACCTCTAGTCCAAAAATGGAGTACACACATAAAGGACACCACTGCATTTTTGAACATACTATCTACTATTAACATTCCAAGTAATGAAGAAATATGGCTATGTTCTATAGATGTGACAGCTCTATACACCTCAATCCCTCACAGGGAGGGCATCGAAGCTATGGAATGGTGCTTACTCAACAATGAAATAAGTGGAGGAGAAAAAACATTAATGCTTGAACTGTTACAGTTTGCTCTACTTCATAGTTATTTCAATTGGGAAGGTGACTTTTATGAACAATGTAGTGGAACATCTATGGGTTTTGCGGGGGCACCGTCCTACGCAAACACCTTTATGGCCAAATTTGAGCACGATCACATAATTCATAACACAAACTGGTCATCGGGACTTATGGTCTTTAAAAGATACATTGATGACATTTTCCTAATCTGGAAGGGTGATAAAGACATATTGGTTAACAACATTCAGAGACTGAACTGTGTACACGACCGGATCAAATTTACTCACCAAATGGATCAAAAAGAATTGGCTTTTTTGGATGTGAAAATTCTTCTTGAACAGAACAGGTTGAGAACAAGTGTATATACCAAAGAAACAGACAGAAACAGTGGTTTACATTATGAAAGCTTTCATCATTTTTCACTAAAGAAACATCTTCCTATATCCCAATTCATTCGGCAGAAAAGAATCACATCTGATCCACAAGACTTGCTCTCCACCATCGACAAACAGATCCTAAAATACAAACAAAGAGGCTATCCCACTCCTTTATTGGAAGAATCTAAAACCAAAGTTATGAATATGCAAAGAGAGTCTCTACTAGTCACCAAAGAAAAAAGAGATACTAAGAAAACAGTATGTGTTCTAAAGCATTCTTTACAATCAGCAAAAATAGTTAACATCATGAAAAAGTATTGGGTACTTATCACTAAAGAACCGGATCTGGAACCACTGTTTGCTGAAAATATCACTTTTGCATATAACAGATCTAAGAATCTAAAAGAACTGCTAAAAAAGAAAAACTCACCAAAAGAAACCAACCACAAAGGCATGCAGAGGTGCGAAAATTGTATTCATTGTAATAATGTGATGACAGGACAGATATTCACCCATCCCATGACAGGCAAAAAAGTGACCTTATTACACTCAGGAACGTGTGATACGAAGAATGTTATTTATGGAATCAAGTGTCCATGTGGAAAATTGTATATAGGACAGACAGAGAGAAAAATCAAAATAAGAATAACTGAACATAAAAGCAATATTCGGTTGAAAAATATGAAATCCACACTGGCTACACATTGGCTAGAAGCCGGGCACAACATAGCACAACTTCGCTTCACAATACTGGAAGTCATTAAACACCACCCTGAAAGAGACACTCATATATCAAGACTAAGATCAGAATACTTCTGGATAAAGAAAATGGGCAGCCTACAACCGAATGGACTCAATGACAGGATAGAATTATCCTGCTTCTTATAAAGACATTGTGGGAAGCCGAGTTTATTAATTCCTGCATGACAATGAGACTTTCCCTATCCAAAATGGCCGACACCAAAGTTAATTTGATTCATTTCAATATATTTTTATTTAATATAGTTTTGACCATGTGTGAGCCCAGTCATATAATATAATGCTGAACATTACCGCAATATTAATAACTTTTAGCATGATTTAATTGTTCCAGAAAATTTAACTGTTTCAGAAAATTTAACTGTTTCAGAAAATATAGTTTGCTTTTTAATAGATTAATTTCATAGCTGCGCAAAGTCTGTGAGAGAGGATCCTCATTTACACGGATTTAAATAATATAGAATAAGGACTGCTACAGAGTCCGAGGTCGCGATCATGTGATCGCTAACTAAGCCAATCAGCGCATAGATAGCTTTAAATAGCGTCACCCAGTATGTCAGGTAACAGCGGATTCGTGGAGAACATGTGAGCGAGGGACGCTTTTCAGTTTTCATTTCCCAGTAAGTACATAACACGAAGGAGGGATAGAATGCGCGCTTAAAATGTTTGCCCTAGTAAAACTCCGTGTTATTTAAGCGGCACAGTTGAATGAATGTTATTTTTATCCTTTAACATGGGACTTTAGTATTTTATGTTAAATACGGCTTTTTTGGTGTTTGAAAATTTCTAGCGCTGACACAAACAAGGATGTGTAATGTAAATAGTGATTATGAGGATATTTGGAGAGTCGCAGATGTTTGTTCACATTGTTAGACACAGTATAATATGCATTAATGTAATCTAAGTTTAAGGGCTGATTGCGACCTTTTCTTGATTTTCTTTAATAGAGACCCCCGAAGAAGGGTCATAGACCCGAAATGCATTGGGTATATGAGAGATGAGACCCAAGATTGTTTTGAAAACGAAAGGATTTAAGTGAATGGAAAAGAAAGAATAAACAAAGAATATTGATACAAATGAAAAAGTTTGAATTATCATTATTTTGGTATACACATACACCAGAGGAGAACCCAGTGGTTCACGTGAAAGTGTGCAAGGTGTTACCATAGACATCGGGACTCCCCGGTGTCTCACTTTTCGCTAGACATTGAAGTAGTGGTTTCAGACTAAACCACCAAAGGTAACAGTGCACAAAAACGAATGAGTTTAATTAGGAACAAGTCAAATACAAGAGTGCTGGACGGACCCTATCACGGGTCATAAAAATTCCACCATGGTATTTGGAATTTGTGTGGGCATCTGTGTCCAAAGCGATGCAATCTGAGAACCTAAATGTCTTCGTAATAGTCCATTAGGGGACAAAGATTTTGTTGGTATAATGTAAAATGTAGTGGTTGGCTACCTCTGTGACAGGGACAAAGAATAGTGCTGTTATTCTTTTTATTTCAAAGACAAATTAGCTGTTTGTAGAATATTCTGTAGATTTCTGGAGGTGTCTCTGTATATTTTGATTGAAATGATGGTAAAAACTTGTATGGCTGTGTTTGGGTACATTTTTAGAATGGTTGGAATCATGGTTTGCTCCAAATTCTATGAATATTTTTTGAGGTAGTAGTTATTTTTATGTTTTATATGGTTTAAAAGGTCATAATAAGTGCTGCTTTGTTTATTTGGAGCATGATTGATATATATATATATATATATATATATATATATATATATATATATATTCACTGAAAAAACCATTGGTTATAGAACATATATAGTTAGGAATTTGCATTTACAAAACCTTATTTTACTCGCATAAAACCATTGAAATTCCATATATAGTTAGATGCGCTAACTATATATCGCGCACCCGCAATCCACTGCTGATGATGTCACATATTACATCATTCATGACATGGTTAGTGACATCACTGATGACATCACTGATGACATCTCAAATGACATCACTTATGACAACATCCAGTGACTGTATGTTTCTGTAAAGTTAAAATGTGTCTTACATATTGAAGAATGAGTGGATGTATAAGTGTCTGAAAGAAGGATTTAGTAGGTGCATGACTGACTGTATGAGAGAATGATTAAATGTGTCTTAATGAGTGCATGGGTTAGTGACTAAACTATCTTAATTTGTGCATCATTATATCTGTTGTTCTACAAACTGCTGCATGTGTTGATCAGTAGCTATATGAATAACTGTATGGGTTATTGATTGGTTGTCCAAGTATTTGTATGGGACACTGAGTGTGTGTGTATGGGTAGCTGGGAGGTGTGTGACTCTGTACATAGATGTGTGAGTAGTTGATTCACTATATGTATGGGTTCAAAACTGCATGTGGAAACAGCTGTATGGGCGGATGACTGTGTGCATTAGTGTATTAGTGAGTGAATGGATATCTCAGTGCTACATGTCAAAGTAGTACATATGTAAAACACAGTACATGTGAGAGTTGACATATATAAATAACTGTGCATAAGAGCCAGTGAATGTGTGAGTGGCTGTATGGATCATTGTGAACTTGTATCAGGGATTGTATAACAGAGTAAATATGTGTTAGTATATGTTTGAATAAGTAAGGTGTGTATAACTGTATAGTTGAGGAAATGGAAGTGTGATTGATTGTTTGCATGACTGACTAGGTGTGTGAGTAACTCCATGGATGAGTGACAGTCTGTGACTGTCTGTTTACACTGATTGTATCTAAGGTTATATTAGAGTCTGAAGAGGTTCATGGTATTATCACATGAATGATATCATCAGTGATGTGATCAGTAATGTCAAATGAGATGTTATCAGTGATTTTATCAGTGATGTCATTTGAGATGTCATCAGTGATGTCATCAGTGATGTCACTAACCATGTCATGAATGATGTAATATGTGACATCATCAGCAGTGGATTGCGGGTGCGCGATATATAGTTAGCGCATCTAACTATATATGGAATTTCAATGGTTTTATGCGAGTAAAATAAGGTTTTGTAAATGCAAATTCCTACCTATATATGTTCTATAACCAATGGTTTTTTCAGTGAATTTTCAAGGTTTTGTAAATGCAAATTCCTAACTATATATGGACTATAACCTATGGTTTTTTCTGTGAATTTCAATGGTTTTTTAATAGCAAATATCAAAAGCTGTCAAATGTCAAGTACGTGATAGGTAAAAACGTTTTCGTGTTTATGCAGGCTGATGTGCTTTGAACGCTGCCCCCCCCTCCCCTCTTTTCTCTTAGTAGTACTCTCTCTTTGCAGATAGTGAAGGGTAGTTAACGCAGACCTTTACCCCCGTTGTAATCCGTCGTACCTGCTTGTCTCTCCATTTGATTGATTGTTATCCAAGCATTTACTGTTTTAGAATTGGTTCTCTTTGGATCATTCTCTATTTACAAACAAGCACAAAGTCGCAATACTCTGTTTAGTCTTTGCAGATAGTGAAAAATCGTGTAAAAAAATAAAAGTAATCGAGCAAAATCAGTAGACCACTAATTGGATCTCTTTTTGACCTCGCTAAAATACAAACATTAGGAACAACCCTTCATGAGAAATACGAAAATAGTGAGATGAACTGAGCTCCACACCATGATGGCTGCAAGACAACTCGACTCCGCCACCCACCCCGCCCAAAATAACAACTAACCCTATGCAAATATTATAAATATATACAACACACCAGCAAAGTAACAGGGTAAAACATTTTATTAAATAACTATTTACATAACTATTTTATACTTTTTGTTGCCCGATCCGGCTAGCTCAATCGATCGAGCATGAAACTCATGCACTGATAGCAAGTGTTGCTGCTGATGCTATGCAGACAAAAATTGGTTTTCAGTTTGTACATTCTTTAAGATTTTTCCATCCAAGGCTGGTTGAGAGTTTGTAGAACGATGGCTTCAGATTTTCTACATACGGTGTGGTGGCGCGAACTGGGAGGGGGCGTTTGGATCCTGCCCCTTCCCCAAATAAGATTTTCATATGTGAGTGTTCGTTCATGCTTTTGGTCCCTGAGTTGCTTCGATGTCACTGCCTTACACAAATGGCATAAGTCCTGGATGTTGAGTGCCATACTTCAGAGTTCTAAGCAGCGCTTGTAACACTGTCTAAACCTTATTTGCACCTGCTGCAGCTTCACTATTCAAAGTAAGTGGGGTCCGTTTGTGGACCTGACTGCATTGGAAAACAATGTGATACGGTGCCTCCCTAAACCGCTTGACGGAGGCCCCCGAGGGGCGGTGAGATGGCACGGACTGGGAGGGGGCGCTTGGCTCCTGCCCCCTCCCCAAGTCGTGTTGCCCTGGTGTGGCCTGAGATCGCCCCCGACATAGGCGGCCGGCTCCCGGGGTCCGGCGGAATTTTTTGCCTTTTGATGACTCTTCCATTCTGGACCTTGTCCCACAATCCGTTTGACCTGAAGACACGCTGTAGTGGGGCGCCCCTTTACCGTTTTAGTTGCCATTCCGCCCGCTTTTGCTACTCTGTGCCTCTTCCGCCATTCAGCTGTTTACTGCCCGCTCTTGCGACTACAGCGTCTCGCTCACCATGTAGTTGAGTTGCTCCCGCTCTTGCGATTTAACAGAACTTTTTGGACTGCTGAAAGCGGTTGTATTCCGACCGCTGGTTGGTGGAGACATTTTGACTATATTCTGGACCTGCGTTGTCGCGTAATGCGTCATATGACGCGCCGCGTTAGCGCACCCGGAAGTGCTCCGGTGCGCAAGGCGCAGCTTCCCGGAAACGATCCAGAGCGCGCCGCGCAGCGCGTAACGTAAGCATAACAGGTCATGTGACTTGTTAATAAAACTTTTCATTGGTTCATTTTACTTTTGTTTTCCTAATGATGTAAGACTAGGTCATGTGACCTAAAAATAACACTTTTCATTGGATTAAAACATTTTTTTTCCCAAACGATGAAAGCCCCACCTTGTTTCTGGATGTTTCAGACTGAAGCTGGCGTCACCATGAGAGCACCACCATCTCGTAGCTCCGTCGTGGCCATTCCGCAAGCAATCATGGCAGCCGCTCCCCACCGGAAGCCTGCGGGAGTCGAGGGCCCCCAAGACTTTTGTAGAATCTTCAAGTCTGAGGGGCCGCTTTCGAGAATGGGACCCAAGCCCTGGCAGACAAGCGTCCGAGTTCCAAGGTGTCCCAGGGCCATTTTACTGGACCAGGCCCAAATCCGAAGAGCCGGCCGCCATTTTAAGAGTCCTGTGGCAGCCGCCTATCGCTGCACCGCAAGAGTGGGAGCAACTCAACTACATGGTGAGCGAGACGCTGTAGCCGTAAGAGCGGGCGGTAAACAGCTGAATGGCGGAAAAGGCACAGTGTAGCAAAAGCGGGCGGAATGGCAACTGAAACGATAAAGGGGCGCCCCACTACAGCAGACGAGCCTCCGCCATGTGCTTCAAAACTGCATACGTATCTCGTGATATCAAGGTTGGGCAACCAGTACACAACAAGCAGTTACGAGTCCCATTTACACCGGCGCCATTTTGGGCGCGGCCGGGCAGGTCCAGGATCTAGTCAAACATAACAAATGAGGCTGACGTCTCTGAAGCAGTTGACGCACAGCAGGACATAGCAAATAAACATGAAGTCTCTAAAGCTGTTAACTCACGGCAGGACAAAACAAGTGAACCTGAAACCTCTGGAATAATTGTCCCTCAAAAGAACAACACACAACACTCTGTAGAGCCTGAAGAAAGAAAAACAGAAGGGCACTGTAGTTTCAGACACACTTAACACTAATGACTTAACAAAGATATCGTCTGTTTATGAAGCAGTTATCATGTTCACAGAATTGACAAAGAAGTGTGCAGACACCAATGCTATTAAGAAACACAAGGAAATCCCTAACGCATCAGCATTCTCGGAAGAGTTTGACACAGATAACATCTTAAGGAACAAAGAAAGACAAAATAAGGATGAGGAAGTTATCACTTTAGTTTTTTCATCAGCTAGCGACAGCAAGAAACATATTGTAATGGAGATTAGAGAGGCTACGGATGGATGAATAAATTATCAAAAGAAATGGCGACTCCCCCCTTTAGCAGATTAGCTAAATCTTTGCGTAATTTGGACATTAAAGTTATATTATTATTGTTGTTGTTGTTATGGTTATAGTTCTGGTTAATTTTAGCAAGAAACACATTGTAATGGAGATTAGAGAGGCTACAGATGGGTGAATAAATTATCAAAAGAAATGGCGACTCCCCCCTTTAGCAGATTAGCTAAATGTTTGCGTAATTTGGGCATAAAAGTTATATTATTGTTGTTGTTGTTGTTATCGTTATAGTTCTGGTTAATTTCCATTCAGAGTGTCCTACACAGCACCTCTCTAGGTAAACACTACTTTATGTAAAACCTGGGACATAGCACTCATTGAAACTATAGTTGGTCACCATGGGGTTTAAAGAAGGGATGGTTCTTCACCTGGGTGCCTTCCACAACTCAGCACGTTGTGCTGCCTTGGGACTATTCGCACAAAAGACAGCTTCTGACCATTGTTGTTTTTTTTTGTCAAAAAATGTTTAAATATATTTACAGTTTTTGTTGCGTTCGTTATATTTAAAAGTTAATACATTTTTATAATCCTACTTTCTTGGAGTACTATATTTTTTTTAAAAATCGGGTGAATGGGGCCTTGAATCGGGTTATTGTCATGTGTGGGCTTTGCAAGTGTACTGCTACAGGATCGGACATTTCAAACTCAAATGCACGTTCTTTTTCTTACCTTTCCGAAGCATGGAGCGCAATAGCAGGCAGAGAAAGGGTGATGCACGTGTTGAACACTGCCTGGCCTGGCAAGTTGCTGGCAGTGCCCCCCCCGCCCGCTCCTGAAAGAGGGCACACACACACCGCCGCCCCGAGTACTTCACAAATCTTTAAAAGACCATGCGCTTGTTCATGAGGCTTAAATGGTTTATCACCCCTTCTAGAACCCCTGCATCGACCCTCTGACGTTTCCTGGAAGAATTAGCACGTAACACAATACCAAGCCCTGTCAGCTGAAACCCCCGAGGAATCGTGGGGCATATTATCAAGGGGGTTTATTTCCGCTTTTTTGGCTTTAAAAGCCAAGAAAGCGGAGATAAAATTATCTCCTTATTACCAAGCTGTCGCTAACACCAGTTAGTGACAGCTAAAAGGAGATAGCGACCATCTTGGGCCCCGCTTTGCATGTCAGTGATATTTATCACTAATGACATGCAAAGTGGGCGTGCCAAGATGTTAGCGACTGGAAACAGTCCCTAACATCGCTATCTCCTATTACCAACTTTTGGAGATATTCGCGCTAAGCGCGAATATCTCCAAAAGCTAACACCTGCCCTGAGCAGTTTTTAGCCATGTTATCCAATGGGAGGTGGATAACATGGCTAAGAGCATTTGCTGGATAATGCATGAATATCGCTGACTTTTCAGCGATATTCATGCATTGCGGCCGTTTTTTATCGCATTTGCGATAAACCTTGCTAATAGCAAGGTTTATCTGCGATAAAATTCGCCGATGTGCGGCGATAATTTTTGTCTCTAAACAAGTTAGAGACAAAAATTATCGCTAGTTGTTGGTAATATGCTCCCAGGTTTTTGCTTGCAGGAATCGGGAGGCGGGAGACTAGCACTGAAATCAGTAGTCTCACGCCTGAATCGGGAGCATTGGTATGTCTGGATTCTCTACAGCTGGGGCCATAAACTACATCCGCAGGGCTAGGTGATAGCCTGGGTCCGGCCTGGACAATCGGACACAGAGGAAGAGGAGTGTCAGAGGGTGCGGTAGTGAATAGGGTGAAAGGGAGGTGTCGGCGGGCACAGGGTGTGATTCTCAGGGAAGAGCAGCGCAGATGGGGGGAAGTATATGGCCCATGCATGAGAGAGAGAGCGGGGGTGACCAGTGCGTGGGGGAGATGCTTGCGAGGGTGGGGAGCTGTGCTGAGAATCGACGGCGTGCAGAGAGTGGGTCTGGTCAAGGCATCTAAAATGGCTGCCGTGCACGACAAAATTATGGCATTGGACAAAAAGGCAAGATGGCGCAGACAATGTTTATCAATAAGGATTCATTTATAACAAAATATTTACTCGCAGTGACAAAATGGTGGTCAACACTTCCTGATTTCCATTGAATCGAACGTTAACAGACGTCACGCAGCAAAAAAAAAAAAAGCTCACGCACAGCCGCTGTAAGACATGTATCAACATATATGAGCCTCCTCAGCCACCCTCAGAAAACATAAGGGATCAGGATACGTCTCCCGCACCCCCTTATACCTAGTAATTTAATTAAAACGAAACACAAAATGGCGAATTCCCGCTTCGCTACCAGTTTGCGGCCCAGTTCGCGGCCCGGGAAGCGCTTCTACCGTGAAAAATATTTTTTTTTTATTTTCCCCACGGGACCCTTTAATAACCCCAACATCATTCCTAGGGGGTCAAGAGGGGTATACCTTGCCCCCTTTCATTAAATTCCCCCTTCGTTTTTCACCTCTTCTTCTCTCTCGATCCTACCGAGAGATAAGATGGCGGCCGCTCCGGACTGTTTAGAATGTTGACAGACACCGGAGAGCCAATCAGCTTCGCATCGCAAAGTTCCGTTTCGCGAAAAGTAAGCGGACCGGAGCGCAGCCCGGAGCGCTGTTACAGATATATATCTTGTTTTGAACGTTAATTTCTCAAAAACCACTGGAGCACATATATTGAGACCTAGCAAAGGCACATCGGGCTAACAGTCCCTACAATTTTGCCAAGTTTCGTGCAAATCCATTCAGCCGTTCGAGCTAAAAGTGAGGCCAAAGGCACTATGGAAAAATGAATGGGAAAAACGTGTTTTGGGACCCCCCTTTTTTCTCGGCCCCCCCTTGATGAAACCCCCCCGAATTTTCAGGGGCTGCTCAGAAACAAAATGTGCCATTTTCCTGAAAATTTCAGCCGATTCCGTCCACAAACGCCAAAGTTATTAGACATAGAATTTTCAAAAGTTCCATAGACAAATAATCCTAACTATATATACCTACTGGCGACACGCCAGTAGGTTATATATATATATATATATATATATATATATATATATATATATATATATATATATATATATATATATATATATGTATATATGTATATATATATATATATTCACTGAAAAAACCATAGGTTTCACATCAGTTATAGTTAGGAATTAGCATTTAAAAAACCTATTAAATTCACTGAAAAAACCATAGGTTTCACACCAGTTATAGTTAGCTGGAAATTTTACTGACATAAAACCATTGAAATTCCACGTTATAGTTAGTTGGACTCACTATAACTTGCGCGTGTAATGCACTGCTGATGACGTCACATATTACATCACTCATGACATGGTCAGTGACATCACTCATGACATCACTGATGACACCATCCAGTGAATGTGTGCCTTTCTGAAAAATAAATATGTTTTATATATGTATATGTAATGGTCAATGGAAGAATAAATGTTTAAATAAGTGTCTTAATGGATGTTATTTAAAAAAAAATTGATTGGTTAACTGGCTTATTAAGCGTATTTTAGTGAATACATATATCAGCGAATATTGTTTAAATATTTAAATGTTTGTATCAGTGTTTCACTTTGTGTATAAGTGGCTGCATGGGTTGGTGAGTAGCTACATGTGTGTGTATATGGGTTATTAGATGTTTTTTTTTAGTATCAGTATGAGTGTCTGTATGGTTTGGTGGGGGTATTACTTAGCACATAGATACATCAATGACTGACTCACTGTTTGTATGTGTTTGGAAGACGGCATATGTGCAGGACTGTATGGATGGATGAGTGTGTATATGTGTGTGTTAGTGTGTGAATGACTGTCTCACTAGTGTCTTTATCAGTAACTACATATGTTTTAATCCAGTATATGTGAGTATTGATGTATATAAGTGAGTATATGTGAAAGTGAGAGATTGTAAGAGTTCCTGTTTAAATAAGTGTGTGTTTCTATAAGTGATTGTTTAAGAGAGTAAGTATGTGTAATTTTCCTTAGAAGTAAGGTGGTAGTGTGTGTATAGCTGTATATGCAAATAAATGGATGTTCAATAGTTTATTTGCATGTGTGAGTATGTGTGTGAGCAACTTTTGGAAGACTGTCGATGTGTTACAGGATGTATAGGTGTATCACTACATATGATGAGTGAGTATATGTATGAGTGACTATATAGAACTGTTGGTGAATTAGTGGATGTGTATGTAAATGGTGGAATTACTGAATTGGTTGTTGTAACTGGTATGGGTATCTCCTTTTTTTTGAAAATTTTAGTTTCTATTTTTGAATATGTGTTTCAAGGGTTACAGTGAAAGGAGTTCTGTCACTCTGTCACAAGGATGGTGTCATCAGTGATGTCATTAGTGATGTCACTGACCATGTCATGAGTGATGTAATATGTGACATCATCAGCAGTGCATTACACGCGCAAGTTATAGTGAGTCCAACTAACTATAACGTGGAATTTCAATGGTTTTATGTCAGTAAAATGTCCAGCTAACTATAACTGGTGTGAAACCTATGGTTTTTTCAGTGAATTTAATAGGTTTTTTAAATGCTAATTCCTAACTATAATGGATGTGAAAGCTATGGTTTTTTCAGTGAATTTCATAGTTTTTTAAATGCTAATTCCTAACTATAACCGGATGAGAAACCTTTGGTTTTTTCAGTGAATTTCATAGGTTTTTTAAATGCTAATTCCTAACTATATATATAAGGCCCCAAACCTATATTTTTTTCTTTGAATTTCAAAATTTTGTTAATTGCAAATGTCTATAGCTATAAAATGTAATATTTTTGAAAAAGAATGAATCCTATATTTTATTTGTATTTAAAACAATTTTTTTAATGTATATATATATATTTTTTTTTACCCTGGAGCGCTCCCGGGGCGCGCCCCGGTGAGCGTCCCCGAAAGCGTAGTCTTTTGAAGCGCCCCAGGGCGCGCTCCGGAGAGCGTCCCGTTAGCCCTATTGCCGCGAACGAAAACATCATTGTGACGTATCGCGTAGCCGCGTCCACGTGATACGCACGGCGTAAGCGCACCCGGAAGCACTCGAGCGAATATGATCGCGCAACGTAAACATGTGACGCGCTTACACGACGCGCCCGGGGGCGCGCCGCGTAAGCGCGTTGGTCATGTGACCTGAAAATAACACTTTTTATTGGTGCAGAACAGTTTTGGTTTCATAATGATGAAATCCCTGGTCTTGTGACCTGAAAATAACACTTCTCATTGGTTCAGGACTTTTTTTTTCCAAATGATGAAAGACCCCACCTTTTTTCCTTATTCTGACTTTGTCCTTTTACTTAGGAAGACCTGTATTGCAATCTTTAAGGTATATTTTGTACTTTGAAATGTCTTCAAAAGCAGCAGCAGCTGGAACATCTGCACCACCACCACCACAACCACCAAGAGGACCACCACAAGATTACATTGGTGGTCAACAAGAGGAGGAGGAGGAGAAGGAGGAGGAGCAGGAGGGGAGGAGAAGATGGCTGCAAGAACACAATACCCCATACCAGCCAAAACCACACATTGTTTGGGAGGTTTTTTTTATCCCAGAGGGCAAGAAAAAAGTCAATGTGGCCAAGGTGACTAGCCTAATCTGTGGCATGGAACTTTCCAGGGGAAACCCTAATAAGAAATACTCTTTTGGAAACAACACCATGATTCGCCACATGCAGCGCAGGCATCCAATCAACTATTCTGCTGCAGAGATGAGGGAACTGGCCAGTAACCTCCCTCAATCTTCAAGCTCCACCTCCCAAAGAAATCAACCCACTCCAACGGGACCAGAGGCAAGGGAGACGATCCCTTGCATTCAGCCACGGTTTGCAGATTTTCGTATAACATGCATACATTGTGGTAAGACCATCTCCTATGGTGAACTGAGCATAAAGCTCATCGTCCTTGCTGGGGACAACCACAAATGCCCCAAAAACCCCAAATTTTGTGTTATTTTTTTTCTGCTCCAGTTGAGCCATTTTCAATTCCCTGTTTTTTCGTATATCCCCATAAAAATACCCCAAAAAATATAAAATAGTTCATAAAAGCCAAAAAAAGTACAAAATGTTCCAAAAACACAAAAAAATATAAAACAACAAAAAGAAGAAGAAAAACAGTTCTTTTTAGAACTACCTCCAATTTATAAAAAAAGGCTACATTTTTTAATAACTCTGTCGTTCTTCTTTCCCCATGGGCCGCACCCCGAAAAAAAAATGTTTTGTTGCCCCTCGGGGTTTTTTTTATAGCCCCCACAACAAACCTAGGGGGTCAGGGGGGTCTACCATGCCCCCTTATGGTCATTTCCCCCCTTTTTTTTCCACCTCTTGTGTCTCTATCCTACTGAGACACAAGATGGCGGTGCGCATCTCGCGTGTCGCGCCCGCTGCGCTCCCCGGTGCGCGTACCGGGTCGCGGCCATAGATATATATATTTTTTTGAACCTAAATTACTCAAAATCCACTGGAGCACATATCTTGAGACATAGCAAAGGCACATCGGGCTACCAGTCCCTACAATTTTGCCAAGTTTGGTGGAAATCCAATCAGCCGTTAGTGTTAAAAGTGAGTTTGACCGCCCTATGGAAATTAACATGGGGAAAACATGTTTTGGTACCCCCCTTTTATCTTGGCTCCCGCTTGACGAATCCCCCCCAAACTTTCAAGGAAGGACCGGAGCTCCGCAAGGCAAATTTGAGGAAATTTTCAGGCAGATTCGTCAACCGGCCCCACGTTATTCCAAATAGAATTTCGAGATTTTGCATTGAAAAAAATCCTAACTATAACTACCTACTGGTGACCGCCAGTAGGTAAAAAAAAAAAATAAAAAAAATAAAATATATATATATATATATATATATATATATATATATATATATATATATGGGGTATTTGTTTTTTGATGGTCATGGTGTATAGTCTATATCTTAGTGAATGGTGTGAGACACATTTTGAAGGTCCCATCCATCATCAATGTGTGACACTCGCTAAGTTGTACTAAGTTATCTGCATTAGAGATTATTAGAATGTGTTTTGCCTTATTTAGGTGGTCATGTAAAAGGAAAAGTTCCACAGTATGTGTAATAGTAAAATGTTCAAGTATGTGTATATCTTGGTATCTTCTTGGAGCAGGTAGGATATCACTGGTGGCTTTTTTAGTTTGTTGCAATTAAACATTTCTAAGGTGGGGATAGGTGGTAATTACCCAATTATCTGTTTGGGGACTTCAGGTAATATATATTTATGGATTTTGTTGTAGGTTCCTGGGAGTTAGTGCTTGTCTCTTTTATATCCTGCAATATTTCCCTCGCTTCTATTTCAGTCACATTTGGGGGTAGTTGTGCTGTCTTACATGAATTACAACATCATCTTTTATAGGTGCCCTCCAGTACCATGTATTTGAATACTGTTTAGGACATTTTCACTTTATAGTTTCCTGAGATGCTCTTTCTTGGCTGTAGGTGTAGCTAGTGATTTAGTAACTACTTTCCTCTCTGTGAAGTACCATGTTTTGCATCTTCTGTCATTTTATCTGAAAGTAGTGTGATGGTATAAATATATATGATATTATAAAGTTTGTACGTCTGTTATTTACATGTAAAAATATGCAACTGCTTCTATTTTGTATACTTACATATATGTTATGTTTAGATGTTTCACATGATTTTGAAGCTTTTCTGTTGGGTATGTTCTAAGGTAGAGCAGGTGCTTTCTTTTCTGTTGGTTTAAAAAAAAGTAAGTTTAATTTTTTTAGTTTTTCTTTTTTTAGTTGATTTTTACCAATCCATACACAATAGACCAATGAGCACAGCAGCAAAGTGAACAGGGTGGAGCATAAAAACGGAAAACAGACAAACGAGGAAGAAGACAAAAATCATTCATAGTAACATAAAACCTCCTTAACCGGAAATAATCATGAATAGTCACAATGATAACTGGTACAGGGACTCAAGATAACCAGCTTGGGAATATCCGTCCTTAAAGTGCAATAGAGAAATACAGCACATATTCATATCGCATCTAAAAAGATTTCGAGCTATCTCAGATACAGTACCCCAAACATGTACAAGAGTCATTCTACCTTAAGGTGGAATATAGAAATAATGTACATAATAATCAAGCAGCATCATACTGTTGATCCAGCCATGTACCAGTACCGATCTTTATAGAAACACCACTGTCTATTTATATAATCAGATATCCCAAGGAGAAAAATGTGGGCTGTCAGTGCTTAAAGTGCGTTGGGTTATGAAAATGCCCCAATATATCAATCATGAGATTGTATAACCATACCATTGCATAAAAACGAGAATATGGTGCAATGCTTGATAGTAAAAACACAATGATAAAAGCTGCGCATTATACTTTCCACAAGGTGCAAGAATTATAACCAAACACTCATTGCTTACAGCGACAGTGCTATATAATACACAACTCACTAAACCCATGTGGCAAAAATGCACATATACATAATAGAACTCTTCATCACCCATCTATAATCCTTTATTACTAGAGTAGATTACATAGCCCCTCGTTAAAACCCCCTGGGTAAAGCAGAGATCTAGGGCGAAATCCATAGTTTTTGCTCACCATGCCATTCCAGTTTGGACCCAGCCATATGCAAATCAGCCGTGACCCTGCGCCCCAATGGGAACAGTCTAGCCCGAACGGCCAGGCCAGGTCCTCCCTGGACTGGAAACAAGCATCCTAGGACCAGTTTCGGGCTTTCAGCCCTCATTAGCCAGAATAGCTTGACTCCATTTTCATGGAGAGCACGGGACTCCCGTGTGGGCATACCCGTCCCACTCGAGTGACAAATGCAAAAAAAACAATTGATGGACAGAATGCAGAACAATGTCATACATTCAACGAAGTACAGAGATCTGGGCATAAATCCATTGTTTCCTTGCTCACCATGCCATTCCAGTTTGGACCCAGCCAAATGCAAATCAGTCTTGACCCTGCGCCCCAATTGGAAACAGTCCAGCCCGAACTGCCAGGCCAGGACTGGAAACAAACAAACAAACAGTCTAATGTGGACTTGGTGCTTTCTTTTCTGTTGGTTGAAAAAAAAGTAACTTTCATTTTAAATGTTAATTTGTTGGTAGTTTCTAAAGCTTGAGGTTACTTAGGTTTATTTGTGCTTGCTCTTTAGTTGACTGTATCGTTTTTTAATAATTTATGTATGCTTACTTTCTTATATGGTTTTGCTGGCTTGTGATAGTTGTTTATTTTGGCAGTTTATTGGCTTTCCACGTTGTAGTTTTTCTTTTCGGAAGTCTATATAAAGAGGTAGAAGTAGGAGAGTGTTTTAATATTCATTTGCTACTTTATGTTTTTAAGTTAATAACAATTGTGTTTTAGTTGAACCCCTTTTCCCCCCTATGCTAAGCTTTTTTTTGGCTATTTGGTATAGTTTGCGCTTGGGCCCCTGTAACTTTTTGACCACATAAGGTATCCACGCCAAATTTGTGCCCTTTTCTTCTAACATCATGGGGATTCTAAAGGTATCCAGGGTTAGTGGATTCCCCTGAAGGGGACCCATAAATTAGCAAAAATATAGCTAATTTTAATTTATTTATTTAAACAGGAAAAAAGGGCTACAGATGAAAGCGTCTGTTTTTTCCCCTGCAAATGGTATCAAAAAATGGGTTGAGGTGCTCAAATCAGCATCCTCCTGGCTTTCAGGGACAAGCAGACTTTTGTCAGAAAACCAATTTTTTTTACACAGTTTTGGCATTTTTCTAGGACATAGCCTATTTTTGCTATTTTTTGTGATGTCAACCTCCTTCCAGTTAAGGGTAGAAATGTGTATGAAAAATATAATGGATACTAGAAACTATACATTTTAGAAAAGTAGACATAATTCTGAATTCAGCAAGGGGTCATTTGTGTAGATCCTTCAAGGTTTTTTTTAATAGAAACTAACCATTGAATATAGGAAAAATTGAAAATCAGTTGGAAAAAAAAACAGCCATTTATGTCAACGTTTTCACCTGTAACTTATTCTAATTCTGACAGCTGTTTGAAAGCAATATACCGTTGCATTTGCCAGATTGTTCTAGTTGTGGGATATATAGGACTTGTAGGTTCACCAAGAACCTGACGAACCCAGAGCCAATAACTGAGCAGCTTCTTGCAATGGTTTTTTATTATGAACCGGGTATAAAGCAATCCATTTGGGAAAATATATACAAAGAAAAATCGGTATGAGATACAACTATGTATTTCTGAAATTGGAACAAAATATAGAGTTTAGAAACAGTAGGTATTTGCACATGTCCGAAATTGTGAGTACCCATACTGGCATGAGAATTATAGGTCATTTTTCAAAATTACTTCTTTTTTACACTTTCATTTGGAAGGCAGAAATGCATCAAAAGTCAATAGATTATAACAGTTGCTCTACAATTCTATGGTATCCTAAGTCTCCTGATAAAAATGGTGCCTCACTTGTGTGGGTAGGCCTAGTGCCCGTGGCAAGAAACAACTCAAAACGCAACGTGGACACACTTTATTTTTACAGTGAAAACTGATAATTTTTTTGCAAAGTGCCTAGATGTAGATTTTGAACCCTAGTTCTGCGGTCACCTATGGAAACCTAGCAAACCTGTACATTTCTGAAAACTAGACACCAAGGGGTATCCAGGATGAGGTGACTTGACTGGCTCTCTCCAAGTTCTATTACCCAGAATCCCTTGCAAACCTCCAAAAAAACACACTTTCTCCACATTTCTGTGGTGGGAAGTTCTGGAATCTGCGAGGATCCACAGAATTCCACCCCTCCCGCATTCCCCAAAGTCTTCCAAGAAAAATGGTACCTCACATGTGATTGGAAGCCTAGTGTCCGCAACATGAATCGGCCCAAAACGCGACGTTTACACACCACATTTTCACAATGAAAACAGACTCTTTTTTTGCAAAGGGCCTAGATGTAGATTTTGAAACCTAACTCTACAAGCACCTGGGGAAACCTAGCAAACCTATACATTTTTTTTAACTAGACACCAAGGTAAATCCGTGATGTGGTGATATAACTGGCTCTCACCAGGTTTTGTTACCCAGAATCCTTTGCAAGCCAAAAAATCTGTCAAAAAGACCACATTTTCCTCACATTTCTGTGGTGGAAAGTACGGGAATCTGTGGATCCACAAAATTCCACTCACCCCGCATTCCCCAAAGTCTTCTGAAAAAAATGGTCCCTCAATTGTGTGGTTAGGCTTAGTGCCCGCGACAGGAAGCGCCCCAAAATGCATTATGGGCACACCACATTTTCACAGTGAAAATAGACCCTTTCTTAGCAAAGTGCCTAGCTGTAGATTTTGAACCCCTACTCTGCCATCACCTAGGGAAACCTAGCACACCTATACATTTTTGAAAACTAGACACCGAGGGGAATCTAGGATCGGGTGACTTGACTAGCTCTCTTCAGGTTCTGTTACCCAGAATCCCTTGCAAACCTCCAAAAAACACATTTTCCTCACATTTCTGTGGTGGGAAGTTCTGGAATCTGCGAGGATCCACAGAATTCCACCCAACCCGCATTCCCCAAAGTTTTCAGAGAAAAATGGTACCTCACATTTGTGAGGAAGCCTAGTGCCCGCGACATTAATCGGCCCAAAGCGCAACGTGGACACACCACATTTTCACAAAGAAAACAGACTCTTTTTTTGCAAAGTGCCTAGCTGTAGGTTTTGAACCCTAACTCTTCTAGCACCTAGGGAAACCTGGCAAACCTATACATTTTTTTTTTAAACTAGACACCTAGGTTAATCCATGATGGGGTTGATATGACGGGCTCTTTACCAAGTGTTGTTACCCAGAATCCCTTGCAAACCTAAACATCTGTCAAAAAGACCACATTTTCCTCACATTTATGTGGTGGAAAGTTCGGGAATCTGTGTGGATCCACAAAATTCCACTCACCCAGCATTTCCCAAAGTCGTCTGAGAAAAATGGTAGCTCACTTGTGTGGGTAGGCCTAGTGTTCGCGACAGGAAACGGCCCAAAACGCAACGTGGACACACCACATTTTCACCGTGAAAATTTACCCATTTTTGGCATACTGCCTAGATGTAGATTTTGAACCCTAACTCTGCCAGCACCTAGGGAATCCTAGCAAACCAATACATTTTTGAACACTAGACACCCAGGAGAATCAAGAATGAGGGACTTGTTTGGCTCTCACCAGGTTCTGTTACCTGGAATCCCTTGCAAACCTCAAAATCTGTAAAACAAAAACACATTTTCCTCACATTTCTGTGGTGGAAAGTTCTGGAATGGGTATGGATCCACGAAATTCCACCCACCACGCATTTCCTAAAGACTTCCAAGAAAAATGGTACCTCACTTTTGTGGGTGGGTCAAGTACCTGCGACAGGCAAGGGCACAAGACCTATTGAGGCAATAACAAAATTACCTAGCATAAAAACCTGGTTCTGCAAGGGGGGTCCCATGAGTTTTTGGCCCCGGCTCGGTGGCCATGTAGGGAAACCTACCAAACCTACACATTTCTAAAAACTAGACACCCGGGGATTCCAGCAAGGTATGGAGTGCTTGGATACCCAACATTTCCCTACCCAGAATCCCCTGCATACCTCAAATTTAGCTGAAAAATCATTTTTTTCCTCAAAATTCTGTGTGGGACAGTTTTGGAATCTGCGAGGATCCACATATATCCTTCTACACAGCATTTCCCCAGGTTTCTTGATAAAAATGGTACCTCACTTGTGTGGGTGGGTCAAGTACCCGCGACAGGCAATGGCCCGGAACATATTGAGGAGACATTAAAGTGACCTTCCACAAAACAAACTGGTTTTGCAAGGGGGTCACCTGGGTTTCGGGCCCCAGGCCCGGCAGCCATCTAGGGAAACCTACCAAGCCCATGCATTTCTGAAAAATAGACACCCTGGGAAGTCCATCAAGTTATGGCTTGCATGGATCCCCCAACATTTTCCTACCCAGAATTCCCTGCAAACCTCAAAATTAGCTGAAAAAAACATATTTTCCACATATTTTTGCATGGAATCAGCGTGCCGGCACAAATGTCCTACCCTAAAGTGTTCTCCTTAGTGTTCCGAGTAAAGTGATACCTCACTTGTGTGGGTGTCCAACGCAGAATTTGCTAAAAACTTATTTTTCTAAAATCGTAGCGCTTAGAATTATCGGTGCTATACCCTTAATCCCTGTGTTTTGGGCTCTTCCCAGTCACACAAGCCTTTGCCCAGCCCACACAAGTGAGGTTATCATTTTACTCGGGAGACGGAGGAGAACTCTATGGGGTAGGACATTTGTGCCGGCTCCCCCAGGTGTTTAGTTCTCAGAAATGTGTGGGTTTGGTAGTTTCTCAAGATGGCTGCCAAGCCCGGCGGCCAAACACCCAGGTGACCCCCCTTACAAAATCAGGCTGTTTTGTGATAGGTAATTTTGATGTCTCCTCAATACGTATGGGGCCATTGCCTGTCACGGGAACTTGATCCCACCGACGCGAATGAGGTATCATTTTAATCGTGAGACCTGGGGTAATGCTGGGTGGAAGGACACTTGTGGATACAAATAGATTCTAGAACTTTCCCACTCAGAAACTTGAGAAAAAAGTGATGATTTTTTCAGCTAAATTTAAGGTTTTCAGGGCATTCTGGGTAGGAAAACGTTGGGGGACCCACGCAAGCCATACCTCCCTGGACTCCCCAGGGTGTCTAGTTTTTAGAAATGTGGGGGTTTGGTAGGTTTATCTAGATGGCTGCCGACCCTTTTCCAACGATACCTCTCCCGTCTTTCTACATGCTCTGGAGTCTGGGATAGCCCCCTGAGCACGTAGAAAGGGAAACTGAAATGAGCATCTTGGCTGATTTCAGTTTTGGTTTCAATGAAATGACATAATTTCAGGGAAACCTGGGGCGGCAGATGGAGCTGGGAAGCTTTTCCCCAGCTCCGGTGGCTCTTGGGGGTAAAGAGAATCCCTCTGATGCCTGCACAAGAGGGATTCCTTGGGTCATGGCATCGGAGTAGCTGGAGCCGTCCGACACAGAGGACCACTTATGTGTTGGACGACTAACGCACGTCTGAAGCACCGAAAGAGTTAAGTATAAGTTTTACTTTCTTGTTTAGGTAGTTGTTTAGATTAATATAATTCTTCTTTAATGGTCTGGTGAGAGAATCCAGCAGAGTTTCCTCATCTTGAAGTATTTAGTTGTGTATATTTTGTTTGATAATTTAATTGTTTGATTGATTTTATTTGTTAAAGTTGCTGATAGTATTATTTTATTGGCTGGTTTAGTTTTAGGGCTTGATTTAGATCTGGGCGGACTACCACCGTCCTGCCGCGGAGGTGGTCCCAAGCACTCCGCCAAGCACACAGTGATCAGCTGGCCATATTTAGATGTTGCGGCAAAAGACAGGATAACACCACTGTGAGGGTTTTCTCTGCTGGCTGACAGTACCCCATCGTTGTCATGCCAGCTGGTTTTTGGCAAACAGATTTAGATGTTCTCGTGTCCTCTTAGTGTCCTGACGTAGTGAGGCCATAGTGGGGTGGAGAATGGTTTGTGCAACTCATTATGATCTTACTATACATATATGTTCTGTATGTGTCATAAAGTAAATGTAGGTAATGTGTTACACCCCTTTTTGGTACATATTGCATGCCACACAAACAACATGAACACTAAGTTGAATGAATAACCCCACAGGTACCACAAGCACAACACCCACAAGCACCTCACCAACAATATTGTTTTAAGTGTTAATACAGGTGTGATCATTTTAACTTGATAAGTAGGAATATGAACACTTCTTCATGACACCTAAGCAAAATATTGCATGTAAGAGCAATGCAGAAGTGCAAAAGGCTACATCAATTGTCAATACACTAAACATAGGACAATTGTACAAGTAGCTCTATGTAGATTTCTTTGTTGGCATGGTGGAGTCAGTGCAGCGAAGGAGGGACCAGGACAATGGGGTACAAGACAGAAACATTAGGGGAAAGAAGGACCAAGCATTTGCAATGCAATGGGTCACGCATTTAGGCGAGTTTAATCTATTGGCATTGTAATTGGCATTGCCTTTTATTTATGTTTTAAAAACAAAAATAAAAGGCATTGGTATTTGCAATGTGAATAGCTCAAACTCACATAAATGCGAGACCTATTGCATTGTAAATGCTTGTTAATTTCTGAGTTTGTGCTTCTCTAGATCAAGCTTTCTTAAATTATGTTGCTTACGAGTATGGATGGCATTTCCTACACCTTGTAGCCCTCTGGCTTATGTAACATTTCCTATGAACTGAGTTACAAACGCATGACTGATAGTCTCTGTGTAATGCATGTATGATGAGAAGTGCTCTGACACCCTATGCTGGTATGAGCGGCACTATATAACTAATTAAATGTATCTCAGAGAGAGTGGTTATGGAGACTTGAAGGGCACTGTTAAAAGGTGGTGGTGAGGGAATCTGTGGTGGAGGTGGTCATTGGAGGGCACTAACAAACAGTGTTGCAAAGGGCACCACCAGCGCTAAAGCCGGTAAGTGTTGTGCCCTGATTAGTGTAGTGCCCTTCCATTTTTGGTGCTTGCAGCAATTTTAAGATCTTCTTAGAGTTTCTGGTTACTCAAATGGGTATAGTTTCTGATATCGCTATGTTTCCCTGTCTTCATTGTTTGAGTTTGCTTGTGAGAAAGTGTCAGTCATAGTTGTTAAAATGTCACTCATAATTACACTGAATTTAGGAAAATCTCACACGTAGAAATCGGAAGCCTTGGCAGCTTTGCAAGAGGCATCCCAAACTGCCTGACCTACAAGTAGGAGACACGGATATGGCCAAAAATCACTCTTCAAAGAGCTACTTCAGAATGCTGTTTGAGCCAGAACTGTGACGGAAGTCCATGAGACGAGGCACCAAGGCGGGCTCTGAGGCTCGACGAGGGAAGGAGGAAGTCATGAGGAATGAGTACCTGCCATTTTCCATTACAAGCAGTGATCTCTTTATTGCCCTGTAATGAAACGGACTGCAGTTCCCAGAATGAGACTGATCAATGACGCTACAGCTGTGAATACTTTATTCCAGCGCACATGAACGCGGCCAGGGCGGCTGACTCTGAAGCACAGGGCCCAAGGTTCCATCCCCAGCGCCAGTGGCAACTCAGCCCAGCACCATGTGACTCTGGGCAATAGCTTGCTTCATCTTCCCGACAGCGCCTTGAGACACTTAGGGGTGATTAGTTTGTGCTTAATAAAATACTGGGATAATGTGGCATTTTGTGATATATTTGATGTAAATGTAAATGTATTGGCATTTATATAGCGCACTACTTACCCGTAGGGTCCCAAGGCGCTTCGACCGCTGCGAAACCCTTCCTGGCTTCCCTGAGAGATGGTCCCTTAATGGGTATCTCCAGGGTGAGACCAGGCATCCCCAGCGGTCTGGTGGGGCCGTTAGTGAAGATGAGGCAAGCTAATGCCCAGAGTTGCTGAGTGTGATCGCTGATCAGAGTGGGCACCGAGGCGAGAGAATTATCGAGTCCACTGACCCTGGTCCAGAAACCTGCCGCTCCGGGAATCGAACCCTGGTCCCGGGCCGTCCTCTGCTCTCGGGTCTGCCGCCTCTAACCAGTGAGCCACACTACTTCACAGAGTTCTTTGCTTTATTAGAAAACCTTACAGAGGTTATCAGCGCATACACTGCATGGTTTTTATATCACTCCACAGTGGACGCGTCTGAAAGAACTGTTTAGAGAGCGGTGAGACCTTATGTTTCTTTAATAATAAAAATAATTTGGGAGGCGCCAAAGCGCTGCTTTTAAAGTGAGAAAAGGGCTGGAGCTGAGCCGGGCAGCTTAGGAGCACGATCTATGAAGAAGTGACACTGGCATGTGCAAAAAGTACTCTGCTCGACCCCTGGCCAGACCTTGAGTCCACTCACTCCCTGTCCTGTGCGCTTTACAGCTTGGCAGCCACTGGGTTCAGCAACATGGTAAGATACCTCTCGTTTACCACTATAACACTCTCTATATTAACACTCACTCTTTGAAAGCACATTCAGCCTCTTAAAAACACACCACACTCTAACTTCCCAAAATATCCTCGAAATGTTAAAACACTACCATCCTCTTAAAACACCTTCTAACTGAAAAGAATCACACATTCCAAAAAATGTTCATCTAAAAACTCTTCTATGTACTAAACACTCCCATCCTCTAAAAATCACAACTGCAGAAAGTAATCTCATAAAAAGACACCACAACCCGTAGAAAAAAACTCCCATCATCTTAAACTCCCTCACTCTCTCTAAACATAAGGCCGAGTTCTGAAAAAGGTGCTTATCCTCCCAAAAACCTCACCCGCTAAAAAACACTCAGTCTAAAAAAAATTCCACACCAAAAAAACTCTCAACTGCTCAAAAAATGCCTCTTACCTGCTAAAATAAATACTCACAGCCTCTAAAACACTCATTCTCCAAAGAACACTCTTGCGCTCTAAAAACACTCACCGCAGTGTGTGCCGTTTATGTGTCTGCATGAACCGCATACCAACGTGCTATAAAGTTAGGGTGGTAGGAGCTTGGCGTAGTTAGCTCTCGGTGTGATGTTTGTACTATTCTGTGTTCCACCCCACAACTCCCGTTTGGTGTCTCCTGCATGGAAGTAGCTGTCAATGGTACATCAGGTGCAATGGCACCAGGGCCAAATGAACCCTACATATAACTATATATTACTACCCTAACGGTACTCACGGTACTCAGGGGACATTTCCTTGCTTGTAAAAGTGCCTGTAGCATCCTTGTCATTGGATTCCTGTCTTCTGTGGTTCTGTAAAGGTCAGCACACTGTTGCTTTGAGCTGTAGCACAGCAAAGATGCAATCCGCCTGTTGTGTTGTTACTTTAAGCATTGCTAAGCAACTAGCAATATTCCATGTTAGAATTGTTTTTGTGTAAAAATGTATTGTTAGGAATCACTTGCAGAAACTGGTGCAGGACAGCTGGAATGAAGATTAATTGCTCCATAAAATGAACTTGTACAAACACTATCTGCCTTGGTGTATTTGTACATAAGAAATTGGTGACGATAGTCTGGAGCAGAACCTATGCTATTACAGAACTCGACAACCTGATGAGAAAATTAAAGAAATATATATTCAAGATTTTTTTTTCTCTGCTGAGGAGTTGAATACTTCTTTGTTCAAAGACGGAAATTGTGACCTTCTAACTGGATATATTGCCCGGGTGAGGAATTTCCTGTGATTCTACATCTAGGTATCAAGGATTATTCCTATAACCTTCATTAACTAGCATTCTTCAACTCATCGGACTTACCACTCCAATACTACATGAGTAATTGTGGTTCAAGTGACGTATGATGAGGAGCGAAGTGAAATATTTGTTTTTCTTAAAGAGAGATTGAGAAGTAAGAAGGAGTGGAATCTATGAGTGTTTACCTTCAACTCGTAACTGTCATCTCCATTTTTTTCTCTCCACTTATGCATTGTTTTTATAAGATGGGGAAGTGTTGTGCTGTTACTTAAGTCTTGCTAGGCAACTAGCAATGGTTCATGTTAGAATTATTATTGTGTAAAAATGTACTGTTAGGAATCACTTGCAGAAACCGGTGCAGGACAGCTGGAAGGAAGATTAATTGCTCCAGACAATAAACTTGTACAAACACTATCTTCCTTGGTGTATTTGTACATAAGACAGCCCTGGTGCAAGTAAGAAAAACTACCTTTTTGACTACTTCTTGGGACAGTAAACTGCAGCGTTATCAGGGCACAATAATTACCGCAAGTGCCACTGCACCTTCTTCACCAATTGTAATTATGCCCCAGCTGCAAAGTTTTTATGGGCAGTGCACCCCTCTGCGGTGTGCGGAGACTGCATGAGAGCATATCCTGTCTGCCGCACTCCCCTCTCGCTGTCTGTTGCAACAAAAGAACCTCCAGCAGGCAGCGAAACAATCAGAGCGGTGACGAGCCCAAGGGACAGACTCGTCTTGTTTATATTCAGAAGCATTTGTCCCCTAAACTCCCTCGCGCAATAATCAGGCCACACTGTTGTTAAGCGTAAAAGGCCATTTATTAGGACCAGGCTGCACAACATAAACCACAACAATAATCAACAACAACTAAATCTCCCCCAACGCCAAAACTCCATCCTCATACTCTCCTTTCATTCCACCTTCCGTTCTTCAATCTTACCTCCAATCTCTCTTCGCATCCTGGCACTACTCTCCTGCCACCAGTCGCCCCTTCCATCATTCACTCCTCCCCCCCACGAGAGGTGGGTGCGCCCGCTTGTGACTCCCCCACCCCTCCCAAATACCGCCAACCCGCAGCCCGTCCTAAACTGGCACGCTTTGCCAACCCTACCCCCAAACCCCAAATAACTGTATGGTAGGTGGGTGGCCACAGAAAAACTATCCCATCCAGCAATGCCAGAATGCAGGAAGAGGAAGTCGCCTTCCTCCCCCTGCATTCTTATACCCACGCCCCTACCCCAGCCTGGCCCTTCCCAGCGCGAAAGTCCCCGGGGGAAGACTAGACTGCGTCTTCGCTTCTCCGAAGCCCTCTATCGCGCAATATTCAGGCCACACTGTGGTTAAGCGTAAAAGGCCATTTATTAGGACCAGGCTGCACAACATAAACCACAACAATAATCAACAACAACTAAATCTCCCCCCAACGCCAAAACTCCATCCTCATTCTCTCCTTTCATTCCACCTTCCGTTCTTCAATCTTACCTCCAATCTCTCTTCGCATCCTGGCACTACTCTCCTGCCACCAGTCGCCCCTTCCATCATTCACTCCTCCCCCCCACGAGAGGTGGGTACGCCCGCTTGTGACTCCCCCACCCCTCGCAAATACCGCCAATCCCGCAGCCCGTCCTAAACTGGCACGCTTTGCCAACCCTACCCCCAAACCTCAAATAACTGTAGGGTAGGTGGGTGGCCACAGAAAAACTATCCCATCCAGCAATGCCAGAATGCAGGAAGAGGAAGTCGCCTTCCTCCCCCTGCATTCTTATACCCACGCCCCTACCCCAGCCTGGCCCTTCCCCGCGCGAAAGTCCCCGGGGGAAGACTAGACTGCGTCTTCGCTTCCTCCAGGGCCCTCTATCGCGCAATATTCAGGCCACACTGTGGGTAAGCGTAAAAGGCCATTTATTAGGACCAGGCTGCACAACATAAACCACAACAATAATCAACAACAACTAAATCTCCCCCCAACGCCAAAACTCCATCCTCATACTCTCCTTTCATTCCAACTTCCGTTCTTCAACCTTACCTCCAATCTCTCTTCGCATCCTGGCACTACTCTCCTGCCACCAGTCGCCCCTTCCATCATTCACTCCTCCCCCCCATGAGAGGTGGGTGCACCCACTAGTAACTCCCCCACCCCTCCCAAATACCGCCAACCAGGAAACCCCCTTTAGGGCGGTTACCTGCCCCCCCCAGGTGTCACTGTGCATCTTTCACCTCCCCCAATCACACATCCCTATGTTACCAGATCGCTTCATTCCACAACTTGCTCACTACGTCACGCACTTCCATCATATTATACTCATTCCCAAGCGTCGAAAGATGCACACCATCGTCCCTAAAGAGCAACCTTTCTTCGAGTCGTAGTCCTGGATGGGAGATCACCTTAATGTCCTTTGCCTCACAGAAAACCCTCATCACCCTGTTTAATTTCCTCCGAGCTTTTTCAACTGCCCCATGCTTATTGGCACCTCTCCAAACTCTCCTGGGGATGAATTCAGTCCAAGCAATGCAAGCCCCAGATAACCTTAGCTTCATAACCTCCAGATCCCGAGGCATCAGCTGCAAGAGAGCCAAACCCGACAGCTGTATCAAATCATTTTGCCCAGGGTGGATGATCAACAAGTCCGGGCATCCCCTCTGTGGGACCACCTTCACGAGCCAGGGCAAAAGTGCCCCCCATCGCATCCCCCTTTTTCCCCACCAGTGCACCTCATGTTGGAGTCCATTAAGTCCCAGGTTACGGCCGAACACCTGCTGCTCCGCATATCTCGATGCCCAGTGCACGAAGGAATGCCCCACGATCCATGTGACCGTCTTGGCCCCCCGTCCGCCCACACAACCTACAAAATAAAAAGGTATTAATACACAGCCTGGTAATATAAATGCTCCAACATCCTACCACTCCACCCCTAAATCCAGAAAACTATTTCCTGACATACCGCTCACAACAACGTGACCTCCACCTACCAATCCGGCGGATACGATCCCAAGACCACCCCAAACGCGCTGCCGCAGTTGCCACCCCTATTCTAAAGGAGTGTGTCCCAAACCCCACTGGATTCAGCCCCAAACTGCACACTGCCTTCCGCAAGATTGCCAACAGCTGCCCCGCCGTGACCCTGGCTCCAGACTCGTGGCAAAATATCTCACCGCCCGACAACCGCACCTGTTCCACAAACGACCTCCACTCAGTCACCGCGCACACCCCGTCCCAGCCACTCTCACACAGTTAAACCCATTTTCCTCTCCCCAACTGATCTGTCTTAGACTGGCTCAGCCAAATACCCAGCCGTCCCGTATCCACACAGACTTCCTCAAATCGCCGACCACCACCAGATCTCATTCCCAACAACTCCAAAACCCTAAAGGCCCCAAAAAACATCCACACCATGCATAATCTGAACAGTCGAACCTCAAACCTATTGTAACAACATAATGGTAACACATCAGCAATGCGAACCAGCAACTCAAATGTCACTGCCTCCCTCAACACCCCTCCCCCTTTTTCTCTCTGCTCCAACCCCGCAGCATTCTACCAATGACTACATCTTTCGTGGGGTCAAAGCCAAAAAACAAACTAGCATAAAAAGACAATCCCGCCAATTTTCCAGAAATCGTTGCAGCCGACAAACCTTTTTCAATACAGTGCAAAACAAACTGCAAGACACCCTGCTCAATCACCGAGCGAACACCTCCAGCCGACTCCAGATGCCATCCCATAAAAGAAACAAACTCATCCCATGCCAGCCTGTACGTCCTTCTTGTCGATTCCGCCACAGAGCTCTGCACCAGTCCTAAGACTCTCACTCCCCCATGGCCCAGACGCCGGCCGGCAGTCTGGTTTTGTGCTGGTCCGCTCCAGGCGCCAACCTCCGGAAATGCTGCCACTGCGAACGAGACAAAGCACCTGCAATGTCGTTATTCGCCCCAGGGACATGCTTGGATTGGAAGATCACATTCAACTTCAAGCAATGCAGCATAAACCCCCTCAACAGCCGCAACACTCTGAAATCTCTTGCCCTCTGTCGGTTCACCAACTCGACCACTGTCATGTTGTCCACATGAAACAACACCGACCTGTTCTGAAATTCCGCTCCCCACACCTCCAGTGCCACCAACAGGGGAAAAAACTCCAAGAAAGCAATGCTCCTCCCTTGCTGTAACCAGTGTGCCGGCCACTCTTCCGCGCACCACCTGCCATCCCAGAAAAGGCCAAAACCTGCCGCTCCCGCTGCATCTGAAAAGATCTGGATCTGCCACACCGTCCGCTCCTCCACAAACTCCAGAGACACCCCATTGAAGTCAGAAAGAAAGGTCCACCAAGTCCGCAGGTCAGCCCGCACCCCCATGGAGATCCGGACCCTGTGATGTGGCAACACTGCTCCCGACATGGCCATGCCGAGTCTCCTGCAAAACGTCCTCCCTGCCCGCACTACACGCCATGCAAAGTTCAAGAACCCCAAGAGCTGTTGTACGGCGGGCAGCGCAATCCTCTTTTCTTCAATGGCCCATAGCAGACATGCCTGGATCTCAGAGACCTTTTTCCGGGGAAGGCAGGCCCTCCACAAAACGGAGTCCAGCTCAATCCCCAAGAACGTCAAGCAAGAGCTAGGCCCAGCAGTCCTCTCGGGTGCCAAAGGGACCCCAAAGCTCTGCGCCATGTCCTGGAAATGCAACAGGGCCCTGCCACAATCCCCTGACTGCTCTCTCCCAATGAAAACGAAATCATCTAAGTAGTGTGTCACAGTCCGGTGCCCGCTAATCTGAGTAAAAGCCCACTGCAAAAATGTACTGAATAGTTCAAAAAGCACACAGGATATGGCACACCCCATGGGCAAGACCTTGTCCACGGCGATGGCCCCTGCAAACTGCATGCCCAACAAAGAAAAAAAACGCCGGATGAATCAGCAAAAGGCAAAAGGCTGACTTGATATCACATTTAGCCATCTCCGCCCCCCGCCCGCTCATTCGCACCAGGCGAATAGCATCATCCACCGACGCATAAAGGACTCTGGAGTCTACTTCCGCTATGAAATCGTTAACAGACTGGCCTTCCGGCCAGGACAAGTGATGTATCATCCTAAACTCCCCTTCCTCCTTCTTGGGCACCACACCCAATGGTGAGACAATCAGGTACTCGAAGGGCCATTCTGCAAAAGGGCCCGCCACTCTGCCCTCTGACACTTCTTTCTGTAGTTTAGCCGCCACTACCTCCGGCAATTCTTTCGCTGACTTAAGGTTGTCTGTCCATCTACGCACTCTCGGTCCTTGGTAGCCCACTCTAAAACCCTCCATGAACCCCCACTGCAATTTCAACACAGCCTCCCTGTCAGGGTAACACGCAAGCCAGTGGTCCATTGCCTCCACCCTAACCGGAGTAGGCCCCCTTCGCGCCAGGCTGTGCCTTACCTTTTGCATTAGAGTTTCGCCACTGCCCCTGAAGGCGTGGCCAGGGTGAGGCATTGAGTGACCGCATGACGGCCGCCACACTTGGAGCACTCATGCTTGAACTTACAGGGGTATCGGGAGCAATAACCCTTGTTGTAACTCCAGCAGGCACCAGTCGTGGCAGTGCCTGGTTTAGCCCCTGGGGCTGTGTGTCCTGCAGGGGTAACCACCCCTCCTGCCCCAGACTGGGCGGGCCGCGCTGGAAAAGACCGATAAGGTACCGGCAGATCACTCACCATGTTTGTCGATGCGGATGAGTGTGTTGATGCCATCCACTGCATCCAAAGCTCCTGGTCAATCTCTCCCCATGGCTTGTCAGGATTCACACTAACCCGCACCCTAAATTCTTCATCATAGCTCAGCCATGCGAAACCTCCAAACTGTAACTGCGCCTTCCTGATAATGTCCATATACTTGAAAAGGGGGATAGCCCTATCCACATGCTTCTCGCAATAGATGCTGGCGTATATCAAAAACGCTGACGTCCAATTTTCCATATTGACAGGGACCCGTGGCCTCCTGATCAATTCCCACTCCTCCTCCTTGGAGCCCTCCTTGGCCTGCACCTCCCTGTGTAACAGATTGAAAACATCGACATATTCGTGTTTCCAAATCCTACTCTTAATCTTCTCAGATAAGTGAGACCCCAAAGGCATGGCCAAGCCTATATAGGCAGTTTCTTCTGGTGTTTATCCCCCCCTTTTTCTTCCTTGTCCTCTTTCCCTTCCGACCGGTCTTCCAAACCCGGTTTGTCCGTCTGCACCCCTGCCGTCATTACCTGCTTACATGTCAACGCAAGCTCCCCCACCTGATCCCCTTTCGTCCCCCCGTCCCGCACAGACCCTTCCCCCACACCAACACCAACTGACCTGCACGCTTTTTTTCTGCCCCCTTTCTGGCCCTCCTCCCAAACAGCCCACCAAGCACCCTCACCTGTCAGTGTGGCTTGCGACGGTCCCGGCCGAATGTCCGTGCTTCTGGGATTCACCACAGACCCTCTCGCCTTCCCTGTCTTCTTCTTAGGGGCCTGCAAGACACCAAAACCACTGTTGCCCTGCACCCCGTCCGTAGTCCTGACCGCGTCATCAAGCACTTCACCTTCCTCCAGCTCCTCACTATCCCACCCAGCAATGCCAGAATGCAGGAAGAGGAAGTCGCCTTCCTCCCCCTGCATTCTTATACCCACCCCCAACCACGCCCCCTACCCCAGCCTGGCCCTTCCCCACGCAAAAGACGCCAGGGGACTGAGTCTTCGCTTCCCCTGGGGCCCTCCAAAACATTGACTGGAAATGCAACATTGCCAACACGTGTCATCGGAAGTGCCTTAGATTCAATAACACACGAGTGGATCTGCACTTATTAAACTTTCCCAGTTGTTTTGGGATAGTCTCAGCTTAAAAAAAACAAGTCGCGCATGCATAATCCTTCACTTCCTATCGGCAGACATGCTCAGTACAGCGCTTTCTGGCTCGAACATGTATGACATCAGACCTGCGTAAACAGAAAGCATATAATGCCTACGTTGAAGCCATGACGTAAGTGCAGGGCCCCTCCTTCGATCCCCCAGTGACCCGCTTACAGCACCATATACACGGGAATCTGACCCAGCCCTGCTGCTGTGAGCAGGCTCTGCAGCTGCAGGTGCATCATGGAAAGTTATAAATACCAGTGAAAAGTTAATTCAAGATCGCCCTTTTCTTTTAACAACCACAAGTAAATTCAAGATCACCCTTTTCTTTGAACAACCACAGAAAGCGAACAGCGTAAACATTCTCTAAGAGGAAAGGGCATGTGTTAATAAGCATGGAGGGGACTGTGAAAAGGCCCGAGTTGGTGCCCGTATAGATAAGTTATGCTAAAAATATGTAGTGCTTACTGACTAGTAAAAGAACCAGTCTGGATGGGCCGGGCTGAAAGGAGACAGGGTGGTAACAAGGAGGACTAAGAAGCATCATTTACAATTGAAAGCCAGCGTTTAGCATGGATGATGACGCAAGCCAATGAAAACAAGAGGCGGGGCTGCAAGACCTAAAAAGCTACGTTTACCTCATTCCCTTCGATTCTGCCAACTCAAAGTAGGAGGGTTTCCTGCCACAGTTGCCACGGTGGAATGGCATGAGGCAAGCAGGACAGTGGGAATGTGGGCTGGAGTCCAGCTGACAGCCGTTTCTGCCTATACCACCCTCAACGCAGTTGAGAATTCCTGTAGGTTGGACTGTGGCGGTCTTTCATCTGTGGAGCAGTCACCTTCTCAATTTGGCAGGCAGACCACCAAGTTGGCGGATGGGAAGACCATTGTAAAAGAGACAACAGGACTGGTAAGACGTGATCTGTCAAGATCTAAATCAGGCCCTTAGTTTTAATTTTTTTATTAGTTGAATCTTTCTAATGTAATTGCTAATTTAGGTTTTATTTTTGATGTGTTATATATAGTTTGATCGTTTTTAATATAAATGTATTTACATATATTTACATTTATTAACATTTAGGTTGGTGTTCAAATGTTTGTAGTACATGCTAATTTTGTATGGGGTGATAGCAATAATATTTTAGTTACATATATTTTTTGGGGAATGGTAAATATTTTGCTCATGTAATATATTTGTATTTAACTTATATATGTTCATGAAATGTTTTTAAATATATTTAATAATGATTATTTCATTGTTGTGGCGATAATATTCCAATTGACATTGTGTGAATCGATATTTCTAACATATTATATGATTCTTTAAAGGTAATAATATATTTTTTTCTGATATTTCCATTTTCGATATAGGTAAAGATCGGTATTTTTAACAGCATCAATATTTGTGTTGTTGATATTTGTGGTTTTACTAGTTAAGTATAGGAATTCGATATTTTTGTTATCAAAATTTAATTTCCGATATTTTTGCATTTCGATTTTACATACACTGATATTATGTCAATAATCCTCTCCCAGGTCATCTGATTAAGCTGCAAGGCACCAGGGGGGATATTTATGGGACTGGTGGTGCAGGGCAGTGCAGCAGTTACTTTGCTGCACTGCCCTGCGCCACAGTATTTATCTAATATGGTACATTTATATCCTTTCTCATGCGCTACCACCAGGGTGCAGCAGTGCCTGTGTTAGTGGCAGGATTATTTTTTGTGCAAGAAGGGTCTCCTTTCTGCACAAAAACAATCCATAGAGGCATTTTCCTCTTTCTATGTATGCTGCAGAATGCAGCACACATAGAAAGAGGGAAAAAAGAAGAAATTGAGATATATATACTTGCTGTGCCTCACCTGGGGAGGCATGAGATTTGGATGCATTCCCAGGTTTGCCGGTCCTTATAAATAGGAGGTGGGAAACACACTGCAAAGCCCATAGAACACCTCCCTTGTGCAGAGACAGGCAACGCAGCAATTTTTGCTGCATTGCATTGCTCCATATTTGTGAAGCCATTTAACGCCACACAAGGTGGCTTTGCTTGGCTTCATAAACATGACTTGGAGCTGTGCATTATGTATATACCACTTTGCGCGGTGCTAGCATGATGCATGGCCCTCATAAATATGCCCCCAGGTACTTCTTTAGCCAGGGCTCTCTCAAGGACCACAGCCAACCAGCCAGCTGTATCTTCTTCAGAGCAGGGAGTGCTTTAATCTCTTGTTTCCATGTAGCAGCAATACAATTCCAATTGGATGACACATGGAAAGCAGTTCCAGTCCATGTGTGTCTGGAAGAGTCACAAATCTTTTAGCTATCTTTCACCAGCAGTCAGGTAGAAATGTGTTTATCCAATATCCAGAAATATCCAGAAATATTCTCAGGAGATGGCTGTGCAGTGTCATTCTTATTATGTTCCCTGGCCCGTGGTTGGAAAATGTCCCATGGGCAATCCTGAAATATTTCTCAAAGAAACCCAGCCTCCATTTACAGTTCTTCCGCTTTCACTTTACTGTAAACCGTCCCACAGTTCCTCATTCAAGATGAGGGTAGTCTATTCCACTAGGATTGTATTCCAGTGAAACACGCACGCCAACAATGCCTACACTACCACCGTACACCATACGCCACATCAAACACTTATGTCAACACCCACTCGCATACATGCTTCTCAACAAGCGACCACTCAGCAAACACACAACTGAAATATGGGACCTTCTGAGCAGCGAAGCACCCGACATCTTCTTCATCACAGACACGAAGTTCATCCCATCATTGGCTCCCTACATTGTTACGGCAATCCCAGTGGGCTATAAGATTGCTCGACAGGATCACCTTAACAAGCAAGGAGGTGGACTTTCTTTCATCTACAAGTAATCCATCAAATGCACAACATCCACAGAGAACACCACCCCATGCATGGAACACCTGCACTTTAAGATGCAACTCTCTTGAAAATTTCACCCTGAATGGAACCCTCATCTGCCAATCACCCAGCTATGAGCCACTTTTACCAACCTCATCACCGAATTTGCCGATCCGCTCACCATCGACTCTAGAGCCTACATTCTCCTCAGAGACATCAACTTTCTCCTGGAAGGCCGAAGTGACCCCTGCTCCACAGCATTCCCCCAAACCTAGAACAACATAGGACTCACCCAGCTCGTCACAAAGCATCACTCACTGCAGGACATACACTGGATCCCTTCTTCACTACAAGCAACAGTATAAAATACAATTCTATCACACAGCTCATGTGGACTTCCCATTCCATCATCTATTTCCAAATTAACACACCTCAAGTCAACACCCTATCAGGTTCAGCATATGCCACAGCTGAGGCAAAATCACAGAAGCAGACTGGCTCAGCGCCCTCATCATTGATCAGCTTAACCCAACTGACAACCTCAACAAGACTATCAACAACTTCAACACCTGGATCAAGAACTGCATGGACTCCCTCGCACCCATCAAACCCAAAAGGATAGTATATCAAACATGCAGACAGTTCGACCTCTGAGGCACCAAATGACAGTGTGAACAGCTAAAAGGGAAATTGAGAGCCAGCCACAACACCACCAACAGACCTACCAACAAAGCTGCACTCAGACACAATGACCAAACAATAAGAGATACCAAGAATAAAACATTACTGTACTGCATCAAAGGAAGCTTCAATAGCTGCAAGGAGATCGTCTCGCTCATCAAGGATTTCACCTTGCCCTCAGCCACTGTCAACAACATTGCTGCCACCGAACAACTCTGAGACAACCTATCCAACTTCTTCTACTGCCAAATCACAAACATCTACAGCAACTGTGCACACCAACTCAACACCAGATAACTCATCAATAACCTCCCCACCAACAACTAGGATGACCACCTGACCAAATGGACAACTCACACCAGAAAAGACAGAGCGGCAATCATGCCAATCATCCATTAAGCAACAGCCATCCTCGATCAACTGAGCAACTTCTGACCCATCTCACTGCTCCCCTCTCCAGTCTCAGAGATTGATAAGGCCATTGACAAGTAACTCACAAACCCACCTCAAACTTCACCATCTACTAGACAACACACAATCAGGATATAGAGAAGACCACAGCCCCAAAACAGCACTCATTGACGCCACAGACAAAACAGTGGCCCTCATGCTGCTCATCCTCTCCCTGGCCTCTGACACTGTCTCCCACAACACCCTCATCAGAAGACTCCACGAGATTGGCATACAAGAAACTGCTCTCAAATGGATCTGTTACTTCTATATGGGAAGAACCCACCCTTCATATCAGAGACCAAGAAACTGATATGCTGGGTTCCAGAATAATAATCTCTCAGCCCCACTCTTTTCAAAATTTACATGACATAGCTTTCCAACAACATCCAAACACAAGGCATCACAATCATCACCTACACCGATGACACTTAACTCATCCTCTCCCTGACGGATAAGACAAACACCAGCAGAATCAACTTCACCAACTGAATGACCATGGTAGCTGACTGGATGCAAACCAACTGCCTGAAGCTCAACTCCAAAAACATGGAATTGCTAGTCTTTGGCAACAAAAGATTGCACCTGGTGGCCATTGAAGATAGGACCAACACTTAGAGATCACATAGGAAATATATAGATCATCCTCTATGACAAGCTCAACATGACTGCTCAAGTCAACGCAGTGTGCCCCTCCTGCTTCCACATTCTATACATGCTGCAAAAGATCTTCGATCGATTGCCTCAAAACACCAGACAGATCGTCACGCACACACTAATCACCACACTGGAATCTCCAAACAACTCCTACACAAACTCCAGACAATCCACAGTGCAGTCGCAAGACTCATACTTGCCATGCCAACATCACACCACAACCCAGGAACTTTAAATGGATCCCCTTTCACAAGTGCAGACAATTCCAAAGGAATACACGACACAGGACCAGAACAGCTGCATACACCTTAACCAACCCACCAGACACCTAAGCTCTGCCTCACTCTCACTCGAACACACTCCCCGCATACGCAAAACCAGACCTAGAAGTCGCTCATTTTCCTACATTGCACCCAAGGCATGGAACTACCTCCCTCAACACATCAGAACTTTCTTCTCACTTCTTGAGTTCTGCAAGAACCTGGAGACCTATCTCTACATATAAGCACCTTGGGACCATACATCTACACACCTAGCCCAAGCGCCTGGGTACTCTCTCGGGTGAGTAGTGCCCCATAAAAATCAACATAACATATGAAGGAGCATGCAATCTCATTGTGTTCCTTTTCCAGCCTGCAGTGAAAAAAATATATATTTGAGTGGATTCTATGATTGACTAGGTTTCTGTTCCAGGAAAAGGCATTTTGGATTTACACTTGAAAGGTAAGGGTCAGTCTTTTGAGGGGCGATGTGTCACTTGCCACCACCTAGCTGACACATCTCAGCAGAGTGGTTATTGTTTGCACCACTTCGGTATTCCTGCTTCCAGAAGCAGGTTTATTGACATCCATTAGGCAAGTCATGCACGCATAAAGTGGGATGCTAATTAGAGTCACTGGAATAGTGGCACCCATCCACATTGTCCCTAATTTATACATTTGGGGCCAGATGTAGGTAAGTATATTTTACCGACTCATAAATACCGAATTTTACCGATTCGGTATTTATGAATCGGTAAAATTGAAGGAGGGAGATTTAGGTAAATTTGGTAATTGAATTACCGAATCTGTAAAAATCGGTATTTACCGAATCGGTAAATACCGATTCGGTAATGCCCATTGATTCCTATGGGCCTTGAAGCCCATAGGAATCAATGGGCATTACGGATTCGGTATTTACCGATTCGGTAAATACTGAATCCTGGAAGGGTGCAGGGGGTGTCACTTTGACACCCTCTAGCACCTCAAATACAGGCATGTGTGCCATGTGGCACACAGACATGCCCTAAGGGCATGTCTGTCTGTCACATGGCATAGGTGTGCATGCACACATGTGCATGCACAACTGGATTCGGTATTTTACCACCCAATTGGATTGGGTGGTAAAATACCGAATCTGTAAGGCCTTTGGGACTCAAAAGAGTCCCACCTACATCTGGCAGTTACCGAATCGGTAAAAATACCGATTCTGTATTTTACCGATTAGGTAAATTTACCGAATCAGTAAATTTACCGAATCTGTAAAATTAGCCACCTACATCACAAATACCCATTTACCGGTCAGTAAATGGCCTCCTACATCTGGCCCTAAATCCCCAGCTTTGCAGGCTTACAAGTAGGCCTGGATGGAAATCTCCATTATACTGATGTAATCATGCACATTTTCAGTATTGTTGTGTTATGCTTGTTATGCAAAGTTCCTGAAATTAAGCATGCATGCCAGGTCATCGTAATTGCATGCAGTTCACTGCTATAATTTAGCTTGATTCAAATTACCAGAATGCAAGTAGCTCCTAGGTGATGCACTTTTATGTTGTATGCTTTGTGTTGTGTGGGATGCATCCTTGAGTCGAGCATGGACATGAGAGTGCATTATGCACCAAAATATAATAATAATAATAATAATAATAATAATAAACGTTATTGCGTGATTAATAAAAATCTTTGCAATGACTCTTTAAAAAACATTGGAGTAGATACATAATCAAGAGTTTTACAAAAACAGTTAAAAACAATTAAAGAGGGTAAAAAAAATATGGACAAAAGATCCGTGCAAACTGATGCAATACATTGTGTTTGAAAAAAAAAAGCATTTCAAGGTTTACTGAGTCTTTGTTAATCAAAAGAGAGTTTCTTAAGATGCAAAAGCAGGTCTTTTTGAGTCAAGTTCAATTGCTGGCCTCTGGGTTTTGGATCGCGTTAACTGTTTTCATGAAGCGCACTAGACTGCAGGCTAATTGGATATTTTCTCCCTTGAAGCTGATCAACAGGGCTTGTCTGCGAGTTCGCACACCATTTTGATTCCAGAGCTGTGTTAGTTTGCCCCTTCAGGCACTGTCTAGAGCTTTGCAGCTACATAACAAGTGCAGAACGTCCTCCTTTGGATATTCGCAAAGCCTGCAATTGGAATTCGGTTCCAGGCGTTTCCATGGGGGAAGATGTACTTTTGACGGAATAACCCCCATCCTCAGCTGCAGGAAATCTTCCTTCACCTTCCTTGAGAAGCTGGTACTGAGGTATGGCTGAGGTAGGGCGCTAGTGTAGTCTTGGATCACGAACCACCCGTGGGATCTCCTGGTTAGTGCAGCTTTGTCTTCTTCCATGGAAAGAATTTTCACTGACTTCTTGACAAGGCACTTGAAGCACTTGTGTGAACAGCTCGAGTGCCAAAGGTCTTTTAATGCAAGGGATTTTATAGCTGCTTGAAGGTACACCGTTGCAGGGGATCCCTTGTTTGTCTCCTGCTCTTTCCAAAGGTGGGCGTTCAAGGAGTCTGGTTCAGCATTCTTTATTTTGTGCCAGCATTTACAATATGCGCCTTTACGTGCAATTTGCTGCTTCTGTAAACCAAACTCCAGCCTTAAATGTGCTGGGGAGGTGTAGGGGGGGAGTGAGAAGAGTATTCGGAGTGTTTTACTGACCACATTGTCTAGAGTGACCTCATCTCTCTCTCTCATACATTCACTGCCATATGTTATTGATGGTAGCAATTTTGTGCGAAATATGTCCAGCAAGGGGATTAAGTTTGGGCCCGCTATTTTGTTCTTGATATTTTTTAAAGCGATGGCCAGTGAAATCCCTCTGTTTTTTATTGTTGTTGCATGTCGCTGGAATGAGCCGTTGGAATCAAAAATCATCCCCAGATATTTGTACTCTGTAACTGTTTCCATTTTGAGGTCATGCAGAGACTATTGAAATGTTTGCTTTTTTGTTTTTTGATTAAAAACCATCACCTTCGATATTTCCATGTTTATGGTCAGGCCATTTTTATCAGAGAATGTACTTGTTGTGTTAATAAGATGTTGCAGGCCTACTGGGGTGTGGCTGATTTGTATCAGATCGTCTGCATATATTAAGTTTGAGAGTGTAAGACCCCCTAGCTTTGGGGCGTGATGGTTGCAGTTGTCCAGATCTTTAGAAAGGTCAGACACAAAAAGGTTGAACAAGGTCGGTGCGAGGACGCACCCCTGTTTCAGCCCTTTTGTGGTCGGAATCTCTTTTGATAAACAGTTGCCTGCCCCCAGTTTTATTTGGATCCAGGTGTCTGAATGTAGTAAGATCAATAAGTTGAGCAATTTGGTGTCCACCTCCCACTTTGAAAGTTTTGACCACAATTTCCCTCTGTCAATGCTATCAAAAGCGGCTGAGAAGTCGATGTAGCACCCATATAATGTTTTTTTGTGTTTGATGGCAGCATCTATCAGCCGGGAGAGGGCTAGGTTGTTTGTCGAGGTCCCTAGATTTTTTGGGAATCCAGTCTGGTTGATAGGGATTAATTTTTTGTTAGACGCCCAGGAGGTTAGTTCTTCCAAGAGTAGCCCTGAAAAGTTTTTTGCATCTATATCTATAAGAGCTATGAGTCTGTAGTTCTTAGCCTCATTCTTGTTGCCTTTTTTATAGATTGGAGCTATTATTGAGCCCCTCCAGGAGGACGGAAATTGTTCAGCCTTCCAGGTTTCTACAAAGAGCGGGAGGAGTTGTTCAGCCCAATAGGTTGGGCCTTCTTTATAGACAATGGGAGGGATTCCGTTTGGGCCTGGGGCTCCCTCCTTCCGTCCTTTTGTAATTCGTCCCTTCAGTTGTTCAATCGAACTTGGGAAGTTGGTGTCCGCAGATAGGGGCTTAAGGGCCATCGCGATCGGCTTGCAGAGTTCCGGATTTCGGAGGCCCATGCTTGGTACTTCATCATTAAAGTGTTGGAACAGATAGTTTACCCAGGATACCTCTGTGAAGTGGGAGTTCACTCCAGGGGCATTCGGATTATCTATGTTATTAACAGTTTTCTAAAATCTTGCACTGTTTTTATTTTTTGAATCATAGAGAAGTTTTGCCCAAGTTTTTTCCGCGGCTTCTTGTTTGATTCGCCACAGGATTTTATTCTTTTTACACTTTAGTGATCTCAATTTAGACGCTGAGTTATTGTCGCTCCCATCTTTCCGCAGCTCGCGAAGTGTTCTGTTGATGGCTGTTTTTACTGCCCTTAGATTAGGCTTTAGAGAGGATTGATGGTAATTTTTTGGGTTGCTTGTCAGGCTGGACGATGTTTTGTTTTGGCTTGTCCGTACCTCAATTTCTAGTGACATTAAGCTTAGTGTTCTTTAGGCCAAAGGATTTCAAGAAGGACTCCCAGGCGAGTATTTTGCTATCGTTCAGCTCAGCAGCACTTTCCCAGCACATCTTTGCTTCTTGCATTAATCGAACTGGGTCGCTAGTGTTGCACTTAATTCTGATGGATTTTTCTGAGGTCATAAGCTTTGGGCCATTTGCTAAAAATGTTAGCACTGTCCCTTGTGTCCTCAGTGACAGTTCTTGCGGGAGGTGGTCACTGCAGTCAGATATTCTGATTTTAAAATCTTGTACTAATGCGAACAGTGAAAAAGACAAGAAGGTGTAGTCGATCGCCGATGATGTGACCAAGTTGTGGAACGCTGCTTCTTGGGGACGATCCCCCCCGGTGATCGCCCATTTGCCGAAATCGACCCAAATTGGTTAGGTCTTCTGTTAAGCTTTTTGATAAATTCATTTGTTTGCCCCAAGGGCATACTTCCAGAGGCGGAATTCCCCTGACATGCAAATAATCTTCCATTGGATAGTTCTTCCCTGATGATTTCGAAAGGAACATATTAAAGTCTCCTGAGACAATAAGGTTCGGATTGTCCACTACCGTTATTAGTTTGTTCAATTCTGTCACCAGGGCAGTGGTGCCGTTTTTTTTTCTCCTTTGGGTGCAGATAGGTATTAAGTTCTTCCCTATTGGAACCCGGTGTTGATATTTCCATCTGGACTGCAGTGATCTTGTTTTCAGTTCCAGAAATATTTTTATTTAACAGTTCTTTTACATGGTTAATTGTTTGTATCGAGGTGTATATCATTAAACCACCTTTCTGGGCCCAAATTTTGAGGTTCTCCTTGCTGGGAGGTGGGTGTTTTAAAGCCCTGAAGATGGAGCGGTTCTGCTGACCAGGCTTCTTCTAACAGTATTAAGTCATACTGCTGAAAATATAGCAATAGATCCTTGTTGGTGATTTTTGCTCTTAGACCGTTTATGTTCCAAGAACACAATTTAAGCGGCCGATTTGTATTTGAGGGAGTACCAATTCGCTCTGCAGATTGTCATTGACTGCACTGTCTGAAGTTAATTGTTTTGCAATCCAGTCCCATTCTTGTTTTTGGGTCGGAAGACCGTTGACTTTTTGCAGAGGGGGTATACCAACCTTTCGCTTGATTGAGCATCCTCGTGCTCGTCTCAATGTTGATTTTATGGGAATATCTGGACTGTGTTTGCTCAAATTCACGTTAGCATTTTCTTGTAGATTGCGGAGTAATGGAGCTGGGTAGCCTGGGTTGAAAAATGGTTTGATTTGAATCCCCCATGCTTTTAATTGGTTTTCCTCTCTTAAGATTTTTTTCGCCAATTCTCCAGAGTTCCAAATTGTTTTTGTTATTTCCTGCTCAGATAGATGTTTGAGAGTGATGAATTCGACAGCCTCCAAATCTTGAGTGGTTAGCGTAGCTAAAGATGTAATAGAGTTCAGAACTCGTAAGATGTTCCTTCGATTTAAAATATCTTCGCGACCTTTGGATCTGTAGTCAGGAATGAAGAGTATTGTTTTGGGCTCTTCGTGGTTGGTGGCCCCCTGCCACTGTTCGGGATTTAATGCCCATTCTATGCTTTTGCAGTTACTGTATTCTTGAGAGCTTTCTTGGGAATTTGGCTCTCTTTGGGTCGGCGGACCCGAGTTGGCTGTTGATACCCGTACTGTATTCTTGCAATTGCTGTAGTCTAAAGGCGCTTGCTCACTTTGCGTCAGCTGACCCAAGTTGGCAGTAGGGTCCCGGGATTCGTGCTTGTTGTTGTCCTGCCTTTGCCCCAATGTTAATTCTAGGGCTGTGCTTTAGGTTGATCCTGGGTTTTGCCTTCTGTGAATCGGGGGATCCTTGTCCAAAGTTGTGTTGGGTTCGTTTTTCCTTGCTAATGTGGAGATACAGATGACGGAATTCCAAGGATTAGTTCCTCCAGTTTATTGTACCACCAGGTTGTCCGCAGTTTGTAACCTCATTGACTTGATGTGGAAGGAGTTTTTTTAACACTTGCTTGTCGCCCTAAGTCAACTTGTACACAAGCTTCTTCAGCTGAACCCCTTATAAAATCAGCGTCTGTTGCTGTATTCTTGGCAGACATTGCCTCTGGGCTTATAAGAGCAGGGGAGGTTGGAGGGCTTTCCCTTGATCTTTTGCTTAGATCGTCCTTAGTGCCTCTTTGTTCTGTCTCTAATTCTGGCAGCAATTTGTTTGCTTGTGGGAAGTATGTTCTTATAGAGCCCATCTTGTTTCTCCCTTTTCTCTTCATTTTCCTTCTTTGTTTAGCAGACAGTTGTTTGTTGCATGTGTATTCCCCGCTTTCTGCAATGGCGGACGGCTCTCTGGTTGAACTCTGCTGGTTTTCGTCATGCCGGAGCTTGGGTGCCCCTCCCGTTTGTTGTGGGTTCTGATCGTTCGATTCCTTAGGCTGATTAGATAAGTTGTTTGAGGCCATTGAATCAATAGGAATAACCCCCGTTTGGATTTTTTCTGTTATCTTGCAATATGGGTTTTTTCTTTCCTTGCTTGCTACTGCTGCTCTGTGGGAGTCATTTATAGATTTTATGTCAGTTGAGAGCTCACTCATTACATCTGTTAAAGATGATAATTTATCTTTTTTTATTTTTTTTATTTTTGATAAAGATGGTACATAGATGGACAAATTTCAGCAATTATTACATACATGATAAGAATTTGATTAATATTTGATATATTTACATACATTTTTAATTACATCTTGTTAGCGGGAACGAGAAAAATAAATCGATAAATAGGGTTAGAAATCAGTTTCAATTAATTGGAGACGAACAAAATTTTTTATCCATTTCTATCTATTCTCCAATTAGTTACAGGAGCCCATAGGCGAATACCCTCCTTACGCTGCCTCATGCCTTTATATTCATAGAGGCAGGATTCTATGTTATGAATTCCTAGAAATCTCGAGAGCCACATCTGAAAGGATGGAGGGTTCGTATCTTTCCACGCCGCAGAAATTAAAATTCTAAGTACTGCAACAGATAAAAACATTAGATCTCTTTCAGCCTCGCTTAAACACAACTTAGAGTCTGTACCCAGTAAAATTAAGGTAGGGGATAAGTCGATGGACTGACCTAGCAGCCCCTCCATAAATTTAATTATTTCTTTTTTAACATTTTCCAACTGATTGCAGGAAGAAAACATATGTATAATGTCAGCATGACTTTCATTACATCTGGGACAATTATCATTCTCGCTTAGACCCCAGGCGAATATCTTCGCGGGTGTATGGTAAAGATTAAAAATAGTCTTGTAGTGTTGTGCGCGAAGGTTTGATGCCCGGAATATTTTTTTATTCAATACAAGCGCAAGACTCAGATCGACATCAGAATCTCCTAATTTTGTCGCCCAGTTAGACTCAACCTTCTCAATATCATCCGGGATTTGGTCCAATAAGCAATTATATAAAATCTTAATCTTCCTACAGCCTCTATTTAATAACGCAATCAGTGGAAAATCCGCTGTATGTGAAGTCTGTGGCCTGACTGCCTTAATTGCCCTGGTAACTTGACCATACACCAGCCATTGACTGTCTGGAATGCCAAATCTTTCCTGCAGCATTTCGAACCCCAGAATTTCACCTTCTTCCATTAAATCTCCCAAGGATCTAAGCCCCAGCCTTTTCCACATCAGCAAATTATTATCATTTTTTAGTTGAGGAAAGAGAGATGAATTATACAGTTGCAAAAAGGAGTTGATTTTCGGGATATTAAACATTTTCATAATTGCTTTCCAAACCTTCCATGCACCAATCAGTGTCTTCAATCTTGTTTTTTTATAGAAGCTTCGTTCCAATTCACACTGAAATACATTTACAGTCTTTTCACCCAATAACATCCTATATATCTGGGGCGGACATTGTTGATCTACAAACCCAGGTGTTATATCAGGTACAGATGTAGATTGAAATAGAGTAGTCATTTGGGTTAGCAAGCAGGCCCAATGATATAACTTTAGATTCGGCAATCCCATCCCACCCCTTTCTCTGGGCAGTGCCATTAAGTTTGTAGATCGCCTTACCCTTCCATATTGCCATACAAATCTGATAAACATAGATTCAAGATGTTTCATGATCCTGTCCTCTATTGCTAAAGGGATGGCCCGAAATAAGTAAAGAACTCTAGGGAACATAGACATTTTAACTGCATTTACCCTTCCTATTAATGAGAGGTGTAGCACATCTATTCTTTTTAATTCCTTCTCAATATCCTTAATAAGTGGCAGATAATTCTCACTTACAATTTTCTCAACATTGGCATTAATTTTAACCCCTAAATATACGGCAGAGTCGACGAATCTATAGTCAGTTTTGGCTATATTTTTAGAGCAAATAACCTGCGTTTTTGTTTCATTTAGAAGATAGCCTGACTCTTCACCAAACAGTTTAGCCATCTGAATTAGAATAGGAAGAGTTTGTTGTGGATTATTTGTTAACACTGCAAGATCGTCAGCGTAGGCCAGTATTTTACTTGAATAACCATTGCATATCACTGGAGCTATCTCTGGGCAGTCAAGAATACACTGTATAAGGGGGTCAATATACAGCGCGAATAGAATAGGGGAACAGGGACAGCCTTGCCGAGTCCCTCTTTTTATATGTATAACCCCTGATGATAATTTATCAATGATTGAGTAACAAGTACAGCTTGGTGGGTTGATTGTGGTTTTTGATTGAACTTTTTTGATCAACTTGTTCAGATCTAATAGCTTGGTGTTAATGACGTGGGTCGTTAAGCGGGTTAGCAGATTTAATTGGATATCCATCTTATCCGAGTGACATTCCATTGCTTTTGTCGTGAGGTTCATGGTGTTTAACAGTGATGCCCAGAGCCCGCTCTCTTCTGTGTTCAGAGTCTTTGGAGAATCAACCGTTTTGGTTTCTGTATCATGAGGTAGCGTGACACCTTTACCATGGGCAGGTGTGTCCGCCTTTGTCTCCCGTTCTTCAATTATCAAGGGAAATGCGCTGTTTACTAATGCTAACCCTGAGTGCTGAGTAATATTTGAAATCGAGAGTCTCACTTGAGGTGAGATGTTTGACTCCAAAGCAGCGATGTGTGCAGGTCTTGCTAGCACGTGCTGGGTCGTGTTTGGACCAGGAAGATTTGTGTGGTGTAAGCTATTTAACTCCAAAGCCAGATCAGGGGACTCCCGCTGTGATTTTTTTACTGAGGTGGCGTGGAATGAATTGTTTAGTGATGATGGCTGTTCTAAGTGCTCATTGAGAGAAGGCCCTTTGGCTTGATCGTCGGGCTCATCTGCTGGCTCATCTGCTCTATGTTCTCTTATCACACTTGCGTCCTTGTTCACTTCAAAGCTTTTATTTTGCCACCTGGGGTTATTTCCATCGGTTTCAGAACATTGATAGCTGTTTGTTACTGTAATTGAATTATGCGTTGAATCTCTGTAAGGTTTAGGTGGACTTTCATTGACAAAATGACTTGCCAATACCGATGCCAGTTTTAAGGCTCTTGCCGAGTCCGCAACGTCGTGTTTTGATAGGATGATTATTTCCGGAAGCAAAGGGGAGGGAAGGCCCTTCTGAGTGGGTCTCATATGGTTTAGCACGGCCCCAACATCTTTAACAAAGGGAAACTTGGAGAAAATTTTAGGTTGTACAAGAGGTTTTTTTGGTTTTTGTTGGTTATAAATTTGTGGATCTGTTTGACCTAGAACTGAACCCTCTGCTTCATGCACAAGGCTAACTAAAATGTTGTCCTCTGTGTTTGTGCCAGATTTTATTGGCCTTGTTAATTTTTCCAGGCTGTCGGAGGAGGCATTAAGTAGCTTGTTTTTCTTATTCCAGTTGCTCACTACTGTAGAAATACTTCTTCTTTCTTTACCTGATCTCATGATGACTAGGAAGATGATGTCAGCCAAGAGGGGGGAGGGGTTCCAATAAACCCTGCACTGTCCTTTCAGTAGAAAACACCCCCCCCGGCGCCCCTCACCTGACGTGCAAATGCCAGATATTCTCGACTATGATTTCGTGCCTTTTTAAAGAACGTCACTTGTGTTTTTGAGCTTTTCATGCTTTAAGCGCTGTGCTGCGGTGCGTTGCGTAACACTTACGGAACATGCAGTGCTGCGATGCTGTGGTGAGGCCGGTTGGATGGTTCAGCTGTGAAGCAGCTATCTAAGCCAAAGGTTAGTCGGGGGGCCACAGTGCCACAGTGCCTCAACTCCGTGGCGCGTGACCAGTGTCCACAATGTCCACAGTGTCCACAACGTCCACAGTGTCCGCAGCGTCCACGTCTTTGCTCGTGCTCTCTCTCGCTGTGCCGGTTGTGCAGGCTGACAGGCTTGGCGCAGCTCTCCTCTCTGAATTCTGCTCCGTACACCTCGCTTCTGGGCTCTGGACTCTAAGCTCCAGCTTGCTTGGTTGCCTGCTTTATTACTCACAGGCTCATCAGAGAAGGAGAGATGAGGCAGAAACAAAGAAACAAAGAGCCTAGGCAGCTCCTGTGCCCCTGAAGATCGGAGGGCTCGGGACAGGCATGGGCTCAAAGGTGGTGGAAATACTGGCGTCTCCCAGAACGTCCGGAACTACCCGAATTCACCAGGTCCCTCGTCCTCTCCCTCAGCTCTCTCCGCGGCTCTTCACCGCCACCTCACCGCCGATTCTCGAATTTAGGTGTTTAAGTGTTCTGATTATTTGCCGCTTTTTCGCAGCTTTCATCTGAGGCTTCAACGCTTTGTTTGGCGCTTTGTTTGACGTTCGCATTCACGATCACCGCCACCGCTGCTGCTGCCGCCGCCTCCGCCGCTCCTCTTCCTGGTTGCACTCTGCTCGCTCTCCTCAGTCTGCTCTCTAGCGCCACCTCGTCTGAAGATCAGGCGTACTTGGTCAGTAAGATTGGAGGGGGGGGAGTGCTAATTGCTGGTTTGCATTTTATATAATCACGCATATTTTCACATATTCTTTGAGAAGTGTAATCTAATTATGCAAAAGCAAATTAATTGACTTTCACACACACCCTACTAACGAGCACACTGAGGGCTAACTTAAAATCTAGCCACTCACTGGTTCTCAAGACTGGAATTTGGCACTATAGTTCTGACACAAACGCCAACAACCTCCATCTTGGGAGTCATTTTTGACGACCATCTAAATTTCATGCCACATGCTAATCAAATCTCTTCCTCAGCCTTCCATAAACTGCGGCTTATTAAAAAAATCCTGCCTTTCCTACCTGAGAGTGCCGGCAAAACACTGGTGAGTTCCCTCGTCTTGTCGACCCTAGATTACTGCAACGCTCTGTTTCTAGGTGCCCAGGAGAGAGTTCTTTGGAAAATGCAGGCCATTCAGAATGCTGCCGCTAGGCTCTTAGGGCGCATTCCCAAACATCACTCGGCCGCACTCACTATAAGACAGCTGCACTGGCTGCCAGTGAGAAAAAGAATCATGTTTAAATCCCTCTGCCTGGTTTGCAAGGCTCTGAAAAATGTTGGACCCGCTTTCCTTGTCCAAAACCTTATCCCTTACCGTCCTCCAAGAACGCTACGCTCATCCTATCAGCATGATTTAGTGGTACCCCGAACCAAATCTGTCTCATGGGGGGACAGAAGATTCATGGTAGCCGCACCTAAACTGTGGAATACATTACCAGAATCGATCAGAATTAGTCCTTACCTCTGGATGTTCCGCAAGCAACTAAAAACCTGGCTTTTCAACCAATGAACTTCTGCTCTCTGAGGCCTAAAACAATGCAGCAACTTCAGCGCCGAGATGCCCAAGGGCCGTCGTTCGCGCTTTATAAATGTTTTTATAAATAAATAAATAAATAAAATCTCTCTTCTAAAATTTGCATAGCAATCTGCTACCAGGTTGACCCAGTCGGTGGGCATATTCAACCACAATACCCTATTCTGAGTGATCTCGGCTTGCTCACCACTGCAGCATGATTACAAATAAAAAACATCTGTATGGTACACAAAGCCATCCACAAACGCAGTTTACCTCCTGCTGTCAAACTACTTAAGGAGACTCAAGTGGCCTGAGGAGCTGGAGTTCTTGTGGAAGGTTATAACTTCAGGATCTCTACTGTCTTCAAACAAACATTCTCCAGAGCTGCCTGATCCATATGGGAATCAGCACAAACTAAACTATGAACAATGACACCTAGTAATGCCTTACGAAAACATTAAATACTCAATTTTGAGTCAAATTCTGGCCAATCAATAATCTGTATCCCCCACCTAGGCACAAACCCATCTCAGACTCACTTTTTAAGGGTTAGTGTTTTATTCAGTTTATCATACAGATGACTTGTAGTGTATAATTGTATTTTCTGGAACTATAAGACTTTAATGATAAATGAGGTTCGTCTATATATGCGCTTCAGCCCACATATAATATTTAACTTCCACAACGCTGGTTATTTCCTGTGCAAATTACCCTTTTCTAAGTGGAAAGTTGAATAAGCAAATTATGTATAAGCAATTTCACAATGCATGCTCAGCCACACAGATCACATACTGTTAAACATTATAGCAGTGACATATTGCACAGAGCCTTAACACCAGAAAAATAATTCTCCAAACATTGTTAACAATCCAGGAGACCACGCAGTAAAAGGCGAATTGTCTTTCAACTGGTATTATGTATGCATGCAAACCTTTTGATGCAAATTAAAACCCGACGGTTAAGGCACAACACTCAGCACTCAATCAATCAAAACAAATGAAATCTTTCTTTATTGGGTATTCCAAAAGCAGATCATAAAATACACATAAATAAAAACGTACAATTACAAGGTAAAAATATTTAAAATCTACAATAAAATTCTTTGATGGCATTCCAAGAGAAAAGATCTTGGTTCAACAACGTAAGAGTCCACCACTCATCACTCAAAAATGAGTAAAAAAACGATGCGTTTCATATTTTCCATTGATAGAAAGATCTGGCTCAGTTGATGTATTGGAGCTGTAAATCTATTGATGAATTTCCAGCACTTTCTGTTTTCTGGGGCTTTTTTATGCGCGTCTCTGTGTGCGTGCCAGTCGCCACTCAAGTGTAAGCATTTTAATTGCGAAGGAACGTTTCCAGAGCACTAGAGCCTACTGCAGAAAGAAAACAAACATCAGTTGCTAACAAAAATGATTGCTAACCTTTTTATTTAAATGGCCGGCCCTCGAACGAGAGCAGTGAATAGCAATGTCAAAGGCACTCTTTTGTTTGCACTCTCTTTTCTCTCTGATTCTAAACTTCACATTGAAGTATTCTGTCAATCATGCATTAAAAAGCAAGAACGCATTTCTCTCTGAGTCAGTGGGCCATATTATCAAGAACGGTGCAAACGTTATCGCCGCATTAGCGGCAGGAAAGTGCTGCTAAAGCGGCGAAAAGGGGCTTGTTAATATGCCCTAGAGAATTCTAATAGAAGTCCAGGTTTGATGTCCTTGACACCAGAACCTGAGCTTCTATTGGAATTCTCTAGGGCATAATATCAAGCCCCTTATCGCCGCTTTAGCAGCAGTTTCCCGCCGCTAAAGGGGCGATAATGTTTGCGCCATTCTTGATAAGATGACCCAATGTTTCCTAAACGTTTGAGAACCACCACCCAATTTTTAGAACAAACTTTCATGACCTACCTAGCTTTAATGGCCATGACGTGGGAGAATTTTTAATGTAGCTAGAGCATCGTGTGGTAGCGCACTGTCAATCACTGATAGATCATTTTTTAGTTGAAATGGCTACTAAGCTTGCACTGGCATACAATTTTACTGATACACCTATATTGTGCATTTTAGAAATGGGGGTCTCTCGAGAAAAATTTTCAGTTGAAATGGCCACTAAGCTTGCACAGACATACAATTTTACTGAGAAAAATAATGTGTTCATGTTAGAAATGAAGGGTCTCTAGTTGGCAGAGGAAGGGACCTTAGTCAAAATAGTAACCCTTGCTTGTAGTCAGGGTACGAGGGATACACACTTTAGATAACCCTTGCTCACCCACTTGGTAGATTGGCACGAGCAGACAGGCTTATCCCAAAGGCAATGTGTAAAGTATTTGTACTCAAAACACACAGTAATACAGTGATAATCCCACAAATGCACACCATCTAAACTTAACAAGACCAAAAAGACAAAAAGTCCATCATACAAGTATTAAGAAAAATGACTTTAGGAAGGTTATTCCCAAAATAAAGCTTGTAGAAAACACATAGTACCACCTGGGGCTACTGCAACATTGTGACAGCAATAAGTCCAAAGTACAGCACTGACCGCGAGGAGCGCAGCGGCGGGCATGGAGTCACACAGACCCCCAAACAAACAGTACCTTGGAAACGAAGTCTGTGACAATGCATGGCATAGCGGAAGTGAGGTGTCGGTGCTGAGGTCGAGACTGGCTTCCCGGGTGCTACAGGGGAGGGGAGGCGTCTTGTCCCCAAGGAGGTGACATGTCGTGTCCAGGACAAGGGAAGACAGTTGTGTCGGCAGTGAGGCATCGGTTCCAGTGACAATGCGAAGTCGGCGAGTTCGTGGAGTCACCCTCAGCGATTATCAGTGCCGTGATACCAGGATGCAGGCATTGGCATTGATGGAGTGAGTGCGAGTGCTGGCGTCGACATGGCTGATAACTGCAGGCATCCAGGCATCAGAAGGCGTCGAAGGGCATCGGAGCTGTGGTGCAGGCTGGGCGGTGTGTCGTTCACTTTGGTGATGCTGGGATTCTCATCTAAAGTTTCTTCCTTCAAAGTCCCTAGAATCCCAGGTGGACTACACCTTTTTGTCTGCTAAGATGTGTAGAGGGAAGATTTCCAATTTCATAACTTTAAGCTGCTTTTGCAAATAATCAATCAAACCAAATCTTAAAAACCACTGATTACGAACTGAAATTTAAGAATTTATTACAAAGCCAAAAATAACTGAACATACAAGCACCTCAGCAAGAGGTTCAGAAAGTAAACGGGCACTAATACAAACATATTCCTACGCAAGAGTCTCAGACAACTCGAGATAAACACCAATGTAAGTTCAAGAAGCATTAGACACACAATGACAGTCCCTGCTTGAAGTCTGGACAGCATTTACAAAAAGGAAAAGAAAATGGTTAGTCTATCCCTACGCTTACTCTAAGGTGACCTCCCTACTTAACATCCCTCCCAGGCAAGAGTAAAAGGTGTCAGCAGTGAAGACTTCCAAAGAAGTGCATTCACTTTTCTCAGGTAAATAGCTTAAGTTTCAGAGCTCGTTCTCAGATGCTCCTTCCTACACCCTCTCCTGCCCAAGACCTCCTACATCCTGCTCTACCAAGACTGCTTCTGCTTTCCACCCATGGGATAATGTCCCTAATACAAAATCCCAAATACAATAGACACACCTTCACCACACCTACCCTGGGCAGGTGCTCGCCGGTGGAATTTTTTCAAGTTTGGATCCATCTTCGTCCAAAAACCGTTGCTTTGTCCTTGGGTCCAAGGCACCTTCTCCGCCAAATGTTGCATCTGCACATTCCAGTTGACTCCTTTCGCTTTCACTCCTACCAATCTAACTTCTAAACAATGGACCTACCTAACAAGCTCCGTGGCCTTGCACCTGCAACTCAGAATATGTGAGAAACAACCCTGCACACATTCAAAGTTACATTTCAATATTAGCTGAGAACAGCGCCCTTCCCAAGGAGAGAACATTTCAAGCCCTCGGCTAAAGCTAAGCTAAAGAAATTATGGTTAGGCCTCTACTGGCTTCTTCATGTCCCAGGCCTTCACATGTTTAAATGCTTCTCTAATTCTATAACATAAACAACACATTCAAAATCATTGTAAAAGCATGAACTCATTTCGATTCTAATCATAAGCCCTTCTCATGTTAAAAGATTACATTTTGTCTCTTTAAACATACAACTTTTAATATGGCACGTGTATTCTAATGCAACATTTTACACATGAAGCATCACTCCTAAGTTATACAAAGCATTATTCTTGGTTAAAGCTCTACATTAGTCTGCAAATACTATGAGCACTTCTCTACATATTGCACTGAACCCCGGTCTAATACTACATTTGAAAAGTCACACATTACATGGTCCTCTAAATATGCGGGTGCTGACTATCGGTGATTATGATGCACCCCTACAAAATTCAAGATAACATGGCACTCTATCAACTTCACGAGTGGTGCTTCAGGCCTCGTGCAGGTCACGGCGTAACAGCGGCATTGCTGACGGCGTTGGAAACAGGTTTTCTTGCTACTTTTAGGTTTCTCTCAGCTCCCAACAGCAGGAACAACCTCCAGAGGCCCAACACCGTCACAGGCACCTTTTGGCAGGTCGGAACTCTCACCAAGGACGATCAGGGGAGCTGGGGGTGACGTCTTTCTGTCCCTGAGACTTCAAAAGAGGAGGCAAGCTCTACTCAAGCCCTTGGAAATCTTCTTCAAGCAGGGGACACAGCACACAGCAAAGTCCTTTAACTCTCCTTGGCAGAAACAGCTACTGCAGGCCAATCCCAGACACGCAGCAATGGGGCAGTACTTCTCCTAGTATCTCCAGCTCTTCTCCTTGGCAAAGGTTCCTCTTTATTTCAGAAGTAATCTAAAGTTCAGGAGTTTTAGGTCTAATGCTTATACCCCAAAATGTATATGTTCTCTTTGTCCTGAAAAGCCATGTGCTCAGTCAAAACCAGTTTGGTCCTCTCTGGTGCAGCTTCCTGCCAAGAGGTGGATACAGCATTGTGAAAAGCAGACCAGGCCCATTGAGGTGAATGGAAATCTCCTCCCCCTACTCTGAATCCAGCCCAGGTCTGCTCAGTCCAGCCCGGACTCATCCAGACTCTGTGGAGCCACTGCACCTCTCCAGCCCCTGTCACTCCACAGTCAGACAGCCAATACACATCTGAGCAGAGGCAGCCTGTATGGCTAAGCAGAAAAATACCTACTTTCTAAAAGTGGCATTTTCAAACACAGACTGCGAAAATCGCCCCCACTAAAAGATGCATTTTAACATTCTGAGATCAGGCATACTAAACTTTATATCTCTGTATTGGTCCTATGGGAAGTTGTATTTATAAGATGTTACAAATAAACTCCCATTCTGTCCTATGGGGCAAGATAGCCTTTCAATTGTGAAAAACGAAATTGGCAGTATTTCACTATCAGGACTTGCTTAACACTCCAGTACATGTCCTACCGTCACCCACACTGCACCCTGCCCTGGGGGGTACCTTGGGCCTATTATAGGGGTGCCTTACATGTAAGAAAAGGGAAGGTTAGGGCCTGTTAAGTGGGTGCACTAGCCAGGTTGACATGGCAGTTTGCAAACTACACACAGACACTGCGCTGGCAGGTCTGAGTTCGCTTTTCAGAGCTACTCATGTGGGTGGCACAATCAGTTCTGCAGACCCACTAGTAGCATTTGATTTACAGGCCCTGGCACACTTAGTGCACTTTATAGGGGATTACCAGTAAATCAAATATGACAATCAGGTAGAACCAATGGTTACAATTTACACAGAGAGCATATGCACTTTAGCACTTGTTAGCAGTGGTAAAGTGCCCAGAGTCCTAAAACCAACAAATAGTCAAAGATGGTGTGGGAGAACCCCGCTGACCTCTCAGCCCGGGTTCGCCTCTGGCTTTTCGCTAGAGTTAGCGCAGTAAGTACTGATCTCTAGACACAGCGTGTGTTTCTGGTTTCTTTACCGTCTTCAGTAGAGAATACAGCCAATATTAAAGGTTTGCTGAGGGCTGCCAAAATGTTCATCAGGTGAAGTGCCTCTCATGGCATGCGGGTGCTTCAGCCACGGACTCGTCAGCCCAAGCACTCGCGGGAGCGCCATTAAATAGTCAAAGATGGTGTGGGAGCACCCCGCTGACCTCTCAGCCCGGGTTCGCCTCTGGCTTGCTGGGAAGTGTAGTTTTTCTTCAAGTGTTCAAGTTTTTCGCTAGAGTTAGCGCAGGAAGTACTGATCTCTAAAACCAACAAACACTGATCAGGAAAAAAGTTGGCGGAAGAAGCAAAAAGTTTGGGTATAAACCTGCAAAAAGATGCCAAGTCCAACAGTGCACAAATGATAATAGGTGGAAATCGGGTTTCACTGAATATATATAATTTTCCTAATTTGAAGTAAAGTGTCTTGATTTTTTTAAGCTTATAAAATTTGACAAAAACCTTTGTTTCCATCACATTCAAAATTACAATAAAATGTGCTTCATTTTTGCTTTCCTAACTTCTGAATGTGTACAGTTAATTTACAGGTGCTTACATTTTATCCTGTGTTACATCCTACAGCCTTTCTGTTCACACTCCTTGAAATCCAGCAAGATTGTCACATAATTAACTTTACTTATCTATATTTGACTGCAAAGTGAGATAAGATTGTAAACACCAATCCCCATGTTAAAAAATAAGTCATTTGTCAGAAGGTACAGCCTGACATTTGACCTCTATCTCTGAAGGGATCCAAATGTGACAAGATAAATATAGAAATTATGGGCATCTGTATTTATTACTTGGACTTTCCCGGCCAACCTAAAATTAACTCACAAGCCAAACACTGGTCTGAGGAATTCTGCACATCTAATACTCAGGCTCTCCTTGTTCATGTGCCTCAAGGGCAGAAGGTAATTTCTGTTTTGTATAGAGCACGTCATACTCCTATGTTGGACACTGAAGGGCATTTTCCTATCAGTGGCATTGTATACTCTGCTGACGTGCCTGGTTGGTAGAGTTTTGTATTTTTGGCGGTTCTATCTGTGAAGTGTTTTAGGGTTGAGCTTGAGTGATAAGATGGAGGCTCTTATCTTGCTGTGGGGCACACCACCTAGATGTGTGATGGAAAAGGACATGTGAGAGATAGGTGCACAAACTATAATTATACTTAGAACTAAAAAGTATTGTCCTTTACTATGAGTGACCCAGGAAATGGGCTCGATTTCCCCACACCTGGAGTTAAAGATACAGAGGGCTATTTTGGTAGCGGGGAAAATCTGGCCCATTATGAGTTGGACCTTGAGGGTCTAGTAAGAAATGAGGAATTACTTGTGAATTGGTATTTCTTGGTCTGATTTCCCCAGTAATTCCTCATTGTGGGCTGGATGTTAACTTGGACTTTTTGGCTGCTTTCAGCAGTTAAATCACCAGGTAAATTGCACATATTTAAATGGTATTTCTATAGCGAGAACCTACTCAAAAGGCAGCAAAGTGATGTACATGGCTACAAGCAAGCATTGAGTCAGTGAGTAATAGGAGAGGAAGCTGAGTTGTGGACGGGTAATGCATTGTGATGTAGTGTTCTTTAAAGAGGTGAATCTTCAACTCTTTCCTAACCTGGAGCAATGTTTGGGCGGTCCTGATGGATATGAGGATGTTGTTCCAGACCCTGGGTGTATAGATGGAAATAAATAAAATAACTCATAATACCGATTTTGTCAGTACGTGCTGCTACAAGCCTCATTGGAATTAGGGGGCCACTCATAATGAGGGTCTAGGTCAGCTACATATCAACAGTCTAGTCAGAGGGGCAGCAGGGCACTGTGTGTGTGGACACCAAAAAAAGGGGTAACCAGAGAATACCAAGCAATGTGTATATTACAACATGGGCAAAGCGAATATGTGGTAATATGAGTAAAATGATGTCACCAACTCCCATTCTTGCCCATTTGGCATTATGTTAATATTTTTGTGTTTCCCTATGTTCCTTTTGAAGAAAAAGCAAATTGTATTTTGTTCAATTATGCCGAATTTAGTGCAATGTAAAATGTTAGATTTCAATGCATTTAAAAGCTTTGTGTTGACTTGTGTTGTAATTATGCATACCATACACATTATAAGAATGTATTGGAATGGCTTGTGTGTTGTGCTTCAGACGTAGAGTGCTCTGTTGCAGTGGTTAGTGTGGTAGTGGCGTACACAGCTCATCAACGAGTGAAGAAGTGGAAGACTAATCAATGTTGGCAACCAAGCATACATTATCTACTAAAGAAGGCTGCCCTTCCTCATTGCTGAGCGGTGAGGAGCGGAAGCTAAGCAGGAAGAGGTACTGGTAGATTTTCAGAAGAGAATACTTAAGTCTTACATCATGAACAGTTTTATTACACCCACAGCATTGCAAATCAACAACCCCATTAAGGACACATTAAAACACCTAAATAGCCTCATCACAAATTATTGTTGAACTGTTTGTACTTATGAACAGGATAATTACTTGCTGTTCGTCTTATAGTACATTAGAATTCATGAAGAGTCAATGCACAGCCAACAATAAGTATAACTAAACATGATAGCACTCTGGTTCAAAGTCTTTTTAGGTTAGTCGGCAGAAGAACAAAAACAATATTAATCTTACAGGCTAAATAGTGATTTTGGTTTGCATGATGTGTATTAGCAATTTTAATCAGCAAGATGTCCTAATCCACCCGATAGATGTTGGCTGCATGGAAAGGCTACGCTGCTGTATCTTGCAATTCAAAATGTAAAAAAGTAGCCAACAAGAGCATAGTGTAAAGAAATATACTAGCTTACTATATTCGAAAAAACGACATCTAATTTACTAACTTGACCATTTAATTTGAGTGATTGTAATTTAATTTGTAATAGCTTTTAATAAAATACTTTTAAAAACTCCCAGCAAAGAGAAACAAGGAGCAGCTCCACATGGTAAGCAAGGTTACCACGAATCAGTCCCCCATCCAAATAAAAACATAATAAAGAACCCAATGACATAAAGGAGAACATGAAGACGCCTAATGCGAGTAAGTCTCTACAATTTGGCAATATTAATGATCATTGATTTCTTTAATTGTTCTTTAGTCCGTTTTAATAACACAATAAACAATACAGGTTCTTAACAGAACTCAATGAGTAATCCAGCAGATATTAGCCAACATGGATGCAGCCTTTACAATAGTAAAGTATGTGCAGGAACAAAAACAACAAAAAGAGGGAAACCACATTCGATTAAAAACATGAAACTAAAAACTAGGCTGCCATTTACAGCACTTCAGATGCACTTCAGTGTTTATCGGAGACCTCTTCAATTAACCCTCATGTCTCCATGATCCTTCAAACTATGGGATAACCTGTGGGCCTGACCTATGTATTCAGACTAAGATTCGGGCCTATGTGTAAACGATACATGTAGATGGTGAGGGGGTCCTTTGCAATCTTGTCCACATTGTAATCTTCCAGCTGTTCTTGGTGACATCTAAGGGTACCTCAGGGTGTGTGTCTGTGTGTCTGACTTATGTTATGTTATGTTATGTTATGTTAGCTGCATTTATTTTGCGCACAGCTGCTCCAGCGAAGGAGCGTCCTGGCGCATGGAAAAGGTGAACATAACACAACGCGGAAAAAGTGAGAGTCAACATAAAAGGATTAAAACAGGTAGGTTTTCACGGCCCTGCGAAATGCTAGTAGATCCTCTAAAAGGCGGATTTCCAAAGGAAGCGAATTCCAGAGAGCCGCAGCTCTCACACGGAAGGAGCGGCCGCCCATCCGGCTAAGCCTGAAACGCGGGGTAACCACAAGGGATTGTCCTAGGGATCTGAGAGAGCGAGTCGGGACATAAGGGGATATAAGATTATTGAGGATCTCAGGAGCCGATCCTTTTAAAATTTTAAAAGCAAGGCTGAGTACCTTAAAATGGATTCGGCTTTTCACTGGTAACCAGTGTAGGGACCTCAGAGTGTTGGACGTGGGACATGACCTCGGCAGGCCCACCACTGCTCTCGCAGCCGCGTTCTGGACGCGCTGCAGGCGGACGATCTCAGCTTGGTTAGCTCCCAGCAGGAGCGAGCTGGCATAGTCCAGCCGGGAGATGATCGTCGCTTGGATGACCAACTGTCTCGTCGGGGCATCGAAAAATTTAAGCACCGGCCTCAGTCCGCGTAGGACACCAAAGCAGCAAGCTGCCACTCTCTTAGTGTGGGTGGTAAAACATAAGGTGTGGTCGAGCCATACTCCCAGGTTTCTGAGCTCCATCACCGGTATGGGGGCAGGCCCGAGCTCCTTTGGCCACCAATTGTCCCCCCAGCAGTCCGTTCCTCTTCCCACGATCATCACCTCGGTTTTTTTTGCGTTCAGCTGGAGACAGTTGTTATTCATCCAGCTGGCCACCTCTCTCAGCCCATCGCGGAACCTGGGGGCATCCAGTTCGGCGTCCCCGCTAATCGTGACCGCTAGCTGTGTGTCGTCGGCATATGAGACCATAGTAAGGCCCCACTGCCTGGCGACATCAGCCAGCGGCCGCACGTAGAGATTGAAAAGCGTGGGACTCAGCGAGGAGCCCTGGGGAACCCCCAGGTCCAACTGATGGAATTTGGACTGGAAAGGAGGGGTGGCAACGCAGAAGGAGCGATCGCTGAGGAAGGAACGGAACCACTGCAGAGCGGGGCCACAAATGCCGATGTTCTTCAGGCGGTGTAGGAGGATGCGATGGGACACTGTGTCAAAGGCAGCGCTAAGATCTAATAAAATAAGCGCTGCCGTTTGACCTGCATCCAACACACTCCGCAGATGTTCCACCATTGCCAGAAGGGCGGTCTCCGTGCTGTGCCCAGCACGGAACCCATTCTGCGTAGGATCGAGAACATTGGCCAGTACCAGATGCTCAGATAAGGCTAGATTAACATGGGCCTCCATGACTTTGGCCGGCCAGGGAAGCAATGAGATTGGGCGATAGTTTTCCGGTTTTAAAGGATCCAAAGATGGTTTTTTCAGGATCGGGGAAACCACCGCCTGCTTCCACTTGGCAGGAACAGTGCCTGAAGTCAGGGAAAGATTGATTAATGAGCACACTGCTGTGCGCCCCTGAAAGGACGGATCTCTAAAGAGAGCAGGTCTGAGTGGGTCCGCCGGGGAGCCGGACTTGACACGTTGTGCCAACTTAACAAACCCATCCCAAGAGAGAGCGGGGAGAGAATGTAATACCAGGCGACTGCAGAGATCGTTCCTAGGAGAAAGTGGTAGTGTCATGCTGGGAAATGACAAATAGATGTTCTTAACTTTCTCCAGAAAGAAGGCAGCCAAAATCTCACACTGTGAGGTGGAACCATCCACAGGCGGAGCCACTCTCTTAGCCATCAAGTCTTTTAAGGCTTTAAAGATGGTCTTCGAGGGATTATGGCTATTACGGAATTCCGTTGCGTAGAACGCCGCGCGGGCTCTACAGATAGCTCGATGATAGAGCTTAACCGCGGCCAAGTACGCGGTTTTTTTAACGGCATCGTACGCCTTCCGCCACTCTCTTTCTGCCCGCCTACACGAGCTCTTCAGAACGCGGAGAGCACTGTCGTACCAAGGGCTCGACTTCCTGGAGCTGGATTTACTTGCAATAACAGGCACCAGTCTGTCAAGCGCCTTAGTAATCCAGCTGCAAAATTGGTCGTAGCCCAGGCTGGCATCAGACAGAGGGCCAAGTGGCTCTTCGGCCATGATGCGATGAAGATCCTCAAGCCTGAGCTTATTCCAATGCCGCCGCGGAACCCACTTTGGAGGTGGAATAGTAGGGGTTACGGGGAGAGGTAGCCATATGGACACCAAAAAATGGTCAGTCCAATACACTGGAGAAATAGCCGAGACTTGGACATCCGATAAGTTGGTAAAGAATGGGTCCAAGATGTGCCCTGCCACGTGCGTGGGTTGAGTGACAAGTTGGGTCAGCTGAAGGGCCTCCATATCCGCCTGGAAACCACTGACGGCCGCGGTCTGTTGGGTGTCAAAGTGGAGGTTGAGGTCGCCTATGATGCAGAAATTTGCGCAATCACTAGCTAGCGTACTCATTGCCTCAGGGAAAGCTCCCCTGAAAGCTACATCGCTGCCAGGAGGGCGGTACACGACCATCCCAGACAGCGTGAACTGAGGACTGATAGTGATCTTAAACAAGGCGCTTTCGCAGCCTGCAATATGCAGACCAGTCCAGGAGCACGCAAAAGTAGATTTTAAAGCTAGGGCAATACCTCCACCTCTGGACAGCCGGTTCCATGTAAAAAGTGAGTAACCTGGGGGACAAGCCAGATTAATTATGGCTGTGTCTGTATCCTGGAGCCAGGTCTCAGTGATGATAAATAGATCCGGCTCCTCGTCAGTAATGAGGTCCATAATAGAGAGATGGTGTTTAACCAAAGATCTGGTATTGAGATTTAATATCCGCAGACCCTGAACTCGATCGTCACTCAACCGAGGCACCCTTATGCCAAACAATGGGGCGACGGAGTTATCATAAGCTCGAATACCCGTGGACTGGTCAAGCGACCATCTCTTGCAGGTACATTGGTAAGGGCCACACAAAGGATGTTTAAGTGCGACAGCACATCGAGGGAGGGAGTGGCCAATCGCCTGGAGCGCTGCACTAGTGTACACAAGCATCTTGCCTTCCAGAGAATAGTAGGAGATGTGGCCCGCTGCGCCCCGCGCGTCCTTAGCGCAGACGGGCAGGACTCTGGCAAGACTCCGGCAAGCGACGGCGTTCTAACTGCGCGTTCCCGCTGCGCGGGAGAGAGCGACTTTAAATAGGCGGCGAAATAGAGGAAGGAGCGCGAGGACGCTCCAAGATGGCGCCCGCCGAAAATGCCAGCGTCCCAATCGAAGATGGCGCCTGTCGACGATCTCCACACCACCCACGGAGCCCGGACCCACCAAACGGTGGTGATTGTTCCGAAAATTAAATGCAGGTAAGGGGGAGGAATGGGAAAGCCCAGCCAAAGCGCAATTTAAAATAAAGCAGTAAAACAGTAATTTACTCAAGAAGCACAGACAGTGAGGTTAAAAACGCACACAGCGCTTACTAATCGCAGCGCAGGTAATGCGGCACCTTTTCCAGGCTGACCGCTGGCTAAACTCGCCTTAAATAGGCGGCGAAATAGAGGAAGGAGCGCGAGGACGCTCCAAGATGGCGCCCGCCGAAAATGCCAGCGTCCCAATCGAAGATGGCGCCTGTCGACGATCTCCACACCACCCACGGAGCCCGGACCCACCAAACGGTGGTGATTGTTCCGAAAATTAAATGCAGGTAAGGGGGAGGAATGGGAAAGCCCAGCCAAAGCGCAATTTAAAATAAAGCAGTAAAACAGTAATTTACTCAAGAAGCACAGACAGTGAGGTTAAAAACGCACACAGCGCTTACTAATCGCAGCGCAGGTAATGCGGCACCTTTTCCACCTTATCTACCAGTGCTAATATAAATGTGTCCAATTCCATGCCTGCCTGCCTTCCTGCCTGCCCCTTTTCAAGGTGAATAGAGTGTTGGCCTCAGTTGTGACCCACCTCAACACATTACCCAGACGCAGACTCACATTGGGGACTTCAGAGTATTTCCTTGCAATGTGACTTTTAACCACCAGAAAAGGGCACGCTCTATCAATCTCTTGAGGTATTTCGTTCCCTTTGAGCTGAACATTAGGCCCAGTAGACACAGTGTGGGTTCCAGGTATACTGTATTCCCTATCAGTTTTGCAAGTGCCATAAGTGTCTCCTCCTAGTACAACAGTATTACCGGACATTACCCTACCATATGACCCTGCCTCCAGATTTTCTCAATGGGAGCATCTGGAGTCTGCTCCCTCGTACATATGAGCTATGCTTATGGGTGTTAGATGTCTGATAGTTGAATAGGGTGTACTTCAGGTGGGCATGGCAAGAGGCTGGGAACAAATTCCAGGGTGTGGGACCAGTTCCTGTCAGTTATGTATACACCTATGTCTTTTTCCCATCTGGCCTTCAATGACGATGTTTGGCAGGTAGGCATGGTAGTTAATAAGTCATATAATGCAATGACTACCTTTTTTACTTGCCCATGTGTTAGGAGTGACGGAAGGGAGAAGGTTGCAAAGGTTTCCACCTGATCTAGCTCCCATGTATATCCAAACACGTGTACCAAGGCATTGTTGGTGATATATTGACCCGTTGCCTGCCTGTACTCATCCTAGACGTCTTTGTGGAATATGTAGAGTCCAATGTATAAAGAGGATGTCCATTGTCAAAAAGCCAGCTTCAATCCGAGGATGGTTGTCATAAGTGGTGGCTAAAGACCGAAAGGGAGGGGAGAAGCAAAGCATGAGGTGTAGTGCATTTGGATGTGTACAGTGCCTTGAGTGGATGTAGCAATGCCAACAAAGCCTGCTATTTCCCCCAATTAGTGAACCCCATGTTTCCTTGCCCCTGGTGACATAAACCAATCCAATATCACCGGGATATGTAGCATCCCAAATACACATTCCTCTCCTAGTCCAGTTCATCATGTAGCCATCGAGCGACCCATTGCAACTGAGCTGCTGCATACTATGCTTCGTAGTTGCTAGCCTCCAGACATCAAGCATCAATTAGAATCTGCAATTTGTGTAGTGTTGCTTGCTTCCTGATAGTTTCCCTTATCAATTCAGCAAAGATATTGTCTAAGTCCACAAAAAAATCTGCTTGGGCAATTAGACCGGGAGGGCTGACAAAAAGCAAATTAATCTGGAAAGGACCAGCATGTTGGAAACTGCTATCCTTCTCTTGGATAACAGCAGCAGAGAAACCCAAAATTTCACTGATTGGTACCATGATCAATCAGCCCAGTTGTCGGGTTAGTAGATAACACAAGCCACTAACCTTCTGGAACAAAACCAGCAGGGGCAATGATTAGTTTCCCCACTCCTCCCTGCGTAGACCCACAGAGGGAAGATACATAACTCCCCTGCAAGACTTCCCACAGGGGAAAGGGGAAATGGATAAAGTAATAAACGGATCACTGACAGAACATCGACAGACAAAATATCGAGATTCCAAAATATCAAGGATAAAATATCGACTGACAGAATATCGACTTCCTATCTTCAAACAGGTAAGTACAAAAATATCGACTCCAAAATATTGAGTGTAAAAAATATAGAATGTCAAAATATCGAATTTTTTAAGTATGTTAAAAGTAACTTAAAAGTAATATAACAGTAAGTTAAATTATTATAAACATATTTAAAATACTTAAATGAAAAATTAAGAAATAATTAATGTAACTTAATTTTGTTTTTTATTAATACTTATATATCTATCTACATAATAATAACAAAACATATACAATATTTTTACCGTAGGATAGCAAGAGGGTTAAATGTACTCTAACGACTCCAGTGAGTGCAACAGTAGGGAAAGGGTTGGATAGCGTAAGGGTAAAAATTACTATTCCAATTCCAATGAGTGTAACAGTAGGGTAAGCGTTGGATAGCGTAGGGTTAAAATTTACTATTCCAACTCCAGAGAGTGTAACAGTAGGGTAAGCGTTGGATAGCATAGGGGTAAAATGTACTATTCCAACTCCAGAGAGTGTAACAGTAGGGAAAGCGTTGGATAGCGTAGGGGTTTAAATTACTATCCTACTCAAGAGAGTGTAACAGTAGGGAAAGCGTTGCATAGCGTAGGGGTTATAATTACTATTCCAACTCCAGCGAGTTCAACAGTAGGGAAAGCGTTGGATAGCGTAGGGGTTAAAATTACTATTCCAACTCCAGAGAGTGTAACAGTAGGGAAAGCGTTGGATAGCGTGGGGGTTAAAATTACTATTCCAACTCCAGTGAGTGTAACAGTAGGGTAAGCGTTGGATAGCGTAGGGGTAAAATGTTCTCTTCCAACTCCAGTGAGTGTAACAGTAGGGTAAGCATTGGATAGCGTAGGGGTAAAATTTACTATTCCAACTCCAGTGAGTGTAACAGTAGGGTAAGCGTTGGATAGCGTAAGGGTAAAAATTACTATTCCAACTCTAGAGGGTGTAACAGTAGGGGAAGCTTTGGATAGCGTAGGGGTTAAATTTACTATTCCAACTCCAATGAGTGCAACAGTGGGGAAAGCGTTGGATAGCGTAGGGGTAAAAATTACTATTCCAACTCCGGAGAGTGCAACAGTAGGGAAAGCATTGGATAGCATAGGGGTAAAAATTACTATTACCACTCCAGAGAGGGCAACAGTAGTGAAAGAGTTGGATAGCTTAAGGGTAAAAATTATTATTCCCACTCCAGTGAGTGCAACAGTAGGGAAAGCATTTGATAGCGTAAGGGTTTAAATTACTATTCCAACTCCAGTGAGTGTAACAGTAGGGTAAGCATTGTATAGCGTAGGGGTAAAATTTACTATTCCAACTCCAGAGAGTGTAACAGTAGGGTAAGCGTTGGATAACGTAGTGGTAAAATGTACTATTCCAACTCCAGAGAGTGTAACAGTAGGGAAAGCGTTGGATAGCGTAGGGGTTAAATTTACTATTCCGACTCCAGTGAGTGCAACAGTAGGGAAAGTAAATACTTCTTATATAAATATAAATAACATAAATAGTAAAATCTATTACAAAATATTTTAAATATTTTAGAATTGTGTAAATTATATTAATTAATCTATTAAATTGTAAAATACAAATTATTTAATAATCTAAATTACCTACTAATACTAATAATTTACCTATTAACAATCAATTAATTTAAATTTTAAAAATTATTTTACAAAATAAACTCAATATATTTTTTAAAACAATGTAATTATTTACAATTAAATTAATTCCAAAACTATTCCTCTATAAACACACAACCCACTACTAAATTAAATTAATTAAATTAACATATTGATCAATTAATCATTTAAATGTATTTACCTATTATATTGTAATTAATTGCAATTAATAATTATTGAACAAGTAATTCTAAATGAATAACTTTTAATGAATTTACATATTTAATTAATTATATTTAAATTACTTCCCACCCTATTCCCCTACAAACACACAACCCGCTAAATTAATTAAATTAATTAAATTAACAATATTAATCAATTAATCATTTAAATGTATTTACCTATTATATTGTAATTAATTACCAATTATTAATTATTGAACAATTAATTCTAAATTAATAACTTTTAATTAATGTACATATTTAATTAATTATATTTAAATTACTTCCCACCCTATTCCCCTATAAACGCACAACCCGCTAAATTATCAATTAATCAATAAAAATTAATTCCCAATTATATTTAAATTACTTACCAATTAATAATTAATTAACAAATAATTTTAAATAAAATAACAATTATGTAAATAACATATTGTATTAATTATAATTAAATTACTTCCCACCCTCTTCCCATATAACACCAAAACCCGCTACAGAAAATAAATTACAAAGAATATAATATATATATCACTTAATCAATTAAAATTAATTAACAATTATATTTTAATTAATTACCATTTAATAATTAATTAACAATTAATTCTAAATAAATACCAACTATTAAATAACATATTTAATTAAATATATTTAAATTACTTCCCACCCTATTCCCCAATAAACCCACAACCCGCTACAGATTTATATTACACAAAAATAAAACATTAATATTAACTTACCTTAAATTCGATTTTTTTGTTGTCTGTATTCTGTCTAGTCGATATTATGTCCATTCTATATTTTTGATTCAATATTATTGCTATTCTAGTCGATATTACATTTTTCTAGTCAATATTTTTGTAGTCTATATTATGTCTAGTCGATATTATGTCTAGTCAAAATTAAAAACTCGATATTATGTCTAGTCGAAATAAAAAACTCAATATTATGTCTACTTACCGTAATAAACAGTTGTGGAATGCCACGAGAAGGCCTCTCAGGTCTTTACTTCCTTCTAAGTAGTACACTCTGTGCTAGGAGACCCTGTGTTTGAGAGAGAACAGAAGGGTGCATTAATATACAACAAACCTATATATGTACGCAACATATAGACATAGCATGTACCCCCTAACCCTTAACTCATATGAATTCCCACGTAATGCAACTTGTAAGGGAAAAGCTACCAGTAGAAGTGGTAGAACTTTAGACAACTTCAGGCAATCTTTAAATGAAGAAGAATCCTACTCCATGGAAATATCCTGAGAAAACTAGGAATAAAACAACCAATAACATAGAACAGTGAAAACTGGGCTGGTACTTATCTACTTAGTTCCTCCTTATTTCCCCAGGAAAAGAAGGGAGAAGAAGTGAATGCCACCTCATTAATATCCCAGTATTTTTCCTCTGATCTTTTCCTGAAATGTCAGCCCCCAAAAGATGGGCATTCCACACATCAGCACTCAGTGTGTGAAAACGAGGCAAATTCTGGGCTCAAAGAAAAGGTGTGTGCACCGCAGCTCTGTGTGCGTGCCAACGCTGCAAATGCAGGGCTAAAGAAGGGAGTTCGCACCACAACATGCAAACGTGTTGCCAATTCCGGTCTCAACCCATTCACAAAGCAGAAGTGGAACACCTGCAACACGGACCCAGAATGCTGGCATGAAGATGTGGAGGGCGGACAAAGAAGGTGATGGAAAAGCACAAGAGCCGAAAACAAACAGCAGAGCTCTTGACGCTGTGCACACTGCACATTCCCCCATGAAGAGTCGAAGTCCTGGAATGCGGGAAATGTTTACAGTTACTTGCACTCAAATGGGGTTCACTCAAGAGAAGTGGTTTATATACTCAAGCTCCGCCCATGCACTGGTCTTCACGTTAGGCATGAATAGTGATTTCTGGGAGATGGAGTCTATGCCCAGTTAGTCAGCAGACATTTAGCTTTTCCACACTTGCACTCCATTCTCATGCGTATATAATAAAGGGACGAGTGTAGGAATTGTTTGTGTATGTAACCTGTTCAACTGGAAGCACGATCTACGGTGGATGACCATGATAGTACCCCTCCTTAACCTCATGGGTGCTGCTGACGAGCTCAGCTCGTCACGGCCATTGGAACATTCGCACGCGGGGATAATTTCCCCGCTGTGCTGAACGTTTCAAAAACCAGCATGCGGACGCTGTGCGCGGCCCCCTCCCCCCCCCCCCCGCAGCGAAGGGGTTAAAAACCACAGTCTAGGCAGATGTCTGGGTTTCGATGAGTGTAATGCATGGAAGCATCTCAGAAGGGTCAGACAATTGAGATTACCCACTGATTTCCAAGTTCGAGCTGCCGGACCATAACTCTTCCAATCCACTAGGTAGTATACTCTCCTTCTCTTCAGCCTGCAATCTAGTATATTTCGTACCTCGTATTTTCGCACCTCATATTCTAACTCACCATCAATATCCAATGGTGTTAGAATCTCAGGCAATCTAGTGTGTGGTGAACAGGGATGCAATAGGGGCTCATGAAATAAGGCGTGAATATACCAAGAAGGGGGAAGGGCCAGTCTCATGGCCACTGGATTTATTACCTTATCAATAGTGTAAGGCCCTATATACTTAGGTTTTAACTTATTTATCCATATTAGGTGTAAGTTCCTTGTAGCTAGCCATACCTTATCCCCCACCTGATATGCAGGTTCTTTAGAGCACTTTTTGTCTGCAACCCACCTTTATGTGTCTCGTGCCTTGGCTAGATTGTGTTTTACGTCTATGAGGATTGCAGAGAGATGTGCATGGTGCTCGTGTTTGGAGGGATGATTAGCTGTGATTGGCCACTAGAAAGGCCAGCATGTTTGGTTTATGTCCGTATAAACAAAAGAAAGATGAGTAGCCCAAAGAAGCATGTTCCCTATTGTTGTAGGCAAATTCAGCAGTCCATAACAAGGTGCTCCATTCGGTTGCATGCTGTAAAATAAAACACCTTAGATACTGTTCCAAGGTTTGGTTTAACCATCAAATGAGTCTAGGGGGTCAGGGTGTTTCGACCCTGCCCCCTTTTCTTCTTTTTTGCGTTTGTTTTTCTCTTTTTCTTGTGCCTGAGTTACCGAGGCACAAGATGGCTGCCAACACTTCCTAGTTAGGAGTATTGACAGCCAATTAGAATACAGCTTGTTGTCAGGAGGGTGCACAGATCCTCTGTGCCTCTAAATATCAAAACGTTTATTTTTCCTTTTCGCAGAAACAACTAAATGGATTTACAACATTTAAAAAAAAAGATGCTTTCTGAAGCAAGCACTACCTTTTCGCCAAATTTGGTGTAACTCCGTTCAGCAGTTCCAGCTGTAGCCGTGTCTAAGTTTCCTATGGGAAATGCATTTTTCGACCTCTATTTTTTACTTCTCAGGAACTACTGAACGGATTTACACCATTTAACAAAAAAAGAGTTATTTCTGAAACAAGGGCTACATTTTTGCAAAATTTGGTGTAATTCTTTTCAGCAGTTCGAGCTGTAGCTGTGTCTAACGTTTCCTATGGGAATTAACATGGCGAAAACACATTTTGGGACCCCCCCCTTTTTTCTTGCTGAATCACCCTGAAACTTTCAAGATAGGTGCTGACCGGAGTGGGACATAAGTTATGAAAATATTTTGCGTAGATCGTCAACCGGCGCCAAAGTTATTGGGAAAAGAACAAACACTTTTTGAATAGAAACAAGGTCTTAACTATAACTGCCAGTAGTTAATATATATGTATATATATATATATATATGTATATATATATATATATATATATATATATAGCAGAGCTAGGTCGCTAAGGGATATGCTTGTGACAAGCCATCTGGAGAGACCGATCCAGAGAATTAATACCTTTCAGGAAATGAAGGGCTTCTATCCCTGTGGCCGTTGCAAGGCCTGTACAGGGAGCAAGAGAGTCCTTACATATGATATACCTGAGACAGGGAAAATAATGCAGATAAAGAAATTCATCACCTGCAGTACCCCGTATGCAGTCTATTGTTTGATCTGTCCGTGTGGCCTACGCTACATTGGTAGCACGATAAATCAATAAAAAATGAGAGTATTAGAACATCTAAGAGCCATTGATAAGGCAGATCCGGCCTATCCGGTGGCTCGCCATTTCGCAGAACTGCACGACAGGGACAGAAGCAAGCTGCAATATTTTGGGCTGGATTCTGTTCCATTGAGCGTCAGAGGTGGGGACCGGCAGAGACGGCTCCATAGATTAGAGTCAAGATACATTATAGACCTGTCTACTAAACATCCTAGGGGCTTGAATAGCGGGGAGGAGATGGCGGTTTATTTGGGGAAATGATACAGAAATAGGAGAACAATTGGATATGCTGATTTGTTTGCTGCGATTATGTTGTGATATGTATGTAATAGATATTGAGAATCTGATCTAAATGTGAAGAAGCAATAAGAGATCGGGATGTGACGGACTGATAGATCAGGGAATGAATTCTCAGAGTGATTATCATTTGACTGCTGTTTGATGAAGTTTACGGAAGGCAACGTCACGGAACAGTGTGTGATTTTACCTGGGGTGTTCTGTTGTATCTTTTCTGATCCTTTTTTGATCTTTTGGATCTTTTGAATCTTTTTTGGCTCTGTTCTGATTGAAAAGGTTACTAATAACTTGGGCAGATTAACGAAGGAAACTAGCCGATCCACAGCTCTACAAGTGACAATTTCAAAATCATAACATTGTATACCCTCTCATTACAAAAAGTATGCAATGAAATAACATATATTCCAAGATGGCACCTATGTTGTTTTGGAGGGTTGAGTCCTCTGTTTATGTCCATGAATGTTAAGAAACTTTATTAACATGTCAATAGTATAGTGTCAATGACACTGACGAAGGCAGAACGCCGAAACGCGTTTGTGTGGTCCCTGAATGAAATAAACTTGTGGATCTGATTTATCCCTCTGGAGTGCTGTGATTTTTGCGAAAGCAGAATTGATGAGCAGTATATATATATCTATATCTATATATATATATATATATATATATATATATATATATATATATATATATATATATATACATTACCTATAGTAGGTATATATAGTTAGGATTTTTTCTCTATGGAACTTTTGAAAATTCTATGTCTAATAACTTTGGCGTTTGTGGACGGAATCGGCTGAAATTTTCAGGAAAATGGCACATTTTGTTTCTGAGCAGCCCCTGAAAATTTGGGGGGGTTCCGTGAAAGGGGGGCCGAGAAAAAAGGGGGGTCCGAGAAAAAAGGGGGGTCCCAAAACGCGTTTTTCCCATTCATTTTTCCATAGGGCCTTTGGCCTCACTTTAGCTCGAACGGCTGAATGGATTTACACGAAACTTGGCAAAATTGTAGGGACTGTTAGCCCGATGTGCCTTTGCTGGGTCTCAATATATGTGCTCCAGTGGATTTTGAGAAATTAACGTTTTAAAAAACAGATATATCTGTGACAGCATCCAAATAGCGCTCCAGAACGTGTACTTTTCACGTAACGGAGCTTTGCAAAGCGAAGCTGATTGGCTCTCCGGAGTCTGTCAACATTCTAAACAGTCCGGTGCGGCCGCCATCCTGTCTCTCGGTAGGATCGAGAGACAAGAGGAGATCCGTCACAGCACACGCGTTCCTACTATCTGATAACGATCCTGTATTGTGATTGGGGAGGGGATTCTCACTGTAAGGGTGTGTGGGACCTAGCCTTAAGCGGAAGATTCCAGGGATGCCTTTTTGTACATCAAAGTCTTCACAATTATGAGTCACATTAAAAATATATAGCACTCCAATAAAGTAGTAGGATTATAACACTTTAATAACTTATAAATATATACAACGCTCCAACAAAGTAAACACGTAAAAAAAAAAACTTTTTAAACAACTATTTATATGACATTGCTTTAACCAGGATAGACAAAGAAATGACACAGTGATGTAAAAGTTTCTGAAAGAAATGCCAAGAACGACCGATGTGAAAGTGAATTTTATCTGGCAATTTTTTTCTTTTCCTTCTCATGAAAAGAAAGTTAATGCCAGGTTCGTTACCTGCCTCATCTGCAAAAAAAAAACTCTCGAGAGGGACCGAAAAAAAATATAGCTATGGTAATCATACCATGCATCGGCACATGGAGAGGTGGCACCGTCTTAATTATTCTAAAGCACAACTTCGAGATTTGGTGGATAATCCCCTTTCGGCAAAAACATCCATCAATGACTTAGCAATAAGTGAGTCAGAGGCAAGGGAAACGGTCCCAAATCTGCAAAAGAACTTTGGGCAGATGAGATTGACTTGTATAGCATGTTGAAAATTAATTTCATGCGGAGAGATGAGTATTACTTTAATAAATAGATCATATGAAAATCATCAATGTCCAAAACGTCCTAGAAAGTAATTTTTTTCATTTTTGAGGAAGAGAGATAACTTACAGTGGTACGGGGTCGTTTTCGTTCGTACTAGGGGGGCCAGGTGACATTCGTTCGGGGTGGCTTAGGGGCATTTAAAACAACTTCCCTGATACAGGTAGCATATAAAGTAGAGGCTAAATACCAGGATCTTCATCGATTGCTTTATGCTGTACAAAAATCAAAAACGCATACAACAAACTTGGACCATTCATATTTTCAATGTTTCTGCATACTATACTTTTTAACCCTTAACTAATTGAGCTGCTTGATTTCACCTGCTTTTTAAAAAAAAAAAAAAAAAATCGGAAACAGTGGCCATTTCTTCGAAACTTACTAATCTACGCGTTACAACTACGTTTGCTTTTTCAAAAACCTTTAATAAAAATGTTGGTGCCCAAATACGGGCCTACAACCCCGTGGGCCGGCCACGGAGCAGGCTGGAACTGTAAAAGGGGGGGGACTGGGGGGGGGCTTATTTATTTGTGGAAAACATAACAGAGTGAGTGGTCGTTGATTTCATAGTAAAAAGTGCGACAAGTGCAACAAAATCATATCGATAATTCATTGTGAGCAAGTACCATTAGTGTCGACAATTCCAACCTTCAATAATAAATACAGTAATCAATGATGCATTAGAACTTAATATCAATTCATTGTTCGAACGTGTAATCAGTCTTATCCCATATCAATTCATGTGCTAAAAACTGCATACCTATCTCATGATATCAAGGCTGAGCAATCGGGGCACAACAAGGAGTTGAGAGTTTCATTTGTACCGGCGACATTTTGGGTGAGGTCAGGAAGGTCCAAGTATAGTCAAAATGTCTCCAACTCGTGGTTGGACCGGGACCTCTTTCGGCAGTCCAAAAGTTTTCGTTGAAGGGTAGCAGAGGGGACTGGCGACATGAACCATCAGTGAAAGTGGGGTGGGAGGAAACAATCTCTCCTACCGGGTCATACTGGTGTCCCACCGGAACTGAGCAAGTTGGCAGTCTTGCAGGATTTTGATCATTTCAAGACTGAGGCCGGAGCCGGCATGAGCGCGCCAACGTCCCTCGGCTACGTCGTGGTCGTTCCGTGGGTGATCATGGCAGTCATTTCTCATTGGGGGTCGGGGGCCCCCGTGGCTCTTATAGAATCTTCAAAGTTGAGGAGAACGTTTCTGGACGCAGGACTCATTTTCTAGCTGAACTGAAAAGCGTCGTTGTACCGCAAAAGTAAAGGAGGGCCCCGCTGGGTGAGCGGAGCATCATTGCCTCGCAATAGTGGATGAGACCTTTTGTCGGGTAAGTGCAGCGCCGCTGCATCGCAAGAGTGGAGGAACCCTTTTGTTGGGTGAGTGGAGCGTTCTGGGTGCAGCTGAGGGGGGGTGGGAGAGGCTCGTTCGCGCCGCCTCTCCCTTCCAGCGCACCCCACGCCGACACCTGGCGTTGATATCCGTGATGTCCGGACTAGGCGATAAGAGGGGGGGTCAGAGGCAGAGGCAAGACATCCCCCCCGTGGCCTGCAGGGCGTCGCTTCAGGACCAAACGGGGAGCTCATATCAAGCCGGGGCCAGACAAGGAGATACAAGGGGAGGGTCGGTGGCATTTGCAAGACATTCCTCTCCAGTGTTGTCGCAGCTAGAGTTCTCGTCGGCCTCGGCTCTTCTCCTGGTCCAGGGGGGGGGTCGGTGGCATGTGCAAGACATCCCCCCCCAGTGTTGTTACAGCCATTATTGAAGAAAGAAGAAGATACCGTCGGCCTTGGCTCCTCTCCTGGTGCACCTTACGCAACGACCCTTTTGATGGGTGAGTGGAGCGTTGGGGTGCAGCTGAGGGGCCCCCACCTGGGGGGGTGGGAGAGGCTTGTTCGCGCCGCCTCTCCCTCCCAGCGCACCCCACGCCGACACCTGGCGTTGATATCCGTGATGTCCGGACCAGGCGATAAGAAGGGGGGGGGGGTCGGAGGCAGAGGCAAGACATCCCCCCCGCCCCGTGGCCTGCAAGGCGGAAGAAGAAGGGAATCGGGAGACCAGAACATTTCGGCCCATCCACGCCACGGCTGATGGCGGTTAGCTGGGTCCCGCCCTGCAGTGTCGAGGCCTCATCTTCCGGATGGGCATAACCGTGGCCCTGTTGCACTTCGGGAGTTTCCGGAATGGGGGTAGGTATCTGCTGATTTGTATCTATTTCATGTTACCGTTAATGGGCGTGGCGGGCGGTGGTATAGACATGCTTGGAGCAGTGGGGGGGTGGCGGAGCCTAGCTACCTCGTGGCTGCCGTAACGTCAAGCTTGGCTTTTTTCACTACTTTCATGTTTCTTATTTCTAGCGAAGTCAAAAACTCATCAGTGGCCTACTGATTTTGTTTGATTTCTTTCCCTTCCTTTTCAAGTGTGTTTCATGATAATCTACAATATACACTTGTACATATGAGTCTGATACAGGGCAGATCTCTGTATAACTATGGATAATTAGATATTAGGATGGCATACAAAGCTCCCAACCTTCTTATATTTTCTCTTAAAGGGTTTCAAATTGGGGACAAATATTAGGCTGTGCTCTAGAGGTTGACGGTGTTGCTCCACTGGTACTCGGGCCTTCTCATGAAGCAGAAGGAGCCGCTCTCAATCTCCTTAACTCTTCCCTTGCAAAGTTGACCGGATTCTTAGTCTGCAACTGCTTCAGCATACTTGCAGTTCCACACAAGTCCTTTTTATTGGGGTCTCCTCTTGAAAGCAGTCTTGCATATGCGGCAAGTAACTTTTCTTGCATTCACCTTTTTTAAGACTTGTGAAAATTAATTTCAAAACATTCAATAAATACGGTGTTACTATGCATTGTGTCAAATGCTTTATTAAAAATATGCAGGAAATGTTCCCTTTATTTGTTGTTAAGGTCTTTACAAGAGAATTTGAAAGGAGAAAGTAGGAGATGAATAACACATGTAGGACGTTAAATCTCAAACTGCAAAAATTGATAAAGAGGGTGGACCAAAGTCTGCATGATGAATGACAGTGGAAGCGTTTCAGACACACTGCGAAGATTTTTAAAAATATAAATATTGTCAAGTTTTACTTTGACTTGTGATGTTTGATCTCATTTAGTCACTTTAATCTAATTTTAAACACTAATTTTCTTTTTGTTTTGCAGATTAACTACAATACTTATTTTGGACTCCATATTACATGTTGTTTATTATATTATTTTGTTACTTATAGTTCTAGTTATTTATTGTAGTGTTATCTTTTAGTTATAGTTCCGGTTATTGTTTTAATAAAAGTTAATTAAAAAAGTACATACGTCTGTTTTTTTGTGGGGGTAGCAGTCATCAATAGAAATAATATTTATAATTTGAAGTATAATGCTGAAGCTCACTCATTAGCAACATATTGTGGTGAAATTCTAACCTATGTGCTGACGTAAGTGTTCCGTAAACTACTACTATGGTAACAGGCAAAATACTGTTTGGGGGTAGGGTATAATACGCAGGAATGCTGTAAAAATAAATGGGCAAGGGCTGTTTTGTTTTCCACTGTTGCAACATAAAGTGATCGATAAAAATCCGATAATCAGGCCTTTCAGCGACTAAGACAGCAGGCCGAGTCTCTTTTGCTCAACGGCTCCCTCATGGGACGAAGAAACGCCCTTTTTCACGAAATAGGAATATTTTACTTGCAGGACAGTTGTTAATTTCCCGTGAAAATACATTAGCCTGGAACATTGTTAGTGGTAAACTGTAAATGCATCTGGGTCCTTTGCTTTAAAAAAAATATATAAAATATATTTGTGAATTAGAATAAGAATATATGTTACAGCTATAGATATTTGCTATTAAAAAACCATTGAAATTCACTGAAAAAAACCATAGGTTTTAGGTTATATATAGTTAGGGATTAGCATTTACAAAACCTTAATTTACTCGCACAAAACCATAGAAATTCGCATATATAGTTAGATGCAATAACTATATATCGCGCACCCGCAATCCACTGCTGAGGATGTCACATATTACATCATTCATGACATGGTCAGTGACATCACTGATGACATCACTGATGACATCTCAAATGACATCACTGATGACATCACTGATGACATCTCAAATGACATCACTGATGACATCACTGATAACATCTCATTTGACATTACTGATCACATCACTGATGATATAATTCATGTGATAATACGATGAACCTCTTCAGACTCTAATATAACCTTAGATACAATCAGTGTAAACAGACACTCACAGACTGTCACTGATCCATGGAGCTACTCACACACCTAGTCAGTCATGCAAAGAATCAATCACACCTAAATTTTCTCAACTATACAGTTATGCACACCTTACTTATTAAAACATATACTAACACATATTTACTCTCTTATACAATCACTGATACAAGTTCACAATGATCCATACAGCCACTCACACATTCACTGGCTCTTATGCTTATTTATCTATGTTAACTCTCACGTGTACTGTGTTTTACATATGTACTTACTTTGACATGTAGCACTGAGATATCCATTCACTCACCAATACACTCATGCACACAGTCAACCGCCCATACAGCTGTTTCAACATGCACTTTTGAACCCATACATCTAGTGAATCCACTGCTCACACATCTATGCACAGAGTCATACCCCTCCCAGCCACCCACACACACACTCAGTCTCCCATACAAATACTTGTGCAACCAATCAATAACCCATATACTTACTCATATAGCTACTGATCAACACATGCAGCAGTTTACAGAACAACAGACATAATGATGCACACATTAAGACAGTTTAGTCACTAACCCATGCACTCAGTGAGACACATTTAATCACTCACTCATACAGTCAGTCATGCACCTACTAAATCCTTCATCCAAACACTTATACATCCACTCATTCTTCAATATGTAAGACATATTTTAACTTTACAGAAACATACAGTCACTGGGTGTTGTCATCAGTGATGTCATCAGTGATGTCATTTGAGATGTCATCAGTGATGTCATCAGTGATGTCACTGACCATGTCATGAATAATGTAATATGTGACATCATCAGCAGTGGATTGCGGGTGTGCGATATATAGTTATTGCATCTAACTATATATGCGAATTTCTATGGTTTTGTGCGAGTAAATTAAGGTTTTGTAAATGCTAATCCCTAACTATATATGGCCTAAAACCTATGGTTTTTTCAGTGAATATATATATATATATATATATATTCACAGAAAAAAACATAGATTTTACAGACGTTATAGTTAGAAATTAGCATTTAAAAAAAACTTTGAAATTCCCTAAAAAAACATAGTTTTCAGGGATGTCATAGTTAGTTGGACATTTGACTCATATAAAACCAGAGAAATTTGCCCGTTATAGTTAGTTGAGCTACCTATAACTTGGGCGCTAGCAATGCACTGCTGATGACATCACTTATTACATCACTCATGACATGGTCAGTGACATCACTGATAACATCACTGATGACATCTCAAATTACATCACTGATGACATCACTGATAACGTCACTGATGACATCATCCAGTGAATGTGTGTTTCTGTAAAGTTAAATATTTTTCATATATATCTATGCCAAGGTGTATTGAAGAATGAGTGGATTTACAAGTGCCTGAAGGGATTATTTAGTAGGTGCGTGACTGACTGTATAAGTGAGTGATTGAACGTGTCTTACTGAATGCAATGGTTAGTGACTGAACTGTGTGAAAGTCAGTATTAGTCTCTCAGTTGGTGGGTACGCAACTGCATGGGTTGGTGAGTAGCTACATGAGTGTCTATATGGGTTATTGATTTGTTGTCTGAGTATCTGTATGGGTGCCTGAGTGTCTGTGTGGGTGGGGGTGTGTGTGACTCTGTGCATAGATGTCTGAGTGGGTGATTCACTGGTTTATGGATTCAAAAGTGCATCTGGGAAGGGCTGTATGGGTGAGTTAGTGTGTTTATGGGTGTGTTGGTGAGTGAATGAATATCTCAGTGGTATATGTGTGACTAACTATATATGTTTTAAGGCAGTATATGTGACTGTTGGAGTATATAAATGACTATACATGAGAGTAAGTTATTTGAAGATTGGGTGTATAAATGAATGTCTGCTTGTATCAGTGATTGTATAAGACAGTAAATATGTGTTAGTATCTGCATAAATAAGTGATGTGGTGTGTATAAATAACGGAGTTGGTGTGTATAACTGTATACATGAGTAAATGGGTATGCGATTGATTCTTTGCATGACTGACTAGGTGTGTGAGTAACTCTATGGATGAGAGACGGAATGTGACTGTATGTATAGGTGTATGAGTGCATATTATAGTACTGTATTGATGAGTACCTGCATGTATAAGTGACCGGATGTGTGTGTAGACCTAGGAAATAGTCGGAGGTATGTAGTATCTGGCATTGTTGTGTGTATAGTTCAAAAAATAGCAGTCTTTATTTTAGAGTGGGTGTATCAAAATTTATTTTAGGGCATCATATTATCACATGGATGATGTCATCAGTGATGCCATTTGAGATGTCACTGACCATTTCATGAGTGATGTAATATGTGACATCATCAGCAGTGCATTGTGGGCGCGCAAGTTATAGTTAGCTCAACTAATTATAAAGGGCGAATTGCTCTGGTTTTATATGCGTCAAATGTCCAACTAACTATAACGTCCCTGAAACCTCTGGTTCTTTCGTGAATTTGAAATGTTTTTTAAATGCTAATTCCTAACTTTAACGTCTGTAAAACCTATGTTTTTTTCAGTGAATTTCAAAGGTTTTTTAAATGTTAATTTCATATTTTAATATTTATAAAATCTATATTTCTTTTTTTTGTAATATTTTGGAACTCTATTATCCTTTAATTTTTAACTTTAAAAATTATGTAATGTTTTATATCGTCAAACAAAAACATGTATATATATTTTTTTTGTTGAGAAAACTGGAGTACTGTACTGGTAGTGTACCAAGCTCCATCAGCACGTAAATCCTAACCGCCATATTGCTAAACTCGTAAATGATGCGCATTTTTTATCTAACGGGTTTGTGGCACCACGTCCCAAGTAACATCACATATGTATGAGCTTGTGCCAGCTGCTACTTTGGTATGTGACGGGTACGCAGTACCAAGCTGAGCATTACGTCATGTATGTTTGGGGTGCGCCCGCTGCGCATTGCGCATGCGACGAGTGCACGCTGTCAGGCCCTGTGTTACGTCATAGATTTATAGTGTGGCTCCGGGTATGCCACTCCCTCATTTTTTTTAATGTCTCAAAACATTATCTAAATAAGTTTAAGGTGTATATGACAGCAAGCGATAATCTATAATATTTTAAACATTTATATATTTCTAACTGTAATAAACGTACATTATGGTAAATATATTTTCTCAAAATCGCGTCGGGTCCGGCCTCATCGTGCGCTCAGTGTGCGATTGCCATTTGACCTTAAAAAAAAGCACTTGATTGGTTCATAACATTTCTCATTGTGACAGTTGGAGGACCCCACCCATTTTAGTCATTCTCTCTACAGCGTTTGATGAAAGACACCTCTTCTGCTTAGAGAGCTTTTTTGAACAGTGTTTTGCGGTGTACACATATCTTATACTACACACAAAATGCAACAATCATCTTGATCAAATTTTTATGTTCTGTACAGTAGCTTTCCACATGTGATGGCCATGCATCTGAAACGTTACATCAAAAAAACAAATGTGTGTTACACGATGCCCCTGGTGTGTGTGAGTGTGCGCATTATTGTGCTACCTTTTGGCCTGGGTATTGGTGGCTCAAAGGGGTATCATCAGCCACGGGCAGAGTGCACATCCTAGATCACATGTGAAAAACTTTAAAGAGTAATGTGTAGATTTGTTTTGCAGTATGCTCTGTTGTCAGGCTTTACCAGTATAGTAGTGTGTCATATGTGAGACTTTCAGATTCATGTTTGACATGCACTGCTTGACTGTAATGAGTGTTATCACTGTGTATGACATAGCCTCACTGCTGATTCTCCCTCCATCCGAGCACATTCACATGTGTGCTCTTCACAATAGCAGCACTTTAAAAAATACCCCACACCATTGACATGTGCGTCTGCGCATATCCACAAGCTTGACAACGATATGTGATGATGGCCATTCAAAGTTTTTGGGCAGCATCTCATTAGCGATAGTTGCCTCCCTCCCAGTACATGCTACATTAATGGTAATTGCGGATTGTGCGATGTCAAAAGTGCAACAGGGACACACACATAGGTACACTTCCTTTCCAGGCAGGAACTGAAAAACACCCAGGTCCACTGAATAATTATTCACACCCCTACGCCGGCCTTACGTACGCAAGCCCAGACCACTTTGTGTACATATAAATAGGATAACGACGACGACACATGTCCCAGTTCTTCCACACTGCCTCAGATGATATGGTCGCATTCACCTCGCATATCACAATGCGGGATCCATGAGCTGTCACCATACTCGCAATCAAAACTCGATTTGAACTGTGAACTCTGCTGGCTATTGTGTTTGGACACACAACAATGACAGCAGGTAGGCAGTGGGGCCTGGGTGCACAGGGGCTGCAATTGAGCGCAGTGCTGTGGGAGGGGTGGAGTTCATCAGCCTGGGAACGTAGGTGCAAACAAGCGATGTTGCCATGCGTAATGATGTGATCTCTGACCTCATTCAGTCACATCTATGTCTCATTTTAAGGACCCGCTGGACCATACTGTAGGCGTGAGCCAATGGGCAGCACTTCCCTACAGACACGTGGCTTTGGCTTTTGAGGCACTATAATGAGCTGATTACTAAGTGTACATGCACACAGGCAGGCAGGCACCACTGCATTACACAAGCACATTATGCTTCTAGCATGCACTCTGTTCCTTTGTATGTGAACGTTGGCATAACATATTATTATGTAAACTTGTGTATTCCCATATACTCCAGCTCCTCTTTGAACCCCGATTACCACATTTTAGTCATTCTCTTTACAGCATTTGATGAAAGACACCTCTTCTGCTTAGAGAGCCGACTACACCCAGCTGATACTCTCCCTTACCAAAGACCCAGCCACCGCCAAACTCAACCTCCAGGAAGGAATGTTGAGGTTGTGTTTGTGTGCGATGGTGTTGAGGGGGCTCATGTAGATATTGAAGAATGATGAGCCTTGGGGTACGCTGCAGATGATCTTGGTGGCTGCAGAGCGGAAGGGAGGGAGGTGGACTAGTTCGGTTCTGTCCGAGAGGAAATATGTGATCCAGTCCAGGGCTTTGTCTTGGATCCCAGTGTTGTGGAGGCGGGTTATTAGGGTGCAATGGCAAACTGTATCGAAGGCGACTGAGAGGTCTAGGAGAATGAGGGCGGTGATTTCCTCGTTGTCGAGTAGGGTCCTGATGTCATCGGTGGCTGCGTTGAGGGCAGTCTCGGGCTGTGGTTGGCTCGGAATCCGGACTATGATGGGTCAAGGGACCCGTTGGCTTCGAGGAATGTGGTCAGCTGCTTATTGACAATCTTCTCGATCACTTTCGCCGGGAAGGGAAGAAGGGAGATCGGGTGGAAGTTTTTTAGGTCCTTGGCATCCGCTGCGGGTTTCTTCAGTAGAGCGTTGAACTTTGCGTGCTTCCAGCTCTCTGGGAAGGTGGCAGACGCGAGAGAGTTGTTTATGACGTTCTGTAAGTGGGGAGCGATGATGGTGTCAGCTTTGTTGAAGATGTGGTGAGGGCATGGGTCGGGGGAGAGCCGGAGTGGGTGGTGTTCATAGCGTGGGGGTGTTTTCGGTGCTGATGGTAGTCCAAGCGCTGAGGATGATTGTAGGGAGTGTTGGTTCGGTGGCTGTTGTGTATATCGGCGATCTTGCGGTGGAAGAACGTGGCAAGGGAGTTGCAGAGGTCTTGTGACGGTGTGATGTCGTTGCTGTTGGCGTTGGGATTGGAGAGCTCTTTTACGATGTTGAAAAGTTCCTTGCTGTTGTGTGTATTGTTGTCCAGTCGTTCTTTGAAAGATGTCTTTTTGGTGGTTCGGATCAGCTGGTGGTGTTTGCGGCTGGCGTTCTTGAGGGCTGTCATGTTTTCTGTCGTCTGTTCGTGGCGCCAGGTTTTCTCGAGGGATCTGCAGGATTTCTTTGATTCTTTGAGGTCGTTGGTGAACCATGTTGTTTTCCTGTTGCTGGGCTTGTCTGGAGGGTTCTTCAGTGGTGCAAGGGCATCAGTGCAGTTGACTATCCACTGTGTGAGGTTACGGGCTGCGTTGTCGGTGTTCGTGGTGGTGATGGGTAGTTTCTGGCTCAGTGATGTGGTTAGCTGGACTGCTGTGATTTTGCTCCAGCTTCTGCGGGGGATCTATTGCGGGCGGTTGTGGGATGTGGTCTTAAAATTAGGATTTTTCTCAACTTTACTACTATGAAACTGAGAAAAATCATAATTTTAAGACTTTCGGTATTCACAGAAGGCATTTAGGAGTCCTAAAGTTAGGAGTCCTAACTTTACTACTCCGAAACTGGGAAAACTCCTAATTTTAAGACTTTCGGTATTCACCGAAGACATTTAGGAGTCCTAAAGTTAGGAGTCCTAACTGTACTACTCCTAAACTGAGAAAAATCCTAACTTTAGGACTTTCGGTATTCACTGAAGGCATTTAGGAGTCTCAAAGTTAGGACTCCTAACTTCTGTGAATACCAAAATGAGTAATGGTCTTCTGTGAATACCATAATGAGTAAGTGCCTTCTGTGAATACGAAAATGGTTGTAAGTTTAGGATTTTGTCTTAAGTTAGTTCTGTGAATTGGGCTCTAAAACTTTAACACATATATTAAAAAACATTAAAAAAAATACACCACATACATTTAAAATATATACTAAAATAGAGAAAACTAATTAAAAAATTGATATTTTTAACAACTATATTTTTGCAAACGATATTAATGACTTCTATATTTTTGAAAACCATATTTCTTACCTTATATTCGATATTCTCGACATTTCCAACTTCATATTTTGCCTAAATACCATTTTTAACACCAACATTAACACCTTAGCTGCGGCGCAATTTCCTCCCCAGTGCTGCGCTGTCCATTCGAACTAGTGCTGAATGAACGTTCAATGGACGTGCGCAGCACTGGGGAGGTAGTGCTGCCGTCGGCCAACGCCCCGACGCAGCACTTAAGGGGTTAAAACCAGTCATTCTGTTTGGAGGAGAAACTTGGAGGACAATAGTGACCACCACCAACAAAGTCAAGACCTTCATCAACACCTGTCTGAGGAAAATCTTGCAATCAGCAACCACGACCCATGGCAGCAGACTTTCCAACACCATGTTCATGAACAAATTATGAAAAGACTCTGGTGCTAGATAGGTCACACCCTCTGCAAGCCTTCATCAAACACCAGAAAGAAAGCATTGACCTGGAACCGTCAAGAGAAAATCAAACGAGGAAGGCCAAGACAAACCTGATGCCGATCCTTGAGGCTGACTGCAAGAAGAAGGGTTGGACCTGGAGTCAGATTGGAAGAAAAGCCCAGGACAGAGATGGCTGGAGAGTCCTGGTTGATGGCCTATACCCCAAGATAGGTAGTAGGCATAATTAAGTACTGATGCTGATGAGAGACCTTTACATATAACATGCTTTTTAAGTAGCATGTGGACTGGTTCCATGTCTAACGTAGATGCAGCCCCAGATTATCAATTAATGGAAGTTCTATTGCAAACATGATTGAAAAACATGAGTTGTTTAACTACAAACTATTTAAATCTAAAGCTCTGTGTAGATGTAAACAGGCAGAGAAAAACACTTGGAAAACTAATTATGTCTCAAAAACCTCTTCAGGAATTGCCTTAAGAATGAAGTTTGTTTAATTTGTACATTGTTTAACTACTATGGGCCGAATTGAAGGGGCCCATCGGTCAGGAACTGGAATCGAACAACGTCTTGTCATTGGTTCCAGACCTGCAAGTAGGATGCGAGCGAACCCTGTTTGGTCGCATGCCTATACCTTTCAATGGCAGCATGCATTGCGAATGGAATGCATGCTCTCATTGAAAGAGCAGAGGTGCAGTTCATCCCTGCACCCCATGGCAGGTACCCCAAGGTGCCTGCCACGGGTGCAGGGATCAACAGAGAAGCACCATACATGCCCCCTAGGCCACCATTTATGACCTCGTACCCCTGGGCACCCCCAAAGACAGTTTTACAATGCCTTTCTGTTTAGGAAAAGCCGGCACAGAAAGGCAGAAGGAAACTGCCATTTTACTCCCTCAGTCGGAAAGAGCTGCCCGAGGGAGTACTGAAGGGTTTCCGGATGGCAGACAAGCTCTCTGAGCCAGTCAGAAGCCATCCCAAAAACTGAGTCAGATTCCTTTCTGATTGAGCCCATCGGAATGGCTCGGTTGGAAAGGAATCCGAACAGGCACATCCAATAGGTTTAGGAAGGCTCTGACGAGGGTTGGAGCCATTCCTAACCACATCGGAATCAGCCCCCATGTAAGAGTATTTCAAATTTCTAGATTGCAGGTATTATTGGCTTATGTGAAGGATTGTGTGATGGATCATATGCATGTGATGGATTGTAAAGATTTCAAACTGTGTTTTAAAATAGGTATCCATTGGGCAGTATTTGCTGAACTGAAGAAATGTGAGGGTAGGTATTGTTATGCTCTTATTTGTATTTAAGTATTGTTTTTAATGTTTGTATGCTAAAGATGATATAAATTAAAAAAAATAATTAAATGAATTGAATAAAATGTACATGTTCACTCACAATGACTTAAAAAGGCTTTCTTTTCCCTTTTTGTATTTTGCTTCCACAGAAAAATATAATGTATATTGTGATATTATTTCCACACATGAAGCGTACCCATGATTTTGCCTAGCTAAGATGGGAACAATTCACTTTACCGATGGCTAACATACGGAGAAAGGAATAACGAGATTACTAGTCAAATGCTTTAGCCAAATGTGGTGACTGTTGGCTCAATGTGTATGTGGATGGTGCTGTCAAGTGACCTAATGGGAGCATTAGACCACATGCCTGTCCATCACTGGTGATGGCTGGCCTAGGAAGAGACTGTGCACCCCCACACCCCCAAGGAGATTTGCTGGAGGTGGATGGATGTAGAAAAGAGACTCCGGGGGAATTGGAATAACAAGGCTCCTCCAAACTAGGGTTAGCTTAGGCAGGCCTGACAGTGAGAGGACAGGGGAGTAGACAGAAGCTTAGGGCTGTAGCTCACAAAAGGAATGACCACATGCGGTTCTACTGAAAAACATTATCACCAACAGTAGTGAAAGTAAATACTACATCTGACTTTACCCACAGGGAGTTACTATTCCTGTATCATACTAACAACAACCATTTCTTGTTACTATTATGTGAACATTAGAATACCTATTCAAAGGATAACGTGTACACACTTGTTTAATTATGTATATGGATGTATGAAGGCTCTGGAAAAGAACCATGAACAAGGTCAGGCTGGGCTTACCAGGCATTGGGCATTTCCCCAGGAGGCTGGAAGGCTGAGAGCTGCTTTTGTTAAAAGGGGGTGGTTGTGTAGCAGTGGGGCAGTTTTAAAAGCACTGCAGAGTTCCTTGTATATCCAACATTTTTCAGGCAACAGCGATAACTCTGGTGATCAATGTACCTGCTGCGAAGAGATATAACTTTGGTCTACTGGCAATTTTGACTCATTTCAGGTAGCGCAGAAGGTTAATTTGCCTGCTGCAACGAGTGTGCACCATGCGGATCAAAGGACAGTAATGTATGTGCAAAGCTCAGTGGTTAAGTGGTTACTGCTTTTGTCACAGAGATCATTTTGTTACTGTGCGCTTTATAAATTATAATTGTAATCTGGATTAGAAAGTAATGTTTTTTTGACCCAGTCTTCCTGTATCCAAATTTAGATAAAAAGAATGTGTTTGGGAAGAAAATTCCTATTAGTAAAGTCAACCCTAACCACTGTGGTACCTTCTAAATCCTGAATTTGTGCTTACCCAGATCACGCACTCTTAAAAAATGCCTACCTGTATGGATTTACAAAAGGGGGTGGTGATGAACAGAGTGTCTGAATTGAGCAGACCACTCTTACCCAGTCCAAAGATCAGGGCTTGATCCATCACCGTTATTTATCTCACTGCCCCATCCCAGCTCAGAACCTGGCTATATGCAAATCAGTCTGTCCCTGGCCCAGTGCATCATGGGAACAGGGCAGACTAAACTACCAAGCCAATTCTTTACCAGAAAGGAGACAAGCTACCGGGGACCGGTTTCTGGCATTTCAGCCTCTTCGGCCCGGCTTGCTTGAATCCTGATGGAGCAGTGAGAAAGGGACTCATGTCTGAGTATACCCTGCCACACCTATAGTGGCCAAAATCGATTTACAAAAGGGGGTGGTGATGAACAGAGTGTCTGAATTGAGCAGACCACTCTTACCCAGTCCAAAGATCAGGGCTTGATCCATCACCGTTATTTATCTCACTGCCCCATCCCAGCTCAGAACCTGGCTATATGCAAATCAGTCTGTCCCTGGCCCAGTGCATCATGGGAACAGGGCAGACTAAACTACCAAGCCAATTCTTTACCAGAAAGGAGACAAGCTACCGGGGACCGGTTTCTGGCATTTCAGCCTCTTCGGCCCGGCTTGCTTGAATCCTGATGGAGCAGTGAGAAAGGGACTCATGTCTGAGTATACCCTGCCACACCTATAGTGGCCAAAATCGATTTACAAAAGGGGGTGGTGATGAACAGAGTGTCTGAATTGAGCAGACCACTCTTACCCAGTCCAAAGCTCAGGGCTTGATCCATCACCGTTATTTATCTCACTGCCCCATCCCAGCTCAGAACCTGGCTATATGCAAATCAGTCTGTCCCTGGCCCAGTGCATCATGGGAACAGGGCAGACTAAACTACCAAGCCAATTCTTTACCAGAAAGGAGACAAGCTACCGGGGACCGGTTTCTGGCATTTCAGCCTCTTCGGCCCGGCTTGCTTGAATCCTGATGGAGCAGTGAGAAAGGGACTCATGTCTGAGTATACCCTGCCACACCTATAGTGGCCAAAATCGATTTACAAAAGGGGGTGGTGATGAACAGAGTGTCTGAATTGAGCAGAAAACTCTTACCCAGTCCAAAGATCAGGGCTTGATCCATCACCGTTATTTATCTCACTGCCCCATCCCAGCTCAGAACCTGGCTATATGCAAATCAGTCTGTCCCTGGCCCAGTGCATCATGGGAACAGGGCAGACTAAACTACCAAGCCAATTCTTTACCAGAAAGGAGACAAGCTACCGGGGACCGGTTTCTGGCATTTCAGCCTCTTCGGCCCGGCTTGCTTGAATCCTGATGGAGCAGTGAGAAAGGGACTCATGTCTGAGTATACCCTGCCACACCTATAGTGGCCAAAATCGATTTACAAAAGGGGGTGGTGATGAACAGAGTGTCTGAATTGAGCAGACCACTCTTACCCAGTCCAAAGATCAGGGCTTGATCCATCACCGTTATTTATCTCACTGCCCCATCCCAGCTCAGAACCTGGCTATATGCAAATCAGTCTGTCCCTGGCCCAGTGCATCATGGGAACAGGGCAGACTAAACTACCAAGCCAATTCTTTACCAGAAAGGAGACAAGCTACCGGGGACCGGTTTCTGGCATTTCAGCCTCTTCGGCCCGGCTTGCTTGAATCCTGATGGAGCAGTGAGAAAGGGACTCATGTCTGAGTATACCCTGCCACACCTATAGTGGCCAAAATCGATTTACAAAAGGGGGTGGTGATGAACAGAGTGTCTGAATTGAGCAGACCACTCTTACCCAGTCCAAAGATCAGGGCTTGATCCATCACCGTTATTTATCTCACTGCCCCATCCCAGCTCAGAACCTGGCTATATGCAAATCAGTCTGTCCCTGGCCCAGTGCATCATGGGAACAGGGCAGACTAAACTACCAAGCCAATTCTTTACCAGAAAGGAGACAAGCTACCGGGGACCGGTTTCTGGCATTTCAGCCTCTTCGGCCCGGCTTGCTTGAATCCTGATGGAGCAGTGAGAAAGGGACTCATGTCTGAGTATACCCTGCCACACCTATAGTGGCCAAAATCGATTTACAAAAGGGGGTGGTGATGAACAGAGTGTCTGAATTGAGCAGACCACTCTTACCCAGTCCAAAGATCAGGGCTTGATCCATCACCGTTATTTATCTCACTGCCCCATCCCAGCTCAGAACCTGGCTATATGCAAATCAGTCTGTCCCTGGCCCAGTGCATCATGGGAACAGGGCAGACTAAACTACCAAGCCAATTCTTTACCAGAAAGGAGACAAGCTACCGGGGACCGGTTTCTGGCATTTCAGCCTCTTCGGCCCGGCTTGCTTGAATCCTGATGGAGCAGTGAGAAAGGGACTCATGTCTGAGTATACCCTGCCACACCTATAGTGGCCAAAATCGATTTACAAAAGGGGGTGGTGATGAACAGAGTGTCTGAATTGAGCAGACCACTCTTACCCAGTCCAAAGATCAGGGCTTGATCCATCACCGTTATTTATCTCACTGCCCCATCCCAGCTCAGAACCTGGCTATATGCAAATCAGTCTGTCCCTGGCCCAGTGCATCATGGGAACAGGGCAGACTAAACTACCAAGCCAATTCTTTACCAGAAAGGAGACAAGCTACCGGGGACCGGTTTCTGGCATTTCAGCCTCTTCGGCCCGGCTTGCTTGAATCCTGATGGAGCAGTGAGAAAGGGACTCATGTCTGAGTATACCCTGCCACACCTATAGTGGCCAAAATCGATTTACAAAAGGGGGTGGTGATGAACAGAGTGTCTGAATTGAGCAGACCACTCTTACCCAGTCCAAAGATCAGGGCTTGATCCATCACCGTTATTTATCTCACTGCCCCATCCCAGCTCAGAACCTGGCTATATGCAAATCAGTCTGTCCCTGGCCCAGTGCATCATGGGAACAGGGCAGACTAAACTACCTGTTGTTGTAAATATTTTTGTCCACCCTAAGCGTGGAAGGGTATTCTCAGATGTGAGACCCTTGCTCATTGCACCATCAGGATTCAAGCAAACCGGGCCGAAGACGGCTGTAATGCCAGAAACCGGTCCCCGGGAGCTTGTTTCCTTCCCAGTGTAAGAATTGGCTTTTGTAGTTTGGTTTGCCCTGTTCCCATCATGCACTGGGACAGGAACAGACTAATTTGCATACAGCCAGGTTCTGAAACTGGGATGGTGCAGTGAGCTAAAAAACGGTGTTGGATCTAGCCCTGATCTCTTGACTGGGTGAGAGCTTTCTGCTTAATTCAGAGACTCTGTCCCTCACCACCCCTTGTTGTAAATATTTTTGTCCACCCTAAGCGTGGAAGGGTATTCTCAGATGTGAGACCCTTGCTCATTGCACCATCAGGATTCAAGCAAACCGGGCCGAAGACGGCTGTAATGCCAGAAACCGGTCCCCGGGAGCTTGTTTCCTTCCCAGTGTAAGAATTGGCTTTTGTAGTTTGGTTTGCCCTGTTCCCATCATGCACTGGGACAGGAACAGACTAATTTGCATACAGCCAGGTTCTGAAACTGGGATGGTGCAGTGAGCTAAAAAACGGTGTTGGATCTAGCCCTGATCTCTTGACTGGGTGAGAGCTTTCTGCTTAATTCAGAGACTCTGTCCCTCACCACCCCTTGTTGTAAATATTTTTGTCCACCCTAAGCGTGGAAGGGTATTCTCAGATGTGAGACCCTTGCTCATTGCACCATCAGGATTCAAGCAAACCGGGCCGAAGACGGCTGTAATGCCAGAAACCGGTCCCCGGGAGCTTGTTTCCTTCCCAGTGTAAGAATTGGCTTTTGTAGTTTGGTTTGCCCTGTTCCCATCATGCACTGGGACAGGAACAGACTAATTTGCATACAGCCAGGTTCTGAAACTGGGATGGTGCAGTGAGCTAAAAAACGGTGTTGGATCTAGCCCTGATCTCTTGACTGGGTGAGAGCTTTCTGCTTAATTCAGAGACTCTGTCCCTCACCACCCCTTGTTGTAAATATTTTTGTCCACCCTAAGCGTGGAAGGGTATTCTCAGATGTGAGACCCTTGCTCATTGCACCATCAGGATTCAAGCAAACCGGGCCGAAGACGGCTGTAATGCCAGAAACCGGTCCCCGGGAGCTTGTTTCCTTCCCAGTGTAAGAATTGGCTTTTGTAGTTTGGTTTGCCCTGTTCCCATCATGCACTGGGACAGGAACAGACTAATTTGCATACAGCCAGGTTCTGAAACTGGGATGGTGCAGTGAGCTAAAAAACGGTGTTGGATCTAGCCCTGATCTCTTGACTGGGTGAGAGCTTTCTGCTTAATTCAGAGACTCTGTCCCTCACCACCCCTTGTTGTAAATATACCTGTATGGATGACATGGGAATCCTACACCTTGTAGTCCCCTTTGTTTTACGCAACATTTTCTATACTCTGATTTATACACTTATGATTCATTGTGTCTGTGGTAAAATTCTCCGATACCCTACACTGGTATGAGAGACACCATAAAACAAAATAAATAATTGTGAGAGAGGGGCTATGGAGAGACGAGAGTCACTGTTGGAGGGTGATAGTGAGGAAATCATTGAAGAGCCTCAATAAAGACTGCTGTATCCTTGTGAACTGTAAGGTCATCATATACTATTCATATACTATAATGAAAAATTAATTGTAGAATGCACCATTTTGCCATTTTTCTCAGATTTTTTAGGGAAAGAACTCCCCCCCCCCCTTCAACCGCTGCTTTAGGTTCCCAGTCAGGCCCTGACCCTGAATGATACAGCCCACTAGTGCACTTGCTAACCAGTGGTGGAGCATGGAGAACATGCTGTCAATCTGTTGCAGGCAGAGCAGGTTGCATGCACTACTCTCCTATAGGACTGATACACACTTGCCTTTGTAGCTGTTAGTTGGCTTACAAGGCAAGTGAGCCAAATCACAGCTTGGGATGGTGGACATTTCAGTGGCAGTCATTTTAGGGATTGAGCACACTACTCAATCCCAAATTGGTGATGTTACTGGGAAGGTAAATGATGTATTGGCAAAGAGAGCAAGGCAAAATGAAAAAGTATTTCCCAATGGCCTTCTAGTGTGAAAGGAAAATAGTTTGGGAGATGGAAAGTGGTGCCGTTATCCACCTCTGGGTGTTCTGTTGGCTCACTGGGTCCAGAGAAACAACAGTCCCAAACAGCAACTAACAGGGATGATTAACCCAAGAAACAAATGGTTGACCAATGATGAGAAAACATAAAAACAGTATTTTGAGGTGGGAGACACTGCCTTCACCATCCTTGTCGGATGGTCTATTTCTCAAAGGACTACACACTGCATAATGATAACTGATGGACCAAAATGTCTCCCGAAGCGAGTGGTAACATTTGTTGTCCTCTTAGAGGTTTTAGCAGTTATAACAGCTGCTTTAGTCCGCCTTGAATTCAAATGGAGCAGGCAATGGAAATGCATCCTTGATTTCAGAGGCATTCTAGTTCATAGCCTCTAGATGGGCCACTGACGAGTGCCACACGGTTGGCTAATGATAAGCCAGTGTTTCGTCATGCCTCCTTAGCTCAGTGGCATCAGGCTTAAAAGATCATAGCTCTCAGTAAGGGGCACGTCTTAAGCAACAACCTTACTCTAAAAGCATCACTAAGCTCTTGTTACCGAAGCCAAGCTAGAGCTGGGTGCTTCATTGCCCACCTCAGCCGATACAGGAACCCCCTTTGTAGGGCTACATTAGGAGAGAACCTCACGGGCTCAGGGTCTCCAAATCCCCTTACCAGGATATTCTCTGCTGAAGGGGGAGGCATACACATAAGGGATGCTACATAATCCTGCTACAGTGTCACGGACCCCCGAAGTGAATCACTTGGCAATCTATTCCATTCCTGGGTTTTAAGGCGAAAAACTATTTCTTCAAGCCAGAGATCCCTTCTCCTAGCCCACATGCATATATACATATATAATGGTCTGACGGGTTTCACTGTATCGGGTGAACTTAGCAAGACCGACTCAGGATTGTTTGATGGTGATCCTGCGACTATACTGTTGAAAGAGTCCCCTGCAATGCCCTTGAGGGACCAACTATTTCCAGAGGGATATTTGTGGGTCTTTAAGCCTGATGTGTCCCCATTGCGCCTCGTCCAGGAGTCTGTATATGTAGCACTTAAAAGGAGCTGTATTCGTCCCCAGACATGCAATGGGACCCGACATGAAGATGGGAGGAGCAGGCACAAGCAGTAGCCTCCCTACCCAATCTTAGAGGGTGGAACAAACAAAGTGGCCCATTCCATCAGAGTTTGCACATTATCCTTGCGCTGTGCTGTGCTGATCGTAGGTGGCAGGTGGACTGTGCCATTAACACAACTGGGGGGCGGGGGGTTACCCAATGTAAGTATTAACCACCCGTTATCATTGTGACCCTTAAACTAGCATGCATAGATTCTAACTGCGCTGCTGGTTGAGAGTGGAACACAGAGGATCTTTGGACAACACACACTCCATTCACACGAGTAAACACCATGTAATATGGGAGAAGAAAGACACAATGCGAAACCAATCGGGCACTTGTATCCAACCTCAGTGAGCTACGTGTGACAGGGGTCTCAGGGGAAGGTCAGTGATGGTCATGATCTCTCCATTCTCTCTTGTTTCAAAGAAAGACCCAATTTAAAAAGGCAGCAGAAAAGAGCAAACTGAACAAAGTAGAAATTATTAGGTTTCACAGAATATTTATTGTGTAAAATCTTCAAAGAGATATGAGCATACAACACAGCTCACACCATGGAAAGTGCTGACGCGAGCAGTGTCTGGAGCTTGGACACTGACTGAGACTGTGGTCATGGTGGTAAGCACTTGTTGCGAAAGGCGTGGAGGAAGGGCCCGGGATAAGCAAATGTGATGGCTTTGGACAGCAGCCATGGGCAGGGAGATCAAGCGACTTGTCACAGGTGAGGGCCGTAGACATTGAGGCTGGGAACATTAAAAAAAACTCCTAAGCCTTTCTGTGAAGCTCACCCCATCACCTTATAGAGTAACACGCGATAAAAGGGCCACCCAAAAGTGACATTATGTCATGCAGATGAGATTTAAAAAAAATCCCAAACATAACAAAAAACAACATGCAATGGCTGATGAACAAGCACAGTGGAGTACATGCGAAAGAGAAACGGGGAGCAGGGAGTGACACAAGAAGAATGCTACGACCCAGAAATTTCGAAAATGACATTTAACAAGGTGTTTTATGCCATGAGTAAATGGAAAAGCCACGAGGAACAGTGCATTGTGATTTTGATATTTTTCAAAGGAAATAATACTAAATGAGTGTGGGATGATGCTGCCAGATAACAGTAATAATTAGTCCACTATGAAATATTAAAATGGTGACTAGAAATGATTATGTAAAGTTGTCCCTCCAATGGGAAATACAAGCAAAGGACATATTTTGGAATAATAATTCCCAGAAGTGGAACTAACATCACGAGTAAACAATGACTATCTCAAGATGTCCTTGAAAACAGGCTGAGCAGTGGCAGAAACTCAGTATGGTTTTTTGAGAGTCACAGTAATAAAATAAAAATACGTTTTTGCATGGTTATGTTTTTAAAATGCGTGTACATCAGTAAGAATCCTTAAACATTAAACTTGAATATTCACTAATGTATTTATTTGCATCTCTTCACTATCCATAGGTGAACTAGAGATTACTGTTGCAAAAGGAGGATTTTGCTTTCCTAACTTAAAAGAATCTCACATGTTTTTATGTTTCTGCATATGAAGACAGCTTTAAGGAAGCAGTATTTAATCTTCAAAACGAGTTTTGAAAAGAAGGCCATACATTATACACCTTTTCGTATTTTACTGTGTGAGAAAAGACTAGAATCTCGAGCTTCAGTATAGGCAGAATGGCCTTCGCCAAAGAAGTACTCACAAGTCAAATGAAAAAAACCAGCGGTGTAATTCTATACATCATTCAAAGTTTCTATATGGATTAATAATTTTACTTACATGAAATCTTGGATAATCCGCGAAAGTCTAAAAACTGCAAGACTTTTATCAGTAATAAAAAATCCTCTCCCTCAGAGAATGAAAATGCAAATATAATCTCTCTCAAGAGAATCTTTAAAAATATCTTACTCCAAGACACGGTCTTGAGTTATAGGGAGATGAAAAATCCAGGCAAGAGGCTGCAGGACACTCAGCACTTCAAGCCTTTTATTGGATCAAGATAGTACTAACAAGGATGCATGCAGCTCCCAAACACATAACTCTAAATAAATGAGAATGATTATCGTCGATCAAAAAACAAGAGATATTGAGCAATTAAGCTGGAAGAGATTATCTTCAACACAATCTGGTTCCGATATTTACAAAAGTATCCAAAATTCGTATTAATATCCTACTGTATTGTTGCAGCCAAAAACTCCTAAAAGAGTCTATTGGAGGCCAGTTAAAATGGAAAAACTGCTTACTTAAAAGTCTCAAAAGTGCTGCAGATGACAAGAAGCGTAGGGGTATATTTATAATGGGAAAGCGCTACCAGAACGTCACTGTTAGCAATGTTCTGGTGGCGCTATGTTCTTCTCCAAATTCTGCCGCATTGTAAATATGTCTTCTTTATATTCATTGCTTAGCGTGAAAGGGGCATTCAATGGGTGTTGCTGTAGGTATTCCACTGCAACATCCATTGCTTTTTGACGCTTGCCCAAATTTGCAAAAATGTGTGCATCTGAGGTCGCGCCAAAACGAACACCATGCAAGAGAAGGCGTTAAAATTGCAAACTGGAAGCAATACTTTTAGTTCTCCTCGTTTTTGCCTTTTGCATGTGTGCTGTATTCTGCAGCACAAATAATCGAGTAACAAATCGCCATTATGATTTGTTTACATGCAGGAAGGGACACCTTCCTGCACATAAACAATCATTCCCTGCAACGCAGGTGCACTTGTACTATGTTGCAAGGATGTCTGTGTTGGCACTAGGTAACTCATTTTACATTCAGTGCTAGGGAAAGCACATGGGTGCATTGTGTTGTTGGTCAATAAGATGCATCCCTGCGTTTTGGTAATGTCGGAGTGCGGTGCTGCAAAATTAAAAAAAACACAGTTTATGGACAGAATGTAGAACAATGTCATACATTCGCCCCAGTACAAGGATCTGGGCCTAAATCCATCGTTTTTTTGCACTCCACACCACCCTGGGTTAGACACTGAAAATTTGGCACAGCTCACCCCTCCAACATTTTATTGTAAATATGCCCCTCGGGGGCGCTAGAGGGCGCACTGCGGAATGGCTGGCTAGTTAGACAGCTCCGCCGGACGGTCCCGCTTATCAGCAAAAACGACATGTATGGAGTCACGGAACCTGCTGCCAAACAGTAAATACAGACAGCTGGCAATGAGCGGCGCTGATTGATGTGCTTCTCGTCGCTCTACGAGCTACTGGGATGACAAAAATCGACCTATAAGGATTGCTGTGGACCGCGAGCTGGACAGGCAAGATGGCGACTGCCTATGCAGAACAGTAACAGCCAGGATCGAGTGGCCGGGCTGCGGTCCGACCAAGGTCCCGTGAGTAACAGAGAACTTGTTATGCGTAGTGGGCGTCCATAAGAACACTTTCTAAAGAGGAGAGCACCGCTAATGGTAATAGGGAGAGATCGGCACTAGCTTTCCGCCGCCCGCTGGAGGTACATTGCATGCAAGCATAAACACGTCATCGGCACTGAGCTCAGCATACCGCACTACTGCGCACACGGACGCTGACATAAATGTCGGTAACCTGCGATGCAGAGATCCATCGGCCGCAGCTTACATTGCTGAAACACCTCTCCGTCTGACGGCGCGAAAACGATCTCCCAAACATGGCGGCGCCCGCACTGGGGTAATGTAAAGCCAGCGCTGTAACGTTAATGAGGGCGGCGGATTTTGGATGCAACATTTGCCCGCACGAAGGAAATATTGGAAGTCCGTGTGTCCCACTAACATACCAATACACACAATCTGCATACTGGCAAGCGTAACGATCGCATCGGTAGTACAGGTACTGCAGCTCTGACTGTACGAGACACATTGCCCAGGTCACCAGGATTGCCGTATCAACACACACTGCAATTCGAAATTGCAAGGCTGAAGTACACACCTACCCCACAGCTATCTCAACTGGTGATAACAGACATTGCACTACATAAGAAGCGAAAGCAGTATAATCCAAGCTACAGGTCCGGCTGCATGAATCATACTGATAACGTGTGGGACAGGTGCTGGATCTGCTGAGCCACTGCACGGTGTCAACTACAGCCCACTTGATTTTGCCAGATGTCGCTGCTTTGCCGCATAACAGTGCCTTGTACCATTATTTACACATATGGTGTGCGGAAACGAACATTATAACGAATGCAGCGCAAATCAGTGGATTGCTGACTAACATAGCGTGTTTCTGTCAAAATGGCTGTTCTACAACGTATTATGTACGAAGACTAACCAGGGATTCCCATACCAATTTGCGGTGTTCACGCATACCACCTACAGGAGGCGCTAGCGGCTTTGTGCGCCACCTACGTACCCTCTAATTTCAAACTGTGCTGACCAGCCATAAATCCTGGCGCCAAAACCAACGCTAAGCCAACGAAGAGGATCGCAGCCCTGCACGCCAACACAATACCATAACCAAACGCGCCTGCTCATCTGACCTGGGGTAGTACGACACACCGTCATCGCAGCATTGTAAAGAGCGGACACCCTGCACAATGGGGAAGCCAGACAAACAACAACCAAAACTAAACTTTGAACAACGTCGAACTGTGAGAGGATCGCACCCACACTCAGACACAGAAACTGAATCAGAGCGAGCACCGCCCAAAGGCATGGAGGCGATGTTAAAAGCGATCCAAGACAGCCTACAAGATATGCATGGTAAAATGGATCACCTCACGACTCGAATGGACAACATGGCGGCCAAAGTGGATCGACATGGAGAGCGACTGGATGAGGTAGAGACGAGAGTATCCGCAGTAGAAGATGAATCGCGAGCTAGCACCTCTAAATGCACAGGGTTTGAGAAGATCCTAGAAGTTATCAAATCTAAGTCCCAGGATTTGGAAGCGAGATCACGCCGGAATAACATACGCGTAGCGGGCGTACCAGAATCAACAAACATTGGCAACATGGAATCATACGTGGAGGAAATGTGCCTCTCCTTGTTCGGCAAGGACAAGCTGTCCCAAGTTTTCATTGTGGAAAGAGCACACAGAACACTGGCGCCACGCCCGCCTCCGGGCGCATCACCGAGACCAATAGTGGCCCGACTACTAAATTACCGTGATAGAGATGCAATTTTACGCATGGCACGTGAACACAAAGATCTTCAATATCAATCCAACAAACTTGCATTCTACCCCGACTACACGCAGGCAGTCCAACAGGCCAGGAGGGAATTCAACGGAGCAAAATCAAAACTGCGAGAACTCCAGGTGGAATACGCCATGCTCTACCCAGCGAGGTTGAAAGTGAACTGGGAAGGTAAATCCACGCTACTCACCTCGCCTAAAGCAGCAAACGACTTCATAAAAAAAATCACAACCCACAAGAAAAATGATCAACGACGGCAGCAGGAGCAAGAGGAAGACTGACAACGAATATGATGCATCGCGCTGGATAGTAAGCTCACTGGGTAAGATACAACCGAGTGATGGGGGTGATGTCAGCGCTTCCCAGGTGCCGTAAAACAGGATTTAACATGACACCAGTGAGTAAGGAGTGATTATACCACATTATTAACTATTGCGTTGTGATCTACTCCCCCCACCAGGTATGTTGGAACACACGACCCATTTTGTATATAGACTGAGCTACGGCCGGAACGCAGGTTAATCCACGATTGTCCCGCCAACTCCTTGCTGAGTATTGTGTTATGCTGTCCGAATACAACATTTGAGACTAATGCATTATAGGCTGCAGATGTACATTTACTGACATAATGTCACCCGCTCACGGGGCAGGGCAATATTTGGACCCAGACTCTTGCCATTCATTGACAATGACAATGTAACAGATACCGACTGCTGGTGATATGTAACTGAACTATTTGCTAACACTCACCAGACGATCCGTCAATTTGTTAATTTACAAGTCTATACTGTACTGGTTTGTGCGCATGAAGTCCAGATACAAAGGGGATATAGCATTATAACACCATATATTCCACATGGAGGTACTCCCCCCACTAATGCATATATATGGCATCACCGAGGTGCATGGTGTTAACAGTATATGGTACAACATAATTCGCACAATTAATATAGTCACATCAGTTACCCATGCAACTGCGTACTAGTTATGTAATAGTTATGTACATGCAACTGCTAGCATTTGAGAGAGGCTAGGGGGAAATGTTACTGCACCTGTGTTTACTCCGGGATGTTGGGTAGTCAACATACATTGTTGGAACTTTCGTAGCAGATATTTTGTGACTTCATAAGTTTATGTTACCGTCCACGTTCGTTATCTCGGACGGTGATGTGTAGTCCAGGCGGGCCCCCACATGGGTGACCCCCAATACAGTTTGCATACTAATGGGATGTTCGTTATGGGTATGGCCTCAGCAGAATTGGGCTGCTGTTGTGGGGTGGAGGGAGGACGGGGGGGTTGTTCTTGTTATTTATAGATTGGTCCGCTTGAGATGCATTGCCTGTACCCAGCTATACCACATCCATCACTACATGCACGGAAACCGCTTATATTACACTTATGCTTCACTACGATCCCTCTTAGACGAGGAAAAGTGGACATATGCACCTGTATACAACCTTTACTATGGCTAATCCTATACATCAATCCAAAGTCTTGAATGTCCTCTCATGGAATATCAGAGGGTACACCAACCCCAAGAAAATTCGTCGCATATTCGCCTGTCTAGACAGATGGAACATTGACATTGTTATGTTTCAGGAAACGCATGAAGCTCCACACTCACACACTCAGGTAGGCTGCAGGTGGGCTGAATCGATGCACTGCTCGAGATACTCATCCTACGCTAGAGGTGTTTCAATAATGGTGAAAAAAGGCACGAACTTTAAAGTACACACAACCAAACTGGATGACAGTGGAAGATATGTCATAGTACACGGGGACGTACGGGGTAGGCGAATAACGCTTGTAAACACATACGGTCCAAACATAGATACGCCGGAATTCTTCCGAGATATTTGGCACCACCTAAGTACTGACACGGATCGAACACTACTATGGGGTGGAGACTTCAACATCGCTCTAAACGATGCACTCGATAGATCTGAAGGCACTATGGAACATCACACACGTGCCAGAACTGAATTGTTAGATGTCATGCGGGATTTATCTTTACGAGATATCTGGAGAGTACGACATCCTGGGGTTACCGAAGCGACGCACACATCGGTACCACACGCTAGCTGGTCGAGGATCGATTACTGGTTGGGGACTGCTGATGTTTTGCTATGGACACAATACGTAACTCACATGCCCAGAACGCTATCTGACCACAACCCTGTCAAACTGTCATTACACATCCCGAATTACATACCGCCACCATACAGTTGGCGCTTTAATTCTAATGCACTCACAGACCCACTATACGTTGACACCATTGGTAAAGCTATTAAAGATTACTTCAATCTTAATGCGGATACCACAGAGGACGCAGGACTGCTGTGGGAAGCCTTTAAGGCAACAATACGAGGGGTCTGTATAGGCACAACAGCTGGTATACTGAAAGACATTAGAGCACAGATTGCACGATGCGAATCCACACTCCGTGTCCTAGAACGACAATACGAATTATCCCCGGCCCCAAACATACTGAGCGACATTAGAAATACTATCACTGAACACCAGAAGTTCGCTGCAGATGAAATTAAATATCTACACAAAAGACACGTGGCTAGGGCGTACGGAGAAGGTGGAAGACCAGGGAGGGCCCTCGCTACCAAAATATGTACTGGCCACAAACAACAAATAATTACTAAGACTGTTGGGGATGATGGACACACTCACACCGGCCACACGGACATACTTCAGAGCTTCGTACACACATACCAGGACCTATATACCTCACGACGCATTGCCACACAACGCGACACATTACAATACCTAGATGATATTGCCATTGGCTGGTTGTCGGATAACCAGAGGCAATATTTAGCCCAGCCACTGACGAAAGAGGAGATTGCTGAAACTATAGCATCTTTACCTAACGGGAAAGCACCAGGACCCGATGGATTCACTTGTGAATTCTACAAAACATTCAGCGACTTACTATCCCCATACCTAGTTGACATGTTCGGTGAGGCCCTAGAAGCACAGATTCTGCCGGCCACATTACGAGAGGCTGTAATCATAGCACTGTTAAAGCCAGGTAAAGACCCCGAAAATTGCACATCCTATCGTCCTCTGTCGCTTTTAAATGTGGACTCTAAAATATTAGCTAAAGTCCTTGCCACCCGATTACAACCGCTTATGACCGCATTAGTTCTCCCAGACCAATCGGGATTCATACCATCTAGAAACACCACACACAACACCAGAACGTTATTTGCCACTGCGCACTACCTTACACCATCCACCAAGGCAGCAGCGATCATGCTGGATGCTGCTAAAGCATTCGACTCCATTGAATGGCCATATCTCATAACAATTCTGCATAGAATGGGGTTTCCTCTGATTTTTATCCAAAGGGTGCAACTGCTTTACAACAAACCAGTAGCTAGAATTAAAATAAACGGTTATATATCAGAGCCCATTGCCATAGAGAGAGGGACTAGACAGGGTTGCCCCTTGTCCCCTCTCCTATTTGCACTGGCGCTGGAACCTCTAGCCTGCATAGTCAGACAGAAACATCACCATCTTGCCCTTCAATTCCCGAACAGACCTCTGCATATATCCCTGTATGCAGACGACATGTTGTTATATGTCAGAGACCCCGCTATCAACCTGGACCCACTACTGAGAGTATACATCCGATTCGGCGGGTACTCGGGACTGCAAATTAACTGGGACAAATCTTCCATATTCCCATTGACTGACTCCACCAAACGACATGCGACAGAATACCCACTAGAATGGCAGACGGACCCTATACGTTATCTAGGCATTTGGTTCCACCGTGACCCCAAGGTGGTTATCCGAACCAACTATGGTAGGGCAATTGATACACTTGAAGAGAAAGTCTCGAGATGGATACAACTTCCACTGTCGCTGGCCGATAGGATGGCGATTGTAAAGATGGTAGTACTCCCAAAATTGCTTTACCTTTTCAATAACATTCCGATACAACCGCCAAAGGAGGTATTTAAACGAATCACGTCCATGATCCTGAAGTTAATATGGGCAGGTAAAAAAGCACGCATAAAACTAGATACATTAACGCTACCTATTCATAAGGGAGGATGGGGGGTACCTGACTTTTGGTTATACTACCTATGTGCACAAGCCCAATTCGCCACACACTGGTACCACACAACACCATATTTGACTCACGTAGCAGTGGAGGAAGGAGATGCTGCCCCGATCCCACTAGACGCTATCATAACGCATAAAAGGCCCCCGCTCCATAATAAAGATATTAACACAATAGACACTACCAACGCTGCCTGGAGGACTCTAGGCCATATGATGCATAAATTCCCACTTTACACCCCGGCACTCCCACTACATCATCACCCGAATCTGTCAGTCACTGGTGAAAAAGTGGGCATGAGCCTACTAACACAAGTGGGTCTATGTACAATGGGCGACGTCTATAAAGACGGGACCTTTCTCACAGATCAGAACTTGGCCTTTATCCAAAACCAGACGACACTCTTTCGCTTTACATTCTACAGGCTTAAAAGAGCATTGCAACAACTCTTTCCGACGTTCCCAAATGAACCCCAAACGCTGGACACCCTACAACTATTGCTCACTTCCACGAACACTTCACATCTGGTCTCACGACTGTATACACAAGCGCAAACAGAACTGGATCGAAGGGCTACCAGGGCACTGGGTAAATGGAATACGCTCTTGGACACACCTCTGACGGACAAAGAGTGGGAGGCCACTAGCACACTCACACAAATGCTGACGCCAAATGGCAACTTACGTATAATCCACTTCAAATACCTGCACCAGGTATATTACACCCCTGCCCAATTATATAGATACGGATTACGCGAGGAAGCAAGATGTAAACGTTGTGGTTATGACCAAGCAGATTTTATACACCTAGCCTGGAACTGTGCGAAGATACAGGCTTACTGGGCGGAAGTGACAACAAAACTGACAGCAATGGTGGGAGTTCCGATTGCATGTACAGCTACATGTTGTCTATTGGGCCTACTACATAACGTGAAAGCGACGCGACGTAAATTTTGCGTCATAGCATTATTGTTGGCCAAGCGCAGACTCTCTATGTGCTGGGATAGCTCACATACACCTCACATCAAACATTGGGTGCAGGACATGGCGTATTGCCAAGATACTCTAAGGACCTACGAGGAATCCCTCCCACCGCGATCTAGGCCCAAAGACTACTGGTCATATTTCACCACATACTTAAATGCGCAAATGGAGGACTGAGGTGCAAACAACGTCACTAGCAAATAGATGATAGCCAGACCGAGACTTACTGGATAGTGGTTTAGCATATATCGAGTTCTTGAAATGTGGAAGCTGGAGTTGGAATGCGGTAGTGGACTGATCAAGTTGTAGTAGACAAGTTTTATTTAAATAAAAATGGTTAAAAAACTGAGACCAACTGACTTTGCAAACGCGGCCGGCCCAAAGAGGTTGTAGGCGACTTGCTGTGTGCTTTCACGTATGTTATGCATGCAATCTGCTCATGTTTATTGATTTAACTACGCGCCGCCGGCCTTGACTTATGAGGTCGTAGGCGCGAAGCTATGTAATTTGTGTGCATACAGAAAATAAAGGTCTTGGAACAAAAAAAAAAAAAAAAAAAAAAAAAATATGCCCCTCAATATAACTATCATCACGTTTCTAAAGTGTCCAGTAATATGAGCTGTCAAAAAGAAGTTAACACCTGATTAAATGTGATTACAAATATGGATCTGACATTAAAAATTAGTTATCTGTAAAGGCCCAGAAACGTAGGCATAAGTAGGAAAACAAGTACAAATTGTGATTTAGTTAAAAAATGGACATAGCAAAATGTGATCTAGTAAAAAGAAATGTTCTGAGTAACTTAAAAACTGCTCACAGGTCACAAATTATTACTTGACCTCAAGACATGGCTTAATCAAGCACAAACAGAAAAAGCATAATTACCTTCCAGAGATCATTTGTAAATATTTATTGAAAATAGCTTTTAGATGTATATAATAATTGAAGGGACGGCTCAACAGAATACATGTAGTGACTGTTAAATAATTTGCTATACATGTGTGATTCTTTTGGAACTCTGAATTCAATTAGATGCAATAAATATACTCATATTTGATGTGTCACGCTGTTGTTCATACTGAGATTAGAAAGCAGTTTTTAAAAGGTAGCTTCTTTTATGTATTATTCTGTTTAATTAGCAGCGAACTAACCCAAGGGAAGTCGAAACTCTACGAGTAAGGTGATGTTTTTCTTGCACTTGTTAAAATAAAGAATATTTTGAAACTGAAAAAAAATCACTTTGAGTGTTTTGCATGCCCACCTGGTAGACAATATATTTCCCAGGTGCTAAGAAAATCAAACCAGCTGCTGATATCATAAAACAGTGCTGATGTTTTCCTTACGAACTGCCATCGTTAAAGTGTGCTTGAACACGAAGATGTTGGGAGAGCAACAATCACAATGCTGATCATTGCAGAAACATATGGTCCCATATCCCAAGCAGACACCCACCATATTAAGTGTTACTCCCTACTCGTTGTTGAACAGGGCCGGACTGGGAACCAAAACCGGCCCTGGCAAAGTGCTGGCCGCCCCGCCCTACCCCCTGGAAGGGGGGGGGGTCGGGGGTATGACCGCGCTCTTTGCCAGGGCCTGTTTTTAGCCGACTCTGTTACGGCCCGTTTTTGCAGCAACGTTGCAAAAAACGGCCCTGTAGCAAAAACGGCCCCAGAAGCCCAAATCCGGTCCCCACCCTTGCGGCGCACCAGGGGATTGCCCTGTGCCCGCAACGGCCAGTCCGGGCCTGTTGTTGAATTACTGAAGAAAGTGGTTCTGCGGACGCAAGGGGAGCATATTTGTCATAATGCAGGCAGTGCTACTATGTTATGGTGGTTTGCTAGGCAGGCAAAGGGAGCATAGTTGTGGGCAGTATGGGCCCTCTCTGAAGGCTGACTGATGATGGGCTGTTCCCAGCCACACTTACATTAAAAGGACTTTGATTCCTGCACACACAAAGGAACCTGACTCAAGACCTGCCCTACACTACAATTTGTCCCCCTGACAGTTCGGAGCGTTGACAAGGAAAGTGGAAGATCTTTCCAGAACCAAATGTGGGTATAGCATAGGGAGTCCCCCCAAACACAAAATCTGGCACCATGTGTAAATATTGGACCTCCTGAACCACTCATCAGAAGATTCCTGGATCTGTGGAAGTTACAGAAAAGGACTGCCCTGCTGCCTCCGGACGTCCCAGCTGCTTGAAGGACATCCTTGGTGCCTGAGAAGGAAGATTGGAATTGATTGCCTCTATCCCAGGCTACCCAGAGTGACTTTAAGGGTCAGTTGGCAGACCTCTGTGTGAGCTACTAACCTCATGTGGATGCAGATCTACTGAAATACATTATCACCAACAGTAGTGGAAGAAAATACTGCATCTGAATTTACCCACAGGGAGTTACTATTCCTGTATCATACAAACAACAGCCATTTCTTGTCACTATTATGTTAAAATTAGAATACCTATTCAAAGGATAACGTGTACACACTTGTTTAATTATGTACATGGATGCATTGAGGCTCTGGAAATGAACCCTGAACAAGGTCAGACTGGCCTTACCAGGCATTGGGCATTTCCCCAGGAGGCTAGAAGGCTGGGAGCAGCTTTTGTTAATAGGGGGTGGCTGTGTAGCAGTGGGGCCGTTTTAAAAGCACTGCAGAGTTCCTTGTATATCCAACATTTTTCAGGCAACTGCGATAACTCTGGTGATCAATGCACCTGCTGCAAAGAGATCTAAATTTGGTCTACTGGCAATTTTGACTCATTTAAGGGAGCACAGAGGGTTAATAAGCCTGCTGCAAAGAGTGTGTACCGTGCAGATCAAAGAACAGTATTGTATGCGCATAGCTCAGTGGTTAAGTGGTTACTGCTTTTGTCACAGAGATAATTTTGTTACTGTGCGCTTTATAAATTATATTTATCATTTGGATTAAAAAGTAATGTTTTTTGTCCCAGTCTTCCTGTATCCAAATTTAGCTAAAACGATTTTTTTTGGGTAGAACATTCTTATTAGTAAAGTCAACCCTAACCACTGTGATACGTTCTAAATCCTGAATTTGTGCTTACCCAGATCAAGCACTCTTAAAAAATGCCTACCTGTATGGATGACATGGGAATCCTACACCTTGTAGTCGCCTTTGTTTTACGCATAATTTTCTATACTCTGATTTATACACGTATGATTCATTGTGTGTGTGTGTGTGTGGGGTAAAATTCTCCGATACCCTACACTGGTATTAGAGGCACTTTAAAACAAATGAAATAATTGTGAGAGAGGGGCTATGGAGAGATGAGAGTCACTGTTGGAGGGTGATAGTGAGGAAATCATTAAATAGCCTCAATAAAGGCTGCTGTATCCTTGTGCACTGTAAGGTCATCATATACTATGCATATACTATAATGAAAAATTAATTGTAGAATGCACCATTTTGCCATTTTTCTCAGATTTTCTTGGGACAGAACTCCCCCCCCAACCGCTTTGTAGTGGTCAGGCTCGTTCTCTGCACTTGCTCACTATGCACCGTATTGGGGGTGGTCTGACAGAAATTACCAGGGCTGCTTTAGGTTAGGTTCCAAGTCAGGCCCTGACCCTGAATGATACAGCCCTCTAGTGCTCTTGCTACCCAGTGGTGGAGCATGGAGAACATGCTGTCAATCTGTTGCAAACAAAACAGGTGATGGACAGAATGTGGATCAATGTCACACATTCACCCCACTCCAAAGATCTGGGCCCAAATCCATCGTTTTTTTGCACTCCACACCACCCTGGGTTAGACAATGGCGATATGCAAATCAGCTCTGACCCTGTGCCCCATGGGAACAGTCCAGTCCGAACTACAAAAGCCATGTCAATCTGTTGCAGGCAGAGCAGGTTGCATGCACTACTCTCCTATAGGACTGATACACACTTGCCTTTGTAGCTGTTAGTTGGCTTACAAGGCAAGTGAGCCACATCAGAGCTTGGGATGGTGGACATTGCAGTGGCAGTAATTTTTGGGATTGAGCACACTACTCAATCCCAAATTGGTGATGTTATTGTAATGTAATGTAATGTAATGTAATGTAATGTAAGTTGGTTTTTATACCGAGTGACTATCACTCTAAGGAGCATCTTGGCGCCTACACAGACCAGAGCTGATGTAGAGTCTGGTCGGGCTTCTTGTGTCCTCTTAGAGGTTTTAGCAGTTATAGCAGCTGCTTTAGTCCGCCTTGAGTTCAAATGGCTCAGGCAATGGAAATTCATCCTTGGTTTCAGAGGCATTCTAGTTCATAGCCTCTAGATGGGCCACTGACGACTGCCACACTGTTGGCCAATGATAAGCCAGTGTTTCTTCATGCCTCCTTAGTTCAGTGGCAGCAGGCTAAAATGAGTAACGCGCGATAAAAGGTCCACCCACTGCTAGGACAACCAAAAGTGACATTATGTCATGCAGATGAGATTTAAAAAAAATCCCAAACATAACAAAAAACAACATGCAATGGCTGATGAACAAGCACAGTGGAATACATGCGAAAGAGAAACGGGGAGCAGGGAGTGACACAAGAAGAATGCTACGACCCAGAAATTTCGAAAATGGCATTTAACAAGGTGTTTTATGCCATGAGTAAATGGAAAAGCCACGAGGAACAGTGCATTGTGATTTTGATATTTTTCAAAGGAAATAATACTAAATGAGTGTGGGATGATGCTGCCAAATAACAGTCATAATTAGTCCACTATGAAATATTAAAATGGTGACTAGAAATGATTATGTAAAGTTGTCTCTCCAATGGGAAATACAAGCAAAGGACATATTTAGGAATAATAATTCCCAGAAGTGGAACTAACATCACGAGTAAACAATGACTATTTCAAGATGTCCTTGAAAACAGGCTGAGCAGTGGCAGAAACTCAGTATGCTTATTTGAGAGTCACAGTAATAAAATAAAAATACGTTATTGCATGGTTATGTTTTTAAAATGCGTGTACATCAGTAAGAATCCTTAAACATTAAACTTGAACATTCACTAATGTATTTATTTGCATCTCTTCACTATCCATAGGTGAACTAGAGATTACTGTTGCAAAAGGAGGATTTTGCTTTCCTAACTTAAAAGAATCTCACATGTTTTTATGTTTCTGCATATGAAGCAAGCAGTATTTAATCTTCAATACGAGTTTTGAAAAGGAGGCCATACAATATACACCTTTTCGTATTTTACTGTGTGAGAAAAGACTAGAATCTCGAGCTTCAGTATAGGCAGAATGGCCTTCGCCATAGAAGCAATCACAAGTCAAATGAAAAAAATCAGCGGTGTAATTCTATACATCATTCCAAGTTTCTATATGGATTAATAATTTTACTTACATGAAATCTTGGATAATCCGCGAAAGTCTAAAAACTGCAAGACTTTTATCAGTAATAAAAAATCCTCTCCCTCAGAGAATGAACATGCAAATATAATCTCTCTCAAGAGGAACTTTAAAAATATCTTACTCCAAGACACTGTCTTAAGTTATAGGGAGATGAAAAATCCAGGCAAGAGGCTGCAGGACACTCAGCACTTCAAGCCTTTTATTGGATCAAGATAGTACTAACAAGGATGCATGCAGCTCCAAAACACATACCTCTAAATAAATAAGAATGCTTATCGTCGCTCAGTAAACAAGAGATCTTGAGCAATTAAGCTGGAAGAGATTATCTTCAACACAATCTGGTTCCGATATTTAAAGAAAACATCCAAAATTCGTATTAATATACTACTGTATTGTTGCAGCCAAAAACTCTTAAAAGATTCTATTGGAGGCCAGTTAAAATGGAAAAACTGCTTACTTAAAAGTCTCAAAAGTGCTGCAGATGACAAGAAGCGTAGGGGTATATTTATAATGGGAAAGCGCTAGCAGAACGTCACTGTTAGCAATGTTCTGGTGGCGCTATGTTCTTCTCCATATTCTGCCGCATTGTAAATATGTCTCCTTTACATTAATTACTTAGCGTGAAAGGGGCATGCAATGGGTGTTGCTGTAGGTATTCCACTGCACCATCCATTGCTTTTTGACGCTGGCCCAAATTTGCAAAAATGTGTGCATCTGAGGTCGTGCCAAAAACGAACACCATGCAAGAGAAGGCGTTAAAATTGCAAACTGGAAGCAATACTTTTAGTTCTCCTCGTTTTTGCCTTTTGTATGTGTGCTGTGTTCTGCAGCACAAATAATCGAGTAACAAATCGCCATTATGATATGTTTACATGCAGGAAGGGACACCTTCCTGCACATAACCAATCATTCCCTGCAATGCAGGCTCACTTATACTTTGTTGCAAGGATGTCTGTGTTGGCACTAGGTAACTAATTTTACCTTCAGTGCTAGGAAAAGCACATGGGTGCGTCGTGTTGTTGTGAATGAGATGGTAATGTCGAAGTGCAGTGCTACAAAATTTGCCGCAGCTCACCCCTCCGACATTTTATTGTAAATATGCCCCTCAATATGACTATCTTCACGTTTCTAAAGTGTCCAGTAATATGAGCTGTCAAAAAGAAGTTAACACCTGATTAAATGTGATTACAAATATGGATCTGACATTAATAATCAATTATCTGTAAAGGCCCAGAAACGTAGGCATAAGTAGGAACACAAGTACAAAGGGGCAGATTTATGAAGGACTTGCGCCGCCGGTGCGTCACTTTGTCCCATGTTAAAAATGACGCACCGGCGGCGCAAAGCCTTCATAAATCTGCCCCAAAATGTGATTTGGTTAAAAAATGGACATAGCAAAATGTGATCTAGTAAAAAGAAATGTTCTGAGTAACTTAAAAACTGCTCACAGGTCACAAATTATTACTTGACCTCAAGACATGGCTAATCAAGCACAAACAGAAAAAGCATAATTACCTTCCAGAGATCATTTGTAATTATTTATTGAAAATAGCTTTTAGATGTATATAATAATTGAAGGGACGGCTCAACAGAATACATGTAGTGACTGTTAAATAATTTGCTATAAATGTGTGATTATTTTGGAACTCTGAATTCAACTAAATGCAATAAATATACTCATATTTGATGTGTCACGCTGTTGTTCATACTGAGATTAGAAAGCAGTTTTTAAAAGGTAGCTTCTTTTATGTATTATTCTGTTTAATTAGCAGCGAACTAACCCAAGGGAAGTCGAAACTCTACGAGTAAGGTGATGTTTTTCTTGCATTTGTTAAAATAAAGAATATTTTGAAACTGAAAAAAAATCACTTTGACTATTTTGCATGCCCACCTGGTAGAAAATATATTTCCCAGGTGTTAAGAAAATCAAACCAGCTGCTGATATCATAAAACAGTGCTGATGTTTTCCTTACGAACTGCCATCGTTAAAGTGTGCTTGAACACAAAGATGTTGGGAGAGCAACAATCACAATGCTGATCATTGCAGAAACATATGGTCCCATATCCCAAGCAGACACCAACCATAATAAGTGTTACTCCCTGCTCGTTGTTGAATTACTGAATAAAGTGGTTTTGCGGACAGAACGGGAGCATATTCGTCATAATGCAGGCGGTGCTACCATGTTATGGTGGTTTGCTAGTCAGGCAAAGGGGGCATAGTTGTGGGCAGTATGGGCCCTCTCTGAAGGCTGACTGATGAGGGGCTGTTCCCAGCCCCACTTACATTAAAAGGACTTTGACTCCTGCACATACAAAGGAACATGACTCAAGTCGTGCCCTAAAATGTGTCCCCCTGACAGTTCTGTGTGTTGACAAGGAAAGTGGAAGATCTTTCCAGAACCAAATGTGGGGGTAGCATAGGGAGTCCCCCCAAACACAAAATCTGGCACCATATGTAAATATTGGACCTCCCGAACCACTCATCAGAACATTCCTGGATCTGTGGAAGTTACAGAAAAGGACTGCCCTGCTGCCTCCGGACGTCCCAGCTGCTTGAAGGACATCCTTTGTAGCCTGAGAAGGAAGATTGGAATTGATTGACTCTATTCCAGGCTACCCAGAGTGACGTTAAGGGTCAGTTGGCTGACCTCTGTGTGAGCTAAAGGGAAACAACAAGCTTTCGATGTCTTTCTGAAACTGCCCATCTGACCTGCTGCAACTAGATCTGTCTGGACCTGCAACTGGACCTGCATGAGCCCTAATGTGGGCCTCTGCTGGAGTGATTTCCTTATCCCCAAGAGATGGCCCTTAGGGCCTGGACCCATGGCTGGCATCATGGTGTACTACTCCTAAATAAAAGGAGAAAATTCAGAAGTGTGGGCTGTTCACGTCCAAGTACAGGCTCATTCAAGCAAGAGTCTGCTACCAGCGATGCCTGCCAACGCTAATTTTCAGTGAAACCTGCTTTTTGCGCTGACAGTGACTGTCTGCTGAGACCAGCAATGCAAGACCTGCACTTCGTGCTACAGCAACATAAGCCAGGGACGGTCGCCAACATGAAACTATGACCGTCCGTGATGTTTTACCAGCTATTCACTCTACAGTGATGACTGTCCACAATGCACAACCAGTCCTTCATGCTACGGAGACCGCTATCCTCGACCCTCAGCCTCCTCCTTGCGGGCTCCTCCACTGTGAACTAGACTCTTCACAACAAGCTTAGAAGGTAACTTTTTCAGTGGGACTAACCTGGTTCCCGTACCTGGCCCACTCTCAATTTCAGTCAGCCTGAACTTATGACTTTTCCTAGCATCACCAGAGGACCACAAGTGGCGTTTTGTGCTTTTAGGCACTACTTTTACTCAAAACTCTAAGATTGTATTTCTTCAGATCTACTTAATGGATTTTTGTGTTTCTGGATTTTTCTTGTGCTGTGTTTTCACTTTATCACCATCTGTGTGCTGCACAAATATTTTACACCTTCCTTCTATGTTATGTCTCAATGCTTTGTGTCAAGTTACCAGAGGGTTAAGCACATGGTAATTTAATGACTTTTGTGGTTCACCAAAAAAAGAATTGTGGTTTTTAACCTGTTTGGAACTTCCACAGTCCTCACCCAATACCCCAATTTCGTTCACATACTTAGAGGCCTTTTGTGTCAGCCTCTTCATGTATTAGTCTGCTCATAAGTCATTCACCTTTGCTTCCACCTACTGCAGTGTATAGCATGGAGAAATGGATCAGCCTAGTTCTTCTATCAGCTGCTAGTGCTTTGGGTGGTGACAGTTTGCCTGAAATCATATGTGCTTTGGTGTCTTGGATGGTGGGCCAAAGCTTTACTTTTCCAATGCTTTCTTCTTTCCATTCGCTCTCCTTTTATTACTTTTTAATCATTTTAGTTGTTTAAACAGTGTATTCTGATTACACTAATGGAGAGCCTATAATATAATAATACCTTGTCCTTGTGCTAGTAAGAATATTTTTTCCTCTTATGCGCATTAACACTGAAAGGTGTTTCTAAACAGGTTGTAAGTACACTTGCCTGCTAAGAAGTACACCCACTGTTTTGTTAAACTTGTGTACATTTTTTCATTTAAATTCGTTTTTGAAAGAATATGGTGCAGCATTTAGGTAACATGGTTGTTTATTTATTATTTTTGTTGCATATCCTTGCAATAACAACAAATAATAAATGCCATCAGTTTGCCAAGCCCAAACCTATTGGCTTTGCCAATGCTTGGTTTTTAACCCAGTCACAATAATGCAACACATTTAAAGGTATGTATTTTTTATTTATAATATATCCTAAACAGCGCTGCACTAGTGAATGCATTTATTTTACAAAACAGAAACATTTATTGTTATAGTGGAAGCTGGCTAAAGAAAACCGTATTTCACACACAAAGAAGGAGGGAGAGGCAAAAATTTCACTACTCCGACTTCCCCAATCACACAACTGTAACACACATGGAGGAGTAGTGAATTTTAAAGAGGTGGCAAGTGCTCTGTGAGAAAATACTGCCCTCACTCACAGAATTGTGTAACATGCTTCATCATTGGGCATGCTTCAATACACCCCTGCGGGATTTATGACAGTACAACGCGATCATTTATGATCACAGTACTTTACATTGTGGTTTTTACAACGCAAGTCGTTACAACGACTTGCGTTAGAGGGCGCTGGATTGAGGATTAATATGATTTTCTATTTTAACTCCAGCCCACATAACAGTAGGGAAGGTGGAATGGAAATTCACACTATTCCTTAACCATGAGCGCCATCCAGCTCAAGTCGTAGTAATGATTTGCATTGTAATGGCTGCGTGGTAAAGGTCGTGCGGTGTAAACATTGCTTTGTAAACGATGTTTCCCCCCTGCGCAGACCAACGCCTTGGGTGGAGCAAAGGGAGGGGTAGACAATACAAACATGAAAAAATATCATATGTATACTTCGGATCACTGAAAGAAAAGTGCGGGGTAGATTAAAACTAGCTCTGTGGTGTCTCTTATCAGCAATGTATTCCTAGACCCACCGGCTAGATCTAAAAACGTGAAGGATGGTGGTGATAGGAGAAATTAAAGAGTTCCCTCACCTCTCCTCACTGCCAAAGTGTCAACATGTTTCTGCCGTGTCTCAAGTGGCCACAGTGTTGGGTCACACCGGCTTTCCTCAGGACCCTTTGGAACCCAAAAATGTGTTACCCTCTGTACCTGGGTTAGGTATGCTTGGAATCTGTTATTTCCAAGGGGAGGGTACTCCTAAGTAACTCACATTCATTGATCTGTAGGGATAAGAACAAAGACAGGAATAGAATAAAATTACTTGTGCTATAGTATATATCAGGTGGTCGTGCTAAGACACTAGAGATGCCAACTGAAGGAAACTGTCCTTGGCAAACTTATACTTAGACACATGGGGACCGATTCACAAAAGTAATCTGAGACAAAATCCTAACTTTATAACTTTCAGTATTCACAAAAGGTATTTAGGAGTAGCAAAGTTAGGATTCCTAATTTTACTACTCCTAAATGCCTTTTGTGAATACCGAAAAGTCATTAAGTTAGGATTTTGTCTTAGATTACTTTTGTGAATCAGGCCCAAGGAGGTGAAGATTTAAACACTGTTCTAAAGTACTAAATCATTTTCATAGTCCATACTGAACCAGTGAAGGAATGGCCTTCTCCGTAGTCCAAAGAAGCAACCGGCTCAGTATGATTCTCGCATTAATTTCATTGACTAAGTGAAGAAGTGAAATAGAGCAGTAACACATGTGTATTTCACCTTTTTTTTTAAAAATGGGCACAATTATGGACTTCCACCAGGAGGAAGGAACTCCAATCTTTCAAGCAGAATTTATAACATTTGTAAGCCAGGGGGACCAAAACCCTGTTTTTTTCTTAAAAAATATCAATAGGGATTCCATCCGGACCATGAGACTTTTTAGAGCAGCTATTAAAGATGGCCTCAATTACTTCCTTAGCAGAAGATATAATTTTCAGAAGCAGAGGACAATCAGCCATTCTTGTCTCTAGCTTAAAAACACTAGAGCAATACATACCATTTAAATAGTCTATACAGCTTTCTGGGCTAATATGGGTGCTCACTTTGTTAGGAGGCACACCTGGGACAAGAAGACCAACATGCACTGCCTTCCAAAGAGCCTGAGGGTCTTTGGCCCATCAAGCAGATCCCAAGGTTTCCCATTTCTCATCCTTCAGGTCTGTCTTGCTCTTCCTTAAGGCCCGAGTATAAGCCTTTCTACATGGATAAATAGCTTCGGAGCCCTACGAGAATGCTTCAGTTCACTTTGTGACCTAATATTTGCAAATTTGCAAGCATTATCAAACCAGGACTTATTGTGTCTCATTCTGTTTCAAATGGGCCTTGTGAGCATATCTCTTATACAAGAGGCTAATTCTGCAAAACTGCTCAATATTACAATGGGTCCAAGGGGCTTATTTACAAGGATGTAGTTAAAATTATCCCCGCTTTAGCGGCAGAAAATTGCACCTAAAGCGGCGATACTGGGCTTGATAAAAGGCTCTTGAGAATTCCAGAGAATTCCAATAGAAGCCCAAGTTTACACCAGAACATGGGCTTCAATTGGAATTCTCTGGAATTCTCATGAGCCTATAATCAAGCTCATTATCGCGCTTTAGCGGCAGTTTTCTGCCGCTAAAGCGGCGATAATTTTAACTCTGTCCTTGTAAATATGCCCCCAAGTTCCTCTGATGGACAGGAGTTAATCAAGCCATCACACCCATCAGTAATCTGGCACATTATTGTCTTCATGTTTACAGAATACCAAACAAGTCTACGCTCTGCATCCTTGGTACATAGTAGCTGTGCACCTCTGACATTACTTCTTGGCCCATTTGTGGAGACTTTTATGGATAAAATTAACGGGTTATGATAGCTAAATATGCTCGGAAGAAAATCCCCTTCCAGGGCAAGAGAGTGCATTCTCCATGAGACAAAGATATAATCAATTATTAAGCCTCGTCCCCTTCTCATTTATGTTGGGGTAGTAGATGTCACCAAGTTAGTAACAACACTCTCTAGGGCCTGAGTTGCGAGGTAGGTATATAGCTGTCACCTTCTAGAATCCATATTGTCCTCCCAATTATATTTAGATAGAAATGGGACAAAGGTTAGCGATGGCAAAATAGGTGCAGCACTCCCTTTCACATCAACATCACCAGCCAGTGTTCAATGTAATAATCCACCTGAATATGCACTCTTTTCGGCTCGTGCTTCCACCAAGGTAAATAGCCCATTAAAATTCTGATTATATCTGGCAGAACATTATTATTGAAACGTTTATCATAACTATACCAAAATTGAAACCCCACCTTAGATCAAAAGCCTGCACAGTTTACCCCTCCGTCTGTATCAGGATTGTTTTGCCGTTAATAACAACTTTAAATCACACACAGCCAAACCCTCCTTTGCTCGACCTGAGGGTGAGGGGGTTGCAGTGAGATTGTAACTTGTATACCCATCATCTAGCACCCATGTTTCTTGCAAGAAGACAATATCCGGGTATAAAACCATGTTGTGCCGGGGATACCACTCTCTCTTTGACCTTGCTCAGTCTATTAGCTAATGCTTTGGCAAATATCTTAGCGTCAGCATTTAGTAAAGTAATCGGCCTATATGAGCCTGGTTCTGTCGGTGGTTTATCTTTTTTTAGGATCACTATAATATCCGTATTGGCCCATGATTGTGGAACGATTCTACCCCCCTGTGCCAAACAACAGATTGCCCATAGGTCCTTACCAACCACATCCCAGAAGGTTTTATAAAACTCAGCAGGAATCTGATCTTGTCCTGTTGCTTTGCCTGATGGTAAATTAACTACTGCATCTCTAATCTCCTGGACCGTTAATATCTCCTCTAACTTATCCCTCTCCTCTGTGCTTAACCCAGTCTGTGGCCTTTGTAATAAATATTCCGTACTTTCTTCTTCTATGTTTCCGATGCTTGTGTCTTGTTCATATAAGACCTCATAAATCTTCTAAACACCTCATGTACCTCCTCCACCTTATTTACAATTATCCCGCTACTATCCCTGACTTCTTTTATCTCCCCTGCTGCTAGGGTTTGCCTGGTTCTAATCGCCAGCAGGTGGCCAACCCTATCATTAAATTTGTGGCACTTTTCTTTTTTTGCTAAATAGTACCTTGCTGTCTTCTGCGCCAATGTAGTGCCTGTTTCTGCTTTCTGTATTTCCAACGCCAGTAAAATCTGTTCAAAGGGTTCTTGCCTACTTACTGCATCAACTAGAGCTTCTTCTAGTGCCTCCAAAGTTCTAATCTCCTCTTCCGTTTTCTCCTTTTCCCTTTTACTTCTTGCTATTGTGTAACTTAGTGTCTCCCCTCTTATACCTGCCTTAAAGCTATCCCATACCACATCTGATGAGGCCGAGTACCTATTCATATCCCAGAATTGTGTTATCCAAGCATTCATCCTTGTAATATACTCCTTCTCTTTCAGCAGGCCTCGTTCAAATGACCATGTAGATCTTAGCATTTCTTTGATTTGGGGGGACTGAAATACTCAAAACCAACGGATTGTGATCTGAAAGTATTCTGGGGAGCCGCTCTATTCTGCTACTACCTACAAGTGAGCTAGAGATAAAAAAGTAATCCAGTCTCGCTATCGTTTTGTGTGGACCTGAATAGAAGGTGCTGCCTGTGCCCACTGGGTTAGCTTCTGCCCACATATCCACCAGTGCGTTATGACGACAAAGATTTTGTACAGATCTACATATCTTTTTTTTTCTTCCAAGGTATCTACCCCCCTTTTTATCAATAAGGCCGTCCAGACCGTTGATATTAAAGTCCCCACAGCATATCACAGGTTCTGACCATAATGCTAATTCCCTATCCAAATATTCAAATAAGTCAGGATCATCATCATTTGGACCGTACAATGAAATAAGTGTACACCTTCCTGCAGTAGTTTCCATATCAAGCATTACCCATCTCCCCTCACCGTCCTCCTTTTTCTTTTTAACTTTCACAGTGCCTTTCCTCGCCAAAACTGCCACTCCCTTGCATCTCCCTTCCTGACCTGTATAAGCAAGAACCTCAAAGCCCATTTGCTCCAACATAAATTTGTCCTTGACAGCCACATGTGTTTCCTGTAAACAGATTATATCAATCTTCCAGAAGCGCAGTAGAGCAGCCAACTTTTGCCTTTTCTCCCCGTTATTTAGACCACAGATGTTAATCGTAATTATCCTAATTGCAATAGCTCATATTTTGTTTTTTCCATCACTTTATCTGTCCTCTGAAAATTAATCGCACATTTCCTCTCCACATTGTAACTTTTGCAACTCTGTATTGTATTACCACTCCGACCATCACCCGTGCTCCAACCCCCCTCACCACCCCCCCCCTTTTGAAGCCCCCCTCCCAAACTCAGTGAATTTCTATGGTTTTTTCTAATTCTATTTCCAAATTGTAATGTCCCTGTAACCTTTGTTTTTTCTGTGTATTTCTATGTTGTTTTAATGCTATTTATTAACGATAACGTCCCTGTAACCTTTGTTTTTTTAATACATTTTTCATATTAATTGTACTATAATTTGACCCATGAATTCAATTTACTAATATACATTTTAACAAGATTATAAATGCATTTGATTCACACATTCATTCTTATTTTAGCTTTTAAAACTAACTTTTTGAAATTAAGTTAAGGTAACTCATGTAGTTTTTCTGTAAATGCAATGAACCAAGTCTCTCTTTTTTTGACTTTAATTGAATTTATGGATCTGCGACATATAAGAGGCCTGCTGAAATATTTCACACAGTCTCCGCCCAAATATACCACAAGAAGAATCAAACTTCCTTCCAGCATTAAATTCAAGCCCATCCAGTCAAGAGGTACGCTTCCATCCAGCACGAAATTCAAGCCCATCCAGTCAAGAGGTAAGTAAAGTAGATTTTATTTTGATAGGCAGCTCAGTAGTGGTGAGTAGTGGTGTTGAAACGCATTATGCTATTACTACTGAGCTAAAAAAAACAAAATTAGGGAGCTAGGACTAATAGACGGCCGTCCATGTCCCTGTAGTAATTTTGTAACCAAGAAGGACGGCCAACTAAATTGGCTGTTTGACTCTAAAGTGTCTGGCACCTCATTGGTTTGCTTAGAAGACCCTCACACACCAATCTGGTCGTTGTCATGCTTTATTATCGGGTCCCAGCCAGGTAGCCGAATGCTGCGACACCTGATTACAGTGGAGCTGGTTGAGGTGTGTGTGAATGTGATGAAGTGAGAACAATCTAAAAATACCTCCAGAGTTCAACCTATTTACTTTATTCCTGGTGATCTGGGGTATGTTTAAAAACAGAAGAGAAGGTAACTAGTTTACAGATATTATGTGTAGTTTGTGGTTACCTTATCATGGTCAACATGTTTCAGCCCTCTAAAAAATTGTGGGGCTTTCTTCAGGACCTCTCAAAAAAGTGAGTGCAGTGAGTTAAGTTAGTGGCAAAAATAACTACCACGTGTAAAGCATTTTTAGCACTCATACTAAGGAGTGCTGTTTATGCAAAAAGGACTGACCGTTTGTGAGTCCTCAAGGAAGTTTGCATGTCTGTAAAGAAGCCAAAAATATAGTATAATGCAGTATATTGATATGACATACAGCTAATGAGTTCCATAGTAGGTGGTGAAACATAACTTCTGTGGTTAACCGGCATCAGGTGACAGACACACGTGTATCCACACACATTCGCATTCCATGCATACAAGACAACATATAGAATAGTGATGATGCCTTTCAGCATTGAGTTGAGGGATGGTGATGCCTTAGCTCTGCTGCTCGACGTTGAGGAGGAGCGTGTGGGGGCTGACAAGGTCAACCCTCGGGTGTGCTGCTTCAGTTTGCACTGAGGTGCTGCCTAAATACTTCCTTATTGGTGAGGAGCTTTGTTGCTAGATTAGCAGAGCCGATCTTGGCGGTCTTCGGTTCCCTGAGACAACTTAGGGTCGTCCCCCCCCCCCTTTTAGGCAAGTGGCGCACTTCGAGATGCGATCTGCCGTGGCTGCCTGACTACAACTCACCGGAAGCTGATAGCAAGTAAGCAGAGCTCACAAGTGCCTGGAGGTGGGAGGCACGGCAAGAGTTCTGCAGAGCCGGAGAGGTAGAGCAGCCCAATGTGTACGGGGCATGCTGTGAACGTGCCGCTACAGTCCAGCTGTTGAGCAGGCTTGGGATAGGCGCAGAGTGGGGACATTCTGGCTTCCAGCACAAAGAGCAGTGAGAGTCGACCACTGCTTGGACCACTGACAAAGAACAAGGGTGTCGAGCCTGTGCTTCCATTCAGAATCTTTTGGCTAAATTTGGTGAGCAGCTGCAAGTTGCCTCCAGACTGCATTGGGCTGGGGGCAGGCCCAATGGTTCAGTAAGGCAGTCAAGAAAGGGTTGGGTACACGGGACCCTGCTTTGTCCGGGGGGTCTTGAAGTCAATTAGGATATAATAATTGTGACATGGGCTTTGGTGCACAAAGAAAGGCTGCAGGACCCCGCCAAGAAGGTAGAACTAGAGGCTGGTTAAAGGACACAGTGCAGTGAGGGGTTGTTACACGGTGGGGACAACACCCAGTTGAACTTCCCAAAGTGTTGGTGCATAAGGGGGGCGGCAGCACCCCACCTTGAAGGAAGACCAGCAGGCCACCAAAGGCACTTGGGATGGAGAGCCAGGGCGGTAATGAGCAGTCAGGAGAGCTGGGGGAGTTACTACACAAAATTTGGGCAGCATTGGAGGTCCACTGGACCAGCTAGCTGCAGTCGCATTTAGTACAAGACGCAGGAGAAGGGACAAGCAATCAGCTGTCTGAGGACGACAGCATGCTACCCCCCAGGAATAGACGGAGGGCAGCATCAGAAACACATGCAGGAGAAATCGGCCAAAAAAAGGTGCCAGAGTTCGGACTGGCCGCCTGTAGCCATCCCAGTGACGGCAGGAGCTAGCAGTGATGCCAGCATCACAGCATCGAGGGGTGAGGATATTGATACAAAAGTGTAGGAATGTTTAAAAATCAATGGCACCATTGTTGTTTAAGGGTTTGGGCGCTCATGGGTGAGGGACAGCAGGCCCCCAACCTCAACGGGTGGTATCTGGGCTACCATGGCACTTGATAGACCCAGGTTGCATGCGCCAGGAGCGGGAGCAAAGGGAAGTCACCCCGGAGACACCTGGGGGTTCAGGGTCCCCCGTGGCAGTATGTGGCTGCCTAATAACAGCAAGTGACCCCGCTAGAATTTCCTCACCACCGGACACATACACTAGGCCTTTACCAAGGCCAGAATCAATGACCACCAGGGCCACATGGCTACCAAGCCTTTTTCTTTTAGAAGTAAAGGACAGGATATGGAGGAAGGAATTTCTTGACATTTTTTCACTGTTAGAGATTCAATTAGATTGGCTGGATCCTACGGTGTGCGGCAATAAAAAGATGAGGACAGGAGGGAAAGGAGAAGGGAGCAGAAGGAAAGGAATTTTGATAACTGGTTAGACGCATTTAGAGTAATGGCCTGCATTATTGTTGAGAAGTTCCCATGCTGCTCGGCCGACCTGTGGCTGTACGAGGCCAACATTTAAGGGGTACAGAGGCAATTCCCAGAGGATGCGTGGCTAGAATATAACAAGGGTTTTAGATTAAAATGCAAACTCACCCAGAAATGGAATGGAAAGAGGAGGATGTGACCGGGTTCAAACATAAAATGATGGTAGCAAAAGAGGTTAAAACTAAGGGTGGGCGTAGTCCGCGTAGTGGGGTTCCGCGAAGCTCCTCGAAGTGGGGTGGGCCCTACACCCACCCACACACTTCGCGTATCCCCACTACGCGCCACCCGCCTCCCTCCTTCACTCTTCTACAACCCTATTTTTCATATTACATACAGTAAAATAAAAGGAAAATAACTTACCTTGAATGCGACGTGCCGGGGCTCCCTCATCCTGTAGACGCGCTGACTTCTTCAAACTTATGCGCGGGCGCCCGCGCATGCGCATTTGTTTGAAGAAGGATGGGCCAGTGGGGCGGTGCTTGCAGGCAGCTTATGTCAAACCCAGATTAGCGGAGGTGGAGCTACTCCTCAGGCAATCAAAAACGGATCAGGCCGGCAAAGGGGATGTAGTGCAGTTGAAGTGCATCAAGGACAACAGACACTGCACAGCCTGCTGCCTCCTAACTTACATGGCAGTGCGACCAGCAGGGGAGGGTCCACTTTTTAAGCATGGAGAAGGGAGCCTCCTAAGTAATTTTCAGTTTACAGTAGTGATGCGCCAGGCTCTCGCCAGAGCATGGTTGCACCCAGCAGCATTTGACTCCCACTCATTTAGGATTGCCGCAGCAACATCAGCAGCTCAACAAAGGATGACTGAGGCAGGATACATGCAGTTGTCAGATGGTGGTCTCAGGCATACAGGACCTATGTGAGACCCCAATTACTGTAGAAAGACTTGGCAAATGCCATGGGGATTTCTGGATGGGGGGGACACAGCCTCCGGTGTGAAAGGCCAGCTGACATTTGTGATTATTGCTTCAGCAGGAGGGCGACCCCACCTGGTCTGGGTGGTGGGTCACTCATTCATATCTAGGATGGAGTGATGGTGTCAGCGAGGGGGCCACAGGCAGATGGGAAGACCAGTCAACACGTAAGTCAGATGGCTGGAGCACCCCGACTTGAGATGGAACCAACTGCCAGTGGCCCTCAGGGACCTGCAGGCGGAAACAGAGTGGGACCCAGACATTTTGATAATCCACCTCGGGGTAACGACTGAGCGCAACTGGGGAGGAGGGATCTCCTCAAGGCCATCCAGATGGACTTAACAGAGGCAGCAAGGTGCTTTGGTAATACGTCTATCATTTGCTCAGAGTTGAACAGTATAATGCTTTGGCAGAGGGCCGAGGGCCAAATTAAGACCAAAGTATATGCCTGTATTCATATTAACACTGTGGCTAACAATGACCACTATAACTACACTGCATGTTGGCTGTTTATTATGAGAAATACAGGTGATAGAAGAATGCATGATGTACAGTAGTGGGCACAGTGCAGGGGTTATGCAGGTAGTCAGTGCAGGCACTCGTTTTATGCGACCAAAGCCTACTTTTCATCATCAGACTTAGGTCAAGAGAAGGTAGAAAATGGAGAACAAAAGATGAATAGAAAGATTGGAAAACTGTGACAGAGGGATTAAGCAGGATGGAAAAGAATCTGTAAGAGTGATATAAAGAGACAGGAAGAGTCTGTCGGTGAAAGGAAGAGGAAAGAGACATGAAGTGGAATCAAGACTAAGTAGCATTGGCATTCAGTAAGTTTGCCATCTGGTATCACCCATTGAGGGTTCCTAAAAAACTGTCGCTCCTGAACTTACTGTTATTATTATTATTGTTATTTATTATTACACAAATTAAGCACTGCAGTCCCTGTGTCTCTCTTTTCTCTCACAATCTAGTGAGAGTCTAAGAACATTCTCAGGATGCTGGCCCTCATCCAACGTTCCCAGAGTTATAATTTGTAAATAATTCTCTTTGAAAGGGGACACACATCTCGTTAATTGCCTGCTATCATTTCCCATAACGCGGTGCCATTAATCTGTCCCTGTTATCTGCATTTTCAGCAGTCGTTCCAACAGCTTGCAGCCTGTCCCTTCACGCAGCAGTATTATCACTGCCCACGCTGAATTGCGAGCTCTATTAATTCTACTTAAGCTTATAGCTCCTTAACTGCTGTATTCATGTCTGCAAGAATAAATATCAATAGCTAACAGCAGTGTTTGAAATGTAGCTATGCACATATAGTCTGGCTCTCTTCCTATAGGCTCTGTGGGGAGCTATAGGTTTTCAGTGTGTGTTCTATACTCTGCACCAGTCAACATGACAGTTCGCTACATTATTAGTTACACCGCGCACTGCAGCAGTGTCATCTCAAGCATTTTGGGGACCCAGGGCAAGACATATTTTGAGGGCCCCTGAATGGAACAGATATATTATTTATGCCCATTTCTTGCAAATTCAAGCCGTCTTGCATGCCAATCATTACTGAATTATATGTTAAACTTTAACAAGGTAACAAAAATCATTTAAACTGTTTCTCACCTGGGACCTAAAAAAATCCTTAAGTACAGACAGAGGTTTAATAAAGTGAAAGTTCATTCTCCCAGGGTGCCCCTTGGAAGATGGGGCCCGGGGCAATTGACCACTTTGCCCTTGCCTTAAAATGTCTCTGCACTGCAGATCCAACAGCTTTGTGGGAGAAATTGGGTTGTCGGTTGACTGGGATGTGAACCCTCATCAAGCAACAGCCACAATCCCTTAAAGGATGAACAGAAAAAGTCACTAAATTTACATGTGCTTAAACCGGGGTAGCTTTGCTCAAAAAGCAGTCAGACTTAATTTAGAGGCGATGGGTATAGTATTTATGCAGCACACAAATAGCAATAACTTGAAAAATCAAGACGAGAAAAATGCCATACCAGCTTAGAAAAAAACCGTACATTTTCATAAGTTGACACCCAAACAACAAAAATCCAATCAGTAGAACTGGATTCATGAATTTTTAAAGATATCACTAAAAATAGTACCAAAAATCATAAAGCGCCAATTATAGATATCTGGGCTTGCCGGACTGGGTCAAAGTTACACTTTCAGACCAACAGCGATGGAGGGCAGAACAGCTATATTGACCAAATTAGTTGTGCTGAAAGCTTACCTTCTCAAATCAGTGGCAAGAGTCCAGTTCACAGTGGATGGGGCCGCACGGAACAGGGAGAGTGTTGTAGGAGGCTGTTGGAGTAGTGCGAAGAGCAGGCCAGACATTGTGGATAGGTGTTGCTGGAGCTTCGTGTTGGCGGAGCCCACGAGCAGATGATGCTGTGGCGCAAAGAGGCAGCTGCTGGAGCGTCACATTGAATGGCGGTGCAGGCAGTGAAATCCTGATGTGAACGGGTCCGTTCACAGTCATGAAGAACACAAAAGCCTCAATACAGCTCTCTGAGGAGCACCAAGGATCCATGGCCTGAGGGGCAGCACTTGAGGGTCAGGAACTCGCTTCAGCTAGATCCAGGTGCTAGTGCAGGATGTTGGGGAGCCTTTTATGTCCCTGAGGCTCACATCAGGAATACCAGCATACTAGCCCTTGGAGTCACTCTGGTAGCTATGAGTTTAAGATCAAGTTGCAGGTCCAGTTCCCCTCTCACATGCAAGAGGACTGTAGAGCAGAAAGACAGCCGTTGAGCAAAGTAGCAGTCCGGCAGGGCAGCAGTCCAGCAGAGTAGCAGTTCTTTCAGCAGCACAGAAGTCCTTCTTCCTGGAAGAGTCCACTGGTCCAGAAGTGTACTGGAGAGTTGGTGTCTGAGGTCATTTTTTTGTTCCCTGGGGCCCTGCTCCTGGACAGTGGGAGAGACATCCATACAGTGGCTTTTAAGTACATGGAATTATCAGACTCCTCTGCCCTGGCTCCATACCGGATGTAGTGACAATGTGGAGGTGATAGATTATTTGCATGAGGGCAGAATACTCTCTATTCAGTTGCAGGTTGGACTGTGACTAGCTCCAACCCCTAATCCTGCTAGCACTTGGCCCATCCAGGCACAACTAATCCCTCTATTGTGTGACTGTATGGGAGGAATTCACAAAGTCTATAAGTTGCACCCAGTCATGTGACCTTAGACTAGTTACAGTCACAAAAGGGTTAAGGGCGGGGAAATGCCACCTTTCTAAAAGTGACATTTTCCAAATTGTAATAAAAATTCCAACTTTACCACTGAATCGAGTTCTTCATTACAATGCCAAAGACACCAAACATGATATGACTACCTGCTACCAATTGAAAATGACAGCTTATTAAATGCAATGACAAATCTCCAATGCTATCCTACGGTAGAGGTCGGCCTCACAGTAGTGAAAAACAAATGTAGAAGTTTTTCACTACAAGGACAGCTAAAACTTAAATGTACATGACCAACCTTTTGACTACACAGCACACCGCCCTATGGACTTATTAGGGCCTACCTTAGGACCAACTTATTTGTAATAAAAGGGGAGTTTAAGGCTTGGCATGGGGGTTTTCTTGCCAAGTCAATATGAGAGTTTAAAGTGCACTCAGACAGCATTGGCTGGTCTGGGACATGTTAAAAGCTACTACCTAAGTGGCTGGCACAATAAGTGCTGCCGGCTCACTGTTAGCATTTCACACACAGGCCCTGGGTATATGGAAAGGCACTCTCAAAGGGGCATACAAGTAAATTAAATATGCCAATTGGGTATTAACCAATTTATCAATATTTTTGGGGAGTGAGCACAAGCAGTTTAGCACTGTTGGACAGTAATAAAGTGCACAGAGTCCTATGGGCAACAAAAACAAATTCAGCAAAAAGTGGACAGAAAAAGGCAAAATGTTTGGGGGTGACCCTACAGAGAGGGTCAGATCTAACAGTTTGATATGTGTGTTAATCGGGCATGTGCACTCTGGACAAACATCAATCGTATTGTGCTGAAGTGCATCTAAAAATATATGAAAAATCACAGGCTTTTGTATCAACAGTGTTGCAGGTGCATTGCCTTGGGACCCAGGAGCTGAGGGGCCCATTGCACCATAGTTATTGCTGTTTTTTACTACCAAACCAGGGAATTGGATCCATTTTCCTTGCTTGCACTAGAACCAGTGACACCCGTGCTATACCACTGTGAAAGATGTTTTCTAAAGAAATAAGGAATGCTTTAGTTTCTGTAGCATCCACTTTGCAGATGCTTTTATTTGTGCTTACTCCTTTGTGCTAGCACACGCAAAACAGTCCCTCATGCTTTCCAAGGGTTGTGGAAGGAGATGCTCAAACAGTCAACAGAAAAACAGAGAGAATAAATAAATCCTGTGGACTGATCATAGATGTGATCAACAGTGTCTTACTCTAATGGGCGAATTTTCTGGAGCTAGTGGCTGCAGAAAGCTGACCTAAACCCCCTTCTCTGTAAGTATAGAATTTTGGGGCATATTATCAAGGATGGGCGTTAAAGTTATCACTGCTTTAACGGCAGGAAACTGCTGCTAAAAGCGGCAATAATGGGCTTGATAATATGCCCTTGAGAATTCCAATAGAAGCCCATGTTCTGGTGTCAACATGGGCCTCTATTGGAAATCTTAAGGGCATATTATCAAGCTCATTATCGCCGCTTTGGCAGCAGTTTTCTGCCGCTAAAGCAGTAATAATTTTATTGCAGTGCTCGATAATATGCCCCCTTGTGTGTACTCCAAGAAAGGTGCATGCACCATATACCACAAACCTGAAAATAACCTTCTCTGTGGATATAATGAAATCTACCTACCAGCATATGAGTACCTTAAGGGCACTGTTTGTCTACTTCTTTGCAGCAAGTTTGCATGACTTCATAAAAGTTAGAAAGCAAAATTGCTCTGACTTGGAAAGGGCAAAAGCAAGTGACTGGGGCATATTATCAAGAACGGCGTTAAAATTATCGCCGCTTTAGCAGCAGGAAACTGCTGCTAAAGCCGGGATAATGGGCTTGATAATATGCCATTGTGAATTCCCATAGAACCCAATGTTCACAGCAGAACATGGGCTTCTATCGGAATTCACGAGGGCATATTATCAAGCCCATTATTGCCGCTTTAGCGGCAGTTTCCTGCCGCTAAGGTGGCGATAATTTTAACGCTGTTCTTGATAATATGCCCCTGTATTCGGACAGGAGAACTTGAGAACGCTTCTATTCATCTACAATGTCTTTTTACTTTAGCTTGTCTGCCCCTCTTCAATAGTTTCATTTGAAACAGGCAATGTGGTTTTCTGAGTCACCTTTAGTAATTAGCTTATATTTATGAGTAGCTCATAAAACTCTCCAGATTACATTTTTGATGTAAAAATCCGGACTTTTAAAAGGTGCCTGAGGGATTAAGGAGTTTCAATCCCTCGCCAATTCTTACAAGGAGACTAGAACTACCTAAATTGCACCATTGTGTACTGCTATATTGTACTTTTATATGCGGGCGAGTGAGAGTTTTGTTCTGCTGCAGAGAGTAGCTTTTTAATCAGAGTATCACACTCAGTGGGTGAACCAGTGAACCAACTAACCTGCCTCATCTGATCACAGTGCCATAATTTGCTTTGCATAATTACAGCGCATTGTCTGAAATGTGATGCAGTAACATTTACGTCGAGTGTTTTTTCTTCTTACAGTAAATTAGAATCCAGACAATTTTTATAAGGAAGACACATTTTTCTTGTCTCCTTCTCTTCTGTGCCTTCGTGGACGTCAATTCACCAAAATGCCAGTGGTATCAGAAGTGAAATCTCTCACCATTTGACCTTCCACTCACTCACACATGCTTACACACACACACACATTCAGTCACACATTCTCTCGCATAAGCACACTCCCACCTGCAAGCACACACACAACATACATTTAAAAGCATTGTTTACTTAACTCAGCTTCCAGATAGGGCCGTTTTCCAGAAAATTGTACTCCATTTTTTATTACATTAATCAAGAATAATATAATGTCATTCACTAAGGGCCCGATGTAGGTAATTTCATTTTACCGGTTCATAAATACCGATTGATACCAAATCGGTATTTATGAATTGGAAAACACTATGTAGGTCAAAAATGGTAAAAAAATAACGAATCGGTAACATTCGGAATCATGACTCGGTAAATACCGATTCGGTAATGTCCGAATCGTTAATTACCGATTCGGTATCACCCATTCAACCCTATGGGCCTCCAGGCCCATAGGAATGAATGGGAGATATCAAATCGGAGATTACTGAAACGGACATTACCAAATCGGTATTTACCGAATCAGTAAAAGCCGATCTCGAAAATTCGAATAGAAGACATGTGAGCCAGTCAACCAATCAGGGACACCCACCACACCCCACAACAAAGCTACTGTGAAATCAATCAATCAGATGCAAGTACCACACCCAGTACCTGGAGTTGGCCATACCCATGCAGGTGCAGAGCCACAGAACTGTTTGGAGAGCTGGAGGGGAGACAGAGGAGAAGGCTGCACTGAGCCCAGCAGAGCATCACCATGGAGTCCCAGGAAGCCCAGAAGGATGGTGTTGACAGATAAAGGAAGATCAAATTCAGCACAACTGAGCTCCAGGTGCTGGTGGAGGAGGTAGTGCAGCATTACAGCCAGCTTTTTGGGAGACAGTCCCTGCAAGTGGCAGAGTCTGTCAAAAGAACCACTTGGCTAGCCAACCAGAGCAAAGTAAATGCCCTTGGGATCACACATCGTGAAATAGAAGACATCAAAAAAGGTGGTATGATCTGAGAATCACCACGAAAAAGAAGATAGAAAGCCAGAGGAAAGAATCCTCAGCCACAGGTGGAAGGAAGAGCCGTGCACCAAGCCGCATTGAACTGGAGCAGCTGGTGGAATCCACCATGGAGCCTGAAAGCATACACTGGATTGGGGATGCTGACAGCTCAGCCAGAGTTGCAAGAAAGAAAGGTAAGAGCCATGGACATGAATTCCCACCCATTCCCTGGGCCCTTCCCGAATGTGGGTTACTCATGCACAATCCAGAACACATGTCAGTACTCACCAGCAATGCATCATGGTAGTCGTAATCATAGGAACATTCATCAAAGCAGCCAACACAGAATACTGCATGCCATGCCACACTCCCCACACACAAGCAGTTGCAGCTTAGGAAACTGTGTGATAGGAATTTGTCCAATGGAAACACACAGGTGATCATTGTCTATGTCTTCCCACATGCGAGTCATCGCGCAGTGCAGCGCAGGGAGGGGAGGCAAGTGCACCAGCAACGGCTGCGAGGGAGAAGCCCACAGACAAAGCAGGACCCAGCACAGTCCCTGAGGACACTTCCACAACGCAGGCTCCCACAGCAATGGAGGAAGACACCACAGCACAGCCACTGCCACCCCTGCGGTTTGAGACACAGACTCTGGCAGTACCTGCAGGTGCCACAACACCAAGCTCAGGGTCCTCTGTGCATTTGAGGCCAAGGAGTAAGGACGTTCCACCACTCAGGATCCTGGAGAGCTCTGATGAGGAAGAGGTGGAGGTTCAGACACCTAGCACTCCAGCAGTGTCTGGGAACGCAGGGCAACAGGGGTGATTAGAATATGGGCGTGCAAGTGCCCGTGGTCGTAGGGCACGTGAGCAAGAGGAAGGTCATGATATGCAGGGGGTCTTTGCCGGTTTGGAAAGCACTATGGTGAGGATCCAGCGCATGCAGGCCAAAGGGATCATGGCAGTGCACAGACAGGTGCACATCCTCAATAGCAGGATGTCAAACATTGATAGGGGGATATGCTCCATGGCCCTAGGAATGGAGTCCATGGCCAAAGGAATGGAGTCCATGGCAGAGGGGGTGAGGGACATGGGTGTGCGCATGGGTTCCCTCTGTGACAGGCTAGAGAGTGACCAGACAGAAAGGCCCAGGAACAGACACGAACTTAAGCAGCTGAACAAATCCATCAACTGCCTTGCAACTGCAACCACCCTACTATGCCGCCGCTCTGTGAACATGCAGACTGATATTGTGCACTGCTGCAGTAACTTGTCCAGGGGGATGGGAAGGGTGACCTCTGCTATGGACGTACTGCTGACACAGCAGACAGCCACTGCTGGTGACACGTGTGTCTTGAACACAGAGGAGTCCACAAGCAGGAGTGGATTCAGCACACCTGTACAGGATGTTCTCCGGAGCACCAGGCTTCATGCAGATGACCCTGGCACCACTGCGCAAGTTGGCCCCCTGCCCTGTGGCTCCCACAGCATCATGCGTAAATGCAAACATTAACATTTTGTCCAGAACACAGGACAGGTCATAGTGAAGTGAACTTTGGCCACCCAGTGTGAAAAGTGGATTTTATTTGGTTCATGTGGTCTTGAATATGTGGAGTCAGGTAGTGCAAATTAAACAGAGTGCTTCAAGAAGTAAACCTGGCTGTGTATCATCAATCTATTAGAAATATCTGTTTGTGATTTGTGCTCGTCTCAGTCTACCATCTGTTGCTGGCGCTGCACCTGCTGCATTGTCATCGGCTTGTTCTGTCCCATCATCCATGTCCTCATGATATATGAGTTCTACCTCTGTGCCCTCCTTGGTGGCAAGATTATGCAGCATGGCGCAGGTCGCAATAATTTTACAAGAGATCAGTGGCGTGTACTGCTGTGTACCTCCACTCTTATGGAGGCACCTAAATCTGCTTATAAGCAGTTCAAAAGTGCGTTCCACAACGAAACGTGTTGTTCTGTGTGCCACTTTGTAATGCCTTTCGCTCCTGGTGGATGGATTCAGGTAGGGGGTGAGAACAAATGAACGCAGGGCATATGCACTGTCACATGGGTGGAAAATGAAATGTTGATTAGTCACATACTCATGATTGATCCTTCTGCATGGACTATCAGGGTGTCTCACACTTACTTACCTAGCAGATATCCATCCCCAAAATCACCAGCCACAAGGCGTCTGTATATCCCACTGCTCTGGAATATGTAGGAGTCGTGGGTACTCCCTGGAAATTTCGCTACAATGTCCGTAATCATGTTGGCAGCGTTGCAGATCACCTGCACATTGATTGAATGCGTAGACTTCCGGTTTCTATATATGTGTTCAGTTGCTGCAGGTGGGCATAGTGGGATGTGTGTCCCATCGATACAGCCTATGATGTGCGGGAACTGTGCAAGGTGATAGAAATCGGTTTTTGTCTTTGCTAGTTCAGCAGGTATGTCAGGGAACTCAATGTAGTGTTCCATCCTCTGCATCATGGCGTCAAGGAATTTTCTAAAAAAACCTGACAGGCAGCTCTGGGAAACCCCACCTATCGCCGCAATCACATGCTGGTAGCTCCCAGAAGCAAGAAGATGTAGGCAGCCCAACACCTGCACTTGGGGTGGGATGGGGTGTGCTCTTGGGGTTGGGTGTTCCAGATATGGGTGAAGGTCCCTGATCAAGTCCAGGATGGTTCTGGGGTGGAGTCTGTACCTTTCCAGGATTTCAGCTTCAGTCAGTTGGAAGAGGGTGATCCTCTGCCTATACACCTGCTCCTCCCTTAGCCAGACCCTCTCTCCTGCTGCCTGTATCCGTAGCCGCCTTGTCATGACATAGAAAGCCGCCATTGTGGTTGCAGTGTTGCATTGTGGGGCCTTCTTTTATAACCTGTACCTAGTTTCCACCTGCTTTCAATCCATGGTAATTACTGACTCTTAAATACCGATTTTCATGGAATTCGGTATTTTTGGGGTTTTCTACATCTCGATATGCCATTTTTGCCATTTCTTATTTACTGACTCGGTAAATAAGGAATCGGTAAGTTCTGAATCGGGAAATTGCCATTTCTTATTTACCGATTCGGAAAATAAGAATTCGGTACTTTCCGATTAGTGAAATACCGAATCGGTATTTTACCGACTGGTTTTTACCGATCCGGTCATTTTTTGTCACATACATTTCAAATCTCTTATACCGGTCGGTAAAGGCAGAAATTACCGATTTTCGGCCGTTACCGACCGGTATTTGCCTACCTACATCGGGCCCCACTTATGTAATACAAAATTAACTGAAAACCACGAAAGTGGATCCCAACCGACATCCATTGGGAAGAGCTGCCCCTGTGTTTCTTGCACAGATTTTCCCACATGTGAAGCTAGGTGTTGCAAATGTAGTGCCTGGGGTTAATACAGCTGCACCCCATAAAGGGCATCCATATATGCCTTTCTCGTGCTTTCCTTTACTAGTCATTTTATTCTTCCTCCCACCAAGGTCCTGCGTTCCCGGACTATAATTTTGTTTATTGGCTGCCTTTGACATGTCTATTGACTATTTCACCTCCCATTGCCTGCTTTTCCCTTCCTGTGTTAACCTTAGTACACCACCTCATGCACAAGGGGCCTTCCTACCCTTTTACACACTCTTCCCGTAGACCATAATATTTCCTCACCAGATCTTATTCTTCTGCTCATTTTAGGGCCTGATTTAGAGTTCAGCGGATGGCTTACACAAACGTGAGGGACATCCCAAACTGCCTTACTACAAGTGACATTAGATATAATGCACTCGTAATCCGATGGATGGAATATCCTTCACGTTTGTGACAGAGGAACACGTTCGCTGAACTCAATATCAGGCAATAAATAATTAAATTAAACACTAGTCCTTGGTTTCCTAGTGTACCCTGACACTTGCTGTAAAAGCAATTCAATACTTCATCAGTGGTATTAGAGCGCTATATAAATTCAAATACTATTCAATTCAATTTGCATTGATGCCGGGTAATTTAGCACAGGTGGTCAGCAATTTTAAAACAAACTTGATATGACATTTTGCATTAATTTACCTCAATGCAATGGCATTTTTTTAATTGGTTACTCTGAAAATATATCACAACTATAACGCACCAATGGAATTTGCATGATAGTGCACTGAACCTTGAGTCTGATGTGGTGCACTAAGTAATATTAGAACATTAGAATGTTGGGAGCTCCATTGAAGACAAAGGAGTGCTCCAAGCTTCTACGTCTGGTGAAGGACCGCAGAGCAGCATTTCGATGTTTTACAAAGACCTCTAGGAGCTCCAGGGGATTTAAATCCCCTTGAGCTTCGAGTGGCCTTTGTTTTATTTGTTAGAACATTCTGTCCTCTAGTAGCAGAATGTTCTAATAGCCTTATAGACCTTCATAGCAGGACTATACCGATTATTAAAGTCCCGCACCCTTGTTAAAGTCCCTCACCTTCGGCTCGGGCCTATGTGGAAATAACAATATTGAATCTCTTTCCACCTCTCTGTTGAAGGTGCACCAATTTGAGAACTCCCAAGTTTACAAACCTTTGTAAATCTGGAATTGCATCAAAGTCCATGGGTGGATGACTGAAAGCTACCAACCTCTACCCATGGAACGCCAACAAGAAAATGTGACGCATTACATTTCTTCATAAAGTCCTGCACGGCGGTGCACAACGCCCCCTTGCGTGGCTTTGTGAATCCTATTTAAAACCCCCTTCCATGCTCATGACGAGTCCAGCTCGTCATGAGTCACAGTGCTCATGACGAGCTGGGCTCTTCATAACTGCATAACTGCCACGGTCCGCCAACGCGCAATAGATTCCCCTCCTGGGCGGGAGAATTAATCAGTGGGTGTAGTTGTAAAGAGCCCAGCTCATCATGAGCACAGCTCTACTGTGACTCATGATGAGCTGGGTTTGTCACAAGCACTGCAGTGCCGCAGCCTTCCCCCCCCCCTACACCGTGGGGGAATTACCTCCGCGGCGAAGTGATTAAGGATTTGTATTGATGTGTAACGAATTGCATCATGTGAGGATAATGCAAGTCCTTAGTCCCATATTGCTTCACAGACTCGAAGAGGTGACTGAGATCCACTTTTTACATGTTAATCATCCCTTTAGTTATTAACAGACCAAAATCATCAGATCCGCGTCAAGAAGAACATCAGACTAATATTTCGATCCCAAAATTCATGAGCACAATGCTAGCCAAGAGATGTAGCTAATACAACGTGACACCTCTTTCAAGTTGTGCCCGTTAATACTATTCAGAATTTTTGCAGCTGGAAAGCCGTGGCACTTCAGGAGATTGCATGAAGACAAATGTCAGGGAAGCCAAGCAGGCAAGTTAGACGAAAACAGCATACTATTCCTAAGCTGCCTCTTCAAAAACAAAGTGGCCCACATTCATCTTATTTATTAAAGCAGGTATCTTAGCTCCTGATAGCAGGGGGGTCATTTGTAGTTCTCTAAGCAGGTGTGCTATTTTGTAATCACGCAACAGGGTTTCACACTCGTATCTGAAATATTCACCTTTTTTAAAGCTGAGAGTTTTCTCAGACTTAGTCTTAAAATATTGACCTTGCTGTACTGAAACTCACTACCAGAATACATTCCGGAAACCAGCGACCGATCAGGGTCAGGGTGAGGGGACGGAGGACAAAGAGGCCGCTAGGTGGGCGGGGGAGGAATATATACCCTCCCCCACCCACAGCAGGCCGGAAGTGATGCGCGGGACCCTCCGGGATCTCGAAGTGCTGGGCTGCCTCGTGTGCCATCTTGTGGCACTAAGGGGGCCGTGCTCTTACTAGTGTCCCCTGCGGGGACGTGTCGGTAGGCCGCATAGTCCTAAAATATTGACCTTGCTGTACTGAAACTCACTACCAGAATACATACATTGTTTCAGACATTTTCAGATTATTTCTCTGCTTTGATTACTCAAGACGTAGAGGTATGTATGATTTGTGTAAAAAAAATCTTATTATCAATCAATATTAAACTAATAGTCTAATCACATATAACTACTTCTGCATAGTATAACTACTGAAGAAGATATGCACCACGGAAATGGCCATTCAATGTTCAAACTTAAAAATGTCCTCTTGACTATTGCACATAAGACTAATGGACAATGGCACTGGTGCCCCAGTGTCTGCACCTTTATAAACTCCTGACATTCTTGGAGGCTGCCTCACGCATGAGGGGGCCCGATTTTCGAAGGTACTTAAGAGTAGTAAAGTTATGACTGCAAAGTCTCCGTGCTAGGGGTGAGGTCTCCACACTCGGGGTGGAATCTCCGCACTGTGCACTGCCGAGTTTGCCCAGTGTGGAGACTCCAAAGTCATAACTTTACTGCACGTAAGTTCCTTTACGAATCGGGCCGACATATGGTCGAGTTGCTGAACTGCTACTGTGCACGTCTTCACATGGGTTTAAAAACCCATTGTGACACTTGAATGCAAATCTTGTGATTCTAGGCAAATTCTCAAGCATTCCTGTTTGAGACTTACAGGTACATGCATCAATATTTCTTTTTGCGATTCCTAATAGCGAAAAATAAGGAATCGCAATTAAGGAATTGCAAAATGCAATGCATAAAGAAATCGCTAAATAAATTACGATTTCTTAATATTCCTTAATTGCGACTCGCAAATTGCGAGTCGCAATTAAGAAATACCTCCCCATTCCCTCCCCCCTAGAGGCCCATAGGAATGAATGGGAAGACATACTCAATTTGCGATTCGCAATTTGAGAATCGCAAATTGAGAATGCGATTTCAAGGGTCCAGGGGTGTCCAAAGGACACCCTGTTGCACCCCTGAAATCAATCTGTGCACATATGTTGTGCACACACATGCCCTAAGGGCATGTGTGTGCACAACATGAAACTTTGAAAAATGCACAAAAGTGCATTTTTCAAAGTTTTCGCAAATTACCATGAGGTTCAACCTCATGGTAATTTGCTCCCCCTAATTGCGAAATCGCAATTTGTTTAAGTTTCATGCATTGCATTTAAGGAATCGCAAAATGCGATTCCTTAAATGCAATCGCAATTTGAGAATTCGTAAATATTTGTGAATTCTCAAATTGCGAGGGCCTTCACCCTTCATGCATTCCAAAAGCAGAGTTTGCGATCGCAAACGGACGATTTTTGCGATTCGCACCGTTTGCTTTCGCAAAATCCTTTGATACATGTACCTGTATATGTTAAGTGTATGTCAAAGATCTACAGTTCTCTCTAGTTGAAAATGTATAAACTCATACAATGAAACCTACTCAGATCACCTCATCATGCAGTCATACCTAGAGCCCCAGCAACAATGAAAAACAATTAAAAGCCCTAGTGGTGTAGTAAGGGGGGTCACCCCGGACGGCACAAGTTTTGGGACGGCTCTTTCATGCGGCTGTGGGCGGCAACCGCAGTGACCACCACGGGCTGCACATGGCTAGCTACGACACTGCAATGCCCATGTTTATTAATACACCAGTCTCTTTTGATGTGCATGGTGATAGTGTTTATTGCCCGCGCAGTGTGAAACCACATGGCATATTTACTCATGCTAGCTCCCTTGATCAGACTAACATTTATGTATTTAAAGTTTCTTCTTACTGAATTTCACAAAAACTAAGAAAACAGCATGGTTCATTAGGTACATTGGATTATCCCAGAAAGAGTGAAACGAGAGTATAAAGCAGCAATCTATAATGTTATACACTATAGCTGGGCATAGGCCCCTAAAACATTTAATGTCCTTCTGTCATTTGTAGCATCTGTCTTGCGGGGATAGATTCCAGGGCGCAACACAACCCAGAAAGAAGAAAAAGAGTAAAGATAGCAGAGAGAGAGAGACAGAGGAAGGGAGGTACAAAGAAGGGGGGACTAAAGGGGCTTCTCTCTGGCCCTTATATGGCTGATTCTTGCCAGCCACAGCGGCAGGCTCACCACACCCATAGAAGCTATGCTTGATCAATTCGCTGTGTCTACGTCTCTACCAAAGTGAGTTCCCGCTGATCAGGGGGTTAAGAATCTAGATAACTTTGCAGTGGTGCCCATATGTTCTTTGGTCGCAACTGTGCGGGCATTAGTTCCCAGTAACTGGACAGCAGGTTGTGGCAGAACGCCGCATCCTTAAGCCACGCAGTCATACTCGGACTGTGCCTGTGGCCCCAACAGATTGCCACCTTCTTCTTTGCTAGCAATAGCTGAATGGCCACCAGTCTCCTGTGCTCCAAAGCTATTTTGCGTACAAACCCCAACAGGGCCACCAGAGGGGAGCATTCGATATCACCATCCACCAGTAAAGCCTGTACCTCAAAAATATGCTCCCAATACCTCACCACCACCAGGCACTCCCAGGCCAGATGCAGGAAAAGGCCTCCGGGGCACGGCATCGCACACATCTTGCATCCTCATTCACCACAGCGTTGTGCAGCCAGCCAGGTGTCCTGTACAGCCTGAGGATGAACTTAAAGTGAATAAGCCACAGTCTGTAATTGGGTGGCATTTCCTTAAGTTGCGTGCAGCAATAGGCCCACGTGCCCTCCTCCTGGGGACTGCCCAGGATCTTGTCCCATTCACGCTACGTAGGGGGGACACATACCGACGATGCGGGCTACAGTCCCGAGGATAGGCCTGTAATAAGCTTCAGCAGTGAGGGATTCGCTAGGAACTCCTCCAGCACTTGAAATGTTGGTGGCACCACAGGGATGGATTCAAAAGTGTGTGCAGCACTGCTTTTAGCTGATAATATGTCAGTCTATCTACCATTCCAGTGTGGTCTTCACCAAGCGAACACCCCATTGGGGAAGGCCTGCCAGATCGTATGGAGCTGGAGTTGCCCCAGCCTTTGACCCTTGAAGGGCAGTTCTGGATGCCTGAATAGTAGTTTTGAGGGGGCAAATACTGTCTCCAATCGCACTCTACTCCAAAGCTTCTGCCATGCCCACACTGTGCAGCCCACATTATCGACCTTGGTCTGTGTCTCTTTTGGGGTGTGAATAGCACCATGTGCAGCGGTATCGGGCCACCCTGTCACTCTCTGGGCAGTGTGTGCCATAAAAAGGGTTGGGTACACCCAGTGAGCCAAATTGAGCCTGAGCACATTAAAATACACTTCGATATCTGGAGTGCCTATCCCCCCTTGCTCAAATGACAGCCTCAGGACCTCTAACTCGACTTAGGGCTGTCTGCCCACCCATGCCAGAGATATCAGATTCAAGCCTAATCTCCGTTTAAATGCCATTGTTAGGGGAAGCGGCAGGTTGACAAAGACGTATTATTATTATTATTATTTTTTGTTATTTTTGAGAGTTTTATATACAGTGCTGGTTAAACCCAGAGGCATCAGAGCGCTTTACATAAGGTTCCACAGAAATTACAAAATTATATCAGTCACACGTTACACGGTAAAAATATTTCAAGAGAGTAGAAGACTAAATAAATGGAGATTAGAAGGGTAAGGAGGTGGGGTAAAGGGGTAGGAGGTAGATAGGATGGAGAGACGAAGGAGAGTCTGCCCAAAGTCCGGCTGGGTAGGTGACGGCCGAGAAGGAAGTCCACAGCCCATTTCCTCTTTAGCTATCGGGTAGCTCCACCGGGCATCAGCCCAAAAGCTAGGTCTCAACTGGAAAACAATTAAAGAGCAAAGAGGAGGGGAACATGGACCGTAAAGGAGAAAGGGGCTGGAGTAAAGGGGTTGGAGAGAGAATACAATGAAGAGACGAAGTAAGTTCTGTCCAAAGATCGGCTGGGTAGGTGACGGCTGAAGGGGTGGTCCACAGCCCATCTCCTCTTTAGCTATCAAGTAGCTCCACCGGGCATCAGTCAAAAAGCTAGGTCTTCACTGTCACGGGGACGATCCCAGAGTAAAAGTCCAGAAGGGTGAGCAGGATCAAGTTCAGGTGAGGGATGTGATCAAGATCAATGTCGAAGGCCAGTTATATTGTCCAGGAGTAGTAGAGCATCATGGAGCGACCCACTGAGGCGGTCATCTTGAGGTCAGGCACGGGGATTGTGTCCATGATGTATAAAATCAGTCGGTCCCCAATATTCTCAATAACTTGAAATGGAAAGGGGGTGGGATCTATGCAGTGGTGCAGCAAGAGGACAGGGCCTGTGTTAGCATGTTTTAAAAAGAGGGCCAGTGTGTCACTCCACCTCCAGCCACAACCGTAACTCAGATGTAATGAGGGCAAGTGAGTGAAATAATGCACAGCGATCACTCCAGGAGGGTTGGACAGTAAATCGGGATGTGGGCCGAGGGTAGGAGGCCTTTTCAGAAGGACAAAAATGGAGGTCAGGGGCATCAGAAAGCATCATTCTCAGTCACGGGAGCAATCCCACAGCTAGCTCCCTGGACGCCATCTTGGCATCTTCGCTAGCGGGGAAAGTCATTGATTTATTCATGAGAGAGCAGCACGTCAGTGTAAGGGTGATCACCGTGCAGATTAAATGGTACACGGCGGGCGCCATTCCCTGCTAATTCTCCCGCTTAGGTCCCGATCTCCGCAAAGGGAGTCGACAGGGAGACAGCCGCAGGATCAGCTCCTAGTCCCCTCCCCCTTCAGTCGCAACCACACCTTACCGATGTTTCGGACCGGAAAACTTCTTGTTTAGGCAGTTTTCCTCCCATGGTGGCCGGTCGGCAGATCTATGCCTCGAGAGGAAGGCAGAGAGTCCATCACCAAGTGCTTAAACAAAGACGAGCAGTGTTATGGCTTCTGTCTTCCGGGGGAAGTTTCAAAGCCCTCTGGACCCCACCATAGCTCTCGATCATACGGGGGTGCATCACAGCTCATTTCTCGGCTGATCAGTGTTGCAGAAAGGCAATTTTTAGTCCTGCAGGATCCGCCAGTATTCCGATTACAGGATTGGAGATTCTGGTGAGTTTTGTACGCGGCTGAACGCGGCTCTCGGAATTTATGCATGGGTTGCCACTGAGCTGCCGCTCCAAGCTCACCACCCGCTTGACGCTTGCTCATGGATGATGTATAACAATTTCAGGAGAACCACCATCTTGGCGATTGCCAGTCGGCCAGCCAGAGTAGAGGGACTGTCTTCCACCTATTCAGGCTGCTCTCCAGCCAGTCCATGAGCTTGCCATAATTGTAGCTCCAAAGTTAGTCTATGTTTCAGCTGAGCCAGAGCCCCAGATATTACACTGGGGAGTCTGCCCACTTAAGTGAGAACTATGACTGGAAAGGGTGGGTGGCTGGGGTGAACGGAAAAATTATGGACTTCCCCCAGTTTATGGTGACGCCCAATAAGCCCCCAAAGCAGATGGTTTACCAGATGAGTGGGACTAGGTTCTCGTCTGGCTGTTGGACATTTAAGGTCATATCATCCGCATACATAGAGACCAAAATCACCCATTGGGAGGAGGCTAGTCCACATCGTGCGTGGTGTTGCCGAAGCCTGGTCGTGAACGGCTCTGTCCCCACCGCGAACGAAAGGAGGAAAGTGGACACCCCTGCCACATAACCCAGTTCACCGGGATGCAGGGGATACCAGACCATTGATTCTCAGTCCTGCCCACAGAACCCTTAAACCAACTGTTTTCAGAAAAAGGGGGCTGATGCCGATGCAAGAATGGAGCCCAAAACAGATATGGCCAATCTAAGGTATGGAATGCCTCGGTTGCATCTAAAAAGAAGGCCACGGCGGGGAGAGAACTATCCACCTCCTGCATGGTCATGAAGAAGGTACAGAGGTTGTGAGATGTGCTCCATCTGGGCACAACGCCACAGTGGTCTGGCAGGAACACCGCAGGCAACAGGGGAAGCAGACGCGACACCAGTAATTTTGAGAGTATCTTATTGTCCAGATTTATCATCGAAAGTGGACTATGGGAATTGCATAACAGTGTGTCCTTGTCAGGTTTGAGAATGGTGACGATCAACTTCTGCCAAAGAGAGGGGGGCAACATGCCCCGTTCCAATGATTCCTTCTATATGTTGAGGAGATGGGGAACAAGGAGCGGCACATATTCCTTATAGAACGAGGCTGTGAGCCTGTCCAGCCCAGGAGCCTTGTCCCCAGGCATAGCACAAATCACCCCAATCACTTCCTCCTTGGCGAAGGACTCATCAAGGTAGCTGCGCTGTCCATCGCTCAACCAGGCAAGTTCGATTGATTCTAGGAGGGGAAGCAGATCTGGATGCGCCTCGGTCTGCGGTATATTTCTGCTTGCACCGCTTCCTGGCCGGCGGTCACCTCTCTGCTGCCAATGCACCGTTCGCTCACATAGTCACTAGCCCTGGGCTTATTTAGGAGGCTCACCAATGTCTTCCCGTCTGAGTGGGTGTCAACGTCGCTAGGCATCCATCAGCCTGTGATCCTCCATTATAGCTTGTAGCTGCTCCACCACCCTCGGTGAGGGCGACAGGAGTCGCCAGTCCAATCCATGCTCGCATCCAAAACCACATTGAAATCCCCCCACAAGATGGCCCCAGGTCCGAGTGATTCTGTTAGCCTCCAGACCTCACTAAAGAATTGTGAGTCATCTACATTCATCCCGTACCCCGACACAAGCCTGACTCGTTGCCTCCCCCATCTCCCCCTCAATGATCATATACTGCCCCTGTGGGTTGCATAGTGCAGGGCACGTTCGCCAGGGAAGCCCCTTTCTGAGGATTATAGCCGTGCCTCTGGTGTAATTAGAGTAGCTGACAAAAATGTCTCTCCAGACCTTAGTCGTGCGCAAATACTGCTAGTTAGGTGTAGCTCTTGGAAAAAACAGATGTCCGCCCCGTGCCTGTGGAGGTACGCCACCCTCAGTCTCACCTTATGGCAGTCAATCAGACCACGCGCATTCAATGTCACTGCTTTAATCATATTCCCCTCTTTAATGGTCTCAACCATCCCTTGGATCATACGGTCCTGATACACTGGGTACCCCAACACCTCCATAAGTTGTTGTAGAAGGGCTAGAGAGAAAAAAGAAGGAGGAGGAAGAAAAAGAGAACACAACCAATGAACACCCACTTCAGCCACCCAACATGGCTGACAGACAGAACCCTTAAACCAAATAGGCCCTTTGCGGCCAACAATTAGAACATCCATGGGACTCATTCCTGAGGGTGGCACTAGGTGCTTGGGAGTACCCAGCAGTTGTGCACTGGGTGGCTGGACAGGATAAGTTCAGGGTGAGAATCCTTTCCATCACGGGGCGAAGCATGACGAGCCCCCAGGCAATAGTTGTAAAGTAGACAGTCAACCCGGGTAAAATAAGGTGTGTCATAAAGAATCGTCTCAGCCCTGTTAATTATGCCATTTACTTGCCAGCCCGCTGCAAACTACTGGGGCCTCAGACATTCTCACCCGGAGGGTCTCCCCCCGCAGGCTCTCCACCCGGCCGCAGAATCGATGCAGATTGTTTGAGGGAGCGAAAGATCTTGATGGCAGTCTTGGGGTCGGTGAAAAACATGTTCTTGCCCTGGTGAAAGATTCAGAGCTTTGCCGGGTAGAGGAGTGAGTACTTAATGTCCTGCTACTGCAGCATTCTCTTCACCGGCACAAACTCTCTCCTTGCGGGCTGCACTGGTAAGGTAAAGTCAGGGAAGAAGGAAACCGCGTTGTCTTGATACCTTCTGTCCTGCAAGTCCCGGGCTCTGCGCAGCACAGCATTGCGGTCCCTATAATTCAGCAGGCGCACGATTATTGGCCTAGCCGGGGCTCCCGGCGGTGGTCTTGGGCCTAGGGATCTGTGGGCACGTTCTCTACTATGCAGACCTGTGGGAGAGAGTCCCCAAACAGTGCCCTGAGCATCTTTTCAACATAATCCTCAACTCTGGTCATAGCGTGGTCTATGGGATCTCCATAATGCGCAGATTATTATGTCACAATCTCGCTTTGAGATCCTCGTTCTTACTGCGTATCACCTCCAGCACTTTCTTCATGCAAAGCAGCTTCTCTCGGGTGGCAGTAGCTTCGTCCTCCAGCGCAGAAGTGCGCTGCTCAACCGCCGTAAGGTGCTCATCGTGGTTCGAGGCCTTGTCTCTTATCCGGTCCATGCGATCCGACATTGAGTCAATTTTAAGGTCTATATTGGAGGAGGACTGCTTCAGTTCAGTAAACAGTTTGCGCATGTTTGGCTCTGGTGGCTGCATGGAGGTTATGCTGCATGGAGGTCTTGGCCACCCCCAACTGCTCCTCTTCAGGTGGGACACCCCCTCCGGGGGTCTTGCGCTGTTTGAAAAAATTTGGACTGTTTGGTGTCCATCTTGCCCATGGCGTCTGCTCACCGCCCTCCCACCAGGAGAGTGTTGCGACAGTGCCGCCATTCCCACGCCTTCTCAACCATCCTGCAATGTGTGGGTTACATCATATACTCACTTTGTCAACTGTGGCCACTTAAGTCGAACACCCCACTTCCATCTAGACCGCGTTTGCACCCCTCGGTGCACCTTATGCAATGTCCAGACAAGACCCAGTATGCGCCCGCCTTTCCAATATAGGTAGTCTGTACTTCTGCTCCTAACACAGATACCAGACCCCACCATGCAGTTTCACTGCATCTCACCCATGTCACCTATGGCGCTCAACATGGACCAGCAGCCCCAGTCCCCCCTCGTCACCTGACCCACGCGGGAGACTGCTCCAGTCGCACCCTCCTGACCAGGTGCTCCTTACATGCAGCTGCACCACATCATACAGTTGGCCTTTCCTGCAGTGCAAGTGTGAGGGGCGAATGTTCAATAGTCCTTGGTTCCTGACACCCAGTAGAGTGTTATGTCAACGCAACAATCTCCCCTCTGCCCTCCCTCGCAGCCGCCCTCACCAGTGTCCTGTGTGGCGCTGAATCCGATGCTCCGTGGTCCCACGAATGGCCAAGTGGAAAACAGGTACATTTGAGCCCAAGGGGAGTGCGCTCCTGGCACAGTCCTGTCCCCAGTCGTGGCTGCCTTTACTGTGCTGCCTACTGCCACTCTGCTCCTTGATGCTGGGCCAACATTGGTGACGGCCGTCCCTACTGTAGTGCCATCTGAGGGAGTCCGCCACCTCGGGCCACCTTCCCAGTGCGCTTATACCATTGCTGCTCCCCCTCTCACCAATGTGCAGTTGTCCTTCCTTTCTGCTCCAGCTCCTCAGCCCACAACTTCACCGGAGGCCAGGGCGAAATCTGTCCCGGTCCTCGAGCAGCTCGTCAGCCGCCGGCAGTCCGCAGTCAAGTGGCCGATGCAGGCACGTCGTGTCCGCCCTCCAGGCTAGTCTCTCCTGCATTTTCCCTGGTGCTGGCACTAAAACAGCTGCTTAGTGCCAGAGAAGGCAGCCTTACACCATGTAGCAAGGGTGTTTGCGCTGCAGGGGTGATTGTTTTCTTCAGGATGGGACATCTTCCTGCACATAAACAATCAATAATGGTGATTTACTCTTCAGCACACATGGAAAGAGCAAAAAAAACGAGAAGAAATTTATTGTTTCACTTCGTATTGCCATTTTAAGACCATGTATTCCCTGGCCTTAGCTTTTGGCGCTACCCTGGCCTTGCAAATCTGCGGCAGCATCATAAAGCAATGTGTGTTGCAGTGGAACGCCCACAGAGGCAAAGGGAGACCTTAGGACAAGATGTACTAACCCCCACATGCATCAATCTAGGATTTTGCATTTCTCAAATAGCTATTTAGGAAATGCAAAATGCTATGCATCATTTTTTTCGGTATTTCTTTGTGATTCCGTAAAAATCGCATTTTTTACCGAATCCCAAAGAAATACCGAATTCTTAAGTTAATTTTCGCAATTTCCATTGATTCCTATGGGCCAAAAGGCCCATAGGAGTCAATGCAAATTGCGAGTGGCACTTAGAAAATTTCATGGGTGCAGGGGGGGGTCCAAAGGACCCCCCCATGCACCCCTGAAATGTATTTTTCGCATCATGTTGCACACACACATGTCCTAAGGACATGTGTGTCCGTAACATGAATGTTGAAAAAAAACCATTTAAAGCATTTTAAACACTTTTTCCAAATTTACCGAGTGGTTCAACCACTCGGTAAATTTGGAACCCTAAGTGCGAATTTTCACTTGTCAAAAGTGATGATGCATTGCTTTTAAGAAGTCGCACATCTGCGACTTCTTAAAAGCACCCGCAATTTTAGAACTCGCAACAATGTTGCAATTTCTAAAATTGCTTCATGCATCCCAAAAAGCACTTTTGCATTCGCAAACGGCCGATTTTAAGGAATCGCACCGTTTGCGAATGAAAAAGTGCTTGATGCATGTGGGGGTAAGAAACTGTTTTATGATTCCCTATTTGAGAATCCTTGCAATTCACAATTAGAAAATAGTAAAACTATGTAAGAAAATGTGCTGAATACTTTCTGTGATTCCCAGTGGGTCACAAATGACCTATGTCATGAACATTATTTAGGTAGGTTGCAATTTGCAACCCATTAGGAACCACAGAAATCACATGGATGGTGACCTGTTGAGGTCCGCAGACCACTATGTCTGTGATTGCTTTTAAATAAAGCAATCTTTTTTTGTAAAGCAGCTTGTTTTCTTAAAGGATATGGGATGCATTACAAAAAGAAAAATTAAACCGTAGGACCACTGCCTGCTCCTAAACAGCAGCGGTCCTTGCAGGTAACATCGGTGGAGCGATGAGTCCTGGTAAGGGGGGATTTTGAGGGATGATGCAAAGGGAAAATTAAATAAATAATTAATTTTCCCTCTGCATTGTCCCTCGAAATCCCCCCTTACACTGCCCCACCACCCCACACCTGTTACCTGCATGGACCGCGGCTGCTCTTAATAAAGGTTTTCACATACATTTGCAAGGGTGAAGGGGTCCCTTGAGGACTCCTTCCAGTTTGCGAATGGGTTACCACCATCTTTAAGTTGGTGGTAATTGCAAATGTTTTGCAACCATATTCATGGTCTCTAAACATCCCTTCATAGCAGTGCAACTCACTCAAATGAAGGGACGCCCTTAACACATCCCTTCCTAATATTGACTAGCAAACCATATATGGCCGGGATGCCCGTCACCCCCTCCCAACACAATCCCCAAGGATGGGAAGTCGGACGCAGGCTTGAACTTTTGGAAGGCGGGAGGGAGTCACCCTCCCGGCCGTATTTATTAAAATATGAAACAAAATTTAAAACGTTAAATAAAAGTTTCATAATCAAATCATGTACAATTTTACATTTATTACATTTCGATGAAGACATGTTCTTTGGCTAACCTTAACAGATCTCTAATACAAAGGTTTCCTAGCCGAGTCTAACATCCTGCAAATGCATACATTCTAAATTAAAATTGTACATCCTAGCATTAAGGGCCAACGGCAAGGTCTTAACCGGTATCAGATCCCTACTACCTAAACTCTCGCCCTCACGGTGTGAGTGGCGCATGCGCAGAGGACTCTACCCTCATTGCCAACTGTAATTTCCCTTGTCGTGGTGGGGGCCCCCTTTCCACTCGACGCCATCTTAAAGGTCGTCCGAGTTCCCGTGTGAGGTATCTGTAGGAAAGACAGCGTGGACTCCCCCCATCCCCACACTCTCTATCCACCGTCGCGGATATCCGGCCCCCGGGAAATTAGTAGGAGGGGCATATAGCCGCCTCCTCCCCTGGGAGGGGCCTATGGCCGTCTCCCCTTAGGCGACCCATCCTTAGTGGGTGCCGCCTCCCCGTGGGAGGGGCCAATGGCCGCCTCCCCCCGGGCGCTCCCATCCATTCTGGGTGGCGCCCCCCTCTAGGGACCTTGAAATTACTGCTCACCAATCATGACCTTACCACCCGACCAAAAAATAAATACAACAGTTGTTCACCTACTAAGGAAGGAAAATTCAGCATGCCTAATTGTATCACGATTGTTTACTCCTAAAAAGAAAAACAGTACCTACAGACAGAATTCACATCCTCAATCTAAACATTCCTTTACTTTTCTACAAAGGAAAAAAGGGGCCTAACTCAGCAACTTTATTACAAAACAAACATTGCCATAAGGGGCTGGTGGGTGGGTCAAAATTGCTGCTTGTTCCGTCGAGGGCTCAAGAGCAACGAGTGGGTGCGGCCTTCAGAGCGCAGGAACAAGAGGACGCTTCTTCGGATTCCCGCTCAATTTATTCTTCTGCGGGAGGGCGTGTACCCTCCTCCAGTACGCCTACTGGGCGTGGTCATCGGTGTAGGTGTCTAGGACAACCCCTCCTGGGCGGGAAAAGGCGCGCCCCGGCTACGCCGCTTCGGGCATACCAGCCGAGACAAGCCCCCCGCCCAAAATGGTTTCCCGGGAGGATCGGGGCACCCAACCATACGTTCGGGGAGACCGAGTGGTCGCCCCTTTCCATATGGCCGGGATGCCCGTCACCCCCTCCCAACACAATCCCCAAGGATGGGAAGTCGGACTCAGGCTTGAACTTTTGGAAGGCGGGAGGGAGTCACCCTCCCGGCCGTATTTATTAAAATATGAAACAAAATTTAAAACGTTAAATAAAAGTTTCATAATCATGTACAATTTTACATTTATTACATTTCGATGAAGACATGTTCTTTGGCTAACCTTAACAGATCTCTAATACAAAGGTTTCCTAGCCGAGTCTAACATCCTGCAAATGCATACATTCTAAATTAAAATTGTACATCCTAGCATTAAGGGCCAACGGCAAGGTCTTAACCGGTGTCAGATCCCTACTACCAAAACTCTCGCCCTCACGGTGTGAGTGGCGCATGTGCAGAGGACTCTACCCTCATTGCCAACTGTAATTTCCCTTGTCGTGGTGGGGGCCCCCTTTCCACTCGACGCCATCTTAAAGGTCGTCCGAGTTCCCGTGTGAGGTATCTGTAGGAAAGACAGCGTGGACTCCCCCCCATCCCCACACTCTCTATCCGCCGTCGCGGATATCCGGCCCCCGGGAAATTAGTAGGAGGGGCATATAGCCGCCTCCTCCCCTGGGAGGGGCCTATGGCCGTCTCCCCTTAGGCAACCCATCCTTAGTGGGTGCCGCCTCCCCGTGGGAGGGGCCAATGGCCGCCTCCCCCCGGGCGCTCCCATCCATTCTGGGTGGCGCCCCCCTCTAGGGACCTTGAAATTACTGCTCACCGATCATGACCTTACCGCCCGACCAAAAAATAAATACGACAGTTGTTCACCTACTAAGGAAGGAAAATTCAGCATGCCTAATTGTATCACGATTGTTTACTCCTAAAAAGAAAAACAGTACCTACAGACAGAATTCACATCCTCAATCTAAACATTCCTTTACTTTTCTACAAAGGAAAAAAGGGGCCTAACTCAGCAACTTTATTACAAAACAAACATTGCCATAAGGGGCTGGTGGGTGGGTCAAAATTGCTGCTTGTTCCGTCGAGGGCTCACGAGCAATGAGTGGGTGCGGCCTTCAGAGCGCAGGAACAAGAGGACGCTTCTTCGGATTCCCGCTCAATTTATTCTTCTGCGGGAGGGCGTGTACCCTCCTCCAGTACGCCTACTGGGCGTGGTCATCGGTGTAGGTGTCTAGGACAACCCCTCCTGGGCGGGAAAAGGCGCGCCCCGGCTACGCCTCTTCGGGCATACCAGCCGAGACAAGCCCCCCGCCCAAAATGGTTTCCCGGGAGGATCAGGTCACCCAACCATACGTTCGGGGGGACCGAGTGGTCGCCCCTTTCCATATGGCCGGGATGCCCGTCACCCCCTCCCAACACAATCCCCAAGGATGGGAAGTCGGACGCAGGCTTGAACTTTTGGAAGGCGGGAGGGAGTCACCCTCCCGGCCGTATTTATTAAAATATGAAACAAAATTTAAAACGTTAAATAAAAGTTTCATAATCATGTACAATTTTACATTTATTACATTTCGATGAAGACATGTTCTTTGGCTAACCTTAACAGATCTCTAATACAAAGGTTTCCTAGCCGAGTCTAACATCCTGCAAATGCATACATTCTAAATTAAAATTGTACATCCTAGCATTAAGGGCCAACGGCAAGGTCTTAACCGGTGTCAGATCCCTACTACCAAAACTCTCGCCCTCACGGTGTGAGTGGCGCATGTGCAGAGGACTCTACCCTCATTGCCAACTGTAATTTCCCTTGTCGTGGTGGGGGCCCCCTTTCCACTCGACGCCATCTTAAAGGTCGTCCGAGTTCCCGTGTGAGGTATCTGTAGGAAGGACAGCGTGGACTCCCCCCCATCCCCACACTCTCTATCCGCCGTCGTGGATATCCGGCCCCCGGGAAATTAGTAGGAGGGGCATATAGCCGCCTCCTCCCCTGGGAGGGGCCTATGGCCGTCTCCCCTTAGGCGACCCATCCTTAGTGGGTGCCGCCTCCCCGTGGGAGGGGCCAATGGCCGCCTCCCCCCGGGCGCTCACATCCATTCTGGGTGGCGCCCCCCTCTAGGGACCTTGAAATTACTGCTCACTGATCATGACCTTACCGCCACAGGCCGGATAGTTGACCGACTATCCGGCCCCCCAACTCCTCCTAAAGGTCATGCTTCCTCAAACCCCTTAGCCATGCTATGAAGTCTCCTATGAGTAAATCATTCCCCTCCCGGGACAGGTGAACCCCATCATTCAGATACATGTGATCACCCCGAATACACCCATGAGGAATGCTATGCAACTGCGCAGAGCGAAACAATCTACCAATTTTATTGTTCACCCTCTTCACTGAATGGTTCAGTGCTGACACTGAAAGGCCCCCCCGCCATACCTTCCTGGGAATCATGTGGGACCAGGCAATCGTGCACCCCGGGATTCTTTTCGCCAACCAGCTAACAGCAGACAAAACTTGTTCAAACAACACTCATCTACCCAGTGCCACCAAGTCATTGCCCCCCAGGTGTACTATGACTACAGATGGCGGTGACCTTTGCCGCCCTAAGAGACCCTCAACAAATGACTCGAATTGGTCAAAACAGAGCCAGCCCTTCCCATGGAAGGCCACTCTGTACCCGTATTCCCCAGCTGCGCGAGTCGCGTCACCTGCTTTGAATACGTCCCTGGCGCGCCTCACGTATGAGTGGCCCACGACCCATACCACTCTCTCTCTAGACGGTGATCCATGACCGCTGGTCTCCTGGTACAGGGTCGACTGCAAATTCCGCCCCGCGTGACAGGCTCGCGAAACTGTAATTAAAACAAAAGACAAAAAGCGTGAGTGCATGTCACTTGTTCTTTACAACATGTGCAATCGCACATACCTTTTGAAGCAATTCGAGGACCATCGCCCTAACTGTTTCACTTCGTCCGCACTCTGACCCCTGGCTGTAGCCTCAGTAGCAGCCCCTATCCTAAAGGAGTGGGTCCCAAAATCGCACGGGTCCATGCCCGTCAGTGCTAACACCCTCTGGAACTGAAACCTCGTCAGTGGGGTGTCATCCTTGTGCCTCAGCAAACTCCCCCCCCATGTAGCCGCCCTCAGTGCCAAGTATTCCTCTATACACATTATCGGGCACGTGGGGGACCCTCGCGCGCGCTGCACAACAAAACTATTTCCCATAGCCCCTTGGTCGGTCTTGGACCTGGCTATCGTAACCACCATCGAATCACCCCTAATTTGGACGTGATCCCTGCACAAGCCTCCCTCAACGTCTTTCTTATTTCTTGCGACCAGTTCGCTCACCCGCATAGCCCCGTGGAAAGCTAATGCGAAAGCTGCCCGGAACAGAACTGCTTCGTATTGGGAGGAGCATGTTCCGTCCAGTTTCGCTATGAGTAGGGACAACCTGTGTAAGCCAATCGGGCGCCTTTCATCTTGCTTGCGACCCTCGAGGCGCTGCCAGCCGCGAAGGGCTTTTTTCACCAAAAAGGAACCGGTTGGGTCTTTTATGCCATGCACCTGCGCCATGAATGAAATGGCCTCCCTATGCCTATTGGCCGTTGCCGCTGATCGGCCCTCCCTGTGCAGTGCTACCAGGAACCCCAGGAAGGATTCCTCCTGACCCCTGCTCTGATCCCCTGCCGGACCCAAAAATGTGCAATAGGAACGAAACGCTCCTTCATATGCCTTCCTTGTCCTGGGGGCTAAGCTTGCTGCCACGAGGTCTTGTACTCCGGGGCACCGATTAGCCAAAGTGCTTCGGGGAATGGTGCCGCCACTAGGTCCGCTGTAGGTAGATAACCCCTGAACGCCTGCATATGTGAACGAGAGAGTGCATCAGCCGCATGATTCAGTACACCCGGCACATGTTTCACCCTGAACTGTACATTCAGTCACATGCAAAGCAGCACAACCTCTTTCAACAATCTCAAGATCCACTTGCAGCGTGCTGCTTGTTGGTTAATGCATTCGACAACAGTCATATTATCAGACCAAAACACCACTGAGCGGTCTCTGAAATTGTCTGGCCATGCCATCAGAGCAACCAAAATGGGGAATAGCTCCAGGAACCCAATGTTACTTGTGAGACCGCTGGAGTGCCACCATGCCGGCCATGTTTGCGCCGACCATCGATTACCAAAAATGGCGCCAAATCCCACGCTCCCCGCCAAGTCAGTCCACAGACCTAGTTCCTCTGAAGACGCTGGCGGCTTGTTCCACACTACCCTACCGTTGAAGTCCCCCAGAAATGCCAACCAAAAGCGCATATCCTGGCGAACCTCTGCAGACAGTCTCGTACGGTGGTGTCCTTCTTTGAGACCAACCATAGCTTGTGCAATAGAGCGTGAGAAGGGGTGGGCCATCGGTATCACTCTCAAGGCAAAGTTAAGCTGACCCACTGTTTGCTGCAACTGGTGCAGGGTCACTTTCTCCTTACCAAGGCATAGCTTCAAGGAAGCCCTAAATTTGGCCACCTTTCCCAACGGCAAACGGAAACATCCCTCCACAGAATCAAGCTCAATTCCCAGAAACTCCAGTGAAGTAGATGGCCCAACCGTCTTACCTGGTGCCAATGGGACTCCAAACTCCCTAATGAGGATGCAGAAGTCGTGCAGCGCCTGCGCACATTTCGTGTCGCCGGCTGCTCCCAAAAACAGGAAGTCGTCGAGATAATGCATCACATGCCTATGCCCTGTGGCCTCGGTGAATGCCCACTCTAAAAAACAACTGAACATTTCGAAATAGGCACAAGAAATGGAGCAACCCATAGGCATGCATTTATCCATGTAATAACTCCCTTGGAATGCAAAACCCGGCAAACGCTGATCCTGCGGGTGTACCGGGAGCAACCGGAACGCCGACTCGATATCTGATTTCACCATCAGCGCCCCGGGGCCCAGGCGATTCAGCATGGCCACGGCTCCATCGAACGATGCGTACCGCACCGAACAGACTTCTGGGTCAATGGCCTTGTTCACCGAGGAACCCCTTGGAGCCGACAGATTATGAATAAGTCTAAACTCCAATGGGCCTTTCTTCGGGACAACCCCTAACGGGGAACAGATGAGATCCACCACCGGTGGGCGATGAAAAGGCCCTGCCACTCGCCCTAAGCTGTTTTCCTTTGCAATTTTTCTCTCTACCACACTTGGATTATGTTGCGCCGATAACTGGTTTTTACAAAAGGAGTTCCCTCGAAAATCCCCCGCCGGGATGTGGAAGCCGTGCAAGAATCCCTTCCTCAACACCCCAGCGGAGACATGATCAGGGTATTTGTTTAACCAAGGAGTCATAGCCATGAGATCAACGGGTGTAGGCAATTGGTCACAACGTTCTACCTTACTCCTGCTTGGACCCTCCCTTTCCTCCCGCCCCGTTATTTTTCGATCTACATGAACTCTCTGGGTGTGAGGAATTCCCACAGCCCGCAAACACATGCTTGAACCTACATGTTCCTTGCGGTCTGTTACAGTTGCCTCGATTGAAGCCCCAACAGACCCCCCGCTTGCCGCCATTCCCGCCGGTTTTCAGCTGGTGATCGATACCGGCGCCTGCTCGAAAGGGCACCACGGGATTTTGGCGGAAGACCCCAGACCCACTCCCGCCCGGCGAGGATGTACCTGCCGCCCCCGGCAGGAGTTGCTTATGCCATGAGACCGAGTCGAGGCAGTCCCATGTCAGAGAGGCATCATATTCTTTCGCTTTTCGGAATTTCGTGTCATAACCTTTCCATTCCTCTCCCTCATACATTGCATAAAAATACATAATACGAGTTTGATAGCAAGACAGTTCAGTTAACACCTCGGGTTTACGCTCCCCAATAACTGCAGTAAAGATTGCAAAGGCCTTTGCCCAATTCGTTATCGTTTCATCCACCCTGAATTCCGCCATCTTGGCGCGCCACATGCTCGGGTGCCACAAATCTTTCTGGGTTTTAGCATACTCGATCTCGCGATGGTCAGTTAATAATGAAAACATATTGACATACTTGTCTCCCCATATTAACTCTTTTGTGGCCATAGGGATGTGCTGTGCCACCCTCTCCCGCCTTGAGGGTAATGAGCCCTCCCCCGCCACTGGCAAAGCGAGCTTACCCGGTTCGGTCGTTGTTCCCGCCGTTTTCTCGAGACCAACTGCAGGTCCTACCGGTGTCACCTGTGGGGGAACAAGAGGAAGATTCGCCTTTGCGGCATCCTGCGACTGCCACAATTGCTGGATTAGTAGCTTGGCCTCTTCGGCCGTGTCTCCGGGCGCCTTGGCACCCCCTGCCTTTTTATTGAGCCATGCGGCCAACTGGGTGGCCAATTCAGGAGGCATACCTTCATCGCTAGTGGGGGTAATTACTACCGGGATCGGTTGACCCGCGTCTGGGATTGGTACCGGGTTGTCTGCCGGTGTGACAGGGGTGGCCGGGGGTACCTCTGGGACCAGAACCTCTGGGACCGGAACCTCCCCTGAAACCGCCCTCCTCTTGACCCGCTTCCCTCTACCCTCGGGGACGATTCCCGGCAAGGCCGGGCCTATTACCTTCTTAGGGTTACCAGGATTGCTCAGTGCAGCCAGTTGTTGTTTGACCTCCGCCAAACCTCGACCGATCGATGGGACTTGACCGAGTTTCCGCTCCATGCCAGCCATCCGGTTCACCAACATGCGTAGCACTTTATCCGTCTCTGAACCCTTTCCTGCTTTCTTGCCAGCCATGGTTTCGATTATCCGCTCCTAGACGATCGACGAGGTCCTGGACTCTTCGCCTTCGAGTAACTGAAAGAGAAACACAAGAATTACAAGTTCTCAAAATTGCTGCTTGTTCCGTCGAGGGCTCACGAGCAACGAGTGGGTGCGGCCTTCAGAGCGCAGGAACAAGAGGACGCTTCTTTGGATTCCCGCTCAATTTATTCTTCTGCGGGAGGGCGTGTACCCTCCTCCGGTACGCCTACTGGGCGTGGTCATCGGTGTAGGTGTCTAGGACAACCCCTCCTGGGCGGGAAAAGGCGCCCCCTGGCTACGCCGCTTCGGGCATACCAGCCGAGACACGCCCCCCGCCCAAAATGGTTTCCCGAGAGGATCGGGGCACCCAACCATACGTTCGGGGGGACCGAGTGGTCGCCCCTTTCCATTTTGCGAGTCAGTAATAGGTTACCAACACGCAAAATAGGGTTGACACATGCTAAAAAGCATTCTAATGGTAAAATGCTTTGTACATCTGGCCCTAGAGGATATGTGGGGGCATAGGTGTAGGTGGAGTTGGAGGGTGGGGTACCAGACGAAAGGCAGTATCAGTAAGAAGCGTTCATAGAGGTAGGTGGAGTCTGGAGCACAAAGCAAGAGTGGGTGGAGATTGTGGTCAGTGGAGGAGCACAGGGGAGTGATGAAGATTGCAGATGAGAAAGCATGCCCTGACCCCTTCAGCACACAGATGGGGTGATCACATAGGGTTGGTTTTATGGGAGAGTACCCCAACATTTGTTTTAATGCTCCACTCCACTGTTGACTTTTTGGTAAGTACAGTCAAATTTGGGGGTGCAGTATTAAAAGGGGTGTTGGAGTGCACTATGAAAGGGGTGATAGGAGGCATGGAATGATGTGCCTTGTGCGGTATTTGGGGGGATACCTCTACTTTTCATGTTACTCCCCTTCCTCCATAAGGTACCCCAAAAGGGTAGGTGGGACTTGGGGGATAGGCTTGTGACAATTTCTATTAAAAGCCACAAGGACACCACACAGACCTAATGGGGTTATGGTATTGAAAGGGAGCCCTAGTGGAGGAGAAGGACTGGTCGCACGGGGCCAATTTCTTGGGTGGTACCCTCTTCTTTATTTACCCACCACAAGGGGACACGAAAAAAAGTGAAAATTGATGTGCTGGTTCTTAAAGGGACTATATAAGCTAGATAAACAGAAGGAAGGCCAGTGTGGAGTGACACTTGGAGGAATGGCCATCTGAGCACATTTGGGCTCCTCTTAAACAGAGGGAAAAGTGGGTGAACAGCAAGTGGATATGTATACTTTGAAATCTGAGCGCATTAAAAGTTCCTATATATGGGGGGGGAAGACGAATAAGGCAAGGAGAGGGCCCCTGTGGCAATTGGTTGGATGGGGGCAAAGAAAAGGATTTTGTCATGCAAAATTGCCAGTAATGCATGGATTGGCAGCGTCTGCAGATCGTTTGGACTGCTCGCCAAGCGATTCATCCTTCTTAGATTGGTTATATGATCCACTGAGGGAAGGTTAAGCTACATGGAGGCAGATCATGTATATCTGATTTAAAGAAGCATAGCCTGGCTGAGCTGAGAAGGACAGTGCAGGATTTCTTTTTTTTATTTACAAATTTTTGGATTTGGAAAAACAGATGCAATTTGAGCCACTCTTTTTGCACAAAATTTCAAATCTTTACCCTCCCAACTTCCCCGAGCCCCCTGTCTGCTAGACACCACCATCCATATTACAATGGCTGCGGGAGCCAGCCTTTCTGTGGCGGCATTGCCGCCATGGAAAGGCATGCAGTTTTTGCAGTTGGGGGCCTGTTGCAGGCCCCCAGGATGTTGGGAGGCTGGGGGGGGCACATGGGGAGTACCTATGTTAACCCCCTGCATTTGCATGCACGACGTGGCAGGCACAGCACGGTGCCTGCCATGTTGTGCATGCAAATGCACAGATGCCTTTTTTTGCATTGCGGCGGGTGTTGCTGACAGCACCTGATGACAAAGAGAGTTCCTCCACAGTTGGACAGTTCCACCTCTCACTGCGAAGCCCTAGCCACTTTCTTCTTGGACAAAGTTAAGAAAATCTACCAGGCGTTTCCGAGCACGCTGTCGCCAGTGATTCCCTGGAGCGGCTCTAGTAGCTGTCCATCGCTGCACTCCCTTCCCACTCTCTCTAATGAGGAGTTTGCTAAATGGGCCCTGCGAGTCAAGTCTGGCTCGCCTGCAGACCCGGTAAGATCTGCTCTTTTCAGGGATGTCGCTTTTCAGGGACGCACAGTAGTATGCTCGCTAATTAACCTCTCCCTGACTTCCGGCCTGGTCCCTGCCAAGTGGAAGCAAGCGGTGGTTTCCCGGATCCTAAAAAAACCATCTCTGGATCCGCTGAGACCAGAAAACTACCGCCCTATATCTTTGCTCCCGTGGCCGGCCAAGGTCATGGAGGCCCATGTAAATCTGGCCCTCACGGAGCATATGACCCAAGTTAATGTCCTGGATCCCACGCAGAATGGGTTTCGTGCTGGCCACAGCACTGAGACGGCCCTTCTGGCAATGGTTGAGCATTTGCGGAGTGTGCTTGATGCAGGTCAAACGGCAGCGCTTATTTTATTAGACCTGAGCGCTGCCTTTGACACTGTTTCCCATCGCATCCTGCTACACCGCTTGCAGGACATTGGCATTTGTGGTTCAGCTCTGCAGTGGTTCCGCACCTTCCTCAGTGATCGCTCCTTCTGCGTTGCCACCCCTCCATTTCAGTCCAAGTACCATCCATTGGACCTGGGGGTCCCTCAGGGCTCCTCGCTGAGTCCTACGCTTTTCAACCTGTACGTGCAGCCGCTGGCTGAGGTCGCCAGGCAATGGGGCCTAACCATGGTCTCCTATGCCGACGACACTCAGTTGGCAGTTACGATCAGCGGGGATGCCAAGCAGGATGCCCTCAGGTTCCGAAGTGGACTGAGAGAGGTGGCCAGCTGGATGAATAACAACTGTCTCCAGCTGAACGCGACAAAAACGGAGGTGATGATCGTTGGAAGGGAAGCGGATCACTGGGGGGACGGATGGTGGCCTCCGGAGCTGGGATCAGCGCCGGCCCCTGTCCTGGAACTCAGGAATCTGGGAGTATGGCTTGACCACACGTTAAGCTTTGTGACGCACACGAAGAGAGTGGCGGCCTGCTGTTTTGGAGTATTACGTGGGCTCAGACCCCTGCTCAGATTTTTTGACGCTCCTACAAGACAGCTGGTCATTCAAGCAATGATTATCTCCCGGCTGGACTACGCTAGTTCACTCCTTTTAGGAGCGAACCAAGCCGAGATTCTTCGTTTACAGCGAGTCCAGAATGCTGCGGCTAGGGCGGTGGTAGGTCTGCCCCGAACCTGCCCCACCTCTAACACTCTACGGACCCTGCACTGGCTCCCGATAAGCAAGCGAATCCAATTCAAGGCTCTTTGCCTGGTTTTTAAAATTCTTAGAGAGTTGGCACCCGTGATCCTTAACGAACTGATCTCTCCCTACGTTCCCACCCGCTCACTCCGATCCCTTGGACAAGCCTTGGTGGTTGTCCCCCGTTTTAGACTCAGTCGGATGGGGGGTCGCTCCTTCCGCGTGAAAGCCGCAACCCTCTGGAATGCGCTCCCCTTGGAAATCCGCCTCTTGAATGATTTAATATCCTTTCGTAGGGCTTTGAAAACCTTCCTGTTTTAAATTGTTCCCTGTTTTAATGCTTCTGCTTTTTGTTACTGGATTTAGTGTTGTGTTGTGTTTACCTTTCCCTGCGCCAGGACGCTCCTTCGCTGGAGCAGCTGTGCGCATTAAAATGCAAATAACATAACATAACATAACATAACCGCCCGCCGCAATGCAAAAAATGTGGGAAGCGCCCACCAGTGTGGCGGGCCCATCCTAATTGTACATGCGGGACTGCCGCACACATAGCGGGCGGTCCCATCTCCCGGTGTGATTGTGGGCGGGCAATCGTAATAGACCCCTCAATGTGTGACCTGATGCACGCGGATCAGTAATCTTCAGTATTCTGTTAAGTAAATGATCAACGTAGACCTGGGTGAAATTTGAATTACTACTGGTGCAATTCTAGTCATTTTTGGATTTTTGTTTCATGATTCTTATGCAAAATTACTGAAATGATGCCATGTAATTATGTTGCATTTGTGGAAAAATTATAGCCTGTGGACACAAAGTGAATGACCTAAATGAGAGCAGCTGTTGTTAATGGCACTTGTGTTTTGGAGCATTGTTTTGAACTAAAAGCATCCTCGTTTCCAAAATGGAGAGGATGACGCATTTAATGCTAAAATATAGTGCTAAGTATCATGTTTGCTTTTTGCATAATTATGTGTCATTTTGTATATATTTTCAGATATTTTAAGTAAATACTCTAAGGCAAATTCCTCGAATTTTACACACACTTTGGGGCTGATTTTCAAAGGGTGAGTAGAATTTGCGCTTCATCAAAAAACATTAGCGTTGCTTGCGTGAAAGTAAATAGCATTGTGGAACAGTCTTGCATCGCAGTGCAAAATGTATGTGAGTCAGGTACATACTTTAAAAAAGCCTTAGAGGCATCACAATGAACTATAGCACTTTTGGAGTCTTGGTGCCCAGCACATTTAAAACACTTTTTAAAACTTATGATGCTAAGAATAAGTTTTGACTCTGATAAGAAGTATTGTACTCAATTATAACATTACAAAAAATATGCGGGTAATATAGTATATAAAAACTCCAGAGCACTATTTAAGTTTCAGCTTGAACATAGAGTAAGGCGCCTTATCCGTCTCCTGTGACTAGGAATTCTTCCATTAAACGTTTACTCTTCCAGATGGAATTCCTCTGAATATTCATTAGGTATCTGTGACTTGTGTAACGGTGGAGCACAAGGCCTCTGCAATGTACTTTTAATTTGCTCAAATTCGACCCTGGTAGAAGCCCAGCATCGTTTCATGAAACCAATTCGCCTTACATATAATGCTATTTTATATCAAGATTTAATAGCATTGCGCAAGTCTCCTAAAAATGAATTTATTTGCTATAATTTGTACAAGTTCTTAAAGAGTTTTTTAAAGTTGTTTTAAAAAAATCTATAATTCTCATAACCACAAACTATGTATTTGTACTTGTTAAATTTAAATTGCCCTGCATATAACATGTTTTAAAGAAAGTTTTAAAAGTATAAATAAAATGTATTCAAATTATGTACTTTTATTTGTTGACCACAGAAGAGGTCTAAATCAAATCAAAATTTTGACTTTGACTTGTGTGTGCAAGGCGCAGAGCAGTCAAACTTAGCGCTGGTTCCAGGGAGAGGGGAGGAGAGAGCCACAGCTCTGTAAACATGGCTACCTCCTGCTCCCTCCCTGTCATGCAATACAGGGCAGCATAATTTGGAAGCTTTGCTGTGCACTGTGACAGTTTTGAACATCTGATCTTCAGTATTTAAGATACACCATAGTGCAAGGGTGTCTGCGCTTCAGCAGTTTGCCGCCAGCCAGCCAGCCTAACAGTAGGGGCAAGGACTCACTGCCCCAGAACGCACTGCGCTCCCTCCTGCACATGCAACGTTACCATCGCACCTGGAGGAGCTTGTATTTAAACAGCCGTGGGCTCCCGCAGCCCGGGACACCCACTTCAGCAGTTTGCCTCGAGCCAGCCTTCCAGTAGGGGCCAGGACTCCTGCCCCAGAACGCAGTGCGCTCCCTCCTGAGCGCGCAACATCACCATCGCGCTTGGAGGCGCTTGTATTTAAACAGCCCCTGGCTCCCGTAGCATGGGACTCCCGCAACAGCAGTTTGCCGCCAGCCTGCCAGCCTTCCAGTAGGGGCCAGGACTCACCGCCACAGAACGCACCCCACTCCCTCTTGAGCATGCAACAACACCATTGCGCCTGGAGGCCCTTGTATTTAAACAGCCGTAGTCTCCCGCAGTGCGGGAGGCACGCGGGTCCCCCCGGGCGCAGCCCGGGCCAAGGGCAGGCGCGTCCTTGCCCGTCATTGCCAGGAAGAGGCAGGGCAAGGCCACTGCCCTAATATTTGGTTCCAGTACTGAGCAGTGGCAACAACAAGGTACTGTTATCTCCGCCCTGGTATTTTGCTCAAGGCAGTGAAACCTAGTATATCATAATAACATAACCAGGAGGTCCTATTTGGTTGGTGTAGGTAGCGTCCCTAGTCGCCTTCATCCCTTTATTGGTTAGTTGCTGCTCCAGTTAGCCTTGTTGCCACGTAGATTTGACAGTTGACTTTCATACATAGAGCATAACATACGTGTATCTGCAATTGTTTTCTATTGTGTTCGTGTTTTCAGCTAAAGAGCAGCCTGGGTAAAAGAAAGGCTGCAGATGTCATGGGGGTGGAACAGCAGGAAAGGTAAAGAAGGCCAAAAGGTCATCCAAACAGCTAGTATACAAAGGTAGAAATTGTGTTATGACACGTATTGATAGCCTAATTAGTGATTGTAAGGAGATTCTTGCAGCCCCCCAGGGTGAGGACTGTTGTACGTCTGATGTGCTTTATACCTCCTGTTCCAATACCCCAAGGCCTGCTGTAGCCATCCCTGATATGTTTAAGAGATCATTAGGTAAAGAGCCCTTAACATCCAACCAAGTAAGTTCTACACAAACAGGGAGGACCCGATCTGTTTCCCCATGTCCTCATACAGATAAAACAAACCAACATGATCATGCAATTGAGTGTTCTAATAGATTTGACCCCTTGATTAATCTTATTGAGGACACCTCAGACTCACTGCCAAAGGAAGGGACAGGGTTAGAAGACATTACACAATCTGCAGCACCTCCTTGTTTGTGTAAGAGTCAGTGTTCAGAACAGTACACCAGCCTAATAATGGAATTTATGGTTCAGACGAGAATACTCACAGAAGAAGTTAGCTCTCTGAAGGGTATGATCGAAATGCTTAGAGATTCATTAAAATCAATCACCCTAAACACCCAACGCATACCCCCAACTAAGGACAGATTGCCCATGTTACATCACCAAAAGATCAAAGGCTCAATCAGTATTTGTAAAGAAAGATCAGATAGGGATCTAGATACCATCTTAGCAGATCATCAGACAGCTTGTGACAAACAACCCTATACAGGCCAGACTAAGCAGTATCACTCAGCGTACAATGCTCAAGAAAGGCAGCGTAGTCTTCGACCACAGCGCGAGGGACCCGAAAGTGATTCTCGTACCTTTTGTAAATCTAATCAATATATTGGTTCATCCTCATTAGATAGAACAAGCACTATTGAGAAATCACTGGTTCGCACTTCAAAATGCCAAATCTTTTTGACCAATGTACCTAAACAAACACCAAGTTTAATCAAAGAAGATGAACAATCCTTGATAAATAAAAGTATTCAATGTTTAAGATGTGTGAAAGTGCAGATCTATTATCAGGGAGGATATACATTCTGCCAAAAGGCACCCACTTACAGGTTCTAGTATCAATTTTGTATGCCTTACACTGGCATCAGCAGACCTGGTAGATAATTTGATGACTTTTAAGATAAGAACATCTCACCTGATTAAAACCAATATCAGGATAAAATACAATCCCCAGCTTTAGTTAACAACCACAACCCCAGCAAACCAGTTTTAGTCTGTAATGAGGACTCCTCCCTACAAAACATAGATTGATGCTCAAGGGACATCCCCGCTCCGACTTAAAGGAGGATGCATATCAGCGGATGGCACCAGTAGCAAACAAAGGATTGCCACTATATGTGGAATAAGTGGGCCGGGTATAGTGGATGGGATGGCAAGACCCAAGGATAATATCCTGGCAGGGCCAAGCAACCTCCTTGTCCAACAAAATCCCACCCAGCAGACACCTGTCATGGGAAATAGCACCTTAGCCGACATCAGTATCCTTTCTAACTCAGAGGTTCCTCCACAGTTGACATATGCCACCTGAAACATATTAGGATTGCACTCAAAAACATCCTCTTTGGACTGGTCAGCATTTATCGAGGGGCAGGACACATGGGTACTTCAGGTAATGCAGTCACTCAATCTAATATACCACCTAGGATATCTAAACACTTTTAAACCGGCTATTGGAGGACGGAAAGGTAGACCCTCTGGAAAGCTTACCACTTGGGTCAGGCAGTGCTCTCACTATAAGATTGAGGAAGTCCCAATCGACACCCCTGATATTTTGGCTATACTTTGATGATTAAAGCATCTTCCCCATCTTCTAGTGATTAATGTGTATGCTAGAGGCCTTGTGGGAGGCAAATCATCTGCCACAATCTCCATACTTGATAGCTTATTAGATACCAACAGAGGCACAAAAAATCTGGTGATATTAGGTGACTTTAACTGTACTTTCGAGCCCCTTGATCAGGAGGATGGTAATCTTAGTGAAGAAGAAGATGCTCAATGGAGCATCCCATCCCTAGAGCTGCCATCGATAAGGAATTGGACAGAGGCAGCACTCCAACAAAAAGTCCTAAGTTTGGCGAAGGGTATCAGTGTGGTGAACTGGCATACCGCCTCAGATAGACAGGGTTCACGTACATATAGTAATGGTTCGAGAAGTAGCCGAATTGACTACATCTTTATTAATCCTGAGCATTGGTCTTCTCTTATTGACATGGTAGTGTGTGAGAGAAATGAAAGTGACCATAATCCACTCTTGTTACAGATGTAGGTACCAGGTCTTGCATTAGCGCAGCCGCAGATAATTGAGAGGGTGACTGCGGATGCTATCATTTGTAATGATATGAGGAGGGTTAAATGGGCCAGGATCATTGAAAATGACAACTCGTTAGTGCAAATGGAAGCAGTGTTGGCGAGTACACTAACAGTTTTTCAAAGTACCACTCCACAGGGCGAACTAAATGGTATCATCACAGAAGTCCATGAAGATATGGTTGACAAAATAAAATCCTTCTTGTCAAAGCTCATAAACCAAATGAAAGGGCCACCGTAAAGCTTGGACATTGGTACAATAAGGCTTGCAGAAAAGCCTACAAGCAGTTGTCCTTAGCCATTAAATCTAAAGATATGGGCAATATAAAACAGGTCTCGCATTAGGAAAGTTAGAGCTATTGGTATTCTAAATGACACATTTTTTATTTATGTGTTGTTTTTGAAAATAGCAAAAATAATAGCTTTGTCATTTACAATGCCAATAGTTTTAACTTTCACAAATGTGACACCTATAGCATTTGTAATGCAATATGTGTTGTAATTATGTGACTTAGATGTATTGATATTACAAATAACAATTACTTTTTTAATAATTAATACTTAAATAAAAGCTATTGTAATTTATAATGGCAATATCTTAAACTTTTGTAAATATCGTTTGTGAAGATTATGTTCAGTGTATTTTATTGTGACGAAAATCCAAGAACAGAAGTGAAATATTAACATCTTATTGTGGCATTTTTAATAAAGCATGAAACATTGAGAGAACATATTTGAACCAATTGTTGTTGAATGGTTGCACAGATTGATGCTGTGGTGGCGCTGAGTGATGTTGTGGTGCCTCTGAGTGATGCTATGGTGATGCGATAGATAGATAGAATAAGTGCGATAGATAGAGTGAGGGCGATAGATAGATAGAGGGAGGGCGATAGATAGATAGAGGGAGGGCGATAGATAGATAGAGTGAGGGCGATAGATAGATAGATAGAGTGAGGTGGCCTCGTGGTGGACGTGGTGGTGACCGTGGTGGTGGTGGATGTGGGGAGGGTGGACGTGGTGGTGGTGGACGTGGTGGTGGTGGACATGGGGGTGGTGGACGTAGTGGTGGTGGACGTAGTGGTGGTGGTGGAGGTGGTGGTGGGTGTGGTGGTGGTGGTGGACATGGTGGTTTGAACGTAGTGGACGTGGTGGTGGTGGTGGTGGACGTGGTGGATGTTGTGGTGGTGGACGTGGTGGTGGTGGTGAACGTGGTGGTGGTGGTGGTGGACGTGGTGGTGGTGGACGTGGTGGTGGTTGTAGTGGTGGATGACTTGGTGGTGGACTTAGTGGTGGATGTGATGGTGGACCTGGTGGTGGACGTGGTGGTGGTAGTGGATGTTGTGGTGGGGGACGTGGTAGTGGCCTTGTGGTGGTCATGGTGGTGGCCGTGGTGGCCGTGGTGGTGGACATGGTGGTGGTGGACATGGTGGTGGTGGATGTGGTGGTGGATGTGGTGGACATGGTGGTGGTGAACGTGGTGGTGATGGTAGTGGTGGTGGACATGGTGATGGATGTGGTGGTGGTGGAGGTGGATGTGGTGGTGATGGATGTGGTGGTGTTAGACATGGTGGTGGTGAATGTGGTGGTGGTGGGCGTGGTGGTGGTGGATGCGGTGGTGGTGGATGTGGTGGACGTGGTAGTGGTGGATGTGGTAGTGGTGGACGTAGTGGACGTTGTAGTGGTGGATATGGTGGTGGTGGACATGAAGGTGGACATGGTGGTGGTGGGCATGGTGGTGGTGGTGGACATGGTGGTGGTGGACATGGTGGTGGTGGACGTGGCGGTGGTGGACGTGGTGGTGGTGGTGAACGTGGTGGTGGTGGTGGTGGACGTGGTGGTGGTGGACGTGGTGGTGGTTGTAGTGGTGGATGACTTGGTGGTGGACTTGGTGGTGGATGTGATGGTGGACCTGGTGGTGGACGTGGTGGTGGTAGTGGATGTTGTGGTGGAGGACGTGGTAGTGGCCTTGTGGTGGTCATGGTGGTGGCCGTGGTGGCCGTGGTGGTGGACATGGTGGTGGTGGACATGGTGGTGGTGGATGTGGTGGTGGATGTGGTGGACATGGTGGTGGTGAACGTGGTGGTGATGGTAGTGGTGGTGGACATGGTGATGGATGTGGTGGTGGTGGAGGTGGATGTGGTGGTGATGGATGTGGTGGTGTTAGACATGGTGGTGGTGGATGTGGTGGTGGTGGGCGTGGTGGTGGATGCGGTGGTGGTGGATGTGGTGGACGTGGTAATGGTGGATGTGGTAGTGGTGGACGTAGTGGACGTTGTAGTGGTGGATGTGGTGGTGGTGGACATGAAGGTGGACATGGTGGTGGTGGGCATGGTGGTGGTGGTGGACATGGTGGTGGTGGACATGGTGGTGGTGGACGTGGCGGTGGTGGATGTGGTGGTGGTGGACATGGTGGTGGTGGTGGACATAGTGGTGGTGGTGGATGTGAAGGTGGACGTGGTGGTGGTGGACATGGTGGTGGTGGACGTGATGGTGGTGGACGTGGTGGTGGTGGTGGACGTGGTGGTGGTGGATGTGGTGGTGGTGGTGGTGGACGTGGTGGTGGTGGACGTGGTAGTGGCCTCGTGGTGGACATGGTGGTGGCTGTGGTGGTGGTGGCGGACATGGTGGTGGTGGTGGACATGGTGGTGGTGGACATGGTGGTGGATGTGGTGGACATGGTGGTGGTGGACGTAGTGGTGGTGGACGTGGTTGTTGTGGACATGGTGGCGATGGACGTGGTGGTGGTGGATGTGGTGGTGGTGGATGCTGTGGTGGTGGTGATGGGTGTGGTCGTATGGAGGGCTGATTACGAGAGGCAGTGGGAGAAAAAAATGGAGACAGACAAGGGAGAGAGAAGCGAAGGCAGAGTAACAGGCTTTGCCAATGCTTAATTGTTAGGGCATGTTGTCCTATCCTCATACGAGGCTCTATCTCCTCCTATTGTTAGGATTTGTCGGCGACGAGGCGCAGGTGATCACAACTTCTACTGGCGATTCCAGAGTAAGGTCCTTAATACGTTGTGGATATCAAACAAGACCTCATCTCCACTATCCTCAAGAGTACTTCGGTTTCAACTAGAGTGCAGTTTGGTTACACTATCTGCACACTTCGTCAAAAGTTCTATGTTTCTGAAAACCCTTCCTACTCAGCTTAAAAGGGACATGGCAACGTCAACGTGTCAAATATGAAGAGGTGAGGATTATTCAACGAAGCACAAATTAAACATGTCGACGTAATTTAGGCAAGGCACGGAATAATCTTCGTTCACAGACATGGCTCCTGTCAGATGAACTGAGTTTTCAAAAAAATAGTAGATCGCTTTTTCAAAAGTACACATGGAAGCAAAGGGAACATGACAATCTGTACTAGGCCAACTTTATGAACCAAAATATACTCCTGAAACTAATTTGAAGATGAAGCGATATTTTATTAGTTTAATCACGGAGGTGATCTTTAGAAATCTTTGCAAAACTCTAGAGTTCTAACAGAAAGTGCGATTCATTTTAAATAATACTTTCAACACAACAAAATAGGACAATGTTATCATCCATGCGTTCTTTCATCATTTTAGCCGTACTCAAATCCATGCTCTCACTTATCCATCACTCTTTCATCAATTCATGCACACACTTCCTCTTCATAAATCAGTTTAATTATTCACTCACTCCTTCATCCATACACCAAAATCGGCACAATATGCATTTATCCATGCACCAAATCGGTCACTCATTAAAACCTTTCATCCATCCATGCATTCACCCATTGATTCATAAACTCACTCATCCATCAATTCATTCACTAATCCTTTGACTTATTCTGAGAATCAAACTCTCACCATCACACTATGACATACAAAATAGCCAAATAATGTTTTCATTAAAAAAAAGAGGCTGATTAAGGAAGTTAGCAAGAGAAGAATGGCGCAAGGAAGCTGAAATAAGAAGGGGCCATGTGCAGAAGCTGGAAAGCTACTAGCGAGGTAGGAGGCTAGCTCGTCCGAGCAGCACGGAGATAAATATTCACCAAACAACAAGGTCGATAAATTCACCACCGTACTGTACACCTCTCTAAGTAGGCGGCATGAAAAATAATGATGTAATAGTGTTGAGTAACCAATAAGGAATTACTAAATACGCAGGGAGAAAATGTCGTTTTGTTTTAGCAAACAACCCGTGATTTAAGAAGGTACTGAGGACGGACTACAAATCCTATGATGCCCAGAGTCGGTTTCCATGCAGGCACCTTTCCTTACCCCAGTTTCAAACACAATATCCCTCGTATGTGCACACTTGGAGCCTTTCCTCACTGCGAGCATATGAATAATCATATCCGTGTGTGCGAGAGCGGAAAGACAAGATTACAAAACCCAGGCACCTACAGCCTAATCCAGTCTTGGAAACTTGGACCCGAACCTCGTCTATGTTTTAGAAGAATAAAAAAAAGTACTGGTGGCAGCATAATGTGTCCCATAGAAAACTCGGGAGGGGAGCTTATCGTGCTATCCTATCACATAGATGAGCCGGTGACACTCACCTCTGCGGCTACTTGTGAGCTTGCAGCCAAGCTGTAAATATGTGCATCGCTTGACTACTACTACAGTTTATGGGAGTTTTTTCTGTAGTTTGGCTGTGGTTCCGGCGTAAAGGGTGTTTCCGTAGTCCAGTCGGCTTGTGACCAGTAAGTGGGTGACCGTCTTTCTTGTTTCGGTGGGGTCCAACGGAAGATTTTTTTGAGCATGCGTAAGGTGTTGAATTATGATGATGAGACGGCGTTGACTTGTCTGGTCATCGAGAGGGAGGAGTCCAGCATGAAGCCCAGGTTACGTGCGTGGTCCGTAGTTATGGGTGCGGTTCCCAGGGCCGGTGGCCACCATGAGTTGTCCCAGGCAGAGGGGGATGACCCTAAGATGAGGACTTCCGTTTTGTCCGAGTTTAGTTTTAAACGGCTATTCTTCATCCACTCGGCTACTTCTTTCATTCTTCGTGTAAGTTGGTTTTAGCGGTGTTTGGGTCTTTGGTGAGGGAGAGGATCAGCTGGGTGTAGTCTGCGTAGGAGATGATGTTGAGGTTGTGTTGGCGTGCAATGGATGCGAGGGGACTCATGTATACGTTGAAGAGGGTGGGACTGAGTGATGATCCTTGTGGTACGCCGCAGATGACTTCGGTGGCCTCTGATTTGAAAGGGGGGAGGCGGACTCTCCTGGTTCTTCCGGCAAGGAACGAGATGATCCATTCCAATGCTTTTCCTTGTATTCCGGCGTTGCTGAGGCGTTGTATGAGGGTGCTATGACAGACTGTGTCGAAGGCTGCGGAGAGGTCAAGTAAGATGAGGGCAACTGTTTCTCCGTTGTCCAGTAGTGTTGGGATGTCGTCTGTTGCTGCGATGAGGGCGGTTTCAGTGCTGTGTTTGGCTCGGAAGCCGGATTGTGAAGGGTCGAGGGATTTGTTGGATTCGAGGAAGGCCGCGAGCTGACTGTTGACGGCTTTCTCAAAGACTTTGGCGGGGAATGGGAGGAGCGAGATGGGGCGGTAGTTCTTAAGTTCGGTGGGGTCTGCTGTGGGTTTCTTCAGAAGGGAGCTGAGTTCGGCATGTTTCCAGTTTTCCGGGAAGGTAGCGGAGTTGAAGGAACAGTTGATGACATCGCAGAGATGGGGTGCGATGATGGAGCCTGCTTTGTTGAAAATGTGGTGGGAACATGGGTCGGTTGGCGATCCTGAGTGGATGGAGTTCAACAGGCGGATGGTGTCTTCGGTGGTGATTGGGTTCCAGGCGCAAAGGTTGTTAGAGAGCGGTGTTGGTTAGGAGGTGGGTGGAGTGGACTTGTCTTCAGACTGGTTTTCAAAGCTGTTATGTATTTCGGCGATTTTGTTGTGGAAGAATGAGGATAGAGAGTCACAGAGGTCTTGGGAGGGAGTAATGTCGTTGGTGCCGGCGGTGAGGTTAGTAAATTCTTTGACGATGTTGAATAGTTCCTTGCTGTTTTGGGCATTGTTGTCAAGTCCATCCTTGAATGCTGATTTCTTTTTGGATCGTATCAGTTGGTGGTGTTTGCGGGTGGCGTTCTTGAAGGTGGCTAGGTTATCAGTGGTTGGGTTTTTTCTCCAGGTTTTCTCGAGAGTACCACAGAACTTCTTGGATTTCTTAAGGTCATCGTTGAACCAGGGAGCTTTTTTGCTACCTTGCTTGATTAGATGGTTTTTCAAGGGTGCTAGTTCATCGGCGCTGTGGGTGATCCATTGTGTGAGGTTAGTGGCTGCTTGGTTTGGGTCCGATGATTTGGCAGGGGGGTTTTGGTGAAGCAATGTGAAGAGCTGGTTGGTGGTGATTTTGTTCCAATTTCTTCGAGGAATGGGTTGTGGGGAGTTGTGGGTCGTGGACTTTTTGTAGTTGAAGTGAACGCAGCTGTGGTCTGTCCAATGGAGAGCTGTGGTGTGATCGAAGGAGATGTGCTTGCTGGAGGTGAATATAGGGTCGAGCGTGTGTCCGGCGTAGTGGGTGGGGGTGTCTACAAGTTGTTTGAGTCCGAGATTGGCCAGGTTATCCAGAAGGGTGGTGGTGTTGCTGTCGTTTTTCTTTTCCAGGTGGAAGTTGAGGTCTCCCAGTAGAATGTAGTTCTCGGAGGAGAGGGCATGTGGGCTGATGAAGTCAGTGATGTCTTTGCTGAATTGTGTGCAGGGTCCTGGTGGTCTGTAGATGAGGGTGCCTCTGAGTGTGGTTTTGGGGTTGGTGTGAATCTGGAAGTGAAGGTGTTCGGCGGTAGCAAGGTTATCATCGGAACTGGTCGTGATGCGTATGGTGTTCTTATGGACGATGGAGATGCATCCTCCTGTTTGGTTTGTGCAATCTTTTCGGATGATCTTGTAGGCGTCCGGGATGGCTATGGCGATGTCAGGCGCTGATGAGGCGTTTATCCATGTTTCTGTAAGGAAGAGGACGTCCGGCGATGTAGTGTCGAGTAGGTTCCAGAGTTCAATGGAGTGTCTGTGGACTGAGCGGGTTTTGAGCAGGATGCACTTTAGGTGGTTAGTGTCGGAGCTTTGTTTGGAGTTTGTGGATTTGGTGTGGGTCCTGATGCAGTCGAACTTGCAGGAGTGGCAGGTGAAGGGTCCATGGGTGTGTCCTGGGGCGGCTTGGTAGCAGTTTGGGAGTTGGCCGGGGTTAAGGGCTGAGAGGGTTGCGGCATCGTATGTTATGCAGGTGGAATGGGTATTGCAGGGGCTAGGGGTCTGGCGCTGGGCGCGGTCCAGGTGCGGACGGGCGTAGACGGGCTTACCTTTGGCGCACCTTCGGCGCGCATGGGGCGTGTTCGCTGTGCGTGAACGCTGCGCGCGAAGGCATCTGTCATATGCGGATAGTGGAGGGGAGGGGCGAGGGAGGAGCAGCTGGGAGGCGGGAGCGGGGTGGAGAGCCGGGCAGGGAGGCACAACAACAACAACAAAATGGCAGCAAGCCAAAAGCGAAACAGAATTGGGGCACAATTAGATTAAACGCGATGCAAATGGCAGTGGCACCGGCACAATCAGGCACAAATGAAATATACAGGCAGCACAGCACAATTGAGCAGATCGTTAAAGCGCACTTTGGCAATCTAGCGCGACGATATTATTCTAATGAGCAATCAGGAAATATACAGGCAGCACAGCACAATTGAGCAGATCGTTAAAGCGCACTTTGGCAATCTAGCGCTACGATATTATTCTAATGAGCAATCAGGAAATATACAGGCAGCACAGCACAATTGAGCAGATCGTTAAAGCGCACTTTGGCAATCTAGCGCGACGATATTATTCTAATGAGCAATCAGGAAATATACAGGCAGCACAGCACAATTGAGCAGATCGTTAAAGCGCACTTTGCAATCTAGCGCTACGATATTATTCTAATGAGCAATCAGGAAATATACAGGCAGCACAGCACAATTGAGCAGATCGTTAAAGCGCATTTTGGCAATCTAGCGCTACGATATTATTCTAATGAGCAATCAGGCAGTAGTAGTTGTGGGTGCAAGGCGAGCTAGCAGGCAGCAGTCTGGCAGTAAGCGCTACGATACCAATCGGCATGCAGGGCAGGGAGCAGCGTGAGGAGCGACCGCTTCCGATGCGTATGTGGCTGTGTGTCTGTTAGCTGTGCGTGTGTATATGTGTGTCCCGATGCATTGTGCCTGCGTGGGTGTATGTGTGTGTGCGCGCATGCGTGAGTGTGGCTGTGTGTGATTGAGAGAGGCTGCGAATGCGAGGCAGGGGATGTGCACGGCGTCGTGCGGGCCCTCGAGGAGGAATCTGAGACAGCGGAGGCGCGTGCCCGAACGCTGTCTCAGATTCCCTCGAAAGCGCTAACAATAGGTCCTTCGCTGACGCTCGACCTAAAAACGCTTGAAAGCTGTACAAATCCATTCAATTTACTGCCAAGAAGGAATGGAACGAGCAAAGGGTGGCAAGATCTCCTTCGGCCAGTAGGCAAAATAATTTGCAAAAATGTTGGCAGCTGATTAAATGGGGTAGAGATGATATTGGGCAAAATCCCCAAAACCATGTAGCTCCTGATCGGTGGGTCTCCTTCTTCGAGGCACAATTTGCAGTTAATGGTTGTAGTGAAGACCAGTTACAAATACTTATGTCCAACTCGGCTGTGTTTTTTGATAGAGGCGAGGTGGAAGCCCTGAACGCGGTACCAAGGGTAAGGGCTGCTGGCCCGGATTGCATTCCTGCATATCTGTTTTTATATGATAAAGACAATTGGTTAAAGTATATTCAGACATTAGCAAATGCCATACCCTTGGGAGCCTCAATTCCCGTATCCTGCCGTGGTGCCAAAATCCTGCCAATTTACAAAAAGGGGGACCAATCCTGCCCTCGCATTTATAGACCAATTAGTCTAATCGATTCCATCCAAAAGAATATGGCCAGTTTCATTCTGAGCAGGATCCAAACTTGGATTCTCAATTCTGACATACTATGTCGCCCATGCAGGCTGGATTTCGTGCACACACAAGTACCATAGACCAGGTCTTTAGGTTTTTTTTAATCTACTGGTGGGTAGTAATAATTGGAGGAGGTTCCATCTATGCAGCTTTCATCGATCTCAAATCTGCATTGAATATGGTTCCCTGCAATAAGTTATGGGTTGTCTTGAAAGATGCCTCTTGAGCTATTAACACTTGTAATGAAATTGCACTAGTCCAATTATGCACAGGTTCGTAGGGGGTCCAAGGGCAACACTATCACTCGGTTTTCAGTATGAAAAGGGGTTTGTCAAGGGTGTGTTTTGGCCCCCACTTTATTTTCGTTGTTTATAAATGGGCTTGTTAATTATTTTTCTACACACCCCACTAACACTCCCTCTCTTGCAGGCACGAAAATACCAATACTTATGTTCACCGAAGATACCCTAATTATATCAAAAACTCAACTAGGACTGCAGATTGCGCTGAAGTGTTTCGAGCATTTTTGTGGAAACCATGACTTAGTGGTAAATGTGAGCAAAACCAAATTCATGGTCCTCCACAAACATAAAGCAGTAAAAGGCAAGGTCGTTATGAAAAAAGTGAAATTAGACCAAACTGATATTTTCACATATCTTGTGATTACCCTTGGTAGAAAGCTAAATTGGAAGCCCCAGATAGACATTTTGACCCTTAAGCACTACCAACCGGCAGGAGCAATAGTAAAAGAGCAGAGGTTCTCTCAAACTAAGCCGGTAGGTCCAGTATTAAAGATTTATAACACCAAGGTCAGGGCCTCCGTCTTGTATGGAGCTGAGCGATGGGGCTTCGAGAACCTCTCACAATTAGTTCTTGCACAAAATACATTTGTGAGAGCCCTTACTGGTCTCCCACAATCTACCCCACTTAAGCCCCTATATTTTGACTAGGGATGCAGCACCCTGGAGGAGGCAGCAAGATTTAACAAAGCAAGAAAGGTACCCCCTAAATACTCTAAGGTCTAAGAGGAGGGGGAAACAAAAAACTGAGAAAACAAACCTCTACACTGACCTATATTGCTAATCATGCAGCCAATGTTGACTCTAAGCTGACCCTTCCCCAAATTCATATCATGTGATACAATTGATTAAAATTTGATTTTTTTTATTTTTCATAATGCAAAATTATTTTATACGTTTTTTATATGATAAAATTGTTCTATTATTCCACATATTAAAACAAAAAACAAATACAACATTTTACATACAAGTACCCAGCTGTTGAATGCAACAAATAAGTACATAAAAAATGTATAATCACAAGAGTTAAAATGTGCTATAGTCACACCATTCTATCTCTTGGATTATCAGTTATCGATCAGATTATTATTCTTTACACGCAAACTAAATAATGTACACAATATTTGTTGAAAACAACATAGGGTAACTCAGGAATACAATCCAGTACATTCAAACATGAATAGATAAATAACCCCATAATCACCATCCACAGAACTCACTCATTCATCATGCTTTCTCATTCACTCCTTCACTCATAATAAAAAGAGATTAGAACACAAGTGAGGTCCCACAATGATCTAATAGTTGCAGATTCTATTATTGCTGGTTGGTGTGAATCATACCCATCAGATGTCTATGATGTGTCTCTCTCTATGGGATCTCCAGATATGATGTGTTGGTCAACGCGCATTTCGGTGGATCTACAACTGCCCCACGTGTCAGGACCAAAAAACAATAACAAAGAATTTCAAAATAAGGTGGCTGGGGTTATCTGGTACGGGCCACTACTCCAATCTTATTCCACGTAGCTTGAAATTCTTGTCCTTAGTAACAGAGTCACTTATGGCCAAGATATATGTATTTTTTCCAATAGGCCAATTATATGTTTAGTCTGTGGCAGGATCATAAGTCTTTTATCAAGTAACAAGGGTCCTTGATTAAGCAAGTTAAACAAAAACAATTAATACATTATAGACAAGAATCTGTTCTATAATGAGGGAGGTGTCCAGCCGGACACTGATTTAATTGATTGCAGAAATGACAAAAAAATTATAAGACAAACAATTATACAGTGGGATACAATCCTGTATCCAGTACATGCGACACAAAGGACAAGGACCAAACAGTAAGGGAAGGAATTAACAGGCAATTGAGTATAGAGCCGCTAGTGAAAAATAATACATTAACCTAGCTAAACTCATGTAGATAACACAGTTGTGTAACACGGTGGAAACTTAGGGGCAGATTAGGATTGCGGATTTCCCGCATCCTACGGGCCGGCGGAATCCACCGCCGGCCCGGAGGATGCGGGAAAACCGCTCTGGATGCTGGAAAGACCCACCGCCAAATTAGGATGGCTGGTGGGTCTTTGAATATGTCTGCAGCTTTTCCGCAGCAGTCGCCTTCGGACCGCGGCGGAAAAGCATTAACATGGCTGGCGGTGTCTATCAGACTCCCCCAGCAATATTATGATGGAGTACAAAGTATGCTTTTCCACGGCGGCTTTTCCGCCGTGGAAAAGCATTCGGACCTTCACTTCAGGGGCCCGTTGCGGGCCCCCTGGGTGACGGGAGGGTGGGGGGTGCACATGGGGGGTACCTATGGTACCCCCCTGCATTTACGTGAACAAAGCGGCAGACACCGCGCGGTGCCTGCCGCTTTGTTCACGCAAATGCTGTGCATGCATTTTTAACATTGCGGCGGGTGCAGCTTGAAGCTGCACCCGCCGCAATGTTAAAAATAGAGGATGCAACCGCCACCCTGGCGGTCACATCCTAATCTGCATAGGAGGACCGCCGCTGCCCCTGCGGACGGTCCCTCCTACTCTATGGTTACGGACGGACTCAGGTCCGTCTGCCATCATAATCGGCCCCGTAGTGTGTCACTACATAAACAGTCGACGGAGTTTCGATCCTACAAAAAATAAGGGATCATCATCAGGACTAAAAATAACATTGCCTGAGTTGTAAGCCTGAAAAAAAATTGGTGAGAGAAAAGACACGGGACAAGAACATAAATTAATTCCTGTATCCTCTGTAATTGTGCATAGTATAGCGGATTTACATACCATGCTTAAGTTGAGGACCTTTCAAACGTTTTTACCCAAAAGTGGCCCAATACATCGGATAGTAAATGCTTTTTTTGCCTCGAGCAGGACGAGACAGTCCCTCATATTTTAGTTTTATGCCCTGTTTATAAGTCTCCCCGGGACAAATGTTTAACACCTATCTGTATCAATATGGGTACCAGGTCATGTGCCACAGTTATTCGAATTCTGAAGACCAATACCCAGGAGCTGATTGTGGTAGCCATTGCCAAATTTTTAGGCTGGTCGTGGAGAATTCGACCACAAGAAGCACAGAAAATCTACTGCTAAAACCACAAAGATTCCACAAGAAAAAAACATATAAAAGGTCCTTCTCAGGGATGGCGCCCAGGATCTGGAATGCTCTCCCTCCAGAAACCAAACTTATCTCTTCCACGGCATCCTTCAAAAAAGAAGTAAAATCGATCCTGTTGGCTCAATTCACATGAATTTTAGGCTAAGGAATTCTCGAGACTCATTATTTTCCTTTTTATGGCCATGATCAGCCAGATCATCCAGGCACCTTGTTACCTTGCCTTGTCTATATGGGTAATCATTTATTTCTCTCATCTGGGCACAAAATGCTTTGTTAACTATTCTTTTGTCTTTGTAACCCATATGCATCTTTGCACAAAATGCTGTGTTTAACTATTCTTTGTCTTTATTCCCCTATGTGTGTAAAGCGCTCTGATATCCGCAAGGATCTTGTTCGCGCTCTATAAAACTTTCTAAATAAAAATAAAAATTAAGCATCAGGTGGTAGTGTCAGGTAGTAATGCTTAGATAGAAGCATGGCTATTGTTCTTGCACCTTAAGCTAGATACATCCAGTGGTTTTTAGTTTGTGCAAATATATTTTTTATATGTGAATGTATTTAGAATCATGATGAAGTGGAAGTTAAATGAATTTGTGCGGTTGTCAGACATATAAGCTAGACTGAAGGTCATTAATTGCTTTTATAATTGTTTTTAGATTTTTAATATGATTGGGTTTTTAAAGCTGTTTGATAAACATTTCACTTCACACTATCCTGTACCCAAATGCAGTTACTGTTCCACAGCACATTGTATATAAATACGTTTTTAGCTTATTGTTTAAGAATGATATTATTAACATTGTGTATGACTTCCGTGATCAACATGATAGAAATAAAGACTGAAATGAGAGTAGAAAACAATTTCTACTTTAATGGATAGCTCACAGTACTACATAATAAGTCAATGCTAACATTAATAATGTGCAACTTTGTCCAAGTGGGTTACAATGCCCCACACTTCAAACACTAGATAAGATGATTTGTACTGAAAGAGGACTCTGTAAATAATACCTGACTGGGTGAACAGAGCATGACATGTTTACATGTGTTAAGGAACATATGAATGTGTCTGAAGCAATGAAAGTATATTTCCATGTCAAACGTATCAGACACACGTACTGCATCACTACCCACAAACATACCATTAACTCAGTAATTTGAGCATGCGTCAGACATCAATGATTCCAAATAGTAGTCTTGTTGAGCAGTGTAAGGTTACAGGAAATCATCCTATCTGAGGCAGTTGAATGTCATTAGCATTCAGCTGACCCAGAACCCTTCCCAGGGAGTCCAAGACTTCCTTCCGGAATTGGATAGACGGGCATGCCCAAACCATATACAGAAATGCTGCCCAGTTTTGGAGACACCTGAGGAATGTCGGGGAGGTATTCTGCTTATGTTAAATAGTCAGTCCCTCATGATATATATATATATATATAGATATAGATATATATATATATATATATATATATATATATATATATATATATATATATATATATATATATATATATATATATATATATATATTCAATTAAAAAACTATAGGTTTTAGCCCATATATAGGGGGTCATTATGATAGCGGATTTTCCGCATCCTCGGGGCTGGCGGTGGAAAATCCGCAGCGGACTGACCAAAGACCCACCGCCAGATTAGGATGGCTGGTGGGTCCTGGTTTCCGTCCGCAGCTTTTCCGCCGCGGTCGGATTACAACCGCAGCGGAAAAGCTCTAATATGGTGACGGTGTCTTCCAGACACCGTCCACCATATTAGGATGGCCAGTAAAGTATGCTTTTCCGCGGCGGGTTTTCCGCCGCAGAAAAGCATACGGACCTTCACTGCGGGGGCCCGTTGCGGGCCCCCTAGGTGAAGGGGTGGTGGGGGGTGCACATGGGGGGTACCTATGGTACATCCCTGCATTTGCATGCAGAAAGCGGCAGGCACCGGGCGGTGCCTGCCTCTTTCTGCATGCAAATGCAATGCGTGCATTTTTAACATTGCCGCGGGTGCAGCTTGAAGCTGCACCCGCGGCAATGTTAAAAATAGAGGATGTGACCGCCAGGGTGGCGGTCACATCCTAATTGCACAGGAGGGAACTCCGCATGCCATGCGGAGGTTTCCTCCTGCTCTGGGGTCGCGGACGGACGCAAGTCCGTCCGCGATCCTAATCGACCCCATAGTTAGGGATTAGCATTTTCAAAACCTTATTTTACTCGCATAAAACCATTGAAATTCGCATATATAGTTAGATGCGCTAACTATATATCGCGCACCCGCAATCCACTGCTGATGATGTCACATATTATGTCACATACCCTTTCCTCTCCCCCCTCCCCTGGTCTTCACAGATTTACAGCGCGGGGATGCCTACGGGTCACCAGGCGCTTTAGAAATCGCAAAATAAAATAATAATAAAATAATTCATGACATGCTCAGTGACATCACTGATGACATCACTGATGACATCTCAAATGACATCACTGATGACATCACTGATGACATCTCAAATGACATCACTGATGACATCACTGATGACATCACTGATGACATCACTGATGACATCTCAAATGACATGTCTGATGACATCTCATTTGACATCTCATTTGACATTACTGAGCACATCACTAATGACATCATTCATGTGATAATACGATGAACCTCTTCAGACTCTAATATAACCTTAGATACACTCAGTGTAAACAGACACTCACAGACTGTTACTCATCCATGGAGTTACTCACACACCTAGTCAGTCATGCAAAGAATCAATCACACCTCCATTTCCTCTACTATACAGTTATACACACCTTACTTATTCAAACATATACTAACACATATTTACTCTCTTATACAATCCCTGATACAAGTTCACAATGATCCATACAGCCACTCACACATTCACTGGCTCTTATGCACAGTTATTTATATATGTCAACTCTCACATGTACTGTGTTTTACATATGTACTTACTTTGACATGTAGCACTGAGATATCCATTCACTCACCAATACACTCATGCACACAGTCAACCGCCCATACAGCTGTTTCCACATGCACTTTTGAACCCATACATCTAGTGAATCAACTGCTCACACATCTATGCACAGAGTCATACACCTCCCAGCCACCCCCACACACACTCAGTCTCCCATACAAATACTTGGGCAACCAATCAATAACCCATATAGTTACTCATATAGCTACTGATCAACACATGCAACAGTTTACAGAACAACAGACATAATGATGCACAAAATAAGAAAGTTTAGTCACTAACCCATTCACTAAGTGAGACACATTTAATCACTCACTCATACAGTCAGTCATGCACCTACTAAATCCTTCATCCAGACACTTATACATCCACTCATTCTTCAATATGTAAGACATATTTTAACTTTACAGAAACATACAGTCACTGGATGTTGTCATCAGTGATGTCATCAGTGATGTCATTTGAGATGTCATCAGTGATGTCATCAGTGATGTCATTTGAGATGTCATCAGTGATGTCATCAGTGATGTCACTGAGCATGTCATGAATGATGTAATATGTGACATCATCAGCAGTGGATTGCGGGTGCGCGATATATAGTTAGAGCATCTAACTATATATGCGAATTTCAATGGTTTTATGCGAGTAAAATAAGGTTTTGAAAATGCTAATCCCTAACTATATATGGGCTAAAACCTATGGTTTTTTCATTGAATTTCAATGGTTTTTTAATAACAAATATCAAAAGCTGTCAAATGTCAAGTACGTGATAGGTAAAAACATTTTCGTGTTTATGCACTCTGATGTGCTTTAAACGCTGCCCCCCCCTCTTTTCTCTTAGAAGTACTCTCTCTTTGCAGATAGTGAAGGGTAGTTAACGCAGGCCTTTGCCCCCGTTGTAATCCGTCGTGCCTGCTTGTCTCTCCATTTGATTGATTGTTATCCAAGCATTTACTATTTTAGAATTGGTTCTCTTTGGTTCATTCTCTATTTACTAACAAGCACAAAGCCGCAATACTCTGTTTAGTCTTTGCAGATAGTGAAAAATCGTGTTAAAAAAAAAATAATCGAGCAAAATCAGTAGGCCACTAATGGGATCTCTTTTTGACCTCGCTAAAATAGAAACATTAGGAACAACCCTTCATGAGAAATACGAAACTAGTGAGATGAACTGAGCTCCACACCATGATGGCTGCAAGACAGCTCGGCTCCGCCACCCACCCCGCCCAAAATAACGATAAACTCTATGCAAATATTATAAATATATACAACACACCAGCAAAGTAACAGGGTAAAACATTTTATTAAATAACTATTTACATAACTATTTTATACTTTTTGTTGCCTGATCCGGCTAGCTCAATCGATCGAGCATGAAACTCATGCATTCTGATAGCAAGCGTTGCTGCTGATGCTATGCAAACAAAAACTGGTTTTCAGTTTGTACATTCTTCAAGATTTTTCATCCAAGGCTGGTTGAGAGTTTGTAGAACGATGGCTTCAGATTTTCAACATACGGTGTGGTGGCGCAGACTGGTAGAGTGCGCTTGACTTCTGCCCCCTCCCCAAGTCGTGTTGCCTTGGCGTGGCCTAAGATCGCCCCGACATAGGCGGCCGGCTCCCGGGGTCCGGCGGAACTTTTTGCCTTTTTGCCTTTTTGCCTTTTGATAACTCTTCCATTCTGGACCTTATCCCACAATCCGTTTGACCTGAAGACACGCTGTAGTGGGGCGCCCCTTTACCGTTTCAGTTGCCATTCCGCCCGCTTTTGCTACACTGTGCCTCTTCCGCCATTCAGCTGTTTACTGCCCGCTCTTGCGACTACAGCGTCTCGCTCACCATGTAGTTGAGTTGCTCCCGCTCTTGCGATGCAGCTATAGGCGGCTGCCACAGGACTCTCAAAATAGCGGCCGCCTCTTCAGATTTGGGCGTGGTCCACTAAAATGGCCATGGGACACCTTGGAACTCGGACGCTTGTCTGCTAGGGCTTGGGCCCCATTCTCGAAAGCGTCCACTGAGCCTTGAAGATTCTACAAAAGTCTTGGGGGCCCCCGACTCCCGCAGGCTTCTGGTGGGGAGCGGCTGCCATGATTGCTCGTGGAATGGCCACGACTGAGATACGAGATGGTGGTGCTCTCATGCTAACGCCAGCTTCAGTCTGAAACATCCAGAAACACTGTAGACTACCAATTCGATCAGTTCCGATAGCGCCCCAACGTGACCCGGTAGGGAAGAACTTGCCCTCCCCTCTTTGACTGATGGTTCTTGTTGCCTGTCCCTTCTGTTGTCATTTAACAGAACTTTTTAGACTGCTGAAAGGGGTTGTGTTCCGACCGCTGGTTGGTGGAGACATTTTGACTATATTCTGGACCTACGTTGTCGCGTAATGCGTTATATGACACGCCGCGTTAGCGCACCCGTACTCCAGTGCGCGAAGCGCAGCTTCCCGGAAGGGATCCGGGGCGCGGCGCGCAGCGCGTAACGTAAGCATAACAGGTCATGTGACTTGTTAATAAAACTTTTCATTGGTTCATTTTACTTTTGTTATTCTAATGATAAAAGGCTTGGTCATATGACCTAAAAATTACGCTTTTTATTGCTTTTGAACATTATTTTTTCTTAAACATATATGTTATAATGTTCCAGGCTAATGTATTTTCCCGGAAAATTTACAACTGTCCTGCAAGTAAAATATATTCCTTTTTCTAGCAAAAGGGCGTTTCTTTGTCCCATGACGGAGCCGTTGAGCAGAAGATGCTCGGCCTGCTGTCTTAGTCGCCGATACGCCCGAATATCAGATTCTTATCGATCACTTTATGTTGAAGGAGTAAAAAACACAACAGCCCTTGACCATTTATCTTTACTGCGTTCCTGCGTATTATACCTTTTATCCGTCATGTAATTGGACTGATTTATTTCACTTGCCTTTTACTGATTCGAAAACAGTGACTAAAATTAAAAACTTTACCAATGTAAATACTACTACCATGTTTTGTTTTAAAAACCTTTATTGTGAAAATGTCAGTATACAAATACGGGCCTATAACCACGTGGGCCGGCCACGGAGCAAACTGGAATCGTATATGATGAGGAGACATTTACACTGTAGAGGAACGCAACGAGCGGGCCATTAGGTTGCAAGAACTAAGGTGTCTAACAGTTGCGGAATCGGTGGACGTACATTTTGTAATTAAAATACGACAGGGCCACTTACAATAAAATTATCTAGATATACATTTGCGGGCAAGTACCATGGGTGACGTTAATTCGAACTTTCAATAGTACAGTAATCAATAACATATCAGAACTTAATATCAATAGGGATGTCGAAATATTCAATCAATTCTCATTCCCGCCCGCCATGTGCTTCAAAACTGCATACGTATCTCGTGATATCAAGGTTGTGCAACCAGTAAACAACAAGGAGGTACGAGTCCCATTTATACCGGCGCCATTTTGGGCGAGGCCGGGCAGGTCCAGGATATAGTCAAAATATCTCCACCAACCAGCGGTCGGACCAGAACCCCTTTCGGCAGTCAAAAAAGCTTCAGTTAAATGACAACAGAAGACATAGGCAACAAGACCAACAGTCAAAAGAGGGGAGGGCAAGATCTAAAGCCATTGTTCTACAAACTCTCAAGCAAACTTGGATGGAAAAATCCTGAAGAATGTTAAAACTGAAAACCATTTTTTGTCTGTATAGCATCACCAGCAACGCTTGAGTCAGCTTTGTGTGAAGCCGCCATTTTTTATTCAATCAATAGCATCCCCCTGCACACATTCAGGGACCTGGTTGTGTCTAAAGGTTAAACGGATTGTGGGACAAGATGCAAAAAGGAAAAGGAAAAAAGTTCCGCCGGACCATGGAACTTTCGGCGCAGCATTGTAGGATGGCCACATCAGTGCGGCAACTTGCTAGACACCACCTCGGTGCCATCCAGATCTCGGCGCGTTGTGCTTCCTTCGGCCTACTGTAGCCACAAGTGCGGACGCAACACAGCTGGATAGCGAGTGAAACACCAAGGGGCGCCCCACTGCAGCCGAGGAGCCTCCATCTTGGGGGCGACGCACAGCATCACATTGCTTTCTCAAACAGCCCCCACTGACTGACGCGACCTCACAGGCCAACGGGGCGCCCCACGCCGAATTTCGGCGCAGCATTGTAGGATGGCCACACCAGTGCGGCAACTTGCTGGACACCACCTCGGTGCCCTCCGGATCTTGGCGCGTTGTGCTGCCTTCGGCCTACTGTAGCAGCAAGTGCGGGCGCAACTCTGCTGGGCGGCGAGTGAAAAGATAAGGGGCGCCGCACTGCACATCAGGTGCCTCCACCTGGGGAGGCGAGAGAGGCCAGTTTGCGCCACCTCCCCCCCCCCAGGCACCCCATGCCGACTTTTGGCGCAGAATTGTAGGATGGCCACACCAGTGCAACTTGCTGGACACCACCTCGGTGCCATCCGGATCTCGGCGCGTTGTGCTGCCTTCGGCATATTCGCACATCGGTCCGCTATTGACGCCGCCTCACGTGCCAACGGATTTTCTACGCTTTTTATAGCAGCGCGTAACGTAAGCATAACAGGTCATGTGACTTCTTTATAAAACTTTTCATTGGTTCATTTTACTTTTGGTTTCCTAATGATGGAAGGCTTGATCATATGACCTAAAAATATCACTTTTCATTGGATTAAAACATTTTTTTTTCCCAAACGATGAAAGCCCCACCTTGTTTCTAGATGTTTCAGACTAAAGCTGGCGTCAGCCTGAGAGCACCACCATCTCGTGGCTCCGTCGTGGTCATTCCGCGAGCAATCATGGCAGCCGCTCCCCACCGGAAGCCTGCAGGAGTCGGGAGCCCCCAAGACTTTTGTAAAATCTTCAAGGCTCAGGGGACGTCCGAGTTCCAAGGTGTCCCAGGGCCATGTTAGTGGACCAGGCCCAAATCCGAAGAGCCGTCCTGTGCCAGCCGCCTATCGCTGCACCGCAAGAGTGGGCGCAACTCAACTACATGGTGAGCGAGACGCTGTAGCCGCAAGAGCGGGCGATAAACAGCTGAATGGCGGATGAGGCACAGTGTAGCAAAAGCGGGCGGAATGGCAACTGAAACGATAAAGGGGCACCCCAGTACAGCCGACGAGCCTCCACCTGGGGAGACCCGTTCACGCCGCCTCCACCCCCCCCCCCCCCCCCGGGGCGCCCCACGCCGTTTTTCGGAGCAGCATTGTAGGATGCCAAAACCAGTGCGACAATTTACTGGACATCACCTGGATGCCATCCACATCTCAGCGCATTCTGCTGCCTTGGGACTATTCGCACAACAGACCGCTACTGACGAGGCCTCCCCGCGCACCCCCCGGGACACCCCACGCCGTTTTTCGGAGCTGCATTGTAGGATACCAAAAACCAGTGCGGCACCCAGGTAACATCACCTGGGTGCCCTCCAGAACTCAGCACGTTGTGCTGCCTTGGGACTATTCGCACAAAACACAGCTACTGACCATTGATCTACTGGGAGGGTTTAGGGTTATCCAGAATTGACCAGGCGCGCACCTGAGTAACCGCAAGGTGTAAGCTGCTAAGGAGTATAGAAATCCAGGCAAAAGGGCGGGCGGTAATCCCTCACAACCGCTCAAGGTTGGATCAAGAAGATCCACACAAATTGCACAATAACAACAAAGCCCCTGCACTGGACAAACAATAATAATGTCTGAGTGATTTTGAGTTTCGTTAGGATAGATCAACCGTGCACATCGAGACTTTCAAAGTGAATAGAACATATAGTGCGGAAAAAAGAGTTCAAATGATGTAAAGTTCTTGGTATAAAACACCGGTTTATTGTTCCTCTGTACTGGCCAACACGTGTTTCATCGCAGGGAAACAGACTGCGAATCTTCAGGGCCTCGTAGAAAATGGACCGGAAATGGTGTTGTAGCCAAACCCGTGAAGGGCGAAGTATTTAGAGAGTAAACGTTGCTCGCGTAGTCGATAGTTACTTGTTGAAGTTCAAAAGGCAGCCATAACCGGGAGGAGAAGATTTGAAGCAGTAGCGCTTGAGTCAGGTGTATCCGCCTGTCTTTTACCTCAAGCGCTACTGCTTCAAATCTTGTCCAGTGCAGGGGCTTTGTTGTTATACAGCTACTGACCATTGTTGCTTCTTTTTTCAAAAAAAATGTTTAAATGTATTTACTGTTTTTGTTGCGTTCTATATATTTAAAAGTTACTAAAGTGTTATAATCCTACTTTGTTGGAGTACTATATATTTATAATGTGACACATAATTGTAAAAACTTTGATGTACAAAGAGGCATCCCTGGAATCTTCCGCTTCAGGCTCGGTCCCACACACCCTCACAGTGAGAATCCCCTTCCCAAGCACAATACAGGATGGTTATCAGATAGTAGGAACGCGTGTGGTGTGACAGATCTACTGTAACTCCTTTGAAGAGGGGTGATTCTCTACAGCTGGGGCCATAAACTACATCTGCAGGGCTAGGTGATAGCCTGGGACCGGCCTGAACAATCGGACACAGAGGAAGAAGAGTGTCAGAGGGTGCGGTAGTGAATAGGGTGAAAGGGTGGTGTCGGGCGGGCACAGGGTGTGATTCTCAGGGAAGAGCAGCGCACATGGGAGGAGGTTTCTGGCCCATGCATGAGAGAGAGAGCGGGGGTGACCAGTTTGTGGAAGAGATGCTTGCGAGGGTGAGGAGCCATACTGAGGATCGGCGGCGTGCAGAGAGTGGGTCTGGTCAAGGCATCTAAAATGGCTGCCGTGCTCAACAAAAGTGTGGCATTGCAAAAAAGACAAGATGGCGCAGACAATGTTTATCAATAAGGATTAATTTATAACAATTATTTAAAACAAAATATTTACTCGCAGTGACAAAATGGCGGTCAACAATTCCTGATTTCCATCAAATCGAACGTTAACAGACGTCACGCAACAAAAAAAAAACGCTCACGCACAGCCGCTGGAAGACATGTATCCACATATATGAGCCTCCTCAGCCACCCTCAGAAAACAAAAGGGGTCAGGATACGTCTCCCTTACCCCCTTATACCTAGTAATTTAATAAAATCGAAACACAAAATGGCGAATTCACGTTTCGCTACCAGTTTGCGAACGAGAAGCGCTTCTACCTCGAAAAATCTAATTTTTATTATTTGCCCCACGGGACCCTTTAACCACTTGGATGCTAGGCGTTTTCCCCCTCAGTGCTGGAAAATGCCATTTTAGTGGCACCATGACGAGCTCAGCTCGTCATCAGCACACGACCCCCGTGGGTGATGACGAGCTGAGCTCGTCATCAGCATCGAAGGGGTTAATAACCCCAACATCATTCCTAGGGGGTCAAAAGAGGTCTACCTAGCCCCCTTTCATTAAATTCCTCCTTCGTTTTTCTCCTCCTCTTGTCTCTCGATCCTACCAACAGACAAGATGGCTGCCGCACCGGACTGTTTAGAATGTTGACAGACACCGGAGAGCCAATCAGCTTCGCTACGCAAAGCTCCGTTACGCGAAAAGTACGCGATCTGGGACGCTGTCACAGATATACCTGTTTTTTAAACGTTAATTTCTCAAAATCCACTGGAGCACATATATTGAGACCCAGCAAAGGCACATCGGGCTAACAGTCCCTATAATTTTGCCAAGTTTCGTGCAAATCCATTCAGCCGTTAATTTGCGAACCGAGAAGCGCTTCTACCGTGAAAAATCACATTTTTTTAATTTTCCCCACGGGACCCTTTAATAACCCCAACATCATTCCTAGGGGGTCAAGAGGGGTCTACCTTGCCCCCTTTCATTAAATTTCCCCTTCGTTTTTCACCTCTTCTTGTCTCTCGATCCCACCGAGAGACAAGATGGCGGCCGCTCCGGACTGTTTAGAATGTTGACAGACACCGGAGAGCCAATCAGCATCGCTTCGCAAAGCTCCGTGACGCGAAAAGTACGCGATCTGGAGCGCTATCTGGGACGCTGTCACAGATATATAAATTTTTTAAAACGTTAATTTCTCAAAATCCACTGGAGCACATATATTGAGACCCAGCAAAGGCACATCGGGCTAACAGTCCCTACAATTTTGCCAAGTTTCGTGCAAATCCATTCAGCCGTTCGAGCTAAAAGTGAGGCCAAACGCCCTATGGAAATTAACATGGGAAAAACGCGTTTTGGGACCCCCCTTTTTTCTCGGCCCCCCCTTGACGAACCCCCCCAAATTTTCAGGGGCTGCTCAGAAACAACATGTGCCATTTTCCTGAAAATGTCAGCCGATTCCGTCCACAAACGCCAAAGTTATTAGACATAGAATTTTCAAAAGTCCCATAGAGAAAAAATCCTAACTATATATACATACTGGCGGCAGCGCTGGCTATCAAAGAATAAACACTGTTCACCAGCACCTTTTGGGTCGGCTCTTTGTTGCAGAATATTGGTACATCGTAACAAGGTTCGTCATATATATATATATATATATATATATATATATATATATATATATATATATATATATATATATATAGCATACAACTTGTCCTGTCGCAGCGGGAGCACTCTTCAGTCGGTGCCGGTGAAGGGACCAGGGCAGTGTCCCGTGTTGATTGAATACCAATGATTCACCGCACACGCCTTGATGTTAGATTGCAGTTTCTTTTATTTCAAAACGTGACAACACCTACGCGTTTCGAACCGTAGTTCGTGTTCACGGTAGCTATACTGTGTGGTCCCTCCATTATTTCAATACACATTAGCCTTTGGCACGCCCTCATTGGTTTGAGGCATGCTGGGACATGTAGTATCAACAAAAATATATGTGCCTTGCATTATTTTGGGTTCTGGGTTTTGTGCAGTACTGGGGCGACATTAGGCGTTACTGCATTTAAAGCGTGTCCCCAGTTAACTAGGACTATGGCGCTTTGTATCACACGTGATGACACGTGTGTCTATAATCAGCTCTCAGGTTACTCGAGAGTTGATTAAAATGCGTAACTAGATGGATTCAATTCCATGGTTACAATTAAGGGCTGAGTGCCCTACGTCCCCAGTGCTGACATTTGCCCACGACCTCTTTTAAATTATTTGGCACTTGTCAAAAGAAAAAGAATTGTTCTCAGTACAAATCAATTTAGGTAACTGTGAATAGCCCAAACAAAATCAGGTTAGTTGACTGGGGTCATTTGTTACAGTCATTCATGGTCAAAAGAGGGTACTTTTATATAGGTTTGCTGCTGGTTTCCCAACGTCTGTGTATCTTCATTCTCATAGGTGGACATAAAGTTCCTCATCGCCGTTGAGGCCAGCCGGCTGTTTGGTTCTGAACCTCATGATTAGTTTCGATTCAAGCCTTCTCAGTTTTTGAATCCGGTTGCCTCCTCTTTCATGTTGTGGTACCATCGCCAGACCAAAGTATCTGACATCTAGCCATGTTTTGTTCTCATGATTGGCTAGATGTTTGGCAATGGCATAGGAGTGATCGTGATTTTGGATGGCTCGGATATGCTGGAGTATGCGAGTTTTTATGGAACATGTTGTGCTGCCGATATATGATTTCCCACAGTAACACTGGATCATGTACACCACAAAGGATGATTCACAGTTTATGTTGTTTGCGATGGTGAAATTCTTGCCAGCTGCATCCTTGAGATTTTTCATGTTGCGTCCTATTTTACACGCCTTGCAGACTGCGCATTTATTAAAACCTTGTTTTCTGATGTCAAGCCAGGACTGATTTTTCTTGATTTCAAAGTGACTTTGTGTTAGTTCATCCGCCAAATTTCGTGCCCGTCTGTAGGAGACTAAAGGGTAGTTTCCTATTGTTGTACCAATGTCCGGGTCCTTACGAAGTACATGCCAGTACTTCATCATGGCTTTCTGTATTCTGTAACTCTCTTTACTAAAAGTCATTATCATCCTGGGTTGATCAGTGGTTTTGTTTTCTTCAACTACTTGCGTGGCATCGGTGCTAGTCTTTGTGATAAGAGTTTGTTCTCTCGTTTTGCTTCTTGCTCTCGCTTCACATGCCATTAGATCTGTTCTGTTGTATCCTCTCTGTTTAAAACGTGCTTTAGTTTCTCTGAATTTCAGTTCCATTTCCTTTTCCTCAGAGCAATTCCTCTTCATCCGTAGGAACTCCCCATACGGAATGCTTTTTATCAGTTTTTGTGGATGAAAGCTTAAACCGTGAAGAATGCTGTTGGTTGACGTTTTCTTTCTGTGGGCGGTTGTTTGGATCTTGCCATCAGCTATATACACCTTTGTGTCTAAAAAGACAATTTCATTTGGACTGATGGAGTAGGTGAATTTTAATCCCACTGAATTTTGATTGAGGATATTGAAGAATGTTATGAATTCCGTTTCTGTGCCTTTCCACAGGAGGAACAGATCGTCTATGAAGCGTAGCCAAAGGGCTACCTTTGCCATGTGGTGGTCGTTTTCTTCTCCCCAAGCTACGGTTTTCTCCCACCACCCCATGGTGAGATTCGCGTAGCTTGGAGAGAAGGAAACTCCCATGGTTGTGCCACAGCTCTGTTTATAGATGGTTTTATTGAATAGAAAAATGTTGTTGTACAGACACAATGTCATCATCTCCATGATCATTTTTGAGTGTTCTCTCCGGGTGATCGGTTGTTGATCCAGAAAGTATTTTACGGCTGTCAAACCAATGTTGTGATCAATTGACGTGTACAGCGACACCACGTCGATCGTCACCAACTTGTAATCCGGTTGCCACTCCGTTCCCATCAGGGTGCGAATGAAATCTCCCGTGTCCTTTATGTAGGAGCTTAAGGTTGGTACCAGTGGTGCTATGAAATAATCCACATAATTGGATGTCGCCCCAGTACTGCACAAAACCCAGAACCCAAAATAATGCAAGGCACATATATTTTGTTGATACTACATGTCCCAGCATGCCTCAAACCAATGAGGGCGTGCCAAAGGCTAATGTGTATTGAAATAATGGAGGGACCACACAGTATAGCTACCGTGAACACGAACTACGGTTCGAAACGCGTAGGTGTTGTCACGTTTTGAAATAAAAGAAACTGCAATCTAACATCAAGGCGTGTGCGGTGAATCATTGGTATTCAATAAATATATATATATATATATATATATATATATATATATATATATATATATATATATATATATATATTTTTTATTTTTTTTTGTTGATATGTGAAATGAATTAGGTAACACTCCCGACCTCCTTCCTCTGATCGGTCCCCAAAATCACTCACTCAAACCTTACGCAATGGGACAGAGGATCCTGATCTGTTAATCACCAAGGATCTAGATACATGATAATTTATTCTCCCCTAAGACTCCTATCAGGAGCCTAGCCTTAAGGGGAGTACATTTTTCTGCCATGGTGGCAGGTACTCCTGTGTCGCTTTTGCACCATGCAACGCTGTACATGCACAACGCAACGCTTAACCCCTTCGATACTCATGACGAGCTCAGCTCGTCATGAGGCATGGTTGAGCTGTGCTGATGACGAGCTGGGCTCGTCATGAACATTGGAAAATCTGGGAATGCAGCACCGGGGTAGAATACCTCTAGCAGCCAAGGTGTTAAATATGATTTATCAAGCCACGTAAGGTCACCTTGCGTGGCCCTGAGTGGTTTGAAAAATCTAGGAGTATAACAATGCAGCTGAAATCGCTGTGTTGTGTTACTCTGCCCCAGGGAGGCATTCCATGAGTGGTACATGTGTGTTCCCCCGCAACACCCATGGATTTTGATGCATTCCCAGATTTACAATCAGTGGTAGATCTACAAATGTGCCAAAATGGCTACACCTCCCCACGTGCGGCGTAATGAGGTGACATATTTTAATTTGTGCTAGTTTTTTCCTCCTTTTTATGTGTGCTACATTCTGCAGCATAAATAGAAATAGAAAATTGCCTCTGTAGATTGTTTTTTTCCGTAAGGTACCCCTTTCTCCACAAATACAATCCTGCTAACAGTGCATGCAGCCTTGCACCATGTAGCAAGAGTGCCTGCATTGACGCTAGCAGCACATTGTGCGCCAGCTTTGGGAAAAGGCTTGAATGTGCTATATTATGTTAAATACAGCCCATTCCTGCCCTTTATCGGGCATGCAGCTCAGCAAAGTAACTTACTGTGCTGCACTGCGTGACATATTGGTAAAGATGCCCCTTACCTATTATGACAATAATCCTCAACCGTCACAAACATTTACTCCATATTAGAGCTCATAGCAATTGTGTAAGTTGCAGGATGTGTGAAGGAACAACAGAGAGCTTCACTTCTGCCCACAGGGGAAGAGTGGGTCCCATTAAAAAAGCATATACATTGTTGCACAAAGAATGTAATTTGTATCCATCTTTTTCGTTGCACCTTAGTGAATGATAGGGGAAATGTGTAGAGAAGCACATTTTAGAGTTATTGGACACCTCTCAGTGATTGAGGTTCATCAAGAAGATGAGCACATCTCTAATACATCTAGCTTTAGGTGTTTATTAATCATCCAAGTCATGGAAGGATTTGTCAAGTCTTGTCTTAAAAAGGTATTCTGGGCCTCCATCTTTAGAATAATTTGCTTATCATCTGCATAGTTATAAGAAGTGAGGTTGAATGCTCTGATTAGGCCTGGCAGGGGGTTTAGGAAGATAATGAATAGATGATAAGAGATGATTGACCCCAGAGGTTGTGCATTCAGGAAGGAATCCGTCCCTCCTTTTACAAAAGTTAGCCAACAAGATAAAAGTAATGAGTGTTTCAAAAAAAAAAGTCTCAGTCCAGAGAATATGCTCTTCTTCCGCGCCATATAAAAAATTTCCGACTGTAGCTTACTGGGAACCCAACCATCACTGTTGCAAATAAGGACACCCCCTCCCTCTCCCCATAATATATTTAGCCATTAAAATTAAATTATAAACTAAGGTTTCTATTACTTGTGTTTCCAGCTGTTTTGTCCAGTGAGTTCCAGCTTATTTAAGCTGCTCTGAGACCATGCTGCTCCCGGAAGCAATTTAGCTCCATTCTTGCTTTCTTCCACGATGTGCCTCTTTAAAAGGTGATAAGCAACGCAACTTAGTTGCAATCATGAGCGACAGTAATTGTTTTCATATCACTGCACACCAGTTAACCCAGTATCACGAAATCTCAAATTCCTCTAAGAAGTCGACGCCGTATGATGAACCAATTAAAATCTGAAAGCAACAATTTAATTACAAAATGTAAAATTAAAGGCTTACAACAGTATTCAGTTGTTAAACACTGATTATCATATAATAAGTGCAGAAATTCATTTATGGTGCTTGCATTTTTAACACCTCTTGGCCCCAGGGACAGGCAGTTGCTAGATGAAATACAACCTATTTGATGATTATTATAAAAGTATGTTTCTGTGTGAAGTGGACTGTGTGCCTATTCACGTACGTTTTTTTAAAGTATACATGGACCTTTGACATGCAAAATAAGACAACTGCAATTTTTAAATCCAAAATCTAAGTGGAATTGGAAAATCGTACAACACAAGTACGTAGGTGGGGTATCTACCACTTTGCAGGGCTTTCCGCAGTTCTAAGTGTAGTATGTTTAGGGTTAGAGGTAGAAAACGGTGAGGCAGCGATGGAGGATGTACGTTACACCTCCAATATTCTACGATTATGGGTATTTCAAGTAACTTTATTACCCTGAAACTACTCCTTTAAAAGTGGGAATGTGTTATTCTTGGGTAAAAAAGAGAGGGGTACATCAGCTGTTACACAGCCAAGGAGCCCGGTGGTTATCCTAGGCTTCAAACAGATAAGGTCGGTCAAACCTGTGTTGTGGCGCGTACACTTGTTGCCAATGGAACAGCGGTTACCAGTCCAGATGCTATGCACGTTCCAGTGACAGTAATCCTTGCCACAATTACAACCAAAGCCACAGATATTCTCTTCCAAAACCAGGATCACCTCTGCTTCTTGAAACAAGTAAGGTGCTAATGAAAACAACTATTGGTAAATGCATTAGGTTTTGCCTATGTGATTAATAATCAGCTTTTTTTTTGTTATAAGTTGTATCTTGCTGAGTAGTTGTACAAAATAAGTTACAGAAAGTCTGTTCAAGTGTTATGACTTGTTTATGTACAAAAAGGCAATATGTTATGCTGTTACTGGTGATATAGTGCAGGTATGTAATAGCAACATTTTGAAAAATGTAATGAAAGAGGGAAATGATAGAAATATTTATGTAATAGAAATATTATGTGTTTAGAGGAGTTCTGAAAACTTTTGGCCTGGTGCCACTACACCTGCTGCACCATTCAAATCATGCCCCTAGCGCCTGCAAGATAACTGCATTTGTGACTACCTGTTTAGTAGTAACATATAGCAATATTTGGTGTTTAGAGAGGTTATGCAACTTTTGGCCCCGGTTCCACTGCACCTGCTGCACAATTCAAATCATAAAACTTTTGCCTATAAGGTACCTGAACTTGTGACTCCCTGTTTAGTAGTACTATATAGCAATATTCTGTGTTTAGTAAGGTCCCTAGAGCGGTTGGCCCCGGTGTCACTGCACTTGCTGCACCATTCAGATCAAGTCCCTTTTAACTCCAAGAGAATTGCAATTGTGTCTGCCTTTATAGTAGTAAAATATAGCAATATAAGGGGTTTAAAGGAGCTCTGACAACTTTTGGGCCCGGTGGCACTGCACCTGTTGCACCATTCAAATCATGAAACTGTTGTCTGCAAGGTGACTGCCTGTTTAGTAGTAAAATATAGTAATATTATGTGCATAGTGGAGAGCCTAGAGCTTTTGGTCCTGGTGCTACTGCACCTGCTGCACAATTTAAATCATGACCCTATTGCCTACTAGATACATGCCCTTGTGATTGTCTTGTTTAGTAGTACAATTTAGCAATAGTCTGGGTTTAGACAGGTCCCTATAGCTTTTGGCGGCAGTGCAACTGCACCGGCTGCACCCTTCAAATCACGTCCCTTTTAACTGCACCATAATTGAAATTGTAACTGCCTGTTTAGTAGTCAAATATAGCAATGCTATGTGTTTAGAGGATTTCTGGCAAATGTTGGGCCTGTTGCTACTCCACAATTGAAACCATAACCCTTTTATCTGCAAGGTAAATGCACTTATGGTGCCTGTTTAGGAAAAAAATATAGCACTATTAGGTTTTTTAGCTGTGGTGCCTGGAGCTTCTGGTTCTGTTGCCACTGCACCTTCTGCACTGTTGAAATCATGACCCTAGTGCTTTCTAGGTAACTGCACTTATGACTGCCTGCGTAGTTGTGACATATTGCTAAATATGTGTTTAGAGGAATTCTGACAACTTTTGGGCCTGATGCCACAGCACCTGCTGCACCATTCAAATAATGACCCTGTTGTCTGCAAGATAACTGCACTTGTGACTGCCTGTTTAGTACTAAAAGATGGCATTATTAGGTGCTTAGAGGAATTATGACAACTTTTTGGCCGAGAGCCATTGCACCTACTGCACTATTGAATTCATGACCCTAATGCTTGCTAAATAACTGCACTTATGACTGCCTGTATAGTTGTAAAATATAGCTAAATAGGTGTTCAGTGGGTTGTCTATTGCTTTAAATCCTGATGTCACTGCACCTGTTGCACCATTCAATTAATGCCCCTTTTAACCACAAGGTAACTGCACTTGCGGCTGCCTGTTTCATAGTAACATATAGCATAGCTTTTGTATATTAACTTTATTTTTAGTGTGCAATGTACAACATTTAGAAATTGATCATAATGACCAAGAGGATTAAGTTGAAATAATCAATCTGATAATGCCTACAAAGTGCAAAGAAAGGTACTGAGGCATGAATAGGAAATGTCAATAATGTTCCAAGGCTAAAGCATCTGCTTTACACAACTAAGAAATAAAATGCAAGCATTCCAGCATACTGTTAGAAGCTGTCTGTCTTTTCCGTGGGAACTGATCTTATCTTGACAGTAAATGGGACTTAAACAGTAGAAGTATCGTAAATGCGTGCTGTATGGGGAAGTTAACAAAAAAAGTTCCACACAAATGAGAATGAACACAGTAATTCAGTCATGTGAACTGATAAGAGCTATGATATGGATAGATTTCAGAAGCACAGCACTGTGCAGGCAAAACCTACAAAACCCTGAGAATAACAAGTTCTGAAGCATGGAATAGTCTGGCTACAGCCCTAGGACAACAGTGAGAAAATTCTAAGTTCAGAAGGGGCTGTTCATCCAGGCCTCTCCCAAATCAACTTTGTTTGATTTTCATGTGAACGTACAAGACTGCGAACCACAGCAATCACTAGCCTGCAAAACAAATGGGCCCAACCCTATTACAAATTAACCCACATTCTCCACCTGGGGTGAATATTCCCCTATTATTTTGCAGACTGAACAAAGGAGGAAGCCACACCAAACTTTTCAGTAACAAGAAGTGGAATGTGATTACTCAGAAGCTTTAATTGTTACCTGTTTGTAACCTTCTTACTAACTGCTACTCATGCTTTTATTTCTTTCAGTATCGTTTTTCAGTTCACACACACATTAAATGCTTTAATAAATAAAAAAAAATCTTTAAAGGAAACAAGGTAATTTCATCAAGTTGAATCATAGTTGTTTTTTTTTAGGGGCATCTGGTTGATAGTAGGAGGCATCTGCTTTAAGGAATTAGTGATGTAAGTATTTCATTTTGCGTGTGATTTAGTCATCATTGAAGTTTAAGGTTTTCTTCCTCCTTGTCACATGCACAGTCCAGTGGAATGTAGGATTTGAAGAATGTTAGATACTATGAAAATATCTTCATGGGATGCTAATCAAATCAAAAATCCATTTAAGAGGAAGAATATGCTAGCTAACCAATGGTGTTAAAGACTGACATAGCTTTGTTAAAAGAAACACACTTGACTCGAGATGTTAGATTAGTATTTCACTACTTATGAGTTTATCCATGATGGTTTGTGCATCAAACGAGACACAATGACAAGGTAGTTCACAGTTAAACATTTTATAAATGAGGAGGAACTTACTCCTGTCCCTTTAGATTTGCCAAAACGATCTGCATTAATAAGGTTTAGTTAAATTTCCCAAGAAATTATTCATGCTGGTGCAATAAATGAGGGGCCGGATATTTCTATGAGGTTCAGCATTCCCATTTGGATAATGGGACATGTTAAGCAGTGTGAATCCAGAAGTATATAATAGCATTGGATTGACTTTAAATCGATATAGAGGGCATATTATCAAGAACGGCGTTACAAATTATCGCCGGTTTAGCGACAGAAAACTGCTGCTAAAGCCGCGATAATGGGCTTGATAATATGCCCTTGAGAATTCCAATAGAAGTCCATGTTCTGGTGTGAACATGGGCATCTATTGGAATTCTCCAGGGCATATTACCAAGCCCATTATCGCCGCTTTAGCAGCAGTTTTCTGCCGCTAAACCAGCGATAATTTTAATGCCGTCCTTGATAATATGCCCCATAGTTTTAGGGAACATTTAGTGGTGCAGGAACAATTTTGAGAGTGTGGGGGCTTGTCATCAACATTATGGGGAGAACAATGATGCAAACTAGAGTGCTTTGTCAAAACGATGTGGTTGAAGCATGGTGTGATATTGTATTGTCAGTTTCTAAGCGATGAGAGAAAGTAAAGTTTAGACACAGTACATTATATGCAAGAAAATCAATCAAAGCTATCTCTGATGTTAATTCTTCATCTAACACATGCATACTATGTGGGAGTGCTACAGTATCTCCAGGCCTTGTACTTTCAGTGCCACAAAATATGATGCTTACTAAATCCCTCTACAAAGAACTATAGGGCTCCTTGTTAAAAATCTATGGGCCAGATTCACAAAGATAAAGTTAGACAAAAGACTAACTTTACGACTTTTGGTATGCACAAAGGGCATTTACTACTTGTAAATGTCCTTTATGAATACAGAAAGTCGAACTTTATGACTTTCAGTATTCACAAGGGCATTTATGAGTAGTAAATGCCCTTTGTGAATACCAAAAGTCAGTTAGACGTTCGTCTCACTTTACCTTTGTGAATCAGGCCCAATGTTTTTTATTTATGAAGTACAGTCTGGAATGCCCAACTAGTGCAAGATTTTAAGGTATTTTAATTTCGTATCTTGCCCCATTAATATTTTAGTAGCTCTAGACTATTGAATAGTAAGAGAAAGATTATGGAGATTTAGCCATTTTCTTCTTTTGAATTCAAAGTCTGTGAATCAGTTAGAATTGCTAATGAAATATAAGGTAATTCTGAAGAAAGATCGTAAAAATTATTCTTTACTACAGACGTTCGCAGTGTTAGACTGCCATTTGTGGCACTCTGAAATTGCCAGCTGAGGTGGTTTGAAAGAGCCAGTGTGTGGTCCAGTATTTTTGGGCCCATACATAAACCACAGGACTAAAAACAATGGCTTGCACTCTGGCCTTTTCATGCCCATCTGTGAAAAATTGGTTATTGGTTGACTGGGGGTAAGCCCAGGTCAAGCAGCAACCACAATCCTTGTCAGGGTAAGGCACAAACCTCACTCTAAATGTTTGAATTAACCTGTGCTCAACCCTCTAGTAGCTTGGCACAGAGCAGTCAGGCTTAGTTTAGAGGCAATGTGTAATGTATTTGAGGAACACTATAAACAGCAACACAGTGAAACCACCACATAAAAAGGATCCCACACCAAGTTAGAAAAATAATACTAATTAAAAAAATAAAACACGATACAAATGACAAAAACTCAATCAGCAGAACTGAAGATATACAATGTTAAAGATTTTAGTGAAAATAGTGATAAAGCACAAAGAGCCAACTGTAGATATCTGATTGCTCTGGACCGGGGCAAAGTCACAAGTTCAGACCAACCGTGATAGAGTATGAGCAGACAACATGGACCCAGTTAGGCACGCTAAAAACAGTACCTTAACTCCTGGTTTGTGCAGCATTGCAAGGAGCCTTGTTGAAGATGTGTTGGGCAGCTGAGGCGATGTGTTGATTCTAATATGCGGCGAGGCTGCATTGTGAGTGCCTGCGTCATTGTTGAGGTTCCCGTTGACAGGGCTTGTGATAAGAATTCGACATCAAAGATGCAGTGCAGATTCGGGGCAAGGTGTTAGTTCCAAGGAGCTACAAGGCTGTGATGCAGAGTCTGGCATTGTCTCAAGGCTCTCCTCAACTCGAGAGGCAAGGGCCTACGCTGAGGATGCGTCACGCAGCAGCAGTTCTGAAGGTGATGTGGGTTGCTGCAGCGTAGTGGATCTTTGCGACAAGTCCAATTCACACAGCAGTAGAGATGTATCGGTTCTGCTTGGGGTTGAAATGCACAGTAAAGGAGATGCGTCAGTTCCACTGGATCCACAGAGGCTGGCAGAGAACCTTACACCTACTTCCAAGGTTCCAGGACTGGAGTGGCACAACTGGCAGGGTAGATCACAGACCGAATGGAAAGGGGTGACCACTCGGTCCCCCCGAACGTATGGTTGGGTGCCCCGATCCCCCCGGGAAACCATTTTGGGCGGGGGGCGTGGCTCGGCTGGTATGCCCAAAGTGACATAGCCGGGGCGCGCCCTTTCCCGCCCAGGAGAGGTTGTCCTAGACACCCGCACGGAAGACCACGCCCAGTAGGCGTACTGGAGGAGGGTCCCCGCCCTCCCGCAGACGGATAAAAGAGCGGGAATTCGAAGAAGTGTCCTCTTGTTCCTGTGCTCTGAAGGCTGCACCAACTCGTTGCTCGTGAGCCCTCGACGGAACAAGCGGCAATTTTGAGAACTTGTAATCTTGTTGTTTCTCTTTCAGTTATTTGGAGTACGAAGGATCTGGGACCTCGTTGATCGACTAGAGCGGAGTAAATGAAGCTATGTCCGGCAAAAAAGCAGGAAAGAGCTCCGAGTTGGAGAAGGTACTGCGCACCTTGTCGAATCGAATGGCGATCATGGACCGAAAATTCGGTAATGTTAACTCGATCGGTCGAGGTTTGGCCGAAGTTAAAAAACAGTTAGCGGCTCAGAACAGCTCAGGCCGTCCTAAGAAGGTAATAGGCCCGGCCTTGCCGGGAGGCGTCCCTGAGGGTAGGGGGAAGCGTATTAAGAGGAGGGCGGTTTCCGGGGAGGACCCGGTTCCTGAGGTGCCCCCAGTCGCCCCCATCACACCAGCAGACACCCCGGTACCAAACCCAGGTATAGGTTTACCAATCCCGGTTGTAATTATCCCTGTTAATGATGAGGAGATGCCCCCGGAACTGGCCATCCAGTTAGCTGCAGTGTTACCCTGGCTCAAGAAGAAAGCAGGGTGGGGCAGTGGCCGCGGGGGACCCGGCCGAGGAGGCTAGACTAATAATCGAGCAGTTACGGCAGTCGAGAGAAGCCGGGACGGCGAATGTTCCTCTTGTTCCCCCACAGGTGGCGCCAGGAGTACCTACGGTTAGCCGGGAAAAGGCGGCAGACACGACGGTAGAACCCGGTAAGCACACATTGCCAATGGCAGGGGAAGGTTTGTTACCTTCAAGGCGCGAAAGGGTGGCCCAGAACATCCCTGCGGCCACAAAGGAATTGATATGGGGGGAAAAATATGTGAATATGTTTTCATTGTTGACTGACCATCGCGAGATGGAATATGCAAAATCCCAGAAAGATTTAAGGCACCCCAGTGTATGAGCGGAATTTAGGGTCGATGAGACCATAGCGAATTGGGTAAAGGCCTTTTCGATATTTACGGCAGTCATGGGTGAACGAAAGCCGGAAGTGCTGACCGAGTTGTCCTGTTACCAGAATAGGATTATGGATTTTTATACTATGTATGAGGGGGACGAGTGGAAAGGATATGACATGAAATTCCGAAAAGCGAAAGAGTTTGATACATCTTTGACCTGGGACTGCCTCGACTCGGTGTCATGGCACAAGCAGCTCTTGCCTGGTGCGGTGGGTACGTCCTCGCCGGGCGGGAGTGGGTCGGGGTCAGTTCGCCAGAAGCCTGCGGTGCCCTTTCGAGCAGGCGCCGGTGGGGAATTTCAGCCCAAGACCGGCGGAAATGGCGGCAAGCGGGGGGTTTGTTGGGGCTTCAATAGAGGCAACTGTAGCAGGCCCCAGGGAACATGTAGGTTCAGGCATGCGTGTGCGGGCTGTGGGAACTCCTCACACCCGGAGAGTAGCTGTAGATCTAAGAACAGCGGAACAGGAGGAAAAGGAGGGTCTAAACAAGAGTGAGGTGATGCTTGGGAACCGATTGCCTACACCTGTCGATATCATGGCTCTGACTCCTTGGTTGAACAAATACCCTGATCATGTATCCACCGGGGTGTTGAGGAATGGATTCCTATATGGCTTCAACATACCGGCGGGGGATTTTCGGGAGGACTCTTTTTGTAAAAATCAGTTATCTGTCCAATAGAACCCAAGCGTAGCAGCAAAGAAAATTTCCAAAGAAGTCGGGGCCTTTTCATTGCCCGCCGGTGGCGGATTTCGTGTGTTCCCCGCTAGGGGTGGTTCCAAAGAAAGACCCAGGGGAGTTTAGACTCATTCACAACTTGTCCGCCCCAAGGGGTGCCTCGGTGAACGAAGCCATTGACCCGAATATTTGTTCGGTGCGGTACGCATCGTTCGACGATGCTGTTGCCATATTACATCACCTAGGCCCCGGAGCGCTGATGGCGAAATCGGACATCGAATCGGCATTCAGGTTGCTCCCGGTACACCCGCGAGACCAGCGCTTGCTAGGTTTTGCGTTTCAAGGGAGTTATTACATGGACAAATGCATGCCTATGAGTTGCTCCATTTCTTGTGCATATTTTGAAATGTTCAGCTGTTTTTTTAGAGTGGGCATTCACCGAGGCCACGGGGCATAGGCACGTTATGCACTATCTAGATGACTTCCTGTTCTTGGGAGCGGCCGGCAATACGAAATGTGCGCAGGCGCTGCAGGACTTCTGCATCCTCATGCGGGAGTTCGGAGTCCCATTGGCACCAGGTAAGACGGTTGGACCATCTACTTCACTGGAGTTTCTGGGAATTGAGCTCGATTCTGTGGAAGGATGTTTCCGTTTACCGATGGAAAAGGTGGCCAAGTTTAGGGCTTCCTTGACGCAATGCCTGGGCAAGGAGAAAGTGACCCTGCACCAGTTACAGCAAACAGTGGGTCAGCTTAACTTTGCCTTGAGGGTGATACCAATGGCCCGCCCCTTCTCACGCTCTATTGCACAAGCTATGGTTGGCCTCAAGGAGGGACACCACCATACGAGACTGTCGGCAGAGGTTCGCCAGGATATGCGCAATTGGTTGGCATTTCTGGCGGACTTCAACGGTCGAGTTGTGTGGAACAAACCACCAGCATCTTCGGATGAACTGGGTTTGTGGACCGACTCAGCTGGGAGCGTGGGATTTGGCGCCATCTTTGGTAACCGATGGTCGGCACAAGTATGGCCGGCGTGGTGGCACTCCAGCGGTCTGACAGGTAACATTGGGTTCTTAGAGCTATTTCCCATTTGGGTTGCTCTGATGGCATGGCCAGATGACTTCAGGGAACGCTCGGTGGTGTTTTGGTCTGATAATATGACTGTGGTTGAGTACATTAATCAGCAGGCAGCCCGCTGCAAGTGGATCTTGAGATTGTTGAAAGAAATTGTTTTACGTTGCATGAAATTGAATGTACAGTTTAGGGCAAAACATGTGCCAAGCGTACTGAATTATGCAGCTGATGCACTCCCTCGTTCACAAATGCAGGCTTTCAGGGGCCATCTACCCACAGCGGACCTAGTGGCGGCACCATTCCCCGAAGTGCTATGGCTAATCGGTACCCGGATTACAAGACCTCGTGGCAGCCAGCTTAGCTCCCAGGACAAGGAAGGCTTATGAAGGAGCGTTTCGTTCCTACTGCACATTTTTGGGTCCGACAGGGAGACAGAGCTGGGGGCAGGAGGAATCCTTCCTGGGGTTCCTGGTAGCGCTGCACAGAGAAGGCCGATCAGCGGCAATGGCCAATAGACATAGGGCGGCCATTTCGTTCATGGCACAGCTGCACGGCATAAGTGACCCGACGGGCTCCTTTTGGGTTAGGAAGGCACTCCGCGGCTGGCAACGCCTCGAGGGTCACAAACAGGATACGAGGCGCCCGATTGGCTTAGACAGATTGTCTCTGCTTTTAGCAAAGCTGGATGAGACGTGCTCCTCCCCTTTCGAAGCAGTTCTGTTCCGGGCAGCTTTCGCCTTGGCATTCCATGGGGCTATGCGGGTAAGCGAGCTCGTAGCAAGGAACAAGAAGGATATGGAGGGGGGCTTGTGCAGGGATCACTTACAAATAAGGGGTGATTCGATGGTAATCTCGATAGCCAGGTCCAAGACAGACCAGGGAGCTATGGGAGATAGTGTTGTCGTACAGCGCGCACGAGGGTCCCCCACTTGTCCGATAAAGTGTTTAGAGGAATACTTGGCACTGAGGACGGCTAGATGGGGGGGAGCCTGCTTAGGCACAATGATGGCACCCCACTGACGAGATTTCAGTTTCAGAGGGTGCTAGCACTGTCAATCGCGGCCGCGGGCATGGACCAGTGTATTTTTGGGACCCACTCATTTAGGATAGGGGCTGATACTGAGGCTACGGCCCGGGGTCAGAGTGCGGAGGAAGTAAAACAGCTAGGCCGTTGGTCCTCGACTTGCTTCAAAAGGTATGTGCGATTGCACATGTTGTAAAAGTCAATTGACATGCACTCACGCTTCGTGTCTTTTGTTTGAATTACAGTTTCGCGAGCCTGTCACGCGGGGCGGAATTGGAAGTCGACCCAACATCAGGAGACCAACGGTCAAGGATCACCGACTGGCGAGAGAGTGGTATGGGTCGTGGGCCACTCATATGTGAGGCGCGCCGGGGACGTATTCAAGGCAGGTGACGCGACTCGTGCGTCTGGGGAATACGGGTACAGAGTGACCTTCCATGGGAAGGGCGGGCTCTGTTAGACCAATTTCAATCGTTTTTTGAGGGTCTTTTAGGGCGGCAAAGGTCACCGCCATCTGTAGTCATAGTACACCTGGGGGGCAATGACTTAGTGAAGCTGGGAAGACGAGAGTTATTAGAACACATCCTGTCGGCAGTTAGCTGGTTGGCTAAGAAACTCCTGGGGTGCACGATTGCCTGGTCCCACATGATCCCCAGGAAGATTTGGCGGGGGGTCTTTCAGTGTCAGCGTTGAACCACTCAGTGAAAAGGGTCAACAATAAATTTGGGAAATTGTTTCGCTCCGCGCAGTTGCATAGCATTCCTCACGGGTGTATTCGGGGTGATCACATGTATCTGAATGATGGGGTTCACCTGTCCAGGGAGGGGAATGATTTACTCATAGGAGACTTCATAGCATGGCAAAGGGGTGTGAGGAAGCATGACCTTTAGGAGGAGTGGGGGGGCCGGATAGTCGGTCAACTATCCGGCCTGTGGCGGTAAGCTCATGATCGGTGAGCAGTAATTTCAAGGTCCCTAGAGGGGGGCGACACCCAGAATGGATGGGAGCGCCCGGGGGGAGGCGGCCATTGGCCCCTTCCACGGGGAGGCAGCACCCACTAAGGATGGGTCGTCTAGGGGGAGATGGCCATAGGCCCCTCCCAGGGGGGAGGTGGCTAGATGCCCCTCCAACGAATTTCCCGGGGGCCGGATATCCGCGACGGCGGAAGAGAGTGTGGGGATGGGGGGGAGTCCACGCTGTCCTTCCTACAGATACCTCACACGGGAACTCGGACGACCTTTAAGATGGCGTCGAGTGAAAGGGGGTCCCCACGACAAGGGAAGTTACAGTTGGCAATGAGGGTAAAGTCCTCTGCGCATGCGCCACTCACACCGTGAGGGCGGGATTTTGGTAGTAGGGATCTGACACCGGTTAAGACCTTGCCGTTGGCCCTTAATGCTAGGATGTACAATTTTTTAATTTAGAATGTATGCATTTTCAGGATGCTAGACTCGGCTAGGAAACCTTTGTATTAGAGATCTGTTAAGGTTAGCCAAAAAACATGTCTTCATCAAAATGTAATAAAAGTAAAATTATACATAATTCATGAAACTTTTATTTAATGTTTTAAATTTTGTTTCATATTTTAATAAATACGGCCGGGGGGGGTAACTCCCCCCCGCCTTCCAAAAGTTCAAACCTGTGTCTGTCTTCTCCCATTGGGAAGTGGTGTTGGGAGGGGGTGGCGGGCATCCCGGCCATATGGAAAGGGGCGACCACTCGGTCCCCCCGAACGTATGGTTGGGTGCCCCGATCCCCCCGGGAAACCATTTTGGGCGGGGGCGTGGCTCGGCTGGTATGCCCAAAGTGGCGTAGCCGGGGCGCGCCCTTTCCCGCCCAGGAGGGGTTGTCCTAGACACCAGGACGGAAGACCACACCCAGTAGGCGTACCGGAGGAGGGTCCCCGCCCTCCCGCAGACGGATAAAAGAGCGGAAATCCGAAGAAGCGTCCTCTTGTTCCTGTGCTCTGAAGGCTGCACCAACTCGTTGCTCGTGAGCCCTCGACGGAACAAGCGGCAATTTTGCCCCACCCACCAGCCCCTATGGCAATGTTTGTTTAAATAAAGTTTGATTAGAAAGAAGTGTATAGGCCTTTTTTCCTTTGTAGAGAAGTAAGGGAATGTTTCATATAATGATGTTGCTTCTGCTTTTAGGACAATTTTTCCCTTTGTAGAAAGGTAAAGTTGATGACTCATCAAGGCTATGTCAGAATTTTTCTTCCCTTAGTAGATAAAACAACTGTCGTATTTATTTTTTGGTCGGGCGGTAAGGTCATGATCGGTGAGCAGTAATTTCAAGGTCCCTAGAGGGGGGCGCCACCCAGAATGGATGGGAGCGCCCGGGGGGAGGCGGCCATTGGCCCCTTCCACGGGGAGGCGGCACCCACTAAGGATGGGTCGTCTAGGGGGAGACGGCCATAGGCCCCTCCCAGAGGGGAGGCGGCTAGATGCCCTCCTATGAATTTATCCGCGACGGCGGAAGAGAGTGTGGGGATGGGGGGGGAGTCCACGCTGTCCTTCCTACAGATACCTCACACGGGAACTCGGACGACCTTTAAGATGGCGTGGAGTGAAAGGGGGCCCCCACGACAAGGGAAGTTACAGTTGGCAATGAGGGTAAAGTCCTCTGCGCATGCGCCACTCACACCGTGAGGGCGGGATTTTGGTAGTAGGGATCTGACACCGGTTAAGGCCTTGCCGTTGGCCCTTAATGCTAGGATGTACAATTTTTTAATTTAGAATATATGCATTTTCAGGATGCTAGACTCGGCTAGGAAACCTTTGTATTAGAGATCTGTTAAGGTTAGCCAAAGAACATGTCTTCATCAAAATGTAATAAAAGAAAATTGTACATAATTCATGAAACTTTTATTTAATGTTTTAAATTTTGTTTCATATTTTAATAAATACGGCCGGGGGGGTAACTCCCCCCCGCCTTCCAAAAGTTCAAACCTGTGTCTGTCTTCTCCCATTGGGAAGTGGTGTTGGGAGGGGGTGGCGGGCATCCCGGCCATAGGGACATATACAAGGTTGTTGGAAGCCTCTTTATGTCCCTGAAGCTTCAGATCAGGAGGCCAGCCTATGAGCCCTTGGAGTCAATCAAGGTTCTGGTTCAAGAGATGCAAATTCAGTCCTTCCCACCCAGGTAAACAGGGAGCAGGTCAGCACAGCAGGAGAGTAGTTCTTTCAAAGCAGCAGTCCAGCATAAAGATAGTTTGTTCAGCAGCACAGAAGTCCTTCTTCCTGGCAGTTTTCACAGATCCAGAAGTGGTCATGTCTGAGGTCCAGTTTATGTCCACTTTATCTAACCAGTTGTGTCTTTGAAGTTGGGAGAAGCTTCTTGAAGTATACGTTTAAAACACATAGGTGTCCTGCCTTCCGAGCCTTGGCTCCACACTAACTGCAAGGGGTATGATGCACTTTGTGTGGAGACAGGACACAGCCTATTCAAGTGTAAGTGTGGGCTGAGTCCAGCTCCTGCCTCCCATCCTGCCGGTGGTGGCCCATCAAATCACACCTAAGCTCCCCATTGTTTGTGACTGTATAGGAGGAATACACAAAGCCCAAATGTAAACTACACCCAGTCATGTGAACCAGAGACAGGCTGAGGGCACCAAATGGCTAAGGCAACAAAATGCCAACTGTCTAAAAGTGGTATTTTCAGAATTGTACAACTTCACCATAAATTAAGATTTAAATTGCGATTCTAGGGACACCAAAATGGATGGGTTACCGGTTGCCCCTTATAATTTACAATTATAAAATGTAATAAGGTAATTCCAATGTTATCCTATTGGAAAGGTAGGCCTTTCAGTAGTAAAAAACAAATTACTTTGACATGTAAAACATAAATTGTCCAACTTTCTAAATACCCCACACCCTGCTCTTGGGGCTGGCCAGGGCCTACCTCATGGGTGACTTATTTGTTTAAATAAGGAAGGTTTGGGCCTGCCACAAGGTTTTTTTGCCAGGTGGAAATGGCAGTTTAAAACTTCACATACACAGGCTGCAGTGGCAGGCCTGAGACATGTTTAAAGTGCTACTTAAGTGTGTGATGCAAACAGTCCTGCAGACCTCCTAGCAGCATTTTATTTACAGGTCCTGGGCACAGGTAGTGCCACGTTAATAGGGTCTTACAAGTAAACCAAATATGCCAATTTTGTACAAGCCAATTCAGCATGTTTTAAGGAAAGTACATAAGCACTTTTGCACTGGTTAGCAGTGGTAAAGAGTGCAGGGTCATAAGGCCAGCAAAAATGAAGTCAGCAAAAACGGGACGTCTGAAGGCAAAAGGTAAAGGTAAGACCACAGCAAGGATGCCAGGTCTAACATACCAGGTCTAACATGTCTATCTGGCAGTACCAGGCCAGGACGAAGTTAGATGTAGTTAGACTGAGCTGCGAAGGAGGAGATTAAAATGTAACAGTAATAAACAAAGTCCTGGCTTTTGGGACACTTTATGAGTTATTCAGAAAAGCAAATCAGATACATTAATCAGCAGTTTGATATTTCTTTTGAATCTTTACTAGGAGCATTCGAGCAATCTAAGATTGACATGTTGTTCTCTTGCGTACAGTCAGCCAGTCAGTTAAAGGTACTTTATTCGGTTCATAGCAAAAACCATAAAAGTATGCTAAACATCAATGCCCAGATGCATCAAGCTTTTTTGGAGTCGCAAACGGTGCGATTCCTTAAAATCAGCCCTTTGCGACTCCAAAAATGCTTTATGATATGCATCATTAGTTTGAGAACAAATTCGCTAATTTTGCGAATTTCTTAAATGCGATTGCATTTAAGGAATCGCATTTTTGCGATTCCTTAAATGGAATGCATCATTGTTAAAAAATTAGCAAATTTTAAAATTGCAAGTGCAAATTACCACGAGTTTGAACCTCGTGGTAATTTGCAAAATTGTTTAAAAAAGGACAAAAATGCATTTTTTAAACTGTTAAGTTACAGACACACATGTCCTTAGGACATGTGTGTATGTAACTTACATGTAAAAGTGCATTTCATGGGTGCAGGGGGGGTCCTTTGGACCCCCCTCTCCACCCTTGAAATGCTTTGTTGAATTACGATTTCAAATTGCGAATTCGCAATTCCCATTCATTCCTATGGGCATTTCAGCCCATAGGAATGAATGGGAATTGCGAATTCGCTATTTGAAACTCGCAATTTTATTGTGATTCGGTAAAAATTGCGATTTTTACTGAATCTCAATAAAATTGCGAAATAGATGATGCATTGCCATTTGCGATTCCTTATTTGCGATTCCTTATTTTTCGCAAATAAGGAATCGCAAATGACAACATTGATGCATCTACCCACAAAAGTCAAGACCACAGTTAAAAAACAAAAGAAATTGTGCAAATTAGCAATCCATACAGTACATTATCGTGTGTTAAAATAAACACCGGTGATAAAGCTTTTAAAAATAATTCTGCAAAGGTCATATAAAAAAGAAACATTAAAACAGACAAGAGCAATATAGATAAGAGAGAGTAACTGCAAATATCATATTAAAAAACCATTTGGGCATAAAAAACAAATTTAAAAAGGAGACAGAGCGATCGATCAGAATTCCGTCCGATCACTTTTTTATTCCATTCTCATTTTCTCTGCATCATCAAGATTGTCATATTAGCCCGGCCAAATTACAAGGCAGAAACTGGAGTAAGATCTCCCCTGATAGTTTAGCCGCCCATCTTTCCCCTATCCATCCTTCGGACACAATTTCTGACTTAGACGTCAGACTGACCAACTTCATCGGCTGGATCTCTTCCGCCATCGACCTCCTCGCCCCTATTAGGCCCATCAAAACCTATCGCTCCGCTCCATCTGCCCCCTGGTACTCCGATGAGCTTCGAAAATGCAAATCAGCATATAAGCTCCTTGAGAGATGTTGGAGAATAACCTATTCTCCCAACCGTAAACTCCTCTATAAATCTGCCCTAAAATAATATAGGAAAAAAATAATTGAACACAAAAGAACTTTTCTGGAAGAAAAAATCAACCGTGCATAGGGATCATCCAGGGAAATATTTAACACAGTCAGAACCTTCACCGACCCCCTGGCTCTCAAACGACCCCCTCTGGTGACCCAGACACTATGCAATAGTCTCTCTGATTTTTTCGAAAAAAAAATTGCCACCATATACGACTCCTTCCCTAGCAATCCTAATCCAGACAAACGTGCAACCAATACTGTCACCATTGGATCTGACTGTACATTCTCCAACTTTAAAGAGATTACCTTGGATCAATCCCTTAAAGAACTCCTAAAATGCAAATCTGGATCTCCTCTTGATCCCTGGCCTGCTAAGCAATATAAATCCCTGGCACCTATTCTCAACCCCATTTTGAATGGGATATGGAATGATTCTTTGCATACGGGTGTCTTCCGAGACTCATGGAAGCATGCTCGGTTAGTTCCCATAATGAAGAACGCTAATACCGACCCCAGTGAACCCTCCAACTACAGGCCTATCTCTCTTTTACCAGCTCCTGACAAAGTGCTCGAAAAACTCGTTCAGCAACAGCTAGCAGGCTTTTTAGAAACATTTGGTGCTTATCACGACTCTCAGCACGGTTTTAGACCAGGGTATAGCACTGAGTCAGCACTAATCGAGATGGCAGATGCCGTACGCTGGAGGATCGACGAGGGATCAAGAGCGGTGTTGGTGCTGCTTTATTTGTCAGCAGCATTCAACACCGTCTCCCACCCCCTCCTCCTGGACCGCCTACAATCCAAAGGCATCCAGGGTATGGCCTTAAAATGGATTGCATCTTTCTTGTCCAACCGGACGCAGGCAGTGTTTACCCCTCCCTATACCTCGGACAGTCGTCCACTTCGGTGGGGAGTCCCCCAAGGCTCCTCACTGAGCTCCCTCTTATTTAACGTTTATTTTTCACCCCTTGCAGACATCATCGCCCAAACTGGAATAAAGTCCACCTCCTACACTGATGATATTCAACTTTTATTTTCGTTCAACAGTATCACCCAAAGCACCTTTGACCCACTAAAAAACTGCCTACGTACAATTGCCCAGTGGATGGACAATAATTTCCTCAGGCTAAATGCAGGAAAAACGGAGGTATTATTCATTCACCAGCCGTCCCCATTGGATCCCAACATCTGGTGGCCTCTTGATTTGAGTGCCCCCCCCCCCCCAGCCTAAAGATTCGGTGAAAAATTTAGGGGTCAGATGGGATTCTAACCTTTCATTCCAACAACAAGTACAAACGGTCTATGCAGCATGCTTTGCCAAGATCAGGATGGTGAAAAAGTTCATACAATTCTTACCTAACAACACCAGGAAGACTATAGTTCAGGCATTGATCACCTCGCATCTGGACTACGCCAATGGCCTATACACCGGACTGTCTGTAGGTCTTTGCCATTGACTCCAGACAGTCCAGAATGCTGCAGTACGACTGGTTGGTGGCATTCCACTACGTGAGCACATCTCGCCCCACCGCCATAGAATACATTGGCTGCCCATACAAAAAAGGGCAGAATTCAAAGCATTAGTACTGGCCGATCGTGCAATGAGGGGCAAGGGCTCTGCCTACCTTTCCACCTGCCTCACCCCCTACAGCAATACCAGGTCCCTTCGTTCTTCTTCAAAAAACCTCCTCATCACACCCAGATTCAAAAAAACACGCTCAGGCGAAAAAACCTTTCATGTATGTACCTCTGCCCTCTGGAACAAGTTACCAAATTCCATCCGGATGATCCAGGAAGAACTCCCCTTCCGGAAAGCCTTAAAAACTTTCCTGTTCTGTTAACCCCCCTCTTTCCATAAAAACATCTAACTCAGCTTAAGATCGCACAGGAGCGCCGGGACACCCCGTTGGGGTAGCTGTGCGCTATAACAAAATACACTAAATAAATAAAATAAATAAATACATTCACCACTATGTACAATAGGTCCACTTGATTTTCCTCTTAAGTCTCACGGCTATTGTCAAGAAATTCGCTATGTCAAAAATCTCCCAAATATTTGACAACAACTGTAAGTACAAAAGGGCAGGTTTAACTTGTCTAAAGCCCTTGTCTTTAATAAGAGGAATAATGAACCTTTTACGGATAGGGCGAAAATGTTTGCAAAAGAAGATAAAGTGCACTGTGTCCATAATAGAGAATCCATCACAAGAACAAATGTCCAAATCTATCTCCTTGGTCCAACCTGGACGATCTGTGAGGAGAAGGTGGAATTTGTTCAATCTAAACTTTGTCAATAGGAATCGATGGTTTGTGTTGTTAACAATTCTTAAATAGGGTTCTCTTTCACTTGAGGTTATTAGCAACTGATGAGCCCTTACTGTTGATTTGCCCAGGTCCTTCTCTTCTTTAGCCAGGCATGCCATCAGCTTGTATGTATCTTTCACCCATTTCACATCCCCCTTCAATAGTCTATTCGGCTGATCAAACAGTTATTGGCGACCCAATTTAACTGCTGATTTTTTAACATAGTTCAGCCAGGGGATAGAGTTACCATGCTCAAGGGCCAGACAATCCCTGAGAATCTCATGGTTCAATTCCATTTCGGGGTTTAGCCAGATTAAGATCCATTTTAATAACGGAGCTATGGCTATGCGATCTTCTAGGTATTCTACCCCACACTCTTGATGAACGATATAGCTAGAGGTTGACTGGGGGACAGATAAGATGGTTTTCAGAAACTTATCCTCTGCCACCTGCATGGCCTTTACATTTTTAAACCCCCACAAATCAGTTCCATACATAGCTAAAGAAACACATTTGGCATCATATATCTTCAAGACAGCTTGCAACGGCTTCACCCCTAGTTTGCGGGCAAAACCCAAGACAGCCAAAATGGACCTAGCAAAGGCATTACATCTAGCAACCAGTTGGGGCAACCATGTAGACTTGTCATCAAAAATAACCCCTAGATATGGGAATCTTGTAACCCTAGACAGAACATTCCCTTCACAGTGCAAAGTCTTAATTATTTTGGGTTTACTGCCCACGATCATTACGTACGATTTAAAATAAATTCACACTAATATCAAGCGCTTTCTTGAAACTCGAAAAGGAATTTAAAAGACATTGCAGCCCTACTGCTGTGCATGCTATAAGAGCGGCATCGTCCGCATAGAGTAATGCCGGAATGGAATACTTGCCTGTCCTCGGTATATCCTTGCACGCCTCAGTTAAAACAGTACCCAGATCGTTATTATAGAGTGTAAAGAGTAGGGGGGCTAGAATACAGCCCAGCCTAACCCCGTTTGTGATCCCAATCTTACCCGTGCAATTACCCAGGCGGTCATATCTGACTGTAGCCGAGAGGTCTATATGTAGATCGGCAAGGAAATACACAATATTTTTATCAATTCCAAGGTTAAGAAGCAACCCCCATAGTTTAGACCTGTTCACACGGTTGAAGGCCGAGGAAAGGCCCATAAACGCTAGGTATAGCGTGCCCTTGTTAGCAACTGTGTATTTCCCGATTAATAGGTGAAGCTTTAGGCTTTGATCTATAGTGCCTCGTCCCCTCCTGAACCCAAACTGCCGGCCTGAGAGGGTGTTTGTTTCATCCAACCATTCTGTCAGTTTGCCTAAGACCACCCGATTTAACACTTTCACAGCAGAATCAATAAGAGAAATCTGGCGATAACAACTAGGATCCCCTCTATTTCCTTTCTTAAAAATGGGTACAATGACCGATTCAGACCAGGTACCCGGAATACCTGACTTACAAACCCTATTAAAAACATTAGTTAAAACTCTAGACCAGGTCTTGACATCTGTTTTAAAGAGGTTGGCTGGAACGCCATCAGGGCCCGGAGCCTTATTACTTGTCATCTTCCTGATGGCGTCTGCCACCTCTACCTCAGCAACAACTAAAGTATAGGGATCCACAGTAGGGGTAGGTATGGTCCCCTCCCCTAAGTTTTCCCCTTCATAGACTGACTTAAAATCAGAGCACCACAGCTGTTCCTGAATGCCGCAATCCAATTGGTCATTACAAGCATCGTGGAAGAAGGGTTTATTTACAACAGTCCAAAATTTGGAACTGTTCTCAAGCACATCTATAGAGGTTAATTCTTCCCAGGCCGATTCCCTAATTTCCCGTCTTCTGGTTTCCAGTGCGTTTTTATAAGCTTTCCTTAATGAGGCCACAATGGCCTTATCCACTGGTTTACTTTTCAGGGCAGCCATCAGCCATTGATGAGCTAATGAACAATTATGATCAAACCAGCCCCTCCCAGCTGGGTCCTTCACTTTACCTGGTCGTCTAAGATCAGCTGCGACTTGGATACAAATTTTTGGATTAGGCCTCTAGAACTTCCTCATTCCCTGCTGGCACGTTCATACACGTGTGCAGCTCAGTTCCTACTTTAGTTGATAGATTATTAGAGAAGTCTCCAGGTACAACTCTACTCCATCTGATTCTAGAGGCCTGGTCTGTCGGGCAGATTTCAGATTTATCCATCCTGTTGTGGCCTAACTCTGGCTTTTTGATCAGGTCCATAATACTAAGCACCACTGGGTTATGGTCGCTAAAATGTGACCAGATCGCCGAATAACCATGGATCTTGTCCCCCAGCGTTGAACTGATAAAAATGTAGTCAATGACTGAATGACTTCCAATCCGTTTAAAAGTAGGTATCTCCTCATCCACCATAGATGGAAGCATTAAACCGTTATCTGCCAAACAAATTTCAAGGAGATCTCCTTGTGCAGAGTGCTCAAAATGGGTATCCCCTTGCTCTATAGGGCCTAATTGATCCAATGCTAAACATTTATCCAGGCAACCATGGATATTAAAGTCGCCCAGGACTATGATGAAACATAGGTTTTTATTAACCTCTATATAATCTGCCAAAAAAAGATTTAGCGAGGCCAGATGATCAGTCGTGGTTACTCTATCATACGAATTATACAAATTTATATTTAAAATGCAGCCCACCCCACTGCAAGCAATTTGTACTGCCAAGCAGTGTGGTGATCCTGTATCTAGTTGGGTATGGGTACCAGGGATGGTAGCCGAAATTAGTGTAACCAGCCCACCCTTCGCCCTCCCCATATTTGATGCTACTGCAGGGATAAAATAGGTAGAATAACCATCTAAACTGAGAATATTCCCTGTGTCCCATGTTTCTTGCAGCCCAATAATGTCAGCCGCACCTATGAAATCTCTCCAGATTGGGTCATCTACTTTGTTTTTAAGGCCAGCAATATTCCAGGTTGCTAGCCTTAAACTTCCACCCATAGCTGGTCGAGCCACCCTGTCTAAAAGACAAGTTTTACTTGTTGGTAGATCTGAACTAAGGGCTATAGATCGGGTGGCAGAATTAAGTGTAACTTCAGGAGAACCTAGTCACTCATTTTCTCCCAGATTTGAAAAAGTATCAAATCTGTTAAAAATTGGTACAGAGAATTCATATGAACCTTTCCCCTTTAAAGAGTCACTATCTGCTGTCCCAATATTGTAAGGGGGATAAAAAAATCCCAGTGGGAGTACGTTTACGTACTCATGTTGTATTCTGATTGACCCGGCCTCCCTCAGTATATCATCAACCAATCTGGGGGACCTAAAACTTATGACAAGGCAATCACCTTCCAAACTTTTCTTAGCCTTACCCGCCCAAGACACCCTTCTTATCATTTTGAAATAGTTGTGCAGGTGATCACCTAACACTGTTTTATTGGACAAAAAGTGTAGGGCTTTATTTTTTAATGAAGTCCAATATTCGTTGTGGCCATCCTGGGTTTTTGGGACATTGGCCAGAATTATTGTATAAGGGCATGCCTCTGCTGGTAGATGTAATGGCTGCTCTTTTGGGAGGTGGTGCCTGAAGGCTTAAACTCCCCAATGGACCCCGGGGAAATTTCTTCCCTCCCTGGGTAGCTCCTTTGGCTCCTGAGATTAAAGATGAAGTGTTTGGTACTACGATCGGGGCTACAGCTTCCAGTGCGGTTTGTGGAAGTGGGGTAATCATGGAGTCCAACAAGTTATTAACAGAGGTTGTGACTGCACTCAAGGTGTGAACTACAGGTAGATTGGGCCCTGGCATTTGGCCTTTGTAGTCTTTGAGGTGTTTTTCAATTACAGTAAGTCAGCCATCTATTTGCTCTAATTTCTCCATTAATGGAGAAGTAAAATGCCTGAGTCGTTCTTCTATAAGTCTCATAAAATCAGACATCTTTGCCCCCTCATTATTTTCTAAAACCGAGGCAGTGTATTCATTTATTCCTGCTCCCCTGTCCTCAGCACTCTGATGGAGAACATTTATTCCTTTACGACCCAGCCCAGATGCAGAATTAATGTTCTTCGGATGTTTAGCCTGTTGACGACTCCCTTTAGGGGTATGCTTAGCCTTCCTTTCCCCTGAAATAGTTTTGCTACAATTTGCCACCATATCCGGCCTACCCCTTAACTGCCTGGTACAAGTAGCTGTGGGGGAAGGAACTGGACTAATTACAGGTGAAGGGACGGGGAAATAGTTAGGCTAACATCTAGAACTGACCCATTTGGAACTGTATGGGGGTGCGTACTATCTGTTAAGGCAACAACTGAAGCGGGTATCTCCGCGTTTAATAACAGAGAGACTGTTTGACGAAGTGGGTCCAAGGACAATCTCCTCTCCACTAACTCAATTTCTTTAGCCACCGCAGACTCTGCTCGTTTCAGGAAGGCGTCAAGAGTCCTCACACCCCCAACCCCTGTGCTCGCTTCAGGGTTGGTTTTAGCCATAACAATATGTTAGTTCTTGCTATCAACAGTTAACTCCATAGGGAAAATTGCTCAATATCAATATTGCAGACCCATAGGTGTCTCACACCTCACTTGTAAAATAATCGGGTAATATTGGTACATAAATCCAAGGGAAATGGGCCCAGCCCGGCCTCCAGTGGCCTCTGAGGGCCTAAGAGGGCCCGCCCTTTGCCCGGGCATTGCCCGGCACGTCCCGCGTTGCGGGAAGCAGAAGATGTTAAATAGGGCCAATGGGCCTGTGGGCGGTCCTCCGCACAGGTGTTCACATGCACGGACTCCTGGGCAATGGAGTCCCGTGCAGCGTGCTAGGTTGCCCCCACAATGATTATGAAGCAAGTCCCGCGGCGCTGGACCCCTCCAGGGGTGGCAGGCAGCTCTGGTGGCAGCGAGCTTGAATAGCGATGCGGGACCCGCGCGAGCGGGTTCCGCGAGCAGTTTTGATGAGCCAGTGGGCATGTGAGCGGTCCTCCGCACGGGTCTTCACACGCACGGACTCCTGGGCAATGGAGTCCCGTGCAGCGTGCTAGGTTGCCCCCACAGTGATTATGCAGCAAGTTCCTCGACACTGGACTCCTCCAGGGGCCGCAGGCAGCTCTGGTGGCGGCGAGCTTGAATAGCGATGTGGGACCCGCGCCAGCGGGTTCCGCGAGCAGTTTTGATGAGCCGGTGGGCGTGTAGGCGGTCCTCCGCACAGGTGTTCACACGCACGGACTCCTGGGCAATGGAGTCCCGTGCAGCGCGCTAGGTTGCCCCACAGTAATTATGCAGCAAGTCCCTCGGTGCTAGACCCCTCCAGGGGCGTCAAGCAGCTCTGGTGGCGGCGAGCTTGAATAGCGATGTCTGCAGAGATCTCTCTGGGTCTGTAACAACCATTAAAAGTTCAAGAGGTACAAGAAGCAATTGCTTCTATTTGGGGTGAAAAACCACCTGGCCCAGATGGATTTACTTATTTCCCCCCTTCTCACACAAGAGACGTCACCAGTTTTGTGTGCAACTTTGCAAAAGAAATGTTGGACAGTATGTATTCCTTTATGTAAACGAGGAAGCACTGAGTGTAATTTGTAAGGATGGTTGAGAATTACCGATCTTTGCTAACTATAAGCGTATGCATCTGGCTAATGTTAACAACAGAATATTAATGAAGATATGGGTGATGGTACTAAATAAAATCGTGCACGAAGTTTATGGATGGATACAAAACAAATGTCAGAAAACGAGGCTTGAAAAGGCTTAGCACATTTGTACAAAGTTAAAGTTATGCAACCTCTATACCTGTATTGATTGCTGCTACCTTTCATCATTTACAGCTCGCTGTCTGTAGCGTAAAAGCAAACTAGAAAAGGGAAAACCAACTTGAGGCATGAGATAAGTCTACTGCCATTTTGCATTCCTGCACTCAGGAATGTCAGAAGCATTTGTGGGGCCAGGGCTAAAACAAATGCTGGAGCCTGTCGGTTTTCCATCAATGTCTCAGCTCACAATTTAGTAAACAAGCACACTGGGCAAAGGAAAAATGCAGATTTTAGCGCCAACTTGTAGCATCGCAGCGTTAAGTTCATCATGTAGGGACAGGTCAGGCCTGCGTTTTGTTATGTAGATGCATGCTGAACACGAGTGCTGGGGCCCTGAATGACTGCAGGACCAGGAGCAAAGAGTTCCAGGCACCCTCTTGTTGCGACGGCCTGCCTGCACTACATCATCTGCCTGATGGATGTAAAGAGAAGGGTGGAATCTAGACACAAATCAGAGAACGGAATAATAGATAATGTAAAATGATACTTGAGTCACACCACTTTGTGCTCCAAACCTCAGTGTGGTGGACATTCATTTTAAGTCTCCTGCACTGCAAAGTACACGTCAACATCTATTCCAAGCCTCAAATTCAGGGGCATATGTACAAGCACCTATCGCCAAGGGAACATCACTTTTGAGACGTTTCTGTGGCGATACGGGTTTGCCTTATTTAGAAGGCAGTGTTAAGCACATTAATGATGCCTTGTAAATAGGGCCCCATTTCACTCTATGCTTAGCGTAAAAGGGGAGGGCAGTGGGAGTTGCGGTGAGCGTTCCACCGCAACACCCATTGATTTTGACCCGAACCACTGTTTACAAGGACAGCGTAAATAGGACGCAGTGCCAAAATAAAGACCAGGGAAAACCAGGTTTTAACTTGACGAAATGAGGAGAAATGCTTTATTTCTCCTTGTTTTTGCTTTTACTATGCATGCTGCCTTGTTCGGCAACCATGGATAAGCAACATACCTTGGATTGTTCACGTTCAGGAAGGTGACCCTTCCTACAGATAAACAATCCTTTAAAAAAATGACATTTTGTAACTTCTGTGCGTTTTGCATTAAGCACCTCACATAGAAGTGACAAAATGGCATTTTAAGTTTGTTTATGTGCAGGAAGGGGGACCTAACTGTACATAAACAACCTTCCCCTACATGCAGACACCCTTGAACTACGGTGCAAAGGGTACCTGCATTGGTGCTACACTGCTAAGCATTGAGTCAGTGCAGGGGGAAATGCAAGGCTGCACCATATCTTTGTGAATATGGAGCAGCATTGTGTTTCTGAAGTGGCGGAGTGAGGCAATAAGCCATGACGGCTAACGCTTCACTCGGCCACTTCTTTGTAAATATCCCCTTCAGTATGCAATCTGTCTTACCAGAAGCAGTGTAGTTGTAAGCAAAGAGTATATAGTGTTGGTCAAATTGTATACGTGAAGCAAAACTTGAATTTGTTCAAGGACCATTTTAGGAGGGAAAATCAGCATAGGATCAAATGCTCATATTTATTGCACTCTACAGACTTTGTAGTGTTTATGAGAAAGTTCAGTATAGGGTACAATGCTCTAAACATTAGGGAATACTGTTTAATGTAAGTATCAAGTTGGGGGCATGTCCAAAATGGTGGCTACAAAAGACACGTTCTAAGGAGCTCCATCAGCAGCTAAGTCGTCCATGCTGTACAATACAGCCCAAACCCAGCCCACACCAGACCAGCACAAAGCAAACGTGTCATCGGGTGCCTCTGCAAAAGAGGGCTCAGCATCTATGGTGAAATCAAGCACTGGCATCAGAGGCAGCGGCTGAGGGAGCTAAAGAAGATATGTATGCCTATGCCGCCCAGGGCGAATCCTGTGGGGTAGGGGCCGTGCTTGAGGCAGGCCCCTGCGTTGGCAGGAATGAGAGAGGTCGGTGGCATCGGGGACCACTTGGACAAAATAGTGGTTTCCCCTTGCTGTGGATGGACCGGGGAGCCAGAGCGGTGCAGGAGATTGGGAGAAACCTTAGGCCCTGACCACCAAAGAGCAGCAGCCAGACAGCATCGAGTTTCCTAGATGCGGCGGGACTAGGACGGGACAGTGGCCTGAACCCCCTCTCAACCGGCTCCCCAAGGCAGAGAGGACAGCAGTGGCAACTGACAGCAGATGCAGCTGGGCTGCCATTTTCTGCCACAGGTCACTTGCAGCAGGGAGTTGCCCCCCCCCTGAGTCTGTGCACCCAAAAATAGACCTGTCGGAAGGAAGGAGGAGGCATGCAGGTCATGGGGGATAACAGGACACCTGCATAGAGTGAATTACCCAGGAGGTGTGTGAGGGATAAAAATGTACTGCCCCCTGATCATAGCACCTGGGGAGAAGGCAACAGACCCCGGGTCCCAGGGGGGTGGGACCGGACTCACAGAGATCAGTATGGGAGCTTTGCAGACTGTGCGAATGTCAGAGCATCACAAGGGCCTGGTGGGATCTGAGTTGGAGGCTCCATACAAGACAATACCACAAAACTCGACAACACGGGAACGGCGATGGTATGGGGACACACAGCATCATCGGTGCACTACACTTGACTAATTTGGACATCAGGCCACGAGATGTGATGCCGTGAAGGAGTTTGCCCCACACCGGATGCAGAGGTGTGGGAGCTGCTGCGCCCTTCGGAATAGGCAAATTCAAGTCAACACCAGCACCATCCAGGAATATTGCCAAGATGATTGTGGCCCACTCCTGTGGGGTGAGGGCCACTGAGCCAGTTGAAGTCCACACTGGTGAAACATATACAACAATTTGAGCACATCCATCTGGCGATACAGGACTAACCCTGGGTGAAGTACTACGCTACGCCCGCGTAGTTTGCGAAGTTTGTGCTACATCGCACTAAGCGAATTGCACATAGCACAGTGCAAACAAGCGTAGCATAGCGGTCATTTTTTGCTTGCTCGAGGTGCTCAACATCAAGTTGGTGACCGCGAGCGATCAAAATGACATCCCGGTGCGACTTTTTTCTAATTCGTGATCAGCAACATCAGGTTGCCAATCGCGAGCGTGGGAAAGAAACCTCCCGGCGAGATTCTCAATGCGGGGAGGTCAGGTTTCTCATTGCAAGTGGTCGTGTATGCTCGCGATGAGAAACTACCAGTCCGCATTGAGAAAGCTGCTGCTCGAGTAAAAATCTACTCGAGCGGCAGAAAACAACAGCTCACACTGTGCAAGATGCGGTTTGCACTGATTGCACAGTGTGGACAAGCATCCAGCACTGTGCAATCAGTGCGAACAGCATTTTGCACAGTGCACTACGCAATTTGCGTATGTACGCATAGCGCAAAGTGCACTTCGCGTACCTACACGTAGCGCTACTATGCGAACTACGCCCAGGGTTATACAGGACACCAAATCCACGCTGGAGGAGAAAATTGATTCAGTAATCATAGAGGTAAACCTAAACCTTTTATAAACTGACCACAAGAAGCTGGTTTATTGTGTGGATGACACAAAATCAGTGCTCACTTCAATGCGCCCCCTGGTCGCAGAGGTGCGGAACCAACTACTTGACTTACAAACCAAAGTAAGGGAACTCGAACAGTGGGCAGAAGATGCGGCTTGCTGATTCAGACGCAGCAACATTTGCTTGCTGGAGATAACAGATCATGGACAACTAGATTGAGAAGTGGCTAACAGACTATTCTGGCTGGCTGACTGCCTAAGTTCTTCTCTGTGGATCAAGCACATCGCTTACGGGCTGCCCTCCCCCTCCGCGGGGTGAGCCAGGACCTGTCATAGCCAGACTCTTTAATGATCCTGACTGAGACCTCTTCTAGCAACTCTTTCACATCACAGGTCCTTGGTACTATGATGGCACAACAGTCACCCCTTATCCCAACTACACCGCAGAGGTACAAAATGATGTAAGTCCCATGGGTCCATAAAGCAGATTTTGAGTATAATGGGTCCGAAGTATGACCTCATTGGCCATTATAAAGTGCATGTAGTGGAGGGAGACATAGCACCCTTTTTACAAACTCCAGAGGAGGCCTGGAAATAGATACAATCAAAGGATTCTGCTATCCTGAAAGACGAAGGTCCACTAGTCGAAGCCTGGGCACGAGCATAACCTACCAAGCGATGCTGAAAGTAATACCGAGGCCAACGTTGGAGGACTAAGCAGTGATGGAATAACGTTTGTTCATTAGTGGTGTATGTACTACAACACAGCAAGAATCCCTTTGCCTAGGTTGGCGGATGCCCTTGGCTAAAGGACAGACATGGATATCTACCTAGTGCCACAAGCAGGGGGCAGGTGGTCGAGAAGGTGAGTGTAGGTCACAAGAGATAAGGCTGACTAGGGTGCTGGGATACAGATATGGGACTTGCAATGTAGGATCAACGAGAAGTCAAGGGACACATTTCCACACACTGATAGGACCCTAAAAGCAAATGCATGCATATTCTTACTTGATTAAAGTTTCCTATTGTTGATATCAGGGTGCTCACATGTCACCAGTATGATCGGACATATCCCACGCATGGTGCACCTCAAAACCATATCCTACAAGCTACATTTCTATACTTATATGGATGAGTCCGGGGGAGACAGGAAGTACCGCAAACACCCAGGGGCCTCCATACCGTGCACACATAGGCGACTGCAGCTACATATACGCCTGAAGGATGACACTTGCGGATGGAGTGCACTCCTCCACCTCTAATACCTTAACAAGTAATATACACAGCATGTTGACCACTAGCCATAGCCACACAATATATACCTAGCTCAAGCGCAGGCACATTCAGGGACCCATTCAAGAGACATATTTGTTGCAGGCGGAACGAGTCAAGGTATGCAAAAGATGGAGAGGACAGATAAACAGCACAACCTACTCTGCATATGCCTGTAGGGTGTTGAATTGGATGGCTCTGGGGTGCCCTTTATCTTAGACACATGCAAGATAAACCCTGAGAGCAGATATGTAGCAGTGGAGAGACCCCTGGATAGTGAATACTTGACATTTTTTGCACTTTGCGCCCCATATTTAAATCACTCCAACTTTCTAGAACAACTCACCCCAGAATCTCACTGAACTTACTGGCCCTGTGCCTTTGGGGAAGGAATTACAATTGTTCTTGGACCTAGAGAGGGACAGGTCCACCTCACCCATCCCAAAGCAGCAGCAGCAAGTTGATGCAACATTTCCTGAGTCAGCCAGAGAAATGACAGGTTGACAAGGTATGGAGTGCAATGCACCCAACGGAAAAAGAATACTCATATTACTCCTCGGTACACCAACTACACACATGGGTAGATATGCTCTTTAGCAGAGCACAGTGAAGCTCCGGAGTGACAGACTCAGAATGCCTCCCATGCACGATATCAGATCTCTGCCCCTTGAGATAGTGCTCCAGTGGGGTAGAGGCAGAACGAGGGTCCCGACCTGACAGCTGTGCATAGAGGCACTACAGGGCAGACTGTTCCGGGACACTATTGGGACACATATAACTTAGTACTTGACAGAGAATAAGGGTTCGACCTTCACCAGGGTGACTAGGTGGGAAGCATTCAATGTAGTGTGCACGGCCATTGCATTGCCACCACTTTGGGGATCAAACACACCCTGCACAGGGAGGTGTTAGATGTTAAGGAAACCCTCCTTATCACAGTAAAGAAGATACTCATGCAACCAGATCAGTCAGAGCAACTAAAAGAACTGCGCAAGCAGCATGCTACCCTGATGAACAGGCTGGGGAAACTTGACTACAGGGACCACATAGCCAGACAAATTGGTGACAGGGATAAGCTTGGTACCCTTTTAGCATGTCTCCTGAGGTGCCATCCGACTGCCAAAGGGCAATTTGGCCAATGCTCAGATCACCATAAACACAGCCTTCGCAAATACTCCACCACATTATACACAGACCCACCCGACTAACATTGTGCATGCCGTGTCCAATGACTCTAAACACATAAACTGAATCCACTACAACGTAGTGACTTCGGGATGCCTCTTCAGGAAGGCAAGATTTACATGTCTATCAGATAAATGGCACAAAACAAAACACAGAGTCTAAATGGCCTCCTGGTGGGATTTTACGCCACATTCAGTGAACAGTTGGTTCCAAAATGACTGCAAGCCTATGAGGAGGTGTGATCCACGGGCATGCTGCCTGACACTATGAGAGAGGCACTGATAGTAGTGTTACCTTAACAGGGAAGAGACCGGACCGAGGTATATTCCTATCACACCCTGTCCCTCTTAAATATAGATTACAAGCTGATGGGCAAGAATCCAGCGAACAGACTCCTGCCTGTGATGGAGACCTTAGCTCACACTCTTCAACATTGAACAAAATTGGTTCATCCCAGGGAGGAGCGCCTCTCTAAATATTTGCCATCTGTTGAGCCTGATGTCCCCTCTCTCTGCTGATATTTGAGCTGGCCATTGAACCTCTAGCATGTGAGATATGTGGAAAGGCTCAGGACTGGGTGATGTGGGCATCTGGAAGATGGCACGTAATATCCCTATAAGCAAATGATGCGCCAATCTACCTGCAGCAGGCAAGAGAGCCTCTCCCTGACCTAATGGAGACACTGGGGAGAATTTGGGATATATTGGGCCAGAAGGTCAATTAGTATAAATTGGGCCAGTTCCTCATGAGGGCGGGACATGAATTGCAAAGAGGGAGAGGGCCTAGACTGAAATGGCACTATGACTCAATCAAACACCTAGGCATGCAAATCTATCATGCAGAGGCTGACATCATAGACGGCAACTTGGGTAGAGCACTAACACCAATTGCACAGTCCATGATATTTTGAACCGCCTTACTGATCGCCCCCTGGGCCTGGTGGTGTTAGCCAAAATGCTAACACTCCCTTGGACTCCTATATTTCTTTATGGCTCTACCAGTACTCCTTCCGGCTTCCTTATTTAAGGCCCTTAATAGTGCACTCTCTGATAAGGCAAGGTGGCAGGTAGATGGATGCTCTATACAAAATACAGTGCCCACTGCAAAAAGGTAGACTGGGTGCTCCCAACTATGAGCTATACTATGCCATGGTGAAGCTACAATGCCTGATGCTCTGGCTCTGTGTAGAAAGAAGGGAGTGAAAGAACCCCTCAGCGGCAATTCAATCCTGGCATCTTTAATGCCACCGACTAGTGTGGCGAGTGTTAAAGCCATGTTAATGAGCATGGCAAAAACTGCTGGTTACATACCTTAAACTGCGTAAGTCACCAGCCTCATGCACTCTAATACTAGATTTGTGGGCAATCCCTGAACTGTGCTACATCCAGCTGCGACATGAGGCAGAGTCCTGGTGACATGCCCGGGTGATCGAAGTCAGAAAATGATATGTGATGGGAAGTCTGCACACATTTTCAGCTGCGCAAGACACACACATAATAGCTGTGGCCCATTTTCCTTATGTACAATGCCATAACATACACGGTCAGTGCCCAATAGGAATGAGGGCAGGAGGGACCTCCACTCTTCCAGGGGATTCTGTCACACGGCACAGTTTGTGGAACCATAAAGTGCGCTACTAGCCCACTGCAAAAAGCCACATGACAGGGACATCTAGGGCGCGAGATACCAGATGAACAGTGGCAGAAAATTATAGGTCAGGTCAAAAAAGTCCAGGAACCAGAAGTTCCAATACATTCAGTTCAATTATCTGCACCAGAGGTAGCTCAACCAAAACGTATCACTCAATGCAGCGCATGTTTTCTAAAGGGCATTGTTGGACTTGGACCTTTTTTGCAGGTTCACCCCCAGACTTTTTGCCTTTAGCCTCTGGCATGGTGGTAGTGAGTTTAGGCCTCTACGCACTTTTTAGAACTGTGGCCCAGTGTAAAGTGGCCTGCCCTCCCATAGGAATGCATGGGGATATGTGTGTCCATGGTAGTTCCTGATATGGGGGGAGTGCAGGGCCGAGTTTGGTGTGTGCGAACTCATGAGGATAAATGCTGCGTGATGGTGTGCGCAGATTTATTATGTCTAGTGGAGAAGTGTCACTTTTAGAAGTTGGCATTTCTGTGTGCTGTGAGATGGGAATTGCCTGTCTGGTTTGTGAGTGACAGGGGCTGGCTGGTGTGGTTGGCTCCAGGAGCCAGGAAGAGTCTGCCCGGTGGTGAATAGGGATATCTGCATGTAGATGGGATGGAGCACTTGCACTTGGGACCTGAATAGGGCTGTGCCTTCCCTCCACAATGCTGGCTCCACCCCCTGTGGTGAGTCTGATGTCCCTGGCCTGTCTTGTGAATAGAGAGGGGAGCTGAGCAAAACAAAGTGCTCCAGGACCAGTTGTATCTGGTTCTCCCCTTACCCGCACCTTTGAGAACAAAGGATTTAGCTGTAGAAAAGAAGGGGCTGTGACCCCATGAAAATATTCTTGTTTGTGGACTTGAATCTACCAGGGGCGAGCTGCTGCTGGTGCTCAGGGGAAGGCTTGCCTCCATCGGAACTGCCCTGCCCTGGATGCCTGGAGGACTTCTTTTCCTGGGACCCTTCTGCCCTGCTGTGATTTCAGGACCCTAGAAAGAATTTGGGAGCCCCTTTTGCACCCTGGGGGCGCTGTGCTCCTTCTCCTGGTTGGCCCCCTTTAAGAGGGAATCCCTAGTGTAGGGACTCCCCCATGGTACCGACCTTGCAGGTGCCTACCCCGCTTATTTTTATATTTAGTTGCAGGTGCTCACCCTGCTTGATGGCCACTGGTTTGTGTTTAGTGCGCAGGTGCCCACCCTGCGTCTACGTTTTAGTTTTATACTTACTGCGGGTGATCACGCTGCTTACAAGAGACTAACGCGGTGCCCACCCCGCTGCTACATTTATTTTTAAGCTTGAGGGAGCCTACCCCTCGTTTTGCACACTGAGAGATCACCGCCGCAGCAGAGGATGAGAGCGAGCCGAGGACGGGAGCCGCTGATGTCATCCTGGGGTCGCGCTGGGATTGGTCCCAGCCAGCAGGGACTCCCGCAGCATCACAGGTGTACAGCGTGGGGATTGGCCCATTCTTGAAGGCTTCCCCATGCTTTGAGGCAGAGCGGAAGAGGCCAGCACCATGTTAGGAAGATGCAGGGCTACCAGGCTGTAGGGAGAGCCCCGGGGTGATGACCAGAAATAACGCTGCCGGTTCCCCCGCAAGGCTCTCATGGGTGATAGAGCCCCGTCCGCCATATCTACAGAGCGAAGCCCCAGAGAACAGCCCGGTGAGTGCAAAGGGCTGGGGGGGGGGACTCCGTGATTGTTGATGTGATGCCGGGTCAAGGCACCGTGGTATGCTCGCAGTTAGAGCGGCCCCGTCTGGCAGCGTGCCCCTCCAACATGGATTACATTGTTTAAAGGGTCCAGAGGGGCCCATGTCCTTTCCCACATTTTAGCCCCTTTGTTCCCAGAGCCTAGGTGGCTCCACCATGAATACATTTATTTAGAAGCGTCAGGGTGCTCCACGTTCTTGGGGGCATAATGTGTTCTAAAGAGCCTAGGCGGCTCCAACGTTTGGCAACATTATTTCTGGAGCCAGAGTGCTCCCAGACAAATAGTTATTTTTAGAGACTAGAGGGCTCCCACGTTTTGCACATTTTGTTTTGAGGGCCACTGGGAGCCCACACCGCATTTTCTCTACTTCCCAGCTGCCCAGCAAGTATTGGGCAGCTGCATCGTTTAGGTCTTTTTGCATTTTAGGGGACAGGTGTTCAATCCAGGAGTGAGACGCACTCCTTCGCCCTCATCCTTTCCTGCACAGCTGCGCAGCACTTAGTGCCAGCTGATAAGTTTAGGCCTGCATTTGCGACTCCCGGCTGCCCAACAAGTAGTGGGCAGCTGCCACGTTTAAGTTTGCGCTAAGTGCGCACCCTTGACTGTCGCTGCATTGGCAGCGCACCCTGACTCTGGACAGAGGGCATTTGAGCCCCTTAGAGATGGCCAGTTGGCCCTGGGGAATATTAGGTTTATTGGGCGCAAGGCCCTAGTGTGAGTTATATAGGTGCTAGGAAATGTGATGTTTATAGTATGTGTTGTGCACCTTGATTTATGCTTATGAATGTGCTTTTAATGCTTGTTAGGTTTTACCTACTGTCTTAGGTCTTATCGTGTTTCCCTACTGTGGTCTAGGTTAGACGTATTCCCTACTGCAGGTTATGTTATCCAGTTTGTTTTCTAATTCAAGTTATGTTTGGGAGATTATGGTCTACTGTATTTAGTTTATGAGGTTAGGGCAGAATAGAGTCCTCACCTTATGTGATACTGTGCCTGGTATAATTTATGTTACAGGTTGACGTTGAGTATAGTGTCTGCCAGTGATTACTGGCTGTGTTCCAAGTTCCTGAGATATTCTTCCTTTTACTTTTCTTACCAAGTGACCATTCTGACTGTGGCCCCGGTGGCCCTGTCCTGTGTAAATAATCCCCTGTAAATATTGCCCGTGCCACTTGGCACAATGTATATTGTGGGATGACTATCGAATGTGTTTTATTATAATACTAAGGCTACTTTTATATATATCTTTGTGTGGAGTTCCTTTTGTGGTGTGCCTCGTATGTTGTTACAGTGTGTGTTGTGCAAATGCTTTACACATCACCACCGTGATAAGCCTGACTAGTCGTGTCAAGCTACCAAGGGGGTGAGCAGGGGTTATCTTTGGCATGTAACTCCCTTTCCCTGACTAGAGTGGTGGTCTCTAACTGGCTTTGGCGCAAGCCTTAGCTAACCAGAGAACCCCATTTCTAACATTGGTGGTCAATGGTGGGATAGGACATTTGTTTGCTCAATACCACAGTGACAACTGGCTGCACTACAAGCTCTGCATTTTTTAGGTAGTCACATGTTTGGGGATTATTGTTTCTGAGTTTGTTTTTAGTGTAATTTCTTTGGAAATGTGTTTCTTGTTGCACTATGAGTTGGGTGTCTTGCCAAGGACAGAAACCAGAGAATCTGGAGGAGTGACTGCCCTTGTGCAGACTGTTATTTCTTGGGTTGGCCTACAGTGGTAACTTAATTGGCATGGAGTAACTAGCTCTGGAGGGTAGATTATCCCCTAAGGGCAGTTTTTTTTTTAGTTTTCTGGTATCCCCGGTAGGGTGGAATTCAGTGGTGGCAGCAATTTGTAATCCAGTGCAAGAAGTCCCATTCCCAGTTCCCAGAGTATGGTACCTGGTTGCCAGTGAGGGGTGCAGGTTGTGTTTCGGGGGCAATAAGATGCTGTGTCACCAGTATTGGGGGAAGTTTGGATGAATGTTGTGCTGCACTGGATGATTAGATGTTAAAGGGTGTTAAAAGGCTCTTCAGTCTGTGTTGTCAGAGAGAGCCTGGACAGTAAATGTTTTCCGGAATAGTACCAACTCCTGTTGAAGGGTGTAAGTTCTCTTTGAGTCCTTGAAGCTTGTATGGGGAAGTGACCCTAGAAGAGTGGTGCAGGTATCTCCACGCCCTCATGGCTGGAGATGGTTTAAAGTAGCCCAGGTAGGTACCCATATTGTGAGGAGGTTGTGTGGCCTCAGGCCTGAACTTGCTGAGGGCGTGAGGCTGGGTCGTATTCCGAACCCCAACCTCGGTCTCCAGTACAGGTTGGTTCCATGAGGGAACACCAGGTAGGGAGCCTAGTCTGTCCTGTTGGACCGTTCTTCGAGGTAGTTCTTCCTGTTTTTGGTGAGCTGGGGGTGTCTGTAATCAGGCCCCCACTAGTTTCGGTGTCTAGCAGTGCCACTCCTAGGTGGAGGGTGCAGAGGTCCAGTTGGAGGGGTGAGAGGGGGAAAGAGTCCCACGTGGAAGAACCATTGGGTCAGAGGCCAGCCAGAAGGACTGAGCCTCATAGGAGTGACCATGGGGATGCCACGTCTGCCCTGGGGCATCTTCACGCACTGTCGTAGGGACAGGAGGTCATGAGCTCTGCCCCAGGTTGCTGGGGCATCTTCACGGACTGTAAAAGTGACAGGAGGTCGTGAGCTCTGCGTCAGGCAGACTGTCATGCGACACATTAGTCAGGTGTCATCCTAGTGAGGGTAGATGTACTCCCAGGAAGTCCTGGTTTGCCGGGCAATTGGGAGGTAGTAACTCCCTGAACGCAGGTGGGGTCCAGTGTTGAGGGGTGAGGGGGTGAAAAAGTCCCCAGTGGGAACCAGTAGGTCAGGGGCCAGCCAGAAGGGCTGGGTCACCAATGATTGGCCGTGGTAACGCCACTTCTGTCCTAGTTGATCTGCATGCATTGTCAGTTGGGCAGGAGGTCATGAGATCTGCGCCAGGCAGACTGTCACACGACACCTTAGTTATGTGTCACTCTCATGAAGTCCTGGTTCACCAGGCATCTGACTAAAGGGTACATCCCTGGGTTGGGGAGCCAGTGGCCAGTGTTTCCAGATCAGGACGTCAGGGCAGCTGTAGTCAGTATCCTGGCCGGTTTGCCTTCTAGGGGTACCCTTGTGAACAGAGGTGGGGCTCATCTTAAGTATAGAGACCCTGTGTTTCCCAGAAGGGTGGTGCAGGCCTAGTCAGGATCTTTAGGGTCCCTGGCAGAGTGTGGTAGTACTGCCCTGAGTGCAGGTGGGGCCCATCTTAAGTGAAGAGACCCTGCTCTACAGTGGGAGGGTGCAAAACTCTGAAAGGGGGTGCAGAGGGAGGGAGTCCTCGCCTCTGACACCGGTGCATCTGGTAAATGTGGATCCCAGGTCATAGACCAGTTAATGGAGAGAGGTCCTGATCCGGTTTGAGAGTTGTGTTCTGGTGGGTGCTTCCCCTGGAAGGGTGCGGACCCCCAGAAGTAGAGGTAGGGTGAGGAGATGCTTTGCACGTGACCTCTGGTCAGCCTGAAGGTGCGGACCCTAGGTTGAAGGATCAGTGGTAGTGGGGAACTACACTGAGAGGGAGAGTGGAGAATGGCTATTGTATGCCAGGGGTTACTGCCCCCCACTCTAAGGTGTGGCAAGTTCCAGTGGTATCTGGGTGGCCCAAGGCCCGGTCCTGGACAACTAGAGAGTACCAGTGGGGTAGCCTATTTGGTCCCGAAAAACATTTTTTCCCATCTTATTTTTTTTTTTAAGGAAAACGTAAGGTCAGAGTGGCGTAGAAACCAGAGGGTGTCCCTGCAGTGCAGGCCCGGGCCATGTTCTATCACCCCAAGCAGGTATGCCCATCACGGTGGTGATTGGTCTACCCTGTGTTTTGACTGGAAGGGGGTTGTGTTGGACTTGGGCCTTTTTTGCAGGTTCACGCCCAGGATTTTTTCCTTTAGCCTCTGGAATGGTGGTAGTGATTTTAGGCCTCTGCGCACTTTAGCACTGTGGCCCAGTTTAAAGTGCATGTGCACTCTGAGTGCGTGTGCTGAGAGTGGCCTGCCCTCCCATTAGAATGCATGGGGGATATGTGTGCCCATGGTAGTTCCTGATATGTGGGGAGTGCATGGTCGAGTTTGGTATGTGTGAACTCGTGAGGATAAATGCTGCACAATGGTGTGCACAAATTTATTGTGTCTAGTGGAGAAGTGCCACTTTTAGAAGTTGGAATTTCTGTGTGCTGTGAGATGTGAATTGCCTGTCTGGCTTGTGAGTGACAGGGGCTGTTTGATGTGTTTGGCTTCAGGAGCCAGGATGAGTCTGCCCAGTGGTGAATAGGGAGATCTGCATGTAGATGGGAGGGAGGAGTTGCACCTGGGACCTGAATAGGGCTGTGCCGTCCCTTCACAATGCTGGCTCCACCCCCTGTGGTGTGTCTGATGTCCCTGGCCTGTCTTGTGAATAGAGAGGGGAGTTGAGCAAAACAAAGTGCTCCAGAACCAGTTGTATCTGGTTCTCCCCTTGTCTGCATCTTTGGAGACAAAGGATTTAGCTGTATAAAAGGACGGGCTGTGACCACATGAAAATGTTCTTGTTTGTGGACTTGAATCTACCAGAGGCGTGCTGCTGCTGGGACTCAGGGGAAGGCTCGTTTCCCTGGGCCCTGCCCTGCCTCTGGATGCCAGGAGAACTTCTTTTCCGGGGACCCTTCTGCCCTGCTTTGACCTTAGGACCCTAGAAAGACTTTGGGAGCCCCTTTTTGTGCCCTGGGAGTGCTGTGCTCCTTCTCCTTGTTGGCCCTCTTTAAGAGGGAATCCCCAGCCTATGGATTCCCCCGTGGTACCGACATTGCGGGTACCTACCCCACTTATTTTTATATTTAGTTGCAGGTGCCCACCCTGCTTGATGGCCGCTGGTTTGTGTTTAGTGCGCAGGTGCCCACCCTGCGTCTTTGGTTTAGTTTTATACTTACTGCGGGTGCCCACCCTGCTTACGAGAGACTAACACGAGTTCCCATCCCGCTGCTACATTTATTTCTAAGCTCGAGGGAGCCTACCCCTCATTTTGCACACCAAGAGATCACCGCCGCAGCACCGAGGCGCAGAGCGAGCCGAGGAGTGGAGCCGCTGATGTAATCCTGGGGTCGCACTGGGATTGGTCCCACCCGGCAGGGACTCCCGCGGCATCACAGGTGTACAGCGCAGGGATTGGCCCATTCTTGAGGGCTTCCCCATGCTTTGAGGCAGAGCAAAGAGGCCAGCGCAATGCGAGGATGACGCGGGGCTCCCAGACTGTAGGGAGAGCCCTGTGGTGATGACCAGAAATACCCCAGCGCCGCGAGGGAAACGCCGCCGGTTCCCCCAGCGAGGCTCTCATGAGTGACAGAGCCCTGCCCGCCACATCTACAGAGCGGAGCCCCAGAGAACAGCCCGTAGAGTGCAAAGGGCTGGGGTTGCTCTGTGTGCGTTGATGTGATCCCTGGTCAAGGCACCGTGGTATGCTCGAAGTGAGAGCGGCCCTGTCTGGCAGCGGGCCGCTCCAACATAGATTACATTGTCTAAAGGGTCAAGAGGGGCCCATGACCTTTCCCACATTTTTTCCCCATTGTTCCCAGAACCTAGGGGGCTCCACCATAAATACATTTATTTAGAAGCGCCAGGGCCCTCCAGGTTCTTGGGGGCACAATTTGTTCTAAAGAGCCTAGGCGGCTCCAACGTTTGGCAACATTATTTCAGGAGGCAGAGTGCTTCCAGACACATGGTTATTTTTAGAGCCTAGAGGGCTCCCACGTTTTGCAAATTTTGTTCTGAGGGCCACTAGGAGCCCACGCCGCATTTTCTTTACTTCCCAGCTGCCCAGCAAGTAGTGGGCAGCTGCACCATTTAGGTCTTTTTGCATTTTAGGGGACAGGTGTTCAATCCAGGAGTGGGATGCACTCCTTCGCCCCATCCTTTCCTGCAAAGCTGTGCAGCACTTAGCACCAGCTGCAACGTTTAGGCCTGCATTTGCGACTCCCAGCTGCCCAGCAAGTAGTGGGCAGCTGCCACATTTAGGTTTGCGCCAAGTGCGCACCCTTAACTGTCGCTGCATTAGCAGCGTGCCCTGACTCTGGACAGAGTGCATGTGAGCCCCTTAGAGATGCCCAGTTGGCCCTGGGGACTATTAGGTTTATAGGGCGCAAGGCCCTAGTGTGAGTCATATTGGTGCTAGGAAATGTGATGTTTATAGTATGTGTTGTGCACCTCGATTTATGCTTATGGATGTGCTTTTAATGCTTGTTAGGTTTTACCTACTGTCTTAGGTCTTATCGTGATTCCCTACTGTGGTCTAGGTTAGATGTATTCCCTACTACAGGTTATGTTATCCAGTTTGTTTTCTAATGCAAGTTATGTTTGGGAGATTATGGTCTACTGTATTTAGTTTATGAGGTTGGGACAGAATAGAGTCCTCACCTTATGTGATACTGTGCCTGTTATGATATGTTACAGGTTGACGCTGAGTATAGTGTCTGCCAGTGATTATTGTCTGTGTTCTAAGTTCCTGCAATATTCTTACTTTTACTATTCTAACCAAGTGACCATTCTGACATTGGCCCCCGTGGCCCTGTCCTGTGTAAATTATCCCCTGTAAATAAAGCCTGTGCCAGTTGGCACAATGTATATTGTGTGATGACTATCTAATATGTTTATTATAATACAAAGGCTACTTTTATATATAACCCTGTGTGGAGATTCTTTTGTGGTGTGCCTAGTATGTTGTCATGGTGTGTGTTGTGCAAATGCTTTACACATCGCCACCAGGATAAGCCTGACTGCTTGTGCCAAGCTACCAAGGGGTGAGCTGGGGTTATCTTTGGCGTGAAACTCCCTTTCCCTGACTAGATTGGTGGTCTCTGCCTGGCTTTGGCGCAAGCCTTAGCCAACCAGAGATCCCCATTTCTAATAGGCATCTTCGGACCCTCACAGAGGCAGGCTTCTACCACATGGTCTGGACATGCCCTCAGATTGCCCAAATCTGGGAGACCATTGCTGAGACAGTGTCTGACCTGGTGAACCGGACGGTGGCGGGTAACCCTGAGCACTGTCTGCTTGCGTTAATGCCAAGAGCAAAGATAGACAAACATGTGCAGGTTTGTTGACCTAGTCCTCTTGCTTGAGTGGAAAGCCAACTAGCCACCTGTTAAGGAGAGCTCAGTATGTGATCTATTCATATTGGGCAGGGTAGAAGCGGATGCCATGATGTGACACCAGCAGAGAGGGGAGAGAGGACCGGATGGCACCATATGAGATGGGTGCATCTCTAAACCGGGAGCAAAAGGCAACACCCGCTCACCTTATTAACGCAGAGTGCTGCACGCCCCCATGAAGCTATAGCACAAAATGTCTACTTCAGGAACATGACCACTGATCATAGCTTACATACTACCCCAAACACACCCCCAGGAATAATCGTGGTACCCTGAAGTGAGCACAGCACAATTTCACCATGACCCCTACTCACCTGTGGGGCCAATGTAAATCTGATAGGAAAACTTGTATGGTAGGTAGAAGTTCGAATGGTGTACTCATTTTATTGATTACTACATGTATCGCTGTGGATAGGATACAGCCCCACATTGCCGACCAGAATAATGTTTACAATTAAAGCCAATTAAAGAAATATAAAAAAATGAATAAGCGTAAGCATCGAGTTGTCAAAAAACTAAAAGAAAAGAGAAAATGTATATCTGTAATTCACACACATTTAATGTGTCATAGGATGAATATGTGATGTGCACAAATAAAAATCACACCTGCTGCCATCCAATATAAATGTACTGGTAGAATTCAAAAAGTGTACTGTCCAGCCGCGGCCTGTGGAGGGAGTTCCGGTGGGGCAGAAAGGCGAGGTGGGGAGGGGCAGGGTGAGGGGTGCTAAAAACCAGAATATGGATAATTGGAGGTAAGTACACAATTTAATTAATACAAAAAGTAACATTGAAAAAATAGACGTTTGTGAATTAAAACTTGATGAAGAATGCATGAAAACAATGCATAAATAATCCAGAATCTAGTGGCACTGTTCTTGTCCAACAGCTGAATATTGCAGACTTGACTCCGTTTTATAACCGTTTTCCTTCTCTTTAAGTTTTAGTCATTTAATAAATTTTAAGTTTAATATCCAGCAAGTTTATTGCCAAGATGAATAACAAAGTACTTCAGAAATGCGTTTCTCATTGACAAGAGAACGTCGTGTAAATGCTCGTTTAATAACTTTTGTAGTTTGATTCTCTGCGAGTATATTGCCAAATAAATTTAAAGATACCTTCAGTAATATTCTCTTTTTAAAGTTAATAATTGGCTGCATTAATTTCCTCGACCGATTTGTTTCGTCGTCCGGTAACTTTGCCTCAAAGTGTTACCATGGAAACCAAGATGGCTGCTCGACGCATAACGTGATGATGCTAACACGTGAAATGACGCGTCACACTCCAAGCCTCACGTAATGACGTGAATGAAGAAATCTCCGTTGCTAGCTCGAGCCCATCACAGCCAAAATCTGGAAAATCAATAAAAATCCACCATTATTGATCCAAACAGCCTGAAAACGCCGGATCAAAACGAAGATAGAGGAAAAATCAGCCGGAAACAGATCTTGTGTACGAGGTATCTTTCCAAGGTTTCCTTCGTGGGTTAAAAGGTTTTCTACTTCTGTGCTCTTCAGAAACGTGGCAGAATTGTTAGATAGGTCCCTCGTCGCCAATATAAAATCGATGATGCAGAGATTTTGTATAAAATTGTATATTTATTTTAAAGTTCGAAAGTGTGAGCACAGCACGTCTATCAATGGAAGAATAAATCCAACAGTAACACATGGAATCTGGAACCTAGACTGTAAGATGCAGGCATACATCAACACATTCCAAGCTCCAGCAATAAGCAGTAATGATTGACATAAAAGAGTAAAAATAATAGGATAAGAATGTAACAAGGGCACGCTACGAAATTCATTTTATTTATTAAATTGTTTACTTACCTCCAATTATCCATATTCCGATTTTAGCACCCCCCCCACCTGCCCCTCCCCCGCCCCATCTTTCTGCCCCACCGGAACTCCCTCCATGGGTCGCGGTTGATTAAATTGTTTACTTACCTCCAATTATCAATATTCCGGTTTTTAGCAACCCCCACCCTGTCCCTTCCCCGCCCCGCCTTTGTGCCCCACCAGAATTCCCTTCACGGGCCGTGGCTGGTACTGTCCATTTACTTAGGTTGCTAATCTTAAAAATATGCCAAAATTTTCGAAGCCAAGAGGGCTCACGTTTAAAAGTAGAATGCTGACATTCGTTTTACCAATTCTTTTTAGCGTTGGCGCTCTGCCATCTAATGCATACATGTGGTACATGTACAAACATCATGATTGTAGACATCTTGAAACAGTAAGAAAATCCATTCCAAGATGGCTGCTGTGAGTGTGAATGTCTTGCGGTAAATACACTTGCGTGCCTTGCAGCACATGCACAAGCATGTGTGTGTCATAACCCACTGTGGCCATTTTACAGTTTAAATTTATTGCATGCGCATGTCCGCTGCGAGTGCTTGCACACATCCATTGCGATTTTGGTAGTATTTTGCTGCTGCCAGGCTCTCCCAAAAAAAGCAACAAAAAAGGCAAGAATGGATTTGTTCCTCCAACATGTACAACAGGTCTATTGTGTTCCTATAAATGCACTGCTTGTCAGTTTTTCGTTGCCGATCTCAGTGATGTCTTGAATCAGTTCCTCTGCCTGATTCTCAATTCAAGTTTACACATTTTCATCCAACTGCAGTCTCTGCGTTTGTTTATACGTAGGCGGTTTGACAATAAAGATGCACCATCACTGTCATGTCAAAATACAAGAAAAAGATACAGTATAATCTCAACAAACAGCACTGAAACTTGATAGTCATTATCTTTTTTAAGTTTCCTGGCTAGCAATGCAAATAACGAAGCCCACTACCTGGAGGAAAAATAAGTCCAAAAATACTACGAAAAACTAGAGGTAAACAGGTTCCAAGTTAGCTTCCTAATACCACAAAACTGAATGAATATTGACAATTGGGTAACCAAGAACACTGATTTGATTTATCAAGGCTCTTATTATGAGTTAGGCAGAGAAATAAATGACAACCATAAGAGGTCATTTAAAACCAGTGGTAAATTCCCCTTTAAAATATCTTCAGTCAAAAACAGTTGGCAAACCTTCCTAAAAGAGTAGGGAATGAAAGAAAAGTTGTAAATCAACACAAAAAGTGAAGACTAGCAAAACAATGGAAAAACATAGGACATACACTATTTGAGCTATGAAAGTAATATTACCCCCAGGTCCCTCCGTCCTCGACACCTTCATACTTACAAGTGGAGATGACCATCTCCCGACAGAAAAAAACGAGAGGAATGCTGGGACACTAATACTGCCCCTCCCCCCGGGAGTACATAAGCAGTACTTACCCAGCAGACCTCCTGTTCTTTTTTTCTGTCTGTCGACAGAGTTGATGGTGTGCTGGTGCTGCTACTGCTGGGCTTGAGTGGCGGTGCTTCTCTTCTCCCCCCGCCCTGCTGCCTGGCTGTGTGGGCGTGGGGTTCCCTGGACTGCCTCCTGGCCTTCCGGGCTTGCTTGGAGTCAGTCTTTTTCTGGAGCCGGTGTTTGGTTTGCAGAGTTCCCGGCTTTGCTGTGTGCTGCCTGCACCTACCGGCCCTTTGTGGCTGGTGCTGGAGTTCCCGGTTGCTTCCGGGTCGCGGGCTCGGCTCCCCGAGCCTGGCCGGGGAGGCGTGCCTCGCTGGATGTGCTCCTGCCGGTTTCCTGGATTGCTTGCTGTTGGAGTGGGGGCCTTGTTCCTGGGGTTGGCCCCCACTCCGGGTGAGTCCCGCTTGCGGAGTTTATGTTTCTTTTAACTTGCGCTGCTTATTGGCGCCGTGTTTCCATGTTTGCTGGTGCTCCCCGGTCCCGGGGACGGCGGCACCGGCCGCTTTTGCACTCCGTACTCGATGTGGGGCAGGTACTGGCCACGGATAGCTTTGCTGGTTCCCCACTGACTGTTGGGGATTGGGACTTGCACAGGCCACGAGCGCGCCGCCCGGGTCCGGGCGTCTGCCGCGCTCCCGGTTCTGGTTTCCTTGCCGGTATTGTGTGTGCATTGTTTGGCTTCGCTTTTGCCTGCTGTGTCCGTGTTTTCTCTCCTTTGCAGGTTTCTTGCTCCCCTCACTACGGAGCGGCGGCACCACAGATCTTCCCGGCGGTTCGAAGATCTGCTGCAGGACAGAGTTCAGCTATTGGTGAAACTCTGTCGTCTTGTTGCCGGTTGCTGGACATACACGGTGACGCGCCAGGATTGTAGGGATGGGAGAGCCCGATATTCTTTGGGTTTGTAACATGGGGCCACATAGGATAACGTGTGTACCTTTGTGTTGGGTATCAATATGCATCTGTTATTTCTGCGCCCTGATGCCCCGCTGCTGGTGTGGCCATACGCTTGCCGCTTGCTATTGTTTTTTGCCCTTGCACTGCTGTGGTCTCGTGCGCTGGGGTACCGTTTTTTTCTTTCCTGCTTTGTCACGGGAGGACGGTGGTGTTTGTGCAGTTTTTTTCCACAGGGTTGCGGTGGGGGCCTTGTGGAGCTGATTGGCCCCCGCTCTGGCTGTTTTCTCCCCCTTTTTTTCTGCTAGGGGTTCCTGTTGCCCTGATGGTGTCTGGCCTGCTGTGGTGGCGGGCGGCCCTTCTTCCCTTCTTCCTTTGGGATGTCTGCTGCTGCCTTTGGGTGCCCCGCGCTGTTTCCTTCCTGTGGGGGCTAGGTGGCAGGTGCTTCTGTGTGCCTTTGGTCGCTCTGCTGTCCTGGTGATCTCGGTGTTCAGACTGCCCTTGCTGGTGTGTCTTTACTTCTTTCTGTATTTGCGTGTCCGACCCTCCATGTGCCTATTGTCTTATGCTCATGTTGTGCCGTCTTGTCCCGGCGGGCCCCCTGCTCCTTCCTGAGACATGCATGGTTGTGCTGTTGGTGGATGCTTCTGGGTTGGTTCTGCTGGTCGCAATCCCTCTCGCACGTGTCTGGAGCCCTCTCTGTCTCTTTTCATTCCTTTTGGCCCTGGCCTTTCCACGCTCGGCCTGTTGGGTTTCGGGGGTTGGCGTCCCTGGGATGCCGTTCTTTTTTGACGGGCTGCAGGTGGGTTTTGTGGCTGTTGGTCTCGGGCACTGGGGTGCCGTGTTCCTTTCCCTGTCCCTCCCCTGTCTGTAGGTGTTCTGGGTTGGCTTTGGATGCTCGTGCACCTGCGCCCTCTGGTCTGTGTTGTTTTTTCCATGTGCCAGTGCGGGCCTTGTTATGCTGTTGGTCCCCGCTCTGGCTGTTTCGCCCCCATTTTTCTCTTCGTGGGCTGGTCCTGGTTGTGGGGGCTGGCTGCCCTGGCTTTGACGTGTTCCGGCCTCTTGATTGCCTGGGGGTGCCGTGGTTTGTGCGGGGTCCTCCTCCTTGGGGTGCATGCGTTCGGCGCTATGCTTCGTCCCCTCTTCTTTTTTTGGCTGGCCTTCCTGCTGCTTCCAGTGCCCACGCTGCTTGCTTCCTGTGGGTGCTCAGTGGGGGTTGTTCCGTGTACTCTGTTGCCCCCCCCCCGCGCGGTGGTCTGGTGGGTGCTGGTTGGCCTTGCCCTCTGCTGCTCGTCTGTTTGAGGGTGGCTTCTTTGGCTTCCTTCTCTGTGGGTGGCCTTCTCTCCTCGGTGGGCTGGCTGTGGTGGCCTTGCTCCGGTGGTGTGCCCTGGTTCTTCACCTCCGCTTCCTGGCTTCTTTCAGGTTGTTCGGCTGCGCCTGGTTCCTGTCCTTGGTTGCTTGCCGGTGTCGTGCCGGGGGATCTCTCGGGTGCTTTGTCCCCTCTGCCTGCGCTTGGGTGGCTTGTGCTGCCTTGGGTGCGGCTGTTCTGTTTCAGCCCTGCCTGCTCCTGTTCTCGTCTGTTCGATGCTTGGTGCCTGTTTGTGGTGCCTGCATGGGTCTTCCTGTTGGTATGGGCTTCCCTTGCTCCCGCTTGGGGCTTCTGGTGTTGTCCGGGGGCTTTTCTGTGTGATTGGCTTGGCTGCTTCGGCGCTGGCTTCCCCGGGGCTGGCCTTTGGCTGTCTGCCCCTCCTGTTTCTGCCGGGGTGCCTGCCTGGTTTATTCCGGGCTGGGGCCTCCGGGCTGCTGCCGGTTCCTGTCTTGCCTCCTGTTCACCGGGTTGATGTGCTGTCCCCGTGCTCCGCTGTCTGCTCTGTGTTGGGCTTGGTCGGGCCGGGTTGGTCCCTGCCTGGCCTTCTGGGGCTGCTGGGGGCTGTTGACTTCCGGGTCAATCTCCTGTTTGGGGGTGTTTGCTCCCTGGGTTGTTCGGGTCTCGTCTGGTTCCCTTGGTGGGTGCCTGGCTGTGGTTTCTGCTGCTGCTGCCCGCTCCTGCTTTTGGTGCTCCTTTTTGGGCTCTGCTTCCCTGCTGGTGTCCCTTTGGGCCCTGGCGGGGAGTTCTGTGTTGGGGCCGCTTCCTGGTGGTTCCTTCTGGGCCTTCTCCTGCTGTTGGTTCTCTTCCCGGGCTTGTTTCCCGGTGTTGTGGGCCTGTGTGGGGTTCTGTGGCTTCAGTTCTGCCGGCTTCTTGCTGGCTGTGTGTGGGGCTTCAGGCCTTCTGGGTTTTCGGGCTGTGATGCCCTTTTTGGCCTGCTCTGGGGGTTGTTGCCGGCCTTTTCTGGGTTCTTCCTGGTTCTGTGGTCCTGGCTCGCTCCTTCCTCCCTTGCTTTCCCGGGCTTTGTTCCCAGTGTGGGTCTGTTTGGTTGCCCCTCCGTCTATGGTTGGGGTGCTGTTCTGTGGTGCTAGTGCCTCTGCGTGCCCTCCCTCCTGGCTGCGGGTTGTCTGTGGTTTCCTGCTGCTTGGTCCTCTGCTCTTCTTCTGGGGTTTGCTTGGGCCTGCTGTTCCTCCTGCGTGGTCGGGTTGCTTGGCTCTGGTCCTGGCTTCCCGGTTCTGTTGGGGTTTGTTGGCCTCTTTTTTTGTGGTTTGCTTGGCTCCTCTCCGGCTTTGCTGAGTTGGGGCCTTGTGGTTGTGGTCTGGGTGCTGTGCTCCCGGGGCTTTCTTTTTCCCGCTGCTCCTGCCCTTGCTGCTTGCCTGGCCTGGGTGTGGGGTTCATGTGTCTTTTGGGCGCCTTCTTTGTGCTGCCCTCAGTGCCTCGTTGGCCGGCTGATGGGGTTTCCCGGTTGCTCTGTGCTCCCCTCCTGCCTTGTGTTCCATCCCTTTGGGGTTGGGGTTTTCAGGGCTTGTGGTCGGTTTCTCTGTTCCCGTCCTGGTTGAGTTTTCTTTGTTGCTGGTTTCTGGTCTTGTTGGCCTCTCCTTGTTTGGTGGGCTTTCGGCTGGGTTCTGGGGTTCCTTCCCATCCCTGTCTTTTGGGTCGGGTTCTAGGTCCTGTTCGGCTCCTGGGTGCTTGTTGCCTACTGGGCCTCCGCGGTGGGGTTTCCTCCTCGGTTCTCTTGGGCTTGAGTCCTTTCTTTTGGGAGTTTGGCCGTGTTTCTGGCCTGTGTTCTCCTTCCTTTTTGGGCTGGGCGCTTGTGCCTGCCCTCTTTTGGCCGTTCCTTCTTTGGCTTTCTTCCGGGTTGTCTCGTCTTCCTCATGGGTCTGCCTGGCCCTGTGTGCCTTCCTGCTGGTTCTGGCCTGGGCGGTCTTCTCCGGTGGGTTGTTTTGGCTGGTCTTGGTGTCCTGGTCCTGGTCCAGGTCCCGGTTGCCGGTTTTTCGGGTTGGCGGCCTCCTTTCTTTGGAGCTCCGGTCCTTGTCCTTGCTGTCCTGTTCTGGGTTGCGGGCCGGCCTGTTCCTGCGGTCTTCCTTTCCTCCTTCTCGGTGCTCCCTTGGGTGGCTGCTTTTGTTGTGGTTTCCTGGGTGTGCTTGTGCGTGCGGAAGGCCGGGTTTTCTGCTTTGGTATTCTCCACTTGTAAGTATGAAGGTGTCGAGGACGGAGGGACCTGGGGGTAATGTCCTATTACTTACCAGTAATCTTCATTACTCCGGGTCCCGTAGTCCTCGGCACCTTCATGCGCCCCTCCCTCCCTCCCGGGCGACCGGCCTTCCTGTCTGGGCTTGTTAGTACAGGAGGTCTGCTGGGTAAGTACTGCTTATGTACTCCCGGGGGGAGGGGCAGTATTAGTGTCCCAGCATTCCTCTTGTTTTTTTCTGTCGGGAGATGGTCATTTCCACTTGTAAGTATGAAGGTGTCGAGGACTACGGGACCCGGAGTAATGAAGATTACTGGTAAGTAATAGGACATTCCACACAGTTCTTCACACAGGGCGAGTCCTACATCAACAGCCATGGACAGGTGAAGCACTCACAGGCTGAATGCAGCTACTCACACTTACACTATGTAGTACACCGCAATTGAAACAGCACTGCTGGGCCACTATATCGTGCTATTCCAGATCTATATTCTGCTACATTAAACCATGCAGTCTGGGAATTGAAATCAGGCCGTCATTCAGTGATCTCAATTGGTGCAGCAATGCAAGATGAGAGCCAGGATTGAGAGATTAAGCAGTAAACACGAGTCAAATGAGATACAAAACATATATCATTTGCAGATACCCTGGAGATCACCTTAGGAATCCACTGTTATTCCTCCTCATTGAAAAGGCTAGCATCACTAGAATTCATTGCAACAGGCACCATGCAAAGGACACTAGGAGTGGTGCATGGCATTTCTCAGCCAATCTTCAGCGAAATATTCTGCTGAGGGATGGACACTTTGCAGCGAGTTAGTGGGCAGCATATATAGCTCCCCTTGTGCACCCACAAAACCGATGCCAGTAGAACAAACTTCAATGCTTCAGCAGGATTTCCTGATATACTAGAGTCTATTAATCACTCATGTATACATGGTGGCCTCATGTAGACCGGAAAGACAGTCCTGCAACCATAAAATGAAGCATACTGTTAGTGTGCACATTCTGTGTGATGTGGACCTGTGTACACTGAAATGCAGTGTTGAGTGCCCTGAATCAAACTACAATGCCTTGATCCAGCAAAAAAAACAAAGTTAGTCATACTGTGGTGACACTTCACCTCGTACGTAGGGTGAAGACAAATCAACCCTTCCTCATCAAGATAGCAATGCATTATGTTTGTTGTAGTCAATGTAAACGTTTATTTGTTTGACAATACCTTTTGTTTGATATGCGTATCTGATTTGTTTGGGTTGGTATTCCTTCTGATGATTGTACTGCAACTATTACCTTCCTCTCCCTCAAATTGTAAAGCGCTCTGATATCCTTCGGGATCATGTTCGCGTTATATAAAACTTTATAAATAAATGCCTATATAGGAAATATAAGCAATTATAAAAATGCATTCAAATGTCATCAAATAAGCAGCATAAATAGTACATTCAACTGTTTATGTCACATTATATAAAAGTGGATTTATTCAACCTTATTGACTCACTAAACAATTCATACTTTACGAAAGACCTAGAACCTTTATCTAACAAACACATATAATCAATAAATAACAAAAATATAAAAATTGACCATAAAGAACTACATCCAATTTTACCAAATGTGTGCATTTGGTAGTGTTTACAACCAAATTAGTAATCAGAAATGAAACATTGGCTCTGATTGCCAGTATGGTTTTAAAAACTGCCAAATGCACATATTTAGTGAATACCTAGTCTGCTCGGTACAGTAAATAGCACGTGGGTTAAATAACATAGATTATGAGTTGTACTTTTTACCACTGAATCTGTTTTACTACAAATGCATAATACAGAATGTGTGCTATTTACTAGGTGTGTAAACTCCGCACCCGATATATAGCACATGCAGAAAACACCAGGAAGTGCATACTTCAATGCATTCAGCGGTCCTGGAGTGAACAACGAATCACTGGAGAGTGGAAACAGCCAGAGCAACACTCAGAAATTACTCAGGAAACTCCCAAAGCACATCAGCCACTCCTTTGAGGGAGTATGCTGGCGTTCATTTATTACCATACACAACAAACAATGGGAGGAGGGTCTGAGGGCAGGTTTAACGACCGGCCAAGTACACGCCCCAAACACAATATTATAACAACAAATTGTACCTGGGAGTCATACAGAGTAAGTCAATCAACATGGATCACAAAACCAATACTATGCAGATAACACCCGTGAGAACACCGTGCATGCTGGTTTATGCAGGCCAAGTCAAGGCTCAAGAGCATATGGAGAAAATAGTTCCCATCAGAAGCCACACTGTACCGCCCTCTTACTCATCATCTGGGTTCTCCTTACCCAGGAGACAAAACGGCCGGTCTGATGTTACTGTGACCAATGGATGTGACAAGTGGGTAGTATGTATTATTCAAAAATTAAGGTGGCTACTGAAAAAAGCAGTGTATAGTGATAAGAGTGAAAATAGTGAGGGGTTTTAATAAAGTTAGGTGAATCGGGTAGAAAAAACGAATTTTATTAGTATCTCCCAATCCCTAAGGTTCAAAAGCAAGTGCAAGTGCGGGTTTGAAATAATAACCGTACTTGATGGTGGTCAACATGTTTCTGCATCATTAGAACACATTTTCAAATGCATTCTTCAGGACCTTGTTATGTAAAACTACTGCTTTAAGTGAATAGTAATGAAAAAATATCACCTGAGAGTCCCAGGTTGTGTACTCAACCGTATACTGTTACCGCATGGTATCGCACGGTATTGGATCCAAACAGAAAGACAAACAAACAAGAAAACGAAAGAACATGAATGTATCATATTCCCGTGGTTTTTGTCAATAAAAACCACAATGTGATGGTGCCACATTCACACATACTAGGAAGTGAATTCCAATATAGACACTCACCCATATGTGATGGTTGAGAGGCTTCACCCCACCTGGCTGCGGCTCAGGTATGAGGAGCACCGCTCTAGAAGTAATTTATTTTTAAAAGAATGAGTTATTTTTTAATTTTTTAAAAACAAGGTTTACACGGAGGAAAAAACAAAGATGGTTTAGTTGCTCCATCAAATAGTACATAGATTCGTTGTAGGTGACCCCGCCTAAACTGGACCCCAGCAATCAGACTAATGGCTCAATTTAAAACTCGATGTAAATCGTGTCACCAATGTTCGGTAATGTGGAGAACAGTCCACTTAACACGTTCACGAATACATGGGGCCAGGCTTAGTTTAGTAAAGTTTAAAGGTATCTGAGACTGCATCAAAGGCTTACGCTGCTTGTCTTATGCGTTGGTATTGACGAAATTCGTCAGGCATGCAGCGTGCGCGCTAGCGTGCGGGTACTTCGCAGCCAGCTTACCTGACCGTCAGTGTCTCCTGGCAGTCATCCGAACTGTCTGGGGGGGCACCGGTGATCGCAATGGAGAACTGTTTGTACGTTCGCCTTCAGCTTGATAGAGTCACGTGATCAGATGCGGTCACGTGATACAGGGCATGCTGGGACATGTAGTTCGAGGTGCATCGTGTTGCGTTTTTTTGAAAATCGTGACAATAAACTAATCTTTATCAAAGCGCTTTGGTTTCATTTTTGTAGAAGAAGGCACATTATTAACTTAGAAGTGATTATGCAAGGGAAATAGACCATTGCTGTATGTCAGTAGCACTCATTGATCTAGAGTACGTTTAGAACATATAGAAAATCCCAAGCCTATTTGATGTTTTAATGTGTGCAATAGCAAAGTTACAGGGATGAGATTGAATGATTCTTAGTGTAAGAATCATTCAGCATGCCCTGTATCACGTGACCGCATCTGATCACGTGACTCTATCAAGCTGAAGGCGAACGTACAAACAGTTCTCCATTGCGATCACCGGTGCCCCCCCAGACAGTTCGGAAGACTGCCAGGAGACACCGACGGTCAGGTAAGCTGGCTGCGCAGTACCCGCACGCTAGCGCGCGCGCTGCATGCCTGACGAATTTCGTCAATACCAACGCATAAGACAAGCAGCGTAAGCCTTTGATGCAGTCTCAGATACCTTTAAACTTTACTTAACTAAGCCTGGCCCCATGTATTCGTGAACGTGTTAAGTGGACTGTTCTCCACATTACCGAACATTGGTGACACGATTTACATCGAGTTTTAAATTGAGCCATTAGTCTGATTGCTGGGGTCCAGTTTAGGCGGGGTCACCTACAACAAATCCATGTACTATTTGATGGAGCAACTAAACCATCCTTGTTTTTTCCTCCGTGTAAACCTTGTTTTTAAAAAATAACTCATTCTTTTAAAAATAAATTACTTCTAGAGCGGTGCTCCTCATACCTGAGCCGCAGCCAGGTGGGGTGAAGCCTCTCAACCATCACATATGGGTGAGTGTCTATATTGGAATTCACTTCCTAGTATGTGTGAATGTGGCACCATCACATTGTGGTTTTTATTGACAAAAACCACGGGAATATGATACATTCATGTTCTTTCGTTTTCTTGTTTGTTTGTCTTTCTGTTTGGATCCAATACCGTGCGATACCATGCGGTAACAGTATACGGTTGAGTACACAACCTGGGACTCTCAGGTGATATTTTTTCATTACTAATCACTTAAAGCAGTAGTTTTACATAACAAGGTCCTGAAGAATGCATTTGAAAATTTGTTCTAATGATGCAGAAACATGTTGACCACCATCAAGTACGGTTATTATTTCAAACCCGCACTTGCACTTGCTTTTTAACCTTAGGGATTGGGAGATACTAATAAAATTCGTTTTTTCTACCCGATTCACCTAATTTTATTAAAACCCCTCACTATTTTCACTCTCATCACTATACACTGCTTTTTTCAGTAGCCACCTTAATTTTTGAATAATACATACTACCCACTTGTCACATCCATCGGTCACGGTAACATCAGACCGGCCGTTTTGTCTCCTGGGTAAGGAGAACCCAGATGATGAGAAAGAGGGCGGTACAGTGTGGCTTCTGATGGGAACTATTTTCTCCATATGCTCTTGAGCCTTGACTTGGCCTGCATACACCAGCATGCACAGTGTTCTCACGGGTGTTATCTGCGTAGTATTGGTTTTGTGATCCATGTTGATTGACTTACTCTGTATGACTCCCAGGTACAATTTGTTGTTATAATGTTCATTTATTACCTACAAAGCTCCTTAAATCAAAATAAACAAATTAGAATGCCATCCTCTGATATCACTCAATCATTGCAAGCCGAAACCTGGTAAACTCTTCCATCATGTATCCCAGCAAGGTAAAGAAGTACAGGTTTGCAGATCCTGAGTAGGAACTCCTGGCAAAGGAGATGGTAAGACACAATGACTGTCTAATGTGCAACCTCATGCTGAAGATGCCACCAAAAATAAAAAAATAACATGCATGTGGAAGGAGGTAACCTATAAAATAAACACCATATCAACATATCCCAATGATGTTGAGAACATTAACAACGCATCCCAGACTTTGGAATGCTAGGTACTTAAGTGAGTAGCCAACTATAAGCATGAAAACATGGCTATTGATGTTGATTTTCCACCTCAGCTCTACTTCAAACCATGTGAAGAAAATAAGATTACCATCCTCAACATGTCTGGAGTAGAAGATATGATAGATGGTCTGGAGGTCAGAGGAATCCAAGTAAGTGAAATGAGAGTTGAAATGGAAGTACATGTGGTTGTTAAAAATTTCACTTGAGGATCATCATCATTGTGAAGAGTGACAGATGTAATTTGTTAAACATATTCACATTGATCCATGTATGTGCTGCCACAGAGGGTAACAACTCTCTACTGGTACTGCTGATGTATTGAGATTGGATTACAACAACCAAGGTTCTCCAGGTTGAGTTTTAACATTAGATCTGGGTTTGTTTGGTAATACATTTAAATTAAAAATGTTGGAATAGTCGTAAGTCATTGAAACATAACTCTTTTAGGTACCTTTTGGGAAATGTAGTTGAATATTCTTAGGTTTTATAATGGAATACAACTTTACAAAATATTAAAATCCGATTTTGGGTCTCAGATACAGGCTAAGATTGAGCCATCAGTGGCTTCCCCACTTCTATAATGTAGCCAGTGGATGAAAGAGGCAGTACTTAATTATGTATATGAATCTATGAGTATGTTGTGTGTTTTAGGGTGTTGTGTCATGGCACTAGCTCTCACCAAATAGTTAAAGCTGTTGGCAGGCAAGGCCGAAAAAGAAGCTGATCTGTCAACTGAGGAGCACCGTCATAGCAAAACCCTCACTGTTATACTTCTAAACATCTTCTATCATTTCAAGTCAGTGGGTCGTGGTAAAACTGTGCATTTTTTCTCGAATTGTAGTCACCTCCTACTATTGAAAACTAGAGGGAATGTAGGTGCAACTCTTCTGCAGTTTTTTTCTTGGGTATTCATGGTATTTAATTTGGAATTTTTGTTGCCCTTCCCCTATGCCAGTGGCCAGGCAAAGGTAATTACAAACAGAGACCCCATGATATGCTTCCCGCATTGCTGCTGATGCCAGCTATTCCAGGCTCTTCAGATGCAGCCATTAAGTAAACTAAATTCCACTCTCTTCATTCCCAATGGACACAACTGACAAGTAACATACTGTCAGGATGAGACAGAGGATTGGGCATTAAGGGGATTATTACAATGTCAGTTGAAAAGGCTCAGAACAGCAGTTAGATTTGCTGAAACTGACTATGTGGGCTTAAAATGATCTCTGGTAGCATATAATACCAACATTGTTGGTTTTTATAGGTGGTTGTGTATTTGTAGGATGGTAGCTGGGTGGCGATATGAGGTGGGTGTCTTGTCACTTTACTGAATTTGGCCATCTCATAATGGGTGTTGGGGCAGACATTGTTGTTTGTGTGGTCATAGATTATAGTCGGTGAGTCACTGTATGATGGTGACTGTGTAGATGATTGTTGATGGTTGAATTGTCATAGGTTTTGTGGTTGCTTACAATCGGAACTGTGTGGCCATTTGATGGTGGGAGCAAGGATGTATGAGGTGGATATATGGATGTACAACCCTATAATGGTAGGTGCGACATCAAATGTGTGAGGTTTTTTTTTGTAGCGGTTTTGTGAACCTATGACAGTGAGTTTGTGGTCTTATGATGGTAGATATCCGGGTATGATTTGATAGGTGTGTAATTGTCTCAGGCTTGGTGTTTGGACCTATGTTATTGCTTATGTGATGGTATATAACAATGAGTATTTAATAACAGCTGTGTGAGCGTTGGTGGTGGATATGTGGCTTTATTAATGTGGGCGTGTGGACATCTGGTGGTGTGTTTCTTGGTGTATATTGTTATTTTGTGCAGTTGTATTGGATGGTTCAGACTGCATGGGAATTTAGGGAATATGTTGAAATAGGTGAAATTTGCCCTTTTAAAAATGTTGCCAGCAGAAACAATCTGTGTCCAGATTTGCTCTACATATGGGGCCTCATTTATGAGGCTATGCGTCACTTTTATGCCGCTGGTGCGTCACTTTTTGTGACGCACCAGTGGCGTAAAAATGCGCCTTGTTGCGCCATATTTACAAAGTGACGCATCTAGGTAGATGCTTCACTTTGTAAACCCCTGCGCCATATTATACCTGCGCCAGGTATAATGTATGCAAGGGGGCGTATTGATGCAAGAAAGGGTCGTAGAAGTGACGCAGTGAAATCTATGTGATTTCACTGCGCCACTTCTAGGACACAAATGCATCAATTTCTTACGCCTGCCTCACAGCAGGCGTAAGACTGATGCAGGCCCTTTCACATTGGGCTTGCCCCATGTGAAACAATACATTGCTGGAGTTGCGTCACTTTTGTGACACATTCCAGCAATGCGCCACTTTTGCGCCATACAGATATGTCAGAAATACTGACGTATCTGTAACTCCTTGCGCAATGATGCGTCATACTGTAAATATGACGGCATCATTGGTGGTGCAGGGAGGGCGCAGTGAAAAGTGACGCATCGCTGTTTTCATGCAGCGATGCGTCATTTGAGGCCCCTGGAATTTACAAAAGACGAATTAGACAATAACTTTTAAGTATCCTTATAATGAGTGGGGATTGAAGAAATTGAATGTCTAGCTAACTTCTTACACTTACGTTGCCCCTTCCAAAGGTTTTAGTTTCGTAACTGTGAGAAACTGGATTCTTGGTTGAGGGGGTTTGAGCACTTTTCTAGCAACAGCCACAATCCTTTCCACAAACGTCACTAAATTAACCTGAGCTTAACCCTCTTGTGGCTTGAGACAAAGGCAGTCGGGCTTAACTTAGAGGCAATGTGTAACGTATTTATGTAGTAATTAAACAGTAATACAGTAATAAAGTGAGATCATTTTAAGCCCACATAGTCATCATCACAAGCCAACTCAACAGACACATAAAGTGATCTTCAGTAGTTTTTGAAGGAACAATTGATGGCTTTCTCAGCACTTGAGGGGTGCCAGGAGCCACTCTGAGAGGTACGGTTGTCCTGGTATTGTTAGATGATATGCCCATGACTGATTGTCAAACTATTTGAGAGTGGTTTCAGAAAGGATTTGAGAATAAAGAATCCAAAGGGCTTCGAAACACATATGCCAGTATTATCCAAGATAGAGCATTGTTCAACAACAACATTGCTGTGGGTCCTGTTTAGTAGCGCAGCTTGTTTTACAGCAGTGACAAGAATACAGAGTTTTAAACACATTCTGATTTGAGCCCCTGGATAATATCACAACGATTGCAGAGCAGAATTTCACAACCTGGGATTGCACCTCCGAATTTCTTGTCAGGCTTCACCTGCTGTTGACTTGTGGGAAAATATAACAAGAGACGCAACTTGCTCATGGCAATTAAAATGTGTAATTGGGTCATAGGCAAAACACATCCAAAATGGAAACATACTTCTTGTGCAAATAAAAGCTTGAACTGAAGGATCTGATTACAAGTGTGTCAGAAAATTCCTATCCCGCTTAAGCAGAGGTTGGAATGCCAAGCTGTGTGAAGTTAATGGGTGCGATACATTCCACATGTCCTGCTGATTATCAGCAAGTGAAACCCGGTGCAATTTATGGAGGGGGGAGGAGGGGGGGCTCGGTATGTTCGGTGACATGTAGATTTTGGTGTGGTAACTTGTGAACTTTGCTAATGTTGAGAACTCCCATATTTGTAACTTTGGACCAGATGTAAGGATCAGGCCGCTAAATAAGTTTTCTGTTTGTGCATAGTGCTGTGTTTCAACCAGCTCCTTTTCTTTAGCTTGGTTTCGAATGGAACCAATTCGGCACAGGTCAAAGCAGATATTTCCAAGGACTCGCAGAAATTAAACCTCATGTACACTAATAAGGACGATCCCCCTCTATAAATCTTTGCAAATGTTGTGAATGCAATGACGGAGGCCTGCGAGTAACAACCGTCCCTATATATGCAATTGTCAAATTACACCATTGATGAACCTTTACATAACAGGACAGGCAGGGGCTGCTAAGAGATGCATAATGCATTTTCAGGTTTATGCACTGGCCCAATGGATCGCTATCTGCTTCCCCATGCCTGCAGCTGCCCTTCATATAGTGAAAATTGTCCCTAATAGACCACGCACACTTTGCACTTGGATGCCAGTCTACTTTTAGAAGGGGGCAGAGAACATGCAGATGTCAGGTCTTTAAAAAAAACGTATTTCTCAGGGGCTAAAACGTCTTTATTGTGGATGAAAAGAGAAGTGAGGGCAATGTACTAGTGAACATTTCTCCTAACCATTCCATTTCAGATTGTTCAGTCAATAAACTTTCAAAGGACACCCTACAGTTACCTGGGTAGAGTCGACTAGCACAATCTACTGTAACCTCAAAAAATTAATCAATTGATCACTTTGTAGTGCAACACAGTGGTGACAGTCAGGCGCTGTAATGTCAGTGGAGAGATCTGCCTTGCATCATCACCAACAAAGGCCAAAATCGGGCACTAGTTCGCCTGAATGGCCATAAAAATGACGCATTACTAGGCGAAGGAGAGCGTTGTGAAACCAAAATATCAGGGTGGGAGTATCCCTACACTGATGTTGGCGAAGAGTTAGTCATCACCATCGAGTTCTCAAAAGAGAATCTCAGCGTCCAGTCGAGCATCTGCAGGTGTGCTCAAGAACTCCTCAATAAATACGAATGAAAAATATTAATGTGACTCACACAAATTTCATTTCCTGTTGCTATATGCACTATCGGAGTTTTTCACTGCTCCTCATTCCAGAATTCATAATAAACTGCGATAACAAATTGCCTGTAATTTCACAAGTTCTCTGCAGTGTGGACCCCAGAATCTGAAACTGGATATTAATCTTGTCACTGATTTACTTCTCAGCAAGACACCAGCTGAAGGTACATCTTTTGCCACAAAACTACATGCGATTGAACTCAGGGGCATATAAGCAACAACTTGCGAAAATTAGCGCAAACTGCGCTTAGCGTGATTTTTTTTATCGCCTCCTATCGCTGGATTTTATGGTGGAGATAACGCAGTATTACCAACGTTTATCTCCACAGCGATAAAAAATCCAGCGATAGGGGCGAATCCCATGTTTAACATGAGATTTCCAGCGATAAAATCCTATCGCTAAGGAAAATCTCGCTAATAGGCAGGTGGGGACTTAGCCATAGAATCCACCTCCCATTGACTATTATTGTTAAGTCAGGTTTTTACCAGGTGTAAAATCTTGGCGCTAATAGGGGTTAGTGCGTGTTTTTTTATTGCGTCACGGGTATTGCTAAAAGGCGATAGCTGTGGTAGCGACTGCTTTCAGTTGCTACCAGTTTGGATACGCCCACTTAGCATGTCATTAGCGATAAATGTCGCTGACATGCAAAGTGGGCCCCAAACGGGTCGCTATCGCCTCGAAGCTGTCTGCTGTTAGCGACAGCTTGCTAATTGGGTGATAAAAGCTAAAGCGTCGACAACGCCCTTGCTAATGTGCCCCTTAGTAACGTACAAAAAATTGTTCTGGGGATTAATAATTTTGTACATTTTCACTCTGTCATGTGTAATCTGCAGTATGTTCAAAGGCACATGAACAGTCGTTCCACATTGTGTTCCAGGAATCATGCATAGATACTCCGCTCTAACTTAATACATTCTGGGCCTTATTCATGAGTGTGAGAAGTTGGCCTGATATATGATGTTTCCAATTCTGGAACCACCTTGTATCAGTCCAAACAATCCCTTATGGTGTCTGGTTGTAAGTCAACCTTATAGACAAGCTATCCTAGGGGTAGCATGGACTAAGCAGCCTGAAAGGCTAAACTCAAGAGGTCGTGTTAAGCGAGCTGTTTTACCAATCACAATCCTGTAATATCAAATGAAAGGACACCACACAAGTATATATTATAAAAATATATGTATTTATTACTAGAATAATCCCCAGTACTCTTTATGAGCAAAGGGGCACAAGCGTTTAAACAAAAGCACAGTGAAACATATAAAAGTTGCACGATTATGGATGAGGGCGGGTGGCCACTCAAGCCATATATTAAGAAAGTGGTATAAGAGATACCAATCAAACAGTGGTTAGGCCTAGGGCCTAGGGAATCGCTGGGAGCAGTCGGGACTAGCAATGCTGAAGTCGGGAAAAGCCCGTGGGATTCGGGTGCAGCGCTTACAGCACACGCATGCATCAATGCAAAGTCAATGGTGCGTAAAAGTTATAAAGTTACTGTTTAAGGAGACTTCCGCTTAACCTAGAAGGATGAAACTTAAGACACATACACTAGAGGTGTGTACCAGTGTGGGAACACCGGCGTTGCTGAGTTACCTCACCCACAGGAAGCGGGTGCATAGGGTCGAAGTTGTGTCGGGTTTCGTCACGCAGGTTGTTGGTGCTTGAATGCTGAAGATGCTGCAGGCGATGTGAAGGAGAAGTGTCCGGTGTGATCCAAGGGTGGATCAGAGTTGTAGAGTACCTGAAAGCAGAGGGGACAGAGTCTGGGTCACTCAGCAGTGACCAGGGTGGAACCAGGAGGGAACCAGGCAATGTTGGGCGCAAACAGGTGGTTGTTGAGGAGCTTCTCTCCGCTGCCACGTGGGCTCTAGGGCATCGGCGACATCCAGGAGCGGGTCAGGACCTGTCCCACAAAGGTTCTTGCAGTTGGTTGCTGTCGGCTTCAAGATTGGAGTAAACAACACTTGGCAAGAGCAATCCATGCAGGACTGGAAGATTGCTTCTCACTCGGACCAGAAGGGTTAGAGCGGGTGCTCCTTTTCAGAGGAGCGGGTGCAAGTCTGGAGCAACCAGAATCACAAGTTAGATTTCACAGTTCGCCGGCACAGGGGCCACAAGCCAATGGGGAAGTGACCAAGCCAATGCGTTAAGCCAAAAGAAGCAGAAGGGCCCTACGCAGCACTCGGTAAATGTAGAGGGGTGAGCTTCAGGGCAAAAGTCGCTCAGGGCTAGTGCTTCTCAAACCTCGATGTACAGCTTCGAGTGTCACTCGTGGGTTGCACTGTCAGCGTCTCGTGGTCTTTCCAAGATGGCGGGCCCCACGCTTTCGGTCGCCACCACGGGTCTCAGCTCTGCAGGGACTGTGGATCGGGCTGTTAGAAGACAGGCAAGCTTGATCTTGTTGGTCTCTGTTGCTCGAGTTCCGGCGGGAACTGCAACGAAGCAAACCTCGAGGTGCTGGATGGTGCCTGTTTGCCCAGGGTGGTCACTCCTTGAACACAAGGGAGATTCTTCAGTCTTCTACGTCGAGTAGGACGTCGAAGGGTCCAGAGTTTCATTTCAAATGTTTCATCAGGATAATCTGAGTGCGTTGGCACTGCTCCCATTCTTATACCAATCTAGGGGGCTGAATTACCTGCTAGGTCCCCTCCTATGGGTGGGACTCAGGAAGGGGGTGGTTACACCCCTTTCCCTTTGTCCATGTCGCGCTGGAGCTGGGGCTGGTGTGCCCCAGAACCGGTATGACCGTATTATGCAAGGGGAAGCCTTGTGCTCCCCCGGCACTGTCTGGTTTCTTCAAACCTCCCTGCTACAATCCACTATCTCCTGTCTGAGGTGGTGTGACACCTCCCTGTGACAGGAAACCCTTTGTCCAGGCCTCCTTGGCTGAGTTTCGGTCAGCTGCAGGAGGTCAGACTCGTGTCTGTGGCAGAAGCATCCATTTTGTGGTGCTGAGGCTCCTTTTAAAATCAACCGCGCTTTAGCAAAGTAGCATGTCGTCTCCCTCTAGAGGGGTGGAATGCTATCCCCGTCAACAGGACTGTCGAGGGGATAGTATTCCAAATCGTATGACACCTTACATGACATGTTTTGATAAAGCCAAACCAAAGTTACCATATAACCGCGAGGATTACACAATGGTGCAAGGGTGCCGGCCTTGCAGAGATGATTATTTTTGTACAGGAAGGAAAACCTCTCTGTACAAAAATAATCACAAGAGGCTTTTCTTCTTTCTATGTGTGCTGCAGAATGCAGCACACATAGAAAAAGGAAAAACGAGGAGAAACAAAGATATTTCTCCTTGTTGCGCCTCCCTTTCGCCTCCCCTGGGGAGGCATAAGCTTTTGGCACTGCCTTAGATTTAAGATTTCTCGGACGTAAATCTGGGGCAGTGTCAAAAGGCCATGGATGTTGCTGGGAATGCCCCCAGCTACACCCATTGCACGCCTCTTTAATGCAGTACTCTGTGTTAAGGGACTGATATTTATCAGGCAGCAGTGCACCAAAAAAAGTGGCTTACTGCTGCCCGATAAATATCACGCAGGCTTTTGCGCCAGGAAACGTCACAAAAAGTGACGTTCCAATGGCGCAAGGGGCCTCATAAATGAGGCCCTCTGGGTTTTACAGTCTTCCCGACACCCCCCTCTCCCTTTACCTCGACTCAAATGCCTGTATTTGTGTTACTTTCCTCAAAGAAGGCAAAGTTTTGCCCAACCTGAAAAAGATTTCCTTGACATGCCAGGCACACAACCACCCCTCAGAGCCTTGAGAGCCTAACAGGTGAGTTTCAACGCGCTTTACAAATCCCTAATTGATTGATTGATGCTGCATTGAACTGCTCGGGGGCAGGCCTGGGATCCAAAATCAGTCATGGAATGCTGGCCTGTATAGTCATATACATAGAATACTTTTTGTTGTACACACCTGATGGAACAGAGCTGACAAAGTGCTTTGACAGGTTCTACTTCATGTCCTTCGGGGTAAGTAAGACTGTGCTTGACGCAAACACCTTTTATCCTTGTACTATGAAAGTACATTTCTAGAAGCGCTAACCCGGATATAATATTTATCCTATAACACCCCCTGCAGAGTTTGGAATAAGAAATTACTTTTTAAAGTGATCTGTAACTCTCTCCTGAGAACTTGCCCTCTACTTATTTAAGTACTATGGCTCCCCGGAAAGACCTGTATATATCTGTAATAGTGAAATCAAACTTTTCAGGCAGACAGATAAAAAGTAAAATTCTAGAACAGCAGCACTTAGATCAGTCTTTAATGGAAGCTTCACCATGGGCATGGCTCTGTGGTGCCTTGAACGGTGGTAACATCATCTCTTTAATTGCTTAGCAAAAAACATATTCTAATACTTTCATGGAATATAGCAGGAATAGATGAATGTACAATAAACCCTCTTATTTCTCAGATTTCCCCATCAAACTGCTTTCAAGAAATCTGGTCAGTAAATGCTCTAATAGTTGACTATTATAAACACATGTTTAATTGCCCAGCAGTGGCAACAAGAAGAGGCCATGTAAAGGAGGAGATATAGCTATGTTACTTTCGACAAAGTTAGATTGGACATTTCAAACAATACCCACAGAAAGTAAATGCTTTCAAGGTTTAAATATGTTATTGCCACTCATGCTACGTCCCTGTCGAAATTCTCTATAAATATTTAGGGCTCGATTACGATGTCGGTCGGAGATGCCTCCGACCGACAGTGCAATCGCATTGCGACTGCACCACCATTTCTAAATGGGAGCTTGTTCTGCAGCTGTAAACCAGCCATAGAACAAGCTCCAAATGAGAAATGGGAGATTCTGTTAATCCCTGCACTGCGTGGCAGGCACCTCAAGGTCCCTGCCACACGGTGAAGGGATTAGCAGGGTGACCCATAGGTGCACCCTCAGCCCCGAACCGGAGGCCGCAGGGCGAAGGGGGCCCTGCTATGGGCCCATAAACTCACTTTCTGACATGCTTTCCATGTCAGAAAGCCTGGCATGGAAAGCCGTCGGAAGCCGAGCATCGTAATCCCAACAGCGGAAACGCCATATAATGGGATTACGTGCCGGCCTCCAACTGGCTGTGGGTTCCTTGAGCCTATCGGAATCCAGCCGGAATGACCGGCCGGTTTCAGTTTCGACCGCCTGCATTGTAATACAGCTGTCGGAACTGAAAGCGTGATGTGGCTCGGTAAGCCTCATCGTAATAAGGTCCTTAATGTTTATGTGCCTCCAGGACAAGGCATTGATGGCATTGGAAAGGAAATTGTAAAGAAATAAAGGAGATAAGAGGTAAAGAAAAAGTCTTCTGGTGATTTTAATGCAAACATCACTAACTCCTTGCTGGAACACAATGAACAAACTGATCTAGAGCAAAGTTGGGGAATACTGGCGGCTATATTTGCAAATCAAAATATGAGTGACCTAAAGGATGGTCTCCTTCTGGAAGACTTAAGCCTCTTGGGTATGACACATTTAAATGGTTGGAGAGAATCTGACAATCCGACACATGTGACTAGACGTGTCTTTGTTTGTTCCTCCACTATTGTTAAACCATAACCTCCTTTACAATATTCCGCAAAGAAGCACATTTCTCAGTGGTAGTTACTCCATACAGTGATCATGCATTCTTCACCCTGTGCTAATATCATCCCCTGAATGTGCGAAGGACTGGTCATTGTGCCCCTATTCTGGGATGGTGGAGAGCTGCACAGGTAGAGGTTAATTATATTGGCATCCCTCCAATGTGGCTAAGTTTAATAAAATGATTACATCCTTCTGTAGCAGTTTGGAGGAACTGCAGATAAACAACTCAGGTTCTTGATGCGATGGTCTAATGGTTGAAACAATTAACTGCTTTGTGAAAAAAAAGAGGGAAAATTAGGGAAGAATTTAACCCTTTCGATGCTGATGACGAGCTCAGCTCGTCATCACCCACGGGTGTTGTGTGCTGATGACGAGCTGAGCTCGTCATGGTGCCACTAAAATGGCATTTTCCAGCACAGGGGGGGGGAAACGCCCAGCAGCCATGTGGTTAAAGACCATCTAAGAATATTACGGAAAGACAGTTATCTAATGCAATAACTTTTCAACTGCATTCGATTCTGCCATCAGACCAACTTTATGGCAGGGATACAAAGTGGTTTATTGTGCCTGTTGGTTCCATTTCACTCTTCTACCTGGAGCAAAATGCTGTTGTTGGGGTAAGTTTAAAGTCTTTCTAATTCTATCACCACACCAAATGGTTCGAAGCAGGGATACGTGTTGGCACCCCTATTGTTTTCTCTGTACCTTTCAGATTGTCCTTCCTATTTGTATGAAAAGAAAAATCCTCCAGCAAAATTGTTTCTAAAAGCTTGCTCACCCTTTTGTACATGAAAGATATACCGCCTGATTCATCATTCATATTTGCGCTCGCAAAGGGCCAGATTCTGAGAATCTGGCCCTTTGCGAGTGCGATTTTTGCATTTGGGATTCAACATCCCAAATGCAAAAATCGTTATTTGCTAATTCGCATATTTGCGAGGATTTACATTTAAGGAATCTCTATTTGAGATTCCTTAAATGTAATTCATCATCCATTTTACAATTGCGAAATCGCAATTTCGGGCCGCAATTTACCGCGAGGTCAAACCTCGTGGTAAATTGCGGAAACTCAGAAAAATGCATTTAAATGCATTTTTTCTGAGTTGCACGTTACACACACACATGTCCTTTGGACATGTGTGTGTGCAACACCTGTGTTAATTTCCATTGCAGGGGTGCTACAGGGTGTCCTTTGGACACCCCTGGCACCCTTGTACTCGCAATCTTATTTGCGATTAGCTAATTCCTAATCGCAAATGAGGAATGACTCCCCATGCATTCCTAAGGGCCTTTTGGCCCATTGGAATGCATGGGGAGTTATTCCTTATTTGCGATTAGCAATTAGCTAATCGCAAATAAGGAATCAGTGGGAATCGCAATTAATATTGCGATTCCTACATGAATACCGTTTTGCGAGTCTCAAATAGCGATTCCTTATGATTCGCTATTTGAGCCTCGCAAAACTGCCCGTTCATGAATCAGGCTGATAGTTTTAATTGATTAGACTCCCATTGGTCTTCAGGCCAGACTGAAAGGCCTGATTTACTATGCATAAAAGCATAGTAAATACAGCAAAAACTAAAATTTTAGTTTTTAGGGAGAAAATAAAAGGTCCAAAAAACAGCCTGGTATTTAGGAAATTTGAGAAGTTAAATAGATATTCATATCTTGGCAAACCCTTTTGTGAAAGTCTAGAGGATGAGGTGCATACAACAAATTTATGTAACACAGCACTTCCTCATGCAAATTCTTTGCAGATCATTTACGTTTCCATGGGTATAAGACATTTGGATCACCTAATATGAATCAATGAAACTAAAATTCCCCTTACAAGTTTCTGTGCATTAAAGCACACTTCGATTGCATCTTGGGCATTCCTAAACAAGTGTGAATGGAAAATTCTGAGAACATTTTGCTAATAAATTTCAGAACTTAGATTAGTGGGTAAATTTTTTCAATCCTGAGCATATATTATTTAATGGAGACATAAAATACTTCATGCACCAACTACTTCTCTGAGATCTCAGCTTAGAACAGATGTTGTATAATACTACAAACTATACAATTTTGGGGGCAAATTTGTCTCGATCTTTGAAATATTTTAAGTTCAATCTACATCTCTTAAAAGGGATGGTCGCCAGGGCACCTCAGACTCTTTTTAAGATCTTAATCTTTGCTTGTTAGCTGTAATTCTCTGAAATCATATAACATTAGAGGGCCAATTACGATGTCAGGTGGAAGGCCTCCTTCCAACAGTTGGAATCTCCTCCACCACGTCGGAGCCTTCCGACCAACTCGGTTGGTTTACATTTTGACTGCCCGATTACGATGTTCGCAGTCGGAATGTAAACCGCGCATTCATTCTGAATCAGTTCCGAGCCACTCGCGGAGTATTCGTAACCGTTGGAATCGCATCATACACCCCTATGGACAGCTTTTCTGCCCTAGGGATTACGATGTTGATTTCCAACAGCCTTTCCGTGACAGCCTGTCCAACACAGAATGGCTGTCAGAAGGTGACTTTGGAACATAGTTCCCTCTAAACCGCGTGCCTGAGCGGGAGCCACACTTTGATTTCTCTCCACGCAGAGACCTACAAACGCCTCGCACAACAAAGGATTCCTCTGTGTTGGACTTGGCCCTTCTGGCAGGTTCACCCCTGAACTTTTTGCTTTGGTATATGACTTGGTGTTGGTTGTTTTTAGCTTCTGCACACTTTAACACTGTGTCCCAGTCTAAAGTGCATGCGCACTCCGAGTGCATGTTGTCAGATTGGCCTGCCCTCCCATAGGAATGCATGTGGAATGTATGTGTACATGGTAGTTCCTGATGCGTGGGGAGTGCAGGGGCAAGTTTGGTATGTGCGAACTCGTGATAGTAAATGCTGCGCGATGATGTGTACGGATTTACTGTGTCCAGTGTGGACGTGCCACTTCTAGAAGTTGGCATGTCTGTGTAATAAATGTGAAGTGACTGTCTGGCTTGTGATTGGCTGGAGCTGACTGGTGTGCCTGGCTCCAGGAGTCAGGATGGATCTGCCCCAGTGGTGAGTGGAGAGATCTGCATGCTGATGGGAGGGAGGAGTGCCCCTGGGACCTGAATAGGGCTGGGACTTCCCTACACAATGCTGGCTCCGCCCCCTGTGGTGCATCTGATGTCCCTAACTTGTCCTGTGAATGGGGAGAGGGGCTGAGCACAACAGAGTGCTCCAAAACCAGCTGCGTCTGGTTTTCCCTTAACCCTGCAGCCTGAGACAAAGGATTTATGTGTATAAAAAAGGGCTGTGACCCGATGTAAAATGTTCTTACTGATCTTAACTTGAGGGGGGCCTGCTGCAGCTGCTGGACGCCAGGAGGACCGCCACTGGGGACTGCCTACCTGCCTGGAGTGTCCTGCGAGCTGGCCTCGAGCCCAGCCTTTGCCCCCCCCTGCCTTCTTAAGGACTTTTGCTGGACTTTCCCTGAACTTTGGGGACCCTAACGCTTGGGAGCGCTTTGCTTTTATTTCTTTATAGCGCTTTGTTTTCCTCCAGGGGAGCGCTTCTGCTTTTAACTGCAGCACAGAGCTGAGATCGTCCTGCAGAGGGAGTCCCCGGCATGGGGATTCCCCTGCCTTTGTGCAGTCTTGTGCCCCTGACGGGTGCCCACCCCACCAGGGACTTGGTGCTTGTTTGCGGGTGCCACCCGGCTTCCTGTGTCTCAAGCGGGTGCCTACCCCGCGTGTGATGCGACTGGCAGCTTAATTACGGTGGGGAGCCCACCCCGTCTCGCCAGCCACATCTGGGATAAACCAGGATTCCCCCGCGCATCGGTTGATTTATAATCCCTAGCAGGTGCCCACCCCGCCAGGGACTTTTGCCTTTAAACGGCAGCCTACCCCGTATTTTACCAGAGGAACCAACGCTGCCGCCCAGGGGCTTCATCGGGAGGGCCGCGCCCCATTTGGCTAGTGCGCCCCAGAGCCTGGAGGCTCATCTCCTGGTCCTCGCTGCCATTGGCTAAAGCGCCCAAGACCCTGGAGGCTTGTCTGGAGGGCCACGCAGCGATTGGCTTCCCAGCCAGCCTGCACATCGAGCCAGGGGGAGTTTCCCCGAGGTGAGGCTGCACCGCCTGGGACCCGCGGCAGAAACAGAGAGACCGGAGAGCCCCCACGGAGTCCGGGAGGCTCTCCCAAGCCCCACCACAGGAAGGAGCAGGGAAGCCCAGTGGAGACGCCGCCTCCCAGCAGCCGGTGAGTGGGGGCGTCTCGGTGGGTCCCAAGTCAGTGAGGAGCGGCCCCGGATGGCAGCGGGTTGCTCCTCTGCGAAGTGCAGCATTTTCTTAGTAATTTCGAGCCTGAGAGGCTCCAACGTCGGGGGCATTTTGTAGTCAGAGCCCACGATGCTCCATGCACATTGAGGGCATTTCAAAGGGTAGAGCGGCCCCGCTTGGCAGCGGGCCGCTCCCCCAGTGTGGTGGCATTGTTGCTTTTAGAGCCCACAAGGCTCTTGAGGGCACAGTTGTTTATTCCTAAACCCTGCAAGGCTCCCACATTGTTTTTGGGCACTGTTGTTTATTAGAGCCCAGAGGAGAGCCATGAGGCACGCTGGTGCCAGGCTCAGTTCCCCAGCAGCCCAGCACTTAGTGGGCAGCTGCATCATTTAGGCCTGTTGCGCATTCTTCTTTGGCTGCCTGCGCAGCCAGCCCAGACATTCTGGACATTGTACCTGTGAGCCCCTGAGAGGCCAAGTTGGCCTGGGGACAGTTTCATGTGTTGCGCCCTTGCTTGGGGTACATGTTTAGGCCTTATGTGATTTTTGCACAAATGTGATTACCTGCCTAATGTGATTTCTGCATAATATGCAATGCCTTTTGCCTAAACCCCTAAATGTATTTTTATACTTAGGAGCTTCTTTATCCTAGTATAGGTTCTGCTAGTGAGTTCATGGTCCCCTGCGTGATATATGCCTAAGGTGGTTAGGATTGCGTAGTGTGTACTTACCTTTTACCAGTGGTTACTGGTTGTGTGCTACATTTGTTATTTGGTGCTACAATTATTCTATGTTCTAAGTGCTATTTCTACAAAGTGCTAGTTCTAAAAGTGCTTATTCCTGACAGTGGTCCATGTGGCCCTGTCCTGTGTATATAATCCCCTGTAAATTCTGCCTGTGCCAGTTGGCACAGTGTAAAATGTGTGTTTATTATCTAATGTGTTTGGTATAATACAAAGGCTATTTTTATAAATATGGCATCAAAGAGAGGAGTAAAGGGCTATTACTACTTAATCATAAGTAGAAAGTCCAACTACAGCATGCCCTAAAAGTATAAGTTAATGCAAAAATTGCTGTGCTGTTCCTGGAGAGAGAGAGGAGGAAAAGACCAATACAGTGTATGATGCAAGTGATGTTGTTAGGGTAAAGAAGAGTTAACCCTGGGAATCCATTTGGTTGGATTTAATGCCTCACACACCCTTTCAGGTGTCATGCTTCATCATTTGGGCCTGCTCCTCGTTGGGTCGGCGGTGCAATACCCAACGGGCAACACCTCAAAGAGGGGCTCTTTGGAGGAGATCTTTTTCCAACAGCCGTATGGATGAAGTGCGGGTGTGGGGCCAGAATGGATTAGTAGACGTTAAAGAGTGAATTAAAATAAAGCTAGGGGTACCGGGAATTATTTATTCGGGTGGTCCGCTGCTCTAATTAAAAATGACTTTCTAGAGGAGAGGGCTGGAATATTATGCTTCTAGAGATCCTCCAGATTGTGCTATTGTCCGGTCAACATGTTTCTTGCTGGGTGTTATTTGAACAAGCGATTCTTCAGGACCAATTGGACTGTTTAGCTAGTGTCTAAAAAGAGGAAAACTGTCTACTCTAATTCCCTAATGTGTAGTGTGTGTACAGAAGTGTGAGTACAAAACACCAACAACTAGGAATGAAGGGAATTGGGAGGGAATTTATCCCTATATTCCCCTTCTTCTATTGAAACCTGTGTTAAGCTGTCATTACCTGTTATGAAAGAGGAAAGGCAAATCACAACAGGGTATGTAACAATCACATCAATGACTGTATTTCTTGTGTGGGTTGCATGCCAGTGTCATATTTCACTAATGTGCATTGACACCATAACAGTATTGTGCATGCGATTCTCATATGTGAAACATTCAGTGAGGGTGATGTGGAAGGAATATTGAAAACATATATACAAAGAACAATAAAATACCAAATTGGTATGGGTTGCAGCAACATATCCAAAGTCACCTAAAAAGTGTAATGGTCAGATAACAACAGTATCCAGCAGGTAAAGCTTCAGGTTAGATCTTCCACCGCAAGGCTATGTATGGGGAGGAATCTAGGTTAACTATTAAGCAGCATTAATTGGTGTGTTAGTATTGCAATGTGTGTGAAGGTCACACTGTGTTTAATTTTTCTGATTAGCCTGGACACTCCATGTCACGGAAGTGGCTATGACATACATAAGAATTCATATCAGGGAATTTGAATAAATGTACGTTTGGCATCAATAGTTAAAAGCCCTATTGAGAACTTTGTGCCAGCCGGCACTTGCATTGAGGTTCCCAGGTGGACTCGAACTGGCGTATGGCCATGGTAAAATGTGTACATCTACAATTTCTATCCACAGAATAGCCTGGTCACTCCATGTCATGAAAGTGACTGTGGCATACATTACAAAGAATTCATACCAGGGATCTGAAATAAATGTATGTGTGGCATCAATAGTTAAAGACCTCGGTGAACTAGGTACCAGCCGGTTCTTGCATTGGGGTTTCAGACGGACTAGAATTGGCGTATGGCCGCGGTAACAGGTATATATCTACATTATATATCGGCAGAGTGAAACACTCGCGAAGTCACCCGTAGCCATGTTTACTTGCTTTCGGGATTTTGGTGAGGATCAACGGCATGATTAAGGAATTAGACAAACCCACGTCCATGTGAACATCATATATTCTGGAGATTCCAGAGTTGAGTGAAGGCTAAAGGGAATCTAATGTAGGCGTTGGTAAGTTAGCTCGGAGGAGTGAAGCCGCCATAGGGTTTAAGGCTAAAAAACACATGTTGGATGTCAGGAGACCTGTTTTAACGGAGTCGCGGGTCTGTGAGTTGAGACATTAGCTGAAGGGAGCAGTAACTTGGCTTATGTTTAGGAACTTACTTGGGAGTGCCTGAGCTGCGTTGCTAGCGCCTACCCCTCGCTGCTGGATCTGGGTGGAGGCGGAAGGAGGGGTCGGGCCGATTATAAAGGTTAGAGTCTACACGTGGTTTTGAAGTTAGTGCGGCAGCCATCTTTTAGTGTCTAACCTAAACTGTGGTATCACGCTAACCGGGGGTTCATTTCCTTGCAGAGGGTTTATGGGAGTAATAACTAAGAGTAGGATCGGTAAACTCTGTAGTTAAAGTGAGACCTCGGAAGAATTATTGGTTAGAGCCGGAGTCGTGCTCTGTGCAGTAACTAGCTTAGTCACGTAATTGATGGCGGCCATCTTACAGTGAATAGCCCGGAGTTGCGTGTATAGGTAGATGGGCTGTTATGAGACCGCCCAATGTATATAGTATATCCATGTATATTCTGAGTTGTTAAACTCAATTAATCAGTGACGCCAGGTAACAATTAGGTCCCGGTGTAGAGTGACTGAGACAATCAAGGAGGGAACCTGAAGGGTCAATGTATAAATCATCTCTTTGCCAATTTGAAAAATGTAAAGTAGACCAAGACATTCATAAAGAGGACCTGAGGGGCCAATGTATAAGACATCTCATTGATAATTAACATTTAAAAATTGTAAAGTAGGCTGTGGGGAAGTAAGGAACCCATGTGGCAATGGGTTACTAGACATGTGTCTATATCAAGTATTTCTTGAATGTAATTGTCTACAGGTCGGATTTGCTCAGAGGCTGCTCCAGGGGATGTCTTCATTCAGGCCACGGCTGTCTGATGACAATCTGTGAATCCATTGTTGTTCTTTGTAAAACAGGCTCTGTTTGGATATCTTGTGGTTTGCTTCAAGTATCAACCATTGGAGGGAATCCGGGGTATGGTTCATTTCTAGAAAGTGCCTGCACATTTTGGTGTTATTTTTCTTGCACCTGAAGTTACTTCGGTGCTCCGAAAACTTGTTTTCATGTTTCAGGTTGTCATGCCAATGTAATAAAGATTACATGGGCATATGATCAGGTAAATACAGTTAGAACTGTTACAATTAGTATGACCTCTCATTTCCCACTCGAATGAGTCTGTCAGGGTAATGCTTTTATATTTTTTAGTGAAGGGGCATGCTGCGCACCCCCCACAGGGATAATGGCCTTTCAGAACTGGTAGATTCCAAAGTGTTGTTTGTCAGGTTGTTTGGATAGCCTCCTTGGGTCTAGTGTGTACCAAGATGTTTTTGATATTTTTAGACCTCTTAAAGGCAAATCTCGGTTGGTCCAATGTGAGTGTCCCTGTGTTGAGTATAGACCAGTGGCCTCTCACGATTTTTCTCAATTTGTTCGATGCCGGTGTGAAGGTTGTACCACAGGTTATGGGCTGATTGGCCAAGGGATCTCTTTCTTTTGGTTCTAAAAGGCCCTCTCTGTAGTTATTCTGTGCCCTTTTCCTACATTTCTTGATCTCTCTAGTAGGGTAACCTCTCTCTTTTAGGTTCCTTGAGAGAATGGATGACTTAGTCTTGTAGTTGGTCATTGTGCTGCAATTATGTCGTATCCTGAGGAATTGCCCAAACGGTAAATTGTTACGTAAGGCAATTGGATGGTGGCTAGTGTAATGTAGTATACTATTACGGTCTGTGCTCTTCTTAAATAAAGTGGTGCCGAGGGATCCCCCTTTGATACTTATTTTGAGGTCCAAGAATGCTATGTCTCTGTTGGAAGCCGTAATATTGAATTTCAGGTATGGGTTTAGGTTATTAATCCACACGAAAAAATCTGTGTATGATTCTTCATTACCTGCCCAAAAAAATCAGGATGTTGTCTATGTATCGTTTCCATAGTTTTATGTTGTCGTGAGAGGGATTTGTCATTGGTGATATATGGTACTCCAGGGAGGAATTAGCACAGGAAACCACAAGCCGGTCTAAGGAGCAAAATATAAGACAGTTACTATATCTCTCAAAAAGAAAAATCAATCAACAACTCCACGCCAGCACCCTCATAAAATACCATCATAACCAACACATACCACGAGGCCTAAGAATGGCACTGAAACCATCCCTTTGCAAACATTCAAAAAAGTTTCAAGAACGATGGTTTGAAATATTGAACAAATGTTCGTTGGACCTGATCCTATTAATAATACAAGAATTATCCACCATCTTAGAGGATTTGAGTACAGAAATCGAGGAAATATCATCAGAGCTCTCTAAAATGATGATCGAAGAAGAACTTAAAACAACTTTGGATGACATACAAAGTCAAATTGAAAAACACTCAAGGGAGATTAACGAACGGAAAATTCGGAAATTTAAGAGGGACACCCTCGATTATAGGCTTGGAGAAGTCTACACGTGGGCCGAAATATACGCTCAGAAAAGAAGGAACCGCCCTTATAATTCCAACACCGATACATCCTCAACGGATAGTGACACAAGTCAAAAACAACGCAAATCACAACAAACGCGAAAAACACAGGACACCACACCAGCTGAACAACCAACTACCAGTGCACCAAATGAAACCAATCCTTTTTTAGAACAGGGTCAAGCTCAAAAAGGAGTCCCCGGAGAGGACAAAACAAAAGAAAAGGAAAAAGACAGGGACCCACCGACCACACGGAGCGCGACAGGGATCACCAAAGAAAAGGAGAAAGAGAAGAGGACAAAAAAGAATCAGACATAGAACAATTGGTAATCAATATAAGTGACCATCATCTAAACACGTACGAACTAGGATTACTCCAAAAGGGATCGTCTTTTGTACCTACCACGACCACGGACCATCTCGAACTAGAGGTGAGCTTTTTCAAGCTAATGCGCAAACTCAGACTAAGACATTTTTTTGACAATGTACTCCCCGAACGACCACAGCAAGAGGAAGATCAACTCTTAGGACTATGACCATCAAGCACCTTTCAAGCACCTTTCAGCCATAAAACATTGGATTTGTTTGAAAATATTGTTAAACAAGATCTTAGCAAAATCAAACATGTTTAACCAAAAAAGAGAAACATCACTCAAAAGGATCTTGACACGTTACACAAACTCGCATCCAATGAAAATATCATATTCACTAAAGCCGATAAAGGTGGAGCAATCGTAATCATGAACAAAACCATGTACGAAACAAAAGTGATGGAACACATCGCAGATACCAACACATATAGTAAACTGGACAGCAATCCCACAGTGGAATACTCCAAAACATTACGGAATATCCTTGACAGAGCCCACAACCACGGTACAATTTCAGACAGAACAGAAAACTTTCTCACACCTACCAATCCTAAGAGTCCTACCTTGCGAATGGTACCGAAAATACACAAAAACACCATGGATCCACCAATGAGACCCATAGAATCCACACGAGGGAGCCTACATGAACCCATTGGACAACTAATAGACAAATATTTACAACCGACAGTGCAAGCAATGAAAACTTATGTAAAGGACACGACACAATTCTTGTTGAAACTACAACAGATGCCATGGGACCCACAAGAAAAAATCATACTGTGCACAGCAGATGTTCGTTCCCTATACACAAGCATACCCCATAACATGGGGATAGAAGCTATGGAGGAAGCACTCATGAACACCCAACTAGACCTTGAATTTCAGATTTTTCTTATGGAACTCATGTACTTCACACTGTTCCAAAGCTATTTCAAATACAATGAAAAATGGTACCAACAGCTCACCGGAATGGCTATGGGCAATTCGGCGGCACCCGTTTATGCCAACATTTTTATGCAGTGGTATGAAAATAAACACATTTTTTCCAAAAAAGAATGGACAGACAATTCAAAAATGATTATTAGATACATCGATGATCTATTCATCATTTGGACAAACTCTGAAGAGATGTTGAAAGAAGAATTGACACAATTCAATAAAATTAACCAACGCATCCAACTAACATGGGATATATCAGATACTATGGTTAACTTTTTGGATGTTAGAATTTCAATAACCCCAAATGGATTCACCACAGACCTTTATGTCAAACCAACGGACAGAAATAACATGCTACACCACTCGAGCTTTCATGAGCCAAACTTGATAAGGAATTTACCTTTCTCGCAGATGGCCAGAGTAAAAAGGATTACCTCTGACGAGAACACCCTTAAGATAAAAATTAATGAAACGGCAAACAAATTAATCAACAGAGGATACCCTCAAAAATTGATCGATGAATAAAAAGGAAGGATTGAAAAGCTCACAAGAATGAAACTCTTAACACCCAGAGTCAAAACAGAACAAACACGGACAGTTGTGGTCTCTAAATTTTCAACAGCAAGCAGAAAATTTAAAAACATCATTTTGAAACACTGGTCACTGTTAAACATCGAACCAGATTTCAAACAATCTTTCAACCTTCCTCCAATATTTGCATTTACACGAGCAAACAACTTGGGTGAAATCCTTCAGTATAAACCACAGAATACCACAGAATTCTCTGGAACCAAACCGTGTCTGAACTGTGGCAATTGCAACAGCATAATCAGGGGAAACTCAATCAATCACCCTATGAAGGGTAATCCTATCAAAATTAAGGTCAATGCAACATGTGACACTAGCAACTAGATTTACGCAATAAGATGTCCATGTGGAAAAATGTACGTAGGCAAGACAGAGAGGCGCATTAAAGTTCCCCTAACAGAACATAAATCCAACATACGATTGAAAAATACAAAATCAGCCTTGTCAGCACATTTTGTGGAAGAACAACATAACATTTCTCAGATAAAGTTTGTCATTCTTGAAACAGTACAGAAAATTGAGGGAAGAGCCAACACAAAACATCTTCTGAGAAGAGAGAACTTTTGGATACAAAGACTTTCCACCCAAAAGCCCGCTGGCTTAAACGATAGAATTGAACAGTCATGTTACCTATAATAATTGCTCTTACGACCATACCTTGCCTATCTTGTGTTAATTCTGGGAATGTTCACACAGATACACTGCGAAAACCAGATAGCGCATTCAACACCGGTCACACTACCATACAGATTTATTTTCACACACTCTGGAGCACTGACCAGCTCATGTAAACACAGCCACTAACCATCTTAGGCACTCGAACCAACAGTTCTAGTCCCATTCTAGTTTTTCTGATTTGAGCTTCACCAGATTTATATATTTTTTTCGACAATTTTATCATTACTATTTTTCAATAATTTAACTTTAGGTCTGACCTTCCCGCCAAACTTATCACCCCAACAGAAGTTCAGCTTAACAAACAAATGCTGACTTTTTTTCAAATACTGACCTGTATAGTCTATCGTCTACCCTCATGGTCACATGACCGGAACTTGTTTTTTGAACATAGTAAAACGCGCCCAGACTTACTCCGGACCGTCGTTCAGAAGGATACCAACCGACCGAAGCACGCCAAACCGACACCACAGGTTAGTTTTTCACAGCCGACACAGATGAGCGAACACTTAATCTCTTTATAACACACACACATAGAGCACCGCTGACCGTGCTTCCCATGTTTTCTTACAGACTCATCGGCACACTCGGGAGGAAAGGCTTGTAAGTGATACACCATTTTAGTTGTTTGGATATTTCTACTTTGGGCTAACTTGTATATATATAGCAATGTTTCATGACTATGAGTTACTTTGTATATACACGTGTACACGTAAAAGATTTTCCATCAATGCGTATGTAACCTTTCATACTTGCTTTGCATTATTGATGATTTATACCGTTTAAAAAGTAGTATTCTAATTGATATTATACTATTTTTTCAGTGTCTGTTCCCTGATGAAGGGCATATCAACAATGCCCGAAATGCATTGGATGTTTTGAAACGACATTGCCTGATACTAATGAGGTTAAAACTAAAACCTGTATAACAACGACCAGATGTCTAAAAAGAATTAAAGAAATACTCATGAACAATTTAAAAAATTGAGTGGAAGTCTTTTTCTATTGGAAAGACAACGAAAATGTGTGCCCAAAAGGGATGGAACTAGAGGTTCACTAGTTTCACAAATCACTTATGTTTCAGGACGTCATCGGACCCTTGACGTCTCCTCTAGGAGCACCAAAAACAGGAATTAAACATCTTGCTTAACACCATACAAAAACAAGCTGTGCATCTATCCTACAAATTACCACTCTTCAAAATCAGCCATGTACAGACATGCTACACTGGGGGCTATCATGCTCCCCATGCAAGTACCTTGTGTTTGATGATAGTACTTGCCTTTGAACTCAAAGTAGTTCTCGGTAAGGACCTTTTCTGCTCATTCCATAATGAATGTGATCAGTGTTTGTGACATCCACTGGGTCTTATTAAGTACTGCCTCAATAACTCCTAGGGAGGCCCTCTGGGGGATGTTCGTGTAGAGGGCCTCTACATCAAGGGTTATAAGGAAGTCATTTGATGGGGCCTCTTCATAGTCCTGCACCAGGCGTAACAAGTCTGTCGTATCCTGAATATAGAATGGCATTTTTTTACCAGGGGCTGCAGAAAGTGGTCACAGAATTGTGATAAAGGTTCTAACACTGAGTCAATCCCAGAAACAATTGGTCTTCCAGGGACTGGTGTAACACCTTTGTGAATCTTCGGCAACGTATAAAAATACGGGACCCTATGATTCTTTTTTACCAGGAAATCTGCCTCCTTTTTACTTAGCCAACCATGACATTCCAGCTGAATACACTGTATTGGTCTTTTCCTCCTCTCTCCAAGAATAGTACGGCAATTTTTGCATTAACTTATTTTTATATATAACCTTGTGTGGAGTTTCCTTAGTGGTGGGCCTTGGGTGTTGTTGCTGGGTGCACGCGCAAATGCTTTACACATCGCCTCCGTGATAAGCCTGACTGCTCGTGCCAAGCTACCAAGGGGGTGAGCCGGGGTTATCTTGGTGGGTGACTTCTTTGCCCTGACTAGAGTGGTGGTTTCTGCCTGGCTTTGGCGCAAGCCTTAGCCAACCAGAATTCCCCATTTCTAACATTGGTGATCAGCGGTGGGAATTGGACTTGTGTTTGCGCTGTACCACAGCAGCAACTGGCTGCACCAAAAAAGTCTGTATTTTAGATAATCACATTTTGGGGATTCATGTTTTTTGAAGTTCCATTATTTCTTCTCCTAAAGGTGTCCTTTGTGAATTGTGTACTCCTGTTTTAGCTCAGACACCTAGGTTCCTTGTGTTAAACTTTTCTCGAGAACGTCCACCAAAATGGAGCCTGCTTTTGATTTCTGTGGTCTGTTTAGATACAGTATGTTAGAGTTGGTAAGGTCCTGTGAAGAGAGAGACATAGAGGTGGGTGAGTTAGACACCCAGTCCAAACTAAGGGACAACCTGATCCTATGGCAAAAGGATCAATGGGATCTTGAGCGCAGTGAGGAGGAAAGAGCCCGGGCCACACTCCATGAGGGTGGTGGGTCTGAGGGGAGCCCTGAGGAATCTGAAGAGGAGGAAGAAGATGACACTGCATGGACACCAGTAAATAGTGAATACCCCATAGATAGGGAGTCCCTAACTGGGTCCAGTGTCGGGAGCAGCGCCCCATCCCTTTCCCTGTCCGCAGAGGAGTGGGTAGATAGGAGGGAAAAAAGGGAGCACCAGCTGGCTTTGGAACAGCTCATGTTAGAGCATGCCAAGGAGATAGTGCAGCTGGACATTAAGAAGAAAAAGCTAGAGACTGAGAGGGTCTTAGCGCAAGAGAGGATGGAGAAGCTGAGAGGGCCTTCACCAGAGAAAAAGCTCTGGAGGGTAGATTATCCCCTGAGCGCAGTTATAGTTTTCTGGATTCCCCATGGAGGGTTGAGTCCGGTGGTGGCAGCGATATAGGCTTCATTGTAGGAAGTCCCATTCCCAGTTCCCAAAGTATGGTACCTGTTTCCCAAGAAGAGAAGTACAGGTTGAAGTTCAGGGACAGTAGGAAACTGTCTCACCAGTCTTGGGAGGGTTTTGCGGATGAATATCAAGAGGCACTGTCTGATTGGTTAGAGGTTTCCCCCGGGACCTGATTTTGACAGACTGTTTGATCTAGTTCTCAAAGGGCAGTTGTTCAGTCGTTGTTGGCCGGAGTTACTCCTGCACCTGTTGAAGTATGAAACGTTTGATCCTTGTGAGCTTGCAGAGGAAGCAGGCCACTGGGAAAGCGCCAGAGGTTCTGAAGAGTCATTGGTGAATGATTCCAAAAGTAGTGGTTCAGGTATCTTCTATCCCAGCATGGTGGTAGAGGTTCAGAGTAGCCCAGCTAGGTCCCAGTGTAGTGAGAGGGGTGTAGGGGCTCACGACCTGTCTCAGTGGAGTAGGAGTGAGTGTGTGACTGAGTATCCCCAGACACCCAAAGCCCTGTCTCAGAGCCTGGATGGTTTCTTTAGGGAACGCCAGGTTGGGGACCTAGGCTATCCTAAAAGTCCATTTGAGAAGGATCTCCTAGTGTATAGAGGACCTGGAGCGTCTGTAAATAGAGCTTCAGTGTGTCTAGTGTCCCGCAGTTCCACTCCAGTTGGGAGGGCACAGAAGTCCGAAGTGAGGAGTGAATGGGGGATGTGTTCCCTCAGTGGAAGAACCAGTGGGTCAGGGACTAGCCAGTTGGGCTACGTTCCCTTGGAGTGACCATGGTGACACCACTTCTGTTCTGGGGGATCTTCGCGCACTGTCATATGGACAGGGGAGGGGAGATCCGTGCCAGACAGACGGTCACACAACATATGAGTCATGTGTTAGCCTTGAGGGGATAGTGTGTAAGTCCCCAGAAGTCCTGGAGCACCAGGCAAGTATTCCACCAAAGGTTTTAAACCCAAGGTTGGGAGGCTAGGTTCAAGATCCGCCTGACCTGGAGGGAAGGACATCTGTAACCAGCGTCCTGACCAGTTCATCTTCCAGGGGTACCAATCCAGTTGGGAGGGTGGGAGGATGCAGAACTCTGGAAGGGAGTGCAGAGGGTGGGAGTCCCCGCCTTGTTATGTTATGTTATCAGGAGTTTTATTGAGCACTCAGCTACTCAAGCAGAGTGTCCCGGCGCTATACGACAATACACAGCACAACCCCAGTGGTGGAAGAGGATTACTGACAGAACAACCACGTCTTGAGCTCTTTCCTAAAGGACACTAAATTCTCACTCTTTCTTAAAGACAGTGGCAGGACATTCCAGGCCTGTGGCGCAAGACATTTAAAAGACCGACCCCCAATCCGGGCACGCCTAATTGCCGGGATCGTGGCCAGTGACAATGATGCCGAATGTAAGGCTCTGGAAGGGTGGTGAAAGCCAATTCTCTTCCTCAAATAGAGTGCACCGGTGCCATGAAGAGCCTTAAACGCGTGGTAAGAGCCTTAAACTTGATGCGTTTCCGGATTGGCAACCAGTGAAGAGACTTCAACAGTCCTGCGGCATGGGAGCCACAGCCGAGGCCAAAGATTGCCCGTGCAGCCGAGTTCTGCACTACCTTCAAGAGTGATAGAAGGTACTCAGGCAGGCCAAGGTAGAGTACATTAGCGTAGTCCAGCCTTGATCCGAGCAAGGCTTGCACCATGAGTTTCCGGTGGGCAATAGAGAGGAAAGGGAGGAATTTCCTGAGCATTTTGAGTATCCCAAAACACTGTCCAACCAGACCCAGAATCTGTGGTTTAAGCGAGAGACAATTGTTCATCTTAACTCCAAGATTCTTAGCCACCATGGAATCAGCAGTGGGTGGATACATACCTGCTGGCCACCAGGACATCCAACCGGGTCCGGAGGACAGCCAAAGAAAACGACCTCAGATTTGTCTGAGTTGCATTTCAGCTGGTTGAGTCGGAACCAGGCAAAAATCGCGCCCAGACAACACTTAATGCTATCACCATCAAAGTCCGAGTTCCCTCCGCAGGTGAAGAGAAGCTGGGTGTCATCGGCGTAAGAGACAATCTGGCCGCCAAATGACTCTGCCAGTGCCGCGAGAGGGGACATATAGATATTAAAAAGAGTGGGGCTCAGAATCGACCCCTGGGGGACTTCCACCTCCAAAGGCGGCACTGCAGCAAAGTACGGAGGAGCCCAGACTGTCTGTTGTCGGTTGGAAAGAAAAGACTCAAACCATCTGAACACCGTTCCCCGTACACCAATCTCCAAGAGTCTTGCCAGTAGGCGGTCATGTGGAATGGTGTCAAATGCCACTGAAAGATCTAACAACACCAGCAGTGCTTTCCCTCCATTGTCCTGGACTTCCTTGATGGCCTCTGACACCTCCAACAGTGCCGTTTCAGTGCTCAAATTCGCCGAGAAACCAGACTGGGTGTAATGCAGAGTCCCATGTGACTCTAAAAAGTCCGAAAGGACGGACTGCACATGCTTTTCCGCCACTTTTGCTAGGACCGGGAGCAACGAAATAGGCTGATAATTGGTGTGGCTACTAGGGTCCAGAGACGGCTTTTTTTAAAGAGGGACAACTAACGCCTGTTTCCATGCTTGCGGCACTACACCTGTTTCTAAAGAACAATTTAAGATCGGATTGATAATGGGGTTGACGACATATGCTATTTTGGCAAGAAACTTGGCGGGACAGTGGTCCAGCGGGGAGCCGGATCTCATTTTAAATAACATTTCCAGTGAGGTTTGAGGCTCAATGGGGGAAAATTCGACAGATTGGGCTGTCCTGCGGCCGACACAGAAGAGAGTGGGCCTGGGTGAAACACTCCCCCTATCACTGCAGATGGAAAAGTTGCCTGGATGCTTTTGATCTTATTAGCAAAAAAACTTGCCAGTTGGGTAACCCAGGGTTCCGAAAAGGAACACTTAGGAGTGATGGAGGCCGGCGATGTGAATTCCTTCACCACCAAGAAGATTTCTTTACTGGTGTTAGTGGCATCCTCAATTCTTCTGGCAAAGTAGGCTTTCTTTTCCAAGTAGATTTCCTTGTGATAAGCCTTAGTGTAATGCCTATAGGCCTCCTTCAGTTATTCCAGATACTTTTATCGGCATGCTCTTTTGGCCTTCTTGCAAAGCCTACAACTGGTATTAAGCGCTGGTGTAAACCACGGTGCCAAGGCACAAGAAGAGTTCTTAAGGGCCCGCTCAGGTGGCGCCAACTCCCTCAGGCAACGCGTGAGCCAAGTTTGGAAAAGAGCAAGATCCTCCTCTATGTCGCCCATCAACGAGCAGGGGTGATTCGACAGATACTGTTCAATCATGTCCGGTGACACTCTATGGAAGGCGCGGGGTATCTGAGGCTGACGCCCATTGTCTCTGATGGTAGAGCTAGTTTTGTACTGAATATCAAAGGTCACCAGCATATGGTGAGACCACAGTACTGGTTGAGGGGGGCCAACTACAATATGAGTAGTAGAAAAGATTTGGTCCAGCGTATGCCCCTTGTTGTGGGTGGGGGACACCAGATAGGGCGGTAGGCCCAGGGGTTTGGTGGAATCTAAAAGCTTGATGGTGTCCTCAGCATCTGCTACATCAAAGTGGATGTTAAAATCGCCTAGGAGTACGCAGTGTTTAAACTGCACACTCATTGCTTAAATCACTGAGTAAAGTCCCTCATGAAAGGACCCTATGGGACCCGGGGGTCTGTAGACCAGCAGCCCAACACAGAATTGGGCGGGTGAAAGTGTCAGACAGAAACCGAGCGCTTCAGCCAGGTGAATGTTCTCCGTTGGTACAATGGAACATTCAAAGCGTCTGTCTATCACCAGTGCCACTCCTCCGCCTTTGCCTGTGCCCCGGTCTTTCCTCTGCATAAAATAGTTAGGGGGCAGGGCATTGGCGACATCTGGCCCTGATGCCTCGCCGAGCCATGTTTCCGTCAGGAAAAGGCAAGCAGGTTTGGAATCAGATAGCAAGTTGAACAGGTCCTGAGCATGTTTTCTCACAGACCGAGTGTTCAGAAGGGCACAGCTGAAAGTGCGTTCAGATGGACCCGGCCCATACGTTGGAGCACAAAGGTGCCCCAGCTCCACGGGGTCCCTTACAAGCAAAGCTTCACTCAATGACCATCCACAACCGGCACAGTGAAACATGCCCTTAAAACAGTGACCCTGACCTAAATAGCCTCTATTGCTGAGCCGTCTCAAGCTCAGGAGATGCGCTGAGGAGTACCTGCATATTAGTCTCTGGGGCTGCGTCAGGACGTCACCTGCCCATCCGCCCCCGTTCCGCTCCAGGACGCTGACGGGTGCAGACAGGCTTTCCTTAGGTGCTCCTTTGGAGCGGGTAAGGCGCGTCCGCTGATCGCGTCCGCTGCGCGGAGCCATCCCCGTCTGAATTTATAGTCCTGCCCGAGAGGCAGCAAGCCTAGTCTGCCGACTAGCAAGCCTGCCTCACCCAAGATGGCCACCAGACTAGTGCCCCTCAGCTCATAGTCAGCTGAGAGGGGGGCGCCCAGATCTAACACGGCGAAAGGGTGGCCAGGAAGAGCGGCGCGATAGTCAAGGGTGACAGGTAGGTGCTTGTCTGCCCCCAAAGAAGAAGTTAAAACTCCGGTGCAACCTGAGGGGTTAAACCCTAGGTTGGGAGAGTGGTGTTCTTTGGGTACTCCTCCAAGGAGGGGAGGGCAGAACCCTAGGAGAGGTAGGGGGAAGAGAGCTTCACCCATGACTTCTAGTCCACCTGAGGGTGTAGACCCTAGGCGGGAGGATCAGTGGCCATCTAGAACTGCAATGAGGAGAGAAAGAGTGGAGAATGGCTACTATGTACCAGGGGTTACTACCCCCCACTCTGCGAATAGGCAAGGACCAGTGGCACCTGGGTGGCCTAGGGCCTGGTCCTTGCCGCGGACAGCTGAGGAGTACCAGTGGGGTAGTCGAGTTGTTCCGGACAGTTTTTTAGAAGGAACCACTTGGGCTCACCGTGGCGTAGAACCGGAGGTGTCCTTGCAGTTGCGGGTCCGCGTCTGTGTTCTATCGCCCCAAGCAGGGAAGCCCACAACGGTGGTGATTGGTCTACCCTGCGTTTTGACTGGAAGGGGGTTATATTGGACTTGGCCCTTCTGGCAGGTTCACCCCTAAACTTTATGCTTTGGTATGTGACTTGGTGTTGGTTGTTTTTGGCTTCTGCGCACTTTGACACTGTGTCCCAGTTTAAAGTGTATGTGCACTCTGAGTGCATATTGTGAGATTGGCCTGCCCTCCCATAGGCATGCATGGGGAATGTATGTGTCAATGGTAGTTCCTGATGCGTGGGGAGTGCAGGGTCAAGTTTGGTATGTGCGAACTCGTGAAAGTTTATGCTCCACGATGATGTGTGCGAATTTACTGTGTCTAGTGTGGAAGTGCCACTTCTAGAAGTTGGCATGTCTGTTAATAAATGTGAAGTGACTGTCTGGCTTGTGATTGGCTGGAGCAGGCTGGTGTGCCTGGCTCCAGGAGTCAGGATGGGTCTGCCCCGGTGATGAGTGGAGAGATCTGCATGCTGATGGGAGGGAGGAGTGCACCTGGGACCCGAATTGGGTTGGGACTTCCCTACACAATGCTGGCTCCGCCCCCTGTGGTGCATCTGATGTCCCTAGCCTGTCCTGTTAATGAGGAGAGGGGCTGAGCACAACAGAGTGATCCAAAAACAGCTGCGTCTGGTTTTCCCTTAACCCTGCAGCCTGAGACAAAGGATTTATGTGTATAAATAGGGGCTGTGACACCATGTAAAATGTTCTTCCTGATCCTAACTTGAGGGGGCCTGGTGCTGCTGCTGGGCGCCAGGAGGACCGCCACTGGGAACTGCCTCCCTGCCTGGAGGCCCCTCTGAGCTGGCCCCTGGGCCCAGCCTTTACCCCCTGCCTTCCTAAGGACTTTTGCTGGACTTTCCCTGGACTTTGGAGACCCTAGTGCTTGGGAGCGCTTTGCTTTTATTTGTTTGTAGTGCTTTGTTTTCCTCCTGAGCGCTTCTGCTTCTAACTGCAGCACGGAGCAACAATCGTCCTGCAGAGGGAGTCCCTGGCGTGGGGATCCCCCTGCCTTTGTGCCGTCTTGTGCCCCTGACGGGTGCCTACCCAGCCAGGGATTTGGTGCTTGTTTGCGTGTGCCACCCCGCTTTCTGTGTCTCGAGCGGGTGCCTACCCCGCGTGTGTGGTGACTGGCAGCTTAATTACGGCGCTGGAGCCCACCGCGTCTCGCCAGCCGCATCTGGGATGAACCAGGATTCCCCCGCGCATCTGTTGATTTATAATCCCTAGCGGGTGCCCAGCCCGCCTGGGACTTTTGCCTTTAAATGGGAGCCTACCCCGAATTTTACCGGAGGAATCACGGCCGCTGCCAGGGGGCTTCATCGGGAGGGCCGCGTCCCATTGGCTAGCGCGCCCCAGAGCCTGGAGGCTCGTCTCCCGGGCTGCGCTGCCATTGGCTAAAGTGCCCCAGAGCCTGGAGGCTCTTCTGGAGGGCAGCGCAGTGAATGGCTGCCCAGCTAGCCTGCACCTCGAGCCAGGGGTAGCTTCCCCGAGGTGAGGCTGCGCCGCCTGTGACCTGCAGCGGAAACAGAGAGACGGGAGAGCCCTCACGGAGTCCGGGAGGCTCTCCCAAGCCCCGCCGCATCACCGCATGAAGGAGCAGGGAAGCCCAACGGAGACACCGCCTCCCAGCAGCCGGTGAGTGCGGGCGTCTTGGTGGGTCCCAAGTCGGTGAGGATCAGCCCCGGATGGCAGCGGGTTGCTCCTCTGCAACGGTGATGGATTAAACCCAGATCTTTTGACTGGGTGTGAGTGTTTGATTGATTCAGATGCTCCGTCCATCACCACCCCCTTTTGTACCGCTTTTTTGGCCGCCATAAGTGTGGCAGGGTATGCTCAGATGTGAGTCCCTTGCTCAATTTGCCACTGGATTCAAGCAAGCCGGGCTTAAGACGGCTGGAATGCCAGAAACCGGTCCTCGGAAGCTTGTTTCCGGTCCAGGGAAGACATGGCTTGGCAGTTCGGGCTGGACTGTTTCCATGAGGCACAGGGTCAGACTGATTTGCATATAGCCATGTCTGAACTGGGGTGGCAGAGTGGGCTAAAGAACGGTGATGGATTAAACCCAGATCTTTTTACTGGGTGTGAGTGTTTGATTGATTCAAATGCTCCGTCCGTCACCACCCCCTGTTGTACCGCTTTTTTGGCCGCCATAAGTGTGGCAGAGTATGCTCAGACGTGAGTCCCTTGCTCACTTTGCCACTGGATTCAAGGAAGCCGGGCTGAAGATGCTGGAATGCCATAAACCGGTCCTCAGAAGCTTGTTTCCGGTCCAGGGAAGATATGGCTTGGCAGTTCGGACTGGACTGTTCCCATGAGGCACAGGGTCAGACTGATTTGCATATAGCCATGTCTGAACTGGGGTGGCAGAGTGGGCTAAAGAACGGTGATGGCTGCGCCGCCTGTGACCTGCAGCGGAAACAGAGAGACGGGAGAGCCCTCACGGAGTCCGGGAGGCTCTCCCAAGCCCCGCCGCATCACCGCATGAAGGAGCAGGGAAGCCCAACGGAGACACCGCCTCCCAGCAGCCGGTGAGTGCGGGCGTCTTGGTGGGTCCCAAGTCGGTGAGGATCAGCCCCGGATGGCAGCGGGTTGCTCCTCTGCAACGGTGATGGATTAAACCCAGATCTTTTGACTGGGTGTGAGTGTTTGATTGATTCAGATGCTCCGTCCATCACCACCCCCTTTTGTACCGCTTTTTTGGCCGCCATAAGTATGGCAGGGTATGCTCAGACGTGAGTCCCTTGCTCACTTTGCCACTGGATTCAAGCAAGCCGGGCTGAAGACGGCTGGAATGCCAGAAACCGGTCCTCGGAAGCTTGTTTCTGGTCCAGGGAAGACATGGCTTGGCAGTTCGGGCTGGACTGTTTCCATGAGGCACAGGGTCAGACTGATTTGCATATAGCCATGTCTGAACTGGGGTGGCAGAGTGGGCTAAAGAACGGTGATGGATTAAACCCAGATCTTTTGACTGGGTGTGAGTGTTTGATTGATTCAAATGCTCCGTCCGTCACCACCCCCTGTTGTACCGCTTTTTTGGCCGCCATAATTGTGGCAGGGTATGCTCAGACGTGAGTCCCTTGCTCACTTTGCCACTGGATTCAAGCAAGCCGGGCTGAAGACGGCTGGAATGCCAGAAACCGGTACGCGGAAGCCTGTTTCCGGTCCAGGGAAGACATGGCTTGGCAGTTCGGGCTGGACTGTTCCCATGAGGCACAGGGTCAGCCTGATTTGCATATAGCCATGTCTGAACTGGGGTGGCAGAGTGGGCTAAAGAACGGTGATGGATTAACCCCAGATCTTTTGACTGGGTGTGAGTGTTTGATTGATTCAGATGCTCCATCCATCACCACCCCCTTTTGTACCGCTTTTTTGGCCACCATAAGTGTGGCAGGGTATGCTCAGACGTGAGTCCCTTGCTAACTTTGCAACTGGATTCAAGCAAGCCGGGCTGAAGACGTCTGGAATGCCAGAAACGGTCCTCTGAAGCTTGTTTCCGGTCCAGGGAAGACATGGCTTGGCAGTTCGGGCTGGACTGTTCCCATGAGGCACAGGGTCAGACTGATTTGCATATCGCCATGTCTTAACTGGGGTGGCAGAGTGGGCTAAAGAACGGGGATGGATTAAACCCAGATCTTTTGACTGGGTGTGAGTGTTTGATTGATTCAGATGCTCCGTCCATCACTACCCCCTTTTGTACCGCTTTTTTGGCTGCCATAAGTGAGGCAGGGTATGCTCAGACGTGAGTCCCTTGCTCACTTTGCCACTGGATTCAAGCAAGCTGGGCTGAAGGTGGCTGGAATGCCAGAAACCGGTCCTCGAAAGCTTGTTTCCGGTCCAGGGAAGACATGGCTTGGCAGTACAGGCTGGACTGTCCCCATGAGGCACAGGGTCAGACTGATTTGCATATAACCATGTCTGAACTAGGGTGGCAGAGTGGGCTAAAGAACGGTGATGGATTAAATCCAGATCTTTTGACTGGGTGTGAGTGTTTGATTGATTCAGGTGCTCCGTCCTTCACCACCACCCCCTTTTGTACTGCTTTTTTGGCTACCATAAGTGTGGCAGGGTATGCTCAGACGTGAGTCCCTTGCTCACTTCGCCACTGGATTCAAGCAAGCCGAGCTGAAGACAGCTGGAATGCCAGAAACCGGTCCTCGGAAGCTTGTTTCCGGTCCAGGGAAGACATGGCTTGGCAGTACGGGCTGGACTGTTCCCATGAGGCACAGGGTCAGACGGATTTGCATATAGCCATGTCTGAACTGGGGTGGCAGAGTGGGCTAAAGAACGGGGATGGATTAAACCCAGATCTTTTGACTGGGTGTGAGTGTTTGATTGAATCAGATGCTCCGTCCATCACCACCCCCTTTTGTACCGCCTCTGCCAAGTGCAGCATTTTCATAGTAATTTCGAGCCCGAGAGGCTCAAACGTCGGGGGCATTTTGTAGTCAGAGCCCAGGAGGCTCCACGTGCATTGGGGGCATTTCAGAGGGTAGAGCGGCCCCAGTTGGCAGCAGCCCGCTCCCCCAGTGTGGTGGCATTGTTGCCTGAGGGCACAGTTGTTTATTCCTAGAGCCTGCAAGGCTCCCACGTTATTTTTGGGCACTGTTGTTTATTTGAGCCCAGAGGAGAGCCAGGAGGCACGCTGATGTCAGGCTCAGTTCCCCAGCTACCCAGCACTTACTGGGCAGCTGCATTGTTTAGACCTGTTGCGCATTCTTCTTTGGCTGCCTGCGCAGCCAGCCCAGACATTCTGGACATTGGGCCTGTGAGCCCCTGAGAGGCCAAGTTGGCCTGGGGACAGTTTCATGTGTTGTGCCCTTGCTTTGGGTACATGTTTAGGCCTTATGTGATTTTTGCGCAAATGTGATTACCTACCTAATGTGAGTTCTTCATAATATGCAATGCCTTTTTGCCTATACCCCTAAATGTATTTTTATGCTTAGGAGGTTGTTTTTCCTAGTATAAGTTCTGCTAGTGAGTTCATGGTTCCCCAGTGATATATGCCTGAGGTGGTTAGGATTGCGTAGTGTGTACTTACCTTTCACCAGTGGCTACTGGTTGTGTGCTACATTTGCTATTTGGTGCTACAATTCTTCTATGTTCTAAGTGCTATTTCTACAAAGAGCTAGTTCTAAAAGTTCTTAATCCTGACAGTGATCCATGTAGCCTGTCCTGTGTATATAATCCCCTGTAAATTCTGCCCGTGCCAGTTGGCACGGTGTAAAATGTGTGTTTATTATCTAATGTGTTTGGTATAATACAAAGGCTATTTTTATATATAACCTTGTGTTTAAGTTCCTTTGTGGTGGGCCTTGGGTGTTGTTGTTGGGTGCGCGCGCAAACGCTTTACACATTGCCTCTGGGATAAGCCTGACTGCTCGTGCCAAGCTACCAAGGGGGTGAGCAGGGGTTATCTTGGGGGGTAACTTCCTTGCCCTGACTAGAGTGGTGGTTTCTGCCTGGCTTTGGCGCCAGCCGTAGCCAACTAGAAATCCCCATTTCTAACACTCTGCATTTGTTATATCAGAGTCTTTGAATTGCGTCCATAGTGATTAAGCTGCGCTGTTAAATGCATTTTTAAATATGTGTTTTTGTCTTTAAAAATGTTAATCGAGGAAGATTAAATGCCTGCAGTGAAGGGCAGTCTACATCGGCAGGAGAGCAGCCAGAAAACCTTCACTGCAGCTGATGCATACCTTAGGAATTATGACCGTTGTCAGATTTTAACATACTTTGGAAGCAGTGGCAGCTGCCAGCAGGGATAAGTTTTGGGGCAGCGCGGGGGACAATTATAAACTTTTTGGACCAAAATAACTTCCAAATTGTTTAGTACAGATGTACTAGGCGGTGCAGTAAAATAAAGGTGGTTTGTGGTGTGCCTGCCTTCTTATGATCGGGCTGAAAGTTTGTTGATAACTCCTCTGCAGTACAACACTAGTTTGCTGATGAGGGTACATTTTGAAGATGACAATCATGACAATGAAGTTTGTGAACCCTGGCCTTTCACAACACCATTGTACACACTGGAGCTCTGTCTCAGGTTCAAAGTTGCTGTTTACTATGGATATAGCTTTTTCTTAGTATATTTTTTTAGTAGTTGAATATATGCAATCACAGCCTCGTTTCTGTATGTTTGGACAGATCTGTAAAGGAATTTTTTTTGTCTTCACACAAGGTACAGGTATAAATCACACAATAATTCGCTGTAGAATTGAACAAATAACGGGACTTCTGACTGCATCCGTGTACAGATCCATTAGTCTGCAACTGCTAACACCTCCTGGAAAGTCTGCAAGGAATGGGCTCAGAGAAATGTTTTGCATTTCAGCGCTGCCCCTCTGCCTCTGACTCCTTGCACTTCATACAAACGATCTCACCACAGGCTCTGCACTTCCTACAGATCCCCCAGGGCCGCCCCGTCCAGTCCTTGCCTCGGAGGTTGTGTGGAGTTAGGTCAGGATGCACAGTGGTGACGTGTCTAGTGACGGTCTTAAGCTTCATCGGTTCAAATCCATCATGGTCGGTTTCTGCTTTGCATTCTGGTACCTAGAGTGCTATATATACTATTATTACTTCAAGACTGCAAGCTCCATAATTCAAAATAAAAACATAGATGGGCTGAGCTGCTCCTGCATCATCCTGGGGTGATTGGGAGCTCAGAAAGACGATGGAAAGGAAAAGGCTGCAAGGGCACATTACTGAATAAGTATGCAGAGCATTAGGGGTGGCACACTTCTTTCAATTTAGTAATGTCTAACACACCACTGATGGCACCAGAATCACAAACCGACTCTCACTGGTTATAAGCTTTTACGCACTAGACCGGTTATGGTATGAAGCCAAGGAAAATGACTTTATATACCTTTTTTGAGAATTTTATGACCAACTGCGTAAATAATATTTTCTTCCGCTTTTGAGCCGATGCCAATTTTTGTAAGTAAGGCCAGCATTATTATACCTACAGATGCTTTCGTCGCCCATTGTGTATTTTGGAGTTGCTAGCTATTTTTTCAGTGCTATAAGAATTAGGAAAATGTTGGCTCCGGTCTAAATTAATTTGCACTCTCCTTGATTAAATGTAGGTGACCCTTTTTTTATTTATGAATTTTATATGTTGAATTTTTTTACTCTGTGAGTTATATACTTATTTTTGTTCTCTATTTTTATATGTTTTTAGGGAAAATGATATGTGTAACCTGTATTTGCTGTGTATTTATAATGTTCCATTGTCTTGTCTCAATAATTGCTGCTGTTGTATTTATTTATTTATTCTGTGTTTTTATGGCTTTTATTAGCTGAATAAAGAATGTTTGACTGACTGCCTGACTATAGACCTGTTCATTGTTATGTCTGATCTGTTTATTATAAAAAGCTATTACAAAGGCAGTGGGACTGGCTTGAATATTATGAAAGCATCTTTAAAGCCAATAGGCCTATATTGCGGATTGTTACAATACTTACATGGAATTTCACAGATTACTGTAGTAGGCAAGGGTTTTGGTATGGGCGCCTGACTCGAATAAACTATGGACATAGAAGATTTGCACTAGGTTAATCCTTGTTAGGTCTTCTTAGAGAAATATTAGTATTTTTTAGACAACTGTAATTTTGTATATGTTTACAATTTTACTGATGGTTGCCCTGTAGTAAAGTTTATGCTCAGTACAGTTGGCCTGCCTTTATCACAGTGATGATCCAATCACAAAAGCTATAGATTTGATTAGTTTATTGGGAAATGTAATTTCATATACCATAGGTCTGATCTATCCCTTATGAAAAATTCTAACCCTGGAAGTAGACTTGATTTATTTATTATGAAATACACCTGTTAAAGCGAATAAGCTATTACGGATGGGTTGTTATTGCATCCTGTTAAAGCATCCTTTGTTACGTGAAATCTCACAAATTAGTTTTTGGCAAGACTGTTGATCAGATTAAACAATTTATCATGCAATGCAGTGCAGCAGCCGCAAATGCTGTGATGTGTGAGAAGGCGAGAGCAGGAGAGCACCAGATTTATGGAAATATGGCACTCTCCTCCCCTCTCCCTAGTGCCAGCGCTAAAATTAGCTCCTGTGCACCATGAAGACAACTTTGCGCCACAGTGCAAGGGTATCTCATGAGTCAAGCATAGGATTTGTACTGGAAGGATATCCTTCCATTACAAAATAGTATGCTTATACTACATATAACCATTTTCCAACTTTGTATGTGTGCTGTACAGTGCAGCACACACATGGATTCAGAAAATAAATAAGAAAAACAGCGTTCTCCTTCATAGCGCCTTGTTGAAGGGTGCACTATTTTCTGACCATAAACTGTGTCTACTTTATTTAGTAAATTGGGTTTAGTGCCAGAAACTTAAAAAGGTTCCATGGGAATGTCCATGCACCACCCATGGTACGACCCCTTGGCGCTAAAAAATGCAAAGCAGTGCTTTGCACTGCTTTACATTACTTTCACATTATTTCCTGCATTAAACAAGTTTAACGCTGTAAAGAAGATCAGACGAAAACATGTTGCACCCATTTACATCAATTTTGTGACACCTGAGTGGAACACAATTTGGACTGTAATAATTTTTTCGAGAATCTCTTCAGGCATACACTGGTATATATATACTGGTATATTTATATTTATATAAACTACTTCAGTCATTGACTATCTTGCCTTGTAAATAACATTTATCTGACCATGTGCACAGCCACCTGAAAATGAGTGCATTTCAGTGCCAGGGATGCTGAGTCAGCAGTTTTGTTTTTCAAGTTATAGCTACAAGTCTCTTAACATTTTGTTCCTTCTTCTCCTTTTATTTTCATGATTAAGGCCTAAAGTACAGTAATTAAGAAAACTACTTGTAGTGAGCACTGTTCCTAACGGGAAAAAACTTATTTTCCAAACAATAATAACAATAACACAAGAGTTAACTCAACACTTTATCGGTTTGTAAATGAGTTTTGTACTCAATACTTATATTTTACATAATTCAATGTTTTCATATAAGCATATCAACAGACAATGAATTCCATCTGGTGTGTTAAAACACCTCTCTATAGTATATAATTAAATAATTAAACACTCATGCTAATACATGACAAATTATGGACTAGACATTGTCATTGTACATCTTATTATAGCAGATTAGTTTGGAAGCAACATCATTAAGTGAGTCTATCTTCAACATTATTCTTTCATTGAAGCAGCGCCCAATGCATTTCGGGACCAAAAGGTACCCTTCTTCAGGAACGAAATCCTAAAAAGAGAAACATTAATCACTACTACATTTATGCATGTACATCATTAATGGTGCAGATATAAAGCAAAATAAATTAACTATAGACACTCATCAGTGGTTCTAGCGACATGATAAACCCTAGTATAACATGATTGCTGAAAGTGTAATAACTAAATTACTCTATGCAGTAAACACATAATATTACATAAGGTACTGTATCCCAATAGACATTGATACTCAGTAGTGAACCTATAGATCTATTATGCTAAATGTATGACTGGTCCCAGGTATAGTGCATACATCCTCCTCTACATAACACCACAATATGGGTTATTAAGTACGGTAGCATCATCAACATTCTGGTGCATTTAAATTTCGGTGTGGGAACACAAGAAAACTGTCCAGAACTGCCCGCTTCTAAATGCAAGAGCGTGACTTACTAATCGCGAGACATGGCATATTGTAATGGTTTCCACTATATCGAGTTTTAACTGAGCTGACTACGTCACTACGAATGCACGTGATAATACCGGTTATTAGCATGCCTAGGAGTCCTAGGTAACATTACTAAAACTAAAGCCTACCTAGATGCGCAATGTCCCGATAGGCAGCTGGTTCAACAACAGATGACTTCAAACATTTTCAAACTTCTGGTAAGGAAATATGATCTCTTCACCTGACTGAAATACTGTGAAGGCAGTGAGAAATACATTACTAAAGATCTTCATTAAGTCATGTTCGTGGTACGATCAAAAAAATCGAAGTTGCACGCGTACCATAAAATATCGATGTTTTGCGAGCAATGACTCTCTTTCTCTGCTGGTGTCAGACAATTATCACTATGGCCTCAGCGTATGACAATAACTGTGTACAAACATATGATGATAAGAATAATGTATTATTGATGGACCTGCGTGTCTAATTAGTTAAAGCCTCACATACCTTGCATACCATTTATAGTTGAGATATTCTAAGATATAACGTGCGTCGCATGACAATTACTGATGGCTAAAGAGCCGGCGTGAAAAATTGTGGAGTCAGCAAAACCCAAACGATATTTCAGTACTCAATTATCTCTGTGAATAAAATGGAAAAAAGCATCTCCTGAATAACTCTTCTCATCACAAAAAGCCAGATATTCCACCTAAATGCTGCCCGCACATACCTAATTACGGTGATCTGTTACGATGTGTGCTCCTGCCGAAAACTTCCTTTGAAATGCTAACGCTGTACCCGCGGAGGGATACCATACAGATATACAAAAAAGTGCGCAGAGCAACGTAGGTTACGTTAGCAGCTACGAATGCTGGGAAACGTAGTATACTGCTAAAATAGCTGCCGATTAAAGTCTGGGAGGATGATGCTGGCTAACTATGATAGTTTTATATCCTAAGCAAGGGTATCTGAGTTGAGTGCAAAATGTAACATATTGGGGACACGAAGGTGTTATGTGACTCATAACATGGTAGTATACATAACATATTTGCAGTTTCACATACATACGTTTGCTGTTTCACATACATACGTCGCCTAATAGGAACAAACTGTATGCTATTACATAACGAGTGATAAAGATGGAGAGCCCACCGCAATGTTAGCTGTACACACTAAAGGTCTGTACAAAAATTACTCTTGTTTAATACAATGTAAAGCTGTGTAGTGAACATCAACGATGTATATGAATCTACGAGCTTACCTACTAGATACGATTACAATAATAAATACAGTTGCATATCAAAACAGTCTACATGTAGTATAACTTGTGAACTATGACAGATGTAATAATCAAAATTCTGATGTAAATCATACTAAGGGAAACCAATGTCATGAGGAGGTGTTGTGTAGACTATAATATACTGGACACCAATCAAAGACTAAGGTGAAATGGAAGTCTGTGAAGAATGGGATTAAACCTGGTTGTCATAGTCATGGAGGCATATGTGAGGGACAGTGGGATACCAATGTATTGCTTATTTATAGAAAACAACTAAGATCCACTCTGTCATTAAGACCTTTCGGTATAACCATGGACAAATATTCTATCCAGAATATTTCACGTTGGAGCAGTTTTGAAAAATTATCTTGTCCCTCTTTTTTCTGCACTACTTCAATGAGTTGTGCCCTTAGTTGTGCAATGTTGTGTTACAATACAACAGCTGCCACCCTAAGTCACTACGTGACAATTTGCCATACGGGCAGTTTTTACGCATACAGCGGAATTGTTCAACAAAAGCTGATTTCATCAAACATTCCAAGGACTTGAAAGAACAACTAATAGAAAGGAATTACCCTAAGAAACTCATCAAACGCTCTAAAAAAAGAGCGGCAAACAACAACCGGGAGGCCCTGTTAGAGCCATCTGTTCCAAAAGAGAAGAGTAAGAGAATGGCATGTGTTAACACTTTCAGTACTAGATCCAACGCAATCCAATGAATAATTCGGAAGCACTGGAAGATCCTAAACACGTGAACTGACTCCCTTGAAGAACCTTTGTTTGCTTTTAAACGAGGTACAAGCTTAAGGGATCAATTGATACATACCAGACCACAATTAAGAGAGGCCCATCGAGTAGGCACACTATGGAACATGCCTCCGGTAATTGGGCATCATCCGTGTGGAAACTGTGCTGCATGCCCCCAGACCAAACGCTCTACAACCATTGATATAGGGACAGGTCGTCCTTGGGAACAAAGGCGCTTTACAAATTGCAATAGCAGCCACTTGGTTTATCTCATAACCTGTCCTTGCTCCCCCAGGTATGTGGGAATGACCACTCGGAAAATAAAAACAAGAATTTCCGAACACAAAAGCACGATCAGGTGCAAAAAACAGGCGACCAGATTAACGAATCACTTCATAGAAGTAGGTCATAAACCAACTGACTTTGAATGGACAGTACTAGAACAACCAACCATTCCAGCACACATAACTGACATGTCCAAACACCTATTTAAGATAGAGCAAAAATGGGTGTACAAATTAAACAGTGATAAGTCAGGTCTCAATGAGGACATCACGTGGATGTCACTATGAATCTCCTTGCATGTCCAGGGAACACAGCTTAATGGAACATAAGTACATTGATGTAACACGTGGATGATAAGTCAGATCTCTTTGTTTGACACCCAGACTATCATCGCGTCCCCTTGGGATCCATCCCCCCAGTGATACACTACAGAGCAACATACACATAAAACAACTCCCACAATGTAGCATAGTTGACCTTTCTCTTTACACAGGATGTCAGTACGCCATAATGTTCAAAAATCTGGGTAATTACCTCTATTTTAGACACATGGATAATGAGCTCATAAATAATATACAACTATTTCGAGTGGAACCATTCCAACACACTGGTGAACACTCGTTAATGAGGACTACATCTCCCATGATGCTTAGCTGTGTAACATGAGGTCTGCCTCATCCAATTAGAATCGAGTGCAAGTCAATAAGGAAGTAGTCAGCCCCGGCCGCGGTACCTCCCCAACCAGCCCAGAAAGCTGCTAGGAGTACCGACGGACAGGTAAGCTGAAGATCTTCCACATGAGAGAGACTATGCGTGTTTGTCCCCATTAAGCGCGTAAATAAATTTCAAGCATTGACAACGATAGAGGGCTGTCGGATCCCGCATCTTAAACACAGGTTGTCAACACGGTTTCATACACGGTGCCTTGACAGACTTGATAATCCTAGTGCTCTGCATAAGCCACTCTCAAACGGCATCAGCGGAAAAAGGGTAGCGCTGAGTAACACTCGTAAAGCCCGACTGTAATGCGCGAGCAACTTAGATCCTGGCATTAGCGAGAAAGAACAAACAGGATCGCCCAGTACAAACACAAGCAATTATTATGACTCCGGAAAATGAACTCCGCAGTAATAAGGGCGCCACCCTTTTGAAAAACGGGGATATATAAAACTGAGCTTGCTCCCGTTTTTCTACCACGGGCAGACAATTGTTGACACAGCACCCGGTCATGTAACACACACGATTCAATCCCCCATAAAGTTTAGATGACAACGCTACACTTTCTGAGTGAAAAGGTGTTTGAGTTTATTAAACTTTGCAGTTAAGAGGTGTTTGAGCTTGCTAACTTTGCAAAATGAGCACTATTAAAGGCGACAATGACCACCTTAGTTCAAACAGGGGAGAGATGTTCAACTAACATCGGCTTTATCTCTCAGAATAAATACATTTATTGAGAGAGATTTCACCATTTACAAATCAAAACTGGACTGTAATTGTTTTAATCCTATGAGTCTATAACTGCTGAGCGGTAACACATTTCACCACAGCTTTTTAAATTTTCCATACTTCAGAGCGGTGCTCCATTGTCCTGAGCTGCTTGCCAGGTGAGGAGAGGCCCGTTCCCCTTGAATCTAAGGTGAGCCTATGACACATCAATGCGGGTCAAATGGCCCATTATGACAATACTAGTAATGTCAGCGGTAACCCATACTAATGATGGCTTGTTATCCTATCTTTGTTCTTATGTCTGTCTATGTGTGTGTTCTCTGTTGATTTGGCATCTGGACTTAATCCATCCAACCGGGAGGAATACCAGAAGTGAACAGGTGACATTTATCATTGTTGTTCACAATTGTTTTTTATTTCATCACGTAGGAGCAGTAGCAATTAAGTTTATGGGTCCTGAAGAACCGGCAGGTACCATGTTGGACCTTTAACTGTCCGCAGAAACATGTCGACCAGATAACCCAGTCAAAAGTTATTTGTTTGAACCAGCTGACTTTTTTGCACTCTATTGTTTTTATTGTTGGAAGTGCACGGCTCCAGAATAAAATATATTGCGTACACTATCCAATTTTATCACAAGCACATTTCTTTATTTTTCACAAATCACATATGCACTGCTTTCAGTTACTAATAAACAACATTCACCAATCATCCCGTATACCAACATCATCAAAACCAACCATCTCCCAGTAACATCTCTGGAGTTGGCTAAATACGGACTACCTACTGTGAAGTAGACCAAATGATGAACTGGGCGGTACAGGATGAGTAACTGATGGATATTTTTTCACATAGAGTAAATGTCCAGTAATTTGCTTAAATTTGGAAGCATACACACAGTCATCTCTGCACATACATAGCTTTCTTTTTGTTCTAGACCCACAGTTATTCTTTGTGTTTTCAGTGTTTATATTCATCCCAATGGTTGGCTATCGGTGTGCTTTTGTTATGGGATCGGATGTTACTTTTATGTTCCGTAAGTCTAATCTTAAACTTACGTTCTGTCTTACCAATGTACAGTTTCCCACACAGACATTTTAGACAATAAACTGTATTGGTGCTGTTACAGACTGCCGAATGTTTAAGTTGAATTTTTTTGCCAGATGTAGGATGGACTAAAGTATTGCCCGTAATGATATTATTGCAATGAATGCCATTCTGACATTTTATTGTACCTTCATAGGTTGAAATGTTCTCGATCCTTCTGTATGTTCGTACAATGTCCATCAAGTTTCTGCCCCTAGTATATGCAAATATAGGTTTCTCTGAGGAAATGCCTTTGAAGTCGTTTTCATTTTGGAGCAACTCCCATCGTTTAAGGATGGTCTTTTTAATCTGGTCTGATGTTGTGGAATACTTTGAGACAAAAGTGAACGCTTTACTTGGTGCCTTAATGGTGGTGGACAATAATGATTGCCGGTCTTTAATAGTATGTCTGTCAATGCTCTGGTCAATAATTTCTTGTGGGTAACCTCTATGCTTAAATCTGCTTCGATGTACCTCAAGTTGTGTTTCAAATATTCCTTCATTGGCGCATATCCTCTTGATCCGGAGAAAATGTGAATATGGAAGATTGGTGATGAGACTTTTGGGGTGAAAGCTGGTATACATTAATGTGCTGTTGCGGTCAGTAGGTTTAGTGAAGATGTCTGTGGTAAGACAATGATTTCTGAGGTCTTTAGAGATTGCCACATCAAGATAGTTAACCGTATTAAGGCTGATCATATGTGTAAACTGGATCCTAGGATTGTTGGTGTTCAATTGCTGAATTAGACTCTCTAATTCTCCACGTTCTTAGGACCAAATCAAGAAAATGTTGTCTATATAACGACCATATAGCACAAGACCTTGATTCCATGTGTCATTCGTCAAGATATATTCATGTTCATATTTAGACATAAATATATACACATAGGCTGGAGCCCCTGAAAATCCCATGCTTGTGCCAGTCATTTGTCCGAAAAACTCTCCTTTCCACTGAAAGTAAATGTTGTGCATACAGAAATGAAGTAACTAGAGTATAAATACAGTCTTTTCTTGTGTTAGGTCCATTTGTAGTAGCGCCCATTCTACTGCTTCCAAACCTTGGTGGTGGTTTATGGAGGTATAAAGAGCAGTGACGTCAATGGTACATAGTACCCAGTCTTGACGAAAGTATTCTTGAATGGTTTCTAGTTTGTTCAAGAAATGAGTCTTGTCCTTGATGTAAGTGCACCATGATTGCACAAATTTTTGGAGAAAATGGTCCAGATATTTGCCAATTGGATCAAAGATGGAACTGCAGCCCGACACTATTGGGCGAAAAGGAGGGTCCATGGGATGTTTATAGATGTTCGGTGTCATATACAACGATGGTCTTCTTGGATTCTGTGTGGTTAGGAAGGATTTTTGTGACTCAGAGATGATTCCTGCTGTAACCGCCTCCTGCAAAAGAATCCCTAGTAACTTCTGTAGTTGAAGTGTAGGATCATTCTCTAAGGGTAAATACGTATTGGTATCTTGGACTTGTTCATCTACCTTCCGGTTGTAGTACTCAGTATCCATAATCACAAGAGCACCCCCCTTGTCAGCTGGTTTTAGGGTTAGCTTTTCGTTCTGTGTGATGGATTGCATAATGTTGAGATCATGAATAGTGAAGTTTTTCTTCTTGGTTGATTTGTACACTATTTTTGCTAATAACCGTTATTATCACGTGTATTCGTAGTGACGTAGTCAGCTCAGTGAAAACTCGACATAGTGGAAACCATTACAATATGCCATTTCTCGCGATTAGTAAGTCACGCTCTTGCATTTAGAAGCGGACAGTTCTGGACGGTATTCTTGTGTTCCCACACTGAAATTTAAACGCACCACAATGTTGATGATACTACCATACTTAATAATCCACATTGTGGTGTTATGTAGAGGAGGATGTATACACTATACCTGGGACCAGTCATTCATTTAGCATAATAGATCTATAGGTTCACTACTGAGTATCAATGTCTATTGGGATACAGTACCTTATGTATAATTATGTGTTTACTGCATAGAGTAATTTAGTTATTACACTTTCAGCAATCATGTTATACTAGGGTTTATCATGTCGCTAGAACCCCCTGATGAGTGTCTACAGTTAATTTATTTTGCTTTATATCGGCACCATTAATGATGTTCATGCATAAATGTATTAGTGATTAATGTTTTTCTTTTTAGGATTTCGTCCCTGAAGAAGGGTACCTTTTGGTCCCGAAATGCATTGGGCGCTGCTTCAATGAAAGAATAATGTTGAAGATAAACTCACTTAATGATGTTGCTTCCAAACTAATCTGCTATAATAAGATGTACAATGACAATGTCTAGTCCATAATTTGTCATGTATTAGCATGAGTGTTTAATTATTTAATTATGTACTATAGAGAGGTGTATTAACACACCAGATGGAATTCATTGACTGTTGATATGCTTATATGAAAACATTGAATTATAATAATAATAATAATAATAATAAACTTTATTCGGAATTTCAGAAATTGGAAATCCATAAAAGCGGTACATAATAAAATCTGCAGTGCAAAGTAGTTACAAATAACATGGAAGTTACATATCTAATTTAAAAAATCAATTAATTTGTTCAGTACAGTTAGTTTAAAGATTTTTTCTGTGTCTGTATATACATTTCAAGAAGTTAAGAACATGGTAGCAGGTGGCTTCAGTGTCCAAAAGCTGCAGGCTCAACATGGCTGGTCGACATTGTCTAAGACCCCAAGATTTTAGGAGAGTCAGTAGCCAAACTTTACGATGTTCCTGATAAAATTTACAGAACAAGACGGTGTGGAGGGTGGTTTGTATTGATTTTTCGTCACAAGGACATAAAGGTGGATTTGGATCCCAGACGTTTGGGGTTGGAAAAGCTACCAGCTTGTGAAATATATTTAGTCTGAATCTTATCAGAAGGTAGCGATCAAAAGTACCAATGTTGAGAGTTAAGTAGGGCTGAATTGAAAAGGTGGATTGGACCGTTATTGCGTGTTGAACTGACTGTTTCCCTACTTCAGATTGTAATCTTAGATTTTCCAAGTGTCCCAAGGCTAATGTTTTTAAATTGTTCTTTGTAAGTTCTCCAATTTTTTCAGGATTTAAGTAGTATTGCTCTACTCCGAGGTCAATGAAGAAGTTCCTGATATAGGCTAGCCATTTAATTTTTAAAGCATGGTCCAAGGACATTGCATCCGCCAGTATCGTCTTTGTGAGTTCATTTTTTTCTGAAGCCCAAATGCGGCGCCATAGGAGTAGCGGTTGTATTTTTGCAAGATCTTCGATATGTGGGACGCCCAATTCTGTGTGGCAGGCATAAATCGAAGATCGCTTTGGGGCTGACAGGAGAAATCTAAAAAAGTTGTTTTCTGCTACTTGCAGGGAAGTGACAGCCGTATGACCCCATAAGCCTGCTCCATATAGAGCTGTCGATTGGCATTTGGCCTTGTATATTGTCAACAGTTCCATGGGCGGTCGTTTTCCCAGTTTTTGTGTAAACGTCACTAATGCTGCTAATGCTCTTTTAAAGCAGTGTTTCCTGGCTTCCACTGCCTTTTTCCAGGAGAGTTTGTTGTCTATTGTGACTCCTAGGTAGCAATATTCAGTTGTGGAGTCTATTTTTTGGGTGTTAAGGGTAATGGTTTTTTGGTGTTTTCTCCCGACCCCGGCCGTCATCACGAAAGTCTTTTTCACATTTATGTGAAGATCTAGGGTTCTCATAAATTGAGAGTATCTGTTGAGGGTCTTTTGGAGTTCGCAAGGAGTTCGTGCCAGGAGGACAGCGTCGTCCGCGTAGAGCAGAGCGGGGATCGGGCGATGTTTAGCCTGCGGGAGATCCCGGGCGCCCTTCAGAAGCTCTACCTCCAGGTTGTTAGTATAGAGGGAGAAAAGGAAAGGCGCCAGGACACATCCTTGTCTGACCCCGCGCTCCACTCTAAATGACACTGTCAGTTCTCCCTTTGTGCCATATCGAACTCTTGCAGAAGGATTGGAAAACAATTCCCTTAAAAAGTTCAGGCGTGGCGGATCTACCCCCATTTGGGCTAAAAGGGACCATAGTTTAGTATGAGAGACACAGTCAAAAGCCACGGACAAGTCCACGTAAATCATGTAAAGTTTTTCTTTTTTGGCTTGCACATATTTTCCAAAAATGACCGAGAGGTTTAGGGCTTGTTCCACGGTTCCTAGTCCCTCTCTGAAACCGAATTGTAGGTCAGATAGTATACCTCTCTCCTCCACCCAATCCTGAAGTCGTTCCAGGATCACTCTGCCTGCCATCTTCCCCAGTGAATCCAGCAAAGAAATTGGGCGGTAGCAAGCAGGGTCCTGGCGGTTACCTTTCTTGAATATCGGTACCATAATGGACCTTGTCCATGACTCCAGGATTCCTTTCTTTGCCATTGCGGTGCACACCCTTGTAATGATCGGGGCCCAAAGATCTGTTTTATATTTAAAAAGGTCAGCCGGGACTCCGTCTGGGCCTGGAGCTTTTCCATTTTTGGTTGAATTCAGTGCCAGAAGGATCTCAGAGATTTCAAAGTTTATATCTATAGGGTATATTGGAGGTATTTCTTTTTCCTCTTCTGTTTCTTGATCGGAGGATGATTTTTGAAAGATTTTAGTGAAGTGAGATACCCATTCTGCTGCATCTATTGCGACTTCAATTTTTGGGAGTGTGTCATCAACCAGAAAAGGAGTTCTTATTATTCTCCAGAAGGCTTGGGTGTTTTTTCCTGTGCGCTGATATGGAGTTCATTCCAAAGGGGTTGCTTGAGTTCCTCTTTTCTCTTTTTTCTGATTTTGTGGTATTCCCTTCTTAGGATGGATATAGTGTGAGGATCCCTTTCGTCTTTGTTTAGAGCTAGTTTAAGTTTTGTATGGGCTTGGGTACACTCTTGATTAAACCAACCTTTTAATCGGGGTGGTCCAGCTTTGTGTTTTGCTGTGAGTAGAACCTTTGTTTTGTCCATAATTTGGGCAAAGTTGTTAAGAAGTTCCTCATCTTCTGTCGACATATCCAGGCAGTTCTTAATTTGGGGGTACACTGACTTTATCAGATCTTTAGTGAGTTCCTCTGGGTTTATCTTCTCCCACTTCATTGAATACCCATTTAGTTTATCCATGCTTATGTTTTCCTGGGTCAGTGCGCTAGCTATTATCATAGGAGGAGTCTGTTGGTGGTTTGTTATCACTTCCATTTTTAATATAGCGTGGTCGCTTTGGGAATTCCGTGTGACTTCAAAGTTTTTTACTCTAGGTTGTAGAGTTGCTGATATTATTATGAAGTCAACCGTAGTACTGAAACCTCTTCCTATATAGGTCGGTGCTAGTGAGTTGGTTCCATAATCCAAGGTATTTGCTACTTGGAGGTCCAGGTCTGATAGGAGATCGTTCATTATTCTGCCCATGTTGTTGTGTGAGAAGTGGATAAGAGAAAGACCTTCCTCTGTCACCATATCAGGACATTTTTGCTTTGGTTGGGTACATGTGTGTAGGTTAAAATCGCCTACCCATATTATAGATACTGCACCTCTTGCTCCTTGTTTCTGTCTAAGGGTAGTTAGTTTTTTGTGGAGGTGAGCCAGGACTCTCTGAAACTCTGGTTCGTCAAGGTTATTATAGAAGTTGATAATGACTACGAACTCTTTTTTCGGTAAGGAGAGACCAAGGATCTGGAAGTTGGGGTCCAGTTCAATGATATTTATTTTGATGTTTTGAATGGTGTTGGCTACATAGATGTTTAGTCCTCCCTTTGGTCTACCCTTCTGTCCCAACGACGCAGGGGAGAAGTATGTCTTATACCCTTGTAAATGCTGTTCTAGTTGTGACCACGTCTCCTGTAAGCAGATTATTTGATGTCTGTGCACATGGTACATAATTGTCCCATCCTCCACCTTTGTCCTTAGCCCTGCAACATTCCAAAAGATCAGGCTTAAAGTTGTTATTGAGGGTTTTAACTATTTGTAGTTCGCTAGGAATCTCTGGGTCTACAGGGGTTAGAGGAGAGTCCAGAGATACCAGTGGGTCAGTGCTATTTAGAGACTGTTCATCTGGCTGTGGTGGTCAGTCGACACACTCTAAGGCACTATACTTATTTGTTAGGAGAAGGCCATTCCAACCATCCCAACGTGGGGGATCACTGTAATTTCTCCATTGTTCTTGTCCTCTCCATTCATCCCTTTCTCTGCCTCGGTGGTTAGGACCTAGTGGGTTGAAAGGGGGGGGGGGCCGTCCTTGCCACGGTTGCTGCCACTGGTGAGTGATATGTTGTGTGGGTTGAGGAGGTTGCTGCCACTGTTGGGAAAAGTGGTATGAAGGTTGTGGAGGTACATTGAATTATGTAAAATATAAGTTTTGAGTAGAAAACTAATTTACAAACCGATAAAGTGTTGAGTTAACTCTTGTGTTATTGTTATTATTGTTTGGAAAATACGTTTTTTCCGTTAGGAACAGTGCTCACTACAATTAGTTTTTTAACTACTGTACTTTTGCTTTATCACTCATTGTGTAGCCAACACAATTCGGTAGTGAAGCACCCTTTGACTAAATTGCATATATCCAAATTTCACGCATGTGTGCACCACTGATTTCTCTCTGGCATGATTAAAGCCTGCCACACCTCCAAAGACAGTTCTAACTCACTGCTTCCTTGTCGCTCACTCCATCTGCAGTGTACCCCAAGATGTACAGCCACTGCATTTAAACCACCTGACCACCATGAAATAATATTGTTATAAGGTTTCATTGTTTTTAACATTGAAAAATGGCCAACATGTTGGTTTTAAACGTGTCAGTTGGATGTAACTATGAAACAATACACTATGTACAGCACCATTGCAAGATGGCCACCTGCTGTGTGTTTAATTTCATTATTGCAAGCATATGTCTGCCATTTTTAGGATATAGCTTGTTTTCTTTCTTTTTTTGTTCTTTAATTTCTTGCCTATGTTGCCTATGTTGCTGAGTTTGTGTATGCATTTTATTGTGTTTGTGTGAATGGGTGAACGCAAGAATGACTTAGTGATGAACAGATGCATGAATTCAAGGATGAGTAACATAATGCATGTATGGTGGCTTATTCTGTACCTAAACCCATTAATGCCTAAAGAGACAATTTCATATATAAGCCACACCTATTGACTTTGCCAATGCTTGTTATCAACCTTCAAGTGGTAGCTAGTTGGTTTTCCTGGTTGCACATCTCAGCACTCGGTTGCGCACACAAGCTAGAAACATGTGCACACAAACATTCTGTTGCCGCACACAAGGACAAATAATTAGAGGCAGCATTGCTTTGGAGGCCCTGGCAGGGCACCCTGGCCTCACGGCCTACAGATGATGGCCGAGGGGGTACCTAAGGGACCCCCCTGTAAAACCTGGCATTGTGTGGCAGGCACCATGAGCTGCCTACGACAATGGGCAGAGTTTTCCGCAAACACCCCATTTCCCCACAGGAGCCTATATTACGGCTGGTTGTCGGACAGAACACGAGCTCCCATAGGGAACAATGGGACTCCGACCGAACAGTGTTCGGTCACATCGTAATCTGGCGCACAGAACTGTCGCCCGCAAGTCGACCGGTCCCGATTCCGAGTTGGTGTCGGCGGAAGCTTTCCGCCCGACATCGTAATTGGCCTCTATATGTAGTAACATCTCTTTATAATTAGTCGAGCCATATTTATCCTTTCAAATTCCGGATAGTGGTAGATGTCTTATTATGCCTACATGTTGTGGAAGTGTTCTTTTAAATAATGTATTGGTGAAACGGTCCAAGAATCCCCAAAAATCTAAAGATTGTGAGTTATGCTATGCAGGATTTCAAGAAAGGTTTCATGTTTTTCACTTATGTCTAGCACTAAATGAAGCTAGAGCCAAATACTTATAACCACTGATAAAGAGTTATCATTTGGACACACATCAGGATAAAATGGATTTGTTAAAAAAGAAACCTGCCACATTAATTCATTTGTTTTAAAGTGTATAAATCCTGTAAATGTTTTTACCAATGTTTTGATGCAGGGTTTTATGAGTTTACTGTTGAAATTTTGTATGATGGAAGTTTTATACGGTGGGTTATGTTTATTATGTATTTATTATGTCTTTTAAGATTTTGATCATAGACCTCAGTTGAGGTCAGTAACGATAAATAAATAAAACTGAAACTGAAACAGGAAGCACTACTGTGTGACAAGAATGTTATGCTGGTGTGCCCTGTGGTTGTGTTGTAGTCATGTTTTGACTATTTTATTGTGTTCTGCCCTAAACATGATGCAATTGTGTCATTATGTTGCCTTGTTAATATTATTGAGTTAAGTTCCACTATTTACTATAAAGATGTCAACAAACGTGCTGCATTTCCAACGCAATGCAGCACATGCCATTTTTGAAGTTCCTCTTACAACAACTATCACATAGATATGCTATGACATTCTTCACCTTGAAAATAATCAACTTGCTTATTTGTCGTTTACAGCACCACCCCAACCAACTTTTATATTTTTTTTGTTCTGCAGACTTCCTGGTAACCTGCACATATCCGTTTTTCTTTTAAATTCTGCAGTTCTTCTGTTTTGTCCTCCAGATAGAATGGCCGCTCCTTGCAGAGTAGCTTTCATATTTATTACCATTGTTTTAGTCCTATAAGCCCTACCAAACTAAATGACTTACATTTTACCCTACTTTTGTAGCGGTTAACCACAACTCAGAATTGTATTGTATTGTATTGTATTGTAGCATACTTGTATAGCGCAGCCTGTCACCACCAAGGGCATCCTGGCGCTTTTGACCCATGATCCAGCGGAAAACAGTAGCTCAACCTATCCTGGGAAAGAGATGGGTTTTCAGAGCCTTCCTGAATGCTAGAAGATCTTCAAGGCTTCTCAAGGATATTGGCAGAGAGTTCCAAAGTTTGGCCGCCGCTACTCTGAACGAGCGGCCACCCATTCTCACTCTCTGGAAGCGCGGAACTATCAGTAGCCTGGACGACGAGGAGCGTAAGGCTCGAGGTGGACAATACCAGGCAAACATTCGCCGCAAAGGAATAAGGCCCAGGCCATGAATAGCCCTGAACACAATACAAGCTGCTTTGTAGTGCACCCGCAGATGGACCGGCAGCCAATGAAGTTCTCGCAGCGCTGCCGTAGACGAACTATGATAAGGGCGAGAGAGGGCGAGTTTGGCAGCGATGTTCTGCACCCTTTGCAGCTTGCCCAGAAGTGTTACCGGGGCCTCCAGAAGCAGTGCGTTACAGTAGTCAAGTCAACTTAGGATGGTACAACGCACTACTTCTGGCCTGGCTTGCTCAGGGAGAAGGGGTAAGACCTTGCGCAGCATACGAATCAGCATCATACATGTGGAGGTGGTCTTATTTACATGTAGATCTAGCTGCAGGTTGGGCCCAAAAATAACGCCCAGATTGCGCGCAGATTGTGCGGCTGACACCGTCTCAGAAAAGGACGGAGGCCAAAAATCAGCCGGCAGATCGCGAGGAACTCGATCTGTGGAGCAGTGTAAAACCTCCGTCTTGGTTCCGTTGAACTGTAATGATTTCAGACGGAGCCATTCTGCTGTCGCCTGCATGCACCGGTGGAAAGTCTCCAATGTGACTGCATCCTGACCCTCCAAAGAAAAGACCAGCTGGGTATCATCCGCATAATTAAATGCGGAGATACCAAAGGATTTAATGAGCTGGACTAGAGGGCGGAGGTAGATATTAAAAAGTATGGGGCTGATGGCTGAGCCCTGGGGTACACCTTGTCCCACTCTCCGCTCCTCTGAACTGAAGGGGGGTAGCGAAACCCTTTGCTGACGGCAGTCCAAATAGGAGATTAACCAATCCCTAGCTCTGTCTTTGACCCCGCATTCTTCCAGCCTAGAGATCAAGGTGGGATGACTGACCGTGTCGAACGCGGCCGACATGTCGAGCAGCACCAAAAATGCTGCCCGACCACTGTCGACTCGCGCCCGCAGGTTGTCTAGCACGGTCACCAGCGCATATTCCGTCCCATGCGCTGGGCGAAAACCAAATTGCATCTCATCCAACCAGGTGTTCCCTTCTACAAAGCCGGACAGAGTGCGGGTGACCAATTTTTCCATGATTTTCACCGGAAAAGGGAGCAGGGAAATCGGCCGGTAGTTGGATAGGCACGCAGGGTCGAGCGTAGGTTTTTTTAAAAGTGGAGATACCACTGCCTTCTTCCAGCAACTCGGTACAATGCCTGTCTCAAATGACTGGCAGCAGATGGCATGCAAGGGCTGGAAGAGATCCTCTTGAAACACCTTCCAGAGTTTTGGAGGAAGAGGATCCAGAGGCGAACCAGAAGAAACCGTAAGGGCTAAGTCTCCGAACTCCTTCAGGGAGGGAAGGGGAAAGCAACTCAGCTGGGGTCGACTGGCTTCACTCGCCGGAGCTCCCGAGCTGAGAGCCAGATCCAAGGAAGGAGGATAGGGATTGCTCTGCTGGGGTCGACTGGCCACCGACGCCGGAGCTCCCAAACAGAGAGTTGGAACCAGAGGAGAAGGAGAGAAACTGCTCAGCTGGGGTCGACTGGCCACAATCGCCGGAGCTCCCAGACAGTGAGCCGGATCCAAAGAGGGAAGGGAGGAGCTACTCAACTGGGGTCGACTGGCCACACTCGCCGGAGCTCCCAAGCAGAGAGCCGGATCCAGAATTGGAAAGGAGAAGCTACTCGGTTGGGGTCGACTGGCCACAGTCGCCGGAGCTCCCAGGCCGAGAGCCTGATCCAAAAGAGGGGGAGGAGAGCTACTCAGCTGGGGTCGACTGGCTTCCGTCGCCGGAGCTCCCGAGTTGGGGGGCTGCTCATCTGGTCGGGGTCGACTAGAGGACGTGGCCGGAGCTTCCTGACAGAGGTGAATAACCCTCTGCAGGGGTCGACTGGCCACCTCTTCCGGAGCTCCCTCCTCAGTGGTGGAAATCCGTGGATCCTGCAGACCTGTTAAGATTTTACGGATTTTTTCCTCAAAAGCGTCCGCAAGTGAGTCACAAAGAGCTTGCGATGAAGGGACTGCACTAGCCACACTCGTGGGGTGGGCAAGGTCCTTAACGATTTTAAAGAGGGCCTGTGCCTTGTTTGGGGCCTGATTCAGAGTAAATTCAAGAAAGGTCGCTTTCGCCGTCTTGATTTGAGCTTTGTATTTTTGCATGGCCGACCTAAATGCAGTTTTATCAGAGTCTAGGTACTGTTTCCTCCAGACCCTTTCTGCGTGTCTACAGTCGAGTTTAAGCTGGCGTAATTCACTCGTGTACCAAGGGCTGGCTCGGTTCACCCTTCCTCGAGACTTCCGAAGGGGTGCCAACTTATCCAATGTACTTGATATGGACTGGCAGAAAAGATTATAACTTTCTTCGGCGGTGTTGCCAAGCTTGAAATCCTCACCTAAAATGTTCGGCAGTGGGGAGGTTTTGAGTATTCGGGACCAAGGTCTCTCTAGCTTAGCTAGGGGTAATCCAGCCTTTCGCGAAGTAGAGTCCTCCGAACGAAGGGAAAACCTAATCAAAGAGTGATCCGTCCAAAACTGGCACTTGATGTCAACTAATGCAGCCCACCTATTGCAATGCAATAGGTCTCGCATTAGGAAAGTTTGAGCTATTGGTATTGTAAATGACACATTTTTTATTTATGTGTTGGTTTTGAAAATAGAGAAATTAATAGCTTAGTCATTTACAATGCCAATAGTTATAACTTTTGCAAATGTGACACCTATAGCATTTGTAATGCAATATCTGTTGTATTTACTGACTTATATGTATTGATATTACAAATAACAATGGCTTTTATTTTTTTTATAACTAATACTTAAATATGTTATTGTAATTTATAATTGCAATAGCTTAAACTTTTGTAAATAACTTTTGTGAAGATTATGTTCAGTGTATTTTATTGTGACGAAAATCCAAGACCAGAAGTGAAATATTAACATCTTTTGTGACATTTGTAATAAAGCTTGAAACATTGAGAGAACATATTTGAACCAGTTGTTGTTGAATGGTTGCACAGATTGATGCTATGGTGGCGCTGAGTGATGTTGTGGTGGCGACAAGGGATGCTGTGGCGTTCAGTGATGCTGTGGTAGCGCATAGTGATGTTGTGGTGCCCCTGAGTTATGCTGTGGTGGTGCTCAGTGATGCTGGGGTGATGCGATAGATAGAGTGAGTGTGATAGAGTGAGTGCTATAGATAGAGGGAGGGTGATAGATAGCTAGACGGAGGGTGATAGATAGATAGATAGATAGATAGATAGATAGATAGATAGATAGATAGATAGATAGATAGATAGAGTGAGGGCGATAGCTAGAGTGAGGGCGATAGCTAGAGTGAGGGCGATAGCTAAAGTGAGGGCGATAGCTAGAGTGAGGGTGATAGATTGATAGAGTGAGGGGCCATAGATAAAGTGAGGGCGATAGATAAAGTGAGGGCGATAGATAGAGGGCGATAGATAGAGTAAGGGCGATAGATAGAGTGAGGGCGATAGCTAGAGTGAGGGTGATAGCTAGAGTGAGGGCGATAGCTAGAGTGAGGGCAATAGCTAGAGTGAGGGCGATAGATTGATAGAGAGAGGGGCGATAGATAGGTAGATAGATAAATAGAGTGAGGGCGATAGATCGAGTGAGGGCGATAGATAGATAGATTGATAGAGTGAGGGGCGATAGATAGATAGATGATAGAGTGAGGGCCGATAGATAGAGTGAAGGTGGTAGATAGAGTGAGGGCGATAGATAGAGTGAGGGCGATAGATAGATATATAGTGTAATTATGTGGCATGTAATTATGTGGCACTGAGTTGTATTTGGAGTGTATGTTGCGTTGAGCGCAGTCTTAAGATGTAGCCTCTAATTATGTGTCGCTGAATGGTATTTGGAGTGTATGTTGCATTGACTGCAGTGTAATTATGTGGCTTGTAATTATGTGGCACTGAGTGGTATTTGGAGTGTATGTTGCGTTGAGCGCAGTGTAATTATGTAGCATATAATTATGTGGCACTGAGTGGTATTATGAGGAGTGTATGTTGTATTCAGTAGAGTGTAATTGTGTGGTGTGTAATTATGTGGCACTGAGTGGTATTGTTTGGAGTGTTTGTTGCATTGTAATTATGTAGCATATAATTGTGGCACTGAGTGATATTGTGTGGAGTGTGTGTTGTATTAAGTAGAGTGTAATTATGTGGTGTGTAATTATGTGGCACTGAGTGGTATTTGGAGTGTATGTTTTTCTTGAGCGCAGTGTAATTATGTAGCATATAATTATGTGGCACTGAGTGGTATTGTGTGGAGTGTATGTTACATTGACTGCAGTGTAAATATGTAGCATATAATTACATATTGCTATTGATTGCCCCTTTCATTCGAGGGCATATTTCCTTCAAGAGGGAGTCAGAGGTCACGCTGTAGCGTTTATAGGACGGGTCAAAGGTGGGGATGTTTACCGTCATTAGTCCCTAATCAGATCTTTAATCTATCCAGGATCTGTGGGTATTTAATTGGTGTTATTGTAATTTCAACACCATTAAAGCCCGAGTGGACACTCATACAGGTCGAAGAGTTAAGACACAATTAGTAGCTTAGTGCAGGGACTCCCGGGCGCGCAGAGAATAGACACCTACTGCTTGCAAACATTCAAAACACGAAGTCTGCATAATGCTTTGGAATGGGCTCATTTCCTCCTCGGTAAGCATTTAAATGAGGTCACTTTTGTACAAGGTGCATGCTTTGCACGCGGTGCCCGGGGCAGCGCAGCGCCCTGTGTACATAAGGAGCCCCCGGGGTGCTTAGCTCCCATTGTAGCACATCTGGCTTAATGTGGTTAGTCACCACAGCCGCCATTCAACGCTGCCCTGGAAGCGGCTTGTTACGCGGCGTGTTTAAAACAATGGAATAACAATAGCTCCCGTGTGTGGCGAATGCCTCCTAATACGGGTAGGCGAGGGGGCAGGGCGTGTGGTAGTCTCTTTGTCACTACTTGTATTTACGGAGACATGTGGCTCGCTTGCAAAACACAATGTCAAGTACTTGGATAGAAAAGCTACACGTGACACTTTCATTTGATGCACGTTCCGTAAGGTCTGATTTGTTGAAATGCTCTGGGTAGATCCGTGGGCTACAAACATAACAGATGAAGGCCACACAGCCCTCCTGTCAAACTCTAGCTCATCGAGGTTTTTAGTATTTTCTTAGCAGTTTGGTACTTGTGGTTTTGCACATCACATTATAACTGTATGACTAAAGGCGCTAGACAGTGGCGGAACACAAAATGATGCCACCTCCTTCCTCCATGGAATTTCCCTGCAAATCCCGAGAAACAGGGAAACATTCAAATTGGCACTGGTGCAGATTTTAGTTAAAATAAAGCTTATTTTAACTAAAGTTCGGCACTGGAAGAGGTAATTGCTTTTTGCAAAATGCCGCCGAATAGCGAAATGGGGCTCAACGAATTAAACTGCCCAAAAGCAGATTGGGTACATTTTGGGCAAACAATTCTATCCACAACCTAATTTTGTTCATAAAACCCCTTTAAAACGTTTAACATGAATCGTATTATTAAAAAATAAACTGGTTCTTAAAAAATCCATACGTTACAAAGCAAGTCAATTCTTAAAACAAACTAATTGATTATCTAAGAAAACAATCAATTTGTGATTAAAAAACATTCTTTGGCAAGGGCAGCCAGTGGCTGAAAGTAATAAAACCAAGCCATGTCCTGAGCAAATGGTGGGGGCCTGAAGCAGTGGAGTGGGAGAGGTGAGGGGGGAGTCACCGGGAGATTAAGGGACAGAAGGCAAGCGGCCATGAAGTGCAGGCGGGGGGCGGGGCCGAGGAGCAGAGCCTTTGAAGAGCCAGAGTGAGTGAAGTGAATAATTAGGGGAAGAGAACTGGCAGGCTGATAGGCAGAAGGCTCAGGCAAGCTCGTGCACGAGGCGTGCACTTTCCAAAATCCGCTGGAGAGCCCTTGGCCTTAAGTATGGTTTGGCTGATTAGGGCTCTTTTCCTATTCCTGCGGAATAGGAAAGGGGCAAGCCCTAAAAACCCTGCTAAGATTGTATATTTTCTGCTTCCTCCACTCAACCACTGTGTTTGCTTAAAATCTTGTTTACTGCTCCCATTAATCTCATATCTAAACAGTGTTAGTTCCCAAACGAGATGAAAACACATCTTACCTAAATATATCTGTACTGCAATTCTATGTTCGTGTGTTCAAATCATCAGTTCACCTTACAAAGATCTCTCATTCTCATTTATATACTTTACCCTCAATTGATCACTTCATGGCCTCCATCTATACTCTCGTAAGCACAACTATGTCCACACTACTTTTATGGCAGGCCGCATATCTTGTATTTCAAGCAAATATCTCATGATCGCTCCTCTAATCTTTCCATCATGAATCTCGCCAAAGTGAGTCACTAAATAAATTCAATTTTAACCTCCAGTGTTTTTGTTGTAGATAGAGATGTATACTCAGTGTTATATGTTATAAGGATTATTTGGCTTAATTATAGGTTACAAGTAACACCCAACCAGGAGCAGCATCCTTGGTGCTCAGCCCACTCTCATAAACGGACTCTCTCCAAGCACAAACATTCAACATTCCAGTGACCTCACATGGTGGCTGAGCAGCCTGGAACATAGAACTATAGAAGACGTATTGTAACCAAGACAAGTTACAACACATCTCCCCTACTATGCAGCAACTCCTCATGCAGGTTGGACGGTCTTCCAAATTGTCCTTCGTGTGCCCCCCCCATCCCCCAACGTGTTTAAATTTGTCTAAGCACATTAGGGTTAGACATTGCTTCCAGGAAAAAACTCAGCTGTCCATTTATGAATGTGAAATAGACTGCCTTCTCAGTCTGCTGCACACTTTACGCTAACCTAATCGAATGCCCACAATTGCAGGATGTCTGGATTGAAAGACAAGATGGGGATTCCAGGGCGTATTTCTTCTCTCCAGGATTCATTTTTTTTCACCCAATCTTCCTCTTGGTTTCTTACACAAACTGTTTCTCCCATGCGTAGACTCTTTCTCCAGTTGTCGCCAGTGTTGTAAATAAACATGGATCCTAAGTGTTATAAAATATAGGTTGATTTAGCCTAGTTAGAGTTTACAAGTAATGCCCCACCAGGAGCAGCATCCTTGCTGCTCAGCCCACTCTCATCAACTGACTCTCTCCAAGCACAAACACTTATCAACATTGCAATAACCTCACACGCTGGCTGGGCAGCAAGGAACATAGAACTATGGAGGATGCATAGGTTTCAAGACAAGTTACAACAGTTTAATTTCTGTCAGCATGAGCAAATGCTGAGCCCACCTCACCCCCATCCATGAGCAATGTAACTCTGCTACATATGAAAAAACACATCCATAGGTTTGCCTTGAAATTTGTTCTTCGATATCATTAGTCGGCACAAAATAATTGTCCTTCCATTTGCCAAGCTGCCCACTGAAGGAAGACATACAAGACAAGCTGACAGTGTGTCCTGGATCTGAAAGGTTGTTACAATTGTTTGCATATAATCATGGACCCTGCAAGAGAACTCGATCTACAAGTCCAATGCGCTTCTCCCTTTTCATTCTTATGTTCACCCTCTCTGTCTGTTTGATATTTAAAAAGTGTGTCCCATTGGGCACAGGGTCAATACTGATTTGTATATGGCTGGGTTCAAGCTGGAATGGCATGGGTTGCAAAAAAACAATGGATTTAGGCCCAGATCTCTGTACTGGGGTGAATGTAAGACATTGTTCTGCATTCTGTCTATCAATTGTTCTTTTTGCATTTGTCACCCCAAGTGGAGCCGGTATGCCCAGATGTGGGCCCGTGCACTCCATGCCACTGGGGTCAAGCTATCCTGGCTGATGAGGGGTGAAACTCCGGAACCGGTCCTAGGACGCTTCTTTCCAGTCCAGGGAGGACCTGGCCTGGCAGTTCGGGCTGGACTGTTCCCATTGGGCACAGGGTCAAGACTGATTTGCATATGGCTAGGTTCAAACTTGAATGGCATGGGGAACAAAAAAACGATTTATATAGACCCAGATATGTGTACTGGGGTGAATGTAAGACATTGTTCTGCATTCTGTCCATCAATTGTTCTTTTTGCATCAAACTTAACTGTGTCCCGCCCAATGACATCACGCATTTTATTAAAACCTCTAGAACGTTTTTGGACTCTATTTAATATTCATGCTAATACAGTGTATAATTTCTCTTAAATTTCTCTTCTAATTTCCAAAAACTCCCTGCCTTCTTTCACTGGGAATACAATCTCACAACTGATAGTAACAATAAAAATGTCCCTGCTGCCAGTGCACACATCACTAAGCCTTAGCCCAAGAACCCCCTTGCACTCGGCCATCTCACCGGTGCTCTGCCTCATAGATAATTTTCATCGAAAAGATTACCACTACCACTGACAATTGCCCAAAAAAACAAGCATGCCTGTTTCAATGCCGTGATCTTTCTATGTGATTGTTATAGGCTTCCTTCCACCTTGTTTCTATGCTCTTTTCTTCTTCTGAGTTCACCCTTTCAAAACCCTCCTGACAACCTCATATCCTGCAGGTGTATAGTCCCAATACAGCTTGAATAAAATGTTTTACTGACTATCTTTCCTATTTTTTTATATACTTCCAAATTATTAATTGCCCTGTCGCGCCCTTCTTTCAAAAAAACCCTTCCATGTAAATTCCAATTATCAAAGGTACCAGAATCCTTTTCCCCAGCTGCAGTGCTTTCACTCTCTAAGCCACTACATTTCTTGGTGTTGGGTTTGCCTACTCCTTTGCCTCGAGCCAACCCACAGAACTTCACTCATTGCTTGTCAGGATTTCATTAGAATTCAGGTCATGGACTTTAGTGGTAATACCACTGTTGAAAAACAATGCAGCATCTGTGAGGCCTGCACAAATACCATGACTACATTGTCCTTCACTGGGAACCAAACACCCAATTGTAGCGCCTGACTCTCAGAAGGTGGCGTTGTAGAGCAGTCAGAGGCTTACTCAAGGGAGGTGGTGTGGGCGAGTAATCGCCATTTGCAGGTGCGCAATAAAAACACTCCATAATTGATTGCCCAGTCTGTACTTTGCTTTATAAAAGTAAGAGTACATTTATTAGGCACACACACTACTTAATACCATTCACCAATTTACAAATATACATAAGCTGTTGGAATTACTTTGTGACATCGCATAGCATCTCCATCCCTCCCGCAGGGGGGGTGGAGTCTAGTACCACCACGCCCATGTATACACTTCATCTTGTCCCCAATGCAATTAGTTGAACATAATCTGGGGCTGGGCCCTGCGCACTGGCACCATCCCAGTGGCGACCCACCCCATTAACTCAACAAGCATTAAAAATGGGTACACCTGCCTTGGTGACACATGACCCTGACTGAGCATTTCCTACTAACCATAAAATATGCACCTCCATATCTTAAGGGCTAGCAGTCTGGGGTCTTCACCTAAGTGCAGCAGCAAGAAAACATGTTTAAGCACATTTAGAATGACAATACTCAGCACATTTGGGTATCATTAGAATGCATTGCAATTAAAGCCCCTAAAGGCATCACAGAGGAAATCACAGGTAAGCATGGGCGAATTTTGCGATTCTGGCATTCGCAAATTTGCGTATTCGCGAATTCGCAATCCACAAAATCTGTGAACTCTCGCGAATTTGCGGATTTTTTGTGTTCGCAAGGGTTTCTGCCAGTTCGAGAGGGTTTTCTACCAGTTCACAATTGCGAACTTACTTGTTGGCTCGCAACGGTCGCGACTATGTTGTTTCTACGTCTGGTTCATCATCACAGGTTCACAGCACCCTCTGTTTCACCACTGCCACCCTCTGGTTCACCCATGCCACCCTCTGGTACATCACTGCCACCCTCTGCTTCATCACTGTAGATTATGGGGCAGGAAAGCAAGCACACCTGTCCTGCTTCAACTGACATGAATTAATTTGGGGTTGATTTATTAATGTGTCACTGAATTTAAACTTCCAGTCTGGCACCTGCTTCCTTATCTGTAATTTGCTTTCTGTTGCAGTGCAATTTTTTTTCCAGGACCTTTGTGGCCTACTTGTAGCTATTCTATGAGCCTGCTGTGAGGGTCAGAGCAGGGTCATGAAATAGTTGCAAGTAGGCAACTGAACTCTGGAGGAGCCCCTCAGGAAGCACTACAGGGAATGGTTACTAATGATGAGTTTGAACTTTTGCACCTGCTGAGTGCTTTCAGTTTTGCAAAACTCGTTTTTCTGCAGAACAGCAACTGTAATGCCCCAAACAAACTTACTTGTGAAAGTTGATTTCTAATCCAAAAGTGATCCAAAGATAGTCAAAAAGGCCCCAATCCAAATATCCAGCAGCATCCACAAAAAGTAATCCTTCCAGGTCAAGAATCCAAATGAAAGTGACCAGCACATGAAGAAAGCACTGGGAGGAGCCTGCTGGACAGGAACAGGAAGTTGGAGACTGTGGGGCATTCCCCCCCCCCAAAAGGAATCCTTGCAAAAAGAAGTGCAGGCAAATGTCAACCTGAGGAGTTATTCTGATAAAAATCAGCATTTTCAGAAGGTTTATGCTGCTTGCTGGTGGATTTCTTGTGCAGAATTGCAAATTTTGTAATTTTGCGAGTGCGAGATTGTTGCTGCCTGCCGCATCTACGTGTTCGCAATTGCGAACTCCCGCGATACGTGATCACGGCGTACTCGCGTTGACAAACTCTCGCTGTGCAAGGTGGCAAGCCGCGATGACGTAATCGCGGTCACCAAACTCCTGCGGGATCCCGCAGCAAGATCCAAAATGGCGCAGCACTCGCAAAATATCGAGAAAAACAACTCGGCAAACACTGAATGACGGTAAGTGAACGCCGCGCGCCGCAATATTGTATTACCAAGCAAAAAAATCCGCTGCGTGCGAATTTGCGGATTTTCTGCAAATTCGCGAAAATCCGCGAGCGAACGGATTTTACGCCCATGCTTAATCACAGGATAACACATATACAACCAGACACCCTTGCAAGAATGTCTGGCAACATAACCCCATTTTGCTTATTACATCACCTTACAGGTACTTCACATTAAACACAGGAACTTCAGTGAACTTCAGTTCCTCTAACAGAAATAACCGTTAGTAAAGGTGCAATTACACCTCTTCACCTCCAGGGTATGCCCTTCTCCAGACATCCGCAACTCAGCCATTCACTCCTTGATTAACTTCTACATCGCACCTCCAGCTGTAGAACAACAGTTCCAGCCGAGGAGGGGGTTTAATGCTGGAGGAGCCCTTGAGGGGTTATTCTTTCAAGTTCCTAGGGCACAGAGGGTGACTTGTCTCTTCGTGCTGGCGGAGACTGCGTTTCCAGCAGCGCCCCCCCCCAGCACCTCTTCACCATTGAGGGTGATCCCACTCCTCTGGGGGCTTTTCATGCCTTTTTTGGGGTTCCCGGTCCCACCCGGACCCCCAGGTAATGGTATGCGGTGCGGGGAGCCCTCCCCCGGCCGCTCTGGGCTTTAGTCGGGGGCCCAGTCCCACCTGGGCCCCCGGCTCCTACACCCGTCCGGGGCCCCGGTCTAACCCGGAAACCCCGCAGGCTCTCCACATTGAAGGGCAGTCCGGGGAGCCCACCCCCTGCTGCCCCCTCCGGCTGCCCGCTCGGCCTGCACCCTTGTGGGCAGCCGCGGGAGCCGGCCCTTCAGTTCTCGTCTGCCCACTCCGGCGGGCAGATAAGAGGCCAGCGCAGATCCCGCTGGCCTCGGGGGAGTGCTGCAGCACTCCCCCCTTCTTCTGCCTGACTTTGGGACCCGGGTATGGGGTCCCAGGCCCCCAGACTCCTTCAGGGGGTGCGACGGCCCTCCCCCTCACACATGGTGTCCCAGGCCCCTCCTCCTCCTGATGGGGAGTGCAATAGCACTATCCAGCTTTGTCTTCACTCCAGGGGGGCATGACAGCATTCCCCCTCCTCCAGTGGCTTCGGTGGGCCAGGGTGGGCTCCTGGCACCCCTGTCTGGCATAATTTCACTTCGGTGGGGGCAGCCCCCGGGACCTGACCCACCGGGTGCCTTTTCTAGACTGGTGGCGGAGCCCCATGCGCTTCGTCATCAGAGTGCCACAGGTCAAAAGTCGCTCTCCTTCTGGGGGGCATATCTCAGCCCCTGGTGGCACCCCCAGCAACTGAGAGCACTCTCATTTGCCCTCCCGGTCTCCAAGAGGGTGCATTCTGCATGGAGTGGTCTGCACTGGCTCCCTGCACCAGCCTTTTGCCTGACTCTCCTCCTGCGCCTCTCTTTTTTTTTTTGCCCTCATTTGCCTGTACCTCTTGCCCGCAGACTATGTGGCCAACCACCTGTTCGTGCGACTCGGGGTGTGACGAACTCACATTCGCCATGTCTTTGGGGAACAATCTAGCGGGAGACCAAATCTGGGTTTACTGAGGTTTTTGTGACGAGTGACGACCAGCCATACCAGACACAAACTCCATCGAGGTAGGGACTGCCGCGAGGTCCTTTTCTTGTCTAACGGAACCGCCACAGTGGACTCTGAAGTTTGGAGGCATAATCATAGGACCGGGAAAAAATTACAAAAAATAAAAAACCCTGGTACACTAACACCAAGAAGATAATAGATTCCAAAAAGAGAGGTTTTTGCTGCTGCAAGATCTAGCCAGATCTACCTTTGATGTTTCGATTAGAGATGATAGCCAGCTAGCATGTGTTGGTGCCTTGGAGTCAACCCAAAATTTACATATCTGACGCCTGGCGAGTAAAATTGCAAAAAACAGTAACGGCCTTGCTGTACCAGTCACATTGTCAACCATTCCAGATATTATCAATGTTAATGAACAGGTTAAGGATACCTTAAGTATCGAGCCCAATGTAACCAGGACTTTCGCCCAGAAAGTCTTGATTGGTGGGCAGTCCATAAACATGTGAACATCTGATGCGCCCAGAAGATGGCACTTATTACAACATTTACCAGCTTGGAACTTTGCCAGCTTTTGTGGTGACCAATAGGCTCTGTGTAATGTGAATAGGTGGTTTCGCCTCAACCATGCCGGTTTGACAGTTTTGTATAGAAGAGTGAATGATGTTATCCACCAGTCTTCTCCTTGAAGGAGCGTATCCTCTGCCCATATTTCATCAGGAAGGTCGAAGGCTCCGTCTACCTCCTCCGATATTGCCCAGTACCAATATGCCACTTCTTTGCTTCCCTGAGATTTCTCCACCAGCTGTTGTTCTAACATGCTACACCTCCCCACCAAGGCATTCTTTTTAAAGAGCTCACTAGACCAGCTCACTAATTGTATATATTTGAACCTTGCTCACCCTGGGCCTACCTTTTCAAGCAGATTATCCCATGATATTAATGCCCCATCAGCTAGCAGGTCTCCCCATCTCGTGATCCCCCCTTCTCTTAGTGGCATCGAAAGTTATCACCCAAACACGGAGGGAGCCCCGGGGAACCCCAAATTGGAGCCAAATTTGAATAGTAGGCCAGCCTTGTTGACCTCTTAATCCTTGTCCAGGCTCTGACTAGCGACTGCAAAACCTTCAACCTCACCTTCTTGAAAAACTTCTGTTCTCCAAATTTAAATAAAAACCCGTCCATTGGCAGGCCCGTTCCAGTTAACATAGCCTTGAACATTCTCCCTACTGATGAGTCTGTTGGGGTTTTCAGTAGCATTCTTAAGAATGATAACTGAAAGGCCCAGGCGTAATATTGTATGTCTGGAAGGGAGAGCCCACCCTTTTCCCTCCTCCTTCTCAGTTTCTTCCATGCTTTCCAAGTTGCCTTATAATTCCAAACAAACGAGTTGATGTCCTGTTGAGATTTCATGATTTGTTTTGGATCAAAGGCTAATGGAATGCTGTTAAATATAAATGTAAGCTTCGGTAGAATTGAAATTTTTATAAGGCTTACCCTCCCATAGATTGTCAGTGGGAGAAAGGTCCATGCCTTTAGAAGCGCCCGACATTCACGGGAAACCCGGTCCAAATTTACCTGAGCTATATTCCTGACTTCCTGGGTGATCGTAATTCCCAGATAGCGCATTGAGGAAGTTGCGTCCAGTTGTGTGTTATTGATATTCCACTCCATTATTTCGGTTTTCCCCGCATTTATCTCGTACCCCGAAATCTCACCAAATTCTTCTGCTCTCCTGACGACTGTTGGAAAGGCCTGAATGGGATCTGACGTATATATAAGAATGTCGTCTGCATACATACCCAGACGTTCAACCATCCACTGAACTCGAAGGGGATAATACTCTGTTCTTCTCTTATTATCTGCGCAAAAGGCTCTAGATAAAGGTTAAACAGGAGCGGAGAGAGGGGACAGCCCTGCCTAGTTCCTCGTGAAATCTTAAATGGCTCAGTGAGTGTGTCGTTTACTAATAACTTAGCGGTAGGAGCTCTATATAGGAGCTGGATAGTTCGGCAAAACTTCTCGCCTAGTTGGAACTTCCTTAATACTGCGGTCAGATAGGACCAATTGACCCTATCAAAGGCCTTTGTGGCATCTAATGTTAGGGTGGCCAGGGGTAAGGAGAAAGTTGTGGCGATGTCTATTGCCGCCACCAAGTCCCTAGTTAGGTCCGCCATCTGATGCCCCCTGATAAAGCCCTTTTGATCTTCATGGATTATCGAGCTGATCTCGTTTGCCAAACGTGCTGATAGAACTGCAGCGAAAATCTTATAATCTATATTCAGCAACGAGTTCGGCCTATAGGACCCACAGTCAGTTGGATCTTTACCTGGCTTCGGTATAAGGACTATGGTTGCTTCGCTCCATGATTCAGGAGGCACTAGCCCTTTTGTGAAGATAATATTGAATAACTGAGTCAATGTTGTTACTAGCTCTGAACACAAAACCTGGTATAATTCTCCTGGGAGGCCATCTGGCCCAGCCGCTTTCCCCTGCTTTAATTGACCTATCACCTTACTCACTTCCTCCTCCGATATCTCCCTGTCAAGGCGGTCGATCTGATCTCCTGAGAGGGTGGGTAGTTGGATCTTACCTAGCCATAGATTTCTTACCTGGGGATCGTCTTCGATATCTTTGGTGTATATGTTTTGAAAGAACTCCTGAAAAGCTCTACCAATCTCAGTGTTGGTGCTCCTAACAGTAGTGTCTCCCTCCTTACAGATGCCCTTTATAAACTTTTTAGATTTGTCTGTTTTGACTTTCCAGGCTAAAACCTTACCAGCCGCCTCTCCATATTCGAAATTCGAAATCTTGCATGCCTCCCACCTCCTCTCTACTCTTTCCTGTAGTATTTTATTCAGTTCCCACTTCACTTTATTTCGCTCTTCCTGCTCTGCAGAGGTACCCCCAGAAGAACCACAGCTCCTATCTAGACTAACCAGATCCCGTTCTAGGTTCCTAATTTTTTCCCTATAAGCTTTTCCTCTGAATGATGCACGGTTTGTAATATGCCCTCTTAAAAAAGCTTTGAGGGCTTCCCAAACAATACTTATTTTCGCAGAGACCAGATTTCTTTCCAAGAAGTTTGACACTTCTTCTGCCAAGAGGTCGGTCTCCACCTGATCTAAGAGTATCGTCCGATCAAAAGACCATGATGAAAACATTTTTGGTTGTGTGAGTGTGAGAGAGAAAATTATCGCTGAGTGGTCTGAGAGGTGGGGGGGTAAATACTGTAACCCCTTCACCGTCTCTTGGATGCTGTAGCTAAAGAGAGCATAATCGATCCTTGAACTATGTTTGTACTTGAGGTTCCTGTACGAAACCCCAAGAGCATTCCCAGCCCTATCTCTCCATACATCTACCAACCCGAGAGACGACATTATGGACAACATAACAGGTCTTGATTTGGACGATACCGACGCTCTGGAATTTGGGGACTTATCAAGCTTGGGATTTAGGACGATATTAAAGTCTCCCACCCATATGATAGGAAGATTCAAGGTGACTGTTGCCCCTAGGATTTTTTGGAGGTAGGATGGGTCATCCTGATTCGGACCATAGTACCCTACAAGTGTATAATGTTGACCATCCAACGTTATTTTGCAGACCAGCCACCTACCACTAAGATCTTCCTCGTATGCCATAATTTGCGCTTTTGCTGATTTTTTAAACAGAATTAGTATCCCCCAAATGTTGGCGGACTGGTTTGTACAAATAAATTTATCGACCCACTTCTGTGTTTTCAATATTATTTCCACTTCCTGTTTAAGCAAGTGTGTCTCCTGTAACACTATAATTTGGGCCGGGGAGTCCCTGAAGTATTGTAGGATTCTATGTCTCCTCCCCTTCACTCGCAGCCCATTAATATTCCAGGATAAAAAATGTATTTCTGTCATAATTTTTCTCCTCTTCTAGCCCTCCACGACTCTTTATATCCCCCTCCCTTTAGCAGAGTTTTTACTCTCTCTCGGGGTGACATTGTAATGTTGGTTGATGTTAGTTGATGCTGTTTGTGAGAGGACTTAAGAATGTGATTGGAAAAGAAAAAATGAACGCAGGCATCTGAGGTTTTTTCATTGCACCCCCCTACCCTCCCCCCACCCTTGGAAAACCCCCCCTCATTTCTCCTGGCGTGTTGGCTTGCCAGGTTTACGTAGGTGTGTTTGGTCTCTAACCCCGTCCTCCCTCTATCGGTGAGACTGATTACCTGCTATTTTTAGAAGTAGGTATCCTCCATTTCTCCCACATTAAGTAAAAGTGGGAGAGGAAGGGATTTTTTGTTAATTATTTTCTTTTTTTTTTATTGTTTGTTTCTTATGTTTTAGAATATTTTTGTGTTTTTTCCTCTATTACCTTTTTCCCAACCTTTTTTTCCTTTTTTTTTAAAACTCTCCCCTTTGATCTTCTCGTTTTTTTTTTTGTTTGTTTACTTTTACTGTTTTACCTTACATTTATGTTACATATGTTTTAAGTTTTATTATTTTTTTTTATCCAAACTCATTATTTCCTTTAAGGGCTAGTACTTCGCTCCCCGCCAGATATCTGGGAGATATATTACCGTTCCTAGAGCTTCGTTCTCCCCGCGTGTTCAGAGATGGAGATAATTAACTCATCCGCTTCCCTGGGGGAGCGAATGATGTACATCTTGTTGTTGTACATTATTTTTAGGAAGGCAGGAAACCTCATTTGTACCGTTGCCCCCACTGCCCTGAACTTGTCCATTCTTTGCCCTAACTCCCACTGGCTTTCTAAGGTGACTTTTGATAGGTCTGACCGCACCTCAAATGAAAAATCCGGGGCTTTTAATTATTTAGATTTCAGGGCAAGATTGAGAATCTTCTCTTTCAGGGAGTATGTCAAAACATTCAGAAGAATTTTCCTTGGCTTCAATCTCCCAGAAATGAGGCGAAATGGGTCCCTGTGGATTCTCTGTATGTCTTTGCCCAGCTCTTCCTCTGTCTCTTCCAAATTGAGGGCGCCCTTTAATAGAGATATTACATAAGTCTTAAGGTCCCCCCCTTCCTTTGCTTCAGGAACTTTTAAAAGTCGTAGTTTGTTTCTTCTAGAGAAGTTCTCCAAAGATTCGACCCTTTCCCTCATCTCGTCCCCCTCTTTCCTTAGGGACTGGATCTTGACTTGTGCTGTCTCCAAATTGGCTTTTAGCTCTCCTACAGATCCCTCTAGTGCAGGGGTATTCAAACTGTGGGGCGCGACCCCAAGGGGGGCCGTTGAGTGATGCAAAGGGGGTCGCGCCTTCACAGTGTCACTTCTGCCCTGGCCTCCAGGGCTTCAGCCCCCCTCCTCCCCATCCTGTGTCTCAGCCAGGGCTGCTGCAGTGCAGCTCACGCTCCTGGGGCCTCGGCTGGGCAGTGTCTGGAGTCTTATCTCCGAGTTTTTCACAGGTCTTTAAAGACCATTAGCATATTTACATGCCTTTGTTAACTGATTACCAAAGCTTAGTTTTTTTTATGGTTCCAGTACCCCCTGGGCCCCCACTCTGCCTTTTCCTTACATTTGTATTTTTAAACTTACTGCTGTAGTGTGAGAATGCATTTAATGAAAATAAATCTAAAGTTGGGTTGCCAAAAGAAACATGCCTGCTATGTGTTGTTTAAATATCATGCAGAGACCTGCTCTTGACACTAAATTGAGTTTTATAAATAAAAAAGTATGTATTAATTAGTTATGTGACTTTTCTGTCTTTATTCTCTTTAATTATTAGTCATGGATCATTGAGGCATCCCTAGAACACAATTAAAAGTGCTTTCTATTTTTATTTGCTGTTCTAAATAATCACAGTGAAGTGCAAAAAATACAGCTGTAGGTGACTGCTTATTTCTGGGCCAACAAAATAATGAGCTGGTAACCCTAATCATTAGACTGGAAGTTTGTTGCAGGATCAGCACATTATTTATTTCCTCCACCCTCGAACCCCGATTAATGCCATTTTAGCAATAGTTTAACTTATATCTGAAACCCTACGCTTCAAGTTTCTGGGAATGCACCCTGCTTTCAGACTACTCACCTCTCATTCTCGCCTTCACTTTCACGTTCACCCTGCACTCCCAGCGATCGCAATGCACTCACACTGATCACCATGCACTCACACTGATCACCATGCACGCACACTGATCACCATGCACGCACACTGATCACCATGCACGCACACTGATCACCATGCACTCCCAGCGATCGCAATGCACTCACACTGATCACCATGCACTCACACTGATCACCATGCACTCACACTGATCACCATGCACGCACACTGATCACCATGCACGCACACTGATCACCATGCACGCACACTGATCACCATGCACGCACACTGATCACCATGCACGCACACTGATCACCATGCACTCACATTGATCACCATGCACTCACACTGATCACCATGCACGCACACTGATCACCATGCACGCACACTGATCACCATGCACGCACACTGATCACCATGCACGCACACTGATCACCATGCACTCACAGCAATCGCAATGCACTCACAGCGATCACCATGCACTCACAGTGATCACCATGCACTCACACTGATAACCATGCACTCACACTGATCACCATGCACATCACAGAACTGAGTGTGAGTAAACTATGAGTAGCGCTATAAAAAATGAAACTTTTGTCAGACAGGTGCTATAGAGAGATGAGGTGTATTGTTGGCGAGTGGTATTGAGGGAATTCATGGAGAAGGTGGAAAGACTGTTGCACCGTGTGCGACCAGTGCTTGGACAAGCCCTGGCTGGGAGTGTTAACGCCCCCCCCCCCCCTCCCCCCGAAGTTCGGGTCTAGTGGATCCCCTGCTTCTTCCGTTTATTTACATTTGTAGTGCACTACTGTTACCAAAAGGTGTCCTGGGGCTAATAACCATCTGCCTGCAATGTGAGAGAGGCATCCGGGGTTGGGAGAAGAGAGAAGAGAGGGATGGAAGGAAGGGGGTGAGAGGAAAGGGGCATGGGTAAACTGCTTAACTCTGCACAAGACCGCCACGGTTTGAATGCACCCTTGCTGCTCCCGGCCATGGCCAGGTGAGCTTCTAATGTGGCAGCGCATATTCCTGCGGATTGGGAGGCCCTTCACAGAGGTTGACTAGACACCTTTCTGATGTTAATTGCTGTATTTTGGTTATAAACTGGTACTGATGGGGTGAAATCTTTCCTCAGTATTACTGTGTTTTAAAAAATTCTAAATAATAAAGCAATGCTACCCCAAAATATGCAGCATCACGGAACATTATTTACATTTTCTACTCACACTATTTAGTCAAGCCTGTCGCATAATTTGGTCCTCACCTTCCTCATAACCTAGAGGTTTAGAAATGTTATCATGAGGGGGTCCTTATGCTTGAAAATGTTGACAGGGGGGTCTCGGCATCCAAAAGTTTGAGGACCTCTGCTCTAGTGTCTCTGTTCTCTCTGAGAGCCCATCTACTTTTCTCTCCAGGGTGTCGCAGGCTGTCCTGATCTCGCTCTGATTTTGTTTGGATTCTGCAAAACCCAACTTTATCTCTTTTCTCATAGCAATTAGCAGAGCCTCTAGGGTGGCCCCTCCTTGCTCCTCCCCCAGCTCCTTCTCATTCTCCTTCTCCATTTCCGGTACCTTAAACTCCCCTCTTCTCCATCGCTGGTACACCTGTCAACCACCCCGCCAGAGGCCTCTATTGATGACGTACTTGCCTCAGGCACATATAGTTGTACAGGTACATCTAGCGTGATCTCTGGACCCCTCAACTCTGCCATGTTCTGTGTGAATGTTTCAGGGGTTTGTGTAACTGGGTTGTCTGGGCTATATGTGACCTTTAGGACCTGAGGCAAGACCTTAAAAAAGGCACGCAGCGAGGGAGTTATTCTCGTAACAGGAGCCTTCTTATCTTTACCCTTTGCCTGTATGTTGAAATCAGGGGCCAGGTTACCTCCCTGTCCAGGCTCCCAAAGTTTCCCTGTGTAACCACCTGTTTCACCAACGCTACCTTTGGCTGCCCCTTCTCCAATTCCGCCACTTTTGTCACTCGGGTCAGTCAGTTCTAGGGAACCCCCCACGCCGTGTTCCTTACACTCTGGGCTAGCTCCCTTCCTCTTTCCTTTACCACCCTTTTTCTTCAAGGCCTCTTTCTTCTTGCTGTAGGTAGTATTTTTTGATGATTTCAAGCCCTGTTTACTGTCAAAAATCGGGGCTGCTTTTAACCCGCCACCACCCTCTAAATTAACTGACCTGCCCCTCTCCTTACTTTCACTGTAGCATTTGTCTGTGTCTATAACGTGATCCTCGCCTGCTATTTTGATCCCGTGGGCGGTCTCTTCGTGTAGTGCAGCCACTTTCGATTTCAGCTTTCTAGCAGCCGTTTTCACTGCCTCGAGCTCTCCGTTTCCTGACTGGGTGCGTGTACCCCCTCCAACTCTGAGGCAACCGCGGGCCGCCACCCAACGCCCTCGCCGCAGCTCCACGGCTGCTCGGAACCACTGCTGCAAGGTGGTGGGAGGGGCGGGTGACACCGGAGCTGGGACCGCAACTGCACACATCCAAGTCCGCGTCCGATCCTCCCCGGCTGCCTTCGAAATTGGCAGAAGAGAGTCTGCGAACGGTCACAGAAAACAGGCAGAGCTTCCACTTGCGCCAGGACACCAAGACACGGCAAAACCCTAGATGCAGGTATTTTTGGCGCCCATAATCAGCAAACTGGGAAAGAGACCGTCACCTGCGTGCGAGCCGCTCTAACTCGCGGCCGCCATGTTTTCCCTCGAGTTCCTGCGCCTCTCTTATCCCTGCGCAGAGGCCCCTGCTTCTGCACACCGGTCCTCTGTTCTTCTTCTGGTGCTGTTAGGGGCCTGGGGGGCAGTCAGGGGGTCCACCTTCCAATTGCCCATTGCCAGACTTGAGCACCTCCTGCCTCAGCAAACCACACCCCAAAGTGAGCTTCTTTTCCTGTGCAGGTTCTTTCAAGAATTTGGGGAGGGGGCTGGCAGTCTCTGTTTGCCCTATCACACTGTGACACATCACTTCCCTGCCCCTAATCCCTCCTTCTTTTCCAGCCTCTGGGTTTATTCAAAATGGTGTCGTCCAGTATCTCTGGCCAAATGGTCCCCTTGCCCCAGTGCCGCCTTGGTTCAGCTTGGTGCCTGGCACCCAGCGACAGCTCCTGATGGATTAGCCTGTAGTTCCACCTATCTTCTCTCCTTGGAGGGAAGATCTTCGCTCTGGGAAGAAAGGTCATTAATCTAACCAGCCAGGGCCAGACCCAAGCCAGTGACTCAGAGAAATATGACATTTCTGGATGACCCAAAAGCAGAACAAATATGACTTTGGACTCTGCAGAATACTTCTTTTCACATCCGCTACAGTGGACTTTAGTGAGTGTCTGGAATCGGTAGGCCTTATGCAAGTTGATTTATCCCATTGGCTCCACATCCCCATAAGGGAATAATGAAGTGAACACCACAGTAAAACACACTGACTTTCCCTGGCATGTTTCTTTCCAGTGTATAAAGCCTATTCCATGTCGCCACCCAATTCTGCATAAATCCTGCCACACCATTCACTCTGAGAAAAATCCTAATTTTAAGACTTTTGGTATTCACAGAAGGCATTTAGGAGTCCTAAAGTTAGGAGTCCTAACTTTACTACTTTTAAATTGAGAAAAATCCTAATTTTAAGACTTTCGGTATTCATAGAAGGCATTTAGGAGTCCTAAAGTTAGGAGCCCTAACTTTACTACTACTAAATTGAGAAAAATCCTAAATTTAAGACTTTCGATATTCACAGAAGGTATTTAGGAGTCCTAAAGTTAGGACTCCTAACTTCTGTGAATCCCGAAAGGAGTAAGGGGCATATTATCAAGGGGGTTTATCTCTGCTTTTTTGGCTTTAAAAGCCAAGAAAGTGGAGATAAAATTATCTCCCTATTACCTAGCTATCGCTAACACCAGTTAACGACAGCTAGTAGGACATAGCGACCATCTTGGGCCCCACTTTGCATTGTCAGAGAAATTTATCACTAATGACATGCAAACGTGGGCGTGCCAAGATGTTAGCGACTGGAAACAGTCGCTAACATCGCTATCTCCTATTACCAACATTTTTAGATATTCGCGCTAAGCGCGAATATCTCCAAAAGCTAACACCTGCCCTGAGCAGTTCTTAGCAATGTTATCCAATGGGAGGTGGAAAACATGGCTAAGAGCATTAGCTCGGTAATGCATGATTATCGCGGACTTTTCAGTGATATTCATGCATTGCGGCCGATTTTTATCGCATTTGTTTATCTGCAATAAAAATCGCCGCAGGTCGGCGATACATTTTTGTCTCTAACCAAGCAATAGCAATAATTATCGCTATTACTTGGTAATATGCCCCAAAGTGCCTTCTGTGAATACCAAAATGGTACTAAGTTTAGGATTTTGTCTTAAGTTAGTTCTGTGAATCGGAACCAAGGACTTATCTCCGATTTATTCCCACCTTAATGCATCAAAAGTGGAGATAGATTTAACACCCTATTCACAAGCTGGTGCGAACTGCAGATATTGTCAGTATTCCTGCAATAACTGCCCCAAAATGTATCTCCAAGGTGGACACCGCCAACTAACCCTAATGAGATGCAGAGGAGGCGTTCCCGTGCAAAAACACACGAAAAAACTACAGCACCACATTCACAACGAACTGCCAGATCCGCGATGAGAGTAAAAAAACAGGCTATAAACAGCAATAGCACCAGGGATTTAACACCAGCCTTTTGCTGGTGCTAAGCAGGACGACAATATCCACAGAATGAAAGGGAGCCCAGCCAAGAGTCACACCTAAAGACCCACGGATGCCATGGAGACAATGATCATGCAGCTATGATACCCATGAGGGCCACAACATCCCTCATCACCACCCCCAGTCACACAGCACAGAAGTAACAGCCAAAAACTTCATTGAAATACAAGACAAAACACCAAAGCCGAGGACTCCTGTCGGGTCCATCAGGGGCAATCTCAACGTCACAGCCTAGAAAATAAAGCACAAAACAGAATGTGTGTCATGCGCACATAAAAGGAGAGAGGCACAGAGAAAAAGAGAAGGAACGTAAGCCAGAGAGAGAAACAGAGGGAAAGGAAGGAAGAGAGAGAGAGGGAAGGGAGAGAGTGAGAAAGAAAGGAAGGGAGCGAGAGAGACACCGCCGCCCCTGCGCACACAGGCCCCACTGTTCACCTGCTGCCACTGGTGTGTCCACCAGTAGGCACACCACGTGCCCGTGCAGACTCCAGGCCCCGGTTCCGCCACCATGTCATGGTCCACATCATGCGGGCCTGCCCCACGGCCCAGCGGGTCCCACACATGACGCTGAGTCCTGAGTCATCAATCGAGGAGACCACGTTGGTGCACACGTCATCAACGCAGGCTGCACACCTGACCACCTATTTCGGTGCCACTAACACTGGGCAACACCAGTCAGTGCCACATGGTGGTAGGCCAGTGATTGAAGCAAGGCTTTGGGTGCCACTAACCCTGTGCAACGCCAGTCAGCGCCACATGGTGGTAGGCCTGTGACGGCTGCAAGGCTTTGGGTGCCACTAACCCTGTGCAATGCCAGTCAGTGCCACTTGGTGGTAGGCCCGCGACGGCCGCAAGGCTTCGGGTGCCACTAACCCTGTGCGCAACAACTCATGGGCCCTTTATGATTGAGAACTGTGGAGTGTCTGTCATCCAGTTACCACCGGCAGAGAAGAATGTGAAGTTGTCGGCCCCTAATATTTGCGGAGTCACGTGGCCTGTGACACCTGTGCCGGATGGGTGTGGTGTGGGCGCAAACCTGCCCTCAGGGAGTGGCTGTGACATGCTGACACCTAGACCAGTGACCTGCACACCACTAGTGAGTACGCTTGCGAGAGGTAGTTATGTCGGCCCCCCCCCCCCCCCCCCCCCCCTCGGAGAGTAAGTGGAGTGGTCTGGCCTGGCTTACCCCGGAACAGCGCAGGGCTTGCAACAATGACTCGGGGGCTCTGGGCGTGGTTCAGTCCATGTCCGGTCAAGGAAGTGGCTAATGCATATGTCCCTGTTGTAGTGTCCATGGCACCCGGAACACAATAGGCAATGTAGCACACTGTGACTGGCATCCCACTAGATGAGCATCATTGATGTATGGGAAATCACTGTCCCTACATTCATCCACACATTCATACATGAAAGAGGAAATTCATGACATAGCAGTCCGTTACTGGATGTTTCTTGCACACCCAGTGGGGTTTTGCAGCTGGAATGGTACAGGGCCATGCCAAGCACACTACACAATATGGACCCATGGAGGGCCAGCCAGAGTCCATCCAGGAATGACAAGTACTGCGGAAGAAGAAGGATTCAGTCCACAGTCTGGTCGCAGTGTCATTTGTCATCAAACAGGAAATGGCAGTCCATGTCACGGCCCAAGTTGAGTGCAGCGGAGTGTATCGGGCGTCAGTGGAAGGTCATGGGGCCATGTGCGGCACCAAGCAAAAACAAGCTAGATGGCGGAAATGAATGCTAGTGCCTCCTTCTGAACTCAAACCCATCTACCGCCTCGTCCTCGAATGTGTGCTTTGCCCCACCCGTGGGTTTTTCAGTACCCGCTGCGGCACTGTGTGCCACTGACACATCGGGGGCCGGTGGAGTATTGTCGGCCACACTCTGTGGCTGTGACACATCAAGTACCAGAGTGGATGCACCTGACGCACTGTGAGGCACTGACACACCAGGGGGTGGATTGGGGATGGTGTGGGGGCCGCAGCATTCATCAGCACCATGTCTTGCGGCAGCAATGCCATGATGAGGATCTACAGGGCATGGTAGATCTCAGCTACATTTCGCTGATGTGCATTGGTGGCTGCCATCGTATCTGCCTCCATCTGCACCATGTCTTCCATGAGCCTCCGCATGTATGCCAGCTCATGGCTGGAATAGCTGGGGACACTTTCAGCTGACAGGTGTTCTTCTCTCCGCGTCATGACTCCATCACTGTCAGTCAGAGCTCATTAGAGACCATGAAGTGGGCCGTGGGTGGCCGTTAGGGACTGGAGTGGGTCCCTAATTGGACCTACACACCCATGGATGGGATCCAGTTTGGTAGCCATGATGTCGAACCCCACCGCACCTGCTCTGCCGTCTCCCTCTGGCCCTCCAGCACACGGCATTGGAAGGCCATGTGTTGTTCCAGGGAGGTCTTGGGAGACTGCCAAGGCTGTGGGTGCCTCCTGCTGGGTGGTTTGGGTAGTGGCTGGGCTCTCCTCGATGCAGCTGGGATGCTCTGATCCTGAATATGAGTTGTGGATGATGTCAATGATGTTTTGGAGGGCTTGGGTGTCGATTCTGGGGGTGTCCTCTTCATCATCAGTGAAGATTGTCTGTGACTGCCTGCAGGAGATGTTGAAGGAGAGATGGTGTATTACAATGTGTCCACTTGTATGTAGCCGCATGGTACATGTTGACATTCAGACGCATGGCATTGTACATTGTGACAGTATGTAGATCAGGGCCATGACCCAGAGTCATTGTGGGTGTGCACTCTGCTCTGCTTGATTGTGCATGTGTGCCATTGTGGCCACCTCCACCCATCCCCCCAGTACCTGGTGGTCACTCACCCTGTTGCGGTTGTATTGAGTCCCATCGAGCATAGTCCAGTCCCCTGACTCTGGCCACAGTCACCACAATGATGTCTGTCGACACCAGCTCCTCCATGTCATCCAGCACCAGCTGTGGCGCTGAGCTCCCACCTCCAGTCTGGTTGGCTGCGAGTTTATCCTTGGTCTTGCGCTTGATGTCAGTCCATCGCCTCTTAGCCTCGTCCATTGACCTCTTGTGCTCTCCGATGGCATTCACCTTGTCCACGATGTTCCGCCATATTCCATTTTTGGTCCCCAATGACATGTTGGAGGTGATGAACAGTTGTTGATGGTGTTCCATCACCTCTGTGACTAGGATCCTGTTTTCCTGTGGACTGAACTTTGTCTTCCTCTTCTTCTTGTCCTTATTTATTTATTTATGTGATTTATTGAGCGCGAACAATTGCCCAAGGGTGTCTCGGCGCTATGAATGAGGGCAGGGTGAAAGGGGAGGTGAGTTACTGGTTAAAAAGCCATGTTTTTATTTTTCTCCTAAAAGCAGTCAGAGTGGGAGCAGACCGAATGTCCGAATCAAGGGAGTTCCGGAGTTTTGCCGTCGATACGTAAAAGCTGCGATCACCCCAAGCCACTGTTCTAGTGCGGGGAACCGTCATGATGAAATTGTTCATTGATCGGAGTGATCGATTAGGAACATGGAATTTGAAATGGTCAATAAGAAAACGTGGGCCTTGTTTGTGCGTGGCTTTATAGGCGATACAGAGCGCCTTGAACTTTATCCTATTTTTGACTGAGAGCCAATGGTACTTTTTTATGGTGTCGGCAATGGGTTTGAATTTAGGGGTGTTCGAAAGCATTCTGGCTGCGGCGTTCTGTATATACTTCAGTTTTTTGATGACCTTTTCTTGGGCATTGACCAGGAGTCCGTTACAATAGTCCACTGAGGACATAATGAATGAGGTGACGAGGGTTTTACCAGAATTGGGGGGAAGGAAAGGGAGGATCTTTTTAATTGCTTTCATTTTAAAAAATGATGAGGAAGCAATGGCATTGACGTGAGACGAGAAATTGAGTTTGTTGTCTAAGAGAACTCCTAGGTTTTTTACCTTGGTGGATGGAAGGGGGGGGCCTAGGATCGTGGGCCACCATGTATCAGACAAAGTGGGAGTGAGCTTGCCAAAGGTCATGACCTCAGTTTTATTGGAGTTTAATTTGAGTCAATTTTCCAACATCCAATTACTGATGGCCATCATACCTTGCTGAAAGTTGGCTGCTATTTCTTCTCCATTCTCCTTGATGGTAAGAACTAACTGGGTGTCATCAGCATAGGATGTTAGGCTCATCCCCCAATCCTTAATTACCCTTGCCAAATCAGTGACATAGATATTAAATAGGGTTGGACGGAGGAATGAGCCTTGAGGGACGCCACATGGTAGGGCCAGTTGTTCTGATAGGAAAGTATCTAGCTAGACTGTCTGGGTGCGGCCAGCTAGAAAAGATCTCAATAGGTCTTTTGCTTTGGTCTGAATGCCTATGGCATTGACACGGTCGATCAGGATGTTATGATCGACCGTGTCAAAGGCCGCTGTAAGATCGAGAAGAATGAGTATAGCCGCACCTCCCTGGTCAAGGGCTTTTCCTATTTCATCGGTGGATTTGATGAGCGCGGTCTCCGTGCTATGAGATTTGCGGAATCCAAATTGACTGTCATCTAGTAAAAAATATTGTTCTAAATCTTGAGAGATTTGAGAGTTCATGAGTTTTTCAAATATTTTTGCTGGACTTCCCTGTCCCCGAGGTCCCAGGCTAGTTGTTCGGGGTGCTTGTGGGGTTGCGCTCGACCTCTGCGCCTGATCCGGCTGTCTCCATGGTGCATGGGTGTTAGTCAGTTTGTGTTTGAGTGTTTTGTCTACTTTTATGGTGATTTTTCCCACCTGCCATGTGTGTATTGCAGGCCTGGCACTGCTTATCACTGATTTCCTCATTACATTTTTTTTCGCGTTGAGGTTTGTGTCTTTATCTCCGTCGCAGTGGTTGCATTGTGGACTTTGGCCGCATTTTCGGCGGACTTTCGCATGGTACCGTCGTGTTGTGAATTCCACGTTGACACAGGGTTATTTTCCCATGATGGGCTGCGATGTTTAAAGTTGCGTTTGCATTTTTTTATGATGTTTAGCACACGTTCCTGTGAAAAAACTTTTAAGTGTCTAGAAAAGTCCAGCCAAAGATGCTCAAGACTGCTAGGTTTTGATTCATCTAATCTGATAATAATCTGATTTTAATCTGTGATGGCTTGGCGCCATCAGAGGGGGTATTGAAATAGCATAATTTAGACTCCATCCTTCTATGTTTGGTTAGTTCATATATATATATATATATATATATATATATATATATATTACCTACTGGCTATCGCCAGTAGGTATATATAGTTAGGATTAATTCCCTATGGGATTTCTGAAAATTCTATGTCTAATAACTTTGGCGTTTGTGGACGGAATCGGCTGAAATTTTCAGGAAAATGGCACATTTAGTTTCTGAGCAGCCCCTGAAAATTCGGTGGGGTTTCGTCAAGGGGGGGCCGAGAAAAAAGGGGGGTCCCAAAACACGTTTTTCCCATTCATTTTTCCATAGGGCCTTTGGCCTCACTTTTAGCTCGAACGGCTGAATGGATTTGCACGAAACTTGGCAAAATTGTAGGGACTGTTAGCCCGATGTGCCTTTGCTAGGTCTCAATATATGTGCTTCAGTGGATTTTGAGAAATTAACGTTTAAATCAAGATATATATCTGTAACAGCGCTCCGGGCAGCGATCCGGTCCGCTTACTTTTCGCTTATCGGAACTTTGCGCGCAGAAAGCTGATTGGCTCTCCGGTGTCTGTCAACATTCTAAACAGTCTGGAGCGGCCGCCATCTTGTCTCTCGGTAGGATCGAGAGAGAAGAAGAGGTGAAAAACGAAAGGGGAATTTAATGAAAGGGGGCAAGGTATCCCCCTCTTGACCCCCTAGGAATGTTGTTGGGGTTATTAAAGGGTCCCGTGGGGAAAATTACAAAAAAAAATGATTTTTCACGGTAGAAGCGCTTCCCGGGCCGCGAACTGGGCTGCAAACTGGTAGCGAAACGGGAATTCGCCATTTTGTGCTTCGTTAATTAAATTACTAGGTATAAGGGGGTGCGGGAGACGTATCCTAATCCCCTATATTTCCTGAGGGTGGCTGAGGAGGCTCATATATGTTGATACATCTCTTCCAGCGGCTGTGCGTGAGCTTTTTTTTTTTTTGCTGCGTGACAGTCCGGAGCGGCCGCCATCTTATCTCTCGGTAGGATCGAGAGAGAAGAAGAGGTGAAAAACGAAGGGGGAATTTAATGAAAGGGGGCAAGGTATCCCCCTCTTGACCCCCTAGGATTGTTGTTGGGGTTATTAAAGGGTCCCGTGGGGAAAATAAAAAAAAAATTATTTTTCACGGTAGAAGCGTTTCCCGGGGCGCGAACTGGGCCGCAAACTGGTAGCGAAACGAGAATTCGCCATTTTGTGCTTCGTTTTAATTGTTTAGAGACAAAAATTATCGCCGCACATCGGCCACAATGCATGAATATCGTTGAAAAGTCAGCGATATTCATGCATTATCCAGCAAATGCTCTTAGCCGTGTTATCCACCTTCCATTGGATAACATGGCTAAAAACTGCTCTGTGCGTGTTTTTTTTTTTTTTTTTTTTTTTGCTGCGTGACGTTTGTTAACGTTCGATTCGATGGAAATCAGGAAGTGGTGACCACCATTTTGTCACTGCGAGTAAATATTTTGTTATAAATGAATCCTTATTGATAAACATTGTCTGCGCCATCTTGCGTTTTGTCCAATGCCACAATTTTGTCGTGCACGGCAGCCATTTTAGATGCCTTGACCAGGGCCACTCTCTGCACGCCGCCGATTCTCAGCATGGCTCCCCACCCTCGCACGCATCTCCCCCACGCAATGGTCACCCCCGCTCTCTCTCTCATGCATGGGCCATATACTTCCCCCCATCTGCGCTGCTCTTCTCTGAGAATCACACCCTGTGCCTGCCCGACACCTCCCTTTCGCCCTATTCACTACCGCACCCTCTGACACTCCTCTTCCTCTGTGTCCGATTGTCCAGGCCGGACCTAGGCTATCACCTAGCCCTGCGAATGTAGTTTATGACCCCAGCTGTAGAGTATCCAGACATGCCAACCCTCCCGATTCAGGCGTGAGACTACTGATTTCAGTGCTAGTCTTTCGCTTCCTGATTCCTGCAAGGAAAAACCCAGGGGCATATTACCAACAACTAGCGGTAATTTTGTCTCTAACTTGTTTAGAGACAAAAATTATCGTTGCACATCGGCGAATTATATCGCACATAAACTTGCTATTAGCAAGGTTTATCGCAAATGCAATAAAAAACGGCCGCAATGCATGAATATCGTTGAAAAGTCAGCGATATTCATGCATTATCCAGCAAATGCTCTTAGCCATGTTATCCACTTCCCATTGGATAACATGGCTAAAACTGCTCAGGGCAGGTGTTAGGTTTTGGAGATATTCGCTCTTAGCGCGAATATCTCCAAAAGTTGGTAATAGGAGATAGCGATGGTTAGGGACTGTTTCCAGTCGCTAAAATCTTGGCACGCCCACTTTGCATGTCATTAGTGATAAATATCACTGATATGCAAAGCGGGGCTCAAGATGGTCGCTATCTCCTTTTAGCTGTCACTAACTGGTGTTAGCGACAGCTTGGTAATAGGGAGATAATTTTATCTCTTTTTTTTTGGCTTTTAAAGCCAAAAAAGTGGAAATAAACCCCCTTGATAATATGCCCCATGATTTCTCGGGGGTTTTAGCTGACAGGGCTTGGTATTGTGTTACGTGCTAATTCTTCCAGGAAACGTCAGAGGGTCGATGCAGGGGTTATAGAAGGGGTGATAAACCATTTAAGCCTCATGAACAAGCGCATGGTCTTTTAAAGATTTGTGAAGTACTCGGGGCGGCTGTGTGTGTGTTCCCTCTTTCAGGAGCGGGCGGGGGGCACTGCCAGCAACTTGCCAGGCCAGGCAGTGTTCAACACGTGCATCACCCTTTCTCTGCCTGCTATTGCGCTCCATGCTTCGGAAAGGTAAGAAAAAGAATGTGCATTTGAGTTTGAAATGTCCGATCTTGTAGCAGTACACTTGCAAAGCCCACACATGACAATAACCCGATTCAAGGCCCCATTCATCCGATTTTTTAAACATATATAGCACTCCAACAAAGTTAGATTTTAAAACTTTATTAACATTTAACTATAACGAACGCAACAAAAACTGTAAATATATTTAACCATTTTTTGAAATTAACCAGAACTATAACGATAACAACAACAAGAACAATATTATAACTTTTATGCCTAAATTACACAAACATTTAGCTAATCTGCTAAAGGGGGGAGTCGCCATTTCTTTACAATAATCAATAATGAAAAATCCACATCAATAGGGTTGTCCGTTTTCTCGATGCAGCACTATAGTGCAACATAGACAGCACCTGGGGTGTCAAGAGTGAACAGGTCTTTCTTTGTTCCTTTAGATGTTTTTGTGTCAACCTCTTCCGAGAATGCTGATGCGTTAGGGATTTCCTTGTGACAGCTGCTTCATAGACAGACGATATCTTTGTTAAGTCATTAGTGTTAAGTGTGTCTGAAACTCCAGTGCCCTTCTGTTTTACTTTCCACAGACACTACAGAGTTTTGTGTGTTGTTCTTCTGAGCGACAATTATTCCAGAGGTTTCAGGTTTACTTGTTTTGTCCTGCAGTGAGTTAACAGCTTTAGAGACTTCATGTTTATTTGCTATGTCCTGCTGTTCGTCAACTGCTTCAGAGACGTCAGCCTCATTTGTTATGTTTGACTAGATCCTGGACCTGCCCGGCCGCGCCCAAAATGGCGCCGGTGTAAATGGGACTCGTAACTGCTTGTTGTGTACTGGTTGCCCAATCTTGATATCACGAGATACATATGCAGTTTTGAAGCACATGGCGGAGGCTCGTCTACTGTAGTGGGGCGCCCCTTTATCGTTTCAGTCGCCATTCCGCCCGCTTTTGCTACACTGTGCATTTTCCGCCATTCAGCTGTTTACCGCCCGCTCTTACGGCTACAGCGTCTCGCTCACCATGTAGTTGAGTTGCTCCCACTCTTGCTGTGCAGCGATAGGCGGCTTCCACAGGACTCTTAAAATGGTGGCCGGCTCTTCGGATTTGGGCCTGGTCCGGTACAATGGCCCTGGGACACCTTGGAACTCGGACGCTTGTCTGCCATGGCTTGGGTTCCATTCTCGAAAGCGTCCCCTCAGCCTTGAAGATTGTACAAAAGTCTTGGGGGCCGTCGACTCCCGCAGGCTTCCGGTGGGGAGCGGCTGCCATGATTGCTTGCGAAATGGCCATGACGGAGCTACGAGATGGTGGTGCTCTCATGGTGACGCCAGCTTCAGTCTGAAACATCCAGAAACAAGGTGGGGCTTTCATCGTTTGGGAAAAAAAATGTTTTAATCCAATGAAAAGTGTTATTTTTAGGTCACATGACCTAGTCTTACATCATTAGGAAAAGAAAAGTAAAATGAACCAATGAAAAGTTTTATTAACAAGTCACATGACCTGTTATGCTTACGTTACGCGCTGCGCGGCGCGCTCTGGATCGTTTCCGGGAAGCTGCGCCTTGCGCACCGGAGCACTTCCGGGTGCGCTAACGCGTCGCGTCATATGACGCATTACGCGACAATGCAGGTCCAGAATATAGTCAAAATGTCTCCACCAACCAGCGGTCGGAATACAACCGCTTTCAGCAGTCCAAAAAGTTCGGTTAAATCTTAAGAGCGGGAGCAACTCAACTACATGGTGAGCGAGACGTTGTAGTCGCAAGAGCGGGCGGTAAACAGCTGAATGGCGGAAGAGGCACAGAGTACCAAAAGCGGGCGGAATGGCAACTAAAACGGTAAAGGGGCGCCCCACGACAGCGTGTCTTCAGGTCAAACGGATTGTGGGACAAGGTCCAGAATGGAAGATTCTTCAAAAGGGAAAAAATTCCGCCGGACCCCGGGAGCCGGCCGCCTATGCCGGGGGCGATCTCAGGCGTCATCAGGGCAACACGACTTGGGGAGGGGGCAGGAGCCAAGCGCCCCCTCTCAGTCCGCGCCATCTCACCGCCTCTCGGGGGCCTCCGTCAAGCGGTTTAGGGAGGCACCGTATCACATTGTTTTCCAATGCAGTCAGGTCCACAAATGGACCCCACTTACTTTGAATAGTGAAGCTGCAGCAGGTGCAAATAAGGTTTAAACAGTGTTACAAGAGCTGCTTCGAACTCTGAAGTATGGCACTCAACAACCAGGACTTATGCCATTTGTGTAAGGCAGTGACATGGAAGCAACTTAGGGACTAAAAGCATGAACGAACATTCACGTATGAAAATCTTATTTGGGGAAGGGGTAGAATCCAAACGCCCCCTGCCAGTTCGCGCCACTACACCGTATGTGGAAAATCTGAAGCCATTGTTCTACAAACTCTCAACGCTTGCTATCAGTGCATGAGTTTCATGCTCGATCGATTGAGCTAGCCGGATCGGGCAATAAAAAGTATAAAATAGTTATGTAAATAGTTATTTAATAAAATGTTTTACTCTGTTTCTTTGCTGGTGTGTTGTGTATATTTATAATATTTGCATAGGGTTTGTCGTTATTTTGGGCGGTGTGGGTGGCGGAGTCGAGCTGTCTTGCAGCCCTCATGGTGTGGAGCTCAGTTCATTTCACTATTTTCGTATTTCTCATGAAGGGTTGTTCCTAATGTTTGTATTTTACTGAGGTCAAAAAGAGATCGAATTAGTGGTCTACTGATTTTGCTCGATTACTTTTATTTTTTTACACGATTTTTCACTATCTGCAAAGATTAAACAGAGTATTGTGACTTTGTGCTTGTTTGTAAATAGAGAATGATCCAAAGAGAACTAATTGTAAAACAGTAAATGCTTGGATAATAATCAATCAAATGGAGAGACAAGCAAGTACGACGGATTACAACGGGGGCAAAGGTCTGCGTTAACTACCGTTCACTATCTGCAAAGAGAGAGTACTACTAAGAGAAAAGAGGGGAGTGGGGGGGGGGGCGTTCAAAGCACATCAGCGTGCATAAATACGAAATGTTTTTACTGATCACGTACTTGACATTTGACAGCTTTTGATATTAGCTTTTAAAAAACCATTGAAATTCAATGAAAAAACCATAGGTTATAGTCCATATATAGTTAGGAATTTGCATTTACAAAACCTTGAAAATTCAATGAAAAAACCATTGGTTTTAGGCCATATATAGTTAGGGATTTGCATTTACAAAACCTTATTTTACTCGCATAAAACCATTGAAATTCCATATATAGTTAGATGCGCTAACTATATATCGCGCACCCGCAATCCACTGCTGATGATGTCACATATTACATCATTCATGACATGGTCAGTGACATCACTGATGACATCACTGATGACATCACTCATGTGATAATACAATGAACCTCTTCAGACTCTAATATAACCTTACATACACTCAGTATAAACAGACACTCACAGACTGTCACTCATCCATGGAGTTACTCACACACCTAGTCAGTCATGCAAAGAATCAATCACACCTCCATTTCCTCAACTATACAGTTATACACACCTTACTTATTCAAACATATTCTAACACATATTTACTCTCTTATACAATCCCTGATACAAGCTCACAGTGATCCATACAGCCACTCACACATTCACTGGCTCTTATCCACAGTTATTTATATATGTCAACTCTCACATGTATTGTGTTTTACATACGTATTTACTTGCACATGTAGCACTGAGATATCCATTCACTCACCAACACACCCATGCACAGTCAACCGCCCATATAGCTGTTTCCACATGCACTCTTGAACTCATACACCTAGTGAATCAACTGCTTACACATCTATGCAGAGAGTAACACACCACCCAGCCACCCACACACACACTCAGCCTCCCATTCAAATACTTGGGCAACCAATCAATAACCCATATAGCCACTCTTATAGCTACTGATCAACACATGCAGCAGCTTACACAACAACAGACATACTGATGCACAAATTAAGACAGTTTAGTCACTAACCCATGCACTCAGTGAGACACATTTAATCACTCTTTCATACAGTCAGTCATGCACCTACTAAATTCTTCATCCAGACACTTATACATCCACTCATTCTTCAATATGTAAAACATATTTAAACTTTACAGAAACATAGTCACTGGATGTTGTCATCAGTGATGTCATCAGTGATGTCACTGACCATGTCATGAATGATGTAATATGTGACATCATCAGCAGTGGATTGCGGGTGCGCGATATATAGTTAGCGCATCTAACTATATATGGAATTTCAATGGTTTTATGCGAGTAAAATAAGGTTTTGTAAATGCAAATCCCTAACTATATATGGCCTAAAACCAATGGTTTTTTCATTGAATTTTCAAGGTTTTGTAAATGCAAATTCCTAACTATATATGGACTATAACCTATGGTTTTTTCATTGAATATATATATATATATATATATTTTTTTTTTCCACTGGAAATTAGAATTTAAAAAACCTTAGAAATTCACTGATAAAAAAATAGGTTTTAGGGGTGTTATAGTTAGGTGGACATTTCACTCGTACAAAACCATTGAAATTGCTCCGATATAGTTAGTTGTACTCACTATATCCCACGTGCCTGCAATCCACTGCTGATGATGTCACATATTACATCATTCATGACATGCTCAGTGACATCACTGATGAAATCTCAACTGACATCACTGATGACATCACTGATGACATCATCCAGTGAATGTGGTTTGGTTCGTTATTTAAATATGTATTATATATATAGCAATTTGCATTGAAGAATGAGTGGATATATAAATATAAATATCTGGATGGGGGATTTAGTAGCAGTGTGATTGACTGTTTACTTGACTAATTTAAAGTGTCTCACTAAATATATTGGATAGTGACTAAAATGTGTGAACATCTGTATCACTTTGTCAGTTGTGTAAACTGCTTCTCCAATTGGTTACTAGCTATTTGAAAGTCTATATTAGTTATTGATTAGTTAACTGAGTATTTGTATGGGAGAGTGAATGTGTGTGTGGTTCGGTGGGAGGTGTTTGACTGCTCAAAGATGTGTGAATAGTTAATTCAGCAGGTATATGAAGTTAAAACTACATGTTATAACAGTTTGGGTGAGTGAATATCTTTATTGGTGTGGTGATGAGCAAATATCTCTCTCAATGGTACATGTCCAACAAACTAGAAAAATAAAAGGCAGTTTATGTGTCAGTTGTTGTTTATCAATAAGTATACATAAGACTCAGTGATAGTATGAGTGACTGTATGGATAACTGTATACTTGTAATAGTGATTTTATAATACGCTAAGTATGAGTTACTATCTATATGAATAGATAAAGTGGTGTTTGTATAAGTGTATAGCTAAGTAAATGTAATTATGATCCATTTTTTGCACAAGTGAATAGGATGACTTCATAAGTGAATAGGATGTGTGCTGGTGTGTAATGTTGACATAGGTGAATAAATATATTGGATAGTGTTCTATTGATCATAGACTGCGTGTATGAGTGAATCTATAGGGAAGTGATTAGATGTGTGTATAGATCTAGGAATCACTGAGTGGGTTTTTAGAAACTTGTATTGGTGTGTCAATGGATTCAAATATGGTACTCTGTATTTTACAGTGAGTGATGAAAGGTTATACTAGTGAATGATGAGGTGCATCTGATTGTCACGTGGATGATGTCATCAGTGATGTCATCAGTGATGTCATTTGAGATGTCATCAGTGATGTCACTGACATCATCATCAGTGGATTGTGGGCGCGCGAGATATAGTGAGAACAACTCAACACAGTAGGTAATATATATATATGTATATAGTACCTACTGGCGGTTGCCAGTAGGTATATATAGTTAGGACCTAGTTTCCATAGGAAATCCGCAACATTGTATTGGGAATAACTTTGGGGCTGGTTGATGAATCTTCGCAAATTTCTCAAAGAAGATGGCCCGCTCCGCTCCTCTCCTTCCCTGAAAGTTTTGGGGGGATTAGTCAAGTGGGGGCTGAGAAAAAAGGGGGGTCCCAAAACATGTTTTCCCCATGTTAATTTCCATAGGACCTTTAGACACGGCTACAGCTTGAACCGCTGAACGGAATAACACCAAACTTGTCAAAATGGTAGAGTCTGGTACGCAGATCACGCTTTTGGTTAAATAGTGTAAATCCCTCCAGTAGTTCCTGAGAAAATTAAAAGAGAAAAAAAATATATATCTGTAAGCGCGCACCCCGCGATTTTTCAGAATTGTTTTTGGGGGGGGGGGGGGACTTGGAGGGCTTCTCTATTTTATTTTAATCTCGAGGGTGCCCAGCCCTCGTTTTGCCCCCAAGATCACCGCCGCGGCCCGAGCCACCTCAAGATGGCCGCCGCCTGGTTGTGGGCAGGGGCGGGAGGACGTGGTTTCCGCTTCCCTCTGCCTGGGGGAAGCCTTCGATGTGCCTGTCCGGTCTCCCGTGCCGAGGTGGAGACCAGGTGATGCTGCCGGCCCGAGGAAGAAGTGTGGGCTGCCCCCACCCACCCTTACTTATTGACGTGTTTATGCAACATTTCCAGCAGTGTGCGTTGTGACAGGTACCAGGGACTTGTGTCTTCCTGCAACACAACAATGCGTCGAATAGAACAAGAGACATGTGGGGTCATACTTCTACGAACAATAATGGAAGCATACATAATACACAAAGACGTACACACGCCGAGACATGCACACGGTCAAACATACATATACAAATACACAAGCACGCATGCCCTTAAACACTCAGCCTTAATCGGACGTACATCGCACTCACACAGACAAGCAAGCACCCGCATGTACTGACACAGGCACACAACAATAACCAAACATGGACGACCACCGGGAGCATACCACACGCACGAAGAAATACATGCATTCATAGAGTTATATAAATAAACGCACACATGGACACACCCTCTCCCCCATACCAAGACACTCACACTGGCGCAGCCACATGAACACTGGGACACGCCATGCACAAATAAACACTCATACTAACACAGCAACACGTACATTGTTGGCATACACAAATAAACACTTTTACTAACACAGCCACACGTACATTGTTGGCATACACAAATAAACATACATACTAACACAGCCACGCGTACATTGTTGGCATACACAATTAAACACACATACTAACACAGCCACGTGTACATTGTTGGCATACACAAATAAACACTCATACTAAAAATTGCTGTTTTACTTCCGAGTCAGGCACGTTTCCTCTTTTTCTTGAACTGTTATATTTCGTAGCTATACCTTCTTTTCCCATGGACTGTTTTTGGTCCCGAATTAATATGGCAGCGTCCATTATACCCCCGGCCATGTAATACGCGGCTCGTCAGCGCATGTGGGTGTTTTAAAAATGCGTATCACTTTATAATATCTCAGTTTAGAATTAAAACATGCCGGTGTCACGCGGACCGATTCTAAGCAAAATTAGCGATTGGTGTACTTCAAAAATATCCAATGTGAATGAATGAACTTTAGGCAAAATTCGTTGTAATTATCCTAAACGCTTCCTTTGTATAACCATTTAACTCCTACGGACATTGGCAGCAATTAGTACTGTGAGTTTATGGGTTTCACATCAACATCAGCAACAGACATGGGTGTGACGAACACGGATTATCGGCTCAATAAATGAAAATGATGCACTTTCATTCTGTATTTTTGCACGACCTTTCATTCACATTTATTTAAGGCGCCTAATGTTCATAATATTGTTTAGTAATGTTTCACCTGGCAACCGATAAAGTGTAAATTAGCTAGGAATTTAAACACCTCGATAGAGAGGTTAAGTTAGCTATGAAGGAATTTAAACACCTCCTTAGAGAGGTAAGTTAGCTATCAAGGAATGAAAACACTTCGATAGAGAGGTAAGTTAACGAATGGATAAGTGTATTAGCCGGAGTAGAGGAAATGAAAGTTATACATTTTAAAGATAAGGTTTTACAGTCCATGGCTCATTAGAGCGTCAACATGTGTTAAAGTTAACAACGTTACATTGTTGTGCTGTTCAGTCATATAGAACTTACCGGGGAACGTAATATGGACATCTTGCCAAGTAATATTGAGCATTAAATATTAAAATGTAATACAGCAGGCTACATATCCACCACCCACCCATCCACTATTCATCCACCCACCCATCCACCCATAATTTCACCCACTCACTCATACAAATCCATCCATTCATCCGCACGCCCATCCACCTCTTTCTCTTGTGATACAATTCAGATTTCTCTAACTGGGCAAAAATGCCGGTGCAGGGATCTGGAGAGCTTGCTTCGTTGTCTTATGCCACTTTCTTGCAGTGTTTGTGTTTTTTACCTAAATAAACATGACAACCACAACTGTTCACTGAAATACCCTGCCCCCCCCGATTTATATGGACTGAGAACTGAGACACCACAGTGTGGCCTTTAAGTCACGAGGGGCCACCACTTGGAGACACAGTGCCCGCTAACCTTTCCCCAGGCTTCGTGGTACTGGCAGCAGTGGCTGCATGGATTGAGAGTGAAAGGGTCAAGCCTTTTTACCTGTATTCTTCAGTGGGCAGATACCTACTGGCATCTTCTGTTTGAAATGTTTTGCCAGCCTCCTATAACAAGGCTTTCACTTCATCTGTGTGGGGGATGGCTGCAGGGTGCTGGGGGCAGAATAACCCATGAGGGCCTGTGCTGGAACATTCCTCTCCCTAGGTTTGCGTGTGTGTATGTATGTATATATATATTCACTGAAAAAACCATAGGTTTCACAGCAGTTATAGTTAGGAATTAGCATTTAAAAAACCTATTAAATTCACTGACAAAACCATAGGTTTCACACCAGTTATAGTTAGCTGGAAATTTTACTGACATAAAACCATTGAAATTCCCACGTTATAGTTAGTTGGACTCACTATAACTTGCGCGCCTGCAATGCACTGCTGATGACGTCACATATTACATCACTCATGACATGGTCAGTGACATCACTCATGACATCACTGATGACACCATCCAGTGAATGTGTGTCTTTCTGAAAAATAAATTTGTTTTATATATGTATTTGTAAAGGTCGATGGAAGAATAAATGTTTAAATAAGTGTGTAAATGGATGTTTTTTTTAAAAAAATTGGTTGGTTAACTGGCTTATTAAGTGTATCTTAGTAAATACATATATTAGCGAGTATTGTTTAAATATTTAAATGTTTGTATCAGTGTTTCTCTTTGTGTATAAGTGGCTGCAGGGGTTGGTGACTGACTCACTGTTTGTATGTGTTTTGAAGACAGCATATGTGCAGGACTGTATGGGTGGATGAGTGTGTTTATGTGTGTGTTAGTGAGTGAATGACTGTCTCACTAGTGTCTTCATTAGTAACGACATATGTTTTAATCTAGTATATGTGAGTATTGATGTATATAAGTGAGTATAGTATATATAGTGAGAGATTGTAGGAGTTCCTGTTTAAATAAGTATGTGTTTCTATAAGTGATTGTTTAAGAGAGTAAGTATGTGTAAGTTTCCTTAGAAGTAAGGTGGTAGTGTGTGTATAAATGTATATGCAAATAAATGGATGTTCAATAGTTTATTTGCATGTGTGAGTATGTGTGTGAGTAACTTTTGGATGACTGCTGATGTGTAACAGGATGTACAGGTGTATCACTACATATGATGAGTGAGTATATATATGAGTGACTATATAGAACTGTTGGTGAATGAGTGGATGTGTATATAGATGGTGGAATTACTGAATTGGTTGTTGTTACTGGTTTGGGTATCTCCATTTTTTTGAAAATGTTTGTTTCTATTTTTGAATATGTGTTCGAAGCGTTACATTACACTGAAATTAGGTCTGTCACTCTGTCACAAGGATGGTGTCATCAGTGATGTCATGAGTGATGTCACTGACCATGTCATGAGTGATGTAATATGTGACGTCATCAGCAGTGCATTGCAGGCGCGCAAGTTATAGTGAGTCCAACTAACTATAACGTGGGAATTTCAATGGTTTTATGTCAGTAAAATTTCCAGCTAACTATAACTGGTGTGAAACCTATGGTTTTGTCAGTGAATTTCAAAGGTTTTTTAAATGCTAATTCCTAACTATAACTGGTGTGAAACCTATGGTTTTTTCAGTGAATTTCAAAGGTTTTTTAAATGCTAATTCCTAACTATAACTGGTGTGAAACCTATGGTTTTTTCAGTGAATTTCAAAGGTTTTTTTAATGCTAATTCCTAACTATATAAGACCTGAAAGCCCACCAGGAATCTCCAGTATGCGCCAGGGGACTGCATTGCAGAGAGGTGTAATGAAGCCACAACCCTTTTTACACCTCTCTGCAACGCAGCCCCGTGCATGTTTGAAGAGGGGGAACTAATTCCCCTTTCATACTGGGGGCCCATGGGGGCCAATTAGCCCACCTGGAACCTCCAGTATGCGCCAGGGGCTGCATTGCAGAGGTGTAATGAGACTATGCCACTTGTTACACCTCTCTGCAACGCAGCCCACTGCCGTGTTTGCAGAGGGGGAACTAATTCCCCTTGCATACTGGGGGTCCCTGGGGTCAACTAGTCCACCAGGAGCCTCCAGTATGCGCGAGGGAGCTGCATTGCAGAGAAGTGTAATGAGGCCACACCCTTGTTACACCTCTCTGCAATGCAGGCCACTGGCGCGTTTGCAGAGGGGGGACTAATTCCCCTTGCATACTGGGGGTCCCTGGATCATATCTGCCCAAACACCGATATTCCGAACGATTGTAAATGACTTTTCTTGAAAAACATTTGGATTTGGATTATCATGCCCTATACTTTTGAATTTTTGAAAGACAGACTTTGAGGATGCTATAAATTACTCGTCTGCCCGAATTGTGTGGGTAAAATTGATACCTAGTCACTTTGAATAAGAATATACTTATGTCTCGTCTAACATTTGGAAGAAATATCTAGTTATATGACAACTGGATACCGACATAACTTGAAGGAAATAAGAACGCCCTGAAGAAGTTCTGTTGTACAGAACGAAACGTTTCGGCTGGCTGTGGTACATAAACTTAAGGAAAATAAAAGCATTTGAATATACCCCAAGATTCAGCGCTTCAATAAGGACTCTAAGTGATATGATTTGATTGGACTCATTGTGAAAGTGGTGCTGTGCCAAACTTTGGAATATTCTCCACTACTCTCTACTACTTACTCTCTCCTACTCCACTACTCTCAAATACTCACTGTCTACTACTCATTCTCTACTACTCTACTACTCTCTACTACTCTCTCTCTACTACTCACTCCCTACTACTCGCTACTCACTACTCCCTACTACTCACTATCTACTACTCTCTACTACTCACTCTACTACTCTCTCTCTACTACTCACTCTTTACTACTCACTACTACTCTCTCCTACTCACTCTCTACCTCTCACTCTCTACTACTCTCTACTACTCACTCTCTACTACTCTCTCTCTACTAGTCTCTACTACTCACTCTACTACTCACTCTCTACTACTCACTACTATTCTCTCTGCTACTCATTCTCTACTACTCTCTACTACTCACTCTCTACTACTCACTCTCTACTACTCACTCTTTACTACTCTCTACTACTCACTTTCTACTGCTCTCTACTACTCACTCTACTACTTACTCTCTACTACTCTCTACTACTCACTCTCTACTACTCACTCTCTGCTACTCTCTACTACTCACTCTACTACTCTCTCTCTACTACTCACTCTTTACTACTCACTACTACTCTCTACTACTCACTCTCTACTTCTCACTCTCTACTACTCTCTACTACTCACTCACTACTACTCTCTCTCTACTAGTCTCTACTACTCACTCTACTACTCACTCTCTACTACTCACTACTATTCTCTCTGCTACTCATTCTCTACTACTCTCTACTACTCACTCTCTACTACTCACTCTTTACTACTCTCTACTACTCACTTTCTACTGCTCTCTACTACTCACTCTACTACTTACTCTCTACTACTCTCTACTACTCACTCTCTACTACTCACTCTCTACTACTCTCTACTACTCACTCTACTATTCACTGTACTACTCTCTACTACTCACTCTCTGCTACTCTCTCTACTGCTCTCTACTACTCTCTACTACTCACTCTCTACTCTCTATTACTCACTCTCTACCTCTCTACCTCTCTCTTCTTCTCTCTCTACTAATCTCTACCTCTCTACCGCTACCTCTCTACCTCTACACCTCTACCTCTCTACCTCTCTCTACACGCACACATATACACATATATGCATATATATATGCATATGCATTTATATATATGTATGTGTATGTATAAAAAAACAACAAAACATTTTTTTTTTTAAACAGCTACTTTTAAAACTGTCATTCTTTTTCCCCATGGTACACTCCCCGGTACGCTTACCGGTGCGCGTACCGTGCGCTCACCCCGCGAAAATCAAAAAAAATATTTATTTTTTTTGCCCCGCGGGGCACTTTTATGGCCCCCACATCAAACCTAGGGGGTCAAGGGGGGTCTACTCTGCCCCCTTATGGTCATTTCCCTCTTTGTTTTGGCCACCTCTCGTGTCTCGATCCTACCGAGACACAAGATGGCGGCCGCTCCGGACTGTTTAGAATGTTTACAGACACCCCAGAACCAATCAGCTTTCTGCGCGCAAGTCGCGGTAAGCGCCCGGTGCGCGTACCGGTGCGCGTACCGGAGCGCGGCTATAGATATATATATTTTTTTGAACCCTAATTACTCAAAATCCACTGGAGGACATATCTTGAGACATAGCAAAGGCACATCGGGCTACCAGTCCCTACAATTTTGCCAAGTTTGGTGGAAATCCATTCAGCCGTTCGGGCTAAAAGTGAAATCGACCGCCCTATGGAAATTAACATGGGGAAAACGCGTTTTGGGACCCCCTTTTATCTCAGCCCCCGCTTGACGAATCCCCCCCAAACTTTCAGGGAAGGACCGGAACGCCGCGAGGCCATTTTCAGGAAATTTTGAGGCAGATTCGTCAACCGGCGCCAAAGTTATTCCAAATAGAATTTTGAGATTTAACATTGAAAAAAATCCTAACTATAACTACCTACTGGCGACCGCCAGTAGGTAATATATATATATATATATATATATATATATATATATATATATTATATATATATATATATATATATATATATATATATATATATATATATATTCACAGAAAAAACCATAGGTTATAGTGGATATATAGTTAGGAATTTGCATTTACAAAACCTTGAAAATTCAATGAAAAAACCATTGGTTTTAGGCCATATATAGTTAGGGATTTGCATTTACAAAACCTTATTTTACTCGCATAAAACCATTGAAATTCCATATATAGTTAGATGCGCTAACTATATATCGCGCACCCGCAATCCACTGCTGATGATGTCACATATTACATCATTCATGACATGGTCAGTGACATCACTGATGACATCACTGATGACATCTCAAATGACATCACTGATGACATCACTGATGACAACACCCAGTGACTGTATGTTTCTGTAAAGTTAAAATATGTCTTACATATTGAAGAATGAGTGGATGTATAAGTGTCTGGATGAAGGATTTAGTAGGTGCATGACTGACTGTATGAGTGAGTGATTAAATGTGTCTCACTGAGTGCATGGGTTAGTGACTAAACTGTCTTAATTTGTGCATCATTATGTCTGTTGTTCTGTAAACTGTTGCATGTGTTGATAAGTAGCTATATGAGTAACTATATGGGTTATTGATTGGTTGCCCAAGTATTTGTATGGGAGACTGAGTGTGTGTGTGGGTGGCTGGGAGGTGTATGACTCTGTGCATAGATGTGTGAGCAGTTGATTCACTAGATGTATGGTTTCAAAAGTGCATGTGGAAACAGCTGTATGGGCGGTTGACTGTGTGCATGAGTGTATTGGTGAGTGAATGGATATCTCAGTGCTACATGTCAAAGTAAGTACATATGTAAAACACAGTACATGTGAGAGTTGACATATATAAATAACTGTGCATAAGAGCCAGTGAATGTGTGAGTGGCTGTATGGATCATTGTGAACTTGTATCAGGGATTGTATAAGAGAGTAAATATGTGTTAGTATATGTTTGAATAAGTAAAGTTTGTATAACTGTATAGTTGAGGAAATGGAGGTGTGATTGATTCTTTGCATGACTGACTAGGTGTGTGAGTAACTCCATGGATGAGTGACAGTCTGTGAGTGTCTATTTACACTGATTGTATCTAAGGTTATATTAGAGTCTGAAGAGGTTCATCGTATTATCACATGAATGATATCATCAGTGATGTGATCAGTAATGTCAAATGAGATGTCATCAGTGATGTCATCAGTGATGTCATTTGAGATGTCATCAGTGATGTCATTTGAGATGTCATCAGTGATGTCATCAGTGATGTCACTGACCATGTCATGAATGATGTAATATGTGACATCATCAGCAGTGGATTGCGGGTGCGCGATATATAGTTAGCGCATCTAACTATATATGGAATTTCAATGGTTTTATGCGAGTAAAATAAGGTTTTGTAAATGCAAATCCCTAACTATATATGGCCTAAAACCAATGGTTTTTTCATTGAATTTTCAAGGTTTTGTAAATGCAAATTCCTAACTATATATCCACTATAACCTATGGTTTTTTCTGTGAATTTCATTGGTTTTTTAATAGCAAATATGAAAAGCTTTAAAATGTCAAGTACGTGATAGATAAAAACATTTTCGTATTTATGCACGCTGATGTGCTTTGAACGCTGCACCCCCCCCCCTCTTTTGTCTTAGTAGTACTCTCTCTTTGCAGATAGTGAACGGTAGTTAACGCAAGCCTTTGCCCCCGTTGTAATCCGTCGTGCCTGCTTGTCTCTCCATTTGATTGATTGTTGTCCAAGCATTTACTGTTTTAGAATTGGTTCTCTTTGGATCATTCTCTATTTACAAACAAGCACAAAGTCGCAATACTCTGTTTAGTCTTTGCAGATAGTGAAAAATCATGTAAAAAAATAAAAGTAATCGAGCAAAATCAGTAGGCCACTAATTGGATCTCTTTTTGACCTCGCTAAAATAGAAATATTAGGAACAACCCTTCATGAGAAATACGAAAATAGTGAGATGAACTGAGCTCCACACCATGAGGGCTGCAAGACAGCTCGGCTCCATCACCCATCCCGCACAAAATAACGACAAACCCTATGCAAATATTAAAAATATAGACAACACACCAGCAAAGAAACAGGGTAAAACATTTTATTAAAAAACTATTTACATAAGGTTGGTTTATAAGATGATGTCAGTAGTGGACCGATGTGTGAATAGGTCGAAAGCAGCACAAGGCTCCAAGATCCGGATGGCAAGCTCCTGGATGTTGGGTGCCATAGTTCAGAGTTCTGAGTTTGAGCCTTTTTCAATGCCTGTGCTTTGTTGAATCAAAATGGCGGCTTGACACAAAGCTGACTCAAGCGTTGCTACTGATGCTATGCAGACCAAAACTGGTTTTCAGTTTGTACATTTTTCTAGATTTTTCAATCCAAGTTTGGTTGACTTTGTAGAACGATGGCTTCAAATTTTCAACATACGGTGTGGTGGCGCTGACTGGGAGGGGGGGCTTCGCTCCTGCCCCCTCCCCAAGTAAGATTTTCATACGTGAAAGTACGTTAATGGTTTTGGTCCCTGAGTTGCTTCGATGTCACTGCCATTCTCAAATGGCATAAGTTCTGGATGTTGGGTGCCATAGTTAAGAGTTCTGAGCAGTGCTTGTAACACTGTCTGAAGCTTATTTCCACCTACTGCAGCTTCACTATTCTCAAAGTAAGTGAGTGTCGTTTGTGGACCTGACTGCATTAGAAAACAATGTGATATGTTACCTTCCTAAACAGCTTGACGGAGGCCCCTGAGGGGCGGTGTGATGGCCATGGACTCGGAGAAGACGCTTGGCTCCGACACCCTCCCCAAGTTTTATAGCACTGGTGTAGCCTGAGATCGCCCCCGACATAGGCGGCCGGCTCCCGGGGTCCGGCGGAACTTTTTGCCTTTTGATGACTCTTCAATTCTGAACCTTGTCCCACAATCCGTTTGACCTGAAGACACGCTGTAGTGGGGCGCCCCTTTACCGTTTCAGTTGCCATTCCGCCCGCTTTTGCTACACTGTGCCTCTTCCGCCATTCAGCTGTTTACCGCCCGCTCTTGCGACTACAGCGTCTCGCTCATCATGTAGTTGAGTTGCTCCCGCTCTTGCGGTGCAGCGATAAGCGGCTGCCACAGGACTCTCAAAATGGCGGCCGGCTCTTCGGTTTTGGGCCTGGTCCACTAAAATGGCCCTGGGACACCTTTGAACTCGGACGCTTCCCTGATAGGGCTTGGGTCCCATTCTCGAAAAGCGTCCCCTCAGCCGTGAAGATTCTACAAAAGTCTTGGGGGCCTCCGACTCCCGCAGGCTTCTGGTGGGGAGCGGCTGCCATGATTGCTCGTGGAATGGCCACGACGGAGCTACGAGATGGTAGTGGTCTCATGCTGACGCCAGCTTTAGTCTGAAACATCCAGAAACACTGTAGACTACCAATTCGATCAGTTCCGGTAGCGCCCCAACATGACCCGGAAGAGAAGAACTTGCCCTCCCCTCATTGACTGATGGTTCTTGTTGCCTGTCCCCTCTGTTGTCATTTAACAGAACTTTTTGGACTGCTGAAAGGGGTTGTGTTCCGAACGCTGGTTGGTGGAGACATTTTGACTATATTCTTGACCTACGTTGTCGCGTAATGCGTTATATGACACGCCGCGTTAGCGCACCCGGAAGTGATCCGAGGCGCGGCGCGCAGCGCGTAACCTAAGCATAACAGGTCATGTGATTTGTTAATAAAACTTTTCATTGGTTCATTTTACTTTTGTTAATTTAATGATGAAAAGCTTGGTCATATGACCTAAAAATTACGCTTTTTATTGTTTTCGAACAATATTTTTTTTTCAAACATATGTTATAATATTCCAGGGTAATGTACTTTCCCGGAAAATTTACAACTGTCTTGCAAGTAAAATATATTCCTTTTTCGAGAAAAAGGGCGTTTCTTCCTTCCATGACGGAGCCGTTGAGTAAAAGAGATTCCGCCTGCTGTCTTAGTCGCCGATACGCCTGATTATCAGATTCTTATCGATCACTTTATGTTGCAGACATGAAAAACACAACTGCCCTTGACCATTTATCTTTACTGCGTTCCTACATATTATACCTTTTATCCGTCATGTAATTGGACTGCTTTATTTCACTTGCCTTTTACTGATTCGAAAACAGTGACTAAAAGTAAAAACTTTACCAATGTAAATACTACTACCGTGTTTTGTTTTAAAAACCTTTATTGTGAAAATGTCAGTATACAAATACGGGCCTATAACCACGTGGGCCGGCCACGGAGCAAACTGAAATCGTATATGATGAGGAGACATTTACACTGTAGAAGAACGTAACGAGCGGGCCATTAGGTTGCAAGAACAAAGGTGTCTAACAGTTGCGGAATCAGTGGACGTACATTTTGTAATTAAAATAAGACAGGGCCACTTACAATAACATTTTCTAGATATACATTTGCGGGCAAGGAGTTACGAGTCCCATTTATACCGGCGCCATTTTGGGCGAGGCCGGGCAGGTCCAAGATATAGTCAAAATGTCTCCACCAACCATCGGCCAGACCAGAACCCCTTTCGGCCCTTTATGCTACAAGATGGTGTCTTCCATTCAGAAAATATTGTTGGCAGCATTTTGAAAGGAAACAGAAACAGCCGTTCTCCTAGTGAGTTTCACATTGTTACATTTAGGAAGAATGTTGAAGAGTAGTATGTGGAAAATCTGAAGCCATTTTTCTACAAACTCTCAATCAGACTTGGATGGAAAAAAAAAACCTGAAGAATGTACAAACTGAAAACCAATTTTTGTCTGTATAGCATCAACAGTAACGCTTGAGTCAGCTTTGTGTCAAGCCGCCATTTTCATTCAATCAATAGCGTCCCCCTGCACACATTCAGGGACCTGGTCGTGTCTTCAGATGAAACGGATTGTAGGAAAAGAAGCAGAAAGGAAAAGGAAAAAAGTTCCGCCGGACCTCGGGAGCCGGCCGCCTATGTCATGTGCGACCTTTGGCCACACCAGGGCAATAGTGAAGCTGCAGCAGGTGCAAATAAGCTTCAGACAGTCTTACAAGCACTGCTCAGAACTCTCAACTGAGGCACTCAACATCCAGGACTTGCCATTCGGATCTTGGCGCCTTGTGCTGGTTCCGACCTATGCACACATCGGTCCACTACTGACATCACCTCATAAGCCAACGGGGCAACCCACGCCGACTTTCGGCGCAGCATTGTAGGATGGCCACACCAGTGCGGCAACTTGCTGGACACAACATCGGGGCCATCCAGATCTCGGCGCGTTCGACTCACTGTACCGCAAGAGTGACCGCAACTCAGCTGGACACGCCGTCTTTCGGCGCAGCATTGTAGGATGGCCACACCAGTGCGGCAATTTGCTGGACACCACCTCGGTGCCATCCGGATCTCGGCGCGTTCGAGTCACTGTACCGCAACAGTGACCGCAACTCAGCTGGACACGCCGTCTTTCGGCGCAGCATTGTAGGATGGCCACACCAGTGCGGCAATTTGCTGGACACCACCTCGGTGCCATCCGGATCTCGGCGCGTTCGAGTCACTGTACCGCAACAGTGACCGCAACTCAGCTGGACACGCCGTCTTTCGGCGCAGCATTGTAGGATGGCCACACCAGTGCGGCAATTTGCTGGACACCACCTCGGTGCCATTCAGATCTCGGCGCGTTGTGCTGCCTTCGGCCTATTCGCACATCGGTCCGCTACTGACGCCGCCTCACGTGCCAACGGATTTTCTACGCTTTTTGTAGCCCTATGCCGCATAACAGGTCATGTGACTTGTTTATAAAAGTTTTCATTGGTTCATTTTACTTTTGGTTTCCTAAAGATGGAAGGCTTGGTCATATGACCTAAAAATAACACTTTTCATTGGTTTAGAACATTTTTTTTTCCCAAACGATGAAAGCCCCACCTTGTTTCTGGATCATTCAGACTGAAGCTGGCGTCAGCATGAGAGCACCACCATCTCGTGGCTCCGTCGTGGTCATTCCGCCAGCAATCATGGCAGCCGCTCCCCACCGGAAGCCTGCGGGAGTCGGGGGCCCCCAAGACTTTTGTAGAATCTTCACGGCTGAGGAGACGCTTTTCGAGAATGGAGCCCAAGCCCTAGCAGGCAAGCGTCCGAGTTCCAAGGTGTCCCAGGGCCATTTCAGTGGACCAGGCCCAAAACCGAGGAGCCGTCCGCCATTTTAAGAGTCATGTGGCAGCCGCCTATCGCTGCACTGCAAGAGTGGGAGCAACTCAACAACATGGTGAGCGAGACGCTGTAGCCGCAAGAGCGGGCGCAACTCAGCTGGATGGACGCCACCTGGGGAGGCCCGTTCACGCCGCCTCCCCCACGCCCCCCCCCCCCCCCCCCGGGCCGCCGCACGCCAATTTTCGGAGCAGCATTGTAGGATACCAAAACCAGTGCGGCAGTTTACTGGACATCACCTGGGTGCCTGTCGTACATGTTGTGTCAGCCATGGGACACTGGACACAGTGCCATCAACATCTCAACGCGTTCTGCTGCCTTGGGACTATTCGCACAACAGACCGCTACTGACGAGGCCTCCCCCCGCACCACCCGGGACGCCCCACGCTGTTTTTCTGTGCTGCATTGTAGGATCCCAAAACCAGTGCGGCACCCAGGCGACATCACCTGGGTGCCGTCCAGAACTCTGCACGTTGTGCTGCCTTGGGACTATTCGCACAAAAGACAGCTTCTAACCATTGTTGCTTTTTGGGTTGAAAAATGTTTAAATGTTTTTAGTTTTTGTTCCGTTCATTATAGTTAAAAGTTAATAAAGTTTTATAATCTTACTTTGTTGGAGTGTTATCTATTTTTTTAAAAACGGGTGAATGGGGCCTTGAATCGGGTTATTGTCATGTGTGGGCTTTGGAAGTGTGCTGCTGCAGGATCGGACATTTCAAACTCAAATGCACGTTCTTTTTCTTACCTTTCCGAAGCATGGAGCGCAATAGCAGGCAGAGAAAGGGTGATGCACGTGTTGAACACTACCTGACCTGGCAAGTTGCTGGCAGTGCCCCCCCGCCCGCTCCTGAAAGAGGGCACACACACACCGCCGCCCCGAGTACTTCACAAATCTTTAAAAGACCATGCGCTTGTTCATGAGGCTTAAATGGTTTATCACCTCTTCTAGAACCCCTGCATCGACCCTCTGACGTTTCCTGGAAAAATTACCATGTAACACAATACCAAGCCCTGTCAGCTGAAACCCCCAAGGAATCGTGGGGCATATTATCAAGGGGGTTTATCTCCGCTTTTTTGGCTTTAAAAGCCATGAAAGCGGAGATAAAATTATCTCCCTATTACCAAGCTGTCGCTAACACCAGTTAGTGACAGCTAAAAGGAGATAGCGACCATCTTGGGCCCCGCTTTGCATGTCAGTGATACTTATCACTAATGACATGCAAAGTGGCGTGCCAAGATGTTAGCGACTGGAAACAGTCCCTAACATCGCTATCTCCTATTACCAACTTTTGGAGATATTCGCGCTAAGCGCGAATATCTCCAAAATCTAACACCTGCCCTGAGCAGTTCTTAGCCATGTTATCCAATGGGAGGTGGATAACATGGCTAAGAGCATTTGCTCGATAATACATGAATATCGCTGACTTTTCTGCGATAATAGCAAGGTTTATCTGCGATAAAAATCGCCGATGTGCGGCGATAATTTTTGTCTCTAAACAAGTTAGAGACAAAAATTATCGCTAGTTGTTCGTAATATGCCCCCGGGTTTTTGCTTGCAGAAATCGGGAGGCGGGAGACTAGCACTGAAATCAGTAGTCTCACGCCTGAATCAGGAGGGTTGGCATGTCTGAATTCTCTACAGCTGGGGCCATAAACTACATCCGCAGGGGTAGGTGATAGCCTGGGACCAGCCTGGCATCTAAAATGGCTGCCGTGCACGACAAAATTGTGGCATTGGAAAAAAGGCAAGATGGCGCAGCCGCTGGAAGAGATGTATCAACATATATCAGCCTCCTCAGCCACCCTCAGGAAACATAGGGGATTAGGATACGTCTCCCGCACCCCCTTATACCTAGTAATTTAATTAACGAAGCACAAAATGGCGAATTCCCGTTTCGCTACCAGTTTGCGGCCCAGTTCGCGGCCCGTGAAGCGCTTCTACCGTGAAAAATCATTTTTTTTTTCTTTTCCCCACGGGACCCTTTAATAACCCCAACAACATTCCTAGGGGGTCAAGAGGGGGATACCTTGCCCCCTTTCATTAAATTCCCCCTTCGTTTTTCACCTCTTCTTCTCTCTCGATCCTACCGAGAGACAAGATGGCGGCCGCTCCGGACTGTCACGCAGCAAAAAAAAAAAAAGCTCAAGCACAGCCGCTGGAAGAGATGTATCAACATATATCAGCCTCCTCAGCCACCCTCAGGAAACATAGGGGATTAGGATACGTCTCCCGCACCCCCTTATACCTAGTAATTTAATTAACGAAGCACAAAATGGCGAATTCCCGTTTCGCTACCAGTTTGCGGCCCAGTTCGCGGCCCGTGAAGCGCTTCTACCGTGAAAAATCTTTTTTTTTTTCTTTTCCCCACGGGACCCTTTAATAACCCCAACAACATTCCTAGGGGGTCAAGAGGGGGATACCTTGCCCCCTTTCATTAAATTCCCCCTTCGTTTTTCACCTCTTCTTCTCTCTCGATCCTACCGAGAGACAAGATTGCAGCCGCTCCGGACTGCTTAGAATGTTGACAGACACCGGAGAGCCAATCAGCTTTCTGCGTGCAAAGTTCCGAAACGCGAAAAGTAAGCGGACCGGATATATACAGATATATATCTTGATTTAAACGTTAATTTCTCAAAATCCACTGAAGCACATATATTGAGACCTAGCAAAGGCACATCGGGCTAACAGTCCCTACAATTTTGCCAAGTTTCGTGCAAATCCATTCAGCCGTTCGAGCTAAAAGTGAGTCCAACCGCCCTATGGAAAACTCAATGTTAAAAACGCGTTTTGGGACCCCCCTTTTTTCTCAGCCCCCCCTTGACGAAACCCCACCAAATTTTCAGGGGCTGCTCAGAAACAAAATGTGCCATTTTCCTGAAAATTTCAGCCGATTCCATCCACAAACGCCAAAGTTATTAGACATAGAATTTTCAAAAATCCCATAGGGAATTAATCCTAACTATATATACCTACTGGCGATAGCCAGTAGGTAATATACATATATATATATATATATATATATATATATATATATATATATATATATATATATATATATATACATATATACATATATACATATATATATATATATATATATATATACATATATATATATATATATATATATATATATATATATATATATATATGTATATATTACCTACTGGCGATAGCCAGTAGGTATATATAGTTAGGATTTTTTTCCTATGGGATTTTTGAAAATTCTATGTCGAATAACTTTGGCTTATGAGGACAGAATTGGCTGAACTTTTCAGGAAAATGGAACATTTTGTTTCTGAGCAGCCCCTGAAAATTTGGGGGGTTTTCGTCAAGGGGGGGCCGAGAAAAAAGGGGGGTCCCAAAACGTGTTTTTCCCATGCAATTTTCCATAGGGCGGTTGGCCTCACTTTTAGCCTGAACGGCTGAATGGATTTACACCAAACTTGGCAAAATTGTAGGGACTGGTAGCCCGATGTGCCTTTGCTATGTCTCAAGATATAGGCTCCAGTGGTTTTTACGAAAATTAACTTTAAAAAATATAAATTGGGCTACATTGGGCTATATATATGTTGGAGCCCAAATGTAGCCCAATGTAGCCCAATGTAGCCCAAAGATGGCCACCAGAGACAAAAAACCAAATGTAGCCCAAATATCAGCCAGATGTAGCCCAACTATAGCCCAATGACAGATTGTCCCAGAGTGTTCTAAAGAACAACTAGAGTGCTAACAGTCCTACTTATTACAAAGGTATGGCACACCTGAAGCCATCTTGATTGGAATAAAGTGGTAACTCTTAAAACATTTAATTTAAAAAGGAACAAAATGAGGGGGTTCATTTTGCCATAGAAAGTATGATTAGCGAATATATGACGAAATCCCGCATACCATCAGTCCGCAAAAAAAATCCCGCATGTACTATTAGGCCGCAAATTAAAATAACGAAAACTTTTAGAACGAATATGCCTTTAGCATACACTAAACAACTAAACTACCCTAAACCCTAAAACACTACCCCCAGCATGACCCTACACTACACAAACAGTACAACACTACCCTAAACCCTAAAACACTACCCCCAGCATGACCCTACACTACACAAACACTACAACACTACCCTAAACCCTAAAACACTACCCCCAGCATGACCCTACACTACGCAAACACTACAACACTACCCAAAACCCTAAAACACTACACCCCAGCATGACGCTACACTACGCAAACACTACAACACTACCCTAAACCCTAAAACACTACCCCCAGCATGACCCTACACTACACAAACACTACAACACAACCCTAAACCCTAAAACACTACCCCCAGCATGACCCTACACTACGCAAACACTACAACACAACCCTAAACCCTAAAACACTACCCCCAGCATGACCCTACACTACGCAAACACTACAACACTAACCTAAATCCTAAAACACTACCCCCAGCATGACCCTACACTACGCAAACACTACAACACTACCCAAAACCCTACAACACTACACCCCAGCATGACCCTACACTACGCAAACACTACAACACTACCCTAAACCCTAAAACACTACCCCCAGCATGACCCTACACTACGCAAACACTACAACACTACCCTAAACCCTAAAACACTACCCCCAGCATGACCCTACACTACGCAAACACTACAACACTACCCAAAACCCTAAAACACTACACCCCAGCATGACCCTACACTACGCAAACACTACAACACTACCCTAAACCCTAAAACACTACCCCCAGCATGACCCTACACTGCGCAAACACTACAACACTACCCAAAACCCTAAAACACTACACCCCAGCATGACCCTACACTACGCAAACACTACAACACTACCCTAAACCCTAAAACACTACCCCCAGCATGACCCTACACTACGCAAACACTACAACACTACCCTAAACCCTAAAACACTACCCCCAGCATGACCCTACACTACGCAAACACTACAACACTACCCTAAACCCTAAAACACTACCCTCAGCATGACCCTACACTACGCAAACACTACAACACTACCCAAAACCCTAAAACACTACCCCCAGCATGACCCAACACTACGCAAACACTACAACACTACCCAAAACCCTAAAACACTACCCCCCAGCATGACCCTACACTACGCAAACACTACAACACTACCCCAAACCCTAAAACACTACCCCCAGCATGACCCTACACTACGCAAACACTACAACACTACCCAAAACCCTAAAACACTACCCCCAGCATGACCCTACACTACGCAAACACTACAACACTACCCCAAACCCTAAAACACTACACCCCAGCATGACCCTACACTACGCAAACACTACAACACTACCCAAAACCCTAAAACACTACACCCCAGCATGACCCTACACTACGCAAACACTACAACACTACCCAAAACCCTAAAACACTACCCCCAGCATGACCCTACACTACGCAAACACTACAACACTACCCAAAACCCTAAAACACTACCCCCAGCATGACCCTACACTACGCAAACACTACAACACTATCCAAAACCCTAAAACACTACGCCCAGCATGACCCTACACTACGCAAACACTACAACACTACCCTAAACCCTAAAACACTAGCCCCAGCATGACCCTACACTACGCAAACACTACAACACAACCCTAAACCCTAAAACACTACCCCCAGCATGACCCTACACTACGCAAACACTACAACACTACCCTGAACCCTAAAACACTACCCCCAGCATGACCCTACACTACGCAAACACTACAACACAACCCTAAACCCTAAAACACTACCCTCAGCATGACCCTACACTAAACAACCACCACAACTCTACACTACACTAACACAACACTACACTACACAACACTACACTACACTACACAATCACTAACCCACGAAAAAATTAACACAAACCCACTTACCTCTCTCGTCATCGTGGTTTTCACAACGCAAATGCATTTACCATACATGCCTTTAAAACGTAATTCTTTGTAAAGGCATGCGCGATAAATGCACATGCGTTTTGAAAAAATGCGGGATAATGGTATGCGAGCTCAATGACCTTGCGGGATAATGGTATGCGGACTGAAAGTCTGCGGGATAAAAAATGCGGGAAAATGGCTGCAAACCATGATTAGCAGCAGACTTCCCTGGTGAGCACTAGCTTTACTACAGTGATCTAATGAGCAACTAGAGTGCTAACATTCAGATTTTATGGCAAATGTGTGACACATCTGAATGCCTTCTTGATAGAACCAAAGTAAACCTGCATTGAAAATGCAATAGATCTCGCCCTCGTTTAAGTTAAAGCCATTCTGTTTGTAATGAGGTGGCTTTTTAGCTTTGCTTTTATTAGTGTTTTTAAAACTTTCATGTAAATAACATGCATATGTATGCATATATGTATATGTATGCATGCATTTATATTTATATAGATATGCAGATTACATATGTTTATATATGTATATTACCTACTGGCGATAGCCAGTGGGTATATATAGTTAGGATTTTTTCTCTATGGGATTTCTGAAAATTCTATGTCTAATAACTTTGGCGTTTGTGGACGGAATTGGCTGAAATTTTCAGGAAAATGGCACATTTTTTTCTGAGCAGCCCCTGAAAATTTGGTGGGGTTTCGTCAAGGGGGGGCCGAGAACAAAGGGGGGTCCCAAAACGCGTTTTTCCCATTCATTTTTCCATAGGGCGGTTGGACTCACTTTTAGCTCGAACGGCTGAATAGATTTACATGAAACTTGGCAAAATTGTAGATATGGTTTGCCCGACGTGCCTTTGCTATGTCTCAATATATGTGCTCCAGTGGATTTTGAGAAATTAACGTTTAAAAAAATATATATATCTGTGACAGCGCTCCGGTTAGCGCCCCGGTTCGCGTACCTGACGCGTAACGGAACTTCGCGAAGCGAATCTGATTGGCTCTCCGGTGTCTGTCAACATTCTAAACAAACCGGAGCGGCCGCCATCTTGTCTCTCGGTACGATCGAGAGACAAGATGTGGTGAAAAACGAAGGGGGAAATGAAGGAAAGGGGGCAAGGTAGACCACTCCTGACCCCCTAGGATTGATGAGGGGGATATTAAAGTGCCCCGCGGGGCAAAAAATGTTGCGATTTTACGCCGTAGAGGCGCGTCCCGGTACGCGAACCGGGCAGCTCACCGGGCAGCTAACCGGCAGCGTAGCTGTCAACATTGTAAACAGTCCGGAGCGGCCGCCATCTTGTCTCTCGGTAGGTTCGAGAGACAAGATGTGGTGAAAAAAGAAGGGGGAAATGAAGGAAAGGGGGCAAGGTAAACCCCTCCTGACCCCCTAGGATTTATGAGGGGGATATTAAAGTCCCCCGCGATTTTTCGCAGTAGAGGCGCTTCCCGGTACGCGAACCGGGCAGCTAACCGGCAGCGTAACGGGAGTCCGCCATCTTGTGTTTTTGGAGCGTCCGGTTCGCGTACCGGGTAGCGTCCCGGTAAGCGTAACAAGGGGAAAACCAAGAGAAACAGTAAAAAAAAAATTAAGGGAATAGATTTCCAGCAAACTTGGCAAAATTGTAGGGACTGTTTGTTTGATGTGCCTTTGCAAGGCCTCAAGATATGTGCACGTGTGGATTTTGTCTAATTAAGGTTAAAAAAAATATATATATCTGTAAGCGTGCTCCGGCACGCTTACGTTACGGGTTTTGTTTGCGCTGCAGAACCGATACGTCACGGTTATGCGACGCATCATGAGGCGTCTCACGTGGCTACGTGATACGTCACGTAATAAAGAATATATTTTACAGCTATAGATATTAGCTTTTAAAAAACCAATGAAATTCACTGAAAAAACCATAGGTTATAGACCATATATAGTTAGGAATTTGCATTTACAAAACCTTGAAAATTCACTGAAAAAACCATAGGTTAGAGACCATATATAGTTAGCTGGACATTTTATTGACAAAAAACCAATGAAATTCCATATATAGTTAGTTGCACTAACTATATATCGCGCACCCGCAATCCACTGCTGATGATGTCACATATTACATCATTCATGACATGGTCAGTGACATCACTGATGACATCACTGATGACATCTCAAATGACATCAGTGATGACATCATGACACACCAATACCAGTTACTACATACGCACTCACTGATTCCTACGTCTACACACACATTCACTCATTCACCCATACAATCACTCATACATACAGTCACTCATTATTACACTATCATATGCACTCATACACCTATGCAGACACTCACACACTGCCACTCATCCATGGAGTTACTCACACACCTAGTCAGTCCTGTAAAGAATCAATCACACTTCCATTTCCTCATCTATACAGTTAAACACAGAACACCATACTTCAGTGACATCACTGATGACATCACTGATGACATCTCAAATGACATCACTGATGACATCTCAAATGACATCACTGATGACATCATGACACACCAATACCAGTTACTACATACGCACTCACTGATTCCTACGTCTACACACACATTCACTCATTCACCCATACAATCACTCATACATACAGTCACTCATTATTACAACACTATCATATGCACTCATACACCTAGTCAGTCCTGTGAAGAATCAATCACACTTCGATTTCCTCATCTATACAGTTAAACACAGAACACCATACTTTTCACACATATACTAACACATACTTACTCTCTTATACAATCACTGATACAAGTACACATTGATATGCACAGAGTCACACACCTCCCAGCCAGCCACACACACACTCAGTCTTCCATACATCCACTCATTCTTCAATATGTAAAACATATTTAAACTTTACAAAAACACACAGACACTAGATGATGTCATCAGTGATGTCATTTGAGATGTCATCAGTGATGTCATCAGTGATGTCATTTGAGATGTCATCAGTGATGTCATCAGTGATGTCACTGACCATGTCATGAATGATGTAATATGTGACATCATCAGCAGTGGATTGCGGGTGCGCGATATATAGTTAGTGCAACTAACTATATATGGAATATATATATATATATATATATTACCTACTGGCGGTCGCCAGTAGGTATATATAGTTAGGACCTTGTTTCCATAGGAAATCCGCAACATTCAATTGGGAATAACTTTGGCGCTGGTTGATGAATCTCCGCATATTTCTCAAAGAAGATGGCCCGCTCCGCACCTCTGGCACAATCAGGGGGGCAGAAGGCAAGAAATACGGCGCAATCAGAGAGCATCTTGCTCTGGTCCAAAAATTGGATCCCTAGGGCTGCTCAGGTGGTCCCACAAGGATATTAACATATTTAAACGTTATCCGCTAATAGAATTAGCATTTTAAAAACCTTGCAAATTCACTGAAAAAAACATAGGTTTCAGGCCTTATATAGTTAGGAATTAGCATTTAAAAAACCTTTGAAATTCACTGAAAAAACCATAGGTTTTAGGCCTTATATAGTTAGGAATTAGCATTTAAAAAACCTTGAAAATTCACTGAAAAAACCATAGGTTTCAGGCCTTATATAGTTAGGAATTAACATATAAAAAACCATTGAAATTGCTCCTATATAGTTAGCTGGACTAACTATATTTGGCGCACCCGCAATCCACTGCTGATGATGTCACATATTACATCATTTATGACATGGTCAGTGACATCACTGATGACATCACTGATGCCATCTCAAATTACATCACTGATGACATCACATTTGACATCACTGATGACATCACTGATTACATCATTCATGTGAAAATACAATGCACCTCCTCACACTCTAATATAACCTTTGATACACCCAGTGTTAAATACAGACTACCATTCTTGAAACCATTGACACACCAATACCAGTTACTACATAGGCACTCACTGATTCCTAGGTCTACTCACACATCCACTCATTCACCCATACAATCACTCATACATACAGTCACTCATCAATGCAACACTATCATATGCACTCATACACCTATGCAGACACTCACACACTGCCATTCATCCATGGAGTTACTCACACACCTACTCAGTCATGTAAAGAATGAATCACACTTCAATTTCCTCATCTATATAGTTATACACACAACACCTTACTTATTCAAACATATACTAACACATACTTACTCTCCTATACAATCACTGATACAAGTACGCATTGATCTGCACAGAGTCACACACCTCCCAGCCAGCCACACACACACTCAGTCTCCATACAGATACTTGGGCAACCAATCAATAACCCATGTAGCCACTCATATAGCTACTGATCAACACATGCAGCAGCTTACACTACAACAGACATACTGATGCACACATTCACACTTTAGTCACTAACCTATGCATTCAGTGAGACACATTTAATCACTTACTCATACAGTCAGTCACGCACCTACTAAATCCTTCATCCAGACACTTATACATCCACTCATTCTTCAATATGTAAAACATACTTAAACTTTACAGAAAAACACAGTCACTGGATGATGTCATCAGTGATGTCATCAGTGATGTCAAATGAGATGTCATCAGTGATGTCCTTTGAGATGTCATCAGTGATGTCATCAGTGATGTCATTGACCAGGTCATGAATGATGTAATATGTGACATCATCAGCAGTGGATTGTGGGTGCGCCAAATATAGTTAGTCCAACTAACTATATAGGAGCAATTTCAATGATTTTTTATATGTTAATTCCTAACTATATAAGGCCTGAAACCTATGTTTTTTTCAGTGAATATATATATATATATATGAAACAATACTCGTCTTGGGGCAACCCGTGCCGCCAATTAGTACTTCAATTGGTTTTCAAAGAACGAAGAGTTGAACTCAATTTTGGTGCCAAACAACAAGGTGCTTTATTTATACATGTTGCTGAACCCGTCCGCCGTTACGCGTTTGGACTGTCTCCACAGTCTTGGTCACATGGTAAGGTCACATTACCACTATTGGATTTAAATAGTAAACACAAAAGGCGGACTTAACATCACTGCCTCCCACATTGTATTATCCAAGCTCCTCATCAAGGAAACAGAAAGAAGACTATGAATAGTATCAAAATAGCCTTCCCTACATATACTCCACATTACCCTTAATGCTGCAAAAATATAACAACAACGCCTTGTGTAGCTGGCTGAAAATGTGTTTATTTCGGCCTGACTAGGGCTTAAAAGGTTGAATTTGACAAGACAAACGTGCACAGAACTATCGAGACTGAAGAGTTAAATTCACGACAGCGTGCATTGCACATTGACGGTAAACATATGAAAAAATGTGGTTATTTTGCGACTTTAATTCTAGTTTGTTCACCATTAAATCATTTGAAGACAATGAGTTCTGAGTTTGTCATTACAACTTTATTTACAAACAATGAATTGCATGGACAATGTAACAATATTGAAAAACTACAAGTCTGTCTTCACTTTTGATTGTTCTGTAGTTAACATGTGACACCCACTAAAATGAGTTTAAAATGGCTGTTTCTGACTTTTGTAAATATCGGTGAGCAAGGCTGCAAGGACAGCTGAAACGCGTAGAGTCAGGCCAAAATAAGCTAATTTTCAGCCAGCTACACAAGGCGTTGTCGTTATCTTTTTGTAGCAACAAGGGTAACGTGGAGTATTTATTACGGACCTGCTCCTGTGAGGTCCGAGGGACGATGCGACTCTCAAGGCAGGCAGCGGTGTATGCGCAGGAGAGCGTTGTGGAGTATATATAGATATATATCTATATATATATATATATAAATATATATTCACTGAAAAAACCATAGGTATCAGCCACGTTATTGTTAGGAATTAGCATTTAAAAAACCTTAGAAATTCACTGAAAAAAAATAGGTTTCACACAGTTAGCTGGACATTTCACTCATACAAAACCATTGAAATTCCCCTGTTATAGTTAGTGCAGCTAACTATAACTCTCGTGCCCGCAATCCACTGCTGATGACGTCACATATTACATAACTCATGACATGGTCAGTGACATAACCCATGACATCACCCATGACATCTCAAATTACATCACTGATGATATCACTGATGACATCATCCAGTGAATGTGTGTCTTTCTGAAAAATAAATATTTTTTATATATGTATATCTAAATGTCGATGGAAGAATAAATGGGTAAATAAGTGTCTAAATGGATGTTTTTTTGTGTAAAATTGATTGTATAACTGACTTATTAAGTGTATCATAGTGAATAAATGTGTTAGCGAGTAATGTTTAAATATTTATATCACTGTCTCACTTTGTGTATAAGTGGCTGCATGCGTTGGTGAGTAGTTACATGATTGTGTATATGGGTTATTAGTTATTTTTTAGTATCAATATGAGTGTCTGTATGGTTTGGTGAGGGATATTAGTTAGCGCATAGATGCATGAATGAGTGACTCACTGTTTGTATGTGTTTTGAAGACAGCATGTGTGCAGGACTGTATGGGTGAATGAGTGTGGGTATGGGTGTGTTAGTGAGTGAATGACTGTCTCAATAGTGTCTTTATGACTAAGTACATATGTTTTAAACTACTATATGTGAGTATTGGTGTATATAAGTGGGTATATATGAGAGTGAGAGATTGGAAGAGTTCCTGTAAAACTAAGTATGTGTTTCTGTAAGTGATTGTTTAAGAGAGTAAGTATGTGTACATTTCTGTACAAATAAGTGTAGTGGTGTGTGTATAGCTATATATGCAAGCAAATGGATGTTTGGAAGTTTATTTGCATGTGTGAGTATGTGTGTGAGTAACTCTATGTATGAGTGTAGGTGTGTAACAGGATGTATAGGTGTATGAGTACATATGAAGAGTGAGTACATGTATGAGTGACTATATAGGACTATTGGTGAATGAGTGGATGTGTATGTAGATTTTGCAATTACTGAATAGGTTGTTCTAACTAGTATTGATATCTCCACTGTTTTGAACATTTTAGTTTCTATTTTTCAATGTGTGTATCAAAGGTTATATTAGGGTAAGAGGTGGTGTGCCACTCTTTCACAAGGATGATGTCATCAGTGATGTCATCAGTGATGTAATTTGAGATGCCATCAGTGATATCATGAGTGATGTCACTGACCATGTCATGAGTGATGTAGTATGTGACGTCATCAGCAGTGCATTGCGGGTGCGCGAGTTATAGTTAGCTGAACTAACTATTACACGGGGGAATTTCAATGGTTTTGTATGAGTGCAATGTCCAGCTAACTATAACATGTGTGAAACCTATGTTTTTTTTAGTGAATTTCTAAGGTTTTTTAAATGCTAATTCCTAACTATAACAAGGCTGAAACCTATGTTTTTTCAGTGAATTTCAAAGGTTTTGTAAATGATAATTTTTAAATGTATTAATTGTTATTTTTTTATACTGATTTACTACATTGTTTTAAAGTATTTATTTTTAGATATTTTATTTTTTAAATTACATTACATATTTTCAATATAAATTGAATTTTTTTTTTAAAAAAATATTGAAATTGTAATATTTGTATTTTATTTTATATATTTTTTAATTTATATATATATATTTTATATAGCGGGCAATGATATCCTATGGAAGGAAATTCAAGTTACTGGTAAGTACGGTTAAAATTACTTTTCAGGGAGAGTAGTGAGCTGAAAGATGCAGCACTGAGGTCTCTCCTGAAAACAGGTGAGTAAATTGGAATTTGTAGTTCCACTGATTTTAAAGGAATTTTTTTAAATTCCAAAACTCCACACTTAGAAGAATTTCCAAGTGAAACCAGTCAATGTTAGCCTATGGAAGGAAATTCAAGTTACTGTAACTACGATTAGAATTACTTTTCAGGATCAGTAGTGAGCTTAAAGATACAGCACTGAGGTATCTCCTGATAACAGGTGAATAAATCGGAATTCGTAGTTCGGCTGATTTTAGAGGAATTTTTTAAAGTTCCAAAATTCCACACTTAGAAGAATTTCCAAGTGAAACCAGTCAATGTTAGCCTATGGAAGGACATTCAAGTTACTGTAAGTATGGTTAGAATTACTTTTCGGGATCAGTAGTGGGCTAAAAGATGCAGCACTGATGTCTCTCCTGATAACAGGTGAGTAAATGGGAATTCGTAGTACAGCTGATTTTAGAGGAATATTGTGCTCAATAGTGAAGGAAGGTTGTGGGGCCTGAGGTGACATGTGTGCAAACACGCCCTGTGGCGCATTTTAGATTGGGGAAATAATTGCTCTTCAATCCTGATGTCCCCTGTGAGCCAACTAGCCCACCAGGTACCTCCAGTATGCTCCAGGGAGCTGCGTTGCAGAGAGGTGTTCAGAGGGCATGCCGCCTTTTTACAACACTCTGCATCGCAGCTCGGTGGCGCTTACTGGAGGTACCTGTTGCAATAGTTGACCCCTAGGGGACCTCTGGATTTAAGAGGAATTCATTCCCCAACGTAAAACGCGCCACAGGACTTGTTTGCACACATATCACCTCAAGCCCCGCCCCCTACCTCCACCACTGTGCAAACGTGCCCTGTAGCATGTTCTAAGTTGGGGGATTAAGTCCCCTTGCATACTTGTGGTCCCTGGGCACCAACTAGCCCACCAGAAACCTCCAGTATGCGCCAGAGGGCTGCGCTGCAGAGAGGTGTAAAAAGGGGCATGGCCTCATTACACCTCTCTGCAACGCAGCCCCCTGGCGTGTTTTCAGAGGGGGAACTAATTCCCCTTGCATACTGGGGGTCCCTGGGGGCCAACTAGCCCACCAGGAACCTCCAGTATGTGCCAGGGGGCTCCGTTTCAGAGAGGTGTAAAAAGGGGCATGACCTTATTACACCTCTCTGCAACGCAGCCCCCTGGCACGGTTTCAGGGGGGGGAACTAATTCCCCTTGCATACTGGGGTTCCCTGGGGGCCAACTAGCCCACCAGAAACCTCCAGTATGCGCCAGGGGGCTGCATTGCAGAGAGATGAAATGAGGCCCGCCCCATTTTTACACCTCTCTGCAAGGCAGCCCCCTGGTGCGTTTGCAGAGGGGGAGCTAATTCCCCTTGCATACTGTTGGTCCCTGGGGGCCAACTAGCCCACCAGGGACCTCCAGTATGCGCCAAGGGGCTGCGTTGCAGAGAGGTGTAATGAGGCCCGCCCCTTTTTACACCTCTCTGCAATGCAGCCCCCTGGCCCATTTACAGAGGGGGAACTAATTACCCTTGCATATTGGGGGTCCCTGGGGGCCAACTAGCCCACCATGAACCTCCAGTATGCGCCAGGGAGAGAGGTGAAACGAGACCACGCACCTTTTCACAACACTCTGCAACGCAGCTTCGTGGCGCTTACTGGAGAGAGGTATCAAAAGGGGCATGGCCTCATTACACCCCTCTGCAACGCAGCTCCCTGGCGCATACTGGAGGTTCTTGGTGGGCTAGTTGGTCCCCAGGGACCCCAGTATGCAAGGGGAATTAGTTCCCCCTATGCAAACACGCCAGGGGGCTGCGTTGCAGAGAGGTGTAATGAGGTCAAGTCCCTTTTTACACCTCTCAGCAACGGAGCCCCCTGGCACATACTGGATGTTCCTGGTAGGCTAGTTGGACCCCAGGGACCCCCAGTATTCAAGGGGAATTAGTTCCCCCTCTGCAAATTAGCGATTTTTGAATTCTATTGCAGCACAAAGGGAAGTTGCAAATCATCATTTTTGTAATGATTGTTTATGTGCAGGAAGGCACACCTTCCCGCAAATGAAAATTCATTCATGGTGTTTTGCTGTTCCTATGTGTACTGCACAATGCAGTACACAGACAAACTGCAAAAATGAGGAGAAAAAAGCATTTCTCCTCATTTTGCCATGTTAAGACCAGGTTTCCTCTGGTCTTAATTTTGGTGCTGTCTCCTATTTACGCCACCCTTGTAAATAGGGAGCAGCTTCAAAATCAATAGGTGCTGCGTCAGAACACCCACAGCAACAATGTGCACAATTTTTCTGGCCAGTCCTTGACACATCATCACTGATTCCAATTAATACCGATGCTTGTTAAACTCAGTTCCCATGCCTGTTGAATGCACTCCATCAGAATATGTTTCCACATGGCAGGGAACAGGCATCCTTTGCAGCAAATGGATTTTTCATAGCATTCTACCATAGGAACCATGACTAGGTCTAGATTCTCTCTTGCCATGCTGGTTGCATATCTTCATAGCGTGAGCAACTTTCAATGCTCCTTAATTGCTTTTTATAAATGCCTACTGAATGTCCTTCCTAGTGCTACACCTTTCCAAGTAAAGCTCAGGTATTTCAGCAACTGCTGAACCTGTCTTAAGTTGCATTTTTTCATTATGTAAGAAAGTGGGGTATTAGTTGGAATGAATGGGAGTCCTTCATAAGCAATACATCTTCAATCTTCCACTTTACGGGTAACCAACTGTAGATTTCGGCAAGGCCTACTCGGGGGTAAGGTAGGGCGGGCTGGTACCTCTAGCTTGCTGGTACATAACAAACAACCCCAATAAATCATTGTGCAGTCAGTGATTCTTCTCTTTCAAAAAGGAAAAGTACTTAATAGCCCATACAATACTGAATAACACACATTCATTTACAAATACATACTATTAAGTACCTGGCAATACTTTTGGTGGCACAATCAGAGCAGCTCACATCCCTTGCAAGCCATAAATCCTATAATCACAATCCCCACATCTATACAAGACACAATATAATGAAATGTAACAAACAAAATGCAGGATTATTAGCGTTCTCGTGGTATCACTTGAGGCCGGGGGCATCCAGGATAATCTGCTTAATGCAATAATATCTTTGTACTACTCAACATGAGTAAGAGTTAAGCTGTCCCAAACGGAGGCAAGGAAGAAAATCCCCATGACTATGGATTAAAGCAAGACTGTGTCCTTGCTCCCCTGCCATTTAATCTGTACACTGTAGACATGTCAGCAGCCCTAAAATATGCTAATCTAACCCCGCCAAAAATCAGAGGTGTTAAAATCACTATTCTGCAATATGCTGATGACCTCATCCTACTGGACTATGCAAAAATCTGGATTCAGATAGTCCGAAATGCCCGCCATAAGTAGAGCAAGGCAAATCAAATGGGCCAAAAACAAACATTATAACATGCGGGAGGACGACCAACTAACAAAACTATTGCTGGACTATGGGCCCTCAAAAAATCACTGTGACAAAATCGTACAATTACTTGGGTGTGTACCTTTCCACAAACGGCGGTACAAAAGCTCACCTAAGCCACCTTAAATAAAAGGCCTCGCTCATTGCTACAAGACGTTGCCAGCTTAACACTGTATTAGAAAGTCCATCTTCAGTGGACTACATAGATATATTGCAGGCACACCTAACACCTTGAAATCCGTTCTCCTGAACACATTTAAAATTAGGAGTAGCCCTTGGTCCACTTATCTAAATGAGTCAGCTGATACCCTCCAAATTGACCTTGAATCACTCAAGAAATTGTTGCTCTCGTACACAGCATTTAAAACTGCTCTGAAAAAGCAGACAAAAGCACTTTCAAAATCAATCGACATGGACAAACTAAAGAACACACCGATATTGGAAACACTGCCAGTTTCGTACTCTAATAATTACCCACCCTGTTTGAAGCCACAACAATACCCTCAGTGCTCAATTGGGAACGCCTGTCTTAAACTAATATTGGCTGCATGGTTGATGGACCTTCAATTTATATAATTCAACCCAAATTGGGCCCTCCCTTTCCAAAATTGTGAAGTACAGGCTGTGTAGCTATAAAACTGAGGGGCATATTATCAAGACAGGCAATAAAATGATCGCTGTTTTAGCAGCAGAAAACTGCCGCTAAAACGGCGATAATGGGCTTGATAATATGCTCTATGGAATTCCAATTGAAACCCATGTTAAATGTGAAGGACATCTAACATGGGCTTCAATTGGATTTCCATAGAGCATATTATCAAGCCCATTATCGTCGTTTTAGCTGCAGTTTTCTGCCGCTAAAACGGGGATAATTTTATCGCCTGTTTTGCTAATATGTCCCTGAATCTTTTAACCACTTAATATGCTGCTGCAAGACATTGCTCCATGTCAGTTTATTGTGTTGTCTTCCTTAGCCAAAGCATAAGAACCTGAAGTGAGGCTATGAATTTTGTTTTCACAACGATGGAACAAACTGAACTGGCTAAATTTGGTAAATACATTAGAGTGGTACATGACCACCTTATGGACCTTGACAAGAGCGCCCACAGGGCTGGACTAGCTGTAATGGGTATCGAGCATTTCCCCGGTTGGCTGCCAGCGTGATCCACAGTTTTGGGCTCCTTGGGGTCGTTTTTGTTACCGAGGGCTGGAAATATCAGGCCCCTATAACAAAATTGGCCAAAACCAGCCCTACCAAGCAGCCGGCTGCACCCCCTTCTTCTCTCCAAGGGGGCAGGCCGAGGAGTTTGCCAGGGCCAGTTTCGGTTCCCAGTCTGGCCCTGAGCACCAAACTTAAATCTGGAAAAAATAAAACCTATCCGCAGAAAGCTTGGAGTGGCATGCAGATTCTGGTGTTTACCTTGTGTAAGACTACGTACTTTATCTGAACTCTGTTTAGCACTTTTCAATATAATGTACAGTATTTAAACATTGTCAAAACCATTTCTTTCCTTGCATTTCAACATCCACTACATACGCCATTGGTGTCATTTCCAATCTCACTGCTATGGGCCTCTTTCAGTAACCTTTGCATATTACGGTTATTTTCTCTATCGTAAAGCACTTTAATATGTGTTGTTACGTCTAAGTCTTTTATTTTACTACAATATTGCTGATATTATTATCTTTTCATGCTTTCGGTAATTTATAAATATGGTCCTATCTGTACTATTGTGATTTTCACTGCTACGGTCTTACTACCTCACAATTTTTACTAACTGCTGAGCACTCTTGTGTCTGCTGCTAATATCAAGTTCTTTTTACTCTATTAAATGTTATCTGATAACACTGTTTTGAAATTTTTCTTAAGGCACTTCAACCCCTTTTATGTGTTTGTGTTACTCAGGTATTGCTTTCTTATCCATTTTTTCAGGTATTACATCTGTTTAGAGAATTCGTACAGGCATTGTAACAGTTTCTATAAATCATACAATAAACATCATTGCCATTGACTCAATATAATTAAGTGTCAAAAACAAAAGGCAGGCTTATTGGCTTTTGTCAGGGTGTCACCACTTAAGTCAAAGGCAGAAATGTCTAACACAAAACATGCAACACATTGGAATAATTATGGGTAGTATCAACTGTCAATAGCCTTCATCAACACAAATAACATTTCACTGTCAATATTGGCATTGTCAATGATGCATTATTAATTCATTTCAATGTGTGAAAATGTCTGTATTTAACTTCCGGTAAACAGAAACAAATGGCCAGACAGGTTCGATTTCACACACTAACCCACCTAGTCTGCAAATTACTAGGTTGGACAACAATTTGATTACATTTGTTTGTGCTTTATAAAAACTTTTTTCAACATTTTTCGTATGTCATCAAGAAAAACACAATCATTGACAAATATGTACATTCAAAGAATACACAAATACAGAAAAATATATGCAACAAATTACTGTACAAAACCACATAGACAACTGTGAAATGCCTCTAATTATTTGATTGTGAGGCACCAGGCCTTCAAATATATACATGCAGACAAGCGGACATGGACTTTATTGTGACAGCCTGTTTGTCTAAACCAGCCTGAGATTTTTAGTTTTACTCAATGGGGTTCGGTTCGGGGGGAATAAGCAGAATGGATTGTGCATTTATAGTACATTCTTTTGCCCCAAATCTGCCCCTTCTTTTTTATATCTCAGGCGGAAAGTCAACGCGTTTCAAACCCTGTATTGTTTTTGGGTTCTCCTCAGGACACGGACTGGAGGTCGCTGTCACTGTTGGAAACTTCTCTGGCCACAAAGGTTGAAAGTTTTCAGAAAACGCCCATACATATTCTTATTATGTTGGCAGTATGGACATGAGGGAGGGATGCCGGATTGTATTCAATGCTCAGTGTACTTTCACAAATAATTAGAGGCATTGCACAGTTGTCTATGTGGTTTTGTACAGTAATTTGTCCAGAGTCCAGTAAGCTCTCAGCATTCTCTCCTCTGCACAGGGGTTTTAAGTGGGAGTGGAAAGTTCTTTTAGGTAAGCACCTCTGCCCAATCTTAGGCTGCAAAATCCTCATTCCACCTCTGCCACAACCCTACTGTACAACATTCAGCGAACAAAATCGTAAATGGAATCATGAAATGTCAACGACTCATGCAGCAATGAATGTATCTAGCTACTATAAGCAAGTGAGAAATGTTAACCTTATACGTCAATAAGAAAAAGAAAAGAATCCAACTATCGTTTACATTATATCAAGTGTGGCTATAGGTTGAAGACATTTGTGTTTTACCTGTAATTGCTTTAGAGAATAATTAATGCATAGGTACTTGATATGAATACAGGTTCTTGATTATTGAGCAGTACATCAGGATTTGGATAAATAGTTGGCAATAGAATGTTTTGGCAAACGTAAACTGATTCAATTACACTGTTACAACATTAGTAAATTAAATAGTAAAACATTTTTTATAATCTTTCTTCACAGAAATATGATGGTAAAAGTCCTGATGAAGGCATAGTGTGTATGTCGAAACGCGTTGACAGGAAACCATCTATTTTTCTTAAAAACGACTTTTTATTGTGACAACATATGTATTAGTACAATGTTATTTTATCAATTTGTATCAATGTATTGATTTTTACTATATGTCTTTACCATATTAAAAATGTATTTTTTCATATTGAATTTGTTGTGTGTTTGCCTTACTCTAGTGTGTCATTACCTTGGTTGTATGCCTGGGATTGTTACCCTACATATATTGTTTGCCCTGTCCCAGGATATTGATCCATAGCAGGGGTCCTTGTTTTTGTCAAAGCAACATTCAGCGAAAGGCATACATTTAAACATGGTGACTTGAAGTGGTGAATTGAATGACCTTTCATGAGAGCTTCAGCTCCGACTCCAAATGACACAACTGCCTAGTCCCATCCATTTCATAGAGAATTCCCTCTTGTGTGTGGTTCCAGAGGCCTCGCCTTCCTTCTTCTTTTCCATGGTTTTGGGTTTTCCCAGGCCATGTTCAGTGTGAAGAGTTAATTAGCTTGTGCAGATATCCTACCACATCCCTTCCTTACTCAGGTACTGGGCAAAGCACTAGCAAATTATTCTATTTAGTATGAAGGCCTTTGATACTCCTCTGGCTAGTAAAATAATTAACGTTGCCTAGTTGGAGGGATAAAGGCTGAGATTCTAATTATGAATTGAGCCGCAGAAATATGACAATTCCTCAAGTGTCATAAGGAGTGCAGTTCTGGTGGTGGATCTGCCCTCTAGGTACATGTTTACCTTAAGGTTGATACCTGGCCAGCCTCTTTGATCCTAATTAGGGTGAAACTGTGCTGTGGCACAGTTTTTAACCACAATGTGTAAATGTGTAAAGTACACAGACTTTTCAGTCATCATTACAGATGGACAATATAAATGTCCAAATACGTTATGTGTGTTCTATAAATCTCTGTCCACCAACGGAGTTAATGGCGTTTTTTCCCACCTGCGGTTCCCTGTGGGTACATTGTTGAGTGCAAGCAAGATTTGGCATCCCCTAGCACGATTTTGGGTTGCTCGAGTGGCAGCAAAATAAAGTCAAAAAGAAGGACTCGCTGGTACGCTGTGCAGTGCCATTCGCGCAGATTTTTCAGCACAAAACGACCTTCTGGCGCTAAAAATCTGCACGAGCTGCGTGATTGTGCCTAATTCTGCCCATTTGCAGAACTCCATGGAATCTGGTGGTGTTTTCTTGCAACTCTGCAGAATTCTACAGAGTGAAACTCCGAGAGTTCCACACACCCCTAGCCTACACCAGGTGAGCAAAAATCCCTAGAGAATTCTTTCTGAGACAGGCTACCTGTACGCAAATACTGGACTGAGCTAGATGGTAGTCTCACACCCTAAGACCCCTACATTTGTATACACAAATTTGCTCACATTTGGATGTAACAGGCCTACAGTCTCTTACTCCAGCTGTGTGGAAGCACCAGCCTTTTTTCCCAAAGCAGACACTGGCAGTTTCAGTCCAATTCCACAGAATTTACAGTGAATGAAGCTCATTCACAGTAAAAGTACAACACCGGGGAGTCAAAAAGTGCTAAATCCAAGATGATGAAATGGAGGGAACTCACTCGCTACATATTTCAACAAGGCAACACCCTAAACCACAATTCCATACAGTAGTTTCAGATATAATGCACTAATTCTGATTCTGTTGCCTCTAAATCAAATACAATTTCCTGAGATATCAATTTTGTCATTGGGTTATCTTTTTTCCGACAACTCTCAATTCTTTCGCCATTTCTCTAAAATGCCCTAACAAACAGTGGTGTACCAATGTTGCTATGAGCTGTAACCTAAGCAGAGAAATTAGACCTCAGCCTTCGATTTGGTAGGCTAAACAAACTACCATTGGGATGCGGACTATAAACAGCTAGAAAGGAAATTGAGAGTCAGCCCCAACACCACCAACAGAACTACCTACAAGACTGCACTTGGACGCTATCACCAGCAAACAGGGGACACCAAGTAAAAAGCACTAGTGGACGGCATCAAAGGAAGCTTCAAGAGCTGCATGGAGATTTTCTCAATTGTTAAGGATTTTACCTCAACGCTATCCACTGCCAACAACATTGCTGCCTCCAAACAACTCTGTGACAACTATCAAACTTCTTCCACAGAAAATCGCAAACATCCCCAGCAGCTTTGTATACCAACCCAACCCCAGAGAAATCATTGCTAAACTACCCACCACCTAACAAGATGACCAATCAACAGAATGCACAACACTCACCAAAAATGACACAACAGCAATCATATGGACCATCCACTCAGCAGCCTAAATGACCCATGTCCCCACCACATCTACAACCTGGGAACATCACCAATCATCACCACCCTGACCCACATCATCAACACCTTCATTCCGTCTGCCACTTTTTGAATGAATAGAACCTTTCTGAAATCAACAGCCTCCTCATCTCCCCTCGGCTGGACTATTGTAACGCCCTATATTTGGGCATTAGCAAAAGACTAGTCCACTGTTTACAAGTTGTCCAGAATGCAGCAGCAAGGTTTGTTGTTGATGCTCCCAGGCTGTCCTCAGGATCCTTGATTAGAAAGAACCTTCACTGGCTCTCTGTGCAGGCCAGGATAAACTTCAAGGTTCTAGTTCTTACTTTCCGTGCTCTTCACGGATCTGGTGCAGAAGACATTAGGTCTCTTGTGTCCTCCTACTCCCCGGGTAGGGCCCTGTGTTCAGCCAATAAAAACCTTCTGTCTGTCCCTCGATCCGCCAGGGCCAGATGTGGAGGGAAGGCTTTTTCTTCCCTGGCCCGAAACTCTGGAACTTGCTTCCTGCAGAACTCAAGGGCCTGGCGTCCCTAGACATGTTTCGTAAAGGTCTAAAAACCTGGCTCTTCGCAGAAGCCTACCTGTAACCCCTCTTCTGTGTTCACATTTCACTCAGCTGTTTTCCATCCTATTCGCCTTGATGCCTCCGGGCTAAGTCGCGCAATACAAATCCCACTTTCATTCATTCATTCATTCATTCATTCACAGCTACCCTAATCAACTGTGCCACTTCTGACCCCTCACCCTGCTCCCCTGTCTAGCCAAAATAATTGAGAAGGCCATCAGCGAGCAACTTACAGCCCACATCAAACTTCACATTTTTCTTGACAACACTCAATCAGGACTCAGAACGAACCACAGCACCGAAACAGCACTGATAGAGATTTGAAGTTTAGGCTCCCCGAACTCAGAATTTAAAGATACATATTTCAGTGAAGGTGGTTTTTAAATTATGGGTTTGAAAATGCCCTTTTTAGAAAGTTGGCATTTTCGTGTCTACCCATTATGTGCCTCTGCCTGCCTCTGGAATCAATGTCTATTTTTTAACGGCAGGGGCTGGTTGGTGCATTCACTCTAAAGAGTCACAAAAAGGGAGCTGAGGTGGATCCTGCATATCCTGATGGGTATTCCAGAGCTAGAGTGGTGGGAGGTGTTGTCACTAACACCTGAATTAGGCTGGTTCTGCCTTTCACAATGCTGTCTCTACCTCTTGTGGTGTCACTGGTCCAGGGAGGACATGATTGGTTTTTGTGTGCAAGAGAAACTTTCTTTGTGGTATACTGATTTCAAAGGCATAGAGGGGTATACGTATTAGACCTAGTTTTAGAACACTTCTGGAACTGAGACTCTGCCAAAAAGAACAGCTGAAGAGCTGTCAGGAGGAGTACTACCCCTTTGCTGTGTGTTGCTTTGCTGGGTTGGCCTGCAGTTGCTGCTTCTGTCTGTGGACAGTGAAAGGACTGGACATTGCTTTATAACCTGTTTTTCCAAGTTCCTCCAAGGGCTTATGTGTGCTTGCCTTCTGTTGGAAGTATCATGGTTTTCAATGACCTCACTTGCAGCCTCCATGAACTCCTCAGCTGGGAGTTGTGACCTTCCAAGTGATTTACATTCCAGTTCTGGGACATCACAGGTGTTTGCTGGGCTGCAAACCTCAAGAAATGATTTCTCAGCGCCGTCTCTGATGTCGCTACCTGCATCGATGCCATGGTCACTGCTCGATGGATGAGCGCAACATTGACTGCGATGCCACGGCAGCCCTGACGCAGGCGAATGTCATAACCACACCAACTCCAGCTTTCTCAGCGAGGCCGCTACCTGCCCCCGGCCAAGGGCACCACTCATGGTGTGCACGAAGCACCACCCTGAGGCTGAACAACTCCATCGCTGCCCTCGCACCATCGCAGAGTCGATAATCAATGTAGGAGACTGCAAGACGCAGCACCATCCCCTGCAACAGTAATGAACCGATGCCTCACCTCCCCTGTAGCAGTAAGGAACCGGTGCCTCAGCTCCCCTGTGGCAGTAAGGAAAAGACACGGCCCAGCACAGGCACCGCATCACCTCACCAAAGCCGTGCAATGCGTTGTTTGTATCATCACAAAAGGTACTGTTTGTCTGGGGGTCTGTATAATTCCATGGCCATTCCGTGCGCTTCGCGGTCGGCGCCATACTTTGCATTTGTACCTATCACAATGTCGAGATAGCCCCAGTTGGAGATATTGTTTTCTGGGAACTGTATTTTTGCAACAATCTTGCTAAAAGTGCTATTTTGATGTATGTATGTTGGGATTTTTGTCATTTTAGTCATGTTTGGATTAAATAAATATTGGATATTTTTCTAAATTGGTGTTGATGTCCATTTTGTATTGTTTTCACTGTGTTGTTGTGTTTAGATACAAATGCTTTACACATTGCCTCTGAGATAAGCCTGACTGCTTGTGCCTAGCCACCAAGGGGGTGAGCAGGGGTTATCTTAACTGTGTGATCCCCTTACACTTACTAGAAAGAAGGGTCCCTAATTGGACAGAGTCCAGACCTCTTCCGACTAGAGACCCCTATTTCTAACGCTATGAATTCTGCAAAAGATCTTCAAATGGTTGCCTCATAACACCAGACAGACTGTCATAACTAGCAGGCTGGAATACAACAAAAACACTCTCTACTCAGGAATCTCCAAACAACTCCAAACCATCCGGAACACTGCTGCAAGACTCATACACAACCTCCCACCTCCACTCACATCACACCTCACCTCAGGAAGCTTTACTGGCTGCCCATTCACAAGTGCAGCCAATGAAACATTTCACACAAACATACAAAACCCTGCACAACACAAGATCAGAATACTTGGACAGTCGTATACACTTTCACCAACCCACCAGGCACATACGATCTGCCTCACTCTCACTCGCACACATTCCGGCATCTGCATAACCAAAACTGGAGGACGATCGTTTTCCTAAAGTGACATGGAACAACCTTCCCCAACACATAAGAGCCTTCTCCTGGAGACATGGCTCTTTATATAAGCACATTGAGGGCCCAAATACCTACTCATGGGCCCAGGCACCTGGATACCCTATTGGGTGATTACTGCATTATACAAATCAACATAACGTATTGTAACATAACATATAATACCATAATATAGCATAACAGAAAACCATTAACACCCCTCGTCTGGTGCGCCAATGCACCTGCTTTACCATTGATAGCTATGCCCCTGATAACAAATGTGGCATTCTCCTTGTCTCTCTTTCCTACTTAACAAGAGAACTACATCCAAATAGTGTAATAGTTGTCCTAACCCCATCAATTGCATGTGCATTTATTCTTGGAATGGGATTTTGTTGCTTAATAATGTCCATGCAATGCACAGGTAATGCAATAATAATAATGATGCTTATTTAGATATAAAACATATCTTTAAAAGAATTTACAGATTCACAGCCTGAACGAATATTAGAATAAAAACACAAGTTTAGATATGAAGGGCCAATCCATTAACAAACATTGTAAAAACAGGGATTTTATCTCATAGTGTATTTTAAAATCACAAAAATTGAAACAAGGCGCCAGCTTGCATTAGTTATAACCAGATTTTGTCTAACATTGCTAAGGATAATGCCAGTTAATACTGTTTTCGGTGATAAGAAAAGGATTGGGCACTTTAGCATGGTCTCCTTAGGTTAAAGATGTGATATGCTCGCTGGATAAATTTTATAAATTTTATGTTTAGCGCTGTGTTTTCCGGGTTCAAAGCTGCCATTATGGCTTGCCTGCAGGTCCGAACACCCAGCCTATTCCATTCTGATTTTAAACCAGACCTGCGTTCTGTGTTAAGGGCTGGGCAAAGGCAGCTTACATGCAGGTAATGTTTTGACAACATATATATATATATATTGGGTATACACCAGAATAGCATGGACATTTTGATACAAAATTAATAAGGACCACATACATTGAGTATCAAAACATCAAGATGTGATAGGTTTATACAAGGGTGCATTGTTAAGTATAGACCTACTATACTTAAATCCACATACATGTACCTTGGTGATACTTAAGTAAGCAATAACGTTTATTGTATAGTTAATCAAAACAATGACAAATAGGCATACAATCTTTCAAATAAAACAATATGAATCACTTAATTATCTAAAACTCAATAAATGTTGTAATCACATTATTCCATTCTTTAAATAACCTGTAAAGTACCCTTATTAAATTACCAATCACCTCGTTCAAACCCAATCCAACAGGTGAGCTCCATCAGTTAGATTAGCATAATCTCATTAACACTAAAATACGTATACTATAAAATGTAATCCTAAAACAGAGTCAGATGTATGCACACCAGGCTGGATAATAATTTCTTGGGCTCAATATTGCCATAGCCTTTACTTAAGGGGCGATGGGGCAATTATATCTAAAGGACGAGATGTCTGTAGCCTCCAAAACTTGGCTTACTTAGAGCTACCAATACTTCTTTTGTGAGCCATGCCTCCCAGGATTCCGTCTAAGACGAATTAAACCTCAGAATCAGGACTCTTCCGTCCTAAATGTCTACTGTCTCCCCGCTCAGTTCGTCCATACACATCTGCAAAGCAACTTAGAAGAACATGGATGTTATTACAGAGGCACTGCTCTTCCCCTAGTATTCAACAGTAATTTGTTTAAAATATTCACAAATCTAGCACATCTACCCACCCACCAGGAGAGGTGCAGCTAAAGCAAAAGTCAGATGGCCGTGCGCAAGAGTGAACGCCCTCTGCCAGAAAAATAGATTTTAGCAGTAAGGTCTCCTTTGTTGGTCCAAGGCCAGGCAACAGTATAACAAATGAAACAATGATTCCCGATAATTGTTGCATAGCCTACACATAAAGTCTCCCCCGCCACCTGCCCAACATGGGTTAAAATCTCTTATTAGTAACATAAGCACTCTCATATATAGGATTTGTTCCCGAGTATTTGCATTAATGAGATCCGAGAAATAGTTTTGTGGCTTCCCAACACGATAGGAATCCACCAGGGGCTGAGCCCATCCTTTACTCTCAACAGACCGTATATCCTGTTCCCAGGAGGACTCCTTCATTTGGTTATTAATGGCTGTCTTCCATGCCCGATAAGGGATGGCACCAACCCCCAAAGCAGACTCCTCGATCTGGAGTAACAGAATCACCTCTTTAAGTTGGCTGGACCCAGGATTACCCAATTTTTCATAGATCGATTGCAAATACTTTTTAAAGGAATGTTTGGGGGCCTTTCTACACCTGATATAATATTTTGTCACGGAAGCTTTACTGTCTATTGATTGAGTTATTAACCCCATCTCAAGTCTTAAGCCTGGAGCGTCGGACGTTTTGCGGTTAATGGAATTTTTTTATATGCTCTAATGTGGCATAGCTCTAACGCTTCGTCCAACACTCCTGGATAGGCAAGATGCCCGTACTGCAAAGTTAGGAGTAAGGTTGCCTTTTTAACTCTTGAAATAGGTGAAGCAGAAGCGCTGCTTAATAGATGATTCAGCTGGCCAATTCCATAAGTAATGGCTGCAGCTTTCTTATTAATATCTTAACTAGGGCTCCTACCACATTCCCAGATATTTATAATGCCTTGCAGTGGTGATGGCCTGACCCCCCAACTGCCAGGTTGCCAACTTCTTCCTACGGTAACTCACGAATATCAGGACTTTAGTTTTGGATTGATCAACCAATAAATGGTTCGCCTTGTTATGCCTTCCCAAAGCGTTTAAAGCCCTTTGCAACCCGGCCTTGATATGATCCATGACCATGATATCATCGGCGTATTGGAGAATTTGTAATTGAACTGAACGTAGCTTAGGGGGGACCAAGCTACAGCCCTCCAGAGCCATCTCTAGATCTGCTGTATACAATTTAAACAGCTTGGGTGCCAGCAGGCAAGCCTGTTTTAATCCTCGGGTTGTACTTACTATCTGAGTCACTGTTGTTGCACTCATTTTTACACGCACCCATGTCTCTGTATATAGTGATATGATGGCTCTAAACAAGTTTGTTGGTATACCCCAGCCCTCAAGCTTTCTCCAGGAAATGTCCCTATCTACCCTATCAAACGCAGCACTCTAATCTATAAAGCAGCACAGGAGAGGTGGTCTGTTCTTCTTGATAGCATTATGCCTAAGGAAAGAGAGAGCTTGTATATTGTCTACTGTGGAAGCATGTTAGACCTGTCAGCCCTAGGGTGGTCTTACCACATTTATTTGTCCTTTTCGCCTTATTTTTGCCACCGTCTTTTGTTGGATCTAGGTCTCTGGGCACCTTACCACTGCCAAACAGTGCTGAGGTGCAGGTGCTCTCTCCCAACAACATGGCTGCCACAGGCCCCTGCTACTGCGGAGTAGCCATTGTAGGCACGTACTAGTAGTTAGGAGCAGGCTGGGACATCCTGTTACAGTATCACTGCCATCCCACCTTTTTGTTCCATAGCCTAATATGTTGAAGCTCCTGGAACCTTCCAGCCCTGGGAGGGGTTACACTTTGCCATAATTAGAGGAGGGTCACCTGACCTAGGGGTATAAGAGTGAAGGAGGGAAACCTGACTGTCAGTTGGGGCACCACTGGACCTGGGGGACCCTCTGCAGGAGTATAGGCGGTTGGGCCTAGGGAAGGAACCTAGAGTACTGGAACTGACTGAGCTGAGTTCCTGCTGTTCCTAAGTTGGATGAGGGACTCTGCCAGCCTGCTGATCTAGCCCAGCGAGGGGGAACCCAAGGAACCATCCCTATATGCTGCAGGGAACCATCCTGCCTCTGAAGCCCACCAACTCAACCCCCCTTCCTTTCCCAAGAACCTGCACTGGGACCTGCCATACAGCCCCCAAGAAAAGCACTGTGCCCATCAAGCGGTGTAAGAAAGGAGGGGATCGCCTGCTGCGAGCACTGTTGGGGGATCAACCAGGTAACCAGCGCTTACTGCCCAAACTGTGCCCCCCTGGCTGTGCCCCCCCGTACCAGGCTCCTAAAGTGCTGTGTGCGCACCAAGCCCTGGACTGCTAAAGGCTGCTGCTGCTGGACGCCCCAAGTTCCTTCTGGGCTCTATTTGCAAAGCGCTGTGACACCCTAAGTGCTACCTTGCCTAGAACTGTGCAGAACTGTTGTCGCCAGAACTGTGCCCCCCCGTGCTGACCTACTGAAGCGCTGTGTGAGTGCCTGGGAAGAACTGCTGCCTGCTAAGGGCTGTGCCTAGTAGTGCTCGTATTTTTTTTCTAACAACAGTGGTCCCATGCATAGATAAGTACAAGAGAAATAAATATCGACACAATGGAGCTATATTGAGTAGCGTGATTTGTCCAGCCGGACAGGGATCACAGTTTTTTACTCTAGAATAAATTCAACAAGGAAAATGCCTTACATTCACAAAGAGTGAGACACAAGCCTGTGCCCTCACGCTTACAAATTGGCAAAGTAAGAAGGTAGGAAAGGCAGAAGAGAGATGCTTAGGCAGAAAGTGAGCGATTTCTGAGAAATGAAAAGTAACAGAAATTCAATTACACCATTATATGCATATCACATTCGGTATACATTCACATATATGGTGTTACAACAAGTCGACGGCGTTTCGATCCCTTAACCATAATACATGGGATCATCATCAGGACAAAAGTATTATGCCTAAGGAGTAAATTACACAATAGCCTAAAGAAAGGAAGGAAAAATAGGAATATATCGGCAAGAGAATATCACAGCAAAAAGTATTCGGTGACATCAAGTGAATAAGGTGAGTGAGAATTCCTTAAGGGAACAATTAATCTAAGCATGCGTAATCTTGTCAGTGGAGGTCATATGGAAGTACGGCGAGTGTCTAAGAGAGTGGCCAAACGCTGGCGTGTATAAATCACAACGAGGATGCGTAAAAAATACAGTTTCACGGACAGTAGACCTATACGGTTGTCATCGCAAGTGCAGATGCTCAGAAGAACATATTAAGAACCATATTCAAAACCATCACATGCAATACTGTTTTATACAAGGATTCTCCAGTTTTGGTGACCGTCAGCATAAGAGTGGTCATTGTGAGTGCCCAAGATTGTGGGATTGCTTAGGGTCTGTGCATGACTAACCCGTGAATAACCGAAAGTGAGGGACAGGATGGCTACCTGTTTGGAGCGGCTAAGCGAATTGACCGAGGATGGTGGCTTGCTAAGCGTGGCCGGCGGCTGGAAGGAGTCAATGCCAAGTTGGTCACACTGCTGAAGGAAGGAGGAGCCATTCAATACGGTCCAACCAGTAATATAATTATAATCGGGTCTATGGCTTTTGACTTACCCGGTTAATGCCCGAAATGGGCACTGAGTAAGTTGCGGATTAATATCACGGCAGTTCGGCAGCTCCAGGGCGGGGCTGTCAGCCGGGCTTTTGGACTCCCGCGTTGGGGAACTTCCGTTCGCCGGGTGGGGAGTTTTGATGCAAGAGCCTACAGGGAGGAATGGTCATGGAAGGGAGATTTAGGATGTGCAGTGAGGAAGGGAGTGGCGGAACACGGGAATAGCAAAATGGGCTGAACTTACCAAGAGGAGGTTCGAGTGTGAACCTTAGTTAATCAGGATAGGGGTCGCGTAATTAGATACCCGCAATGGGGAGGATGGACATCAGGCGCCAGGAATGAGGCGCGGGAGCACGAGCCTGCAATTAAGAGAGACAATAGCCTGCTGGTCAGGGCAAATAGTTCGGGATGGGAGTGTCACCGACGTACCCCAGCGATTACAGGACTTACCCAGATAGAGGGCTTCGTGTATGAATCCGGCTGCGTCCCAGGTTGGAGGGGAACCAGGAAGTTAAGCTAGAAGGTGAAAGCTGATAGGCAAATGGAACCAGCCACAGTGGTCATAAAAATAAAAGAGGGACTAGCGGCGGCCATCTTAAGTGAGTGAGTTAAGGCAGGGAACCAGGAAGTGAGAGATTAGAACCTAATGGTCAATGAAATAGAAGAGGGAGATTTGGCGGCCATCTTACGTGAGTGAGTGAAAGCATGCATAAAGACTACATTAGCATGCAAGGAGACTGCATTAGCGCAGAGTGATTAAAAACAAAATATAGACACAGATACATATACTGCAGGATTTGGAGTAACATTTGACCCAATTACAGTAGGCTGGTCCAGTCCTCCTGTAAATTCAGATCTGTATTTAAACTGTCAGTTCTTAGTATCCATTTAAGTTCTTCTTTGTTGAGCATCCTGGACAGATCACCTCCTCTTGGTGGTATAGTGACCTGGCTGATTACAGTCCATTTGATCTGGTTCTCTGAATGTCCTTTTTCTACAAAATGTTCAACGAGTGGAGCATTGGCAGTTTTGCACCTGATTCTGCTCCGATGTTGCGATATCCTGAGTTTGATCTTTTGCTTCGTTTGGCCCACATAGATCATGTTGCAAGGGCACAGAATTGCATAAATTAAGTTGCAGCTGTTACAATTAGTGAAGGTGTTGAGAACATTTTTGACATCTTTAAAAACAAACTCCTTACTTTCAATACAAAAGTCACACACCACACATGTGCCACATTTAGAGTGGCCCCTCAAGGGGGGAAGGGACCAAAGATCATGTAAGGTGGTATTAGTCATTTTGGATGGTGGTAGTGCTGCTCTAACCAACTGGTCTTTTAGGTTTTTGTTGCGTTTGAAAGCAAACAAAGGTGTTTCCAAGGAAAGATTTCCAGAGTTAATGATATGCCAGTTTTTTTTATACTTTTCTTTATTTTACTTGATGCAGAGGAAAAGGTTGTGACACAGACCAGTTTGTTAGATTCTTTTTTGGTCTTGGGTTCAAGTAGTGTCTCACGGGGGCAGTACCATGCCCTCTTCATGGCATTCCTCACCAGTCATCTGGGATATCCTCTGAGTCTAAGTTTGTTAGCCAGGATGTTTGCCTCCCGAAAGTAATCAGGTTTTTGGAAACAGTTTCTGCGAAGTCTTAAAAACTGTGAGTAGGGAAGACTGTCTCTAAGGGCTCGAGGATGGCAGCTATTATAACTAAGGAGTGTGTTTCTCCTAGTCAGTTTTCGGAACGAAGAGGTGAATAGTAAGCCATCTTTGTGTTGGATACAGAGATCCAGGAATGGGATATTGGTTTTGCTATGATCTATGGTGAAGGTCAGTCCATTGCAGTTGCTGTTAAGCCAATGCACAAAGGTGGGAAGGATTTCCACAGGGCCCTCCCATATCATAAAGACGTCGTCAATGTAGCGTTTCCACATGAGGACGCCCTGATGGAAAGGATTGGTGACTGGGAGGATGGCGGTGCATTCTAGCCAATCCATGTAAAGAATAGCTAGCGTGGGAGCAAAAATTGCCCCCATCGAAATACCCTTATTCTGTTGATAATACTCTTCTTCAAACATAAAGTAGTTACGGGTCAGGCAGATTTCCAGGAGCTGAATTATGAACAGAGTCGGCACAGGGTGTGGACGAGGACGTTTGTTCAATATTTCTTCCATTACCAATAGGGAGTCTCTTTGGGGAATATTAGTGTAAAGTGACTCGACGTCTATTGTACACAGGGTTTCTGAGTCAGGGTCAAAAGGATGATTTTCAATCAGGTTTATCATATTCATGCTATCCCTAACATAACAGGTTGTGACGGGTACAAAGTCTCTCAAGAAGAAATTAACATAATGACCAAGCGGTTCTAACACCGAGCCACATCCAGATACAATTGGGCGGCCTGGTGGATCAATGAGGCGTTTATGGATTTTCGGCAGTGTGTAAATGACCGTTATCCGGGGATGGCTGACATTAAGATAATTGAATTCATGTTTGGAAATAAAACCTGTTTCTAAGGCCTCAGAAGTCACCTGTTTTATCAGGGTTTGTAGTTCTTTGGTGGGGTTGGTGGGGAGTCTGCTGTAATGATCAGTATTAGAGACTTGGCGAGAAAGTTCTGTTTTGTAGCTATCTATATTTTGAAGTACAATGCCACCCCCTTTGTCCGCTGGTTTGATAACCAATTCACTTTTATCTCGTAGTGATCTGATTGCATTCTTCTCATCTAGAGTGATGTTATAGGGAATGAACATGTGAGCTTGTGATAGGTTGATTGTATCCTTGAGGATAACTTTTTTCAAAAGTGATGATCTCCTTCGGGATCATATTGTCCATAGGTGAGAAAGTGGAAGGAGGTCTAAAGGGTGTAGTTGTGATCTTGGGTTGAGTAGGGTTTAGATCAAAGAAGGCCCTTAGCCTGATTTTTCGAAAGAATGCTAGTAGCTCAGATTGTATTTCCAAAAAGTTTGGGTAAGAGGTGGGCACAAATGAGAGTCCCTTACTCAGTAAAGAAACCTCTTGAGAGGAGAGATTATGGTTAGACAAATTGAACAGTGGGATAGACATATCAGAAGTTTCAGAGCTGTTCACCATTTGTAAAACTTCTGTCTCGTTTGACGTTCCCCCGGTTGATTGTGCCAACGAGCCTGTTGTTTCACTCTGCCCCTCTTGGGGGCCTCCCCTCTGCCTGTTCCTTGTCCTAAAAAATGGGGGTTAGGATTACAGGAAGTGGAACTGGAGCCTTCACCTGCGTCAGAGGAATCAGCTGAGGAGTCCGTGAATCCTATCACTGTATTTCTCTGATTGAACCTTCCCCAAGGTCTTGGGTTCTGAGGATTTTGGTTAAAGTTACGGTTAGTATAAAAATCTGTCTGGAGATAGGGGTAGGTTCTTTCGGCTGTGTGGGATTTAATGTCCTTTTTTACTTTAACTGATTTTTTGTTTTGTTAAATTCGGTGGTATTCAGCAATGTTTTTCTCAATTTTCTCTAACAATTTCTTAGCATCGGTGATATTGTCGTTCTCCGTAATTTGTTTCTCAAGGTCTTTGATATTCTCAGCTAGTTTTTTCAGTTCCTCTCCTGCTGTCTCAATACCTAAAACTAGCCAATGCCTAGAGCATGTAGTTCCAATGTGGCTAAAACCGGTAATATAACGAGGATTATCAGTGAAAATCCACGGAATATTTCGTACTTGAAGCCCCAATTGTATTGTTTTGGATCTTAAATATTCTGTTAGCATTAATGTCATTAATTCTAACCGTACAAATTTTTTCTTCTGTTTCTCTAAATCATCAAGTAGATTAGAGCTGCCAACCACTGTAGTTTCGTCTTGGTCTATGAAGAGTGAACGCCCTGCACAAATTTTGTCAATATATTCATCTGAATACAGGGGAGGTGGGTCAGACATATCAAGATGTCTGTGTCAGAAAAAAAGGGGGGGGGGAAAGGTTTGTCAATGAGACCAATGGGAAGGCAGAAGGAAAGTAAACCACTCCAAGGAATGGAAGGACAACAATTGCCCTTGCAATCGAACGATTGCGCTAGTTACATATCAAAAAACAACAAGGGCACCCAACGAGTCAGCACAGGACCTCGGGGAACGTAATTTTTTCTAACAACAGTGGTCCCATGCATAGATAAGTACAGGAGAAATAAATATAGACACAATGGAGCTATATTGAGTAGCGTGATTTGTCCAGCCGGACAGGGATCACAGATTTTTACTATAGAATAAATTCAACAAGGAAAATACCTTACATTCACAAAGATTGAGACACAAGCCTGTGCCCTCACGCATACAGATTGGTAAAGTAAGAAGGTAGGAAAGGCAGAAGAGAGATGTTTAGGCAGAAATTGAGCGATTTCTGAGAAATGAAAAGTAACAGAAATTCAATTACACCAATATATGCATATCACATTCGGTATACATTCACATATATGGTGTTACAACAAGTCGACGGCGTTTCGATCCCTTAACCATAATACATGGGATTATCATCAGGACAAAAGTATTATGCCTAAGGAGTAAATTACACAATAGCCTAAAGAAAGGAAGGAAATTTTGGAATATATCAGCAAGAGAATATCACAGCAAAAAGTATTCGGTGACATCAAGTGAATAAGGTGAGTGAGAATTCCTTAAGGGAACAATTAATCTAAGCATGCGTAATCTTGTCAGTGGAGGGCATATGGAAGTACGGAGAGTGTCTAAGAGAGTGGCCAAACGCTGGTGTGTATAAATCACAACGAGGATGCGTAAAAAATACAGTTTCACGGACAGTAGACCTATACGGTTGTCATCGCAAGTGCACATGCTCAGAAGAACATATTAAGAGCCATATTCAAAACCATCACATGCAATACTGTTTTATACAAGGATTCTCCAGTTTTGGTGACCGTCAGCATAAGAGTGTAGTAGGGGCATAGTAGTGCTCGGCAGCTGACGTCGCCAGTGCCCAAGAGGGAGGCCAAAACGCGCTTTGCTGCCCCCAGTATCGGCTCTCTGACGCTATGTCCCTAAAGGGCTCAAATGCCATATGTCACCGGTGCAGCCCAGGTTGCCGAGAAGTGAAAGAAGCAGGGTGTCTATCATCACCACCGCGGCCAAGGCGCCGCGAGACAGACGCGCTACGAGCCCCGAGCCCCGGTACAGTCCGGGCGTCGAGGAGAAGGAGGTGCCGCTGAAGATCCCAGCTGCGGCCCCCAAAGCCTGGGAGGGCCGCCGCGGTAGTCGGGAAGGCCGAGCTAGGCCCCGGAGCGTTCCCTTGGGGCTGACATCATTGGCCGCATCTGGTGGTGGGGCAGCCCCATTGGTTCCTGCGTTCCCGCCCACCGGAAGCTGCCAGACGATTGGCTCCTGTGCACGGCCCCCTCTAAAGCTGCGCAGCCATTGGCGGAGGCTGCCACGCCTCCCTCACGCCACGCCCCCATTGGTACCTGGGCTGGCGAAGACAGCTGAAGGCCCGGGACCGACTTGAACACCGGCAAGGGGGCTCACGGGAGAGCGCGAGCCCCCGACCTGCCCCAGACCAGGACCTAGCAGCGAGGGCCTCCCGGAGGCCCAAAACAAAGGTAACACCCCCCCGGGGGAGGGCGCAAGTATCTGGGGACAGCCGAGCTGCTGAGGAGCCTGGCAACATCGGAGTGGCAGCCTCGTGTTCGCCCCTACCCTCTGGAGACTGCACGTGTGCCCCGAAGGCCCCCTTTAACCCTCTACTGGTTCTGACTGCGCCTGGGGTTTTCAGAAAGTACCAGAACTGTCCAGAGGTCTACTGAGCCCAAATCAGAGCATAGAATCCCATTAGATCTAAGGGCTCTACCGGAGTTGAATTGGGGACTGCATGATTATTGATGTACTGCACTTAAAGTAACGCCTTGCCAGGGGAATGTTCCTCTTTTTAAAGAGCCCCTGCCTAGGGAATGTTAATATTGCTCTTGCCATACCCCTGAATAGTAGAAGTGTTGCCTTTTTATGATCAAACCCTGTTGATGCCTATGTTTGCTGGAAATGTAAGGGCAGAGTTACAAGCCCCTTGCGACACTTTTACGCCGCCGTTGCGTCACTTTTGTGACGCAGCGGCGGCGTAAACAATGCGCCACATTACGACTTATTTACAACGTGACGCATCTAGGCAGATGCATCACGTTGTAAAGCCCTGCGCCACATGAAACCTGCGTCAGGTTTCATGTGGGCGTTCTGTCGCAGGGTTGGCGTTCCCTCGCAGGAAAGCCCCGTAAAACTGACGCAGTGAAATCTACAAGATTTCACGGAGTCAGTTTTATGACTCTGCTGCATCAAATCCTTATGCCTGCTTGAAGCAGGCGTAAGGAGTGACGCACCACGTTGAGTATGGGTGGCCCCTGTGCATTGCAGGAGTTGCGTCGCGCTTGCGACGCGACTCCAGCAATGCGACACCCATACGCCACAAGATGCGTCACGCATCTTCCCTTCGTTGCACCATAGTGTGCTACATTGTAAATGCGGCACATCTGTGGTGGCGGAAGGAGGGGATTGCATGACACATCTATTCTGGTGCATCCCTGCTGATTTGCGGAGATGCGCCAGAACATGTAAATATGCCCCGTTATTGTTAGTCTGCCTCTGAGCAGAGTGTTATGTTCATTGGATTGGTACTGGAGAGATGTTTAACCCAATGGCCCAGTGCCTGAAAAGTGACATTCGCCTGATGTATGAGAATTGTTAAATACCTGGATTGATGCCCAGTATATAGGAAAAGTTACTTACCTGCACTGAAGAGAGTCTAGATAAAAGAGTCTTATTCTAAACAGCAATGTGGTGTGGTGTAATTTTCTGCGTGTGCCTCCCTGTCTCAGTGTGAGTGTGTGCTGCACTTCTGCTTTACACATTGCCTTTTGGGTGCCTTCCTGCCTTGCCCCAAGCTACCCTGGTGGAATTGGTGACCCCAGTTCAAACAAAGCACCAGCCCTGAACCCTGTTTGAAAGAATTGCAATATTCCCTCCGCTGCCAAAATTTGGCGTAGTCTTTTGCGCCAATATCCAATAAGGCAACCAATCTATAGTTTGCAGCTGCTGTCCGATCTCCGCTCCTATAAATAGGGCATTAAATGTATCCTTTCCAACCATCCGGTATATCAGTGCTTAAAAAGCAGTGGTTATAAAGTGCTGACAACACTACTGCCTAAACTTCATGTGCCTCCTTGAAAAGGCTGGCTCGAAGCCCATACGGGCCCGGGGATACTTTGGCTTTCAGCTTTACTAATACGTTTGCCACCTTTAGCCTATCTGTTAGTTTGCGCTCAGCCTGCTGGGTCTCTACCTCGAGCTGTCCCCATCCTTCCTCCACACCGCTTGATGATGTCGGCTTAGTTCTACTACTCCCAACTTTTCTTTAAGAGGTAAAGTTCGAAAGGAAGGGCCACTAACCCCGGATAGGTTATCCGTCTGTCAACAATGTGCTGTACCCAAGATTATTCTGAGACCCCATTTTCCCTGCCCATGTTACCATTTTTAAATGTATTAATGTGGGACCAAAATCGCACTTGGTTTGAGTCCTTTAAAAGCTGGAAGAATGTGACCCAATGCTTATCCTATCTTTATTTCTGAATCTCCCAAACGTGTTTGTTATGTGATTTTTTTTTACCAGCAGCTGTTTCATTTGAGGGATTACATTGGTGCACATGCTGCGCTTTACATAGTATTCGCCTAGATACAATGATAGTATTGCAAAAATTGCCTGACCTTACTGGAGTGTGCCCCCTCCTTATGAATATTGCGCCTGTCCTCCTGCTCTAATATGTGCGCTTGTAAGTTCACCATAAGTCTTCCCCAATCGTGTAGAAAGCCAGCTAAATAATTTGTATTTATATTAGCCACCAGAACTTGTAGCCATGTGCTAACATGGAATTTGTATGCAGTAACCCATTTGCTTTTTCTAACCATCTTCTCTCCTTTCTCTACAGAAGAATTACCAACAATAATGGCTTTATCAGCTGGATTCAAGGCTAGGCTCAGCGTGCTTCTTGAAGGATTGTGGTCACTTTCTGCTCGAATTATAATCTAAAAGCGATTTAAGCCTGCTGCCAAGCTTGTGGATAAGAAAGTGTAGTCAATAGTTGATACATTTTTACAGGTTGGTGGAAGTATCATCTCCTTATTTCTCAACTCATATTCTGCCTGAGCGGATACTAACTTGTGGTTATCCATAAAACCATTAATTCCAAAGCCAGTCATTTCTTTAAAGCCACCATCAGACCTTTCACCCAACCCCCTACTGTTGAAGTCACCAGTATTAATAAACTTGCAATGCAGGTATTTTAAAAAAATGGTCTTTAAGGCATTCGAGAAACTGCTTTACCAAGATTGTTCTTGCCTTCCTGGAAACATTCAGAGAGCAATTAACCACTATCATAACCATTTGTCTAATGTTTGTTTTTGAACCACGAATTCAGATCACTTGGGTTGCTAAACAGTTACTATCAAGAGCCGTCCCCGACAGATTAGCAGTATGCTTGATAAAGATGGTCCGTGAATCCTCCTAATGCGTAGAGCTAACATGGCAGCACCTGGAGTCGAGAAATGACCATACCAGCATTTCATGCGGCTTTTAAGGTGACCGCAGTCTGAAAAACATTGGCAGATAATGGGCAGTTTTTTGCACCCGAAGGGGGAGCTGAGGTGGAGGCCCCCCCTACATGAGAGAGACGGTCGGTCAGGTGCTTGACTAAACACTGCTGCAACCTGAAGTGCCCAAGGCCTGCGAGGCTGCTCAGACATTCTCAGAGGGGCGAAGTGAGTGCTTATGATTCCCACCTCACTCCTACATCTCAACAGCCAGTGTGATAGTGGGGGCCGTGGGTTAGCTCCCTGATTCCGACAGCAGGCCCAAAAATGTTCCAGCATTCCTTCAGCGATAGTGCGGTTTGTAGGCCTCCCTGCTGACTCCACCATAACATATTTCAATTTCATCCTTACCAGCACCGGATTCTGGCACACAATCTCCTGCAGCACAGATAGTTTCACATGAACCCCACACAGAGATACAGTACCAATCTGCCTGACCCTAACATTGCAACCAAAAAGACATTGCGCTCGCTTCTGTGTTAACTGGCAATTCTGGGGTCTTTAAGCTTCAAAATCCTTATATTAATTAATATTACTTGATTATGCCCACTGACTGACCTGATTTATGTCGAGGTCTGATGGCTTCCTTCTGAAACGTCCGTTTGCCAGTAACTCCCCTTCTGAAATTCACCACAATAGAAAGAGGACTTAATTCCTCCACTAAACGGTAGCCATGTTGAATTGTATTTGAGTTCATCTTCTGGAGAGTGGCAAACTACAGAGATTATACCGACGTTATTGTCCTTTAACGGCCAGTTCCTGCAACCCAACATAACCAGCCCAGCCAACTTCTGAATATATTTACAATCCTAGCTGATCAACATACAGATTACATTGGGATTGTGTCCCTCTAACTCTAAGAGCATAGTGCACCTTACAAGGCTGTGGACTATTGCTCAATGCCAATCTTTACCCTAGTAATAGTTATCTTAATCATACCTTTTACCTTCCATCTTGTACCACCCTCTAACATGACAGAGACACTTGTTGGCTCCAGCTCCCCAAAATCGCACCTGTCCATGTCTCGCACCAATGCTTTCAAGATCAAATTCCCTCCAAATCTTTCAAATATGAAAAGAAAAACTTGAAACATAGGCCCCTGAGAAACCAGCCAGAAACTCTCTTTGCAGACCAATACTATTGCCAAAGCACTCAAAACCAACTTCTTTGTTTTCACAAACAACACAGACCTATGGATCAGGTCCCTGTGCAATTTTATCCCATCCTTCTCTTTCTCTAACATACCCTTTTGCCGCAAACTCAAATGCTTTTCTTCCTTTGGCCTCTCGGGCAACTTTGCTATCTTCATCTACAACAATGGGAACATCAGGTTTCAAACCAACGTCACAATCCTGGCCACAGTTGACCTTATTTATCCCACTCTCAAGCCCTACGAAGATCCTCCATGCTCCCCTCTCAATTCATCCCAAACACCCCCACCCCTTATGGTACACCCAAACAACCCCTCTCTCCCTGGACTCCCTTGCAGTTTGATATCCCCCTCAACCTACTGCTCAAAGCCTACACCAGACCGTGAACAGACCATCTCCGCACTGCCCCTCTCCAACCTCCCACACTCCGGTATCTCCCCCTGGGGTGGCCCTTCCCACCCTCTTCTCTGCCCCAGAACTGACCTATATGCCTCCCTGCCCCTCTCCTCCTTCCTAGCCCCGTGCCCTAACTTCTCCGGACACCAGACACCAACAACCTACATCTCCCCAATCATAGCTGATGAACATAACTGACCTCTGCTCAACAAGCTCTTTTCCTAATTCTTGCACCTCTCCAGTAGAATCAACATCCTCTCATCAGCTCTTTCTCAACTAATCATCTCTCTATCCTCCTGTTGCTGCTCCTTCCTTCACCCCCAACAACCCTCAACCCCATACTCTCCTACATACCGAGAGACCGCCGTTTACGCAGATCCAAATAGACACAGTCTCCCATAGACATCTTGGAACTAACCTATCTCCTGCAGAGTTACGCAGCTTCAAGTTCCACCGCCCCACTCTCTTTTCCCCCAGTGGGCTACTAGATCCCCACTAATTATCTCAAACTGCAGTCAAACTAAAACACACCATCCCGATGCATGTTCACCCCCTCTTAACTTGATACAAATCCCAACCTACCTCCCTGAACACCCTAGCCAGAAAGAATAGAAATTCTCCCTGAACTGCATGTTAGACAATTGTCAGTTTGCAGTCCAATACTGTCTAGAGATATCAGCCTCGATCCTGGACCATGATCTTGATATCCTGATCCTCACTGAAACGTAGCTCAACAACTCATCTAACCACGCTCTAGACATTCTACTTCCTCCCTATGATTCCATCTTACGTAGAGACTGGGAAGATAAACTAGGCAGAGGTCTCACACTCATTCACAGAAACTCACTGAGATACAGGATTCTCCAAATGACTCAGTTTCAGTCTTGCCTACATCCACTACCTCTAATGTCAGACTGAATGTGATTTACCATCCACCGGGTCATAACAATTCCTTCATCGAGGAATGTACGGATCTCTCCACCTTTCAACTGATCATCCCAGCAACAAAATCCTCCTTGGAGACATCAACATCCACTAAGGAATCAAGTTTAACATCCTGGTGGACACCTGTACAGACTTTCTCAAAGTCAATGATATCTTACAACACTGCCTTAAAACCACACACCACAAAGGCACCATCATTGACCTGATAATCTCCAATTCTCACAATCTACTGTCATACGGCCTGTGAGAAGTTAGCCTGGTATATGATGTCCACTGATTAAAGTGGGTACCTTGCACCAGTCCAAACAATCCTTATGGTGATTTAAGAGGTCAGAGATAACCTTAGAAAGCTATCCAAGTGTTAGCTGTGGAGAAAAAGCCCTCAGGCTTAGTCTTGAAGGAATGTTAAGCATATTGGTTTACCAGAATGCAACCTTATTATATTGGTTAAATGAAAGGTGAACCACACAGTAGTTTTAAAAAATATGTATTTATTATTATAACACACCTTAAATACCTCACAGTATCTGCTACATGGAGATAAACACAAATCACACAACACTGTAGCACAGAAACAATCGTAAGTAGCACTAATACACAGTGGACTCCAAGAGGAGACCAAAACATATACTAAAATAGTGGCATAAGAACCACGACTCAAGTCAAGACAGTGTCTAGAGGATGAAGAATCGCTGGGACCCCAAGGAACCACCCAATGTGAGTAAGGAGGGGCCCAACGGAGGATGGGTGCAGTGTGAGAACACGACCGCCTGCTACGTGCAATTCAATGAGAGAGTCAGGGTTGCAGTTTCAACATTTAAGGACCTTTCCCAGTGGATTACAAGGAAACCCTTTAGAACATTGAAGGTTGGAGAGTCAACCCACCCATAGATACCGAAATACTAGAGTTACCTGTCCCAGCAAAGCTGGGTGCTTAGGGCTGAAGTGACATCGGAAACCGTCATCGATCTCAATGGGAATCTTCAAAGAAATGGCACTTCTGGAAAAAAGAAAAGTGTCTGGTGGAACCAGCAGGTGGATTTGTGATGGAAGGAATCTGAAAGCAGATGGTACAGCGACTGTGTCACTCAGAAGGTACAAGGGGCTCGGTAGACGAATGCCCACCGATGTCGGGTGCTTCAGGTGTGAAGATGGAGACCTTGACTCTGCAGCCACGGGGACCAGGAGATGTCGAGGATGACCAGGAACTGGATACGAGCTGTCCCACAAAGGATGTCAAGTGCTGAGGGGTCGGTGTCCGGAAGGAGCACCCACAAGCCTTAGCAGCGGCAATTCACGTAAATCCCAGCACCCTGCCTTCAGGCGCGGCTCTGGTTGTGTGGGTGCTTACGGCCGGTCGTGTACCCTTGACCCTTGGGTAGGTCGGCCCCCCACTGCTGCAGCGCCGCCTGCTCCTGACCGGTGTTCCTGATTTCTGCTGTTTCTCACCCCAGCTCGGTGCCGATTTCCCTGCGAAATCGCCGCCCTTGACTGCCTGTACCCCTTGCCTTCTGTGCCCCTGTGTGCCTGCCCTCACCCCTTCTTTTTTCTGTACCCCGTATGATTGGCTACTAATTTCCATTTTTCTCCTCCTGTTCCTTTTTTGCGAGCGTCACCGGGCTCGTTTTTGCCGCCGCTGGCTCCTGTGCGGCCCCACCCCCCTGCTTCATTGGATCTCCAACCCTCCCACCTCACGCTCCAGCTGACCCCTCCTACCCTCTTATGGCGGCCGCTGTCCGGCCGTGTGCAGCGGGCGGGCCGCTGGTGCGCTAAAGGCAAGCCCGTCTGCGCCCGTCCGCACCTCGCCAGGATCTCTGGACCTCAACGACACCAGCCCACTCGTCTGAACTATGACGCCGCCACCCTCCACGCACTCAACACTGGCCGGAACCCCGCCTGCCACCGAGCCACCCCGAAACGCACCCACGGACCCTTCACCTGCCAAGCCTGCCAATTTACCTGCCTCTGGACCTGCACCGCACCCACAAGGCCAGGCACCAGCAACAATCACCTCAAGTGCATCCTGCTCAACACCCGCTCCGTCCACAGACACGCTTTCGAACTCTGGAACCTCCGCGACACAACATCACCAGACGCCGCCTTCCTCGCAGAAACCTGGATGAACGCCTCCTCAGCCCCCGACATTGCCAGGAGAGACCGCATCCACCAAACCGGAGGAGGCGTCGCCATCATCCACAGAAACACCATCCGCATCACGACCAGCTCCGACGACACCCTCACCGCAGCCGAGCACCTTTACTTCCAGATACACACCGACCCCAAGTCCACCCTCAGAGGCACTCTCATCCACAGACCCCCGGGTCCACGCACACAGTTCAGCGAAGCCATCGCAGACTTCATCAGCCCGCACGCCCTCACCTCCTCAGACTACATCCTCCTGGGAGATTTCAACTTCCACCTGGAAAACAACAACGACAACAACACCACCACCCTGCTGGACAACCTCGCCAACCTTGGACTCAAGCAACTGGTGAACACCCCCACCCACTACGCCGGCCACACCCTTGACCCAGTCTTCTCCTCCAGCAACCACATCACCTTCAGCCACTCCACGGGACTACATTGGACGGACCAGTTAGCTGCGTCCACTTCAACTTCAGGAAAACTACGACCCACCACCACCCGCAACAGGTTTCCTGAAGATGCTGGAGCAAGCTCACCACCGACCAGCTCACCGCTGCCCTGAGCCAAAACCCCCCCACCAACACCCCGAACTCCAACGAAGCAGCCCATAACCTCACACAGTAGCTCACCAACTGCGCCAATATCCTTGCACCGCTGAAGAATCCTCCCACCAGACCCGGCAGCAAGAAAACCTTGTGATTCACCAATGACCTCAAAGACTCCAAAAAATCCTGCCGTACCCTCGAGAAAGCCTGGCACCACGACCAGTCAACAGAAAAGATGACAGCCCTCAGGAGTGCCATCCGCAAATACCACCAGCTGATCCACACCACCAAAAGGACTGCATTCAGAGAACGACTGGACAACAACACCCACAACAGCAAGGAACTCTTCAACATCGTTAAAGAGCTCTCCAACCCCAGCGCCAGCAACAACGACATCAAGCCCTCGCAAGACCTCTGCGACGCACTCGCCTCGTTCTTCCACCACAAGATCACCAACATACACAACAGCTTCAGCGCCCAGACCATGCACCCTACCACCGAACCAACATCCCCCACCACCATCCTCTATGCCTGGACCCCGGTCAGCACTGAAGACACCACCCTCGTGATGTACACCCTCCACTCGGGCTCCCCTGCCGACCCCTGTCCTCACCAGATCTTCAACAAAGCCAGCACCATCATCGCACCCCAACTCCAGAACATCATTAACAACTCCTTCGCATCCACCACCTTTCCGGAGAGCTGGAAACATGCGGAAATCAGCACCCTCCTGAAGAAACCCACCGCAGACCCCACGGACCTCAAGAACTTCCGCCCCATCTCGCGCCTCCCGTTCCCCGCTAAAGTCATCGAGAAGACCGTCAACAAACAGCTAACCTCCTTCCTCGAGACTAACGGATCCCTCGTCCCTTCGCAGTCCGTATACCGAGCAAACTACAGCACCGAGACTGCCCTCATCACAGCCACCGACAACATCAGGGCCCTGCTTGACAATGAGGAAACTGCTGCCCTCATCCTCCTCGACCTATTGGCCGCATTCGACACAGTCTGCCACCGCACCCTAACAAGCCGCCTCCACCACTCCGGGATCCAAGGAATGGCCCTGCAATGGATCACCTCCTTCCTCTCCGGCAGAACTCAACTAGTCCGCCTCCCTCCCTTCTGCTCAGCGGCCACCAAGATCATCTGCGGCGTACCTCAAGGCTCCTTGCTCAACCCCACCCTCTTCAACATCTACATGACCCCCCTCGCAGCCATCGCACGCCAACACAACCTAAACATCATCTCCTACGCCGACGACACCCAGCTGATCATCTCCCTCACCAACAATCCCGCCAGAGCCAGCCTCCAAGAAGGAATGAAAGACGTCACGGAATGCATAAAGCTCAGCCGGCTGAAACTGAACTCAGACAAGACGGAAGTCCTCATCCTGGGACCATCCCCCTCTGCCTGGGATGACTCCTGGTGGCCCCCTGCACTGGGCACCGCCCTCAAGCCCACGGACCATGCATGCAACCTAGGCTTCATCCTGGACTCCTCCCTCACGATGACCAAGCAAGTCAATGCCATCTCATCATCATGTTTCAACACCCTCCGCTTGCTCCAAAAGATCTTCCAGTGGATCCCCACCAACACCAGAAATACGGTCACTCAAGCCCTCGTCACCAGCCGACTGGACTACGGGAACGCCCTCTACACCGAAACCACAACCAAACTACAGAAAAGACTCCAACGCATACCGAACGCTTCTGCGCGACTCATCCTGGACATACCCCGACACAGCCACATCTCTGCCCACATGAGAGACCTGCACTGGCTCCCCGTCGGAAAAAGGATCACGTTCAGTCTCCTCACCCATGCTCACAAAGCTCTTCACGACACTGGCCCCGAATACCTCAACAACCGCCTCACGTTCTACACACCAACCCGTCAACTCCGCTCCACCAGCCTCGCCACCATCCCACGGATTCGCAAAACCACCACCGGAGGAAGATCCTTCTCCTATCTGGCTGACAAGACGTGGAACTCCCTCCCCATCATCCTGCGACTGACCCAAGACCATCTCTCCTTCAAGAAGCAACTCAAGACCTGGCTCTTCGAGCAGTAGCAGCACCCCCCCCCCCCCAGCGCCTTGAGACCGTTGCGGGTGAGTAGCGCGCTCTATAAATGTACTAATTGATTGATTGAATAACATATGGTAAGGGCCTGGACGGTGGTACCGGGCCTGGAAGCATTGGGGCTCGGGATTGTTTCCATTGTGTGTCATTGCCAGATAAAACATATTTGAACCGGGCTGGGCTAGCATTGTATACGCGGTGGTAGTCTAAGCTCTGTCAAGATAATCTGCAAGAGTTAAGCAGCAAATGGCCAGTAAAATTAAGCGAGCGATAAGCGCTCTCGCATGGAATACATGATGGAGACAATGATGCGCTAGATGGTTACCATGGATAGGAGATGGAAGAAAGTGATTAAAATGGGGCAGGACCTGGCACACCTCAGGGAGAGGGAGGAAAGTCAAGGGGGGAGCTTGGAGATGCCCAGGCAAACCATAGTACCCCCCGAAACCCAGGGGAGAATTAGATCCCCTTCCTAAGCGGGTTAGGCCCAAAAAAATGGGGTACAAAACCAAAAGCACTGGTGCCAGTTTCTCGGCCCGGGGATAAGTAGGAAGTGCCCCGTCCATTGGAAGTAGTGCTACTGGGAGGGTCCCATTGGGTGGCCCCGTCCAGCCTGCCCCCATGGGGGTGGTCCCTCTGGGAGGTCCATCGGGAGTGGTACCTATGGTAGGTTTTCCTTTGGTTGTTCCCGTGGGGGAGGCCCCTCTGGGAGGTTTGCCTGCTGGGGTGGTTCCAGTGGGCAGCAGCGCACAGGTTCCAGTATGGGGGGGCGTCCCCAAGGAGGCCCCCGCTTGCTCTAACCCAGTTCCACCAGATTTAGCTGCATTTCTCCCTTGGTTAGGGAGAGCAGGGATGTTGTCAGCATCAGTGGGGGCGAAAGAAATGGGGAAGGACCCAGTGACAGAAGCAAGGAAGATGGTAGCTCAGTTTTTGACAACACCTGGGGGATTGCTGAGTGAGGGACAGGGTACTCCTTCTCTTCCCAACCCAACCAGTGGGGTTCCTTCATCTGAAGTCAATAAGGAAGTGCCGGTGGTCAGCCAGGTGAAGGAGAAGTTGACGGAGCCTGCTGGGGCGAGTTCAGCAGGTAAGCAGGTGACACTGCCAATGTTAGGTGTGGGTGAATCACGTACCGGGAGAGAGAATGTGGCTAGACACATAACACATGAGGTGTAAGAACTCATATGGTCAGGTAGTTATATTAGTATGTTCTCTTTATTCTTGGATGAGAGAGAAAGGGAAGAAACCAAGAAACAGAAGGACTGAATGCTCCCTAGAGAATGGGCAACTGAATTGTTAAAATTCAGGGTTGAAGAGAACTTGAATAACTGGATCAGGAGTTTCTCAGTATTTATGGCAGTGATGGCAGAACGTTTTTCTAACATACGGGAACAGATGTCATGTTATCAGAACCGCATTACTATGGCTCATGACAAATATGGGGGAGGGGGTTGGAAGCAGTATGACATTGAGTGCAGGAGGGCCAAGTCAGCTGACCCAGCCCTTTCCTGGGACCAGGTAGACACAATATCCTGGTTGGATTGTAGTGTAGTTCCTATATTCCCAATAGGCTCTGTGCATTGGAATAGTATATCCTATAGATTAGAAGTAGGACTAAGGTCGACTAGGTCTCTATAGAATATACTAGACTTAATTGTGTGTGCCAGCTAGCTCAGAGGTCACTAGAAACTTTCTCGAATTCACAAGAAGGGATTAGTCTCTGACAACCGCATAAACATGACAACTTTGTTTCCCCAAGATAAAACGTATCTTCAGAGACGTGGAAACAATGGATAGATATTTCACTCAGTCAATCGTGCATGCTTCGTTTCACTAGAGGTGCAGAGAAAGTAGAAAGACAGGCGTTTTCAATAAAAGGATTTATTGAACAGTCTTCTTTCTCAGCATTAAGAAATGAACTGCTCCAATCGTAAAACTGGTTGTAAAATATAATGCATACAGTGTAAATAGTAGAATTAAATAATACTGTAAGAGCATTGTATGGTTCCTAAACCATATATAAATACATCCATAAATAACAGAGGCTGAAGGTACTCAACTGGTGCTTCTAAAATACGCCTACCCCGGTGTATCTAACCTAAGCTTAGTACGAGGGAAGAAGCAAGTGAGGTGTAGCATAAATGTAGTATTCTTTTGCCAAGAATCTGCCCAAGATTTCTCTAAGGGTCTAATCAGCTCCGTACCTTAGTTTAGAATGAAGAAGGTCAGTCTTGGGACTCAATTTCCCAACAACCCGCAAGGGTAGTTTGGAAACACTGGAGCTGGATTTCTCGGCAGGAGAATAGACAGCGTCTCTCTCAGTGCGTCTGCTGGAGGGTCGGCTTCCTTCGGCACTTGCTATAGCAGGGCACGTCCGGCAATTAGATAGTTGAACTGCTCCAAACCACCATGTGTTGCTTGGGTGAGTGTGGGCATATTTATACCGTGAAGGTGCCGAGTTTGACGTACAGTTGGACATAATAACGTCATCAAAGAGAATCAGTTCTTCGAAAACTCCATGAGTTCTTGGACAAATCAATATTCAAGCAAGGGGAAGTCCCTAGCTGTTGAAGCTGAGTTTTCCAAGAAAACGTTGTGGATTTTTGGAACTAGTGGAAGTAGCCCTGCCGTATTTGGACTGCATGAGCTATGCCTAAATATGGCTATGATTTCTATGCCTATATAAGGATATGGTGATTTATACCTATATAAGGGCATGAATCGGGAAACTTACAATAGGGTCCTAAAATAATACATAACACCCACTCCACGTTATCATGTTCATCTAAGTTCAAGCACTAAAACATATAATCTAGAGCATATGTTTACAACCCCCAAAAAATCATATAAAATGCATTTGAAATAGTTGCACATGAAAAATTGAGCATTTTGTACAGTACACATTTAAAGGCAATGATTTCATTGTAAGCATATGATATGATATTAGCAATGCTAACTGAATGAATCACGAAAATTACATTTATGAAATGGCTCTTAGTTACAGAGGAAAAAGGTCAAGACCATCCCATAGCAGAATATACAAACTGTTTTGGTTTGTGGATTAGGCTAATATTGTTTCTAGGAAGTGTTCAAGGAATTCTTGTTCTCTAAGAATAGTTCTACTTTAAACAGATTACTTTTTTGTGCCAAAGTTCGGTTTGTTTTTTGGAAAAAGTCAAATAAGTCTGTCGTAAAAATAGAGTTCCACACTTGGTAGCTTTGTTTTGAGAAACAGATAAAAGAAAAGGTGAAGGTTGAATTTTCAGAGTTCGAAAGAACGCTGTGTGCTAATTTTAAAAGTTATTCTCGGTGTCAGGAGAAAACATTAGGTCATCAAGGCTGGCAAAGAAATCGTCTACCACAATAGGGAAAGTTCAACTACTTCATTAAGAAGGTCAATTGTGCACAGATGTGAAGCATTGCCGTCAGCATCAGCCGCATTAGCAATGTTCATAGCAGATGGTACCTGTGTGCCTGATGTATCTCACCTCCAGTTGGATTTGCCGGTGAGATCTCAATGAATGTCGTCATCAGGATTGGTAGCCACTGGGGGCAGCACAACACATGAGCCGTTACCGGACCCAGTAATGCATCAGCATCCATTGGCATAACCGATGGTAGTGTTAGACAGACATCTAACATGCATTCCTTTCCACAAAGCAGAGTTTGTAGAACAGGTAAGATGCAATCTTGCCAGATTGGTCTGAATGATAGGAACCATGTGGTATTCAGATCTCTCAAACGAGCCAAGCCAAGGATCTGTGTTATTCTGTCACAATACCTCATGGCCTGGAGCGAATTCTCTATGCTGACTTGGGCATCGCAGGTGGCCGGAGTTGACATTCCGGAGCAGGACGAATTGAAATAAGATCCCTGCTACGAGTCCCAAAATGAGAAGCAGGCCGCCGAACACAGAGTGTACGAAGTTAGGAAAAATGCCCAGGACTGCTTCAAAGGTTGCTAATAGTCCCGAAAAGAATTGTCTTAAATATATGTGCAATACCGCTGGTATCAGACATGATAAAGATACGATGTAACATTTCTGCAAAATGTCCTGGGCAGTTTGTTGATAATAATGCATGTATCTCTGCAGAGGACCTTGGTACTTGCAGATCATACGCCTCTCTGGACGAGGTCAGTGGCACAGTTTTTTGTAAAAGAATGGCTTTCATTCTGCTTAAAGTATCAATTTGTATAGAAGAGATGGTCAGTGAAGGCCAAAGTGGTGACTCCCCGTCTGTCTTGGTTTTAGGAAACAATACTTGCATACAGCAAGTGACCCTGGCTGACACAGTAACGAGCTAGCTTATTCCTGGCATCATTCCACAACAGGTGTGATCATTTAACATAATATAGCTATCATTGGAAAGCTGTCTGAAAATTGGATCTATCAATCAATCAATCAGTACATTTATAGAGCGCACTACTCACCCGCGAGGGTTTCAAGCGCTGAGGGTAGGGAGGTGCTGCTACTGCTCGAACAGCCAGGTCTTGAGGTATCTCCGGAAGGTGAGTAGGTTTTGGGTCAGTCAGAGGTGGGTGGGGAGGGAGTTCCAGGTCTTGGCGGCGAGGTAGGAGAAAGATCAGCCGCTTGTTGTTGTTCTTCTGGTGCGTGGTACTGTGGCGAGGGCGAGGCTGGCTGAGCGGAGTTGGCAGGTCAGGGCGTAGGGCGAGAGGCGTTTGTTGAGGTATTTGGGTCTCTCAGGTGGGTGGTGATGTGGCTGTGGCGGGGATGTCCAGGAGAGGTGTGCGGAGGCATTCTGTATGTGTTGTAGTCTTTTCTGTAGCTTTCCCATTGTCCCTGCATAGAGTGCGTTGCCATAGTTGAGCCGGCTTGTGATGAGGCCTTGGGTGACAGTCCTTCTTGTTTCCGTGGGGATCCATTTGAAGATCTCCCGTAGCATGCGGAGGGTGTTGAAGCAGGAGGAGGAGATGGCGTTGACTTGCTTGGTCATAATGAGCGATGAGTCCGGGACAAACCCAAGGTTGCGTGCGTGGTCGGTGGGAGTTGGTGCTGTGCCCAGGACGGCGGGCCTCCAGGAGTCGTTCCAGGCAGAGGGGGATGGTCCAAGGATGAGGACCTCTGTCTTGTCTGTGTACAGTTTCAGGCGGCTGATCTTCATCCATTCGGTGACGGCCCTCATTCCTTCTTGGAAGTTGGATTTGGCGGTGACTGGGTCTTTGGTCAGGGAGAGGATCAGCTGTGTGTCGTCAGAGTAGGAGATGATGTTGAGGTCATGTGCGCGGACGATGTCGGCGAGGGGGCTCATGTAGATTTTGAACAGCGTCGGGCTGAGTGAAGAGCCTTGGGGTACGCCGTAGATGATCTTGGTGGCCTCTGAGTGGAACAGGGGTAGGCGGACTCTCTGGGTTCTGTTGAAGAGGAAGGAGGAGATCCAGCCCAGGGCCTTTCCCTGGATCCCTGTGTTGTGGAAACGTGTTTTTAGGGTGCGGTGGCAGACCGTATCGAAGGCAGCTGAGAGGTTTAGAAGGATGAGGGCTGCAGTTTCTCCATTGTCGAGCAGGATTCTGATGTCGTCGGTGGCGGCAATGAGGGCTGTGGGCGAACCCTGCAGGTGGCAAGAAAGGTTATTGGAAGAACCTTCACAGGCTCCGTGTAAATTAATGCCTTGACACAAAAGTGTACCGCTTAGTGAGTTTTCACAATTTTTACCACTAAGAAATACTTCCTTTCCCCACTCCAACATTTGTGTGTGTATGGTAAATCCCAGGTCAACTTAATGTATTCTTTACCCAACCTTTCATACAGGCCTGCTGGTATGTGTTTTAAGCAATACTGAAACTGGAAAGTCGTCACTGGCATTGTGATGGTGCCATGTATTATCCATTCAACTGATGGTTTCTCAGAAACGGTCAATGGTAAGCTCTCCAGTTTTTCAATGCTCAGCACCGTATAGTCTGCCCCCCTCTGTGCCAATGAAATTTGTTTATCTGTAATGTTAAATACAGTAAACAGTGACGTAGTGTTGATTAGACGCCAAGGCACATAGCCTGAACAAAGGTTTTGCAACGTCCAGCCTAATAGCATTATAGAACGTAATTGAGACTGGCCATGTTGTAGCATTAGCAAGTCTGGTTCCATTATGTCTATGGCAGATGATACAATGCTGTCCAAAGAACAAATTCCTGACTACAGAGTTGTTAACCCATTGTCAACTACAGAGAGCGATTTCTCTAAATGAATACAATCAATTTCTCGTATTCTTTCAACTGTTTCAATTTGCGTGACTTTCCATGCTTCATTGAGTGCAGCGTATATACCGGCGTATATGAAATGTTTATGGTGTGGATTACGAGGTCCCAGTAACCCATCACACCCAGAGTCCAAGTGTCTCAAGAAATCTAGCGATAAGGGAAGGAGGAAACAGGAATGAGGGTGGGGTACACAAGGTGGCACACTCACACATTGACATAACAGCTATGACCCCTTGGCTGAACAAGTATCTTTTCATTCCACTGCTAGGATTCTGCAAGAAGGTTTCATTTATGGTTTTAGGATTCCTGAACCTGACTACGTGCGGGCACCTGAATGCAAAAATCAACTTTCAGTTAGGACTAATCCAGACGTGGCAGCAAAAACGATTACTAAAGACCTACACCTGGGTAGAATAATGTGGCCATTTGACTGCATACCGGTACACAATTTTGTCTGCTCCCCTTTGGGGGTGGTCCCCAAAGAAGAGGAGGGTGGGTTCAGGTTGATTCACAATCTATCTGCAGCTAGGGGCAAACTCATTGAATGACGCCATCAGTGACGAGATTTGTAGTGTAAAATACGTGTAATTTGACCAGGCAGTGGAAATGCTTGCGGGTCTGGGCCCTGGTGCATTGCTGGCGAAATCAGATTTTGAGTCTGCTTTTCGTTTGTTGCCAGTTCACCCTGCAGACTTTCACTTGCTGGGGTTTAAGTTTCAAGACAAATTCTACATGGATATGTGTATGCCCATGGGGTGCTCGGTCTCCTGCGCTTACTTTGAAAAATTCAGTTCATTTTTGGAATGGGCTTTTAGACAGGTGACCGGGCATCAGTTTGTCATGCACTATCTAGATTACTTTCTTAACCTGGGGTCGGCGTGCTCCCGGAAGTGCAGGAATTCTGCAAGCTTATGCGGGCTTTTGGGGTCCGCCTGGCACCGGGAAATACAGTTGGACCAACAACAACGATAGAATTCTTAGGCACTGAGTTAGATTCATTCCAAGGGTGTTTCCGGTTCGCGTCAGACAAGATTAAAAAATTCAGGACAGCATTGCAGCAATGCCTCATCAAGGAGAAGCTTACCTTGCAGCAGTTTCAGCAGAAGGTAGGGCAGTTGAACTTTGCTCTCAGAGTGATACCAATTTGCACGACTATTCTCTTGTTCCATTTCGCAGGCCATGACCGGTCTCAAAGAAAAATACCACCACACCATGCTGTCAGCGGAGGTTAGGCAGGACATGCAGATTTGGATGGCTTTGCTGCAGGACTTCAACGGCAGGGTAGTGTGGCCCGGTCCACCCACTACCTCTGCAGAGTTAGGTTTATGGAAAGACGCTGCGGGTAATGTGAGATTTGGCGCCATACTTGGTAATGAGTGGGTTTGCACAGCATCATGGGTGCATAATGGGTTAACAGCTAACATTGGTTTCTTGGAGTTGTTTCCTATCTGGGTGGCCTTAACAGTGTGGTCTGAGAGACTGCGTAATCAATCAGTGGTGTTTTGGTCTGACAACATGACTGTAGGTGAATGCATCAACCAACAAGCAGCAAGGTGTAAAATGATTCTACGCCTGTTTTGAAAGAGATAGTGCTGTTGTGTATGAAAGAGAACATACTGTTTAGGGCTAAACATGTGCCAGGTGTGTTAAATCATGCTGCTGATGCACTCTCTCACTTCAAGATACAGGTCTTCAGAGCACACCTCCCCTCTGCAGAAGCGAATCCACCATCCTTCCCAGAAGTACTTTGGCAGATTGGTGCCCCCAACTACCGAACTTCATGGCAGCTAGCCTAGCTCCCAGGACCAGGAAAGCTTATGAAGGGGCGTTTTGGGCATATTGTAAATTCTTGGGAAAGGATTGGGCAAAGGAGTGGTATGACATAGGGAACCTCCTGTATTACTTAGGTGCTTTACATGAAGAGGGGCGCTCAGCGGCAGCAGCCAGGCGCCACGTGACAGCTGTATCTTTCTTTGCCCAAACCAGAAACAGGAGAGATCCCACCAATAGCTTCACAGTCAGGAAGGCTTTAAAGGGTTGGCAGTGCATCCAAGAGTCAGCACCGGACTCGAGACGTCCAATAGGAGTGGAGTTGCTAACATCCTTACTGGGGACGCTTGATACTGCTTGCAACAACACGGGGAAAGCTCTGCTATTCAGGGCAGCCTTTTCACTAGCCTTTTATGGTGCTTTTCACATAGAGGAATTGGTGGCCCAGAATAAACAGGATGTGCAAGGGGGTCTACAGTTAAACCATGCAAAAGTAGAAGGCGTCGCCTTATTTATATGTAATAGGATGTCCAAAACTGACCAAGAGGCCTGTGGTTAGGGGATAGCTCTACATCGGGCACATGGTAATCCTTGCTGCCCCGTTGCACAATTCGGGGCATTTTTACAGCATAGAACTAGTACAAGGGGGGGACATTAATAATCCATGCGGACGGTACCCTGCTCACCAGGTTTCAGTTTAAAAGAGTCATTGATATGGCAGTACAGCAGGCAGGTTTGGATCCTAGTTGCTTTGGAACTCATTCTTTCAGAATAGGGGCTGCCACAGGGGTAACAGCGAGAAGTTTTCACAGCAGTAATGTCAAAAGGATTGGGAGGTGGTCCTCCAATTGTTACAAATGCTATGTACAGCTGCACATGTTGTGAGTGGGACTTTTGCATGGTAATGATGCATGTCTTTCTCTGCGTATCTCTACAGTTTCTAGAACCTGTCACGCAGGGGGAAAACTGGTGCCAGCCCATCAGCAACTATCACCAAAGCAAAGACATGCACCTCCACCCGAACTAGGACCACATGTGGTTTGGATTATAGGCCATTCATATGTGAGAAGTTTGAAGGCATTTTTCTTTTTAGGGAATTGCAAATACAGAGCTGAGCAGGCTGGTTTTAGGGTCTCACTGCATGATAGAGGGGGTCTCCGCTTGAGTCAGTTCAGGGGTTTTGTAAGGGACCTGCTGGACAAGGGGGGCCTCTCCCTAGTATCATTATCTTACAACTGGGAGGGAATGATCTGATGAATCTGGGTAGAAGAGGGCTAGTGGTATCCATAATCACGGACGTGGGTTGGTTAGCAAAAACATGCCAGGGTTGCACCATAGCATGGTCACAGATGGTACCTAGATGTCAATGGAGGAAGGGAGTCTGTGAGGGCACTGAACCACTCAGTAAGAAGGATTATTAACAAAATAGAGAGGTTGTTTCGGTCTCCTCAGTTAAAGACGATCGCCCACGGGTGCATCAGGGGGAATCCATGCTTCTTAAAAGACGGTGTCCATCTATCAAAAGTAGGTAATGCAATCCTCTCAGAGAATTTACTGGCATGGTTAGGGAGCTTCAGAAGCAGGGCATGACCTTCTAGTTAGCATAGTGGGGGGGGGGGCAGATAGTCAGGCAACTATGCTGGCCTATGGCGGTAAGGTCATGATTGGTGAGCAGTAGATTTAAGGTCCTTAGAGGGCGGTGCCATTCTTGAATGGGGTCGAAGAACTCCAGGGGCAGTTACAGCCTTTTGGCTGGATGGGTGTGGGGGAGTGGGGAGTAACGCTTTTCCTAGGCTGGTTGGCCACACTGCACGTGCACAATGGCGCCAGTAAATGGTGCAGACCTGCAAGGGCCACTTATGGAGATAGTATACAGAGTGTACAGGGTAACCGGAGGGGGGAAGTACCCTCACAGTGAACGGGCCCTCTGCGCATGTGCACTCCAGCTGGAGGGCGGGCTTAATTAATAAGGATCTGACACCAGGTATTGACCATGTCGTAGGCTCAAATATGGATACGCAGAAAAGTAATAGCCATTATGATTATTGATGATGATATGTTTAGATTCTGATAGGAATAACATGTATTAGAGTTATGTTAAGGTTAGCTATCTGACATCTGTACCTATCAATGTAATCAATGTCAATTGTATGTTTTCTGCGTAAAATGTTGTAAATATTGTTATTTTTTAATTGTTTAATTGTTTGTTAATAAATACGGCTGGGGGGTTATCTATGACCCCCTTTTCCAAAGAAACTCTTGTTCTTGATATTATATAGGTCTTGACAAGGGAGGAGGGAGTATAGGTAGTACGAGGCCATATAGAAATGGCGGAGCCGGCATCGGACACGCCAAAAATATGGCAGTCATGCCGGCCCCTGACGACCTGAGAGGCGGGCCTGTCGCACACATCAGTGACGCGAAAGGCACGCCTCCAACATGATTGATCGTGGGTCATGAGGGTGTGACCCGGAAGTGATGCGAAACACATCCGGGTCACGCAAGTGGCCAGCACCAGGCCGGTTAGAACCGGTCAAAGGGGAAAATTGGCATAAAAGGCTGGGGAGTAGAGGAATCTTCCTCTTTGCCATTTGCGCTCCCCAGCGTGTAAATCAGCCTCACTAGGAGGCTGCTATTTAATTTCCCCACCCACCATCCCCTAAAGCGGAGGTTGTGTAGTATATGATTTGTTCCCGTTTTAGGTTGTGTGATGTCCAGTAACATGCTTTTCAGTTTTAAAGGTAATATATTGTCGTATTTTAGACGATTCCTTGATCTGGTGGTAAGGTCATGATTGGTGAGCAGTAAATTTAAAGTCCTTAGAGGACGGGGCCATTCTTGAATGGGGTCACCCAAGGGGGAGGGACAAGTGGTCCCTCCTAGAACTCCAGGGGCAGTTACAGCCTTTTGGCTGGATGGGTGCGGGGGAGTGGGGAGCTACGCTTTTCCTAGGCTGGTTGGCCACCCCACACGTGCACAATGGTGCCAATAAAGGGCGCAGACCTTCAAGGGCCCCTTATGGAGATAGTATACAGAGCGTATTGGGCTAACCGGGGGGGGGGGGAGTACCCTCACAGTGAAAGGGCCCTCTGCGCATGCGCACTCCGGCTGGAGGGTCGGCCTAATTGATACACCAGTTATTGACCTTGCCGTAAGCTCAAATATGTATATAAAAAGTAATTGCCATTATGTTTATTGATGATGATGTGTTTAGATTCGGATAGGAATAACTTTTATTGGAGTTATGTTAAGGTTAGCCATCTTACATCTGTACCTATTAATGTAATCAATGTCAATTGTATGTTTTCTGCGTAAAATTATGTAAATATTGTTATTTTTTAATTGTTTATTTGTTTGTTAATAACTACGGCCGGGGGGTTATCTGCGCCCCCCTTGCCCAAAGAAACTCTTGTTCTTGATATTATGTGGGTCTTGACAAGGGAGGAGGGGGTATAGGTAGTACCAGGCCATATAAAACTGTACCTCTGTGTTTCTGCAGGGTGCACATTTTTCTAAGCGGCACAAACATTGTGTTTCTGCAAGAAAATCAAAACAATTTGTCCTGTTGCAGAATCTGAAATATTGGAATATTTCATTACTTGCTTTCAGAACTGTCTGTAAAACATGTTTTTAGACTGTACGTTTAAAAATAGCTCTGTGGCATGCACTAATTGGTAGTGGCGTACAGGGCACAAGTCGTAAAAAAAGAAGTGGGGGGACGCTGTCACCGGAAGTGACGTCACGAACGGTGCCAAGCTCCTCGTCCCAAAGAGGCCAAAGAGTGAAGTCCAGCTGTTTGGCAGGGGGGACGGCGTCCCCCCGGTAAAATAAGTGGGGGAACGCCGTCCACCCTTCTTGAGGAGAAGTGTGGCTCAATGGTCAGAGGCTCAATGGTTAGAGCGGCAGACCCTGATGCAGAGGTCTAGCCCGGGACCAGGGTTCAATTCCCCGCCTCGGCGGGTCTTGGGCTAAAAAAAATAAAATAATAATTCCACGGAACTGATAATTCTCGCCTCGGTGTCTATTTCAATCATTGAGCCCCACTCTGCAACTCTGGGCAATAGCTTGCTTAATCTCCACAACGGCCCCCACAACGCTAAGAATGCCTGGCCTCCACCTTGGGGGTGCCCAGGAGTGGACGCCTCACAGGGAAAGCCAGGATGGGTTCCACAGCGGTATTCTTACAAGTGCCTTGAGACCCTTGCGGGTGAGTAGTGCGCTATACAAGTATCAATTTACATTTTTACCCGCATGGTACCCCGACTCGAGCCCTGGTGGCATAACACATAATGATGGAGCCTCCCGGCCAGTGCTTTAACACCTTGGCTGCTAGGCGTTTTCCCCCTCCTGTGCTGGATTTTGCCATTTTGCTGTTCCCATGATGAGCTCAGCTCGTCATCAGCACACGACACCCGTGGGTGATGACGAGCTGAGCTCGTCATCAGCATCGAAAGGGTTAAATGGGCCGGTACTCGCCGGTACTGAGTACCGGCACTTCCACATTTTTTTACCATCAGTACCGGCACTTTGCTGGAGCCAGGGAAGAGTACTGGTACCGTGATCGACAGCAGGGCAAGCTCAGGTTAGGTTTCTCTTCCAGCAGGGCCAGTAATTAACTCGGCTGAAGCAGCCTTTAGCAGATTTGCTGGCGAAGATTCCAGCAAAGCCCATTTGAATGGGCCAAACTGCAGGGGGTTGAGAGGGCTTGGGTCACGCTGTGATTAACAGGACAGGGTCTCTAGACAGTCCCTGCACTGTGAATCAGGTGCGAGCGACCAAGTACACAGTGCGTGTTCAGCACAATCAGAGCACAGCAGGGTGACGTGCGAGACAGCTGTGCTGTAGTGTCAAAGGTTCGGTCTGATGAATAGTGAATGTATAGCGTAGAGAGGGAAGTGTACCATGCATTTGCAGCACAATGATATGACGTACAACTATTCTGTTGCGTAGTAGTGTTCAACATTGAGTGTAAGTCTAAAAGAGTTTACAATATAGTAGGTGTAAAACAAAAAGTGTTTCTAAAGTAGCTCGTGTAAAAGAGGAACAGTGCACAATAGTGAGTGCGGCGCACACAGAGGCCCTGATTGCGGAGAGTCTAGAAGGTGCAGGGGGGAGACACTGGGGCTGGAATTCACGATTCTTGTAAATCACTACAATTTTGAGCAAATGCGAGACTCAGTTTTCAGAACGGGTAATAACTTTGTTAGTGATTTATTTACTATGTCAAAAGCTGCAGGTTTTCCCCAATGCAGTGGACAAACCCACTCACATTTCCCACCTGCTCTGAATAGTGATACATGTGAGAGAAGATATCACGGCGGGTCTCTGTGCAGTGTTTGGTGGGGGACAGTACCTCCCTGTAGTGCCCCTGTAGCTAGGGCGATGTGCACATGGCCTGGGCACTAAAGGAGAGACACTCACTCACTGGTGGAGAGTGGGGAGAGACCTCGAGGGTCGCAGCTCCTTTATTTATCCCTTTATCCGTACCCTGTGTTTGGGTGCGTGTGTCAACTGCTTAGGGTAACTTTGAAATCATCGCCCTGAGGCGGCCATTGTCAGCGTGGAGTTCCTCTGGTGTTCCAGAGGTGGGGATTATCTTTTCAAGCTCAGAGTTAACATCTTCAAATGCTGTGGCTCCCACCAGCTCCACAGGAGGGAACTTGGCGCGTGAATCCATCAACACTCGTGCTTGTCGCCCATCAGGAAATGCTGGGAATCCGCACTGGCGTCTACCCAGGACGGCTACCCCGAAGAGTGCCCCCTGTAATAACTACAGTAGGTCAGCGCCTCCCCCTTCAGCTGGCAGGACCTGCAGTTCATGACCAGGCGCTTGAACATTCGCTCCAGTCAAGGAATTTGATGACAAATGGAAGTGGGTACAGCCCCACCTAGTCACTATGTCCCGTAGAGTCTAGTGTCGAAGGACTGACCATGGAGTGAGCCTGGGTCTGGAAGGCACCGGCCAATGCAATTGGTACAGAAATAATTATGTATGATCAAATGTTGCCCTTAGCCCCGCCCTAGCCCCGCCCACGCCCCGCCCACTTGCCACACCTCTATTTTAATGAGTACCTGCACTTATTTTTCCCCATTTAAAGCACTGCTCCCGGCAGAATGTGATAAGGAGCCCCGAGTATAACATAACTTACCAATATCCATCGATCTTGGGCTGAAAAAAGTGGGTTCTCCTGAAGTGTTGGTGGCCCCCAGCTCCGCAGAGGCAGTAAGGGGTGTGCTAAGCCCCTGCCATTTGCCCACGTTTTAAGATGGGGCTAAATGTTTCACCACATCGACAAAATATGGTCTCCCTAGCTATGCCTGCTCCATGATGCTGTAACCTACTAATTAGACACTGCCTCACACTGTGGAGTTAGTACTAGACTGGATGCAAATATCAATCCTCTAAGCTACGTTCTTTTTATGCGCCTGTTTTGCTCTTTGCAGTCACGCTTGTAGTTTATTTTTCTGCTCCCTTTTATGCCATAAATGTTTCACCGTAAAGCGCTCTGATATCCTCAGGGATGGCAGCGCTAAGTAAAAGCTTCAAATAAATATACGCTCGACATTAGAAACTGTAGCTACTCCGCAGCCTCACTCTCGACTTTTTGTGTATTCAAGCTGCATACGCATTAACTGCTTTACAATAAGTCCTTGGAATGAATCAGTGACTTGCATTTTGAGTGTTTGCATCTCTCGGGCAGGTGGAATTGTTGCAGGACTTCACTGGTGCCCGGGGATTTATACCGCGAGAGCTGACACAGTGAATATTAGACCCGCCCACTTTTGCCTGCAGGATTTCCCCGTTGGCCCACGCAAGATGCCCTGGGGTTTGCCTGCAAGTTAATGCCAACTGTTCAGCATATTTCTGCGCATCAGACGGCGGAGGCGGATGTGTACTTCTGAAGATAAATGACCCGCACTGGCTTTTAGAAAATTAATTGTCTTGAAACTCTCGCGCTCTCTCAAAATGTTTGGAGGAATTATAGGGTCTTTGAGGATACGTTGTGCTCTGGCAGCTACATTATTCTTACTTGTAAATGTTCTTCAAAGTCAGCACTTCATATAAAATTGACACCAGGGATAAAACACAGCAAACAGAGATTCTCATTTCAGATTATGCTCTATAAAAAGGGAGAACATGGTTCTAGTTTGGAAACAATAAAGTCCTCGCAACTCCTTTTATGAGCAAAGTGGCAACAATGAGAAATAGAACAAAGCTGGACTTTTATTCAGCAGATATAAGAAAGACAACTGTAGGTCAAAATATGCTTGGAAGTATTTTTAGAGACCATAGAACCTGCTTAACAAACCCAGTAATTGATATCTTAGTTAAGAAACATACACTGGTTGAGACATTTGATCCGAGAGTTATTTAACTCAGAGCTATCGGGCAGCAGATAAAGAGAACAAAACACATTTCTCTCCTTTATCATTATTATAGTTATGTCATAGACAATTTCGACACAATATGTGATGTTATCACAAATGTCAGTATCTATGAAGTCATTGTGGATATCTACTACATCATGTGTTCGATCTTAATGGGAGATAAGGGTGTATAATTCACTTTAATCTGTGAAGTTTGGATAGTTTTTAGGATTTCCATTATAACCGACATTTTCAAGGAAAATTTTATTTTATGAATGCACATTATTATCATAATGAATGTTAAAGACCCTGACTACGTTTTAACACAGTTTTTTATTGCACTTTTGATAATTTTTCAGGCGTGACAGTTTCATGAATCTACTAGGCTATGTTTTTTAAAAAAAAAAGAAACAAATAATACATAGAGAGTATCTTTGGGTTAGCAGAGTTCAGCCATTCATTTCTTAAAGAGCCATTCACATTTATATTGACATCAATTTGGTGTTTAGCATATCAGTCATGGTAGTTGACTGCCTTTTGCAACTTAGGGGCATATTACCAAGGGCATTATCGCCGCTTTAGCTGGAATTTTTCCCGCTAAAGCGGCGATAATTTAATCGCCCTATTATCTAGCTGTCGCTAACACCAGTTAGCGACAGCTAGTAGGAGATAGCGATCATCTTGGGGCCCACTTTGCATGTCAGCGATATTTATCGCTAATGACATTGCAAAGTGGCCGTGCCAAGATGTTAGCGCTGGAAACAGTCGCTAACATTGCTATCTCCTATTACCTACTTTTGGAAATATTCGCGATAAGCGCCAATATCTCCAAAAGCTAACGCCTGCCCAGAGCAGTTCTTAGCCATGTTATCCAATGGTAGGTGGATAACATGGCTAAGAGCATTAGCTCGGTAATGCATGAATATCGCGGACTTTTCTGCGATATTCATGCATTTTGGCCGATTTTTATCACTTTTGAGATAAACCTTAATAATAGCAAGGATTATTTGCGATAAAAATCGGCGGAGCTCGGTGATAATAATATTGCCGCTAAGCCAACATAGCGATAATTATCGCTAGTTGTTGGTAATAGGCCCCTTAGTCCGTTTTGGAAAGGCGGATAGCACGTCGCCCTCTTTCATGTACAGAGGAGTCTTCTAAAATGAAGTCTTTCCCACACACTTGTGCAGTTGCACGCTCACCAAGAAAACAAATTAACTATTTAAAAAGACTTCTCTCAGCTGAAGGCGTGACAATGTGCTTTTTCATTTCTCCCCCCAAAAGTTAATTCAAGGCAATACAGTGTCCTGGAGCATAAATAATGATGGTAGAAAAATAGGTAATTCAAGGTAGGAAGTGTGGCCACCAACAGCAGTGAGCTTATTTTTCCTGACTTCTGACCATGAGAGGGCCCACCCATCTCTGCTCTATTGACTGCTTTTGCAGAGACTCGGCCCTGAGGCTCACAGCAGAGCTGGTGGGTATGAGTTAGTGCTCTAAATACTATATTAAATGCACTATATGGGTCAGGATTCGCTTTACCGTGTTTGATCAGAGTGATTGGTTCACAGATCACCGATGCAATCATTCGTTGAGTCTCCTTCGGCCTACCAGACTAATAAGTTTTACTTCCACATTCTAAAGAAATAAATACTAAACAAAGAAGAAAGTCTGCACACTCTTCTGGTAGAGTTAGATTAACAATCTTCAACAGACGTCAAAGCTATCCACCATAATAGAAGAAAGACATCTGCTCATCGTCCATAAAGCCAAGACACAACATCCACCAACTTTCGAAACAATGAAGCTTTTTCGAGGGAATGGCGCTCTGCCTTGCTCCTACACTGTAACTTAGAATTAATCTCACTTTAAAACCTCGAACCCCTGTTCCTTTTTTACTTAGATCTCATGCACCTTTCTAAGGAATTGCTCTTTTTCTATCTCATGCACTGTGAATTTGAAACAAATCCATCCGAAAACATTAACTCCTGCTCCTCTTAGAATTGAGTCCTGTAAGTCATGTTATTTGGACCCATGCTACTTTAGGGATTAGACCCCTTAAATCTATCCTCCACTCTGCTGGGCGTTTATTAGGTGCAATTTAATTCAGGTCACTAGTCACACTACTTTTTGGATCAGAATCTATAAGACAATATATCAGTAGGACACCATTCACTTCCTGAACGGCAGATTTCCTTCTGCACACTTCCTGTGCTCAGGAACCATACTAGCTTGTAGAATATAATGCTAACAATTTAGGTTAATCTGCTCTAATGCAGGGGCACTGTTTCTTCATTTTTCCCTATTTCAGTCATGTGAGTGGGTGTGTGAATGACGCTATGGGTCTGTTAGTGGGTGTGTGATTGTCTGTGTGGGTCTTTGAGTGCCTGTGCAGGTCTGTGATTGGGTGTGTGAGTGACTATGTGGGCCTGTGACTGGATCTGTGAGTGGTGCTATGGGTCTATGAGTGGGTGTTCAAGAGCTGTATGGGTCTGTGGGTTGATGCATGAGTGGCTGTTTGGGTCTGTGAGTGGGTGTGTGAGTGCCTGTGTGTGTCCATGAGTGGATGTGTAAGTGCCTGTGCAGGTCTGTGAGTGAGTGTGAGTGGCTGTGTGGATCTGTGAGTGCCTGTGAGTGGGTGTGTGAGTGACAGTATCGATTTTGGGCATTTGCATACTTAGGGTATTTAAAAGGGAGAACCATGGGCTTTGCTCTCACCAGGAGACAACATGAAAGAAACCACTCATTAGAGTCACTATCTATCAGATTGCTCTACATTAGATGAATGATGCATTAACCTCTATTAAGGATTTCAGATTGTTTTCCAACGTGGAATACAAGAGGAAACACATTTCATTTGCCTTCCCCGAGTTATGAATGTTTCTGCTTTACTGAAATGGAGCTTCAGCTGGGGCACCTTCTATGTTTACATTTTTAAGTGCTTTGTCCAAAACTGACCAAGAGGCCTGTGGTTAGGGGATAGCTCTACATCGGGCACATGGTAATCCTTGCTGCCCCGTTGCACAATTCGGGGCATTTTTACAGCATAGAACTAGTACAAGGGGGGGACATTAATAATCCATGCGGACGGTACCCTGCTCACCAGGTTTCAGTTTAAAAGAGTCATTGATATGGCAGTACAGCAGGCAGGTTTGGATCCTAGTTGCTTTGGAACTCATTCTTTCAGAATAGGGGCTGCCACAGGGGTAACAGCGAGAAGTTTTCACAGCAGTAATGTCAAAAGGATTGGGAGGTGGTCCTCCAATTGTTACAAATGCTATGTACAGCTGCACATGTTGTGAGTGGGACTTTTGCATGGTAATGATGCATGTCTTTCTCTGCGTATCTCTACAGTTTCTAGAACCTGTCACGCAGGGGGAAAACTGGTGCCAGCCCATCAGCAACTATCACCAAAGCAAAGACATGCACCTCCACCCGAACTAGGACCACATGTGGTTTGGATTATAGGCCATTCATATGTGAGAAGTTTGAAGGCATTTTTCTTTTTAGGGAATTGCAAATACAGAGCTGAGCAGGCTGGTTTTAGGGTCTCACTGCATGATAGAGGGGGTCTCCGCTTGAGTCAGTTCAGGGGTTTTGTAAGGGACCTGCTGGACAAGGGGGGCCTCTCCCTAGTATCATTATCTTACAACTGGGAGGGAATGATCTGATGAATCTGGGTAGAAGAGGGCTAGTGGTATCCATAATCACGGACGTGGGTTGGTTAGCAAAAACATGCCAGGGTTGCACCATAGCATGGTCACAGATGGTACCTAGATGTCAATGGAGGAAGGGAGTCTGTGAGGGCACTGAACCACTCAGTAAGAAGGATTATTAACAAAATAGAGAGGTTGTTTCGGTCTCCTCAGTTAAAGACGATCGCCCACGGGTGCATCAGGGGGAATCCATGCTTCTTAAAAGACGGTGTCCATCTATCAAAAGTAGGTAATGCAATCCTCTCAGAGAATTTACTGGCATGGTTAGGGAGCTTCAGAAGCAGGGCATGACCTTCTAGTTAGCATAGTGGGGGGGGGGGCAGATAGTCAGGCAACTATGCTGGCCTATGGCGGTAAGGTCATGATTGGTGAGCAGTAGATTTAAGGTCCTTAGAGGGCGGTGCCATTCTTGAATGGGGTCGAAGAACTCCAGGGGCAGTTACAGCCTTTTGGCTGGATGGGTGTGGGGGAGTGGGGAGTAACGCTTTTCCTAGGCTGGTTGGCCACACTGCACGTGCACAATGGCGCCAGTAAATGGTGCAGACCTGCAAGGGCCACTTATGGAGATAGTATACAGAGTGTACAGGGTAACCGGAGGGGGGAAGTACCCTCACAGTGAACGGGCCCTCTGCGCATGTGCACTCCAGCTGGAGGGCGGGCTTAATTAATAAGGATCTGACACCAGGTATTGACCATGTCGTAGGCTCAAATATGGATACGCAGAAAAGTAATAGCCATTATGATTATTGATGATGATATGTTTAGATTCTGATAGGAATAACATGTATTAGAGTTATGTTAAGGTTAGCTATCTGACATCTGTACCTATCAATGTAATCAATGTCAATTGTATGTTTTCTGCGTAAAATGTTGTAAATATTGTTATTTTTTAATTGTTTAATTGTTTGTTAATAAATACGGCTGGGGGGTTATCTATGACCCCCTTTTCCAAAGAAACTCTTGTTCTTGATATTATATAGGTCTTGACAAGGGAGGAGGGAGTATAGGTAGTACGAGGCCATATAGAAATGGCGGAGCCGGCATCGGACACGCCAAAAATATGGCAGTCATGCCGGCCCCTGACGACCTGAGAGGCGGGCCTGTCGCACACATCAGTGACGCGAAAGGCACGCCTCCAACATGATTGATCGTGGGTCATGAGGGTGTGACCCGGAAGTGATGCGAAACACATCCGGGTCACGCAAGTGGCCAGCACCAGGCCGGTTAGAACCGGTCAAAGGGGAAAATTGGCATAAAAGGCTGGGGAGTAGAGGAATCTTCCTCTTTGCCATTTGCGCTCCCCAGCGTGTAAATCAGCCTCACTAGGAGGCTGCTATTTAATTTCCCCACCCACCATCCCCTAAAGCGGAGGTTGTGTAGTATATGATTTGTTCCCGTTTTAGGTTGTGTGATGTCCAGTAACATGCTTTTCAGTTTTAAAGGTAATATATTGTCGTATTTTAGACGATTCCTTGATCTGGTGGTAAGGTCATGATTGGTGAGCAGTAAATTTAAAGTCCTTAGAGGACGGGGCCATTCTTGAATGGGGTCACCCAAGGGGGAGGGACAAGTGGTCCCTCCTAGAACTCCAGGGGCAGTTACAGCCTTTTGGCTGGATGGGTGCGGGGGAGTGGGGAGCTACGCTTTTCCTAGGCTGGTTGGCCACCCCACACGTGCACAATGGTGCCAATAAAGGGCGCAGACCTTCAAGGGCCCCTTATGGAGATAGTATACAGAGCGTATTGGGCTAACCGGGGGGGGGGGGAGTACCCTCACAGTGAAAGGGCCCTCTGCGCATGCGCACTCCGGCTGGAGGGTCGGCCTAATTGATACACCAGTTATTGACCTTGCCGTAAGCTCAAATATGTATATAAAAAGTAATTGCCATTATGTTTATTGATGATGATGTGTTTAGATTCGGATAGGAATAACTTTTATTGGAGTTATGTTAAGGTTAGCCATCTTACATCTGTACCTATTAATGTAATCAATGTCAATTGTATGTTTTCTGCGTAAAATTATGTAAATATTGTTATTTTTTAATTGTTTATTTGTTTGTTAATAACTACGGCCGGGGGGTTATCTGCGCCCCCCTTGCCCAAAGAAACTCTTGTTCTTGATATTATGTGGGTCTTGACAAGGGAGGAGGGGGTATAGGTAGTACCAGGCCATATAAAACTGTACCTCTGTGTTTCTGCAGGGTGCACATTTTTCTAAGCGGCACAAACATTGTGTTTCTGCAAGAAAATCAAAACAATTTGTCCTGTTGCAGAATCTGAAATATTGGAATATTTCATTACTTGCTTTCAGAACTGTCTGTAAAACATGTTTTTAGACTGTACGTTTAAAAATAGCTCTGTGGCATGCACTAATTGGTAGTGGCGTACAGGGCACAAGTCGTAAAAAAAGAAGTGGGGGGACGCTGTCACCGGAAGTGACGTCACGAACGGTGCCAAGCTCCTCGTCCCAAAGAGGCCAAAGAGTGAAGTCCAGCTGTTTGGCAGGGGGGACGGCGTCCCCCCGGTAAAATAAGTGGGGGAACGCCGTCCACCCTTCTTGAGGAGAAGTGTGGCTCAATGGTCAGAGGCTCAATGGTTAGAGCGGCAGACCCTGATGCAGAGGTCTAGCCCGGGACCAGGGTTCAATTCCCCGCCTCGGCGGGTCTTGGGCTAAAAAAAATAAAATAATAATTCCACGGAACTGATAATTCTCGCCTCGGTGTCTATTTCAATCATTGAGCCCCACTCTGCAACTCTGGGCAATAGCTTGCTTAATCTCCACAACGGCCCCCACAACGCTAAGAATGCCTGGCCTCCACCTTGGGGGTGCCCAGGAGTGGACGCCTCACAGGGAAAGCCAGGATGGGTTCCACAGCGGTATTCTTACAAGTGCCTTGAGACCCTTGCGGGTGAGTAGTGCGCTATACAAGTATCAATTTACATTTTTACCCGCATGGTACCCCGACTCGAGCCCTGGTGGCATAACACATAATGATGGAGCCTCCCGGCCAGTGCTTTAACACCTTGGCTGCTAGGCGTTTTCCCCCTCCTGTGCTGGATTTTGCCATTTTGCTGTTCCCATGATGAGCTCAGCTCGTCATCAGCACACGACACCCGTGGGTGATGACGAGCTGAGCTCGTCATCAGCATCGAAAGGGTTAAATGGGCCGGTACTCGCCGGTACTGAGTACCGGCACTTCCACATTTTTTTACCATCAGTACCGGCACTTTGCTGGAGCCAGGGAAGAGTACTGGTACCGTGATCGACAGCAGGGCAAGCTCAGGTTAGGTTTCTCTTCCAGCAGGGCCAGTAATTAACTCGGCTGAAGCAGCCTTTAGCAGATTTGCTGGCGAAGATTCCAGCAAAGCCCATTTGAATGGGCCAAACTGCAGGGGGTTGAGAGGGCTTGGGTCACGCTGTGATTAACAGGACAGGGTCTCTAGACAGTCCCTGCACTGTGAATCAGGTGCGAGCGACCAAGTACACAGTGCGTGTTCAGCACAATCAGAGCACAGCAGGGTGACGTGCGAGACAGCTGTGCTGTAGTGTCAAAGGTTCGGTCTGATGAATAGTGAATGTATAGCGTAGAGAGGGAAGTGTACCATGCATTTGCAGCACAATGATATGACGTACAACTATTCTGTTGCGTAGTAGTGTTCAACATTGAGTGTAAGTCTAAAAGAGTTTACAATATAGTAGGTGTAAAACAAAAAGTGTTTCTAAAGTAGCTCGTGTAAAAGAGGAACAGTGCACAATAGTGAGTGCGGCGCACACAGAGGCCCTGATTGCGGAGAGTCTAGAAGGTGCAGGGGGGAGACACTGGGGCTGGAATTCACGATTCTTGTAAATCACTACAATTTTGAGCAAATGCGAGACTCAGTTTTCAGAACGGGTAATAACTTTGTTAGTGATTTATTTACTATGTCAAAAGCTGCAGGTTTTCCCCAATGCAGTGGACAAACCCACTCACATTTCCCACCTGCTCTGAATAGTGATACATGTGAGAGAAGATATCACGGCGGGTCTCTGTGCAGTGTTTGGTGGGGGACAGTACCTCCCTGTAGTGCCCCTGTAGCTAGGGCGATGTGCACATGGCCTGGGCACTAAAGGAGAGACACTCACTCACTGGTGGAGAGTGGGGAGAGACCTCGAGGGTCGCAGCTCCTTTATTTATCCCTTTATCCGTACCCTGTGTTTGGGTGCGTGTGTCAACTGCTTAGGGTAACTTTGAAATCATCGCCCTGAGGCGGCCATTGTCAGCGTGGAGTTCCTCTGGTGTTCCAGAGGTGGGGATTATCTTTTCAAGCTCAGAGTTAACATCTTCAAATGCTGTGGCTCCCACCAGCTCCACAGGAGGGAACTTGGCGCGTGAATCCATCAACACTCGTGCTTGTCGCCCATCAGGAAATGCTGGGAATCCGCACTGGCGTCTACCCAGGACGGCTACCCCGAAGAGTGCCCCCTGTAATAACTACAGTAGGTCAGCGCCTCCCCCTTCAGCTGGCAGGACCTGCAGTTCATGACCAGGCGCTTGAACATTCGCTCCAGTCAAGGAATTTGATGACAAATGGAAGTGGGTACAGCCCCACCTAGTCACTATGTCCCGTAGAGTCTAGTGTCGAAGGACTGACCATGGAGTGAGCCTGGGTCTGGAAGGCACCGGCCAATGCAATTGGTACAGAAATAATTATGTATGATCAAATGTTGCCCTTAGCCCCGCCCTAGCCCCGCCCACGCCCCGCCCACTTGCCACACCTCTATTTTAATGAGTACCTGCACTTATTTTTCCCCATTTAAAGCACTGCTCCCGGCAGAATGTGATAAGGAGCCCCGAGTATAACATAACTTACCAATATCCATCGATCTTGGGCTGAAAAAAGTGGGTTCTCCTGAAGTGTTGGTGGCCCCCAGCTCCGCAGAGGCAGTAAGGGGTGTGCTAAGCCCCTGCCATTTGCCCACGTTTTAAGATGGGGCTAAATGTTTCACCACATCGACAAAATATGGTCTCCCTAGCTATGCCTGCTCCATGATGCTGTAACCTACTAATTAGACACTGCCTCACACTGTGGAGTTAGTACTAGACTGGATGCAAATATCAATCCTCTAAGCTACGTTCTTTTTATGCGCCTGTTTTGCTCTTTGCAGTCACGCTTGTAGTTTATTTTTCTGCTCCCTTTTATGCCATAAATGTTTCACCGTAAAGCGCTCTGATATCCTCAGGGATGGCAGCGCTAAGTAAAAGCTTCAAATAAATATACGCTCGACATTAGAAACTGTAGCTACTCCGCAGCCTCACTCTCGACTTTTTGTGTATTCAAGCTGCATACGCATTAACTGCTTTACAATAAGTCCTTGGAATGAATCAGTGACTTGCATTTTGAGTGTTTGCATCTCTCGGGCAGGTGGAATTGTTGCAGGACTTCACTGGTGCCCGGGGATTTATACCGCGAGAGCTGACACAGTGAATATTAGACCCGCCCACTTTTGCCTGCAGGATTTCCCCGTTGGCCCACGCAAGATGCCCTGGGGTTTGCCTGCAAGTTAATGCCAACTGTTCAGCATATTTCTGCGCATCAGACGGCGGAGGCGGATGTGTACTTCTGAAGATAAATGACCCGCACTGGCTTTTAGAAAATTAATTGTCTTGAAACTCTCGCGCTCTCTCAAAATGTTTGGAGGAATTATAGGGTCTTTGAGGATACGTTGTGCTCTGGCAGCTACATTATTCTTACTTGTAAATGTTCTTCAAAGTCAGCACTTCATATAAAATTGACACCAGGGATAAAACACAGCAAACAGAGATTCTCATTTCAGATTATGCTCTATAAAAAGGGAGAACATGGTTCTAGTTTGGAAACAATAAAGTCCTCGCAACTCCTTTTATGAGCAAAGTGGCAACAATGAGAAATAGAACAAAGCTGGACTTTTATTCAGCAGATATAAGAAAGACAACTGTAGGTCAAAATATGCTTGGAAGTATTTTTAGAGACCATAGAACCTGCTTAACAAACCCAGTAATTGATATCTTAGTTAAGAAACATACACTGGTTGAGACATTTGATCCGAGAGTTATTTAACTCAGAGCTATCGGGCAGCAGATAAAGAGAACAAAACACATTTCTCTCCTTTATCATTATTATAGTTATGTCATAGACAATTTCGACACAATATGTGATGTTATCACAAATGTCAGTATCTATGAAGTCATTGTGGATATCTACTACATCATGTGTTCGATCTTAATGGGAGATAAGGGTGTATAATTCACTTTAATCTGTGAAGTTTGGATAGTTTTTAGGATTTCCATTATAACCGACATTTTCAAGGAAAATTTTATTTTATGAATGCACATTATTATCATAATGAATGTTAAAGACCCTGACTACGTTTTAACACAGTTTTTTATTGCACTTTTGATAATTTTTCAGGCGTGACAGTTTCATGAATCTACTAGGCTATGTTTTTTAAAAAAAAAAGAAACAAATAATACATAGAGAGTATCTTTGGGTTAGCAGAGTTCAGCCATTCATTTCTTAAAGAGCCATTCACATTTATATTGACATCAATTTGGTGTTTAGCATATCAGTCATGGTAGTTGACTGCCTTTTGCAACTTAGGGGCATATTACCAAGGGCATTATCGCCGCTTTAGCTGGAATTTTTCCCGCTAAAGCGGCGATAATTTAATCGCCCTATTATCTAGCTGTCGCTAACACCAGTTAGCGACAGCTAGTAGGAGATAGCGATCATCTTGGGGCCCACTTTGCATGTCAGCGATATTTATCGCTAATGACATTGCAAAGTGGCCGTGCCAAGATGTTAGCGCTGGAAACAGTCGCTAACATTGCTATCTCCTATTACCTACTTTTGGAAATATTCGCGATAAGCGCCAATATCTCCAAAAGCTAACGCCTGCCCAGAGCAGTTCTTAGCCATGTTATCCAATGGTAGGTGGATAACATGGCTAAGAGCATTAGCTCGGTAATGCATGAATATCGCGGACTTTTCTGCGATATTCATGCATTTTGGCCGATTTTTATCACTTTTGAGATAAACCTTAATAATAGCAAGGATTATTTGCGATAAAAATCGGCGGAGCTCGGTGATAATAATATTGCCGCTAAGCCAACATAGCGATAATTATCGCTAGTTGTTGGTAATAGGCCCCTTAGTCCGTTTTGGAAAGGCGGATAGCACGTCGCCCTCTTTCATGTACAGAGGAGTCTTCTAAAATGAAGTCTTTCCCACACACTTGTGCAGTTGCACGCTCACCAAGAAAACAAATTAACTATTTAAAAAGACTTCTCTCAGCTGAAGGCGTGACAATGTGCTTTTTCATTTCTCCCCCCAAAAGTTAATTCAAGGCAATACAGTGTCCTGGAGCATAAATAATGATGGTAGAAAAATAGGTAATTCAAGGTAGGAAGTGTGGCCACCAACAGCAGTGAGCTTATTTTTCCTGACTTCTGACCATGAGAGGGCCCACCCATCTCTGCTCTATTGACTGCTTTTGCAGAGACTCGGCCCTGAGGCTCACAGCAGAGCTGGTGGGTATGAGTTAGTGCTCTAAATACTATATTAAATGCACTATATGGGTCAGGATTCGCTTTACCGTGTTTGATCAGAGTGATTGGTTCACAGATCACCGATGCAATCATTCGTTGAGTCTCCTTCGGCCTACCAGACTAATAAGTTTTACTTCCACATTCTAAAGAAATAAATACTAAACAAAGAAGAAAGTCTGCACACTCTTCTGGTAGAGTTAGATTAACAATCTTCAACAGACGTCAAAGCTATCCACCATAATAGAAGAAAGACATCTGCTCATCGTCCATAAAGCCAAGACACAACATCCACCAACTTTCGAAACAATGAAGCTTTTTCGAGGGAATGGCGCTCTGCCTTGCTCCTACACTGTAACTTAGAATTAATCTCACTTTAAAACCTCGAACCCCTGTTCCTTTTTTACTTAGATCTCATGCACCTTTCTAAGGAATTGCTCTTTTTCTATCTCATGCACTGTGAATTTGAAACAAATCCATCCGAAAACATTAACTCCTGCTCCTCTTAGAATTGAGTCCTGTAAGTCATGTTATTTGGACCCATGCTACTTTAGGGATTAGACCCCTTAAATCTATCCTCCACTCTGCTGGGCGTTTATTAGGTGCAATTTAATTCAGGTCACTAGTCACACTACTTTTTGGATCAGAATCTATAAGACAATATATCAGTAGGACACCATTCACTTCCTGAACGGCAGATTTCCTTCTGCACACTTCCTGTGCTCAGGAACCATACTAGCTTGTAGAATATAATGCTAACAATTTAGGTTAATCTGCTCTAATGCAGGGGCACTGTTTCTTCATTTTTCCCTATTTCAGTCATGTGAGTGGGTGTGTGAATGACGCTATGGGTCTGTTAGTGGGTGTGTGATTGTCTGTGTGGGTCTTTGAGTGCCTGTGCAGGTCTGTGATTGGGTGTGTGAGTGACTATGTGGGCCTGTGACTGGATCTGTGAGTGGTGCTATGGGTCTATGAGTGGGTGTTCAAGAGCTGTATGGGTCTGTGGGTTGATGCATGAGTGGCTGTTTGGGTCTGTGAGTGGGTGTGTGAGTGCCTGTGTGTGTCCATGAGTGGATGTGTAAGTGCCTGTGCAGGTCTGTGAGTGAGTGTGAGTGGCTGTGTGGATCTGTGAGTGCCTGTGAGTGGGTGTGTGAGTGACAGTATCGATTTTGGGCATTTGCATACTTAGGGTATTTAAAAGGGAGAACCATGGGCTTTGCTCTCACCAGGAGACAACATGAAAGAAACCACTCATTAGAGTCACTATCTATCAGATTGCTCTACATTAGATGAATGATGCATTAACCTCTATTAAGGATTTCAGATTGTTTTCCAACGTGGAATACAAGAGGAAACACATTTCATTTGCCTTCCCCGAGTTATGAATGTTTCTGCTTTACTGAAATGGAGCTTCAGCTGGGGCACCTTCTATGTTTACATTTTTAAGTGCTTTCAGTTGAGGTTTCATTTCTGTGAAATGTGCACCTGGGCCAGAATAGAACCTGTTTTTTCAACAAAAAAGGCCTTAGTTTTTACCCAACTGGAGTATTTTCATGTGTTAAATTAGAAAGTGCTACCTCATTGAGTAAATGGTTTGCGTATATTCTGCACTACAGCTGCGTAAAGTACCACAGGGTAATGTTTGCAGTGACCTTGTGTGTGTAGGACCCCATCCCCTGGGGCCTGGCTGAAATTGAATGGGGAGGAGGCCAGACAACACCCCTCCTCGGGCCGATTTAGGCCCTGGGGACCCCATCACCCTGGGCCTGGCCATAATTTAATAGGTGAGGGGGGCTATGCAGCTCTCCTTCCCAAGCTGATGTTGTCCTCAGGCCCCATTCCCTGGGGCCTGGTCATATCTCCCTGGGTGCTCTGGTCTCACCCAGTGCACCAAGTTTGTATGTTTGGAACCGCAGGGAGTACCTCAAGGATCCCTGTGTTCCCAATCAGCTTCCTGCATTCTGTGGGACCCAGCATTGTTGTTGCACACAGGAAGCTGCTGGAAATGTAGCTCCCTGCATGTGAGAGCAATCGTTTCATCTCTATCATTGCCCGCCTGTCTGTGGGCAGAGAAAGAGAGGAAAACTCATCTTCCAGCAAGCGGGAGCACTTTGACTGCTCCTGCTTGCTGGAAGCAGATTGTTTGCTTTTGCTTGGTGGGAGCTGTCTTAGCTTCCACCAAGCAAAAGCAGCTATCTCCTGAGGATGGAAACCTCTGAGATAGTAGGAGTTGGCCCTGGGGGGTGGTGGTCCCCAGGGCCATAATTGGCTCCAGGAGGGGGACCGCACTTCCGCCCTTCTTTGTGCAGCATGGGCCCGGCCTCAAGGAGCTGATGGTCCCTAAGGACATGTATGGCCATGGAGGTGGACCCACCTCCATGTTTAAATGTTGGATTAGGTTCTTGGGAGACAGCGGTCCCAGGGCCCCTCCATAATGCTTGTTTTTGCTCTAGGGAGGTGGTTGTCCCCAGGACCGAAGGGGGTTAGTGCGGCCCCCCAATTGTCTTTATAACCCCAAGGAGGTGATGGTCCCTGGGGCACTAAATTGCCTTTGGAGGGGGGCCACATGTGACCCCTCCATTAACATTTTAAACTAGGCATCCCCTCAGGATCTGGCCCACCCAAGCTTGTGAGACAGCGCTTGTTTTTGTAATTAATGTGGCCACTCATTCGCAGCTCTGTCTGGATTTTGCAGCAATATTTTTGTTAAAGTGCTTTGTTTTTGCCTTGACGGGGTCCCTTTGGGACCCAGGGCCAGGGCTAGGGGGTCAGGATATTCCTATAATGTCAAAATGAACAAAAAAATGTATGGAGGATTTAAGGGAATGTTTAAAGGCCTTGCATGGATATATTCCCCTAAGAATACTTATAAGACAAATAAACTACCCATGGGTCTAGGAGGAGGTCTAAAACACCATCCTGTATGCAGAAAACCTTGTGTGCTGTATTCCTATAATCAGAGTATGCGAGAAAAAGGTTTTTAGAAAGGAATATCCTTTAAAAAGGACGGATACCCATCACTCACCAAAGTGACATGCTTTATCATCTGGGTTCTCCTTCCTGGTTACTCACTTGTGTAACCAGGTCCTACAACCTTCTCACTAAGAGAGGGGAGCTCACAGATGTTTTCAAAATAGAGAGGTAGGTAAGAAACTACTGATGTGGAGAGATATTCTGTGTATGTGAGTGATGGACGCAGTGCATGAGAGTGAAAAGTGGTAGTAGAAGAAAAAAAGTTTAATGAGTATCTTCTGCTATCCAAATTAAAAACAGTGCAAAAGCAGTTTGAGCAAATTGACTGCTTAGTAGGGGTGGGCGGAATTTGCGCAGTTGCGCTATGTAAAGTTCAGCGAAATAGTAAAAAATCTCCATGAGCATGCAGAGTTCCGCAAACACGCGTAATTGCTTGTTCCGCCCGTTCGCGATCCATCTACTCTGGAACATTTTCTCAGACCCATTGTTAAAGAGATGCCAGCGTGCCTGCAGGATACGAAGGACATTTTACGCCTCTTACCACATGCCGAATTTAACATGGCCACTGATTTCCGGGTCTCTTTTGATGTTGAAGCATTATTTACATCAATCCCTCAAGATGAGACCCTGGAAGCCATTGCATACTTGTTGTCCAACAGAGATTTGGACTCAATCACTCCAGTACAGTTCATCATGGCCTACACACAGCTGGCCATGAATGAAAATGTTTTTGGTTTGAAGAAACCATCTATCTCCAGACCTCTGGAACTAGTGTGGGCAGTGTTTTTGCGCTGAGTCTGGCAAATTTGTACGTCCATGTTTTTGAACAGCAATATGTCTTGCAAGAAATCAACCCCTACTCTGATTCGATGTGTCTATGGAAGAGATACATAGATGACATATTGGCCATATGGCGAGGAAATGCAGAGTCTATTCTTCAGTTTCAGTCTTGGCTGAACACAAGGAATAATTTCCTGAAGTTCACTGTTGAGTTTGATGAACAAAAATTACCTTTCCTAGATCTTTTGATATTTGCTTTATCAACATGCCTAGAAAGTGAATTGTACAGAAAACCTATGGCCAGAAACTCTCTTCTTTGCTACAACAGTCATCATCTGAAATCCCTCAGGGATTACCTACCTTATGGCCAACTGCGGAGAAATATGAAGATCATGCCACAACACTATCCAGACAACTGCTAGTGAGACGTTCTCTCAAACATGCTACAAATAATAATCGAGAGGCACTTCTGGATGACAAGATTAACATTTGTTAATACGTTCAGCACTATACCCAATGGGATTCAGCGAAGTGTTAGCAAGAATTGGAGCATATTGAATGTTGGCAATGAAAATATTCCATTACCACTATTTTTATTCAAAAGAAGTGCTAATTTACGTGACAGGTTAGTTCACACTAGGCCAACAACACAACTCCCAAGAGTAATGGGCAGCTTGTGGGACCTTCCGGCGGTACAAGGACACTATCCCTGCGGGTCCTGTGGTGCATACCCTCATACTCAACAATCTAAAACAGTGGACATAGACACCAATCGTTCATGGGTGCAAAACAAATTAATTAATTGTAATAGTGAGAAAGTTATTTATTTAATCACATGATCTGTAATTATAGGTATGTTGGTATGACGACCCAAAAGGTCAAATCATGTATCCTTGAACACAAAAGCACGACCAGGTGCCAAAAACAGGCCACATGAATAACAGGACATTTCATTGAGGTCAAACACAAGGCAGAAGATTTTACTTGGACCATCTTAAAGCAACAGTTTATCCCTAATCATATATCTGACATCTCTAAGTTCTTGTTTGTGAAAGAACAAAAGTGGGTTTTCAAATTTCAATTGGATAAACAGGACTCAATTATGAGATTCCTTGGACCTTACTGAAGTAGATGAATGACTCCGGTACTAAAACTAAACACATGCGAAAGGCCTAATCCAGGCTTACAGAGATTCTATGCCTGCCTACCAACATTATAAAATATTGTTGATTAGCTCCTCTCTCTGCGAAAATGTTACAATAATTACAGGAATCATATGCCATCGGCACCTGCAGATGTAGTCAGGAATTACATTACAATAATGTTACGTTTAGGTACTAATGACATCCAATGCAAGCCCTAAATATAGAAAGAAATGTAAGTCCTTATGACATCGTATGGAGCCCGTTAATAGTAGCACACCTGTCTGATTAAATGTTCTTTTAAAACACATATAGGCATTAACTCCTTCGACGCTCGTGACGGAACGGTTCCATCACGAGCGTCGGTTGGGCTGTGCTGGTGATGGAACCGTTCCGTCACGACCACGCCCGTTTTCGAATCTTCAGCACAGCCCGAAAATTCGTGCCGCGCTGAAGCGGTTAAACTTGTGGGTATTTATTCGAACATTGAGCATTTAACACTTATGTTTCAATTTTGCAATCAGTTAAGGTATGTCTTTAGGTATCTCTTTACTGTATTTCCCGCTTTCGTTTCGAGATACTACTTGTTAACCCCTTAAGTGCTGCCTCGGTGCGTTGGCCGACGGCAGCACTACCCTCCCAGTGCTGCGCACGACCATTGGACGTCCATTCAGCACTAGTTCCAATGGACAGCGCAGATGTTTACGAGCATCTATGAGGTTAAGGTATCTTTTACTACAATTCCCAAGACACCTTTGCAGTTTTTAACACCACAAACAGGATATTTGTCATTAGATCATGTGGGTCTTGAAGGAAAGTAAAATATTGTTTCCCTCAAATGCCCCTGGACCTGTTTGTAGTTTATATGGCATACACGTCAATACACAGAGCCGGTCAAAACTAATATACCCCAGCTGCGGCAATATTTTCATATTTAAACAAGGCTTTTTCCTGACGTCGGTACCTCCATTTCCAGCTCAGCGGCCGCCAGAGGTACTGACGAACAGGTCAGTGATATTTAAAAATCATTTGATGAAGTCCATTTGTTCGCTTGTTTGCTCGTTTTTTTTCTTTTTTTCTAAATCTAGCCAGTGCTTAGTTTTTGCACCCTAATAACTCTAACAAGCCCCATCAGGTATCAGACAGGCTAGGTATGCATTCAAACTGCCATAATGAGTATCTCGAGATTATGATAACAAAAAGTACTCGCAATCGATAAAATTCCATTTAAAAAGTGGGAAACTGTAGAGGTGAAGGCGCGCATACATTTTTTCACTCCAAAGTCTTAAGCATCTAGTAACATACGGGAATCTTTCAATATGACAAGTTTTCCAGTAAAGAATAGCGTGACTATATTTTTTTAGATTGGTTAGACGAGCATGTGACATTCAGAATGCAAACACGAGCAGTATATCAATTATAACACTAAAACTACATGACGTCAATATGTTTAATAAGGATTTTTAGTCCCCATATTCTGTTCTTTTTGACCTGGAACAAGGCTATTGCAATACAATAAGATGGATAAACTATTTATTTTCAATTTTAAACATTAGTATCACAAATGGCTATTGCAATTAGAACTTGCCTTGACGTTGTTCCTAGATGTAAGTTCCTTGTTTTCTGTCCATTGCTTCTTAGTTCTTAGAGGAGCCACTTGTTGCTGCAACTGTTTTAAAATTAGAGGTAAATGTATGTACAGTTGAGAGTAGTTACTTTCTCCATGTACATCATGTTTTAGACTTTCTCCCTCTTTTCGATAGAGCGGGCCTCCATTCCTGAGCTGTTGCCAGGTGAGGTGAGGTCCATTCCCCGGAAGGCACAGGTAAGCACAATCTTAAAAATATAATATTGCTGGAAACGTGATATATGCAAAGAGGTGGTAATTAATTTACCACCTTATGTAGAAATATAGATGTATATGCATTTGACTTAGTGGTTTGTATCCCTAATGTCACTCTTTTGTTTCAGGATCTCACAGTATCCTGTAACTTGCGGCGGATCTTCACACCTGAAAACCAGTTTTTTTTTTGGTTGATTCCAACTTTGTATATTCCATTTTCACTAGTTCATATATATATATTTTTGTCACCACGTAGTAGCAAGTATTATAGTCGTCCTGAAGAAGGCTGATGATAAATTAACATCCTGGAAGACTGAAACAAGTAGACCAAAACCTATTACATCTAAGCAGTCAATTTGCTCAAACTGCTTTTGCACTGTTTTTAATTTGGATAGCAGAAGATACTCATTAAACTTTTTTCTTTTACTACCAAATTTATTATCACTTTTCACTCTCATGCACTGCGTCCATCACTTACTTACACAGAATATCTCTTCACATCTGTAGTTTCTTACCCATCTCTCTATATTGAAAACATCAGGTTGTAGCCCCTAGTTCCTTAAGTGAGTAACCAGGAAGGAGAACCCAGATGATGAAGCATGTCACTTCTGTGAGTGATGGGTATTTGTCCTTTTTAAAGGATTTTCCTTTCAAAAAACCTTTTACTGGCAACCTCTGATTATAGGAATACAGCACACAAGGTTTTCTGCATACAGGATGGTCTGTTTTAGACCTCCTCCTAGACCCATGGGTAGTTTATTTGTCTTATAAGTATTCTTATACTGTCCCCTTTTTCTTTTTTGTTAATGTTTTTTTCTGGTACCCGGTTGAAGCCGAGTCCCAAGATGTCTGCCAACACTTCCTGGTTGAAAGACTCATGAATATTTTGTCAGGGTAAGTATCAAGCATAGAGCATCCTCACTCTATAATCCCAGTGGGAAAGGTATGATAGCATGCTTCAAAAAGGTTATTTGATATGCTGTGCTATTAACTATTGAGAACAAGGATGATTGGGAATTCCAAGTATTCAAAACTGTTTAGATATATAAACCAGTTACTCACAATGCGTTGGATGTCTCACCGTATGAGGTTATGAGAGAAAGGGAGGCCAGGACCAACGCTAACCCCGAGCGGTTAGTAGATTCTGTTGAGGCAAAGTTTTCCATGGAAGAGTTCAAGAAGAAGATTGTGGATACCCATATAAAGAACAAAGAGCAATATGATTTAAGGAAAGACACCAACGATAATACCGTGGAAGTTGGTATGATGGTTAAGTTGAGGAAGCCTTGGAATTTCAAGAAAGTTGAGCCTTTGAAAATAATTAAGGTGTTGCGTAATTCTCTTTTGTTGAGTGATGGTAAGGTTTTGAACTTAAAAAGAACAGCTATTCTTAGAGTGTGGAATGAGGAGATAGCTGACAAAAGTGTAAATAATTACTAGAATGATTTTAAGCTAGCTACGGATGGTGGAATGGAAAGGAATGAGCCAGAAAAGCAGATTGAGGCTAAAGGAGGTATGACTGGAATGATTGTTGCAGAAAGTAGTGTAGAGGAGGAGGGTCCTATGGACGTGAATGGTTGTACTGGCATGCACTGTAGGGAGAGGGAAGTGAAGAAGTAGTTGTAGTGTGGAAAAAAGAGAAATGTTTGAGGATTAATTGTTAGCAGAATATGAGTGTGAAATAGTAAGTTATTAATGTTTTTTTAATGCAAAGTATTTAAAAAGGATATATGTTACTTTATGCACTGTATTTTAACTCCTTCAGTGCTCATGATGGCTCCCGGCCATCATGAGTCACAGTAGATGTGTTCTCAAGACAGCTGGGAGCCACCAGAACGTTGCAGCTCTGCCCTAGCGCGGTTAATTCCCCGCCTGTGCAGGAGAATTAATCAGTGGGTGGAGTTCTGATGGCTCCCGGCCATCATGAGCACACGCCCACCGTGATTTATGATGGCCGGGACCGGTCATGAGTACCTGAGCGCCACGCCACGCCCAGCCCCGCCCCCCTCGCACCACAGCAAAATTCGCACCGCGGCGAAGGGG